>NC_140591.1:1549141688-1550423479 GCF_964204655.1 Triturus cristatus | reverse complement strand
TCGATGGGTCCAGGGCGAGGGGAAGCGGCCAGGCTTCTGGGTGTCACGGCCCTAGGAGGGGTGGCAAGGTGCGCAGAGCACTCCGGCGGGAGAAAGCACACGGCTCGAGTTCTCAGACGAGCGGAGACACGGTGAACCCAGTGGTCCTGGGGTTCAGTTCAGGGGGCAAGCTCTTCTTCCAAGCCCTTGGAGATAGTTGAAGAACAAAGTGCAAAAGTCTCTTTCAGTCTTTTTCCTCTCCTTCCTCAGCAAGGCACCTACTGCAGGCCAATCCCCCAGGTCAGGGAAAGTTACTCCTCCTTCAGCTTTTTCCAGGTCCTTCTAGTCGGGCAGAGTTCCTTCGTGGTTCAATCTGGATCTGATTTCTTAGGAGCCAGGCTCCTACTTTTATACAGTGATTCTTTTGTTCTTTAGCGCCAGGGGGCCTGGGCCTGGCTCAGTCCAGTTCTGGAGTACTTTGTTTTGGTGACTCTGCTCTTTCCTTTCAGCAGCAGGGTAGAGACATCAGCCGCTCCACAGGGGGCGGAGCCGGCTTTGTGGTGGCAGAGCACAGGTCTATTCAAGAGTCAGGGTGTACTCCTCCCACCCATCCTGGTGCGATCTCTCTACCCACCACCTGGCAGCCAACCTGTCTCCTGGAATCCCCCAGCCCTGCTCCTGTACTGTTGCTAGGCAGAACCCACACCCCCAGCAGAGGCGGTCTGAGACGGTCAGGCGCGCAAAGGCTAACTTTCTAAAAGTAGCATTTGCAAACCCAGGATATTAAAATAACCTTTACTAAAAGATGTATTTTATTGTCCCGAGTTCAGGCATACTAAACATGACTTTCTACCATGCTCTCTGAGTCCACGGGGGTCACAGCGTGTAGCGATCCCCGCAGCCCATTCTGGCCTATAGAGAGCAGGTAGCCTTCAATAGTGAAAAACTAAAAATGGCTGTAATTCACTATTAAGACATGCCACACACATCAGGGCATGTCCTACCTTATGCCTACAATGCACCCTGCGCTTGGGCCTACCAGAGGGGTGACTAACATGTAGTTAAGGGAAGGTTTAGGGACTGGCAAGTGGGGACACTTGCTCAGTCAGCGCGACGGTACCAGACCGCGCGCAGGTTCTGCAGTGGCAGATCCTAGACACATTTTACCCCGCTGCTTCGGTGGGTGGCAAAATCAGTGCTGCAAGCCCACTAGCAGGATTTGGATATACAAGCCCTTGGCACCCCGGGTGCACTCTACAAGGGACTGACAGTAAACCAAATATGCCAAACGTGGAAGTCAATTCCCATAATACCTTTTACCATAGGGAGCACTTGCACTGTGGCACTGGATGGCAGTGGCACAGTGCCCTGAGCAGCTAACACCAACACAAAAACACATTGAGGCACCGACAAAAATGGAAGGGTGACCCACGCCAATGGTGCCAGGTCTAACAGATGTAAAATCTATATCTCCAGAACTCTCCTTGGATCTATTTCATTTTGGTGTCCAAAAATAGATAAAGATCTGCTCAATGTTTATAAATTGTGCTGGATTTCTTGAGCATCTTAGTTATTTCTTCTTCAATTGTTTTAGTGCTATTTAAATGATTCACACTTGTTTCTTTGTGTAAGCCTTACTGCTCAGAGCCCCGCTACCCAGGGTTGAGCTAGAGGGTTTAACAAACAAACCTACTCTTCCTAAAGTAGTTGGTGAGTGTATTACACAGCGAGGTCACACAACCGCACCATATATTGCACCCCATTTCCTAAAACAAAATATTTCAGAATTTATGCATTTGTTTAATGTATGCTTGTTTCTGTGGTTTTGTGTATTTTTCTGAGGTTAAAATTATAGACATTGCTTAGATAGGGGTCCCCGGTGTCAAGAAGTCTTTCACTGGTGGTGCCCAGAAGTCAAAAGGTTAAGAACTGCTGCCTTAGGGTACTGAAAAAGTTAACTAGGCTGTTATTTATAGGTATTTTAGGACTAATGCTTTAATGTGAGTGTTTTGTTGTCCTCTAGAGGACAAAAACTGGGTGTAAACAAGGATAATAACAAGTGCTGTTTACATGTGTTGCATGAAAACATTCCGTTTATCACTTTAAAGCCTGTCCTATTGGCGTTGCCAAAGCAGGGGAAAACCTAGCTAAAAAAGATTGCTTTCTTTAAAGAGTAAGTATAGGAGAGAAACAATTGAATGTGACTAACAACCTGATATTAGAGAGTACATTTGAAAACGTTTCTCATGCATTACAAAGGAAGCACTAGGTAGGAGGTGGAAGGATACACAACATAACATTACTGCTCTTGGTGGAGGCAATGACTATTCAATGTATATTTTAAAGATTTGATTGCAACATGTGAGAAAATTCAGTTACCGGTTGAGGGGGGTGATAGCCTACTCAAGCAGCAACCGCAATCCTTGTTAGGGTGAGGCACAAGTAAACCCTATATTAACCTGTGATCAACCCTCTGGTAGCTTGGCACAGAGCAGTCAGGCTTAACTTAGAAGCAATGTGTCAAGTATTTTCGCAGCACTTCAAACAGTAAGAAAGGGACAACACAACACAAGAGAAATCCTACACCAATCCAATTTAGACAAAAAGAGCAAATTGTAACAATTAAATCAAGACCAAAACTACAAAAATCCAATCAGTTGAACCGGAGATATCCAATTTTAAAGATTTAAGTGAAAATCACTCCAAAAAGACCAAAGCGCTACTCGCAGCTATCTGGCCATACGAGACCGGGAGAAAGTCAGAGGTTTAGGCCGACTGCAATAGAGCGTAGGTCAGATACAGTTACCAAGTTAGACTCGCTGAAAAGTTACTTTCTCAGTCTAGCTAAAAGATTCCCATTTATGGTGGAGAGGGCCACGAAGAGCAGAGAAGCATCGTGGATGGCTGTCGATGTAGCTCGAAGAGGGGACATGGCATCACAGAAGTTTGTGGCTGTAGTGTGAAGATCCTGTTGTCATTGCAGAAGATTCGCAGTAGCGTCTCGATGAGCGGTCAATACTGTAGCGCGAAGAGTCGGGTTGATGGAACTTCACTTTGGCGGTCTGTGCGAGTGACAAGTTTCCGGTGCCAACAGGCCATTGCGGGATCGCGCAGAGCCCAAAAAACTTCAATTAAGCCTCTCTGAGGCCACACCAAGGGTCCAGGAACTGAGGGGCACCACTTGGGGGTCAGGAGCTGGGTGCTGTTTGAGGAGGTTCTGAGCCTGTTATGTCCTAGTGGCTCTGAACAGGAGGCCAGCAGATTGGCCCTTGGAGTCCCTCTACGAGTCCTGAGTTCAGATGCAGATCCAAATCCCTTTGACTAGGAAAGGAGGGCAACAGGGCAGCAAAGAATCAGGACAACAATCCAGGAAGGTAGTAGTCCAGCAAGGTAGTAGTCCTGCGAAGAAGTAGTCCAGCAGGGACGCAGTCCAGCAGAGTGGCAGTCCTTGTAGCAGCACAACAGTCCTACTTCCTGGCAGACCCTCCATGGGTCCAGAAGTGTATTGAAGAATTGGTGTCTAAGGTCCAATATTTATGCCAGGTGTCTCCTTTGAAGTGGGAGAAGCTTCTAGTTGTTTCCCTTATTTCCTGCCTCCCCTGCACTAGTTGCAGACTAACAAAAGGGGGTATGCAGCCCTTTGTGTGGAGGCAGGACACAGCCCATTCACATGTAACTAGGGCTGTGCCCATCTCCGTCCTCCCATCATGCCAGCCATGGCCCATCCAGGCACACCAAAGATTTCTATTGTGTGTGGCTGTCTAGCAGGAATACATAAAGCCCAACTGTCAGCTTCACCCTGTCATGTGACCCAGAGGCAGGCATTTTCTAAATTGTAATCAAAATCTGACTCCAGCATGAGAGAGGATTTTTTATTTCAAGTCCAAAGACACCAAACATGAACTGATATCCTGCTTCTATTTGGAAATGATCACTTATTAAATAAACTAAGGTAACTCCAATGTTATCCTATGGGATAGACACACTTAGCAGTGGTAAAAAACGAATGTAATAGTTTCACTAACAGCACATGTAAAATTAAAAGTACATGTCTTTCTTTAAAATACAATGGACCCTGCCTTCCGGGTTGATTTGGAAATGGGAAAAGGCTTATTTTGCCAGGTTGAAATGGCAGCTTAAAACTGCACACACAGACTGCAATGGCAGGCCTTACATGTTTGAAAGGGCTACATAATTGGGTGGCACAATCAGTGCTGCAAGCTATCGAGTAGAATTTATTTACAGACCCTGGGCACAGGCAGTGCCACTTTACTAGGGACTTACAAGTAAATTAAATATACCAATTGGGTATAAGCCAATTCTACCATGTATTAAGGCGAGAGTACATGCACTTTGGCAATGGTTAGCTGTGGTAAAGTACGCAGAGTCCTAAAGTCAGCAAAAACAAAGTCATGGAAACAGGAGGATGAAGGCAAAAAGTTAGGGGAAATCTACACCAAGGATGCTAGGTCTAACACAACCTATGTTGCAGACGACTGCGATGACACACTAGACCTAAAAACTGTTCAAGAACTTTCCCTGTTTGTGTGTGTATTAAGTAGTGCAGAAAACCCACTATGAGTGATGTGGTTATACTGCATCCGTGGGATGGCTCAACCGCATAGCCCTCTAAAACGTGTATTATTACTGTCACCATAAGGCTAGTGATGATTGTGCAATGAAGAAAGTCAAAATGGGGGCTCTCCCTTACTCCACTCAGCGCCTTCTTCTGCTTCCAGCGTTAGCGCTATGAAGTAACTGGAACTCTACTTACAGCGCTTTACAAAACTTCTCATTAATAAAAGAATAGAAGCTCAGGTTTGTAGCAGCCTGAAGATTTCAACCTCGGGGAATTTTCTTTTCTGAAACGGACGTGGTTCGGTTTTTCTCTGAGAGCAGGACGGGCCTTCCTTGGTTCTGATGTAAAAACATGTGGCAGACATTTAAACGGGAGTGTGAACCACTAGGTAAACATGTGAGTGTGAAGCATATGTAAACAAATGAGTGTATTGGTGTGGAGACTTGGACACACACTGCCACCTCGTGTTCCCAAATGGTCTTCGTCTACTCTTGAATGCTAAAACTTTGAGAACTAGCATATAAAAGGGCAGGACCTCTCTGTTCAACATGCAGCGCCTTGAGGACACCTTCCTGAGCCGCGCTATACACCCCCACTCAAATGAATATAAAATTATAGTACAAATGGGTTTTAAGTATTAGGGATAGTCATAGTTCATAAGCCACATACAGCATACTGTGCAAATGTTTAACACAACCCTTAAATACGTCTAATGTTAGGTTTATTCAATTTACATATGCCCATAATTGCTCACCAGATCACTCGATATCAATTTTAAAGTTTGGCGCTGTTATTTACCGGATCAGTGCATTGTGGGACTTGTAGTTTATAGTTACTTGTGTGACCACCACACCTAAAACAATGATTTATATACATAAGTATCCGGACTGAAAACACTGCACCTGGACGCCACGGAGCTGTTTACACTGCTGTGGAAGTTTGTTGAGCTGCGGCTCCCTGGGGACCTATGGAAACACACACACACAGTAAGTTACACGCATGGCTCCGTCCAACGCCGCGACAGGTACCCGCCTCGCGCTCTGGACACACGGTCAAGGCCCCTCTTTCATTTCTACGTGCCATGGAAGTTACCTGAAATGTTGGCTGTGGGGGTCTGCGCTCTTCACTGCTGGTCCGCTCTGCGCCGCTCTCGCCCGCGCTCCCCTCTCACCACGGTATGTTGGCATGGGAGCCGAGGCGGCAGGGGGCTTTATATAGCCCTGGCAGGCCGCCACCAGCACTCGCCGCCCCCCCCCCCCCGGTATCTGCCGCAGCTATTTATACAATCCTGTGTCACAGACATGTCCCGTCCACTCTGTCCAACTGCCCTGCAAGGGTGCTGTTTTGTCTTTGTGTTATGCTAGGGTGTTGTTGGCATGTGTACAGCACACAAAGGCTATTGGTATGGCATTGTAGCGCTTTGCTGGACAGGCAGTGCCTCCTACAGGGCATCCATGGGCGCATGGTTGTCAGAGTGTGGGCTGTGGTGTTGCCACACATGCCCCTGCCTTCAGGGCAAGGTGTTTACAGACGAGGACTTTCATTTGGCTTGTGACGCTGGAACAAATCCCAGAGTGGGGGTGCAGCCATCCATCAGTGTTACATCACTGAACTCATAGGGACTGTGACACATCCAAACGCCACACAAAGAACATGTGTAGCAAATGTGTTCAGCGGGAGAGTGGTAAGGGCGTGTTGTGGAGCTGGTGGTACATTTTAGAGTACACTGTTTCAAACAGATCACAGCGCCTTCTCCAGTCAAATGGGCACTACCTTTGCACAGACATACAGTTTTACTGATTCTACAGAGCACAGAAACTGTAATGTGTGCATATCGGGTCTCGGTGAATATTCATCATTCCTGCATCACAAGTAAAAGTGTGGATTTGATTTGATGCTATAAAATGTTTGTTTCCATCACACGTTAGAATTACAAAAAAATGCTCTTCGTTTGTTCTTTCCTACCTCCTGTTATATTCTGGCATATTTGTGTAGTTCCTTCACAGGTATTTCATTTTCGTTGTGTGTTGGAAACAATGGCATTCTACAGTCCCTCTGCTCCCTGCACATCAGCCAGATTGTTACCTTGGTCACTTTCACAACATGCTCTCACTTTGCAGTCAGAAAAAGTAAACACCAATCTTCATGCTAAAAAATAAGCAGTAATTTCTCAGAAGACAAACTGACCCAGGTCTTTGAAGCCACAGCAAATGTTAGAAGAACACATTTTAAAGGCCTCTTTATTGTTCTTTTACCTTCTGAACTCCAGCATGGTTATTTTAGGGTGCTGCAACACCCCAGCATCCCTGCTTCCAGTGCCTATGCCTTTGGCTGCCGAATGTGTTCAGAGACCCCAGAGCCTTCGTTTTTGTGGCTGTTAGCTTGGATGTTGTTCTCTGAGTTGTATGGATGTAATATTTCCAGGACCCATTCATACCAGTTCTTGTTTGGTCCAATAATACCAGATCACCTGTGTACTGCATGATGGGGAGTCTGAGGTGGCGTAGTTTGGGTGGAAAGATGTTAGCTTTCAATAGTGCCTCTCCTAAGTCCACAGTGTACAAATTAAACAGGGTGGGAGCAATCGCGCAGCCCTGTTTTAACCCTTTGTTCAAATAGATCTTAGCCATTGCATGTGTCTGCGGGAGCTTGGTACGGACTTATGTACCGGTATGAAGCGCCTTAATGGCCGCCACGAGTTTCCTCGGGTGCCCCACTTTGCGAGTTTTGCCCAAAGTGTGTTACGGCCAATGCCTTCAAAGGCAGCGCTATAGTCAACGAAAACAAGCATAAAGTGGTGGTGAAGTGGCCTCTGTGACCCTGGCTGCCAAATATGACAAGACAATAGCTTTATCCATGCTGGATGAGTTGGGCCGGAATCCCGTCTGATATTGGGGTATGATGTGATTTTCATTTATCCAGGCCTCTAGCTCTTTCAAGAGCACTTTTGCAAATGCCTTGCCATCAACGTCCAGCAGGGCAATCAGCCTGCAGTTCTCCGGGCTGGAGGCGTCTCCCTTTTTAGGTCTCACCTGAGTCAGCGCGCATGCGCTGCGAGGCTTCTAGTAAGGACTTTTAACTCGGAGCACACGCTCAAGCACACGCTTGTGCATGTGCTCACACGCTATTGGCCTTTGTGTGCGTCTTTCTAAGAAAGACAGCACGCAATTGGCCAAAGGCGGGTGCATGTCCCGCCTTCTCTCTCCCCTGGCCTAGGGAGCTCGGGAGCGAGCAGCAGCACGGCCGGTTGCCAGCTGCACACCTGACATTCCTTGCAGTGCGCGCGCACCGTGCCTGTTCCAGTTTCTTTTTGATCTGAAAGCAGCTGCTCGCAGAGCAGCGGCTCCTTTATTGTGAGCTCTGTTCATTCTGATCTTCCTTCCAAGACAAGACGTTTCCGAGCCAAGCACAGGAAGCTTTGGCGGATCTCCAGCTCACATTTCACCCAAAGTGTTCGGATATACTGATACAATAGCAGCTGACTTCACCCTTCTCTCTCAGACCATTAACGCACTCTGCCAATTGGCGCAGGTTGTGAACACGCTGTGAAACGAATGCCACACTTGCCACAAGTAGAAAACCTCATACCCAGTTGAACCTGAGTGCATCCATTGGGGGGCCTGGTCCCAGGCAGAAAAGGCTGCGCCTAAACCGATTTTCTGCCTTGCAGAGACCCTTTGTGTTTATGAATTCCTAGAGTTCTGTGCCGAAGGTACTTGCTGCCACCGTTTTCATTTGCTAGGCGCGAAGTACCGGTGAGCTATTGAGTTGGACCGGTGTGGGCCGGCCTGGCAATGCATCGGGGTACCCAAAGCCATCTTAATTCACAGCCACTCCCTTGCCATTTCTCATAGTAAGGGCGTTGTGAAAGAGAGGTCCATACTCCAAAGGGATGAGACGTCTAAGCCGGAACCGAGCAGGAAACCTGAAGGACCACGGTCTTTTGTACCCTCACGGCAACTTATGTGCGTTTATAAAAAGAACAGGGTTTTAAGCCAGTATTCTCGTTTGTCTTGAAGGGAAAGCAAGTTCTGATCCGATCATAACCACAGTAAGTTGTAATCGGACCCCTCATATTGCTTGCGGACTGTGTAAAAGCAGTGCAGCTGCTTGTACGTCATGCTTAGCGCCCTTGTCTGAGGGATGGAGCAGGACACTCAGTCGGGCTGTACTTCCTTTCACTGAATGAAACAAGCATTTGCAATGCAATATGTGTCGCATTTACACGAGTTTAAGCTGCTGGCATTGTAAATGACAATGCCTTTTAGTTATGTTTTAAAAACAAAAATAAAAGGCATTGTCATTTGCAATGTCAATAGCTCAAACTCGCGTAAATGCGAGACATATTGCATTGCAAATGCTTGTTATAAATAGGGTGCAAGATGAGTCTGGTACTTCTGATGTGTTGTAACATTGGTTGAACAAACTGTGCATGGGGGGAGCCCAGAATTCCCGATCTTCATTGAAGATGCTACCCGGCAGACCATTGGGTCCAGGGGCCCAATCCATCCGAATACCCTTCAGGAGGATTAGGGTTTCCCCTTCGGGCGTGATGGTGCGCTCTTCCTCATGATCCTCAGGGTAGCTGCCCACTGTCTCCGTGTTAGGGACCAAGATTTTATCTAAATCAACATAGAGCTATGTTGTGTGGCTGCCCATTCATTGGCAGGTGCAGCGCTCTGTGTCCCCAAAGAGACAGTTCATTGTGGATATTTGATCAAGCAAGCGGGTCTAGCCCAGACCCATGTTTGACAAGGGACCAGGATGGGGTGTGACCCCTGTCAGAGGATGTACAGTCATGTATGATGGTCTTTAATGTCACCTCGAACATGTCATGTGTACTCTGCCACTGTGGCTTGCCAGGCCTGCTGGCTCAGTGGACTAATGCATCCACTGCTGGAAGTGGTGTTTGACCTCCAAATCTTAGTGGGTGCACTCTGCCTTTCATCCTTCTGAGGTCGATAATGCGCGTATCTTTGAGTTGGATGACAATATACATCTATTATTCAGTACCAAGACACCCCAGCATGTGATTTACAAATATCCATGGTGTTCTACACAAGTAATAAGGACTGTGTTCCAATGTACAGGGTTGCCTATGTGGTCAGCTTTACAGTTTAATATTTACATATTGAGCAGTTTTAGACAAGGGCTACACATTACCGTTTGGTTATTTCACAGTGCTGTTAGTGAACAAAAAGTCTGGATGTTTTCGTAATGGAGGGCGTTTAGCTTGTGGGAGAGGATGTGGTCTCACGTCTCGACTGCCGACTTTGGGGGTCGACTCCACATCCTGTTATTCTGGGCAAATCACTTAATCTTCCCATGCCGCCTCAAAAAATGAATGTGCCCTTGTGTAACATAACTGGTGCTCATGTAAAGCGTTCCAATACCTTTGGGTCGAGATTGCGCTATTTAAATCTGCACAAAAAAACAACAACAGAGAGGAGGAGCCTAGCGCGCATCCAAGATGGTCGCGTGAGCACAGGGCTCCCCGGACCCTTGCTGCTCCTCGGAATTTATCCTGAGAATATCCTGATGTGGTTTATGGAATCTGGCAGATGAAGACCGGCTGAGCACGTATCTCTTTTCAGAACTCGAATCGGACCTGGGAATCCTGAGTTGTCGTTGTTCGAACTTTTGGGACCCACCCGACGGAGGTGCCCGGGGCGAAGGTGAACCGTGGAGCCGTGTCGTAATTGAACAACAGCGGCTGCAGTGCGGTGCCAGTGGCCGCTCTACCACTTTCGGTTTCACTTTCGGACTTCTGGGGGCTGGCCTGCGAACGCACTTGATGTGGCGGGGTGTTTCCTTGGCCTCTGCACGAGGCCTTGTCTCCACCTGCCACTAGTGTGCCCATCGCCTTGGGTCCCCCCGCACCGCTATATTGTGGTCCCTGGTGAGGCGCTGGTCCGCGGTGCCGGTGCCCCTACGACTCTTGATCGGCGGTCCCCTTCGGTGTCCGTGACCACATGGGGGGCAAGGGGGGCCCCGAGGGGCGTAAGACTAAGGCCTCCCTCCGCGGGGGACCGGTCCAGGCCAACAACATGGACCGCTACACTCAGGGCAGAGGGTCCCCTGGAGCGACCGGCCCCCCCCCGGATGCCGCCGGCGGTGGCACGACCGTCTCTCCGGAGCTTTCCCTGCAGGACATCATGGGCGCCATTGATGGCATCAGGGAAACCATCGCCACGCAATACGAGGCCCTGGCCCGTAAAATCGACACGGTGGCAATCGATGTCACCTTAATTCGGGCAGATCTCTCTAAAACGAACGAGAGGGTTCAGGCTCTCGATGCGCGGACCTCCACCCTTGGTGCGGATGTGTCGGACCTGCAGGCCGCGCTTGGTGACATTAAGGCGGTCAACGATCAGATGGCTCGGCGGCTGGAGGACTTCGAGGGACGGGCCCGACGCAACAACATCCGTGTCATAGGCGTACCGGAGTCCTCCGACAACCGCCCGGTTGACCTCCTGGTCGAGGAACTCATCCTCCAACAGTTGGCCCCTGCAGGCCTAAGTAAGTTCTTTGCCGTGGAGCGGGCCCATCGAGTTCCGGGCGGTCGGCCACGGCCGGGGCCCCCCCCGAGGCCTATCGTGGCCAAACTGTTCCACTATAGAGACCGAGATGCGATTCTGCAGGCCTCACGGGTCCACGGCCCGGTTCGTCATGAGAACTCATCCATTAACTTTTATCCGGACTTTACCCAACTTGTCCAGAAACAGCGGATGGGATTCCAGGGGGTGAAGCGTCGTCTCCGTGAACTGGGCCTAAAGTACTCTATGCTCTACCCTGCGAAACTCCGAGTGGAACATGAGGATCGGACTGCCTTTTTTGACTCTCCAGTGGCCGTGAGTGACTGGCTGGACTCGCTGCCGGACAGAGGTGGCCGTCCCGGGCCCTCTGCAGGCGCAGGAGGTGACGGGTCCCCTTTGGAGTGACTTTTGGTCCTTGATTTTGCCATTTTGCACTGTTCAGCTGGGTTTTACTTCTTTTGTTCATTTTGTCTCACTAGGACCTGTGTGGGGGGCGGGCGGGGACGGGTCCCTTTCCTCCTCCGGGGTCTTTTCGTAGAATGGGGTTAGTAGGGCGACAGGCACACTGCAAGTTGGGGGGGTTTTCTGGCCCGCAGGGGTGCAGGGTGGGGGGAGTTGGATTTGGGGGGGGGGTTGGGGGGAGGGAGGGGTTGTTTTGCTGTGTGTTTTTTGTTTGCAGGGCGAGGTACTGATTTTTGTCCATATTCGGGAACTGTGCTGCTGACTGGGGGGCCTTTGATCTATTGGAGGGGATGGGGGGGGACGGGTTGAGGCTGGTGTCATGGAACGTCAATGGGTTGGGGGACCGTATCAAACGGGGTGTAGTACTGCAGTATTTGCGTCGTTTGACTCCTGATGTGGTGTTTATCCAGGAGACGCATCTGGTTGGTAATGTTTGTCATGCAATGAACAGGGGGGGATACCGCCTCGTGGCCCATTCTGGTTTCACAACTGGTTCCAGGGGGGTGGGCATTCTCCTGCGATCCTCACTTCCGTTGGATATCACTAGGGTAATCTCGGATGACAGAGGGCGCTATGTGTGTCTGGTTGGGAGGTGGGAGGGGCAGCCCCTTTCCCTGGTCTCAGTTTACGTCCCCCCGGGCCTCCAGAACTCCACCTTCGCGGACTTGGGTCGAATGCTGCTTGAGCTTCCGGATAGTCTTTTGCTTATGGGCGGGGACTTTAATTCGGTGGTTTCGGGTGACCTGGATCGTCACCCACCCAGGGCCCTCCCCGCTGCCCAGGCATGGCTTGGTGGACTGCTGGAGACCTTCGGTCTGGTAGATAGTTGGAGATTAATGCATCCGACCCAATGTCAGTACACCTTTCACTCTGGGGCGCATGGGAGTCTTTCTAGGTTAGACTATTTCCTTATGCCCGCGGCACAGACTGGTCGGATACGAGAGGTTAGGCACCTGGCGCGGGGTATCTCCGATCATTCCCCGCTGTGGCTGCTCTTTGACACCGAGTCGCGGTCTGCAGGGCGGATCGCTCCCATCAACCCGTGGTACCTGCGAGACCCTACGACTCGCGACAGCCTGGTTAAGGCTATGGACCAATACTTCCTTGAAAACGAGGGGTCGGTGTCGTCCGCAATGTCCCTGTGGGAAGCCTTTAAAACCGTAATCCGCGGACACGCCCTCTCCCAGATAGTGGTGGCTAAGAAGCTCAAGAGTGAGGCAGTGGTGAAGCTGGAGACTGACATCTCGGGGCTGGAGTCGGCCTTGGAGACGGGTGTCACTCCGGACGGGCTCCATGCCCTCAGCCTGAAACAGTTTGAATACAGGTCTCTTGTCACTGACGCTGCCAAAACGATGTATAGGGAGCAGCAGGGTCGATTGTATGATGCCGGGGACAAGGCGGGAAAGTTGATTGCGTGGCTGGATAAGAAGGAGAGAGTGAATCGTGTGGTCCCGGAGCTGCGTGTCTCGGATGGAGTGTGTGTGACTGAGCCTGGTGAGATTGTGGAATGTTTCGCTGACCACCTCCGGGCCGTGTACTCCCCGGTGACTGATAGGGATGAGGAAGACTCTTGCCTTCTGCTGAGGGATATTGCTTTGCCCTGCCTGTCCGTCGAAGACCGTGAGCAGCTGGACGCCCCCTTGTCTGTAGATGAAATTGCAACTGCGATTCGGTCCCTTCGTTCGGGCAAGGCGATGGGTCCCAATGGTCTGCCTATTGAATTATATAAGTTGCGCCCGGATAAACTCGCGCCCTTCCTCCGTCGTATGTTTCAGGAGTCCCTTGCTGCAGGCTCCCTTCCTGACGACCAGCGTCTGGCTACGATAGTCGTGATTCCCAAGGACGGTAAGCCACGAGACCGCTGTGCCTCCTATAGGCCTATTTCACTGCTAAACGCAGAGCCTAAAATCCTGGCTAAAGTCCTTGCCAATCGTTTGTTGAGCGTCATCTGCGAACTGATTCATCCTGATCAATGCGGCTTCATCCCTCACCGTAACACCGCTCTTAACTTGCGGCGTCTTCACGGCGCCCTCGCCAGGGCGGAGTACCTCTCCGAACCAGCCGTGCTGGTTTCTTTAGACGCCACGATGGCCTTTGACACCATCGAATGGCCATTCCTCTGGGCTGTCTTGACCAAATTCGGCTTTGGGGACGGATTTCTTGGCTGGGTGAAGCTTCTTTACACGGGACCCATGGCTCAGGTGGTGGTTAATGGGCGGGCCTCTCGGCCCTTCGCTCTCGGTAGGGGTACGAGGCAGGGGTGCCCGTTGTCCCCTCTGCTCTTTGCTCTTGCCCTGGAGCCGCTCGCTGCTTGGCTCCGCTGGGAGCCCTCGATCAGAGGGATCCGGTGGGCCACGGGCTTCGAGGATCGGGTCTCGTTGTATGCGGACGATATTCTCCTGTATCTCACCTCGCCGCGGCAGTCGCTTAATGTTCTCTTTGATGTTCTGACTTCCTTTGGGAGAAATTCGGGTCTAACGATCAACTGGTCTAAATCCTGTGTCTATCCTATCTCTGGCGACCCTCCTCTCTTGCCGCCTCGGCTTCCGATCCAATTATCTCTGTCCGGCTTTAAATACCTGGGAATATACGTCTCGATGGACCCGGTGGCTCGCTATGAGCAGAATCTCCTGCTTCCACTTCGGCGTTTGAGGGAGGACACGGCTCGGTGGTGTAAGCTGCCCTTGTCCCCGCTGGGTCGGGCAGCACTGTTTAAAATGATGTCCCTTCCCAGATTCCTCTATGCACTTCAGAACTCCTTCGATGTCATTCCTGTGTCCTACTTTCGGGAGGTGGAGAGCCTGCAGAGGAGACTGGTGTGGGACGGACGGGCGCGTATCGCTCTGGCAAAGCTTACTCTCCCCTGGTACGACGGGGGCATCGCGCTTCCCGACATTCGCAGGTATTATTGGGCCTCACAGCTATCGGCCATTAACCATGCCACGTATGCGCCTGGCTTGAATCCGGCGTATGAGATGGATAAATTCCTGCTTCCCGGCGGAAACTATAATAGGGCACTTTACTCCAGCTCGGCTGGACGGACCCTTACGGGCCCTACTAAGATTGCGGTACGGATCTGGAGGGCGGCCAACGTAGCCATGGGCTGGAGTGAGCGATTAACATGTGCTACTCCCCTGTTTGCCTCCGACCGACTGGGAAGCCTCTGGACAACGAAGGGGTTTGAACGTGGGGACACGATTGGTATTAGTAGAGTGGGAGACTTATGGATTAAGGGTGCGGTTAAAACATTCGCGGCGCTCCAGAGCGAATACGAACTTACGGAAAGGGAGTTCTTCCGCTACGCCCAGGTTCGGCATGCCCTGCTCTCTGTTTTTGGGGAGGGGACCAAGATCCCGGCTTCTTCGCCCCTCGAGGACCGCATACTCGATGGTCATGTCCCCGACAGTACTATCTCTTTAATTTATAAAAAACTTATCAATAATCGGGCTGACCTCTTGGTGCGCCTCCGGGAGGCGTGGACGGGGGATGGGGTGGAACTGGACGACGAGGACTGGCAGTCCGCACTGTCGTCCCCCAAGGAAGTCGCCATTCCAGCCCGTCTCCGCCTGGTCCAGCTTAAGATTCTCCACCGGGTGTATGTGACGGGTCCCCGTTTGGTCTCGATGGGATTTTCTGAAGACGGGCTCTGTAAGCGGGGATGTGGGCTCAGTGCCACCTTTCTCCATATCCTTTGGGAGTGCCGCGAGGTGGCTGAATACTGGCGCCGGGTTCATGTGGTCATGGGACAAGTCACCGGGGTTGCACTGTTGCCGGAGGTGCGTCGCTGCGTCCTGAATGTGTGGGAGCCCAATGATTATAACGCGGCTCAGACTCGGTGGGCGGCCCTGGGGAACATGATTGCCAAGAGAGATATAGCGCAGCTTTGGGGTTCCCAGCGGCCTCCCACCGTGTCCGTATGGAAGGAGAACATGGACTGGTGCATGTTCAGGGAGAAGACTGTGTATGTGGCTCGTGGTAAACCGGGGGCATGGGGTAGAATCTGGGGGCAATGGAACGCGTATCGTGGGGGTATCTGTACTCCCCCCCCTAGTGGACACCGATATTGCTTTATCCCCCTGACCCTTGATGGTTCCTTGCGACTTTTGGAATAACCGAATATAGACGTTCCTCTCCCGTGACCCCCCCCCCGACCTATCAGTACTCCTTCCTCTTGATAGCTATTTGAAGGTCTGAAGTAGAGTCCCCCGGAGGTAGCCGGACCCACACTTTTTGCCCTTATGCCTCGCCTTTTGTTTTTATTTGTTATTTATGTTAAACCTATGTATCCTGCTTCCCTAGGACTATCCGGAGCCATGTACGGGGCTGGGCCCCGGGAGTCGACTACTGCCTTAATAACTGTATGATCCTTTCTGAATCTAGCGGCCGGCCCCGGTGGTTGTAGGCCCATGCTTGTAATTGATTTATTGTTCAATAAAATTTAAAAAAAAAAAAAAAACAACAAAAAACATTGCTCTAATATCTTCAGTCACTGCCCCCAAATATGTGGACTTCAGAAGCAGGTGATCCAGAACAGTTCAATTTCCAGGCCTTTTCTGCAAAGTGTGTACTATAGCTCAGTCCTGTGAAGGGGTTCACTGTGCTCCACAGGCTCACCCACACGCACAAGGCACTCCACAACACCGGACCAGCATACCTCAATGAACGACTCACCTTCTAGACCCCGAACTGCGAGCTTCGCTCTGCTGACCTCGCCACCGTCCCACGCATTTGCCGAATGACCACCGGCGGCAGATCATTCTCCCACCAAGACATGGAACATCCTCCCCACTCATCTGCGACAGACCCAGGACCTGCTGACCTTCAGGAGACTTCTCAAGACCTGGCTGTTCGATCAGTAGCTGCTTCCTCTTCCCCCTCCCCTCTAGCGCCTTGAGACCCTCACGGGTGAGTAGTGCGCTTTACAAATGCTTGATTGATTGACAGGCTGAGCCTGGATCTCCAGAGACCTTTCCCAGTGTTTCAGTCTGATGAGGGTTCTTTGGATATTGACATTTGTCCATGCTGAACACAGGATCCTGTTGGAAGCATAATGTTTGCAAATTATTGTAGGAAAGCAAGACAGTGCAGAGGACTTTGCATTTAATCCTCACCTTCACTGGGAGTCAGTGAAGCATGACCAAAGCTGGCTTTACAGGCCTGGGTCAGGCATCATCTTGCTGCCTGACCTTGAAGTCTTTGTCCCTGTGGCCGACCAGTGCAAATAATATTGCATAAGTGCAAGGGGGACAGCACAAAAGCTCTTGAAGAAATGAACAGCGCATTTTGGGATTATTAACTAAAGTTTTGCCTGCTATGCAAAGCGACACAGAGCACTGCATTGATTTTTTTTTTTATTTCACAAAGTCTTTATTATGATTTTCTACAAACAAGAAGAAACAGCAGAGACAATACAGAGAAAGCAAATCCTAGGAAGGATGGTGCTGTCCTCCTCCCCTGACATAAAGCATGCGTTGAACAAAGACAAGCAAATCCTATGGGACATTTTGATCACAGCCAGCCTCAAAGTCATTCTCTCTGAATGGAACAACACCTCAAAACTCTTCTCCAATACGTGGTGGGAATGGGTTCAATTTACCAGAGGTTCTATTAACTCACAAACACACACTTTAAGACACCACCACTGAAAATGGCAACATCTGGATGAGATTTGATAGCTTTATGTCAAATATGTCCCTACAACAGCAATAGAGCATTGCTGACGACACTCAGCTGGTGGTGGCCCTCTCGAGTGACCCCGAGCAGGACGCCAGGAAATTTCAGGGCGACCTCTCTGCTGTCGCCGAGTGGATGACTGCCAACTGTTTACAACTGAATTCTAACAAGTCTGAGGTGTTGCTGGTGGGGGGAACCATGAGCACTGGAGTGACCTGTGGTGGCCTGCCAGTCTGGGCGCGGCACCTACCCACAAGCCGGTAGTAAAGAACTTGGGGGTTTGGATGGACAGCTCACTCAACTTTCGGTCCAGACGAAGAAGGTGGCAGGCACTTGTTTTGGTCTTCTACGTGGGGTTAAACCCATTCTGGCCTTTTTTGATGCCACTACCAGGCAGACCATTATTCAGGCCCTGATTTCGTCAAGGCTAGATTACGCCTGCTCGCTGTATTTGGGAATAAATAAATCTGAAATACAGAGGCTTCAGAGAGTCCAGAATGCGGCCGTTAGATCTCTCCTGGGCTTGCGTAGAACCTGCTCAGTGACCAGTGCCATCCGTCGCCTCCATTGGCTGCCGGTGGCTAGGCGCATTGAGTTCAAGGCACTTTGCTTTGCCTTTAAAATTCTGCAGCTGGCATCTCCTTACATTTTGTCCGATCTCCTTTTACCTTTTATCCCCAGACGACCTCTTCATTCTATGGGACAATGTTTAGTATTGGTTCCCCGGGTAAGGAAAGCCCGTGCTGGCGGACGCTCCTTCCGGCATAGAGCGGCCCTGCTGTGGAACTCTCTGCCGGTCCACATTCGGGAGCTTACTAACTATCTCCAGTTCAGGAAAGCAATTAAGACCTTCCTGTTCTCATCTTTGTAGGCCTTGATCGTTTTTGCGTTTTGCTCTGCTGTTGCTTAGCGCCGGGACGCCTCTTAGCTGAGGCAGCTGTTGCGCTCTATAAAACCGATTAACATAACATAACATAACATTGATTTACTCACCGACATAAATATGAGGTCACTAGGAGTGCCCGGTAAGTCACTACTTAAGATAGAAATCTGGGAAAAGACCAAAGGAGTGGAGAAAAATGTGGGTGAGACACTGCCTGAGAAGAGACGTGTGAGTTGTTCTATGGAGGATGTGGACACCTCTGAAAAAGCAGAGTTATTGACCTGGATGATAAGGTCGCAGGTGTGGAGGTGTGACAGCTACGTATTGGGGTTTGACGTAACAATTGAGGTCACATCTTGCGGCCGCCACAACAGACAAGATATGGACAAAGGTGTGCATGGTCATTTTTAAACTGTTACACAGAGAAATACTTTCTAAGGAGAGTTCAAAAGGATAGGAACGTGAGCTGGAAAAGAGGTTGAGAGTCCCGGCCATAACTAAAAACTGGACCACCGCAATTCCAAACTTGCACAGTGTATTGTGCAAGAGGGAGCCAGAAGAGTGTGTCATACTGAAATACATACATGTGATTAGTCCGGCTCACTGCAGCTTTGGTAGCACAGCCGGTTAAGAAATGATGTGGAGTATAGAGCAAAGAAACGTGAAGATGTGAGAGTGACGGATGGGCAACTTGGTAATGACCCAAGGTTGTATTTAATGGCACAGACTAAGGGCCAGATGTATCAAGCGTTTTCCCATTCGCACACGGGCCGATTCGCAGAACGAACAGGAAAAAAGCCTTTTGGGATGTATCATCCCAAAAGGCATTTGCAAAATAGGGAATCACAACTTTTGCGATTACCTATTTTGTGAATGTATTTAGCTAATCAAAATGTTCGATTCGCTAAATGCAATGCAGGAAGCACCTTTAAATTTGCGACCCTGCTTTCAGGAATTGCATTTTACCACCAACTTCAAGTTGGTGGTAAATTGCAAATCCTTACAAAAATGCACAATTTAGCATTTTTCTAAGTGCCAGGTGGCGCACAAACATGCCCTTAAGGCATGTATGTGTGCCACATGTGCACACATGCATATTTCAGGGATTCAACAGGGTGTTCTTTTGGCACCCTTGCACCCTTGAAATTGCATGCGCAATAGTCCTCGCAAATTGTGCATGCAATTCCAATTAATTCCTATGGGCCTCTAGGCCCATTGAAATGAATGGGAAGCCATTGCGAGTCGCAATTAAGGAATGCGTAGGAATTGCAAAATATTTGCAGGAACCTACATACATTGCATTTTGCGAGTCTATAATAGGGACTCTGTAAAATTCGCTATTGTAGACTCACAAAATCCAATTTTGATACATCTGGCCCTAAGTGCTGAGGCAAATGGCAAGTGGAAGATGGCAGGTGTTCTTTTCCTCTGACAGGATGACTATTTGGACAGTGCATGGGAACTTAGTTATCTTCAAAGGGGCCTGCCCTGTAACAGGCAGATGTCAGATGATGCCCATACCGGCGCCTTCTTTGTTCCCCCAGTCAGCCAGGCTCCAATCACAGTGGTGAGGGAGTTGCCACCAGAACTGGTTCAAAGAGACCAGAGAGAATTGGTTGCTCATTCCATGGCCACACCTCTGGGGGTAAGCACCCAGGATCTGCACAAGGGGGCAAGGGTATGACAATCTTGAATTTAGGCACAGAGGGGGACTGTGAGATCCTTTGCTCTAGGGCACACAGGAAGTTCTTCAAAAGTGGTTATAGTTATCCCTGTGAACATTTACCCTATTGATTAGGGTGGGAGCAGAAGTCCCCCCCACCCCCACCCACAGACTAGTGCCATGCAAATATGTGGCATTCACAGTACCCTACTCAGACTACTACTGGACCTGAGAAAGACCTGAAGAGGACTGGACCTGCTGTCTGTGACCTCAGATGGGCCCTGAAGGACTGGATCAGCAGTCCCTTGTCCAGAGGACAAAGTAGTGGACTCCAAGGGTCATAAGGCAGCCCTCTTGTTCAAGCTACAGGGATTCAACAAGCTACCAGAGCCGTTTTCTGCAACTACCCAGCAGACCAGTTGCAACTGGACCTGGAATGGTTCCTAATGTTGGCCTCTGCCTGACACCCCATGAGTCTCCAAGTGCCTCTCCTGGGGTCTGGGAGGGCTTTAGAGGTGCATTCCTGTGCTCGATTGTGACTTAAAGTCAGAAGGTAAAAGCTTTGGCCAGGACAAACCTAGCTGGTGTATACAACCCGTGCTCCATCTCAGTTAGCATCAAATTGTGCCTAGGTCCCTGTCTACCTCGATTATTGACTATCATTGGTGCTTATTCATATCTCTGCCTTTTCTTATTAGATTTTTTTAATTTTGTTTGTTAATTTTTACACTAGTTGTCCAATTTGGTTTAGGAAGTTTATTGCTTTGTATTTTGACTTTATTGCTATATGAATACTTTACATATTGCCCTAAGTTAACCCTGTCTGCTATGTGCTGTAGCTACCAAGGGCCCGATTACACATAGTGGGCACTTTCCCTTCTCACACCATAGCACACAGTTAAACAGGTGTGCTGGGCGCAAACAGGGAAAGTGCTCCCTTTTCCATTGAATGCGCTGTTGTGATGCTATTAAGAACGATATTTATTTTGACCATTGACTCCATCTTGTGTAACTGACTCCATTTTCTGTGCTCTCACGCAGTTCCAGGGTGGGGAGGGGATGTTTTCGCTTTTCACTTGTTTTCGCTTCTCACCGTGCAGAGTAATCTGGAACATGTGTGGGATGCGCGCTTGGTACCTTTCAGGGAAGAGATTGTTGTTGCCAGAGAAATGTACAGAATGAACAGCTCTGTCTCGCTATCAAAATACAGGGGCCTGGCCAGCTTCTGTCTTGATCCTGACACAGACCATTACGGTCAGCTAGGTTTTTGCAACTGAGAAGAAAGGGGCAAGGTTTCTCAAAGCTTCTCCTCAGGTTGAGTAAAATGTTTTAAACGCGGGAAATCTTGGAACTCAGATAGGAGCTCGCTATGGAACTGACATGTTGGCACAGGGAACTTTGAGGGTCCAGATTGAGACATCTGCCTGGCTGTCAAGGACACCTCCAGCCAAGTTGGCAAGAATGTTGAACACTCTTTCAGAGATGTATTTGTTTTACTTACTTCATTCATATAAGCTATAAGTTTCTCTGCTCCATGTATATATGCCATATGTTATTTTATTTTTGTGCCTATGTTACTTGATATTTTGGAATCTGCATTAACCAATATATTTTGCCTTCCTTCTAAAAGTGTTGAGATAAACACGCGTTTCATTTGAAATGCACCTGAATCTGTTTCCTTGCCTCATCTTGAGAGTGCTGAGTTATTTTTGTACGTGTGTCATTTAAAGGTGCAGTGGTACATTTTACCTACTCTTGGGAGTGCTGAGTTTAGGTGTGTCCTATTGTTTCAAATCAAAAGCAATACAGCTGCCCCTAGGGCGGTCGCATAGTTGTGCTGCTCATTTCCTCATTTGCATGGGGCCACGCCCCCATGCAAATGTGGGAACACCCTCTGGTGATATCTATATGTATGCCAGCACCATATGTATTACAGAAAGGGCCGCCCTTTTCTAGATTGGGCACAGGGAGATAGATCTGGCATGACTCTGGCGTTACACTACCTGCATTGTTTTTGTTGGTAGGTCTGAATCAGAGAGAGGGTTTTATGTCCCGTAATAGTACAAGAATTCCTTGATATGACTGAAGTGGTAGGTGTACCCTTAACAATAGAAAAAATGGAGAGCCAGAGGAGATTGTTGGTCTTTTTGGGTATTGAGTTGGACTAAAAGCTAATGAAAAGCTGGTTGCGAGGGAATAAACTGGAAACAAACTGCTTTTTCTGAAAACTTTGAAGATGTGTGAGCTGGAAGTTTTGCAGTTGTCAAGACATCTAAACTTTGCATGTAAAGTGGCTGTCTCAGGTTGAGCTCCTTGCAAGTGTTTGGTAAATTTGGCAATGGGGGTAGACAAGACTGATGACAGAGTGCTTTTGATTAATTGGGTGCAAGGTGATTCACGCTCATTTTCGGTATGAGTGGTGTAGTTCCGGTGCAAAAGGGCCTGGTCACGAATAATCCAAAAGCTTGATTTAAGGAGCCCGTGAGCTACACCCGGAGCTGTTTGGGGAGCCTTTTATGTCCCTAAGGCTCAGATCAAGAGGCTAGTAGACTAGCCCTTGGAGTCTTACTGGGGTCCTGGTTTCAAGATGGAGTTTCTAGTCCAGCTTTTCTTCCCCAGGCAACAGGGTAATAGGCTGCAGGTCAGCACAACAGGGAAGCAGTTACTTTAGAGCAGCAGTCCAGTAGAGTGGCAGCACCGCTGTCCTTCTTCCTGCCTGAGTATACACAGGTCCAGAAGTGTAACGAGGAGACAGTCCGATAGTCCTATGTTCATACCCTAGTGCTCTTTTTCTGGAAGGTGGGAAAAGCTTCTGGAAAGGTTCCTTGAAGTGCATAGAATTTCCTGACTCCCCTGCAGGATTGTTAGGCCCATTGCGTGAAGGCAGAGCACAGGCTAATCAGGTGTAAGTGGGGCTATACTCATGGTCACCCCCCATCTGCCAGAAGATGGTTGTCTGGGAGGAATTCACAAAATCAAACTATCAGCTACACCGAGTCATGTGACCCAAGGCAGGTTGCAGACACAAGTGCATGAAAATGTCAGCTTTCTGAAAGTAGCATTTTCAAAATTGAACTGAAAAAGCGGACTTTACCAATAAAGAGAGTTTATTATTACAATTTCATAGGTACCAAACATGACTCATCAACCTGCTCTCAATTAGGAATTACAGCTTATGAAATATAATAGGGATTTCCCAATGTTATCCTATGGGTGAGGTAGGCCTCACAGTACTGAAAAGCGAATTTATGAGTTTTTCACTACCAGGACACATAAAACTTAAAAGTACATGTCCAACCTGTTACTTGCACAGCACCCTACCCTATGGGCTACATAGGGCATTCCTCAGGGGTGGCATATGCCACAAAAGGAGAGTTTGGTTCTTGGCAAGGGGATTTAAATGCCAAGTCAGCATGACAGTTCAAAACTGCATTCAGGCTGCAGTGGCAGGCCTGGGATATGTTTTAAAGAGCTACTTAAGTTGGTGGCACAATAAGTGCTGCAGGCTCACTAGTAGCATTTAATTTACAGGCTAATGGTATATGGCGTTCCACTCTACAAGGTACTTATAAGTAAATTAAATATGCCAATTGGGTATAAGCCAATTACCCATCTTTAAAGGAGAGAGCACATGCACCTTAGTACTGGTTAGCAGTGGTAAAGTGCACAGAGTCCCAAGGCCAACAAAAACAAATTCAGCAAAAAGTGGAGGGAAAAAGGCAAAATATTTGGGGGTGACCCTGCAGGGAGGGACAGGCCCAACAGAAATTATCTGACCTCGCCTTCCCCAATAGATGCACTTTCCCCAATATCAGTTAGTCTGAAGCAAGATTAATAAATGTGACCCCCACCCACCAACCCCCTGCAACATGCCCTTGTATACACTTCGCCAAGTGTTTGTTAGATTGGAGTTCATATAGTAAATCTCAACCTCCCAACGTATGTACTTTACTCAATGTTTGTTGGACTGGAAGAAGAACATTATTTACTTTATACTTTTTGGTATTTTAAAAAATATAATTTTTTGTTGAATATTTTTAAATATTATTTTTTCTGTTTAATCAAATTTACAATGATTATGTTTATGTGCTAGTTTTTTCTTTAATATAAATTACTAGTATATATTTTTACGATTATTTGTACGTGTATAATACATTTGTTGTCATTTATAATTTTACTTTGAAATGTAATTTTGTATTAAGTAATGTTTTATAAAGCTATGCTTATATTTTCAGCATTTTACAGTTAAATTAATATTGCTGATGCTATATATTATTAAATATATTCATTTTATTTTAATACAACTTCTTTATCTTTTAATTATAATAATGTTAATTACAATTAAATATTTATACTTATCATTATATAATTGTTATTATGGGCAACAATATCTTTTAATACAATATGTTTGTCATCATTTGTGTCCCTCACACAGGCCTGTTGTCAGGTACCCCCCCGGCAGTGCATTCAGTAAATGGCATCTCACCTAGTCATGGTCCTGACCATCACTCTGATGTATTCATGAATCATAAACACAGTGTTCAGATGCAGGAACCAATCTCTCATGTAATTCTGTCTCTGCTGCATGCTTTGCCCTAAGCTGCACTGCCACCCTCTCTGTCGTGGGCAGCTTAATTCGCCTGGGTCTACAGGTCGCCATCTCTAACCCATCATAATTGACAGACTGTGACAGTCACAGATGTTACAACTTCATAATAAGGAAGATCACTGCCAAGTTAGCATCCTACCTGTAACCATGGATAAACTACTATTGTGCATTGTATGTGAGGAGGTAACTTCTGCTTTTACAGCCAGGCTCTAAAATCTATTTACTTGTGTTTGTTTAGCATACATGCATAAATAGCAATATTTACAAATGTAAAGCTATGTTTGCCATTCGCTGAACATGCATTAACACTAAAAATAAAACTTGAGGTGTTGTTAGGCTGGAATGTAATAAGTTGAACGTTTTTGCCCATCAGCCAAGCTACTTTTTCTGAGTGTTCACACACCTTTCATGTGCCAATTCCTGCTCAGGAAGGAGTTACTTCTGCCAAAGGTAGGATTAAGTACATTGAAAGCATTAACAGGCAAGAAATACTACCCAGAATTAGTGGGTTGTAAGAGAAGCCTCCTACTAAGGACATTTTTCAAAGAGTATTTGAACACTTTGTGCAACTGCACATATAGAACTGCGTTTTCATATGAGGAAATAGGTTTTGACAAAGATTTTCAAGGAGATCCCCTAGAAACGTGGAACTGATATAGCTTTTCACAAGTACTGCTGTAAAGCTCTGAGAATTTCAAAAATGTGTAATTGTGCACCTACTTGAGGGCATCTTATGGGTCTAAAATTAGATTAAAAAAAAATAATAATCTAGCCCTCAATTAGCACTTATTAGTTAGCCTATTGTAGTATTTACACAGCTGATTTTATTAGGGCTGTGCTAATTTATTAGGTATCGTTTCCTACAATGGCCCTGCTGTGTACCTTATTGTAACTTGGAATTTTGTGCTGTGGGGTAGCATAGGTCCTGGTACAAGCAAGAAAAATTGGCCTCCGGTCTGTTGGCGATCAGTGGGTTTGTAAGCCCCCAATGCCCCGTTTCCATTACACTTGCTGCACTATTGATATCTACCTAGCCAATTATGGAGGAACTCTGAAAAACCTTGTTGGGGCTTATATTCCCTACCTAGGTTCTTCCTTTAGCTGACATATGTATTCAATTTCGCCCTCTCATATACCCTTGCCCCCACTTACTAGTTGACTCCTCTAGGTTTCCTGAGTTTTTGGAATTGGAGTCTTCTTGGTGTTCATGCAAATCTGGGCTACTTTCATGAAAAGGTTGATCATGGCCAATGATCTTGAACATGCATCTGGGCGTCCTCTCTCCCTAGACTGCACTGGTGTTTCCGCAGTTGCAGTCACCTGGAGGGATGCTTTGTGACTAGAGTGTAGTGAGGATGGCATGGTTGGAGCGGAGCAATTTGCATGGGAGGAGAAATGTCTCATTAGTGCTATGTGTTGGAAGAAAGAGGTATTGTCAAGACTTAAGAATGGGTCTTTCCAAGATGGTGGTCAGTCCAGAGATTACGTCCTGAAGTTCCCAATTCAAGATGGAGTTAACTCTTTCTCTATGAAGGCAGTTATTGCTTAAACTGCAGCTATTGAGGAGTTGATGAGTGATGGACACATTGCAACTTATTCATTCCCTTATTGTTCATTGCATGTCTTGCCCACTTATTAATATTTCTGCGCCTGAGTGTGAATATAGGATGTTTTTTCACATGCGTTTACAACGCATGCCATACCAACGCGGTCGTTACAACGACTGCGTTGTTATTTCGCATACCGTTACAACGCAAGTCGGAACAATGACTTGCTTTTAGGGGGCGCTGGATGTTGGAATAGTATAATTTACTATTCCAACTCCAGTCTGTGCGAACACTAGGGAAGATGTTGGATTTTAAATCCAACACCTTCTGGCCCCTAACGCAAGTCATTGTTCAGACATACGTTGTAACGGTATGCGAAATAACAACGCGGTCGTTACAACGTTGTTTAGCATGCAAACAAAACGCTGTTTACCTCTGAATGTTGCTTGTTTGCAGCCAGTAGGCTATTGGATTTCTTCTAAAAGATCTTGCTTGTTTCTTTTATCTGCTCTACTGTTCTGGGAAGGTTTGCTGGCTTGTGCTACATCAGTATTCATCTTCATCTGTTATCTAGAGTTAAAAGACTACGAAGAAAGTTATGTCTGCCCTTTGTGGCTTTTTCCTGCTGACTGGGACCTTCTTAAGGAGAAACTTGACACATTTCGTGTGTACTATTAAATAGAGGGTAGCACTGTAGCTACTGAGATGAGTCGCCCTGTCTTCGGGCATTCAACAAGGACACTTGAAAGACTATCACAGTGTCCATTCGTTGACCGTTGCAAAAGTGGTTCTAACCTCAAGATTAGTCAAATTAATTTAACCAATACATTTACCACAACTTAGCGTCCTTCTAGCAATGACTTGTAAAGGCAATTGGCTATCGAATTTTTGGAAATTGGAATTATCAATTGCAAAACATTGATTGCTATGTCTTCCTTTCTCCTGTGGGTCCAGACTTGTCATATATCTGTCATGGTCTAGAACATTCATCCATCTACCTTGGCTTGTTTGTTGGAGGGGATTCATCATTATGCAGGTGTAGAAGAGTAACTTCACTAAATGACCAGGCTGTTCAGTTGGTTTTACCTGAGCTCAGTGAGATGATTTCTTTCAAGAGTGGAGATTTCATTGGAAAATAAAACAATGCAAACCAAATTTCTATAACTTCAAAATGTAATTTTAAATGTAACTGATAAACCTATGAATTCCCCACACTTACAGTCACTGCTTCACATCAGTGTCATATTTTTGCATCATAATGTGATTAGAACCTGGTCTAGAAAGCGCTGCATTGGAGACGGTACTTTGAATTATGAACAAGTTATATGTTTTTCACAATTGATGGGCTCATAACCAAAGAATTTTTTTTAAAAAGTAATGCTGAAGGTTTTGGCTCCTGTTGCCATTGATGACTCATTTGAAAATTGCAAGATGATTATCTATTAATCACCAACCACAAAGTCTCCCCCAAAGATATCAGTTGCCATGGTTTTCTGAAAATCTGTCTTGTCACAGTAAACATTTTCCTGCTTTCTGATGACTCATTATTGTGAATAGTGAGTTTTTTAAACTTGGTGCACAGGTTGTTGAAAGTGATTTGTTTTGACACTATAGCATGCCTTTTTAAAAAAATCTTAACTCGAAGGGGAGCTAATGAAAAGAAGCCTGAAGAATCAGTATTGTAGGAGCTGAACTGCATGATGTATAAGACAGCTTTAAGTTTACAGGATAGATTTGGATACATAATCTGATAGACAGCTAAATTGAGGTAGGAATATGGGCACCCCCAAACACTGGATCACTGTTAGTAATGGGAATAATTGAATTACGTAACTGCTAGTGACCAATTTAGACTAATCTAAACTACTGCTAGCATCCAGCATGGATAATAGTTCATGAGATGAAGGTATATGACTGTAATAAATATAATAATGTTCCACTAGTGATCAACATTTCAATTCTAAATTCATTAGATCACAATAGCAGCTGATATGAACAGATTGAAGATATACTATGTCACTACTAGCAACTAATAGTGTCAACTGTAAATGCATGACATTGTTTCCTGAAGCCAACATGCCTAATCTAATTTGTATTTGATTACTGCTAGTGACCTGCGTCAGTAATTAAAGCTTTGTTAAATCTTCTGTGGCAGCAACACAGACTTTTCCAATTAAATTGACCCCTCCCAGAAATCACCAAATCAGCTTAAAAAATTCTAAATCTGTTAAATCACTGCCAAAGACTAGCATGGATTCTGGTTCTAATACATCATTGATGACCAACACCGTCAATTTACCATTTCTTAGTTGGCTGCTGATGAGTTGTTAACAAGAGGAACTATTCTAAATCAGGAAGATTGCCAATAGTGCCCAATATAGTGAATTCTAAATCTATCAGATCACTTCTATCCATCAACAAGGACAATTCACAATGAATTAGTTCAATGCTATTCACAATAAGGAGTCATTATAAATATATTACATCATTGCCACTGACAAACATAGACAATAGTAAATCTGTTATGTCACTGCTAGCAAATCCATATTTATTACATCCCTTCTGGTCGCCAATAAGAACAATTCTATATCCATCACAACACAGCAAAATAAAAATGGACATTTTACAATTTTCAATTCTTAATCTTTAAGACTGAGCTAGTAATCAGTATAGGCATTTTTAGGTTTATTAGACTGCTGCTAGAAAACAATAAAGGTCAGACTACTTCTATGTGAGTTAAAAATAAATATGAACTATGTTAGTTCTATTAGACTGCTGGTAGCAACCAGCATGGTCGATTATGAGTTTTAGTTTACTGCAAATATCCACATTCGATTAGGATGCTACTAGAAACTAAAAGGCAATTCTAATATTTTATTCTAATGTTTATTATACTTTTACAAAAGTACACACTTGAAAACATGTCTCAGATTTCTCAATTAACATTTGCATAGAAATCGCCAAGTCCTGAAAACACAACTACACGCGTCTCTGTGTATATACACACTGTTTAAAGAACTCAGCTGAACTGAGATATAAAATCACACTTTATAAACCATTCATTCTATACAAAATCATCACTCCTTCTCACAGAAAGCCACTGAAGAGAGACCCCCATAAATGGAATTTTTTCTAATGTGATATTAACTAGATAATCAAGTAAGGGTTTGAAGCCCTATGGAGGTACGCACCAGAAAAGAATCACCTGGAGGCCTCTATTAGATCTCTGCAAGTGAGCAATATTGACAATGGTATCAACCAACATGCACAATTCTAATTCTAGCTAAAAGGAAATTATGTCTATTTGTGAAAGCATTCTAGCGTTTCAGATTTGGATAAGAAAGGAATAGAAAATCCTTCTATTAGTTTTCAGTCTCCATGAGACCTGATGTCTGTCTGAGATATGACTTGGAAGAATTCAAATACAAACAGGTACATCTTGCGGGTTGTGGTTAATGGGACAGATGTGAGCACTTGTTGGATGACACTGAAAGTCTACAATCTGTTTTGTGTGGGTTTACAAACTGACACCACGTTTTAAGGATGAAATACAAAAACACCGTTTGCTTCAAGAGTACAGCTTTCCCCGGACACATCAAAATATAGCAGGAAATGTAAATAATTTTAAAAAATGCATTTCATTGCAAACTGTAAGATTAACTAATAGGTTGGAGGTTAAAATGGTTGGTTGTACATTGTGTATACAATGCAATATAACCTTATTGTCAAATCTTCTCTAAAGTAAATCAAGTGCAAATGGCCACAAAGATTCACACTGACCAAGATCAAGGAAACTTGTGAATGAACACATAAGAAAATGTTGTAGACCACTGCTGTATCTTGTTTTTTCCTCTTAGCAGGGCTGACATGGGAGAAAATGCTGCATCGTGGTGACCGAGGAGCTATTTCACCAATCATTAAGGGCGTGCAGAAGAAGCAAGCGCCTGAGGATGTCTGTGGGATTTTCATGCAGAGCCTTTAGAAATTGAAAGCTTGCTTGAGAGTATGCATGTTGATTAAGTTATCAAGTCCAAGGCAGGTCATCCAAACGTGTTTACAACCACAACAAACCACCACAAGAAGAGGACTGTCTGCAGAGCTGAGGAAAGGTTTCTTGTGCTTGGAGCTAGAAGGGAAGAATAAAGCACAGTCCTTATCTGGGTTTTGAGTATATTAAATGAATGAAAAAGTACAAAAACAGATGTTCAGCATCTACACAATATATGACCATCACAACAAGTCCCCTGTTAAAATTGCTTTGATCATAAGCATGCTTTTTGTCCTAAAACTTCAGTGGTATTGCCACTGTGGTTTCTGGGACAAATCTTCCAGGTCCAACCCGAGAATTACCAGTTCACATGCAGAAAGTGATACTACCGATACCCATAATTAATTCCTCATTCCATGAGGGAATGCGGGGAAATCCCTTGGAATCACATGTAATACCACAACCTGAAATGACTGATGTACCTGGTATTGGCAATTAACATCCATAAATACGGCAGCACTTGAAATGGAGTGCTATGCCTGAAACAGATTTAGCTTCTATGATCCCTGCTGTCATCTTGCAGAAATCTCACGAGTTTCAAACATCTTATAACTCTAGAAGCAAGTTAGCATTGTGAATGTCTACTTACCAAGATGCATTTAATTAAAAGGTTAAGTACTGCATTTTAAATTCCATCTCCCCCAAAATGCTGGCTTCAGTCAAGAGTCTCAGTTAAGTTTTTGAAAAAGAATTTCTAAAACTCAGTGCCTTTAACTGTGGAAGTCATTCTACTTTTTAGGAAGTCTAAATACTTCTATGCCTGACATATTGGGGCCAAATGACTTCCTCAACAGAAAAAACAAATACTGGCAAAGCCAGTGGATAGGCCTTGGCTACCAACCTTTTGGCTTTGCTGCAGCCTATTTGTGATTTACATTTACATAAAACCACGCAATATGCAAGTGGCCCAGATGCAATGTTGTCGGGGCTGCCAGCCCTACATCTAAGTAAAATAAGCTTTGACAAAAGCCATTTTCTAAATGCAATTGCACACATTGCACAAGTAGCTCTTGCTGCTGAAGAGGACTCCTTATTCATTGCCAGGTAAGGCAATGGTTGAAGCTGGCTGACTCTGTGCCCCATGCTGAATAATGTGGTAAAGGGAAGCAAACTGTGAATGGCACTACAGCAGACCAATGGAGGAAGAGGACCGACTGAAACCTCTGTATAAAAGTATGTCTAGTATGTCTAGAATGTATTTTAGTAAAAGCAAAAAGTCTTGGCTAATGTCAGAACTAAAAAGTGAAACTCGTTTGTTAAACCTCAAAGGGAAATATCTAAATATCATGATTGTAAACTTCACCTCTAAAATCCCTATAATAAAACTCAAAGAGAATATATGATTGAAATCCCAGTTGATTGCCCCGGATTTGCTCTTCTCACTTTAAATTGAATTTGTTACCTAAGTTGTAATATGTTAATATTTTACAATGTGTAAGCAAATGTGTGTAAAAGAATTCTATGCCACTATATTGAGTAACACTACGTTGTGGGACACACATCCCCACCACTACATCATGGCACAATACTTCACCTTGGGGGAAACCCTGCTGACTGCCCTTCTGTATTCATGTATTTAGTTTAATAATTGAAGATACCAGTATGCTATTTTTAAGTAATTAACCCTTACTCCTATTGATATTACTTACATTTAATGATTTAATGTTTCCTGATGTGGTGCCCCACAATGTGAGTGCTCAGCATAGTTGAATGTAACTACATTAAGTGATATTGCATTGTGCGGCACTACGTTGTGGGGCATTATATAATTTCAGGGTGAGACACCCTCGACTCCAGGTTTTATTTTTTGTATTAATTAATTAAGCTATCATCACCCTATTCATTTAATTTAATGATTTAACTCTCACCTTAACTTATTGCTTTCAGACAATTGCACACCTAGCTTTCCACTTGCCAGTGGCCTCCAGTTCCTGCTTGTTCCAGACTGATCCAGTGATACCGCAGCTGCCTGACTTTTCCTGCTGGGGTTTTCCTGACTGGGTTTTTCCACTCATCGTTCTTCTCACCAACAGAATGCTGGATCCACCCCAGACCTTCTTAATGCAGGCAAGATGCAGGATGACTGCGAGCGGACTCGCCACTTGCATGACAAATGAACACAAAAGGCAAGCCAGTCTGCGCCTGTCCGTGCCTGGAACGCACCCAGCTCCACGACCCCTGACCGTCCTGCCCCCTGAAGATACACCATCACCGAGCTCTACACCATCAACCCTGGATGCTCCAACAAATACTGCCACTGCGCCGACCAACACTCCAAGGTAAGTCCTTTCACCTGCACCCACTGACACTTCACCTGCCACTGCACACACACCACCTAAACAAAACCCAAATCTCATGCACCCTTCTCAACATATGCTCACTATGCAAGCATTCCACTGAGTTATGGGACCTCATTGCCACCCTCGCACCAGACATCGTCTTTCTCACTGAGACATGGCTGAATTCACATTCTGCCACAGACATTGCCACAAGTCAGGGGGGGAACAGTCATAATCTAGAAAGAGACCATACAGTGTACCACCACCACCGACAACACCACCATCCCCATGGAACATCTCAACTTCAAGCTCCGCATGGGCGACAAAAAACCATCAGAGGAACCCTCGCATACCGATCCCCAGGCCAGCACTCCAGCTTCTGCAACACCATCGCAGACTTCATTGCGCCCCTAGCCTTAGACTCCGAAGACTACATCTTCTTTTGTGACCTAAATTTCCACATCAACAACCCCAATGACAAAAACACTGCACACCTCCTCGACAGTATGGGCAGCCTCATATTGACCAAAATCGTTCACGACCCTACACACACCACAAGACAAACGCTGGGCCCAATTTTCACGTCCATCAACCGCGTCAAATACAGCCATGTTACAGAACTCGCAAGCACCGATCACTCCACAGTCCACTTCAACATCTCTAGCCCCCGCACCGGCACTCCCAAGATGACTAACGCCTCCGACCGGAAAAGGAACAAAATCTCAGAGACCAGCTGGGCAAACGCCCTCAACACCTCCAACCCTGCTACCGCCACAAACCTTGAACAGGGAGTGAAAAACTTCAACACCTGGATCACCAATTGTGCAAACAGTATTGCCTCATCAAGAGTGACATCCGTAGAAAATCTTCTAAAAAGGCCAGCTGGTACTCCAAAGAACTCGGAACATTGAAATGGGACAGCAAACAGTTGGAGAGGAGATGGCACTCCAGCAAGGACACCTCTTACAGGGCAGCCTTCAAGACCTCACTCAATCTCTACCACCGCCTGGTGAGGGCAACAAAGAAGATAGCCCTTGCCGCACGCATTGAAACCAGCACCAAAGGAACTTTTTAACATCGTTAAAGGAATTCTCCAACCCGGCTGCCAGCGAATACATCATACCCTCACAGGAGTTGTGTGGCAATGTCGTCCACTTCTTCCACAACAAGATTACAACCATATACAGCCACTTCGAACCCCAACTCATACCTCCAGACTTCCTCGACAGATACGTCACCACCGTAACCGACACAAACCACACACTGACCACCTGGAACATCCTCTCCATTCAGGACACCACCTACATCATGAAATCCATCCACTCGGGAGCTCCCACAGACTCAGGCATGCACCCCATCTTCAACCTTGGAAACTAAAGGATCGGCCAGGAACTCACCACCCTACTCAACACCTCTATCACCACCGTAACATTTCAGGATGTCTGGAAACACGCTGATCCCAGCAAGCTCAAAAACAACTGGCCAATTTCCCTGCTCCCATTCCCAGAAAAAGTACTGAAAAAGATCTTCAACAATCAACTCATGACACACCTGGAGCAAAACGAGCTACTCATTGCCTCCGAATCCAGCTTCCACAGCAATCACAGAACCAAAACCGCCCTGATCTCAGCCATCGACAACATCCGAATGTGAGAAGTTGGCCTGGCATATGCTGGTCACTAGTTATAGTGGCCACCTTGCACCAGTCCAATTCGACTCTTGGTAGATAGGTTTAAAGACAACCTTTTAAAGAAAGCTATCCTAGTGGTAGCTGTGGAGAGCAGCCTTCAGGCTAAGTCTCTGAGGAATGTAAAGCAGCTTGTTTTACCTTATAATCTCTTGAATTACCAAATGAAAAGACACCACACAGGTATATATATCAAATATATATGTATTTATTTCTAAATATACTCTACTAATCTCTTTATGAGATTAGAGCCAGGTAAACATTCAAAAGATCAACAGTTCTCAATAAATTAAGCACAAATATGGCTGTAGCCCTAGGGGCGTACCAGACCATATACTAAAAAAATGGTATAACAAACTCGACTTGCAAAATGAAGAGGCCTAGGGCCTTGAGAATCGCTGGGGCTTCACGTCTGCAGTGTTAGCAGGTAAGTAATCAGCCCACAGGAGACGCATGCAGTGTCTAAACACACACGCGGGTTTCCTATAGGTTTCAATGGCAAATGTCGCGGTTTGTATTTTACAGCTTTAGGGCACTTCGCAAAGTCAACAAGCAAGCAGCTTACAGGGTAAGTATTTCGAGGGCCAACACACACTTGGGCACCGGAGTGCACGAGTTACCTCACCCAGGGAAGCCAGGTGCATAGGTGTCCTTTGGTGTCGGGTCGCGATGCTGTTTTCAATGGAGATCACTGAAGACTTGCTGCTTGTGACGACTGGAGAGGTGTCCGCTGGAATCCGAAGATGGATTGGAGTTGCAGAAGACCTAGAAATTGAGGGGACAGAGTTCAAAGTCACTTGGCAGTGACCGGTGGCCAGCAAGATGGATGACCACAGCTGTCACGTCTCTTCAGGTCGATGATGGTGTTTTGTCTCTTCGCTCACGAGGTCCAGGAGAGATCGACGATGACCAGCAGCCGGATTCAGAGGTTCCCACAACGTCTACAGCTGATGACGGTGTCGGCACCCGGATTGGAGCCAACAAGCCTTGGCAACTGCAAGTCTTGTGTGGAGTAAAGATTGGCAATGGTGCAGACCAGCAAGGTCTGATGGACTTACCCAGCAAGGATAAGTGAGGGCAGGCCCAGAGCAACCAGGTGAGCCCTTGAAGTCATTGTGGAAGTCTTCAGGTGAGTTACTAGCCAACGGGCAAGCAACCGCGAAGACGCCTTTGCAGGAAAAGTTTAACAACAGCCCACGGTCACTCAGGACAGGGTAGGCCGCTGATTTTTGGTACTAGACCTGCTAGGGACTTGGACAAAAAATGGTCCAAAGCACAAGGTCGTAGAATGTAGATTAGGGCTTGCACTCGAAATCAGTGCACGGTTTCCTGGTATTGCTGTTCCTCGTCACTCGTGGGGTCCAGATGCCACAGCTTCGCTGGGGACTCAACATGGCTGTTGAGAGGTCAGGAAATCCGCTTCAGGGGACGCAGGGACCTCGGGCTCCGGCGGGAGCGGTAAAGTTTGCAACCGTTGTCGAAGAGTTTTGGTGCCTGCCAAGCAGGGAAGTCACTCCTTGACTCCAAGGGAGATTCTTCCGTCTTCCAGAGATAGTGGAATGTCGAAGGGCCAGGATTCTTCTTTGTAGAGCGTCGTCCAGGTGTAATCTAAGTTGCATTGGCAATGCTTGGTATCTTATAGTGAAAAGATGGGAGTGACTAGCTCTATGACCACTCCTCTAGGAGGGTCAGGGTAGTGGGTGGTTACACCCACTTCCCTTTGTCCAGTTTCGCGCCAGAGCAGGGGACAGGTAGCCCCTGAACCGGTTTGAGCTGGCATATGCACAGAGGAGCCTACTGCTCCCCCAGTGCAGGACTTCAAAGGCACTCTAAGAGTGCACCCACCCAGCTCCAATACACTAAATCCTGTCTGGGAGGTGGTAACACCTCCCTGTGACAGGATACCCTTTGTTGGACTTCCTCCACTGCGAGTTTCGGTCAGCAGCAGGAGGGCAGCCCAGTGTCTGTGCTGGTGGCATCCATTTTGTGATGCCAGGGCTCTAGAAGATTTCTACCGTGTAGTACAGTGAGTACATGTCGTCCCCTCTAGAAGGGTGGGATCCTACTCCCACACCAGTTACTGGTGTGGGGGTAGGATTCCAAGTTGTTTGACACCAAACACGACATGTTTTGATGCAGTCATTCCAAAGTTAGCATTTACCGCGAGGTTATAATGCACTTAAGAGTATATGGTTTAACCGCATCCACAAACAGCAGTAGAGAATAGACTCTGCTAGCTGCAGAGGGGTCCTGCTCAGGCAGAAGCACCCCCTCACATAGTAAACCAAGCACCCTGTCCTCAGGATTGTTAGGGCCTGCTAGAGGGGTGACTGATAGGTTTATATGTGTGTGTATGGTGAGATATAGGAACCTATACCTCAGTGAGGAGTGCTAACACTACCTCACACAGGCTGCAGTAGCAGGCCTGTGGTGTCAGATTGTGAATGCTTCCCAGGGGTGGCATAATACATGCTGCAGCCCCTGGTAGGCCTGTGAAGTACCAATGCCCTAGGTACCTAGGGTACCATATACTAGGGGCTCACAAGGCACCACAGTATCCAATCAGTGGTGCATCTAATATGCACACCAAGTTGTTTAGAGAGACCAGTGAGACTGGGACCCTGATTAGCAGGGACCCAGCCAGACTATAGTCAGAAACCAGTATATACATCAGAAAAAAGTGGGGGCAACATAAGTGCAAATCCTACTCTCCTACACAACCCCCCCCCCAAATGCAGGGACATTAAACTAATCTTTACCAGTTGAGTCTTCATGTTCTAAGTGGAAATACCTCGAGAGTCCATCTGCATTGGCATGTTGGGTCCCAGGTCTATGTTCCACTGTATAGTCCATCCCCTGTAGGGGAATGGACCACCTGAGCAGTTTAGGATTTTCACCTTACATCTGTTTGAGCCATAGGAGGGGCTTATGGTCAGTCTGAACTATGAAGTGAGTGCCAAACAAGTATGGCCTCAGCTTCTTCAGGGCCCACACAACAGCAAAGGCCTCCCTCTCAATAGCTGACCAACGTTTCTCTCTAGGGGTCAGCCTTCTGCTTATGAAAGCTACTGGCTGGTCTTGACCTTCATCATTAAGTTGAGACAGTACAGCTCCCACACCCAGCTCTGAAGCATCTGTTTGGACAATGAACTTCTTTTTGTAATCTGGACTCTGTAAGATGGGGGCAGTGCACATTGCCTGCTTGAGGTCATCAAATGCCTTTTGACAGCTAGCTGTCCACTGAACCTTTTTTGGCATTTTCTTGGAGGTCAGATCATTTAAGGGGGTCACTATAGATCCATATCCCTTAACAAACCTCCTGTAATACCCAGTCAGGCCCAAGAAGGCTCTCACCTGTGTCTGGGTGGTAGGAGCTACCCAGTCCATTATGGTCTGGATCTTGCTCTGCAATGGGTGAACCTGGCCTCCACCTACAAGGTGGCCCAGGTACACAACCTGACTCTGCCCTATCTGGCACTTAGTGACCTTGATAGTGAGGCATGCTTTCTGCAGGACCTCCAGTACATTCCTGAGGTGGACCAGGTGATCCTGCCAGGTGGAACTAAAGACAGCAATATCATCAAGATATGCTGAGCAATAGGTTTCCATACCAGTCAGAACTTTATTCACCAACCTCTGAAATGTGGCAGGTGCATTCTTCAAACCAAAGGGCATTACCACAAAGTGATAGTGCCCCCCAGGGGTCGAAAATGCTGTTTTAGCCTTGGCATCATCAGCTAACTTGATTTGCCAATAGCCTGCTGTAAGGTCAAATGTACTGAGATACTTGGCTGAGGCCAAAGTGTCTATTAGTTCATCTGCCCTTGGTATTGGGTAGGCATCAGTCCTGGTGACTGCATTGAGGCCCCTGTAGTCAACACAAAACCTCATCTCTTTCTTACCGCCCTGGGTGTGAGGTTTTGGGACAAGGACTACTGGGCTAGCCCAAGGGCTATCTGAGGGCTCAATAACACCTAGTTCCAACATTTTCTGGACTTCAGTCCTGATACAGTCCCTGACATGGTCAGGTTGCCTGTAGATTTTACTCTTTACAGGCAGACTGTCTCCAGTGTCCACCTCATGGGTGCACCAGGAAGTCTGACTTGGGGTCAGGCTAAACATATTTCTAAACTGGTGTAGCACTTGTCTACATTCAGTTTGTTGATGCTCAGTGAGGCTGCTTGCCAAAGCAACACCATCCACTGACCCATCATCAGGGTTCTGTGAGAGCAGGTCAGGGAGAAGGTCACTCTCCTCCTCCTGGTCCTCATCAGTTGCCATGAACAAGCTCATGTCAGCCCTGTCCACATATGCCTTAAGTCTGTTGACATGGAGCACCCTAAGGGGGCTCCTGGGAGTGCCAAGATCTACCAAGTAGGTGACCTCTCACTTCTTTTCAACAATTGTATGGGGGCCACTCCATTTGTCCTGGAGAGCTGCTGGGGCCACAGGCTCCAACACCCACACTTTCTGGCCTGGCTGGTAAACAGTCAAGACAGCCTTTTGGTCATGCCAAGCTTTTTGGAGTTCTTGGCTTGCCTCAAGGTTTTTACTGGCCTTCTTCATGTACTCTGCCATCCTGGAGCGGAGACCAAGTACATAGTCCACTACATCTTGTTTGGGAGGTTTGAGAGGTAACTCCCATCCCTCCTTCACCAGACATAATGGTCCTCTAACAGGGTGCCCAAACAGAAGTTCAAAAGGGCTGTAGCCAACCCCCTTCTGAGGAACCTCCCTGTATGCAAACAGAAGGCAGGGAAGTAAAAGGTCCCATTTTCGCCTAAGCTTCTCTGGGAGTCCTTTAATCATTCCCTTTAGGGTTTTGTTGAATCTCTCAACTAACCCATTGCATTGTGGGTGATAGGGAGTAGTGAATTTGTAGTATACACCACACTCCTTCCACATTGCAGTTAGATATCCTGACATAAAGTTAGAACATCTGTCAGAGATGACCTCCTTAGGGAAACCCACTCTGGAGAAGACTCCAATGAGGGCTCTTGCTACCACAGGAGCTGTAGTAGTCCTTAGGGGTATAGCCTCTGGATACCTGGTGGCATGATCCACTACCACCAGTATAAATCTGTGCCCAGATGCTGTTGGTGGGTCAAGGGGACCAACAATGTCACTCCCTACCCTTTCAAAGGGAACCCCCACCACAGGTAGTGGTATCAGGGGGGCCTTTGTGGTGCCACCTGTCTTGCCACTGGCTTGACAAGTGACACGGGAGCGACAAAACTCCTTTGTGTCTTCAGACATGTGTGGCCAATAAAAATGTGGTACAAGCCTGTCCCAGGTCTTGTTTTGGCCCAAGTGTCCTGCCAATGGGATATCATGTGCTAGGGTCAAGAGGAACCCCCTAAACTTCTGAGGAATTACCAACCTCCTGATGGCTCCAGGGGTAGGATCTCTAGCCTCAGAATATAGGAGCCCCTCATCCCAATAAACCTTATGGGACCCACTAGCACTCCCAGCAGCCTCAGCAGCAGCCAGCTGTCTGAGGGGTTCAAGAGTGGGGCAGCACTGTTGCTCTTTGCTCAGATCTTCCCTGGAAGGTCCCCCTGCCCCCAAGAACTCAACCTGACCAGGCTCAAGTTCCTCTGGGGCAGTTCCTTCTTCAGGCTCTGCTTCTCCTCCCTCGGGAGGGGAATCTGAGATCTGAGACAGAGGGGAAGGCCCAGCCTTAACCCTACTGCTCCTCCTCTTGGGTAGCACCTGGTCCATAGTTTCAGGATCCAGAGCTGGTTCAGCTTTATGCATTTTGGCTTGTGACCTGGTCACAGCAAATACCTCTGCAGGTATGCCCAACATCCCAGCATGAGTCCATAATTCTACTTCAGACCAGGCTGAAGTCTCCAGATCATTGCCCAACAAACATTCGAAAGGGAGGTCTGCACTGACTACTACCTTTTTGAGGCCAGTTACCCCTCCCCAGGAGAAATTCACAACTGCCAGGCTATGGTTGGTCCTGGTGTTGCTTGTATTGGTTACCTGGTACATTTCACCCAGGGTGATCTGTGTAGGGTCCACTAGGTCCTCTGCCACCATGGTGACACTAGCACCGGTGTCCCTAAATGCCAAAGCCTGTTTGCCATTTATGATAGGCTGCTGTTTGTATTTGCCCAGATTACTGGGGCTCACTAGGAAGGACATATCAAGGTCTCCCTCACAAACTAGCAATGCCTGTGTGGGTACTCTGACTAGGCCAGAGTCCACATCAGAACCCAGGGTCAACCCTACTACACCCTTATTCTGAGTATTACCTCCACCACTGGCTGCACTAGGGAGAACAGTTGCCTTAGGGGCTGGAGTGGTGGTGGTTTGGTCTTTGGACTTTGTACAGTCAGAAGTCCAGTTCCCTTTCTGTTTACAGAATTTGCACCAGGGCTTCTTTTGCCCTTTTCCCTTTGCAGATTGTGACTCCCCACCAGTTGCAGATGTTTGGGGCCCTTGTAAAGACTTCTGATCTTTAGATTTATCCCCACCTTTCTCTGAGCCTTTAGGATCTTGCTTCTTAGTGTCACCACCTTGGTTCTGGTTTTTCTGCCTCACCCTGGTTCTGACCCATTTGTCTGCCTTCTTTCCCAATTCTTGGGGAGAGGTCAGATCAGAGTCCACCAGGTACTGATGCAACAACTGGTTCTGGCAGTTATTAAGGATCTCTTCTCTCATTATAAGATTATACAATCCCTTAAAATCAGTTACTCTACTACCCACCAGCCAACCTTCTAGAGCCTTGGTTGCACAATCAACAAAGTCAGTCCAATCCGGAGTCTGTGCTTTCTGGGTGTCTCTGAACTTCAACCTGTACTGTTTAGTGGTTAAGCCAAACCCATCTATTAAAGCACTCTTCAGGGCTTCATAATCATTAGCATCCTCTTCTCTAACAGTGAGGAGCTTGTCTCTACCTTTATCTGAAAAGGAGAGCCACAAGATTGCTGCCCACTGTTTCTGGGGGACCTGTTGAACTTTACAGGCCCTCTCCATAGCAGTTATCCATTTGTGGATATCATTCCCACTCTGGTAGGGAGGAACAACCTTGGACAGGTTCCTATGGTCTGGAATGTAATCCCTGCCTCTAGGGACACTGTTGCTGCCACCAGGGGTATCTAACCCCTCCTTCTCAGAAGCTCTTTGGAGCTCGAAGGCTTCCCTATCTAAGGCCAATTGCTTGGTTCTGAGGGCAAGCCTAGCTTCCTCATACTGGAGCATCTTGAACCTTCTTTCAGAGGAGGACTCACTGGGAAAGTTGGAGTTCCTCTGGTGAACAGATTCTCTTCTAAAGTGGTATGAATGGTCAGATTCCCTTGAAGGGGACCTAGTCCTTTCTCCCACTTTGTCAGCTCTCTTAGGGAGAATTCCTTTGTTCTTTTCAGACCCTTCTGGGTCTGGCCCTTCAACCACAGACTCCAGGTCATCTTGATTTTCATCATCAGACCCCGAGACTATGTTTGACCCACCCCCTGATGCAGACGCACTCGCTCCTACAGCTTGTCTCAGGTCATCTGCTACTAACAGATCTATCAGGTGTTGTGATGAGGGACTCCTGCCCACCCTCAGTTGTCTTTCAAAGCATAAGGCCTTCAGTTCAGTGTAGGCTATATCTTTGTACTGAGATGGGGTGGACCCACTGACTCCACCATGGTGAGACATACTAGTGTTGTGCAGTGTTGTACTACCTACACTAGTTGAGGCCTACTGGACCTAGCTTGAGCTGTAGCAAGGGTGTGCTTATCCCTTCACAAACAGCTCTACGTTCATTGGAACTTATTGATACTAGCTTGACTTTATATGTACCTTGAGTACCTTTAGTGGTTTTCAGTTAGTAATTCAAATAGAGATTTTCTGGTAAAACAATGGCAAGCTGGAATCCCACACGCTGCCCACCAATGTGAGAAGTTGGCCTGGCATATGCTGGTCACTAGTTATAGTGGCCACCTTGCACCAGTCCAATTCGACTCTTGGTAGATAGGTTTAAAGACAACCTTTTAAAGAAAGCTATTCTAGTGGTAGCTGTGGAGAGCAGCCTTCAGGCTAAGTCTCTGAGGAATGTAAAGCAGCTTGTTTTACCTTATAATCTCTTGAATTACCAAATGAAAAGACACCACACAGGTATATATATCAAATATATATGTATTTATTTCTAAATATACTCTACTAATCTCTTTATGAGATTAGAGCCAGGTAAACATTCAAAAGATCAACAGTTCTCAATAAATTAAGCACAAATATGGCTGTAGCCCTAGGGGCGTACCAGACCATATACTAAAAAAATGGTATAACAAACTCGACTTGCAAAATGAAGAGGCCTAGGGCCTTGGGAATCGCTGGGGCGTCACTTCTGCAGTGTTAGCAGGTAAGTAATCAGCCCACAGGAGACGCATGCAGTGTCTAAACACACACGCGGGTTTCCTATAGGTTTCAATGGCAAATGTCGCGGTTTGTATTTTACAGTTTTAGGGAACTTCGCAAAAGTCAACAAGCAAGCAACTTACAGGGTAAGTATTTCGAGGGCCAACACACACTTGGGCACCGGAGTGCACGAGTGACCTCACCCAGGGAAGCCGGGTGCATAGGTGTCCTTTGGTGTCGGGTCGCGATGCTGTTTTCAATGGAGATCACGGAAGACTTGCTACTTGTGACGACTGGAGAGGTGTCCGCTGGAATCCGAAGATGGATTGGAGTTGCAGAAGACCTAGAAATTGAGGGGACAGAGTTCAAAGTCACTTGCCAGTGACCGGTGGCCAGCAAGATGGATGACCACAGCTGTCGCGTCTTTTCAGGTCGATGATGGTGTTTTGTCTCTTCGCTCATGAGGTCCAGGAGAGATCGACGATGACCAGCATCCGGGTTCGGAGGTTCCCACAACGTCTGCAGCTGATGACGGTTTCGGCACCCGGATTGGAGCCAACAAGCCTTGGCAACTGCAAGTCTCGTGTGGAGTGAAGATTGGCAATGGTGCAGACTAGCAAGATCTGATGGACTTACCCAGCGAGGGTAAGTGAGGGCAGGCCCAGAGCAACCAGGTGAGCCCTTGAAGTCGTTCTGGAAGTCTTCAGGTGAGTTACTAGCCAACGGGCAAGCAACAGCAAAGACGCCTTTGCAGGAAAAGTTTAACAACAGCCCACGGTCACTCAGGACGGGGTAGGCCGCTGATTTTTGGTACTAGACCTGCTAGGGACTTGGACAAGAAATGGTCCAAAGCACAAGGTCGTAGAACGTAGATTAGGGCTTGCACTCTAAATCAGTGCACGGTTCCCTGGTATTGCTGTTCCTCGTCACTCGTGGGGTCCAGATGCCACAGCTTCGCTGGGGACTCAAAATGACCGTCGAGAAGTCAGAAAATCCACTTCAGGGGACGCAGGGACTTCGGGCTCCGGCGGGAGCGGTAAAGTTTGCAACCGTTGTCGAAGAGTTTTGGTGTCTGCCAAGCAGGGGAGTCACTCCTTGACTCCAAAGGGAGATTCTTCCGTCTTCCAGAGATAGTGGAACGTCGAAGGGCCAGGATTCTTCTTTGTAGAGCGTCGTCCAGGTGTAATCTAAGTTGCATTGGCAATGCTTGGTATCTTATACTGAAAAGATGGGAGGGACTAGCTCTATGACCACTCCTCTAGGAGGGTCAGGGTAGTGGGTGGTTACACCCACTTCCCTTTGTCCAGTTTCGCGCCAGAGCAGGGGCAGGTAGCCCCTGAACCGGTTTGAGCTGGCATATGCACAGAGCCTACTGCTCCCCTAGTGCAGGACTTCAAAGGCACTCTAAGAGTGCACCCACCCAGCTCCAATACACTATATCCTGTCTGGGAGGTGGTAACACCTCCCTGTGACAGGATACCCTTTGTTGGACTTCCTCCACTGCGAGTTTCAGTCAGCAGCAGGAGGGCAGCCCGGTGTCTGTGCTGGTGGCATCCATTTTGTGATGCCAGGGCTCCAGAAGATTTCTACCGTGTAGTACAGTGAGTACATGTCGTCCCCTCTAGAAGGGTGGGATCCTACTCCCACACCAGTTACTGGTGTGGGGGTAGGATTCCAAGTTGTTTAACACCAAATACCACATGTTTTGATGCAGTCATTCCAAAGTTAGCATTTACCGCGAGGTTATAATGCACTTAAGAGTATATGGTTTAACCGCATCCACAAACAGCAGTAGAGAATAGACTCTGCTAGCTGCAGAGGGGTCCTGCTCAGGCAGAAGCAAACCCTCACATAGTAAACCAAGCACCCTGCCCTCAGCATTGTTAGGGCCTGCTAGAGGGGTGACTGATAGGTTTATATGTGTGTGTATGGTGAGATATAGGAACCTATACCTCAGTGAGGAGTGCTAACACTACCTCACATAGGCTGCAGTAGCAGGCCTGTGGTGTCAGATTGTGAATGCTTCCCAGGGGTGTCCTAATACATGCTGCAGCCCCTGGTAGGCCTGTGAAGTACCAATGCCCTAGGTACCTAGGGTACCATATACTAGGGGCTCACAAGGCACCACAGTATCCAATCACTAGTGCATCTAATATGCACACCAAGTTGTTTAGAGAGATCAGTGAGACTGGGGCCCTGATTAGCAGGGACCCAGCCAGACTATAGTCAGAAACCAGTGTATACATCAGAAATAAAGTAGGGGCAACATAAGTGCAGATCCTACTCTCCTACACCGAACCCTTCTCGACTAAGGAGAAACAGTAGTTTTGATCCTCCTCGACCTCTTAGCAGCATTCAACACCGTATTCCACCACCCGCTGATCGAAAGAGCCCACTACATCGGCATCCAAGATTACAGGCTTAGATGAATCAAGTCCTTCCTCACCAGAAGAGCCAGAGGATCGACCTCCCACCTTTCACCTCTGAACTCAAGGAAATCACCTGTAGCATCCCCCGTGGCTCATCTTTCAGCCCCACGCTTTTTAATGCATGTATGACCCCGCTGTCCAGCATCGGTCTCAACATAATTTCCTAAGCAGATGACACCCAACTCATCCTCTCAATCACCACCAGCACCACCAGAACCAACTTCCACAGATGCATGACAAACGTCGCCAACTGGAGGAAGAATAACTGCCTGCAGGTGAGCACAGACAAGATGGAAGTACTGATCTTTGGCAACAGCAGCAACACATTGAACCTCGGAATCATCACGGACAACAAGCTCACCATGAAATTACAGATCAATGCCATCTCCTCTGCCTGCTTCCGCACTCTGCGCATGCTAAGTAAGATCTTTAAGCGTCTACCCCTACACACGAAATGCACTGTGACACAGGTCCTCATCACCAGCCAACTTGACTATGGCAACGCCCTTTACATAGGAATCACCGCACACGTCCTACAGAGACTTCGGACCATACAGAACACTGCAGCTAGACTCATACTCGGCCTTCCACTACGAACCCACATCACACCCCACCTCAGGTAACTCCACTGGCTCCCCGAACAGAAGAGATGCCAATTCATGCTGTGGACCCACACACACAAGGCTCTACACAACCAAGGACCCGCATACATTAGCCACCACCTGAACTTCCATCAACCATTGAGAAGACTACCCTCCGCTGCCCTTTCACTTACCCATACCCCCTGCATCTACGGAAGCAGAAGTGGAGGACACTCCTTCTCTCACATCACAGCAAAGACCTGGGAAATCCTCCCCATGCACCTCCAGACCATCACCTCACTTTCGGATTTTCCAAATGGCCCTCAAGACCTGGCTATTCGACTAAGCCTCTGGACCCGCAAGCGCCTGATACCCTATCAGGTGATTAGCTGCACTTTATAAATCCTGACTGATTGATTGACTTGTCTTTAACAATTTCCTTTTCCTCAATATAGTGGTGATGATTTAGTGCCCCCCCCCACTCCCCCCAATGTAGTGGATTCGATTAACATTGAGCGTAGCAAACATTGCTCTATTTCACTCTACTGAGTACCATTGCATTGTGGAGCACTACATCACCACCACTGCAGCATCAGACATTACCCTATCTTTACCTAGTTAGCCCTTAGGATTCATTTAATCATATTTCTGGTCCATGTAGTGGTGGCATATAATCTAAAAGAGAATTGAAAGCAGCATACTCTGACCTACTGAAATACCAAGATCTCATTAAACTCCATCACATTTGGAGTGAATGAACTGCAGACCAAGTAGCCACTGATGAGGATGTATGTGGGTGTAAGTGGCTTGTGTGGTATTCTTCTGTGGATGAAAGTGTCCCTCTCCGGCAGCATCTGAGACTACCATTAGCAATACCAGGTCATCACTAGCACAGCTGTGGCTGTTCATGACAGTGGTCTTCTCAGTAATAAATCAATCAATAATAGTGGTTCTTCTAGCTACTTTGACTTCAGGTGCCGACCCCTGCCACAGTGATGGTCATTGTGGACATATTTTAGGCATACTTGGTCCAGTCTTGGCATAATAGAGACATTCTTGGTATATTGTGGGCATCATTGGCCTATTCATAGTCACCTGTGGAATAACGATGACCACTCTTGGCACAACTATGTCCTGACACAAAGGTGGACATACTTGGCCTACTGTTAGTATTCATGCCATTTTGCAGGGTATCCCAAGCATGGGAGAGTATTACATAGGTATGTGTGGAAGAATAAATCCATGTAAAGAAGTTTTACAAGTGAACTATTGCTTAAAATGCCACACTGATGTCTGGAGACCAAATATGTATTAACAGAAAATGAAAACTAGCATTTTGAATCAAAAATAGTTCTTAACACATTGCAGACCTCCTTGGCATGATGGGTTGTATCCATGACATGGTAGTGGTCCCCACAACATGGTTGTACTTCTTGGCAGATTTTGGGCATCCTTGACATGATTGTTTCCTCTGTAGTATTGTGCAATGATTGCATAATGATGCTATGTCTCAGGATATCTGGAATGAGTGAGAGGATGTTAGAAATTGGGTCTCTGGTTGGCAGAGGTATGCACCCTGTCCAAGCAGGAACCACAATCCAGGTCATGGCCAGTCACAAACACACCCTAAATTAACCTGTGCTCACCCTCTGGTAGCTTTGTACAGATCAGTCAGGCTTAACTTAAGAGGCAATGTGTAAAGTATTTGTGCAACACTTCAGACAGTATTACAGAGAAAATACCACACAAAAAGATTCCACATCATGTTAGAAAAATAGGTCTTAATTTAATAAATAAAACAAGCCCAACATGACAAACATCCAATAAGTAGAGGTTGAGATATGAATTTTTAAAGAATAAACTGTAATATAGTGCTTAGAAGCATTAAGCGCCTATTTGGGATATGTGGTTGTGCTAGACCTGGGCAAAGTCACAAGTTCAGGTCAACCGCGATGTAGCACGGGCCGGATACAGGGACGAACTTAGGCTTTCTGAACAAAAGTAGCTTGATCCTGGTTGCGTGGAAAAAGATGTGTAGTGCAGCCGAAGCAATGCGTCGCTTCCAATCCTGCAGCAGAGGGAGAAGTGTTGATTTTCCACACGCAAAGGTGGCGATGGATCGGTTCCAAAAGCAATGTGCTGGTCCTGAAGGCAATGCGTCGGTTCTGCTCCTGTAGCAGGGGATGCGTCAATTTCGAGGGCAATGCGCTGGCTCTGAAGGTGATGCACCGGGTCTGCACCATGCAAAGGCGAAGATGCATCGGTTCCGATCTACGCAACGACGAAGGTGCACCTGTTCTGTTGCGGATGCATGGGTTGGCTGAAGAAGCACCTAAGGCCTCACTTCCAAGGGTCCAGGACTGGGGTGGCACCACTTGACAGGGCAGACTCACAGATGGCAGAGACCAGATGCAGATGCCAATAAGTTGGAAGTCTTTGATGTCTCTGAGACTTTAATCAGGAGGCAAGCCAGTAAGCCCTTGGAGTCAGTCTGCGTTCAACTAATGCAGGTGCAGTCCTTCTTACCAAGGCAGGGGAGCAGCAGGCAGGAGGGCAGCACAGCAAGGCAGGAGGGCAGCACAGCAAGGCAGGAGGGCAGCACAGCAAGGCAGGAGTCCAGCAAAGCTGCAGTCAAGCAGAGTGACAGTGCTTCAGCAGCACAGCAGTTCTTCTTCCTGGTACAATCTTCACAGGTCCAGACGTGTACTGCAGTGGTGGTGTCAGAGGTCCATTACTTATACCCAGTTGTGCCTTTGAAGTGGGGAAGACTTCAAAGAAAGGTCCTGCCCTGGCTCCAGACTCACTATAGGTGGGTATGCAGCCCTTTGTGTGAGGACATGACATAGCCTATTCAGGTGTAAGTGTGAGGCTGTGTGCAGCTCCTCTCTTCCATCCTGCACAAGATGGCCCATCAGTCACACCTAAGCTCCTTTTGTATGTGGCAGTCTAGAGGGAATGCACAAAGCCCAGCTGTCACCCACCCCAGATGTGTATTAAGAGACAGGCTGCAGGCACAGAACGGCTAAAGTAAGAAAATGCCATCTTTCTAAAAGTGACATTTTCAGACTTGCATGTTCAAATCCGACTTCACCATAAGTTTTGATTTTAAATTGTGAGTCTAGAGACACCAAATTTGAAAAGTCTATCCCTTCAAAATTGTGAATTACTCTTAAAAGATGTAATAAGTTAATCCCAATGTTAGCTAACAGGAGAGATAGTCCTTGCAGTAGTGAAAAACTAATTTGGGAGTTTTTCACTACCAGGGCATGTCAAACTTAAAAGTGCATGTCCTAGCTTTTAAGTGCATTATGCCGTGCCCTCTGGGTTCCCCAAGGCCTACCTTAGGAGGTGACTAATATGTATAAAAAGTGAAGATTTAGGCCTGGCAAGAGGTTTATCTTGGCAGGGCGAAATGGAGGTGTAAACAGCACAGATATGCTGTTCAATGGCAGGCCAGAGCCATGGTGTGAGGGCTTCTTAAAAGGGAGTCACAATTTCCAAGTAGGAAGAGCTAAACCCTTCAAGTCTGGTATCTCTGGACTCACAATTTAAAATTCAAACTTATGATGAAGTCGGATTTGAAATTGCTATTCTGAAACTCTTGTTTAGCCATTTGGTGCCTGTAGCCTGTCTCTGATCCCATGACTGGGTGTAGTCAGCAGTTGGGCTTCATGTATTCCTCTTAGACAGCCACACACAATTGGAGTTTAGGAGTGTCTCAATGGGCCATCTCTGGCAGGGTGGGAGAGAGGAGCTGGGCATAGGCGTACTTACACTCGAATAGGCTGTGTCCTGTCCACACACAAAGGGCTGCATACCTCCCTGTAGTGAGTCTGGAGCCAGGTAGGAAGGGAGGACCTCTGCGCACTTCAAAGGAATGTCTATGAAGTCTCCCCCACTTCAAAGGGACCACTGGGAATAAGAACTGGACCGCAGACACTACCAAGATATTACACTTCTGGACCTGTGGATACTTTGCCAGGAAGGACTGCTGTGCTGTTGAAAGGACTACTACTCTGCTGAACTGTCACTCTGATGGACCCCTTCTTTGCTGTGCTGGCCTGCTGCCCCCCTGCCTAGGTGGGAAGGACTGGACATTTATCTCTAACCCCAGAACCCAGAGTTACTTCATGGGCTTGTTGGCTGGCCTCCTGGTCTGAAGCCTCAGTGATATTACAGGCTTCCAACCACTGCACCTCGACTATGCAATCTGTGAGCCTACCCTGCCAAGTGGTGCCACTCCAGACCTGGACCCTTGGAAGTGGGCCAAAGTTGCTTGCCAGCGGTTCTCTTCTGAGTGACGAATCCCCAAGCAGAACCGACGCATCTCCTCGACTGAACGTCGCAACCCCGAGCAGAACCGACACATCACCGCTGTTGTGTGGAATGGAACCGTTGCAAAAGACTTGCATCGCCGCTTCCTCCTGTATCTTGGGACCAACACATTGCCTTCGGAACTGCCACTGCTCAACAATTTTCCCAGTGCAAGCTCTTTGCATCCCTCATCGACGGCAGCCTCAACGACAATGACAAAGCTCCACATCGCAGCTTCACCACTCATCGGAACCGACACATCACCTCGGCTGTGCCTCGCATCCTCAACACCCAGCTTTGCATTGCAAGTTATGTCATGTCAACAGGATCCTCAAGGTCGACGCATCAGGACCTCGCACCGCAGCCTCGCCACAACTCGGAACCGCTGCATCGCTTCAGCTACCCGATGCATCTTTGATGCATCTTTGACGCAGATCCACGCAATGCTCCGCAACCAGGATTTAAGGTATTCTGTTCAGTGGGCCTTACTGGGTCCGTGTAGCCCATGCTCCATCGCAGTTGGCCTGAACTTGTGACTTTATCATGGTCTGGCTTAACCAGATAACTCTGAATAGCACGGTGTGCTTTTTGGTGCTATTTTTAGGTCTCGCCTACGCAGCGCGCAAAAGACCTTTAGCCATCGATTCACTTTTTCAGGCAAAAACGTGCACGTGTTTCATTGCTTTCAATGGCAACGCGTGCATGTTTGGAGATTCCCTTGCGGGAGCGAGCTTTGAAACCATGGTTTTAATGCTCCTCCCGCAAGGGAAGCGCAGCCCCCCTCCTTTCTCCCCTCCCCCTGCTGCCTCCTCCTCAAACTTCTCACCCGCGCTTGTTTTATTTTTATTTTCGCTAACCTCTGGGACACAAAGGCGTACGATGCCCAACTTCTGCATGGCCCCCAACTGCACAGAGAAAAGCACGCAGTCAGACGTGGCCTTCTTCAGATTTCCCCGTGACCCAGAGAGGTGAGGAGCTGATACGTGGCAACTTGGGGCATGTAGGGGCAGAGTAGTTCGTAATCTCTGCGAACACACTGGACAATGTAATGCGATTCAAACAGCAGCCTCACACTAGGAATCGGTTTAGCGACGTTACAATCGCTGTTGTCTCAAAGGAGTATAAAGACTTGGTGATGAGTGGTGCGCATGCGTCTTATTGTAGCTACCCTGTCATAGTTCTAGACCGCTAACTATAATTTTCACGGGTGTGGGCCGTAGCCATATTAGATGAGTGCGCTGGCGTTTTCCTGCATCTAAAGATATTATTTTTAGGACCTGTATGAGGTCTTCTTTTAACGTGAAGAACGACGCGGCAGCGAAGACGGTAAACTAATATGACTTTATTAACGGGCACCATATGTTTTGAATTATCGTGCCCAGACAGGGGCGCAATAATTCAAAACTTATGGCCTGGTGCTTGTTTTAATTAGCAGCAGGGAGCGCTTTCACTTTCGCGTCTTACAGCGCTCGCACCACTCGTTTGAGCTGTCGCTAGGGTCTCGCTTCCTCCTTTCTTTATATGGACTGATGATCACCATGAGATCCAGTGTAAATCCCAATCGCAAGGCCTCACATTGGCGATGGAAATAATGCGTTCTCACCATGAGACTTTCTGTATTTCCTCTGCATAATTGGAAAGCCACCTGAATCAAACTCCCTTTCTTCCTTCCGCCAGAAAATCCTAGACACGATCTAGCTAGGCTTAACATATAGCTAAGTAAAGACAAAAATGCATTTGCACCGGTTAAAAGTCGGACAAGGGCGAGCCGGACCATGCCCAGTAATTACGAGTTAACTATTTTCAATTTGAATTAGACTTATTGCAGTATGCAGATCAGCTAGGCAGGGAAATGTAACTTGAGCTTTCGCAGTGCTGAAAAGCAATTTTACATGTCATGGCCCAATTCAGTTGTGGGCCACACGTCATCCGAGGGCCCCTTGTGTTCACGTAGTGCACACCGCTTGTAGAGATACCATGGTGATCACGAGATTACCTGTCACTGCGAGCGTGAAGCCCTATTGGCACAAAGGCAGGGTCAGTGGCGCCAGTGTGGGACTGACTGGTCTCTCAGAGGCTCCTCCCTCCTCATAGAACGACCACCCCTCTAGGGTATGGGCATGAAATGGGGAGTCCAGCTGTGTTGAATACAAGCATTGGCATAGCCAATAGGTCTCGCCTTGGGACCTTCTAAGTGTTTAGTCCTGCAACAGTTGATGTTGTTGCACCAAGGATAGTGTTAGTGTACTTCATAAATAAATACTTATAAGGTCCCAAAAGCGAGACCTATTGGCTTTGCCAATGCTTGTTCACTATACTCTTTAAACTTCAATAACTTCAGTTCTACTCATTGGATTTTTGTCGCTTTCATCTTGTTTTATTTATTAAAGTCAGTTCTAATATTTAATCCTGGTGTGGATCTTTTTGTGTGGGGTTTTCACTGTTTTACTGTTTGATGTGTTGCACAAATATTTTACAAATACTTTACACATTGCTTCTAAGTTAAGCCATGACTGTTCTGTGCCAAGCTACCAGAGGGTGAGCACAGGTTAATTTAGGGTTTGCCTGCCTCTTACCCTGACTAGGATTGTGGTTGCTGATTGATCCCAGGGCTCATACCCAAGTCAACCAGTAACTTGGGGGCATATCAGCAAGGCGAGGCGATAGAATTATCGCCGCTTTTGCGGCCGTTTTCGGCCGAAAAGCGGCGATAATTTTATCGCCTAATTAGCAAGCTCACGCTAACGCATGAAAACTTGCGTTAGCGCAGGACTTCCTAATGCCCAGCTTTGCATCTCTAATGAGATGCAAAGTGGGCGTTCCTGACCTGACATGACAGGAGAAATGTCGCTAAGCAACATTTCTCCTCTCATCAAGCCCCACGCTATGAAGCATAGCGGCAAGAAAAGTAGCGATAACCCCAGTTATCGCTGCTTTCCTTACGCCTGCTTCAGGACTGACTTAGCCATGATATCCTATGGAAGGTGGATATCATGACTAAGTTTGTGGGGCCCTATCAACAAGCTAACACCACATTGCGTGAGATTACCGCTGGGTTTCCAGCGATAATCTCACGTTAGGCAGTTAACCCGAGGATTGTTATCGCTTTTGAGATAAGCGTTGCTAATAGCACGCTATCTCAGCCATAAAAATCCACGCTAGCCGGCGATAATTATCCTAGCGCTAAGTGCGCTTAGCGATAATTATCGCCGGTTGTTGCTGATATGTCCCCCAATTTCTAACAGGGAGGATTCAATTTTAGCACCATAGTAGGATTTTGAGAGTATTAACTTGTGCAAATATACTAGCTCCCACCAATACCGGAGAGGTACAGTCTTCTATGATGTGAAAACTATTTATAAATCCAGCATATGCATGTTAATATAGTATGGGTATGGAATGTACAGTGTATAGTAGATCATAGGGTTCTGTAGTTTGAGCAGGAATACATATTTGTTACCAGACAGTGACTAGAAACAGTAGTGTGAGAGTAATCAGAATTATTAGGAAAGGTGATGGATACCTTAGACACAGAGAAGATGGTGTGTTGGAAATGTATATCAGATTGCACAATTAATTTAATTTTCCATGAAAGCACATTTCTTTCAATAAATCTTTGGCAGAGGTGCAGAAGGAATTACAATCAAGGGTCATTTGTTTAAAGCTCAGTCAAAAGCAAGTTTAAGTTGGGGTTTAAAGCCCACCCTCCAAGTAAAACAGTGTTTGTAGGTGATTTTTTAAGGCTCTTGACTCTCGGATTGCATTCTGGCCCTGTGCTGTTCTTGCGGGACTTGTGTGATGTGATGGTCTCCAGTAGATCATTACAATCAAGGGTCATTTGTTTAACTGCTTAGTCAAAAGCAAGTTTAAGTTGGGGTTTAAAGCCCACCCTCCAATTAAAACAGAGTTTGTAGGTGATTTTGAAGGCTCTTGACTCTCTGATTGCATTCTGGCCCTGTGCTGTTCTTGCGGGACTTGTCTGATGTGATGGTCTCCAGTAGATCATTACAATCAAGGATCATTTGTTTAACTGCTTAGTCAAAAACTAAGTTTAAGTTGGGGTTTAAAGCCCACCCTCCAATTAAAGCAGGGTTTGTATGTGTTTTTGAAGGCTCTTGACTCTCCAATAGATCATCAGTTAGGAGGAGCACCCTATTGAAATGGCCTGACTAACTGAACCTGCTCTGAAATGAGTACAAATTATTCTCACTAGTTGTTTTTCTAAAGTGGTAGCATAGAACAAAGTCATGGGTTCTATGTTAGAATACTAGTCCATGAGGCCTACAAGGATTCACATTATTTGTGCAGTTGCTTTGCCAACACTGGTGTATTTTCTTTGCTTGTTTTCTTTATTAAAATATGGGAAATATTTATTATAACAAGAAAATGCATTCATTATAGGTCACGATCAAAATACATTTCACTTTCTATTACAGTCAGAACATACTGATATACAACTTACCCCCAGCAGATATACAGTGAAGCTGTTCCCCTTTGAGACAATTATCCTGCAAGAACATTCTGAATCTACTTTTGAGCTCCATACACTGGTTCTGTGTTTGGTCAATTTATAGTCTGAATAGAAGCTTCTGTATACTAGCCATGGTGGTAATGACAACCAGCTCTAAAGGTACTTTACGCATTGTGAGTACCTCAATCCTTCTTGAGGGTGATCTAGCATCTGCTGAACATGGTAGACTTCTGAACGAACTACTCAAATGCACCTGACACACAACACCTGCACCACAGGAATTTACTGGCTCCCACTCACATCACAGGTGAAGCTTAAGATCATGTGCTTTGCACGTAGAACCAGAAGAAGGGTACATCCTCCTTCATCAATTTTTGTTTTCCATGTTGACCAGCAAGGAGTTTATGATTCACTACAGGTTGTGCCCTGACCATAATATGGTTCACAAAGAACCTGCAAGGCAGTTGTTATTTGGCAAATCGTGGTTCTAGTAAAAATCAGATCAACGGATGACTACCTAACTTTATGGGTTATACTGCTACCACTCAGACAAATCAATGAGAGTTTACCAATCTACACTCGGATATTCTTTGTATTTCAAGGTCTCCATCTCTTTTCAATACTGTTAAGACACTTCCATGTGCAGCAAGCCAATGGAACTTGCGAAAAAGGCACCCTGAGATAAAATGCCTAACCACTCGATGCCACATTGCATCCTGTGTACATGTCAATATGATAGTTGTTCTGGCCTTTGTAACACAATGTCAGAAAACATGAAGCTGATCAATATAGATTGCAATCTACCAGTGTAGGGGTTAACCTGGGCAAGGTGCTTTACAACCATCTGTACACTCCATTGAAATTCATCACCAGTGTGGGATGTGGAAATCCTATACTATGATGCCTGGGACATATTGTTTGGGGTCAAGGGCAACACGTTTTAATGTCTAATTTGTCTTTGGGACAAGTAGGCCCAACCCACTGCAGCACAAACCCTTTAGCTCCCAGTTTACAATACCACATTATGGATCAAGGAAGGGCATTCTCTACAGTTAACGTAATATGTGTGTCTATGTGTTAACACTGTTCAAACTTGTATTTATGGTTCATTAATGCAAAGCCTTTATAATTAGGGTGAGCACTAAAAGTAAAGGTTGTCAGCTCTGGCTGCACTACTGACGGTGGTTGCAGTATAAACGTGTACACACGTTTTCAAAGTTTAGTAATAAGAGGCTATGTATAATGCTCCCAGAATGCTCTCTGATTATATGCAAATATTTGCCGAAGCTTGAAAGCAACAGTGATGATTCTTTGCTTTCACAATAAAATGTTCACAAAAAAATGCAAGTAGGAAAAAAATATTTTGCTAAACTACTGTAAGATTTTAGGTACCATATCTTTGCAGCATTATTTAGTAACATGTTGATGTATGCTTGTATTTCCCAAAAATATTCAAAATGGAAAATCAGTGTAACCAGTTAAAATACGATTGTGGGAAACAAAAATAAACAAGCATTGGCAAAGCCAGTAGGTCTGAAATTGGTGGTCAGGTTTTTGGTTTTGTCAATGTGTGACTTGTTTAGGCATGGTTTTTGTAAAACCTTATCTGTGTGGGAGCTGCAGGGCCCTCACCATTCTAACAAGCATTGGCAAAAGCAAAAAAACTGTTTTTGGTCTCAAAAGCACACATTGCCACAGCAGTTCCAGGCACTGAACAAAACTACTTTGTGTGCCAAAATGCTCCTTGTAATAGAGCAGAATACTGTCACTCACAGTGAAGCCAGCTGATAGACCAAGAGAAGGACAGAGAGAGAAAGACAACATTTTACTAAACACAAAAGGTCATGGTTTACTCCAGGCCTAATTAGAGGCCCAATTATTAAAGAAAGTCTCAAAAGTGCATCCGTGGTACATATCCATGCATTAAGTGCATATATACAGTCTCCGTGAATTCACAAGAATTTACAGAAGTAGGCCAAGAAATACTACTCCTAGAAAATATTTGTTAACTGCATTTTAGCATGAGCAAATGTGCTTGTTTAGATTTGCTCATGTGAAAATCTGAATGTTTCAAGTTCACTTTTACTCCAACCACTTTTTTCCCAACCCTGAAGAAGTTTTACGTCTGCCACTGTCAGGGGTAAATTTCCAACCTTTTTCAGTATGGGAAAAGATTAGAAAAGAGTTGTTGAAAACCCTTAAAACATGCAAGTTAGTAGCTTTGCACAGACTCAAAAGGGCATTCCAACCCTTGAACTATTGCTTACCACTACCTTCAGCCCCAGTATGTAGACCTGCAGAAACGTAGCAACATAAGGGAATTGCTAGTATTCAAACCCTACTATGGTACAAGCCCTGGCATAATTAGAGAGGCTTTATCAGAACTCTTGCTTAATGAGATTGCTGCCGTAATTTGTCACCACATTACATGGCACAAAAGGGACAAGTGGATTTTGTTACAGGACAAGTAGATTTATGTAGCAACCTGCCCCATGGAAAAGTAGATATTTTATTAAATTCCACACCCCTGAAAAAGGCACTACCTATTCCAATGTCACCACTGCAGCATTGAAAAGGCATTGGTAATTTCAGATAGGTGATTGTGATCCAAACCATAAGCAGCTACTTAGACCTGTGTCAGATTTGCAGCATTTCAATGCTTTTTTACACAGCAATTCATTTTCTATGGAAAATATTCTACTCTTAAAATTCCCATTGTTTCAGGGGTGCTTCCGAACATCTCAGTCTTAGCTCCTGCTGGATACAGAATGAGAGAGGCTAGAAGAAAGAGAGATAGATAGCGAGAGAGAGAGAGAGAAAGAGAGACGGATATAGTGGATAGAGAGAGTCAAAAAGAGAGTGAGAGAGGAGACACATAGACAGACAGAAAAGGAGGGAGTGGGAGAGACTGAGATACAGAATGCAAGAGACACAAACAGAAGTAGGAAACACAAAAGACCAAAATGAAAAATGAGAGAGTGAAAGCTAGTTAAAAGGTAAGATGTAAAGAGAACTAGTCAGAGAAGCAGAGGAATCATGTGAATAGAAGGCCCGGAGAGAGAGGTAGAAACATGAGAGAAAGGAAGATGGAAATCAGATATCCTTTTGGGTGTTGTCAGTCAGAAATGCACACATACTATTGGGTGGTGCTTTTTATATCTGTTCTATTCATGTCTGAATACAATCATAAAAATAAGAAGAAAATTAACTTACCAGAGGCTAAAAGGCATTTGAGCGATTTACATTGTTTTTCTGTAACAAAAAATAAGAGTATAAATTAATTCGTTAATTTGAAGGGTAAGACAAATAAAAAAGCCCTTAGAGCATGGTTTTCAAGTATTTTAATTATGGCCCATTACTGTGGGCATGCTCCATTTGAATAAAAACAATGAACATATTCTGTGCAAGAATATATATATTTTCAATTCTATCAGCTTCTAATAGTGTAAGCACTTGCTGTCAGTAAAAATTATTCTTTAGTTACTCCACTCTCTGTTACTATAGACTCCAATGCGCATCCTGCACACTCTTGAACATGCTCATATCTGTCAAGAAGATGGTATTGGAAGCCTTTCTTTTGATAATATGCTTCAACTTTGTTTCAAAATACTTTATTCATCCATGAATCACTATCAACAATGTACCCTAGATTATTTTTTTCTGGATAAAATTGCACTCGTCTTTTTTTATGCAATAGCTGGTCCCATGCCTCATTCGCATTTTATCAAATTTAAAACAATGACACACCCTTGAGTATCTGCCCAAGGCATCAGCAGCTCATAAAACATGTTCAAGTAGTGCATATATCTTGCAGATCCTTAAATCTGTTTCACACTTTTCTGCCCCTTTGTATTATTTTTTCTGGCTTTCTTCATTTTTTAGGTCTACCATATATGGGCACCTACCTGCGTTTCTTGAAGCAATCAATAACTTATTACACTAGTTCAATAATTGGTTCGAATACATGATATTCTTCAGCTGTACAAACTGATGCAAGAACAGTGCAAGACAAAGAAAGTCATGTGTTTCATCACTTCGCCCCAGTGAATTTGTTTCCAGTGTAGTTTTTAGAGGACATCTTCTTTGGAATATGTATCAATGAGATACCACCACCACTGCCTCCAACTATGCCACCCACATCAATACTACATTATTGATATCACAGATACCATCAATAGTGATACCACCATCACTAGCACCAATACCACCACAATTGGTACTACCACTACCAATACATTTACCAGTGACACCAACCCTCAGGCCCATTTTACTTTAATTGAGGAGCTCCTGAATCAAAGAAAGTGATAAGAAAGAAGGAAAAAGATACTGAGGTGCCTGTCCCTTTCCATGAGGGAGGGTAATGTTGTCCTAAGTCAGGAATGCATTCCCAGCCCCAGGATTTGCGCATCTTTGAATCAGAACTAATCAAAATGACACAAGTGAAAGGAGTAAATTGTGGAAGGGTATGCAAGCATTGCTCACAATATAGGTCCTTTAACGAAAAGACAATGAAGCACAATAGAAATTCCAACAATTTGTTTGACACAGATGAGGATAGTGGTGAAAGCTCCAAGGAAATTCAGCTTGGAGGAATCTACCGAGGTGGGGTGCCACCCTGTGAGAACACCCTCTCATTAAAACCTCCTCCTGAATCTTTCAGTTTGGTATCAATAGATTAACTATCTGAAATGTGGCATGTATATTGACTGCATTTCTGTGCGAGAATTGGACTGCTATCATACCCCTGGCTTTGGACAGGCCAGTGGAGCTGCGGTCTCCACTTTGGATGCTTATTTTTTCCCCACAGCTGGGACATCCTGAGAAGTGATGAGGGTTCTGCTGATTAGACTTGAAAAGGGTTCACGTACTCCAACATCACCCAGGACCTGATCCATGGAGACTGGAGAGCATCCATTTGCAGATGAGGTCATTAGATAGACTACAGTTATAAGAAAGTACTTAGCTTAATGGAGGGTCCAGAAAATACTACTACCTTCTTCTTTCCCACCACATTTGTGACACCTGCTTGTGTGACCGCACAGCACTTTAGCAGAGGACCTACTAGATTGTTCTTCTTTGCCGCAGGAAACAAAATAGGGCTGAAGAGGAGCCTTTTTCCTCATTCATCAACAGACAAGTACTGGCCATTCATTTTGGTGAGGTTCTCTAGAGACATTCAGATTCTGTGACTGAGACTTTGCAAGTTGTTCTCCAGTTCCTGAGACTGACTCCATGGCACTCGATAACTATTACAGGAAGCTGTGGTTCGAACACACCATTCTATTTGGTACCTACACCCTCTATATCTCTATTGAACCTCAGACTGCCTACTGGAGGAGTCCTCTTGCTTCTTCCTCAGTTCCTGTCTTCTCAGCCTTTCATCAGCTAAGGGTTTTGTCAGCTTGGGTGTTTGTTGGGTCTATCCTGGCCTGCAATATGTCTGGACCCCCAGCTCACCCTGACTGCACCTTCTATGTTGGGTTGGGAGCCAGGCTGATCCCTCACCCCAGACATGATATAGTGATTAAGGTCACTGAATTATAGCTCTCTTTTCCTCATACTTTGGCACCCTGATTAATCCCTTTGATTTGGAACCTACAATTAATTGTGTGTGCTTAGAAGCAGTTCATTAAGCACTACATAAAAACTGGACAATTTCATTTGCATTACTGTTGTAGATGATGGGCAGGGTCTTCATACAGGTGAGCGTAAAGCCACTTAGTTAGGAGGTGAGTAATTTATTCCAGGTTACAGCCCTAGGACTATAAGTATAAAGCCATTTTCCTATTGCAAGCCCTACATGATCAGAGGGTGAGCAACTGCAAATTGGCTATTTCCTATGCACTAAACCCATTTTGTGAGTCAGAATGCATTTCAATCTCATATCACTCAGCTAGGCAAATAACCAAAAAGTGTGTGCAAGCAGGTCAAACATGTCATTGTGGCACATAGTGAAAAGGTTATTTGGAACTGATGGGATGGAAATGCCCCCTGCATGGTAAACAGGCTTGTACCCCTGCCGTGAGTGACCCAAATGCAAATGATATCTGGTATTCTGATTTCCGATGGCCTAGCTCACATGTTAATCCTGTTAGTCCTTTGATTCTGAGGTCCAGAATCTAGTTCCTATATATGAAGCAAGACCTCAAGCCGACAGAGGACCACTGCCCATGTCCTAGGCTGTTGACATTAAGCTAATGTGGCGGTGTACTGTTTTTATCATTCGTACAGACCTTTTTCTTTGACTCAGTCAGGATGTGCACTTGTGTAAGGATACGCTTGCATGAGGCAACCAGATCCTTATGCTGACAATGTGTGTGTGTGTGTGTCTGTGTGTGTGTGTGCGTGCGTGCATGCGTTTGTGTGTGTGTGTGTGTGTGTGTTTTATTACCCCAGTATTTATGTAGGATATATAATGGAGATTGAGTATAGCTTCCCAAAACAGAGACAGTTCATTGCCTGTATTACTGAGCTAAAGGGTGCAACCCTCGATGATGAAGTGTGTGAGTGTGGAACTAGAGCAGCCTTTAGAAATTTCATGGTGACCCTTTGGCAGGGGATTGCTGATTACTCCTTTCTAAGCATGGTCATTTGGGAAAAGGCGAGGGAACAGGAGTGACTCAGCAGATTCTGTTCTCAGAGAGATTACTGCTAAACGGCAGGGCCTTAAAGTTTGTCTCTCCCTGAGTGCTACTTCAGGAAGGCTGATAACAGCCGAGTGCATGAGTTTCACAAGCAATTGTGCTCATGTTTTAGGTAGTCTTGTCTGGAGTTAACATCTAGCCACCATCTTTTATAACGACTGTATCTGAGCTGAAGAAAGAACATGAAATATGAAAAGGAACCACCCAAACCAACTCCTTGGCATGACAGTGGAATCAACACCTCCTGTCTGAGAAGTATGTGCTAAAGTGGGACTCACACTACTCCACTTGGGCTCAGTTCTAAGTTCTTTCTTCAAGATTAAGGAAAGGAGTGATCTGCAGACTACTTGAAGAACTGCCGAGATCAAGGGTTGGTTACAGGTTGATAGCTAGTCTCCCAGGTGAGGGGACATCACCTGAGGTTCGCCCATCTTGTTAGAAGAGCTGTGGGTTTGCTTGTGACCAGGGAGCCTACCTGACCTGCTGAGACCGTGGAGAACATGCAGGAGCTGACTGCTCAAGGAAGGAGAAACACAGCTGCTGTGGAAGTAATCTTAGCATTATGGGTAGCCAGTAGCCCCCCCCTTCAAACACAAAGTGTCAACATATTAGGCTGGAGATAGCCACAGATCCCATCCTAACATACTGTAAGGACGCTTCACTTGAAGGATTGCACGGTGGATGAGAAGCCTGGGATGCAGTCATTGATTGTCTGTGAACCTTTTGGTTGCTCCCGTGTGGTGTCTCCTTCATCCTCAGCTGAGGCAAAGTTGTCCTCCTTAGAGTGTATACACTTTCCACAATAAGTTGCATTCTCTGGTTTCAAGAACTAATACTTTGGTAAAACGTTTGTTTACCACATTGTTGTCACTTTCAGAGGTCAGTATCTTCAACTACCACACTGGACTGGGGATTAATGATATATAAAACACAACACAGGACTTGGGTACTGGTTCTAAATCAACGTGTTTTCCCCTCTTTCTTGGGAGAAATATTGGGCCAGAATCTGCATATTTTATCACCTTCAAGCATGTGGTAAAGGTGCGTGCAGACTTTTAGTAGACCAAGGGGAGGGGTGAGGGAGAACAGATTAAGTGATGAGGGAAGAGTTTTCTGCCCCAAAACCATGACGTTTTAGAGACCACGCAGGACCGGGCACAGCAACTGCCCACAGCCCCAGAAGCTCTACTCAAAAGTCTGAATCATATGGTTTGATGACCTGGTAATTTTAGCCCGGGTACACAGGAAATTTAAGATGGTCCCGGGGACATAAAAATAGATTTGACTTCAAAAGGAAGTTCCCATTTCATGTGATTTGAAGAGTTCAGTTTACTGCACCATGATATGGATAACATATTGTAGACAAGCTTTTCTCATGTCCTCATTTTTATCATCCAACCCCTTGCCTTTGGAACAGGACATAGGCATAGCCATTATTAAAGAGGCTGATTTAGTTGCACCATGACCCTAGCTTCGGGTTTCCAATGCACCCCAATTATGGGTGTCTTCTACCAGCACATCAGTTGGGGGTGCTTTATGCTGTGTATTAGATCCCATGGCTCCCTTGCTGCACCACTGACACACACCCTATTAGACGCTTGCATGCCTAGTGGCAGCCTAGGCTATAGGCCAATCGGACAGTGTCAGAAGGGCTAGTCAGACAGGTCAGTAAATAGGCTGGTTTTTGAATGTTTGTGGGCCTGTTTTATGGTCTGGTGGGCCAGTATTTATGTTTGGTTTCTCTGATACCACCAAAAACATTGCCTGCAGCAAGCACAAATGCATGCAAAACACTTATACAGCTTGCCTTCACAAGTACCAAGCTGGAGTGATTAGAAAATGTGGGCTACTATTTTTTAACTAATTATCTAATTAGAGTCACTTTTAATTTGGTGGCTAGGCCTATTTTCTGTCCCAGTCTGACTCAGGGCATGCCTGCGTTCATGTTGCTAAGTTAATGACAGGATGGGAACCTGTATATAGCTGTGCACTATTCACAAAGTGTCTACTCTGACACTGTATAATCTTTTAGCAAGTTGTACATTTATTTCTCAAGGTTACAACCGGCAATTTATATGAAAGCATACCATTCTGTACAAAACTTAAGTGGCATTGTTAATGCCACTTAACTTTATTGAGTGATGTTGATGAAAGCACAATATATGACAATCATTATAGATGTTCATTATGTTAATGCTGACTGTACTGCTCACTGTTAAGCATTACTGAAACGTTGTTTTGTACAGAATGGTATGCTTTCATATGAATTGCTGGTTGTAACCTTGAGAAATAAATGTACAACTTGCTAAAAGATTATACAGTGTCAGAGTAGACACTTTGTGAATAGTGCACAGCTATATACAGGTTCCCATCCTGTCAGTAACTTAGTCTTTTCTCGGTAGAAGGGGACAAACTTCTACACAACTGTTGCACCGAAGTTAAAATTGCAGTTAAGAGAATTACAATCAACAATCCTAGGAGTGCTCTCCTTCTTCATAACTTCTCTGCGTTCATGTTGCTACATTCAGGCTCTACCATTTATATTTTAAATACCACAGTTGCTATTTTAAGAAACTACGCTTGTGCTAGTCATGTGTTGCTGCTGAGGAAATCCTGAGCTCTAGGGCCTTGCACCCCTTGACACTTACAAGTATTGTGCTGCAGCTGTCCCATTTCAGACCAGAAGCCAAGTGCTTTTATCTGCAGAGCAGCAGTCTGGACTACAAGTAACACCTTTCTCTTGTGAAGCGGCAGATGTGCCTAGCTAGCCCTTCAGTCTCAAACAGAACTGTCCAGCATACATCCAGTAGAGACAGATCCAGGACAGGATTATAAGGATAGATAAGATAAATGTGCATACACTAAGGGCCTGATTACAAGTGGGCTGGATCATTCCAACCCCTGTGCAATCCCCTGGTTTGTGTGGGGATCAGAATTGTAAGTTGTGTGGAGTTCACTGCACAGGATAATTGCTAGGTACAATAAAGGCTGCACTCCTACAATGATCCCCGTGTATGGATTACAAGGTCGAATCTGGTTAAATAAAGCAAGGGACATGCTCAGTAAATAAGGGACATGCAGATTCTAGTGCACAAGAGGTTTAATCCACATATTATGCCCCCATGGTGAAGGGCTAAACTCATACGCTTTCATTATGAGCGGCCCAGTTAATTGCGATATGTGCTGTACCTCCTGCTATTGCACATTCCATAATTATGGGTTTTGTGATAAATATCGGTGGGCCAAACCTGTCGATATTTATTGAGGAAAAAATGCCTTGAATTTTCCAGAAAATGCAGATTTTGGAGCAGAAACCCAAAATTCAGCATGTTAATCCCCAACAAGTCTCAATTGGCCTGTTTTATCATTAAGGCTCCCTGTTTTCAGTTTTTTACTGATTTGCACGGATAAATACAGACAGAAAAACATTTATTTTGTATCTGTGTTTTTTTAAATGTGGATAAAAACAGAAATGTGATTTTTTTTTGGTGATTCTAAATGTTGTCATTCATGACTGCCAGGCCAACAGCTGTGTAGATTGACAGGTAAGAGGTTAAAAAAAAAAGAACAGAATTATTAGTAAAGAACCTTAATGCTAAAATGTTTATATTTTCATATTTATGCTTTGATTTATCATCTGTAGGTGTTCATATAATTGAATTGTTCAAGCATGAGTTCACATTTATTAGTTAGATAAATTAAGAAATATACTAGTTTCAACTTCAGTTTTTCACAAAACCCAAATTAAATATGAATAAATACAGATAACATTAGCAAAAAATAAATAAGGATCAATACAGACGGAAATGTAAAAAAAATAATACCATAAAACTGGGAGCCCTGATTATCATACTGTTTGGGGAGAGGAGTTGGCCTAAAGTCTAGGGCGGTCATCCTCGAATCTGGGGAACTGGGTTTGAGTCTCGGCAACGACGCTGAACATCCTGTGATTCTGGGCAAATCACTTAATCTCCCCGTGCCTAACAAAAAATGAATGTGTCCTCATGTAACGCAACTGGTGCTATGTGGAGAAGGGTGGCTCTGATGCAGAGGTCTGGCCCGGGACCAGGGTTCAATTCCCACCTCGGCGGGTCTTGGGCTTAATTTCCTCGGACCTGTTAATTCTCGCCTCGGTGCCTATTCTAATCATGGGTCACACTCTGGGCAATAGCTTGCTTAATCTCCACAACGGCCCCGACATGGCTGGGATGCCTGGCTTCACCTTGGGGGTGCCCAGGAGTGGACATTTCACAGGGAAAAGATAGGAAGGGTTCCACAGCGGTATGAGTACAGTGCCATGACACCCTAGGGTAACAGTGTGCTATACAAGTACAACACATTTACATGTAAAGTGCTCTGATACCCGATACCTTCGGGTCAAGTTCGCGATATATAAAATTCCGTAAAATAAAAAAGTTTACTGGGCCATTCATAATGAGAGTCTTAATAGGCAATAATTTTCTAACTGAAAAGCTTGTGTGTGATAATGATCTCCTGCTGATCCAGAGAACACTTTACTAGGGCCTAACTTAAAACGGAACTGTCATGATTTTTCCTGAGAATCTGGCAATGATCCAGCCCCCTGGACCCACACTGTACACCCGTGATGAAGAACAGCGACCCTGTCTCGGAAGTATTTTATCAGCCATCCTTTTGTTTAAACACAGACCGGTTCATATTAGTAAGAGGGATGGATACATAACATTTCTTGCAGCAATTAAAATGTGGTCCCCTGTATCTGACTTGTGCTTTATCGTGGTTGGCCTAAATTTGTGACTTTGAGCCAGTCCAGCGCAACCAGATAAAAGTGAGGGGTGCTTTGTGGTTTTTGGCTCTATTTTCACCTGAAACTTTAAAAATTCATAGCTCTAGCTCTAAGTATTCGATTTTTGTTATTTTTGTGTCATCTTATTTATTAAAATGTACTCTATTTTTCTAAATTGGCTTGGGCTTTTACTTGTTTTGTGGTTTTACTTTACCACTGTTTGAGTGCTGCATTAATACTTTAGACATTGCCTTTAAGTTAAACCTGACAGCATTTGTGCCAAAGCTACTTGAGCGTTAAGCACAGGACTACATAGTGACTTTAGTGGTTTGCCCTGACAAGAATTGTGTTTATTTGAGTGGGGTCCCATCCCACTCAACTAAAAGCCCAATTTCTTAAAACGGTGTTCATATTGGATTGCATATTTTGTGTTTCATTTCTGTAGAGAAGTTCTGTCACTATGAGTACAGTCTGCTTCATTTAAAAGAAATTTAAAAGCAATTTCACTGGTTGAGCTCAGTGACATAAAATATTATTGTTTAGATCTGTGTGTGACCTGCCTGTCACATGTTCAAATCATAAATGTTTGAGTTGGTTGAATGAAAGTTGTCTTTGCAAAGATTAAGTAATGTATATTACCGTATAAGGCAGAGCTCGCCACCCACTTATAGAATTATTTCTGCAGTTTTATGTAGCAAATACCAGAACATACGATGACAGAGTACTTTATGCACACAAGGTAAATAGGTGAGATTTGAACATACAGCAAAGTACCCTTTCCGGTGTGGCTTGACAACACAGAGCTGACTGCGAGAGCTATTGTTACAAGCTCAAGAATGGGCTTTGGCTCCGCCCAGTTTATGGTATTGGATGCTTGGTGTGTCATTCCACTTCAAAGGGAGTGCTTGCATTGAAATGCATGAAGGACTGTTTTGCAATACAGGAGTATAATCAATCATCAAACTTTAAATTATTTAGCTCATAAAAAGTATAGGTTGCAGAATGCAATCATTTTTTTTCCCGGTGCCGCGGGCTTTTTCAATGATTTAATTGGCTCAAAATGCAAGCCAGACCTATTGGCTTTGCCAATGCTTGTTTCCGTTAGAGAGCACGCTTGTAGGACAACAATATCTATGTAAGGGAGAAGCAAATGAGAGTGGAATAGTAACATTCAGACACATTTTTAAGATTTCCACAATGAATATACATGAGGCGAATTTATAATGATTTGAAGGAGTTTTTTGTATTTTTGTTCATCATTCTATTCACTCTTTTGGGTTTTATGTGTTTACTCATTACGCACTCTCAGTTAGACAAATAGTTTGACTTACCTTTGACAAACTCACAGTTGTAGTTGCTGGACTTTTCCAACGATTGTAGGCCGATGATATTCTTGTCGTTGTCTTTGGTGAAATTGGTCACTTTGAACTTCTCGAAAGGTGGGATGAGTACCTCCTCTTCCTCAGGAAAGAAGGAGAAATTCTTGACGCTGACCCCATAACAGGTCTCGATGGTGAAGATGGTGTCCTTCCCAAACTGCAAGGCATTTTCACTATTTAAGGACGAAGATGTAAACTGGCCAAAGCGAATGGGTCTCTGTCCCACAGATTTAAACCGAACACCTTTAATGCCCCTGTAGACTATATGGCACTTTGGGGTGTCATGCTCGTCGAGTACACGGAGAGCGTTTGTCAGGAAATAGTGCAGGGCTTTAAATTTAAAGTTCCTTAGATAGTATTCTCTGGACCGGCCAGCTTCTCTCACGGCGGCATTGAAGACTTTATGCAAAGGCCCGTTGATGGTGTAGGCCAGGATAGCAATGGCATATTCATCTTTGAAGCCTGGGGGCTTCACCGTAAATCGCTTCCTATCCTCCCATTCTTCTTTTGCTGTGTCCCAGGCAGAGGCAAAGTCTCGGTTTGTCTTGTACTCAAGCTGGAACAGCTGGGGGATCTCGGCTTCCATTTCCTTCCCACAACCCTTGTACTGGTCATCGTAGGCAATGAGAGCCATGTCGAGGGTAGACTCCTGAGAGGAGAAGACATCTCTTCTGATGACGTGAACACTTTGGACCTGTGGGGGGCAAGGAGGTATATTTTTTAGGTGACTATGAGGTGAACAACACAAAACAATATCAAACACATTTCTACGAGTATTCCTACAGATCATATTCCTGGTCACGCTAGAATCCAGTAACCAGGTACTTACTACAGTTTGATCACTTTTGTAAACTGTTGTAGTAGCACCACTGCTGTCCAGGCTTGGGTTTGCCATTCAGTCTATCCTTTTTGCATTAGGTTTTCTGCTCTTCATTGTAACTGGTGATCATATTTAGGGTCTTACTCCAAGTGTCTCCAATGATCCTGACAGAGCAGTAATGGTGATCAGTACCACATTGAGTTAAAAGATTCCATGTTTCATATCCCCATGGCCTTTTTCAGGGACCTGAATACCCAGATCCGAACATTTGTTTGGAGCTCGGGACGCCGGAGAGTAGCTCTGCTCACAATGCAATGGCCGACGGGGGTGGGTGGTATGGGGGGTCCCAGATTTTGAGAAATATTATATAGCAGCACATATGCAGTGGTTTGTGCAATATATAGTGCGGAGGCGATGACAGACGGACGACCCAGGGGCGACTGACCCAGCCTTATGCAAGCTTCTGCAGATATTCCTCAGGGTGAACAGGTCAGCTAAGAACGAGCCTCACACACTTAAAGTACAGACTAGGTGCTGGCATCGGGGTTTACAAAAGATTGGAGCGGAGTTCATGTACTCACCAGACATTCCCTTAGACATGCTAAGAGCGCTTCGGCAAGGGGACAATTGGCGGACCCTGGAGATCAGGATGGAGGCTGGGGTGACAAAAATGGGAGACCTGTCTAGAGTCATGGAACTGCTACCATTTGAGAAGCTCTGCGCTGAGTTTGGATTACCCCAGGGACATCTCTTATTACATAGAGCACTTACGACAGCAATAGGCAAACACTGGAAGACAGGGTCTATGTAGCCCCCATCCCAGCAGAGCTCCTACTACATAGCCCTATTGACGGGTACCTTCAAAGCGATCTCCTGTCTATATAGGGCGCTTCATGCAGATGGATTACGCTCGCTGGAGGCATTACGCCTGCAACGGGAGGAGGATTTAGGCACCCCAATTCCGATAAAGGACTGGGGCAATATACTGAGAGGAACACCTAAAGTGTCCAGAAATGCAAGCTTTAAATGAATAAACTATTATGTAATCCATAGAGCCTACTTGACCCCCAAACGCATACACAGATACTTCCAGAGAGAAAGGGAAACGTGCCCACAATGTGGTGAGGAACAGGCGCATATCCTGCACGTTTTGGACCTGCCCCCACCTGTGTGACTAGTGGGAGGGGGTAGGACGCACATTTGGAAAGGCCACAGGTAAAGAGATCCCCTGTTCCCCAGCCCACTGTCTTCTAGGGTGGTTCCCCCATACAACCAAAAATAAGGTCACTAGGAGATTCCAAGATCTGGGGTTCATATTAGCGAAACGGGAAATAACCAGACATTGGAAGTCACTGAGAGTGTCCTAAGACAACCACCTGGAAAGCAGAGCTCCTAAAATGGGCAGGATGCGAAGGGCGAATCTTGATGAGGGAGGCCAAGAGACGGCTGTGCAACATGGAAGTTGCCAGGGCGTGGGCGACCATACTGCACGACCTAATACTATCGGATCTGGAGGGCCCGGAGAAAGAGGACGGGACCTAATAGAGCATGACCCTGAGACATAGATCCGCCAACTACAGATAACACAACCCTATAATCTGGGTCTGACCTTGTCCTTACAGACCAACATCCAAGCCCAACACCGCACGAACCCCCATACCAAACGTTCGATAGCTGATACACACAAAGCTCCACGTCATATACTTCAGCCCTTTAGCTAATGATGTGGACTCGTAGAGGGGGTGGAAGGGAGGGGGCGCATTGAAGTTACAATCTGACACTAGGGTGTTCCCTAGACAGTGATAATGACGTCAGTAGCAGACACGCCTACAAAACCTATATTAGGAAATGCACATAAACTGATGACCTGTCATGATATTGCAATAAACGATCAATAAAATATGTTTTTTAAAAAAGTTTCCATGTTTCACCTTTTGGCAAGGAGGGGATTTCTTTTTGCCTAAAAGTGATTCCCAATCTCTATTTTTATCATGGCAAGAATGGCTCCACCACTGATTGACCCCTGAGCATGGGCTGGTTTTAGATTGGTTGTAAACTGATTTTCTTGATTACCATTAGGGTATAGTGATATCACTTATTTTAAATATTCAGAATTCAGCCAGAGAAACCTAGAGGTTTGTACTGGAGATGGCTCTGCTCCCCTGAGTTCTCAGTCTTTGCCCTTGCTTTTTATTTCTATCAGCTGCTACTTTGTCAAATACATTGATTGAGTTTAATCTGGGACTTACAACTTGTTTTTCTTATGCTTGACAATTACTTTGATATAATCTCCGGGGCAGTCCAAGTGCCTCTGAGTCGAGCCATCCCCATTTGCACACTAAAAGCCCCTTCCCGAGACACCCCTGTAACCTCGATGGGGCCGGTGATAGGAGTTCAGATGTTTGAACCAGGGACTACAGCTACTGGAAGAAATCAAAACCTTTGGGTGAAACTCTAGAGGAAAACATTCGAGAATCCTTGAGAAAACACCAGTTCCTGCATATTATTCCCTAAAATATGTAACGAGGAATACTTTTGCCCCGTACTGTGTTACCAATGTAGCTGGTATTGGTATCTCCAGGCGGAGGGATATCAGGCTGAAACCCATCCAGCTTGTATCTCCACCCATATTAGCAAAACACATGATCCTAATAAATGAAAGAGTACATACAAGTATGAATAGACTTGCAGAGACTAAGTATGTAAAGAAAATGATCTGAAGGTACCTGGAGAAACAGATCTTATCTTTGAGTTTTTTCTGAAGACTAGGTGGCTGGTCTTGGTACATGGGTTGTCATGGAGAGTGTTTTGCAGCTGAGGTCAAACTACTATGAAGCATCTGCACTTTCTCAGCCATAGACTGGTTAGGACATCCAGAGCAGATGTATGTTGTGCTTTATATTGGTGTTGAGGTCAGTCCCATAGCTCCATGGATGCATCTGCAGGTGGGGTAGAACCCTTTGAATGCGACCCATATACAGATAAGTAGACAGTGGTGCAATTTACAAATGGAGAAGAATAATGCAAATATTTTGCACCTATCCTGGCCAGTTCCCTTGCCCTGAAGAAGGCTTGTGCAATTGTAGAGTGGGCGGTAACGTGTCAACCAAAACGTTGGAATCTGCTGACTATTTATATTATTTTATAACTGTTTTCATTAGACTAAGAAAACAAACATTACAATATCACTCTGGTGTATAGTTTCAATATTTGTTTTGCAGTCTAAGTTCACTTACTGGTAAACTCACTGTGACTCATTTAAATAAATGACAGATTACTGCACAGCTATGTTGAAAAGTCTGCATTAAAACTACATTTAAACATATATGGTATACATTCAAATTGCCTAATTTATCAATGCAAAAAGAACAATTGATGGACAAAATGCTGAACAGTGTCATACATTCACCCCAGTACAGCGATCTGGGCCTAAATGCATCGTTTTTTTGCTACCCATGCTAATCCAGTTTAAACCCAGCCATATGCAAATCAGTCTTGAAACTGCTACCCATGGGAAGAGCTCAGCTCGAACTGCCAAGCCAGGTCCTCCCTGTAATGGAAACAAGCATCCTGGGACCGGTTTCGGGGTTTCACCCCTGATCAGCCAGGCTAGCTTGAATCCAGTGGCATGAAGAGCACGGGACCCATGTCCAGGCATACCCGTCCCACTTAAGGTGACAAATGCAAAAAGAACAATTGATGGACAGAATGTTGAACAATGTCAAACATTCAACCACAGTACAGCGATCGGTGTCAATCAGGGTGAAAGTGGTCCAGGTTTGCGTGTACTCTGGTACTCTGGCCTCGCTGTTCGGGCTGGACTGTATCTAATGGAGCAGGGTCAAGGCTGATTTGCAAATGGCTGGATCCAATATGAGGTGGCAAGGTGTGCAAAAGAACGATCAATATCTGGAGTGCTACCCTGAGTGATTGCCAGTGGTTAGACAAATTGCAAGCTTCCTCCCATCACCTTTTGTGTGTTTGATATTGCCCCACATTGGCACCATTAACTCTTGATACAGTACTACCAAAAGAAAGACAGCAGGTGCAGGCTTTATTTAAAACCAAATGTCACAAATATGAACTCATGAGGCCATCTTTAATATGCGGCCCTCATTGAAAATCAACACTGCGAGTCCTGGCTGTGTTTGGTGTTACAGCACAAACCCCCTCGTGCATCAGATGGAGGAAATCTGTCATCTGCAGGCTCAGCCAGGCTTCCCAAACTGCATAACCATTTGCCTTACGATACTAACTAATTGTAATAAACTGGATTGGCTCTTGAAAGCCAGGCACATTGCCATTGACAATGCTTGCTTAAGTAGTTAGTAGTGATTGGATTTTTCTGAAAATGTAAACTTCTAAATGTTTCAAAAAGTCTTTAAAACAGTCTCTCCAGCAAGTCCTGAATATCAAGAAGGGAGGCCAAAAAACGAATGGGTGTCTTCCCATTTCAATCAATCCACCAACGTACCAGGGACAGTGGAAGTGTCATTGCGTGGCCCTTGAACCCTTATGACATCACACGGTCGAACCCTTTCCTCGTTCTCTGCCTCTTCTTAGGTGCTGAGTGGCCCGGGGAAAGGAGCACAGCGATGCCACATAAACAGAACACGATTATCACAGCCTTGTTTGTTTTCTGTTCCTGCTGCTGCCTCCAAGATTCCCATTACCAGAACATTCCAAATGCAGTGATAGGTGCAAACAAAGGTTAAACTAGGTGTAGCATGTGCTGTGCTTGGCTGCACTTCATTCACAACCATGAGCACTTTCCTACCTGAGAGGGATCCATCCAGACCACTGCACAAACCAAAGGAAGGATCACAGTCCAAGGCCCCATGTTTGGCATCATTTCCTGCAACAGAGACAACATTAGAGTGAAGATGGACATAACATGTATGATCATTAGCATGAACATGAAAAGTCAAGTATATGAAAAGAGATCTTTGAATATATTTTGCATCTGCAAACACGAGTTAGAAAGCAATGTTTTGCAAAACCAACATCCTAATATGCGATTCACAAAATAGGCAATGGACGTTGCAACTGACACCACAAATATCTATACATTCATTACAAACCCATGCAAGTCACAAGGAAATGTGGGCTGGAAGAACACCCCTATTCCCCCTTAGCTGCTTGCAAGGAGATGATGGGAATGTTTGCGACAGCTCATATGGTCACAAAGCAGTTAATGCCACTGTGGAGGGGTTGGAGGGGCAGGCGTTCATAAAGTGTCAGTTGTCGACAGCAGACAGGTTCCACTGCGTTCATTAAATGAAGTTGAGCATTGAAGCCAGGTATTAGCAGACATCTGTCTTCCTAGGAAAAGTACAGAAGTTCTGAGCACATTTGGCCAGCGGTAAGAAGCTTTACAAAAGGGTCATTTTCTGCTTTCATGCAATTGGGCTGGTGTCCTGCAGCTGAAGTGGAGATGTTGCACTGAATGATTCCATCTTCACCTCTGTTACCTTTGCACATACATTTTAGACCTACTACACCAGAGGATGGCACGATTCAGTGAAGCATGAACTATGTTGGCTGCCTCGCATGGGGTATAAAGTTCTTTGATGGATAACTGGGTAGAATGGAGCACTGAGCAGAAAGAAGAGAACACGTTCATCAGTAAGATTTTGGGGTAGGATTAAGAAGGCCTGCAGTTTCACCGGCTGATGACCTATCCGCGATAACACCATCATGGTTTTGGCGCATGATAGTTACGTCTTTTAATCATTGCATTCTGTTGGCTAGATGTGGTCTTGAGAAACGTAATCCAGTCTTAAAAAGTCACAGGAGAGCAAATGTGGAAGTCAAATTTAAAGTGTATGGCAATTTGATGAAAGTAGTAGACAGAATGGAGAATATGAGGGAGAGGGCAAACCCTACTCCAGTGTGGCCAGCCTGTCTTGGACACCAGTAAACGCTGGTCATGGAGGACAGATAGGCCCAAATGACAGATGAGGTCCAGTAAGCCTGGAGCATGAGTGGCAGCCGCGGTGCGTCCATTGGGGCGTAGGGGCGTAGCCCCACCAGCCGCGGCTGCCGAAATGTACGTGCTATTAATTAAAATAAATGTACGTGCGTGCTTTGTACGTGCTTAGCACGATATTTATCCGGCGCGCACCCGACTGAATCGGGAGTGCGCGGGGGGCGGTAGTTGGTTTCCCGCATGTATGCTTCGGGCAGCAACTTGCCCGAGCATGCGCATTAAAGTCGGCCCCATTACATAGCTAGTAGGGGGGGGGGGCAGGTTATGCTGGCGGCAGCCCCTGGCAGCAAAAGGGTGACAGGGCGAGCAGTTAGTGAGCCCTCCAAGCCAATCCTGGCGCTGCATGCAGCGCCAGGATTGGCCGGTCACCGCGCAGCACAGCAGGGGCAATCCATATTGGATGCCGAGCGTGGGTGGTTCAGCCGCCCTGCACAATGGCCAATCACTGTCTCTGACTTCATGTAGTCATGCAGTGATTGGCCATTTGCGGCGCGCGGCGCTGTTGGGATCCGGTTCTGCCTGGTTACAGGTAACGGTCGGGTTCACTCCTCGCCTGAGTCGCCTCGTGGATTGAAGTCCTTCGATTCTGCCAGCAAGCGAAGGTAAGTAAGTCACTGCATACTCCTAAGTTTAGTGACAGCAAAAATAGAAATAAAGTACCTTTTCCAGAGAGGAAAATCAGATCAAATCTTAGGAAACAGGTCAACTTAAAGTACAACATATCAATGTTCTGCGTGGTCGGTCTGTTTACCTTCAAATAATAAGATGCGGTTTTGATATTTCTGGAAGCTCCCTGTAATGTATTTTCCATTTCCTCATTCATTACCAATACTTACAAACAGTACTCTTGGGACTGTTGCTGGTCCTTAATGATGGCTGTGTTCTCATTCCTTCCGCCCAGCCTCACTAATCAAACCAAAAATATGTTTTTGAATTTCTTTGCTGTGCTACCGCCAGGTATCGCGAAATAAATCTGTGGCCTCATGCGAAACTCCGCTGTGCTTGACAGGCCTTTGCAATGTGCTTCAGAGGTACCTGCCTGCCTTAGTGACGGCCATTTCAGGCGCACGTCACAGTGAGTGGAGTCATTTGGAATGATGACCTGAAAACTAACTCCATTACTGCATGGCCTGCAGAGAAGTGCATGCAGAGATAAAAGAAGGGGCAGCGCTATCTTCCAAGGGGTCTCTAAATCACCCACCGTATGCGTGAGGGGCGGCGGGAGGTTCGTTTAATCAGTCGAAATGGGGCCGGTAGTATGACACCTGTGCAGATGGCTAAGGGCCTCAAAGTCATTTGAACCCTGATTCGAAGTCACCAAGGAGCTTGTTTTCACCATGTCCTATTTAATTTAGTAGATTGCATAACTACTCTCTACGGCGGGGCCAGAAACGTGATCAAATTATTTAGGTCTTTAAAGTTTCAAGGTTTATAACCAATTGCGATTCATGATCATGATTGTGTTGAAAAATGATTTGCATTTGTGTTTTCATAACGCCTGTACTATGTGTAGACATCCCCAAATTGTGGTCTATTAGCAATCCGATTTTGGGGGAACACAGGAGTTTGTGCCACAGGCGAGATTCATAGTCAAATCGTGATCAGAGCTCTAACATTATATATAACCTTATACACAAAGCAATCTATGAAATAACAATGCGTGGGCTATACTTTTATATTTTTGGTTGACTGAGATGAGTAGTATTTGCTAATTTCGGAATTTAAATTGGAAATCTTAAATTTGCGAGTATTAAATGGTTGATTTGTCAAATGTTCAAAATGAGGTCCCCATTGGGTAGGTCAGGAGCGAAATAGCAGATAGCATTCAGCCCCCCCTTCAAACGGTGGTCACTGATAAAATGCTCAGAAAGGAGGACTCTTGAGGGCATTGAAAGCACTACATCCACTTAGAACTGTACAATACCTTTCATTACATCTGTTATTCAGCGCCAAGATACCCGTAGTGGTGAACGTGCGCTTTACAAATACTTATGTTATGTTATATTGGCTTCTACTGCGCATAATCTGGGAGCTGTTCTGCACATGGTCACTCATTTATTCTGCTGGCCTGGGACACCCTGCACTGCTAATCCGAAGTGTATGTTAATTGGTGGTTTCTTTTTATCCTTTTTTGACACATCGTGACCTGATGGGTCGATATGTATCGTGATACCTGTGCAGTATTGAATAACAACAAGTTTAAAAAAACGGTACATTACCAATAAAAATCGGTTCATTCTTCCGTTCTCTGCATCTACACTGCTCACTCCATACGTTATCACAATTAGATTATTGTTGCTCTTTATATGTAAGTGTTCCTTAATATGCTTATGCTTTGATTCCATTTCAGTCTTTTCTTTATTCTTCTCTGCGAATCCTTTTTTTTCTCTCTAAGCGCACACTCTGCCTCTTAGCTAGTTGGTCATTCATTTTTTGTTTCTTGGAAAGATACTATAGTTTTTCAGTCGTCAACTACAGTCTATTGCATGCCTCTGGCCTTCTTGGTTCTTTTCTTTTTAGTCTATTGCACTGCCTTCATTTCAGGTTTCTCAGCTGGCACAGGTCAGAAAACACATCCTCTCAGTCAGTAAATAGAAACATAATTAATAGCAGATGCACAAGAGCCACGTGAACAGGGAGACGGCGCCGTTGACCACCGAAGTGTGAGAATCGCAGCTCCAAGGCGGACAGAGGCTGCCGAGGTGCAGCCGTCTGAGGAGATGTGTGGAATCAATAGCCATCTGTTCTTCTGGGAATGCCCTATCTCAGAGTGCGCTCCCTGTATGTACATCATGTTTGGGGGCGTCCCAGGAAGCGCGAGGAGTAGGAAGCAGAGTGGAAATAATCACGGTAATGGAATGGATGCCGACTCCATGCTCGGCTCACTTTGCAGTTATTTAAAGCAGGGAGATGAGCCGCAAAGGGCTGTCGTTTAAATAAGGTTTTGATTGTGATATACAATATGTGTTGGGAGTCATGGGTGAGAGAATTCATTTTCCTAGCTCCTGGGTGACACGGCGTCTTGCCAGTGGCTAACACAGTCTGCTGCATCCCCCCCCTCACACCCCCCCCTCACACCCTCCCCATGCCAACCATTCAGGGGCCCACTCAGTCTGAGATCTACATGGTTGCAGGAAAGAAGCTGCAGTCTGGGGGGTTACAGAGGAGAGGACACAGCATGTAAGAGTTACTGCCATTGAATGGGATTTTGCCAAAATAGTGTTTCCCCTCCTAAAAGAGGAGGATTTCTGGAGATTTAAAGATGGGCGATGTAAGCTCGGGCCAATCCTGTTTGGAAATCAGTCAAAAATAATTTCTTCGCTATATAAAACAAAAAGTAGAAACATCAGTTGTTGGCCTATATATGTAGGAGCCTCCTACATATATAGGCCATCAATAGGAGCGTTGGCAGTCTGCCAGACTATGTTTGTGGTCCCAGTAGTGAACTAGCAGCAGGCGGCAGCGCAGAAGCTTAATGTGCCTGCTGCAAAGAACATATATACCTGAAGCAGATCACAAAATGCATATGATGTAAATAGGTCAGTGAGGCACTGCTTTTGTCAGAGAGATCCTTTTGTTACTTGCAGTTTCTAAGTTAAAATCCTAACATACAACAGACAGCTATTAACTGTCATCTAAGAGCTGGATGCAAACTGCAAGGAAAGAATTGGAGCGTTATGTTTTTTCCCCACAGTCTTTGTTTCATTACCCTACTGTTTCAAAAATAAATTGTTATCTTTTCATTTTCAGCACCTGACAACCTGAAACATTACCGCATTTTGGGGCAATTTTCCAGCAAACAACAAGAGGACCCCAACCTCCTTTGCTGCTCTCTCACCCGACCCCGGCTACAACCCAGCAAACACCAGTGTTAAAGGTAAGGAAACTGATGCTATATATTTTTTTACATGGGAGTTAGGGCTATGTATGTATGTGGTCACTCTCAAGGCCCTCAAGCAGTGTCTTTCAGTGCCTCCAGCAACCACTATGGCACAGAGAGGCAGGAGGCAGTACGGCTCTATTTTTAGCAGTCATTTGAGATGTATTAGGATAATGCACAAGATATATGTATAATGTATTTATACTGAAATTTCATATTATTGCACTGCACCTTATACGTTGTACTTTGATTATTGACAGGTTTCTTTAATATATATATATATATATTGGTAAGGCCAGCAACACCCCATCATGAATACAGTACAAGAGCTGATTACAAAGTCATTCCAGTCACGGCCACTTGAACAAAAACTACAGTTAAAACAATTGGGACCTCATCAGCCTGAAATAAACCTACAGCAAACTAACCAGGACAGAGGAAAAATGTCAAAACGTACATTCTCAAATGCCTGGTACACAAAAGCTGATTGGCTTACAGGGTGCCCTATAAGAAATTCTCTGTTCTGCTTCCCCTGCTTGCTGTTTGGCGGTGACTTTTCTTGGACACGGCAAGGAATGGTCGACCTGAAGCACATCGCTGAAAAAATAAAGAAGCATGCGCTCACAAGAAATCATCTGGAAAACCTGACAAGACTGGGAATGTTGGGGGAAGACGCACCAATTGAGCAGCAGATAAATGATGCGTATCGCAAATCCATTCAAAAACACAATGAAGCTGTTGATAAGAACAGACAAAATCTATCCAAGATCATTGATTGCATTCGTTTCTGTGGTGCTTTCGAACTGGCATTGCGAGGCCATGACGAATCAGAAACTTCCTCAAAACCCGGGATCTTCCGAGGCCTAGTGGATTTAATGTCAACCATAGACCAGGATTTGGAAAGACATTTAGCACATGCTACAGTCTTTAAGGGCACCTCTAATACAATACAAAATGAACTCCTTGACTGTATGCTCGAAATTATAAGAAGCCATATTGTGCAAGAGTTGCGAAACACAGACTTTGTGGCTATTCAGGCTGATGACACCACTGATGTGTCCACTCAAACACAGTCCGTGTTAGTGTTTCGGTACCTTGACAGTGACAGAAACATTGTGGAAAGATTTTATGGCTTCACGCATTTAAGTGACTCTAGTGCAGCAACCATCACTGAAGCAATACTGTGTCAGCTGGACTTAATTTTCCCGGACCTGCCTCAAAAACAAAAGCTTATCGCACAAAGCTATGACGGTGCATCCGTAATGAGTGGGAGCCTTAGTGGAGTTCAGAAGAGAATTCGAGATGTGTACCCTAATGCTCATTTTGTGCACTGTTACGCCCACCAACTCAATCTTATTATGCAACAGGCGGTATCAAAGATCAGAGAGACACGAGTCTTCTTTCAGGATATCGGAGGCATAGCAGCATTCTTCACACGTTCCCCCAAAAGAACAGAAGCCCTTCATGAGATTGTGGACAAAAGCGTACCAAGGGGATCCTCAACTCGTTGGAACTTTCACATTCGTACAGTCAACTTAATCTTTGAACAGAGGGAGGGCCTTGAGAAATGTTTTGTCGCCATAGCATCCAGAGCAGACTTTGATCACACAAGTCAGAATGAAGCCCATGGCTTTATTAGAACACTACAAGACAAAGAGTTTCAGTTCTTACTGTTTTTATTTCATGACATAATGATTCCTGTTGATGTGTTATACGATCAGTTGCAAAGAAAAGACCTAGATACTGTCTCTGTGAAAGCCAATACATCTGCATTTGTACAACAGATTATGAAAGTGAGAGATGGGGTTGAAGATTTAGAGAGCAAACTGCCGCAGCATTCTGTTTTTGCAAACCGCAGACAAAACATCACCTCTCTGGTTCGAATTGGAAAGGAGATATGTGACATTGTAATTGTGCAGGCGAAAGAACGCTTTTCGTTCACAAAACATTTGGTGAGTGCAACTTTATTGCAAAGTAAAGAGTTTGCACAATATGATGAATCCTTCCCTGAGCGTGCTCTGAATCAGGCTGTGGAAGCGTATCCTATGCTCAAAAAAGAGCAGCTGAGAACTGAGTTAACTGTACTCTACGGAATGCCTGTGTACCGGAAGGCCACAAGCGCCTTGACTTTGCTGAGTTTAATTCATAAACTGCATATGGAAAACTCACTTACAGAGACAGTGACTTTACTAAAAATTGTGATTACGACTCCAATGACAACAGTAGAAGCTGAACGATGTTTTTCAGCCTTAAAGCGCATAAAGACATTCCTCAGGAACACCATGCTAGAGGAAAGACTAAATGCTTTGGCGATGCTATCTGTAGAGAGCAAGCTAGTCCAAAAGATACCGGACTTCAACATGAAAGTAATTGACAAGTTTGCTACACTGAAAGAGAGACGTGCGGATTTCATCTACAAAAAGTGAATGCTGCTACTTGTTTGAATACAAAAAATTCTGATTGAGGTAAGAAATGCATTGTTGTTATCTCTGTTTTTAAAAGTTTTGTAGTGTTTGTTCTATTTGGAGACTACACAGATTTGCTCACCTTTGTTCACTGGCCGGACCTGTCTCCCGCAGGGTGAACGATTCGTTGCTTGTGCTGCCTATCAAACCTTTCCCCTTGGCAAATTGCGAAAACCTTTATACCAGTGGTTCCCAAACTGTTTACTCCTGAGGACCCCAATTGAGTCACCACTGGAAGCCGGGGACCCCCAAGCAATTTGTATGACTTAAATTTCAAACATTAAAACAGTAATTCGAAAACAATAAACACACGTGTGCACACAAAACGGATACTCGAATTACTAAGGATTTTAGTATTTTATATTGAAAGAATTTGCAAAAAACAGGAGGGTTAGCGCTGCATCTCCATGACTAACTTTTAAATGGTTGGTTTTATTTTGCAGTATGAGACTCCTGCCAGGGCCAGACTGGAAACCCAAAGCAGGCCTGGCAAATGTTTTCAGACCAGTCCCCATACAGTGCACACCTAGTGCAGTGAGTGCGCCTGACCACTACAAAGGGGGCTTTGGCAGGCTCTCCCCCAAGACAATTTAGGAAACAATGGTGCAGTCTACAACAAATTTATCATTATATATTGAATTGTATCAGCTTTTAAAGAGTAGTAAATGATGACCTTACTATGCACCAGTATACGACAATCTTTGTTGGGGTTCTTCAATGATTCCCTTATTATCACCCTTCAACAGTGCCTCTCATCTCTCCATAGCCCCTCTGTCACATGTATTTAATTTGTTTTATAGCATCTATCATACCATTGTAGGATGTCAGAGCACTTTACATCACACACATATAGGGGCAGATTTACAAGCCCCTTGCGCCACAGGTGCGTCACAAAAAGTGATGCACCGGTGACGCATTTTAGTGCCCCATATTTCCAAGGCAGGAAAAGCCACCCTGCGTGACTTTTCCTGGTCTTGTAAATATGGCCCAATTGCACACAGCACTTTACGTGAAAGGGGTGTTCCATGGGTGTTGCTGTGGGTGTTCCCACGCACCACCCATTAAACCGGACACATTTCCAGATTTGCGAGGAATCGTAAATCTGGAAATGTGTCTGAATGCTACGCCACCCCAGGGGAGGCGTAGAGAGGGGCAACTTGGAGAAATGTATTAATTTCTCCTCTTTCTATGCATGTTGCATTCTGCAGCACGCATAGAAACAGGATATTACCTCTGGTGATTGTTTATGTACAGGAAGGTGTCCCTTCCTGCACATAAACAATCAGTAAAACAATGACGTTTTGCAAGTTCTATGTGTGCTAATGCAGCACACTTAGAAGTTGAAAAACGCCATTTCTGATTGTTTATGTGCAGGAAGTAACCCTTCCTGCATGTAAACAATCTCCCCACGACACAGGCATCCTTGCACCATGGTGCAAATGTGCCTGTGCAGGCGCATGGCAGCAGTTTGTGCGCCAGCACAGGGGGAAGCACAGAGATGCAACATATTGTTGTAAATATGTCGCATCCCTGTGCTTCGAAAGTGACTCAGTGCGGCGCAGCCAAATGGCTTGCGACACACACAGTCAATTTCCTTGCAAATCTGCCCCATGGAGACAATGATTCATACGTGCAAATCAGTGTATAGAAAATGTTACATAAGGCAAATGCGACTACAGGGTGTAGGATTCACATGTTATTCATACTGGTAGGCATTTTTAAAGAGTGCTTGGTCTGGAGAAGCACAAACTCAGGATTCAGAACATAACAGTGGTTAGCATTGACTTTAACAATAAAAATGTATTGCCACCCAAATAAACCTTTTTAGCAGGATTAGGATAATGAAAGACTTGAAACAAACATATGTTTCTAACTTGTATCATGCAGGTTGCAAGCAGCTCTTTGATGACAGTTTATAGGTCACTGTGCTAGATTACTATTGTCACTTATGAACTGCACAGTAACAAAAGAATCTGTGACTAAAGCAGTAACCCACTAACCTAGGCACATAAAAAATGTTTTTCAAAATGCATGGTACACGTTCTTTGAAGTAGGCATATTAACCCTCTGTGCTACATTAGATTAGTCAAAGCTGCTACTTGACACAACTCTCATCTCTCTCCAGCAGGTACATTAATCACCGACGTAATCTTGACACTTTTATTGTTGCTGGAAAACTGCTGATTCTACAAGGAACTTTTTTGTGCTTTTAAAATTACTGCCTGAGGACCCCCTGGGAATGTGTCACGGACCCCTGGGGGTCCGCGGACCACAGTTTGGGAAGCACTGCTTTATACCATTTATATTTGGGGTACTTGCGTGGACCTATGTGAAGTGTGTGTACAAAGTTCAGCTCAACCAGAATCACGGTAACAGCGCATTGCGCTGCCTCTTTTATATTCAGTATATTGTAAGACTGTTTTTCTTCCCCCGCCTTTCCTTGTTTTGTTTCCCTGTTTTCCCCTTGCTTGCCATTCGTTACTCTAGAGTCTAATATTCAGTATGTTGTAAGACTGTTTTCTTCCCCCGCCTTTCCTTGTTTTGTTTCCCTGTTTTCCCCTTGCGTGCCATTCGTTACTCTAGAGTCTATTCTAATAGAGTCGGAAGGCCGTAGGGGAAGACTGTGGACTTTTCTTCAAGTTCCTGACGCTCCTGCGGAACGAGCCTGGCAACCATTACACTGCTGTGCAACTTCTTCTACTCTTAGAGCTGAGATTTCCATGAGTCTTATAGTCTGAATTCAGCACCTGAGCATAATAGGCCAGAATGTATGAAGCTCTGTGGTAATACTGAATAAGCAGCTACCTATGTTATGCCATCTATTAATGTAATAACTGCACTTTCACAATTGCTTTATTAACCTTCCTGCTTTCTCAAATTTGCTTGAAAATGCACGATTTTTCTTCTTTTTTTTCAAAATTTTCGTGGGGGGGGTAACCCCCCCAAAACCCCCTTTTGGGGTTCGGGCTCGCTCGCTGCGCTCGCTCGCTACGGTGCTGTATGCTAATTCGTTTGCGCCCCACCACTTTCAAATCTCACCCACCGCCCCTGATGAGTGGTAAGCCTGCACGAGGATCAGTACTCCCCAGAAAGTTTACATGGCACAGATCGAGAAAGTTGCTCCATTTGGGGAGCCAAAAAAGGGGTGCATTGCCTTGTTGAGAGGGTGAAAGGAATATGCAAGATTTGACAAGTAATGCTGGTAGGCAGCCTAAGTGTTCACTTTTCTTTTTGCTACATGTGACTGTGAAAATCCTTTCAGCAAGTGAAAGTCTGAATTTAATAACGCAAATGGAGGCAGTGCTGAGTATCTAGATAATATTAAAAATAACTACTGTAATGTTTGAGACACTTTCTGTCCTCCACCTCCGTATGATGAAGCTTACTTTGTAGTGCATCTGCCTAGATGCGTCACTTTGTAAATATGGTGCAACATGGCACATTATTTACGCCACAGCTGCGTCAACGGTGGCGCAAAAGCGACGCAGGCCTTCATAAATAAGGCCATAGTCTATAGAAGCGTGAAGAGAAACCTTTTTTGATCCAAAAGAAGCAAACGAATTTGAGGCTCATCAGCGCTTTTCTTCGGCTGCCCACATCAGAGTGAGAATGGGTATATACCAGCAGGGATGTCAGGGGCAACACATTTAGAATTTGAGGTAAGTTCTCCTCATGTTGTAAAATGACTAGTAAATTATCGTAAAACCGCCCTCCCCCCACCCAACCCGTTGAGCGGGGGGTCAGGCTGCTACCAGGCCCTCAAGGTGTCAAGGAAAGCAACTGGGAGGAGCTTGTCAGTGCGACAGACAGCCCCTGCCCTCTTGTTGCGCTGTCTCATCTTTATGGGGTTTGTAGTACATTGCCCTCTTACGAGTGGTCTGCCTGGTCCGAACTACAGCCTCCAGTGGGCCCCAAAAGGTTGCTTCATCTCCTGATGGAGTCAGTGAAATTGAGTTCCGAGCAGTCAGACCCATCACCGGTACAACGCCTGCTTTCTCTTTGGACAGAAGCGGCGTCTACCAGGAGAGCGAGCATACCGCTGCCGTTCTCTCTGTACTGCCCTTTCATGAGAAATTTCCTTTGTCTACACTAACGTTAACTAACACCAGTTTATACTTGTTATGGCAACTGTCCAGGAGCAAGAAAGGCAGCGACAGAGAGGGAAAGACTCAGAGGGAGGAAACAATTGAAAGGGAATGAGGGACATTAGAAGAAGTGAGTGGGAGAGATAGGACACATGGGCAGGAGAGTCAGAAGGGCAAAAGTGAGGCAGAGATAAATGGAATGGGGAGAGGGATGAGACATGCCATGATAGAAACTAAGAGAACGTGTGTAACTGGAGTAGAAAGAAAAGACAAGGATCGATGAGACGAGAAGAGGGAGAGGAAGTAGGAAAATAGACAAACGAAGTAAGGAGACAAGAGAGGTGAGGACAGAAAAAGAGAATGGCAAAAAGAGGAGGAAGAGGGGTCTACTGGAGGAGAGTGAGACGAAAGGAAAAGCGAGACACAGTGAAGAGGAAAGTAGAGAAAAAGGGTCAGAATATAGCAAGGCAGAGGTGGAAGATGGAAGATGCGAGAGAAAAGAGGAAAGCTAGAGGTGGGAGAAAAGGATAGCTCCTAGAGATAACAAGCCTTGGCATAGCCAATACGTCTTACTTTTGGGACATTATAAGTGTTTAGTCATGTAACAGTTGATGTTGCACCAAGGATATTGTGTTGCAGAATTAAATATTTATAAGGTCCCAAAGGCGAGACCTATTGGCTATGCCAATGCTTGTTTTATATGCTGGTGAAACCTTATTGCGCACTGGGGTGAAGCTGCATTAATTGGTATACATTGGAAATAGTGTGAGGCCACTCAAACAATACATCCAGTAACATCAGAGAGTGATTACAAATGGTAACTTCGAGCTATCTGCTGGCAACACATGTTCAAGAAGTACATCCAAAAGGATGCACATTTTGGTTTCATGTAGTTGAACATATTCACATCCACAGCAGAATGTTGTTCACCGTTTGTAAACCATTTGTAATGACTCAGACTGGGTTTCGCCAGATGATAGTACGGAAAGAAGGGGAGAGGAAGGGAGGAGAGGGAAGAGAGGGCAAGAGATGAAGAGAAGAAGAGGGAGGGCGGGACAGAGAGACGTACTGAAAAGCAGGAGATGGGTTGAGGAAAGAGGTGGATTGAGGGAAGGACAGGCAGAAAGAACTTGATTTTATATAGTGTCTCGGACTATACTGCAGTTGTTTCTAAGCGTTGTAAATAATGGGTGTTACAATTATACAATAGTACTCAAAACAGAGCTTCAGGAGCAGAATGCAGTGGAAGGGATAGAGCACGAGCGTAATTTATTACAAGAGTAATGTGAGGTAGCGGAAGGGGCTGGAGATCAGGAGGAAAGAGGAGAATATGGACAAGAGCAAAACCAGAGGGGCGAGTGACGGGTCTGAGCATGCCAGCAAATGGCGACTGTGGAGTAAAACGATGCGCTATGAAAAGGGAGCGTGGAGGAGACGAGACAGGTGAGAGGACAAGAGCTAATGGGGGGACATAGATTAGAGGAGTTGGAAATTATGGGTGCCAATGACGTGGAGAAGCAGGTGCAACTAAGAAAGGAGGACGCGCGGTAAGGTGAAAGGTCAAGACAGAAGGGAAGATAAGAAGGAGAAGGTGTAAGACAGAAAGAGAGTCCGAAAAGACGTAACAAAAAATATAGAGAGAGAAGGTGACTCAATGAAGCGTCTGGCGAGAGAAAGTAGAGAAAATAGAGGGAGAAGTTAAACAGGGAAGAAGAAATTAGGCGAGAGTTGAGAGAAAGGGGGAGGGGACAGTCACGGCGGAATGAATACAGAACAGGTAGAGGACAGAAGCCACAGCACAGGGGAGGGGAAGAGAAAAGGGAGAGAAGAGAAAAGAGAGAGGAGAAAAGGCATGGGGTGGTATGAAAAAGAGAAAAAAATGTTTGACATAGAACGATGACACGAGAAGGAACAGCGGAGAAAAAAGCTGGATAATATAAATAAGAGACGCTTTGGGGTCTGAGGAGTGCAGAGGACAGCACACAGACAACACGCAGGGGGACGAGAAACAGACACGCAATACATATTCAGTGCAACTGGAGAGGGAGGTGGGGCGAACGTACTGGGCGGCGGGAGCAGAAGGTGCCGGCTATTGTTCAGTCAGACATCTGTTGACATCCAGGCGGAGAGTCGAAGGTAAGGAGTGAAAGATGAGGGTGGATGTAAAGGAGAAAGGGCAGATAGGAGGTGAAAAGGATTTTAGGCAAAAGAGAGAAAGAAAAAACTAAAACGCATAGACAGCGGTAGATAGGGAAATGAAGGGAAGCAAAATGAAAGGTGAATGTGGAAGTCATTAGAAAAAGTAGAGATTGATAAAGGAAAATTAATGAAAATGTTTGGGAGAGAAAAGGCAACGAAGAGACAAAGGTGAAAGCAAGAGTCTAGAAGAAACGAGGAACTGAAGAACCAAATAATGTAAAATGCAAAAATAACTGAAAAGAGGGAGGTGGGGGGAGAATATAAGAAGTAGTAAGCGAGAAGGGGTATGAAGGACCAGGTGGACAGAAAGGAAACAACCCTCCAAGAAAGCAAGATAAGAAAGAGTAAGGAACACGGAAATGGGAGAACGAGGAAAGAAAATTCGAAGATAAATAAGGATAGAAGAATAAGAAAGAAACAAGGTGCAGCCACCATTGTTGCCGATTAGGGGCTGTTTTGAAGATGTGGAAACAGAGTTGGGCGAGCTGCGCGACGGGACGTGTGGGCAAGGAAAGAGGCGCACACGCGTGCTTGGGAGAGCAGTCTGCTCTTTTTCAAAGCACATACTCATGCTTGTGGCGCGCCACTGCGCACTCCCGCAAGCTGTATGCCGCCACAAGCACGAGTATGTGCTTCGAAAAAGAGCTGTACGACGGCTAAAGGTCCTCCTACGCAGCGCATGCGCGCTGCGTAGGCGAGACCTAAAAAAATGCTTGCTCGTTCACAGCCATTCCAGATGTAGGTCCAAGTGGGGGGGTATTTATTTTTTCTGGCTACTCTACGGAAAGTTGCAACATCTGATCAAATTAAAACAGAATTAAATGCAAATGGAAACAGGTTCATTTTGCACTGAAATTTCATTCATCCTGCCATATTGACCGCTGCAAAAGCTGAAAGTAATTAAGAGTGTGGGCTTCCTTCCCTCCCGCTGTTCAATTGCCTAAATTCCTGCAGCAGCTTTCAGTTTACTCCCACTGCCCCATTGTAACATTCTAAATCTGCTTTCCAGGAAAGCTGCTGGACCCGAGAAGAGCATTGCAACTCAAAACAAAGCAGTGGGAGGGAGGGGAGCAAATTAAGTGCCTGGATGGTGACAGACTGGCATCTGAAAAAATTATAGAATTAAATTTAGAAGCAGAAAAAGTTCTTAACAAAAGGAAGGGACACGTTGCAAAATACAGTCATTCAAAGTCAAGAGGGCCAATGGCTGTAGTGGGCTGAGCCACTGCTGTATGATTATTTTTTTAAACACAATATTCTAGTGAGACAGCTATAGCTGTCTCAAAGGCCAGACCTAAAAAGTGATTGTCATGTTTGGGAAATAAATTGTTCTTCACTCAAGATGTTGCTAAAGTCAAAGCGAATCAAATGAAGGGATTTTTAGATCTCCGACTGACACTCCGGGCTTTGAATGCACAATTTGGATTCATCCATCTTTGTTATTGCAAAGTGACTCACAAAGATAAATAGTTACAGACGATGATTCTGCAAAACCTAAAAAATATATATATGACACTGGAGGAGAGGTCATGGAAACCTATTGATCTGCCTCTTCCTATATTCTATATGTATTATTTGATTAATTTTGTTCATAGTTTGAGATATTGATGCTTTTTTCTGTTTCAGGTTCCATCATTTTGTCTTGTCTTCTGTGTCACTATATAAAGATGTTTTTCATCATTTCATCATCCGATCCATGTGCCCCTTGGATGGGTCATAATCATCATATGCTTTCTCTTACTCCCAATCCTTATGTTCCATAAAGGTAAATTCTTCAGTGGCCATTTATTTGGCATGTGCGGTCTGCTTTTCTTCTTTAATCTTCCCTTTAAGCAATAAAACTTCCTCAAAATTAATTAATAAACCGCGTGTTTCCTTTTCCGCATGCATGCCCATAAAAAAGATGCTACTGCAAAACAAACAAACGGGTTAGGCAGTGATTTAAAAAAATATAATGCAACCCGACTTAAGCGAAAGTTGTGCCTCTTTAAGTTAGGTATGATAAATGTCTTTCCTTCCTGAGCATACAAACTACAGAAAAATACCAGATGTAAATCGTTTTTTGAGGTGAATTGAGACCGCATGGGCACAAGGACAAGTCGCAGTGCTTAAATCTTCTGCCCGGATACCCCAGCATCAGCGGAATCAGGTTCAGGCGGAATCTCAGCAGAATAAACTTATGGTGTGAAAATGAGACCTCTGCTAAGTGGTAGAACTACCCCCTCAACCCGTGGGGGTATTGAGTGGTACATCCAGGCCATCTGAACGCCATGATTCCTCTCTCTGCATTCATAGTGAGCCCTCAGTTTAAAAGTCTTGGCCAGTTTCTGCTTGGAAAACATTTTACATGACGTGGGATCTTTAAAGAGATTCATCAAGTCTAAGGCACTAAGATCCAGCGCGACATAATTTAACCATCTGATCTTGCTATGGTTCTCCAGTTTTAGTATGTCTCTAATGATCCTTTGGTTAAGTGGAACAGTATCCCTATGCCAAATCGATAACTACAGCATAAGTGGAGCCAAGGGAATTGAATCGGTTATGAATGGAAGGGCCAGTTCTATATGGGAGACATAATTTGAATAGGATTGCGGAAGAGAGGTTAGTGATTTGAAAAATGTATTTTCATTTATCTGAAGTTGTTCAATGGGTGCCATACCCCATACACATGCCCCGTATGTTACAGCTGATACTGTCTTGGCGTGATAAATCTTTTTTATAGGGCAAAGAGGACGAGCGCCCAACCTCCTACAAAAGGATTTTAATGCCGCTAAACTCCTATCCATAACCATGGCCCTTCATTCCACCAGCTGTGTCCACGATCGATTTTTATCGAAGAGAACTCCCAGGTAGGGAAAGTTGACGACCTCAATTTTTAATGAATCCGCATGGAAGTATGGGATTTTACCCTTTTTCCCTGCCCCTGAAATTAATATAAAAGACTTTGCCTGATTGACTTTTAAGTCCAGGGTATTCATAAAAGCCGCATATGCTGTGATGAGGCGCTGGAGACCCAGGCCCGTTCTAGAAAGCAATACGGCATCATCGGCGTATGCCAAAATGGGAAGGTGTTGGGAATAAACATTGGGGACATTTTGGATTGCACCCATCAGTGCCTCCTCCACACCATTTGTATAGATTGAAAAAATAAAGGGTGCAGCCTTGCCTTACCCCTCTTGAGATCTTAAAAGGGCGGGTGCGCTCCCCATTCTTCCCATACCGAACTGTTGCAGAAGCGTCAGAGTACAGTTGCCGGAGGAAATCAATTAGGGGCTGTTCAACTCCCGTCTCTACCATAATATTCCACAGCTTTGGGTGGGACACGCAGTGAAACGCTGCAGATAAATCCATAAAGGCGAGATTAAGTTTCCCACCCTTGGATCTAGTATATTTGTCCATAATTAGGGAGAGGTTCAGGCACTGGCCAACAATGCCCCTCCCCAGTTGGAATCCATACTGGGTCTGCATTAAGAGATTGCTATCCTGTGCCCAAATCTCAAGCCTAGACAAGAGGAGGCGACCCATCAATTTAGCTGTTGTGTCTATAAGGAAGATAGGTCTATCATTTTTAGGGTTTCCCTTATCTCCCTTTTTATAAATTGGGACTATTATGCTCGTCTTCCATGAAGGTGGAGGGGCTATTAGTGCAATCTTGTTAAAAATATTTTGTCAACAGAGAGACCCAGAGATCTTCATCTTCCTGAAAAAGGTTTATAGGGGCCTGGCCCGGTGCTTTCCTAGTACTGCAGGCCTCTAAGCCAGACGTCACCTCCAAAAGAAAAAACACTATGTTTTCCTGAGGGTTAGACCCTATTGGGTTAAGAAGACTGGGAAGGGGGTTAGTGAGAGAAAAAATACTTGAGTAGTATGCCACCCAATCATCTCCGCCTACATGGGACTCTAAAGTAGGGTCTCCTTGTGTCTTAAAATAGGATGCATTAATCGTATCCCAAAACTCTTTGCCATTTCCTGATTCTGAGGGCCTCCTCTAATCTAGCCCAGATCTCCTCCCTCATCTCCTCCCTAGACCGTCTTGCCATTTTAAACTACCTACACAAAAATGCAATTAATGTTGCATCTCTAGGTTGTGTCCTTAGTGCTATTACCAAGGCCTTTCTCGATTTTGAACAGGGCGAGTCAAACCAGCCCTTAGCCCTTTTGGATTTATACCGTGTTAACGCACTATTTATATGTTCGAGGAGTTTTGTAAACCCCAGTATCGTTATGCGGGGGGAGATATTTAAATCCAAGCAGGTTTCGATATCGTCAAGAGAGTTGCTGACCGTTTCAAGAAGTAATTTGGGTCTGTCAACTTGGGCCCACATTAATTGATAACCATTTCTTCTTGCTATAAAAGGTGGGTCTGTTTCCTGTTGACTAGGCACTTCTCTGGGAACAGACCGAATCTCGCAGGTTAAAATGGCATGATCGCTAAAAGTCGGGAATTGGGCATCAGCGTTGATACAGCTCTCATTAAGGGAGTTTGAGACTAGGATAAAATCTATAGTTGTTCCATAGTCAGAACGTCGGAAGGTTTTCAACAGGGAGTCGGACAGGGAGGAATGCTTATTCACAATCACCAAGTTCCTGGCCGAGTGTGTCCGATTAAGGCTATTGCCATACGTGCAATGGGGAAAATGATATAACAGGTTGCCTATAAGGTCCACCAGACCACATACATTCTCTAGGTTGTGTTTACAAGGGTGAATGTTAAAATCTCCCAGCCATATAATGTGCATGGGTTCCTTTATCCTTTGTAGTTTTAGTATGTCATCCAGTTCCCTGTTTACTTCATCTACAGCCAGGTGCGAGTTAGGCCCAAAATTATTATTGTGGAAGTTTATTAAAAGCCAAGAGCCTTGTTTAGCCATCTCAAGAATGAGGATATGGAAAAGCTGGCTCTTTCCTACAAACTTCTTTACTTATAGGGCTGACGTGTTTGGGATCAGTGTTAACAAACCCCCCTTAGACCTCACTGACGATGACGGAACTGCACTTGTTTGAACAGAACGATATCCATTTACGAAAATGGTATCTGTTGCCCAGGTTTCTTGGAGGGAAATTATATCATATTCCTGCCAAATTTTTGCCCAATGGTCATCACCCAATTTATTTGTTATACCCGCCACATTCCAAGATGCTAATAGAAATGTGGTAGCCTGCCTCGTCTTCCGTTCGGAGGATCTAGTGGACTCAATGATGTCAGGCAGTACTGCGGGGACAATCAATCACAGAGGTCCATGCCAGAAAAGAGGAGTGTAGGAGAGTAGGATCTGCACTTATGTTGCCCCCACTTTTTTTCTGATGTATACACTGGTTTCTGGCTATAGTCTGGCTGGGTCCCTGCTAATCAGGGCCCCAGTCTCTCTGTTCTCTCTAAACGACTTGGTGTGCATATTAGATGCACTAGTGATTGGATACTGTGGTACCTTATGAGCCCCTAGTATATGGTACCTTAGGTACCTAGGGCATAGGTACTTCACAGGCCTACCAGGGGCTGAAGCATGTATTATGCCACCCCTGGGAAGCAGACTCAATCTGACACCACAGGCCTGCTACTGCAGCCTGTGTGAGGTGGTGTTAGCACTCCTCACAGAGATATAGGTTTCTATATCTCACCATACACACACATATAAACCTATCAGCCACCCCTATGGTAGGCCCTATCAATCCTGAGGGCAGGGTGCGTGGTTTACAATGCGAGGGGGTGCCTCTGTCTGAGCAGGGCCTCTCTGCAGCTACCAGAGTCTATTCTCTATGGCTGTTTGTGGATGCGGTTAAACCATATACTCTTAAGTGCATTAAAATGCTAACTTTGGGATGACTGCATCAAAACATGTCGTGTTTGGTGTCAAACAACTTGGAATCATACCCCCACATCAGTCCATGATGTGAGAGCATGATCCCACCCTTCTAGAGGGGACAACATGTAAAACGATAGAAATCCTATAGAGCCCTGGCATCACAAAATGGATGCCACCAGCACAGACACTGGGCTGCCCTCCTGCTGCTGACCGAAACTCGCAGTGGAGGGAGCCCAACAAAAGGTATCCTGTCACAGGGAGGTGTCACCACCTCCCAGACAGGATTTAGTGTATTGGAGCTGGGTGGGTGCACTCTTAGAGTGCCTTTGAAGTCCTGCACTGGGGGAGCAGTAGGCTCCTCTGTGCATATGCCAGCTCAAACCGGTTCAGGGGCTACCTGCCCCTGCTCTGGCGCGAAACTGGACAAAGGGAAGTGGGTGTAACCACCCACTACCCTGACCCTCCTAGAGGAGTGGTCATAGAGCTAGTCCCTCCCATATCTTCACTATAAGATACCAAGCATTGCCACTGCAATTCAGATTATCCCTGGACGACGCTCTACAAAGAAGAATCCTGGCCCTTCGACATTCCACTATCTCTGGAAGACTGAAGAATCTCCCTTGGAGTCAAGGAGTGACTCCCCTGCTTGGCAGGCACCAAAACTCTTCATCAACGGTTGCAAACTTCACCGCTCCCGCCGGAGTCCGAAGTCCCTGCATCCCCTGAAGTGGATTTCCTGACCTCTCGTCGGCTATTTTGAGTCCCCAGCGAAGCTGTGGCATCTGGACCCCACGAGTGATGAGGAACAGCAATACCAGGGAACCATGCACTGATTTCGAGTGCAAACCCTAAACAACATTCCACGAACTTGTGCTTTGGACCACTTGTGGCCCAAGTCCCTAGCAGGCTTTGTTCTAAAAATCAGTGGCCTACCCCATCCCGAGTGACCGTGGGCTCCTGTGAAACTTTTCCTGAAAAGGTGTCTTCGCAGTTACTTGCCCGTTGGCTAGTGACTCACCTGAAGACTTTCTCATCAACTTCAAGGGCTTTCCTGATTGCTCCGGGCCTGCCCTCACTTACCCTTGCTGGGTAAGTCCATCAGATCTTGCTGGTCTGCACCATCATCAATCTTCAGTTCACACGAGACTTGTAGTTGCCAAGGCTTGTTGGCTCCAGTCCGGTTGCCAATACCGTCATCAGCTGCAGACGTCATGGGACACTCCGAATCCAGCTGCTGGTCATCGTCAATCCTTTCTGGACCTCGTGAGCGAAGAGACAAATCACCATCGATGACCTGAAACGACGCGACATCAGTGGCCATCCATCCTGCTGGCCACCGGTCACTGGCAAGTGACTTTGAGCACTGTCCCCTCAATTTTCAGGTCCTCTTCATCTTCAATCCACCTTCGGATTCCAGCGGACACCTCTTCAGTCGTCGCAAGCAGCAAGTCTTCAGTGATCTCCATTGAAAACAGCATCTGGACCCGACTTCAAAAGACACCTATGCACCCGGCTTCCCTGGGTGAGGTAACTTGTGCACTCCGGTGCCCAAGTGTGTGTTGGCCCTCGAAATACTTACCCTGTAAGTGGCTTGCTTGTTGACTTCTTCGAAGTGCCCTAAAACTTTTAAATACAAACCGCGACTTGCTCCATTGTAACCTATATGAAACCCGCGGCTGTGTTTAGACACTGCACGCGTCTCCCATGGGCTTGTTACTTACCTGCTAACACTGCAGTAGTGAAGCCCCAGCGATTCCCAAGGCCCTAGGCTTTGTCATTTTACAAGTCGACTTTGTTAAACCATTTTCTTAGTATATGGTCTGGTACGCCCCTAGGGCTACAGCCATATTTGTGCTTAATTTATTGAGAACTGTTGACATTTGAATGTGTATCTGGGTCCTAATCTCATAAAGAGATTAGTAGAGTGTATCTAGAAATAAATACATATATATTTGATATATATACCTGTGTGGTGTCCTTTTCATTTGGTAATTCAAGAGATTATAAGGTAAAACAAGCTGCTTTACATTCCTCAGAGACTTAGCCTGAAGGCTGCTCTCCACAGCTACCACTAGGATAGCTTTCTTTAAAAGGTTGTCTTAAACCTATCTACCATAAGAGTCGAATTGGACTGGTGCAAGGTGGCCACTATAACTAGTGACCAGCATATGCCAGGCCAACTTCTCACAACATGTTGCTAACGGGTATGGCTATAACCATTCTGTCTCGCCTATGCTGACGGAATGACTTTTTTAATTTTGATGTATGAGGTTTTATTAAGCACAGAGCTGACCTCATTGGGACCAGACGACGGCTGTACAGTGAATCAAAACAAGGTCACTAACTTCCATACAGTTACTGCAGCAGCCATGGTACATCAACAGATTCAAGGTATATGTCCAGAGTTTTAGAGATTAGGGGTATCATGTCGGCGATGGTGCAAGGAAGAGCTATATTATGAGTCATTGCTCCATCCTATTCAATACCTATTTCACCCTTTGATCAAAATGATTCACTCTTCTGGAGTAAAAAGTACTTCTTATGCTGATGACACCCATTTGTGTATTTGATATGACCACCCTAAAAAAAAAATGCAGCATGCTGGGAACCATTGTTTGCCCTTGCTTCATTTTTGGAAAAAGCTGAAATTGAATTCAGAGATATCGAGATCCAATATGCGACCAGTATGCCGAGGCCCCCACCTGGCCAGACTGAGGTGGCTAAAGCATGAGTTTTAAGTTTGACAGGGGACTGGCCCTGGAAGCCCAGTTCAACTCAGTAGTATCTTCTGCTCATTTCAACTAAAAATACTCAGAAACAAATTAAAAATAATCCATTCAAAGCATCATCCAAAGGTGGCCGCAGTGGCTGTGCTATCACGGACCGACGGCGCCACAGCCTGGTACTTGTGACTCTCGGCTGCTTTGCTGTCAGATTTGCAGATGATTCAGAATCTGGCCATAAGGGTTGCCACTGGCAAATGTAAATTTGACCATATTAATGAAAGCAAATATAAACTTCACTGGCTTCAAGTAACCCAACAAATATTCTTCAAAACGCTCTGTCCGACCCACAAAACCATTTATGTCAGGAGAAAATCTATTCTAAACTATTTGATGGGAAGATACTAACCTAACTATATCTTAAGCTCCACCTCCAGAATTTGGCCTTCAAATGCTGATGTAAACAAAATGCGAATCAGACAAAGATCCTTTCCAGTCCTGGGGCAAACGCCTGGAGCAATCTAGAAGACTTCTTGCAAAGTACTGCTGACATTACCATCTCCTAATACAAATGTGAAGCTCGCCTGTTTGTTTAGGCTCTCTGTCTTTTTACTTACTTTCTTATTGCCTTTCTGGCTTACATTTTTTTGAAGCCAAAGTACCTGTTTTGCCGGTGTGCATTCCACCTCGAAAATACTATCCTCTGCAGTTTCAAGTTCTCCTTGATGGTAAGGCAAAAGGTGTTTTGGAGGAGAATATGGATAGTTACGTTTCTTATTCTGGAGGAATAACTCTAACAGAAGTGGACAGCGGTTACTCGAAGACTGTAAAATCGACATGTTGAACATCTGTTGCTAAATTCATGGAGCTAGAAAACGGAGCCACATTACCCCTCTCCTTTTCTCAGAGCACTGTTTTTCTCTGGAATCAAGAGTAATATTCAAAATTGTTTGTATCCCTTTCTTCCAAGACGCTTACCATTGCCTCAAACACCCCATTGAGGAGGCCATGTGTTCTACCAAGAACACATCCCAGGTAATTTTGGACTCCGCACTCTCAAGACTATTACAGTTCAATATCCAGGCATTTTCTAGTTCCAGTTTTGCTCCCAGGTTTTGGAACTTCATTCTGGACTTTATACATCCCTTTACATCCCTCCTCACCTTCCGGTTAACCATGAAGAGGCAAGCTTCAAAACCCACATGATGTTGGACTACGGATGCATTTTTGCACTTGTCTAGTGAAATGGCTCACTGTTGTAATATTTTCTATGGCTCTGATTGCGCTGTATTACCCTGGGGCCAACGTCCACGCTTTAGAAAGAGCCAGATGTAAACATAAGGCAAACACCACTGCGGCATTGTTGATGGACAGTCGGATAGAAGCACTCTTGGAACTTCAGCACAGGAACAAGCTTGCACCAAGTATCACCTTGGAGGACAACTTCACTTTGAACTGAGTCTTCTGGGTGGAAGAAAGAGAGCATGGTCTCTACAACAATTCTGAGGGAAAAGTTGTGCAAAACTGCATTTTCAAGTCCTATTCCAGTCAATACACTTGTTGCTGAAGTGCAGGAAGCACACATTCACAATAGCTTGTAACCAAAATGCACGACGACGGTGCACAAGCTCCCTTGAAGGCTGATTCAACCCCTCAGAAGGTTCGGGTTTTTTGCAAACCTGTTAGTCCTAATTGCACCCTGTTGCATCATGAGCTGCAGGGCCATCAGTGTGGCTGCACTGATGAAGCGTCATTCTAGGTACTTCCCTGTCAATCAAAGTCTCCAAGGAACACCTCATACATTATCACATTTTAGCAAACTCAAGGACACAACAGTGCCTCGTTGCTTTCTGATGCCGGCTCATCACACTGATGTTCCCTCTTTCTGCCTAGACTGCACCAATTAATGACCACTGAGTGGCTCACTGAACCTATGAACATCATCGTACAATATTTAAAGGCCCCAATTCACCGAGACAAATTAAACTAGCCTTGCTTCGTGTTCCGTCACTGTACCATCGGCGATAGAGTTAGAAACAAAAAAGAAAAGTGTGTTTTAATAATAGACATGTTGTCTATGCTGTCACTTGGAACTTCCTCAGTGAAGCAGATCCCTTTTGTTGACAAGGATTTAAAAATGCAAACCAGTGAGCCGCAGTGCAGGGGTCAAGTTTGTAAGGGTCATGCGTAATTGTGAGAGATTAACAATTTAAATGTATCTAAATTTCGTTGTGAATTATTATAAGGCATCTACTTTTTGTATTTTTTGGATATTGCAATTTCGAGATGCTCAACATGATTAGTTAGTTCTTTTTTTGTTTAGTTCTCTTTGGGAGTCCCTAAGTAAGGCATTCTCTCCCTTTTATAAGTTGTAATTTAAGTGCACGATGCAACTAAATAGCAGATAACGTATTACAGTGCTGTGTGGGACAACAATCAGTCCTCTAAAGAGAATAAGTACAATTTGCGGAAAAAAACATAAAACAATAGATACAAGCAAAATGAAAGGAAATAACTGGTGATAACTCCTTGACATTTGATATTTCTTGAGAAAATATGTTTTCGCCTGTCAAAGAGCCCGCACAACCCGGAAATTGTCTTAAGTGAAGGGAGCAAAAATAATAACAGTCCGGAATTGGGAAGGGGGAGGGGGGTCAGGGTTACTGGCTCCTCTCCTGCTAGAAAGGCGCGAATGTCAGTCTCCCAGGTGACCCCTCGACGTCACTTCGTTTCTGAGTGCGCAGCACCTGTTGTCAATACTGCACGTAGAATGACGTAAAACTTTACCTTTCTGTTCCCAGTTGACGCCTCGCTTCAGGTCAGTCCTCCGAGACTCCTTTCCATGCTCCGCGCCCCGGCACCGGCTCAGCAGCTGAACGGCAATGAGCCAGCGCCTTTAAATAGCTCCCCCGTGGGCCCCGACGTCCAGTCAGCGCTGGCATGTCTCACGCTCTCTGCTATGTATGAGCGAGCCCTGCACACTTTCCGTAGGAACACCGTCCCGTGCTGGCTACACAGTCACAACAATGAACTTAATTTGTGTTTTTAGAGTGTGTTGCCATTTCATAGCGCGGCACATAAAGGCTAGGGGGAAATACGGTTTAATAACAGAGCCAGCGTGCGGGCATCTACGTCATCGTCGGTTGTACATTCCCTAGAACTCTGGAATAGCAATGTGGTGTTTGATGATGTAAACATATGGTAATGTGATGTTTGTGTTGTGATGGTGAAGAGGGTGTTGGCGAAGTAGCATGATGTTTAGTGATGTGACGTCTGGTAATCTTTGATCATGTTTGCTGAGGTCACAGTGATGTTTAGTGGTGTGATGTTTAGTGATGTCACTCTGTCTATGATATGTCCTTACAAGGGCCTGATATGTTATGGTATGACAGGGTATAGTACGGTACCTTATGGTATGTCGTGATCTGGTACCGTGTGGTATGGTATGTCATGGTGTTATACATTGGGACATTCTACGTATTGTTCAGGGCACAAGTCCTAAAAAAAGAATTGGGGGGACTAACCTAGTTATGCAGTATGCAAGTGACATCATGGCGCATGAAATCACGGTGCGCGACATCACGGCACACAACATCACGGTGCATGACATCACAAATGCCATCACAGGAATTTACATCATAGAACGTGGCATCACAAACCACAACTTTACAGGAAGTGGCATCACAAGAAGTGGCCCACATATGTGTTTAGCAGGTCCCTCATGTGTAAGTTTGAGCGCATTGCACAGACATTAGTGGAAGATGATTTGTGACTTCTACACCTTGCAATCCCCCAGTTTTATGTTACACATCCTGTACATTCATTTACAAACTTTTATAATGTCTTGTACATGTAATATGCACGTGTTGATGTAAAGTGCTCTGACACCCTGCATTGGGATGAGTAGGGCTAGTCAAGTAAAAATAGTGGTACTTAAAGCTCTATATAAATGCAATTTCCTTCGTGTAAATACTGGGAAAGACCAACTCATCTGATATTCTTACAGTGCATGCATATCTCCTAAACAGGGACTGAACAAAGTGAAAGCTGCCTCTCTTAACTATGTGGGAAGTGCTAACAAGGTGTGAGTCTTTGTTCCCCCCCCCCCCCCCTTCATTTGCTTCAGATGTGAGGCACCTGACTGCTGCCAGCCAAGAGACTGAACAAAACAAAAGGAGGTCTGATGACCCCTCAAATCCGGCCTTTGTTATGGGCCCAGCATGAGTCTTAAGAAAGCCCCGTCCCCGCCTGCACGTTGTTGCTTGTTGCAGATGGAAAGCAGACAAAGTGCAGGCGCTGCTGAAAGTGTCTCAGTGCTTGAAAATTACACCGGGACGAGTTCAGCATATTATTCAGTGGGGCCCAAATTCTTTGCAGGGTGGACGGCGTCCACACTGTGAAAATAGTGGGTGGATGCCGTCCACCTGCGTGTACCCCCGACTCGTGCCCTAGTTTTGTTAATGTAGTACATTTGTTTGACACACCACGGTATAGAGAGGCCACATTGTATATCTCAGCTGTATCTGAACTCCTACACGGTCGGGGGTGAAGGATCCATAAAGCTAACCAGGTGCATTATGGGTAAGCTTGGCTCGCCTTTAGTAGGAGGGAAGTTGAAGCTTGCAGGGAAGTAATAGACATCAAAGTCGCCCAATCAGGAGCAAGTGCTGACCAACAGCCCCCTCAATGTACGTGTGTCTGCAGGGCCGGCTTCTGGCCTGGGTGAGCAGGGCCCAGGCCCGGGGCGCCAGTCTTCAGAGGGGGGCATAAGGAACTGTCTGCAGATTCCCTGTCACCCTGCTGCAGTGCTGCAAGCGCTGTTTTGAACACCCCATCAGTCTCCGTTCTTGCCCCCCCATCTCCCTGTCACCCCCTTCTGCGACACACTAAAGCCCACCCCTCCAACAAACAAAACTGGCACCCAGCACGAGGAGCTAATCTGTGAGTGGGTCAGGTGAGCTGGGGCAAGTGCTGAGATGTTGGCATTCAGAGGCCAGTTCACAATTCTGATGTAGACAGCCAGGGACTCACCTCTGAACACAAAAGAGCTCATTTTATTCAAAAGCAGCAACAGTGCCAAATTGCTTTCCCCCAGGGCACCATATTGACAAAGGTGGCTGTGTGTGTATGTATTCAAAATAATAGGTCTGGCCAATAAACATCTATAGCTGTCTGTAGCCAGGACCTAACAAATGCAGGTTATAACGGAAGTAACCGAAACGTTTCTCCACAGTGAGGTTCCGGGCTGCATTTGGTACCAAACACGTTGTATGACACATGCTTAAACCACGCATGCCTTAACTATGAGGTATTTACAACGACCGTGTCTTTACAGTGCATGTCTTTACCACGCATGCCTTTACAACACATTTCATTGTAACGGCATGTTTGGTAAAGGTATATGCATAGTAAAGATACCACCCAGCCCCCCCTGCCCTGAGCCCTAAAATCTGGCCCTCCTGCATTCTAATCTACCCCCCTCAGCTCTATTAACTACCCATCCTCCTGCCCGGAGCCCTAAAACCTGCCCACAACCCAAAAACCTACCCTGACCACAGCCCCCTCCACCCTGAGCCCTAAAAATTGCCCCCAGCCCTGAAAACTGCCCCTTCCCCCCTGCCCTGAGCCCTAAAACTCGGCCCCTGCCCTGATACCTACCTCCACCCCAGCCTCCCGCCCTGAGCCCTAAAACCGACCCCCACCCCTAAAACCTACCCCACTGCTCCCAACCAAACTTACCACACTGCCTCCAGGTCCTTCCTGCAGCGATCCTTCTGGTTCCTCTCCCCGCCCGCTCAGACAGCTAGAATGCCGGGTGCCTTAACCACGCACATGCATGGTTAAGGCATATGCATGGTTAAGGCAAGCATTGTTCAACTTGCGGGGAAATGGCACGCATGCTAAAGTCCATGTTGTAAAGGCCGTTTCCCGCCAAACACTCAGTCAGACTGCATCCTGGCTGGGATAACAGTGCTTTAAAAGCCTCCTCGTCATGCCTCTATGACATGTTTCCAAACTCTTCTGATTGGCAGTTCGGTGGCACCTCCCTCTGGGTGCCTGAGGCAACTCTGTTCTGGTTTGACTTCACTGGAGGGGAACAGTGTGTGTTGCAGGGGGAATTGTGTGAGGTGGTGAAACTGTCTTTCTCACATTGGCCTTGGCACTTGTGAACAGCAAATGTTGGTGTCAAGCTCTTCTCTTGCAGATAATGCCAACACAATCTTAACATTTCAGCTTGATTGTTCCAAGTAATACAGAGACTTGAAACATGAGGCATTGGTTGGTTTACTGGTTCCAGGTCTCTTTTAATTTTACATCATTAATTGAGCTTTGCCTATCCCACAGAACTGAGGGACTGGGCTGTATGGCGAACATTGAAATGTGCATGTCTTTGACAAAATGGTTGGAAACTGCATACAAGGTTGAATATGTCCTCATCACATCATGAGATAATGTGCATGGTGCATCTGTCAAGAGAATATCATATATGCCAACCTGTGACAACTCCTAGAAAAAATAGCCCTTCTTAATTTACCCAGATTGTTACTGGTGACCAATCAATCAAACACATTTATAGAGCGCGCTACTCACCCGTGAGGGTCCCAAGGCGCTGAAGGGGGGCGGGGAGTACTGCTACTTTTTGAAAAGCCAGGTCTTGAGGTGGTTCCTGAAGGTGAGATGGTCCTGGGTCAGTCGTAGGTGTGCGGGGACGGAGTTCCATGTTTTGGCTGCCAGGTAGGAGAAAGATCTTCCACAGGTGGTTGTTCTGCGAATTCGTGGGACGGTGTCGAGGGCGAGGCTGGCGGAGCGGAGCTGGCGGGTGGGAGTGTAGAACGAGAGTCGGTTGTTGAGGTATTCGGGGCCCATGTCGTGGAGCGCTTTGTGTGCGTGGGTGAGGAGCCTGAACGTGATCCTCTTGTTGACGGGGAGCCAGTGCAAGTTTCTCAGGTGGGCGGATATGTGGCTGTGGCGGGGGATGTCGAGGATGAGTCGTGCAGAGGCGTTCTGTATGCGTTGTAGACGTTTCTGAAAGTTTGGTGGTGGTTCCTGCCTATAGGGCGTTTTCGTAGTCCATTCGGCTGGTGACGAGGGCCTGGGTGACGGTCTTTCTGGTTTCGGTGGGGATCCACCTGAAGATTTTCCGGAGCATGCGCAGGGTATTGAAGCAAGAGGACGAGACGGCATTGACTTGCTTGGTCATCGTGAGGGAGGAGTCCAGGATGAATCCCAGGTTGCGTGCGTGGTCCGAGGGTGTCGGCGCGGAGCCCAGTGCTGTGGGCCACCAGGAGTCGTCCCAGGTGGATGGGGATTGTCTGAGGATGAGGACCTCCATCTTGTCTGAGTTCAGTTTTAAGCGACTGAGCTTCATCCATTCTGCGACGTCTTTCATTCCTTTCAGGAGGTTGGTTTTGGCGGTGGCTGGGTCTTTGGTGAGGGAGAGTATCAGCTGGGTGTCGTCGGTGTAGGAGATGATGTTGATGTTGTGTTTGCGTGCGATGGCGGCGACGGTGCTCATGTAGATATTGAAGAGGGTTGGGGTGAGCGAGGAGCCTTGGGGTACGCCGCAGATGATCTCGGAGGCCGCTGAGCGGAAGGGAGGGAGGCGGACTCTCTGGGTTCTGTCGGAGAGGAACGAGGTGATCCAGTCCATGGCCTTTCCTTGGATCCCAATGTTGAAGAGGCGGGTTATTAGGGTGCGATGCCATACTGTATCAAAAGCTGCTGAGAGGTCCAGGAGGATGAGGGCGGTTGTTTCTCCGTTGTCCATCAGGGTCCTGATGTCGGTGGCTGCGATGAGGGCGGTCTCGGTGCTGTGGTTGGCTCGAAATCCGGACTGGGATGGGTCGAGCAAGTTGTTTGCCTCGAGGAAAGCAGTCAGCTGTTTATTGACGGTCTTCTCGATGACTTTCGCCGGGAAGGGAAGAAGAGAGATGGGGCGGAAGTTCTTGAGGTCTTTGGGGTCCGCTGTAGGTTTCTTCAGTAGGGCGTTGATTTCTGCGTGTTTCCAGCTCTTGGGGAAGGTGGCTGACGCGAAGGAGATGTTTCTGACGTTCCGGAGATGGGGTGCGATGATGGTGTCGGCTTTGTTGAAGATATGGTGGGGGCATGGGTCAGAGGGGGAGCCGGAGTGGATGGAGTTCATGACGTTGGTGGTGTCTTCAGTGCTGATGGGGGTCCAGGCACTGAGGGTGGTGTTGGGGGTCACTGGTTCGGTGATTGGAGGAGGAATCTGGGGTCCGAAGCGGTCGTGTATATCTGCGATCTTTCGGTGGAAGAACGTGGCGAGGGAGTCACAGAGATCTTGTGATGGTGTGATGTCGTTGTTGCTGGCACTGGGGGAGGAGAGCTCATTGACGATGTTGAAGAGTTCCTTGCTGTTGTGGGTGTTGTTGTCTAGACGTTCTTTGAATGATGTCCTTTTCGTGGTGTGGATCAGCTGGTGGTGTTCGTGGGTGGCGTTCTTGAGGGCTGTCATGTTTTCTGTAGTTCGTTCGTGGCGCCAGGTTTTTTCGAGGGTTCGGCAAGATTTCGTTGAGTCTTTGAGGGTGTCTGTGAACCACAGGGTTTTCCTGTTGCCGGTGTTGCCTGGGAGGTTCTTCAGTGGAGCGAGGTCGTCGGCGCAGTTGGTGATCCACTGTGCGAGGTTGTGGGCTGCGTCGTTGGTGTCAGCAGTGTCGGTTGGCGGGTTCTTGTTAAGTGATGAGAGGAGTTGGTCTGTGGTGATCTTGCTCCAGCATCTTCGGGGGATTTGTTGCGTGTGGTGGTGGGATGTAGTCTTTTTGAAGGTGAAGTGGATGCATCTGTGGTCGGACCAGTGTAGCTCGCTGGAGTGGTTGAAGGATACATGGTTGCTGGCGGAGAAGATGGGGTCGAGCGTGTGGCCTGCGAGGTGGGTGGGGGTGTTCACCAGTTGTTTGAGTCCGAGGTTGGCGAGGTTGTCGAGCAGGGTGGTGGTGTTGTTGTCGTTGTTCTTCTCCAGGTGGAAGTTTAGGTCCCCTAGGAGGATGTATTCTGGTGAGGCTAGGGCGTGCGGGCTGATGAAGTCGGCGATGGTTTCACTGAATTGTGTGCGCGGGCCCGGGGGTCTGTAGATGAGGGTTTCTCTGAGGGTGGTCTTGGGGTCGGTGTGAATCTGGAAGTGTAGGTGTTCGGTGGCAGGGAGAGTGTCTTTGGCGTTGGTCGTGATTTCGATGGTGTTCCTGTAGATGATGGCAATTCCTCCACCCGTTTGGTTGATGCGGTCCTTCCGGGTGATCTTGTAGCTGTCCAGGATGGCTATGGCGATGTCGGGGGCCGAGGAAGCGTTCATCCAGGTTTCTGTGAGGAAGGCGATGTCTAGTGCCGTTGTGTCGAGGAGGTCCCAGAGTTCGATGGCGTGTTTGTGGATGGAGCGTGTGTTGAGGAGGATGCACTTGAGGTGGTTGTTGTTGTTGCTTGGTTTGGCGCGCGGGGTGCAGGTTCAGAGGCAGGTGAATTTGCAGGCTTGACAGGCAAAGGGTCCGTGGGTTCGCTTCGGGGTGGCTCGGTAGCAGGCGGGTGTTCATCCGGTGTCGAGTGTGGTGACGGTGGTGGAGTCGTATCTCAGTCGGGTAGCCTGGCTTCGGCGTGGGCCAGGGATTCTGGCGCTGGGCATGGTCCAGGCGCGGACGGGTGCAGACGGGCTTGCCTTAGACGCGCCCGCTGCGCGCGGCCGCTGCGCGGCCTCCATATGAGGGGCTGAGGGAGGGAGGAGCAACTGGGAGCGGGGTGGCGAATGGGAACGGCAGGGGGGCGGGGCCACAGGGAGCAGCGGCGGGAAAAGGAAGCAGAGGGCGAAAACGGTAAAGTACACCAAGGCAATGCGCGGGAGAGGGGGCACAGAAGGCAAAAGGGGGAACCAGGGGGCACAAAGGGCAGGCAGTAGACACAGGAAACTACAAAAATACAAAAAGTTAAAACAGCACGAATACAATTACATAGGCAGTATTAGAACGGGGACAAGACCTGAGGGCACCGGGGACTCACACAGGCCAGACGGCGGCGGAGCGGGGCGGCAGCAAGAGCGGGGGAGCACACAACACAGGGAGGACCGTGTGGTGGCTAGGGGGGGGCGACCTACCTGGTGACAGGGTCAAGGGTCGCTCCCTTTACCACTGCGCGTCCTCCTTATGATGGGCTGAGGGAGGGAGGAGCAGCTGGGAGGCAAGAGTGGGGTGGCGAATAGGAACGGCGGGGGGGCGGGGCCGCAGGGAGCAGCGGCGGGAAAAGGAAGCAGAGGGCGTAAACGGTAAAGGACACCACGGCAATGCGCAGGAGAGGGGGCACAGAAGGCAAAAGGGGGAACCAGGGGGCACAAAGGGCAGGCAGTAGACACAGGAAACTACAAAAATACAAAAAGTAAAAACAGCACGAATACAATTACATCGGCAGTATTAGAACGGGGACAAGACCTGAGGGCACCGGGGACTCACACAGCCCAGACGGCGGCGGAGCAGCAGCAAGTGCGGGGGAGCACACAACACACTGAGGACCGTGTGGTGGCTAGGGGGGTGACCTACCTGGTGACAGGGTCAAGGGTCGCTCCCTTTACCACTGCGCGGCCTCCATATGAGGGGCTGAGGGAGGGAGGAGCAGCTGGGAGGCGGGAGCGGGGTGGCGAATGGGAACGGCGGGGCTGCAGGGAGCAGTGGCGGGAAAAGGAAGCAGAGGGCGAAAACGGTAAAGGACACCAAGGCAATGCGCAGGAGAGGGGGCACAGAAGGCAAAAGGGGGAACCAGGGGGCACAAAGGGCAGGCAGTAGACACAGGAAACTACAAAAATACAAAAAGTAAAAACAGCACGAATACAATTACATAGGCAGTATTAGAACGGGGACAAGACCTGAGGGCACCGGGGACTCACACAGCCCAGATGGCGGCGGAGCGGGGCGGCAGCAAGAGCGGGGGAGCACACAACACAGGGAGGACCGTGTGGTGGCTAGGGGTAGCTAGGGGGGGCGACCTACCTGGTGACCAACCCCATTCCATCAACTCTAAAATGAAATTAACCCACATCCTATCTTGTTTTCCTCTTGTCACATCTAACAAACCCTTCACACCAAACACAGTACATTTCTCCCATGACTGTAACTAAGCCTTGTAAATGGGGCAAAAAAAATCCTAAATCAACTGCAACACTTTTACCCTCCTACTTCCTAAATATCTTTCAGAGTCTCCAACTTCACATTAAATGCTGCCAGTGCCATGCATAAAATCTCTATCACTGCAAACAAGACAATTCATCTATTTTTATACATTTCCAGTATGTGTTTTGCCTTGAATATGATGTTTTGTTTTAAATACAACAGGACAAAAATATTGATGGAACAGGTAAAGCAAAATTTTGTATACCTCCTCTATTTTGCATGAAAATACTAATTACTTAATTGACTTAGATTATAATTTGAATCAACTGTTTGCTGTGTTATATTAATCAACCTTTTGTAAACACAAATTACACGCGGGACTCATTGCTATTTGCATGGCAGAATAACTCTGATAACTAATTGTGGTACGCCTATTAATAGTAGTACATGTTGTAATAGAATATTGCATGATTTATGTTGCTTTTGTGACGTTTGCGTTCCCATTTGGACCGAATGGTGAGTTTTATTGCTTTAAATGTCGCTATAAGCTAGGAAAATACTAATACATAAAGGGATTAGCGAGGGTTTAACATTAGAATCTTCATTTCCGTGTATTAATTACTTTTTTGTGTTTGTTTTGCTTAAGTTGGCATTTGGGCCTACCAAACCATGACATCCAAAATGGAGTTCAGATGTGGCCACCGTCTTGTGAGTGCAATGTCTACTGCGCAGACTCGGATGGCTCCGTAGACCTCCAGGCAACCTCAAGTCAGAGCACAGTGTTCCTGTTCAAGGATAGGAACATGGAGGACTGCCAAACTTCAGTTAGTAAAAAAACCAATACAAGAACAATGAATATCCACAACAAGGAAGTTAACATTGTTGCTCGAAGATGTCCTGGACCGAGGAAGTGACTTAACACTTCTTTAGGAACCAAAAGTATGGGAAAGAAGGACGATGTTAACATTTTCTTCAAATGGACCAATCGGATTATAGCATGGTCAAAGAAATGTTTCATGTTATCCCAAATTTTATTATAAAAAGGGTAGTAGAATAGGGAGGAGACAGACCTGCCTACGATTCCCATTTCCGCACACCCCTATCGACCCCATAGGCGATGACAGATGAGCTAGATGCTTGCACGATTCCTGGTCCTTTGGAGATCTTTGGGACTGTGACGTTCTGAGCAAAGAACTTTTTCCGGACTTTGAGCCTTGACCTGCTTTATTGGGACAATTGAGCAGAAAAATGTGGTTTATGCAGAGCCTTTTGAATTAGAAAAGCCCCGATAGCTAGAATAGGTAAATATAAAATGTCATGCGATTGTGTTTGACTAAATTTCAACTTTGATTGACTAAAATGCTAATTTTATAATTGCAAACAAAATTTAGATAAACAAAATTGGATTAACAGAATTAAGAGTTCGTGATTTTTCCAATAAGAGATTTGAGGATTCTGAAGCTTAAATGTGTTTTAGCTGGGTCTAGATCACCATCAACCAGTCCAACTAATTGGTCCGTCGACCAAGTGGTGGAGTGCCTTGATGTTAAGGTTAGGATCCTATAGGTGGTGATGCAAATGTATATTCTGTAATATAACTTTTTCTTCACTATAGGTAATAAGGTACCACCCCCCCCCCCCCACCATGTCCAGCGCATCATCATTCCTCCTGTGTGCAGACTCGTGAGAGAAATGTATGAGTGTTGGTGTTATGGGCCCCACCAATGAATGAGTGTGTGAATGAGTTAGCGTGACGACGGGTCTGCGACGCAGAGAGGATCTGTAAAATTGCCCCTTTTTCCGCGCTGGATCAATATGCAAGAGCTGAAAGACAATTTTCTTGCCTTCTACCGAGCACCAACCGTCTTTTTGCTCACTGTTCTCCATAACCTTTGCCCTTCCCAAAGAGATCAAGACTTGCACCAGCATCAGAATAAAATTCCATTCACCACTCCATCTCCTCAAACAATGAGCATTTAACAGGTCATCCTTGTAAACCTCCTCTAATATGCTGCCCACACTAACAAATTGGCCCTCATGCCCACCTTATGCCTAATGCAATGGTGTGGCGAAACAGCTCCATACATTGCAAAGCCAATGCTTCTTTAAGATCTCTTCCTGACTGTAATTAATACCTCCTAATACCTAAGAGACTCAGAGTGTGTCTGGTAGAGGCCACACAGCTGGGTCCAGTCTAGGTCCAATGGAAAATGCATCAAGGTCCAACACTCCTATCCTGTAGACGAATATCCAATTGTGGGGGGCAGTCCACCCTTGAGGTTTGGACCTACTATAATAATTTCCAGTCAAATAAGAGAACGAAGATTGAATGTATCTACCCATTGAGTTAAAGAGAAACACAAATTAGTTGTTTTGTTTTTATTCGTTCACCTTTCCATAGTGTGATTATATACTTCATTGTGTGCTTTGCATCATATAGCTTTTCAGAAAAGTCCCATTCCATTATGCATTTTACACACACGTCACATCGACTGGCGGGAGGTATTAAAACCGTGCCGGAGAACTTTGTCAGGATTTTGATAGGACTTGTATACTTTCTTTCCTTGAATTTTACAGAACAAACTATTGTAGGAACTAACCAGTGTTTTATGAGCCTGAAAAATCCCCAGGCAATACTGACATGCAGGGGGTGGAACACGTCATCTGATTTCACTATACCAACAATGTCAAAATGCATAGTGGAATGTGACTTTTCTGCAAAGCTATATGATGCAAAGCACATAATGAAGTATATAATTACTAAGGAAAATTGAAAGAATACAAACAAGACAATGACTAATCTGTTTTTCTCTTCCATTCAATGGGTAAACACTCAATCCTTCAGTCTAGGTCAAGTTGCCACTGAACAGCTGGGCAGTTGCAGGAAAGGCCTCTTGTTGTATCCCTGTAGCTTGAACAGGAGGTCAGCCTTATGATCCTTGGAGTCCACGTCTTTGTCCTGGGTACAAAAGACAGCAGGTCCAGTCCCTCAGGGCTCTTCTATGGATGCAGACAGCAGGTTGAGCCCTCTTCTGATCCTCATCAGGCCCAGGAGTGTTCTGAAGTGGGTGTCTGGAGCTGCCACATTTATGCCTGGCATGAGCTAGTGGGTGGAATGATTCCTGGGCTTACCCTAACCAATGAGGTAAAATTTTCCATGGCCAATGCTCTCCCTTTTGGCATTTTTAAGACAGTGGAATCCTTTGGCCATAATAAAAACAGGGCTCTCAGGATGTGTGTTTGGGGAGTGTTGTTCGGTAATCCTATTGTCCTCCCAGACCTAACACTAAAATCCACTTTGGGGTAGTCTCTGTACCCACAATAAACCCATAGAGAGATGTCTGGTAGAACAAAAGTAAGGGTTTCCAGCAACCAGACAGTGGATTCACAAGAATTGCTTTGGCATCCTGTTTTATTGCCTTTTTGAGTGCACCCCAGTGTTGTATGTAAAACCCAGCAGACCCGTGAAGCAGGGTGTTTGACATTCAAGCAGAAATTGACACTGTAATGTCAAAAAAGGCCCACTGTGATTGGAGCCTGCCTGGCTGAGGGGGAAAAAGGAAGGGCCCTGTCCAGGTGCTAGCTAACATTTGCCTGTGACATAGAAGGCCACTTTGAAATTAATCCACCACACTGATCACCTTGTCAAGGAAACAAGAACACCTCCCCATAATGAAGCATTTGTTCTGTTCTCTGGGAGCAGTTTCACACCTCTTCAAATGCAAACTTTGGTCTCCAAAAAATGGGATAAGGCAAATTTAGCCTCCAGGAACTTCGGGTAATAAGAGGGAAACTTTCTAAAAATTACTCTCCCTTAATATTTAATAAATATTCAACTTCACAATTGAATTAGATTTGTAATAACTATTACAAATAGTTGTTTAAATATTTTTCCAGCTCATCCCATTCCTGAGGTACAGTATTAGGATTGTTATTCTGTACTCTGCCACTGTGAAATAGCTTTTGTGGCTGCCTATCACTGTATTACACGTTTACATATTCTACTTTTAAATACCTTGCACTCTGTTTAATGCACTACAAGGCCTACATAGGGGTGACATTAATATTTAAAAGGGAGGTATTGACCTGTCAAAAGGATTTATTTTGACAGGTCGAAGTGCAGTTATTAAACTGACCCAGTCAGGCTACAATGATATACCTGAATCAATGTTTTACACTGTTAATGTAGTGGATGGCACAAGAGGTACTGTACTTCATTAGTGACATTTAACTTACCGGCCTTGGATACATTTTCCACCATATCCTAGGGGCTTATGGGTAGGTTATATATGCCAATTAACAGTATTCCAATTTCATCCTGTTGAAAGGAGAAGCTCAGGCACTTTACCACTGGTTAGCAGAGGTGAAGTGCATAGAGTTATGAAGCCAGCAAAAATATGAGGCACAGCAAAAGGCAAAAAATATGGGGTAATCACACACAAAAGGCATTCTTCTTACACTGCCCAAACATCTCAGAAGCTAACTTAAAGGGACGCAATAAAACCTGAATTGTGCTCAACTCCAAAATGCTCGCTGTCACTGCTATCTCCATCATGCTATAGTAACCTCCAGCCTGGTCTTCATTCTGTTTGCGTTTCAAGTCAACCCCTAGAAATATCAACATTAAACCTTGGCCCTTGTTGTGGTTTATTAACTTGGCCCTTAAAGTGTATGCAAGGGCAGCTCATGCCAGGAACGTTGTGATCTCCAAGTCAGAGGGGTCCATGGTGGTCATTTGTAGACTGTAGACTGAGAGGCTGGCATCATTGTCTGTGGTGTTTCATCATATGCTAATAAAGACATCCTGAAATGACATCGGCTCAATGTCTTAACACTGGTGACACGTATTGCTGGATTGGGAACCAGCAGCACCACTAATTCCCCTGATAGGTTGGATGAGATTGAGGTGGGTGCCAGGGTCAGGTCTTATCTGCAAAATACAAGCAAAGGTGTGATGAACAATATTCAGTAAAGAGCAGGAAGTGGAATGTTGGGGCTCAGGTCTTGGTAAAGAAACCAAAGTTGGATAAAAAGGGGGTGACAGAGTATATGGGCCCTTTCACCATTGTTGCCATCAAGAAAAATGTTAAAACAGTGCACACAGGAAGAAAATGGAGGATGCCCAGGCTTGCAAGGTTCCCAAGCGGTGAACCACCTCTCAGTGGTCTGGTTGACAACTTTAGGGGGAGGGGTCATGCCATAAGGGATAGGAGAATTAATATTCCGTTTAGGGATTTTGTAATTGTAATTGTAACTGGGTTTTGTATCGCGCAAACTCACCGACAGGTCTCAAAGCGCTACTGATCAAGTACAACACCACAGATGAAATAAGAATATAGAGGTGTCTAATCTGATGACCGACTATTGGATGGGAAATGCGTCTTTAAAGAGTAAAGTTTTCAAGGACTTCCTAAAATGGAGAAGATTGGGTTCTCTGCGAAGTGCCTCCGGTAGCTTATTCCAGATGGTAGGAGCCCGAACTGAAAAAGATCTGTCTCCTTTAGTTATTAACTTGAAGCGTGGACAGGATAGCAAGAAAGATCCGGACGATCGCAGGGCGCGCTTAGGTTCATATATTTCGAGCCTTTCTCTTATATAGGCTGGCGCCTGTCCGTGAATTGCTTTGTGGCAGATACACATACTCTTAAATTCGACTCTCTGCACCACAGGCAGCCAATGTAGCTCGTGGAGCAGAGGGGAGGCATGAGTCCTCCTCGGCATTCCAAAAATCAGACGTGCTGCGTCATTCAAGATGGTCTGAAGACGATTGATGGAGTTCTTTGGAAGGCCGAGGTACAACGCATTGCCATAGTCTATTCTAGACACTATTGTGGCTGAGACAATGGTTCGCAGCATATTCCTCGAGAGCAAGGGGGCGAGTTTACGTAGTTGCCTAATCAGATTGGTGCAGGAACCAAGTACAGCGGATACTTGGTTGGCCATCGAGAGTTCCTGATCGATTTTCATCCCAAGACTCTTGACACTAGGGCATGGTTTTGGAGTAGGTCCTAGTTCTTGTGGCCAAAACAAATCGTTCCAGGGGGAAGTAGAGGTTGTAATTACAAGGACTTCCGTTTTGTCTGGATTGATTTTCAGCAGATTGGACGACATCCAGTTCACTGTAAATCGTAGTATGTCTTGGGCCATTGGCTGAGCCGATGGTGTATTTTCGATACTCAGCAACAGCTGAGTATCGTCGGCGTAGTTAAAAACTTTACAATTCATGTTTGCCAGGGACTCTATCAAAGGTTGTAAATAAAGATTAAATAGGAGCGGAGAAAGCGCTGATCCCTGCGGGACTCCACAGGCTAACATGCCCACATCTGAGACCTGGTCTGCCAACTGGATCTTCTGCGTCCTTCCTGTTAACCCCTTCGCTGCTGCGGACATTCCGCTGCAGCGCTGGGGGGGGGCAGGGGGGCAGCGCGGCGGGCCTGTGCTCATGACGGAGCCGCTCCGTCATGAGCCACAGTTGAGCTGTGCTCATGACGGAACGGTTCCGTCATGACTCCGCCCATTTGCGTTGTCGCCCCGCACAGGCGGGGAAACAGCGCCGCGCAGGCGGAGCGGCCGCCGACAGGATTGTCATGACGGAACCGTTCCGTCATGAGCACACGGCAACCGTGGCTCATGACGGAACGGTTCCGTCATGAGCAGGGAAGGGGTTAAGAAGGCTGTTAACCATTTGAGGGCTTGCTCTCCTATCCCAAACCTAGCCAGTCTGTCCAGGAGCAGTGCATGGCTGACAGTATCAAACGCCGCTGAGAGGTCTAATAATATCAGGGCGCTTGGCTTTTTACTGTCAGCCATGCATCTTAGCTCGTCCAGTACCGACAGCATTACTAGTTCTGTGCTATGGTGGGCACGAAAACCAGCTTGCCGCTCCTGGAGAAGATGGTGAGATTCCAGGAGGGATGACAGATTTTAGTACGTGCTGTTCTAGTACCTTTGACAGAAATGGCAGCTGGGAGATTGGCCTGTAGTTCTTCAGGCTAGTTGGATCAGCTCCAGGCTTTTTATCAAAGGTCTGACGCGTGCCTCTTTGAAGGTAGATGGTAGTGATCCAGTGGCTAGTGAGGTGTTTAAAAGGTCTAAGATCTGGTCTTCTAGAATCGGTATTGCTAGCCGAAGGATGTCGGGCGGGCATGGATCAGCGGGGGAACCTGATTTGGTGGATACTACAAGTTGTCTCAGAATGATGGAATCAATTTCGGGGAAGCTGGTAAAGACAGGGATTAAAGAGTTTGAGAGAGGCAGTTGTTCGATGTAGGGGACTGGATTATCCTTCTTGATATCAGACAAGATGGCCACTACTTTTTCAAGGAAATATCCTTGAAAGGTATCACAGTCAATCAGGATATCTGCCTTTTCCTCCTTCTTACTCAGCTCTTTCAGAACTTGGAAGGTCTCTCTCTGAATGTTAGTGGCGTTGTTAATGCGTGTCTCATAATAATCCTTCTTAGCTGATATAAGCTTTTTGTATAATTGAAACGATGTTCTATAAGATTCCCTGTCGGTATCCTTTTTGGATTTCCTCCAGCATCGTTCGAAATAGCGAAGCTTTCTTTTTTGTTCACGTAGACCTTCGGTGAACCAGGGGGCTCCTTTCTCTACACCTTTTATTTTTTGTATCTTTTCAGGAGCTAGCTCATCGATTGATTGCCTGAGGGTGGTTATTATCATATTATACTTTAAGTCTAGATCAGTACTGTTAGAAGAAGTTGTAAAGTTCTGTTTGTATTTGGGCAGGGTTTTTGCTAGGGTCTCAGAGTTCACTTTTTTCCATTGGCGCACTTTTTTTGTTATGAACGGTAGTTTGGCCTGGTAGATATTTTGCGGTAAGTCATACGAGATAAGATGGTGGTCCGACCAAAGACAAGGTGAGATACTTGTGATGACCGCTTTTGGTGTCGAAGACCAAATGAGATCTAAAATATGGCCTTTTATGTGGGTTGGAGCTTCCACAAGTTGTGTCAAACCAAGGGCGGTCATGGTGGTCTGTAATTTCTGGACTGACGGATCTTGATCACTTTTATCCCAGTGGACGTTGAAATCGCCAGTTACCAGGATATTTTTATAACGTGTGCATAGGTCTGATATAATTGGAAAAAAGAGATCATTGAACATGGGGGTACTTTGGGGTGGGCAATATACTGTTAAGATGGTAAGACAGGAATTGTTCATAGTAATTTTTATCCCCAGTAGGTCAACGGTATTTGTGGTCTCTGATAAGATTTTGGTTACCATATATTGCCTTTTGAAGATCGTTGCTACACCCCCACCTCGGGCCCCCTCTGGTCGATTATGCCAGATCATATCATACCCACTGGGAAGGGCGGCGATGATATCCGGGGAAGAGGCATCACTCAGCCAGGTGTCGGTGAGTGTCAGGATATAGATAGTCTCGTCCTGTAGAAGGGTGAAGATTTCCAAGTGATGTTTCTGCAGTGAGCTGGTATTGAGGGTAGCTAGCTTTAAAGGGGTTGAGCGGCTTAAGTTCTTACAGCTAGAGATGTGCAAGATGTGATTTTCCTTAAGAGTGGCACATACAATAGGGGATAGGGTATACCTGTCAGAGTTCAGTGCTAAGAGATCCGCTGAGGTATAGCAGGTGCGTGTGCCAGAGTCCCTGAGCCCTGAGCCCGGTCGTGCGCAGACGGGCGCACGACTCTGGCACGACTCTGGCACGACTCCGGCGCGTCCGCTGGTCGCGTCCGCTGCGCGGAGCCATCACCGTCTGTTTTTATAGCGCTGTCGATGGCCTCACTAACCCAGCCCGACCCAAGATGGCCGCCAAAACCGGCGCCCAGCGCTCTCGGCGTCAATACTCTGCCGAGAGCGGGACCGGAGCTGCAGGGGAGGGGTGAGAGTAAGTTCTAGGTGCTGCAGAGCGCTGGGGGGTCTCAAACACACCTAGTTAGATCAGGTGCGAAATTTACAGGTAACGAATACCAAAACTGTTAAAACCACGATTAGAATGCAAGGAAAGACAGGAGACCTCCCGGCTTCCGCCTCAGGAGGGAAAAGGTGCGTGCAATGTCAGGATTACCAATTACCTGGTCCTGGCGCCTTTTATAGCGCTGTCGATGGCCTCACTAACCCAGCCCGACCCAAGATGGCCGCCAAAACCGGCGCCCAGCGCTCTCGGCGTCAATACTCTGCCGAGAGCGGGACCGGAGCTGCAGGGGAGGGGTGAGAGTAAGTTCTAGGTGCTGCAGAGCGCTGGGGGGTCTCAAACACACCTAGTTAGATCAGGTGCGAAATTTACAGGTAACGAATACCAAAACTGTTAAAACCACGATTAGAATGCAAGGAAAGACAGGAGACCTCCCGGCTTCCGCCTCAGGAGGGAAAAGGTGCGTGCAATGTCAGGATTAATTAACGGTAACTATTTTTATAGTGCATTACTGTTCCCGGTTTAATGTTTTTTCTTCTTCTTTCTTTCCCCATCCTATATTTCATAGCATTAGTATATGCATTTTTATGGTTTATTTTATAGGTGACATTTCATTGTGCTCTTAATTGCTTTTGCATTCTTATGTAAGGAGGATGCGTTGCGGTGTTTTATTAACATAGCCCTTTAAGTGCATGCAAGGGCAGCTCATGCCTGGAATGTTGTGGTCTCCATGTCAGAAGGTTCCATGTTGGTCAGTTGTAGACTGGAGACCGATTGGCTGGCAGCTTCGTTGGTGATGTGTCATCTTAACCTAAAAAAGACATCCTGCAATGCCATCAGTCTCTTAACAGCCCTCCAATTCAGCAGGCACCGAAGGCACCGACAAGCCACTAATCAAAATCTGAAACCGTGCAAAGCTCTTTTGCAAGGATTCTCCTCCTGTTCAGACACAAAGATGCAAAACTTTATCCATCAGTGCTGCTGCTGAGAAAACCTCCTGCAAGCATCTGTTAAACACCTCAGACAAAGAACATTACATGGAGAAGAGCAATGCTAAATCCACAAAAAATCTGGAAAATGATCAGGGTGCAGAGGCAGTAACCTAAATGGAAACTATGGGGCAGATTTATAATAACTGGCGCATCCCTGCATATCAGCAGGGATGCGCCAGTTATTTTGTGTCACGGCAGACACCTCTTACGCCACCATGGATGCGCCGCATTTACAATGCGGCAAGAATAGACAGATGCATGACGCATCTGCTGCCTTAAAGGTGACGCATTGCTGGAGTCGCATCGCAAGCGCGATGCAGCTCCAGCAAGGCTCGGGTTGCCCCTATGTCCAACATGCTGCATCAATCCTTACGCCTGCTTCAAGCAGGCGCAGGGTTTTGACACAGCATGGCTGTAAAAGTGATGCGTGACGTTGTAAATACCCCGCAGCATGGCGTTGGCTTTGCACCGCCGCTGGGTAACAAAAGTAACGCAACGGCGGCACATATGTGGCGTACGGGGCTTGTAAATCTGCCCCTTGATATTTATTACATTTGACCCTTCCTGCCCCTTTCACACACTGCCTTTTCACCATCTCATAATAGCATCATGTACGTACCATATTGAGCTAAACTATTTTCTTCTGGAATTAAATCAGAAATGATTGTCCCCCGGACAACTATACATGATAGCTCAACTGAGCCCCACCCGCCTTTTTATGTACTACTTCTAAAGGAGAGAAATTCTTCGCTTTTATCTTGTTTGCTCTCAGTTTCTTCCATTAACTTGGGACTTTGCTACCTTGGATTTCAAACACTTCACCCATCACCCTAGAACTCCTGCATCCAAAAGTGACACCTATTGAAATCTCTAGCCCAAAACCTCAGCTCCTTTCCCATCCGGACAAAATGCTATTTAACATTTCATTCTTCCACAGTAACAGGCATATCAACCTTTTCCCAAGCCCATTGGAACCATCTGTTGTTTTATTATTGCTATTCTTGGCTGTTTTCTTCCCATTATCACCTACACCACGTGCCGCTTCCTCGGTCCCTACTCCCTTATTTACTGACCCCTGATTTCTCCTGAGCCTCTTTCTCCGTAAGCCTGCTCCTTCATCTACACCCACAGACAACACCCTCATTCCTACTTTACCTTACCCCAAATACATTCCAAGTTTTAAAACCTATTATTTTACCTGATGTAGAAATGTCGCCCTTTCCTCTTATAGTTCTTCTTTCTACCTGCTACACCAGTTCTCCTTCTGCACCTTATTCTTGCTCCACTTTTCTTGGGCTCTTACTTCTTTCCCAACTTTGTTAAACACCAAGCTCCTTTATGACACTATAGGGCTGATTATGATGTCAGATGTCTCAAGGACCCGTCGGTGCGTCGGAATACACCATAATCTTCTAATGAGGTCGGTGCCAGGACTTGCTCCACCGTCGAGATTATGATGGCAGTTTCTGACAGCCATTTCATGTTAACCTTTCCGACATGAAAAAGTTGTCGGAAAGTGTTTTGGGGGCCCCTAGCAGGGCCCCCTTTGCAATGGGGTCTGAGGGGAACCTATGGTGCCTCCCGCAACATCCCTGTACCATGTGGAAGGCATCACATGGTGCCTGTCATACGGTGCAGGGATGTTTGCAAACCTCCATTCTACAATGGAAGCTTTGCAGAGGGCCCATTCTGCTCACCGCACAAGCTTCTATTGTAGAATGGATGTTTTCGACACATCCAAATAAGGTGGACAAAACCACCGACCAAGGGTCAGGCAGTTCCAGACCGATACACATCCCCCGGCATCGTAATTAGGCCCTCAGTTGTGTTTTGCCACATTCCAATTTTGCATCACACGCCCACAAATAACAATTTCCTTCTTTGCTGGTTTCGGTCTCCTCCACATAACCTCCTGTGTTTCGCTCACCTCCCCCTTCCTCCACATCCTTCTCTTCCTCCTCAGATATTCCAGCTCTTCCAGGCATCAATCACCAGTAATGTGTCCTTATACCCTCTGCTAGTTCCCAGCTACTCCCCATCTCCTACACTGAAATCAGATACAACCATATGTCTAGTTATGATTGTAGTTGTCAGTAGGGTCTCAGAGCTTCTCTTCAGGCTAGAGGTACACCCACCTTGAACTCTACCCAGTAGTGGCTGGCAGGCAATGAGGGGGTAGGGTGGGGGTGACGGGGGGAGCACGGGACAATATAAAGTAGGAAGAAAAAAACACTTGCTTCTTTCCCAGTCTGTGTTTTTCCTCTGCGTCTGTGGGAGTCCTGGAACCAGGAAGCACCCAGGCTTCCCACAGCCAATCACAGCACTGCATTGCATGCCTTTGCATGTTCTCCACCAGGCTGTGTAATGCAGCCTGGTGCACGGGCGTAACACAGGCCCCCACAGTGCAGGGGGCCCCCCCAAGCTCCAAGGGACCCCCTCAGGACAGCACTCTGGCTGCAGAGCTCCTGTTCAAGCCCGGAGGGGACCCCTCCACCTGCATTGCAGAGAGGCCCCCTCCAGTTTCGTTATGCCAGTGGCCTGGTGGGGAGCATACAAAGTGCGCCTGACTGTTTTGCCAGGCCAAGACGGACGGCTAAACAGTCATGCACACCTGGAGTGTGCAAACCACTTCTCCCTCTGTGCCTCCAACCCTGTACCGCCCCAACCCAGCCCCGAACCTGAAGAAAAATAAAACGATAATAACTATGTTATTATCGTTTTATTTTTCCTGCTCAAAGAGCAGTGGGGCGACGCTCCTCTGCCTTAGTGTAGGAGCCTCCCCTGACTCTACCAGAGGCTGGAATGTCTCAGTGGCCCCTCGTGCCAGCATTGTAGGCATCCTCACATTCTTGCCACCTGAACATGTAGGTAGGTGCAATTGCAATCTTTACTGGCTTGGTCATGATCTTCCTTCTGTACCCAAACCGCTTTTGCGCATAGCTGACTCAGCACGTGCACCTTCTTGCTTACCCGTAACCCTATATTTTTACTTGCCAAAGCCATCCATCAGTTTGCACTGCTATGCTGTCCTGGGGGAAAAAAATCATTTCTTTCCCTATTTATCAACCCTCTGTGACATACCTCATACCTCATCATGTGCTCTCCACATTTCCAGTACATTCAGCACCATCTCCATTTTCCCTTTGACAACTGGTTCTCCTTCCTCCGCCCTCTGGAGCTGCCCTTCTGCGATCTTTCCTTAGATCGCTCTCTGGTGCCACCTACTGGGCTTGATGAGTCACTGTGTCAGGAGCTGCTCTAACTCCCCGGGACCACGCCATGTCTCATCCTGTGCTAGCCATGGCCCGCTCCTCATTGCCCGTGCAGATCCTGTTCATGATCCTCAACTCTACCCTCCACCGGTCTGTGTGTTCACCATGCAATCCTGCTTAATTTCCACTGCAGCGGTTTTCACCACCCAGCCCTCTCCTGGTTGTCAGATGTGGGGCACCTTCTCCACTGCGGTGCCATCTTGTCACTACCACTGCTCCTTGTTCATTTGGACCGGTCACTGGTACTGAACCTGCCCCTGGTCCCATCTGGCTTAATCCCTCTGATATTTTCTGCACAATAGCAGCAGCTATTACCGCCATCTGCATCCCCTCCACTATGCACCCGTTAGGCTTAGCCCTAAACTCCACCAAAAGTGCAAAAAGGTTCTCCCTCCTCACATCAAAGCCACTAGTCACCTCTAACCATCTGACTAAACCTCCTGTCACTACCCCCTGCCACCAATCACTGACCCTCCTTCAGCAACACCACTGTAACTTTGTCACTTTACCTGTCCCTGCAAGGCCTAAAAAAGAGCTACTGTACAGCCTCAGAGGGCCCAGGAAGAAAACCCTAAGGTTACTCCTGGAACCTAAACCTAACCTATCCTTATCTCCTACATCAGGCAGGCGGTGCCAAGTTTTTCAAACCTCCACAAGGTGCCACCTCTGAGACCTTGTCTCCCCCAACCTCGCACCCTTTTCAAAAAAGGCATCATCGCTGTCAGCCTGTGACGTGCACACTTTTCCCCCTACATTGGCGCCCAATGGCTGCCATGTGCCAACGCAGGCACCCTTGCGCCATGGTGCAAGGGTGCATGCGTTGCATAGCTGATTGATGTTGTGCAGGAATGGACACCTTCCTGCACAAAAATCAATCAATCCAGGCAATTTCCTCTTTCTATGTGTGCTGCAGAATGCTGCACACATAAGAAAAGGAAAAAAAGAGAACTGGCGATTTTTATCCTCGTTGCACCTCCCAAACGCCACCCTTGGGGTGGTGTTGTATTCTGATGCATTTCCAGGTTCTCGTAAATCTGGGAATGCTTCAGATTCCATGGGTTTTGTGTGGGAATGACCACAGCAACACCCATTGAATGCGCCTTTCATGCAGTTTTAACCGTGAAATGGGCACATATTTACAAGGCCATGAAAATCCACATAGAGTGGCTTTACGTGGTCTTGTAAATATGCTGCTGCACATGACGCCATGAACCTTCTGCCATTGCAGCTAGGAGCACCAAGGAGAACATCACCACTACCCCTGTCATGCGTCACTCACCTGAACAACTGCTCCATTCCCTTTGGGTGACAACTGGACCTGATCCCCTCTAAGTGCTGACCTCGGTAGATCCGAACATTAGCAACAGGAAGCTGGAGACTGGGAACTGCAGAAAGCCAGACATTCTCCGGAGCCATAGGGAACCGTGGAAGGAGAGACGCACAACCAGTCAACCTCAAATTAGGTCATCTACAGTCTTAGGAGTCACATCCGGGGACCACCCGAACTCTGCACCGGATGGCCACATCGCAGTGGAGACATCGTCGCTGGGGGGAGGTTAAGGGGAAGTATAGGGATCCTGGCTCTGAGTGCAATTGCGCATCATCACCGCCGTATGCTGCACCTTCTGCCCCTCTTGTATAACCTGCTTCGGATTGGCAGTGGCTTGTAGTTGTGGCAGGGGATGCCTGCTTCTCCTATGCCTCCCACTACAACTGGCGCTGTGAATGACAGCTTGTTGTGCAGACCCTTCACTCCCTGTCCACAGCACCTGGTGACCAGTAGATTACAGCCAGGTCACAGAATCGTGTTTTACCATCTGAGACCACCAGCAGCCTTGCCGGGAAAAGGAGGGATTATTTGATGCCGAACTCTCGCAGGTGTTTCTGAACCACAAGAAACACCTTCCTCTGCCTCTGCACACCCGTGGCGTAGTCAGGGAAGAAAAGTACTGTGGTGTTATCCACTTTCACATCCCCCAGCTTGTGCACCTCCCTCAAGAAAAGCATCACGATCCCTGTAGGAGGGGGAAGAGAAAGAGTCTAGGACCTGTCCCCAGTGGCGGATGGCTCACTCACACTCAATGGGCCGCTCCACAACAAAGAATGGGGAGGGTGTACCTGCTGGCAGTAGGTCACGCAACCATGCCTCAGTATATGCCACTGCTTAAGCTCCTTCTGCTCCCTTGGGCAGACCCACCACCTGCATGTTGTTCCACCGGAAGCAGCGCTCCACATCCTCCGCTCTTCTTTCTAGTGACTTCACACTTGCCATTAGCTGCTGTACCTCCAATGCTGTGGTCCAGGTAATACGGTGGACTTTGGCCAGTTCTTGGTCAATGTCGTGTACCTTGTCAGTCAGCTTGTGATGATCCACATGCTCCAGAGTGAAGTCGGCTGTGATTTTGTTGATGTGGCCCTCAAGGGAAGTGTGCGTTTGTTTGCGGGTGCTAGGCCTGGGCTGTACACAACCCCTGGGCCTCCTCCACTCCCGGTCCCAACTTCCCCTCACCTGGACATCAACATCGGGGCTCAATCCTCCGCGCTCTCTCTGAATCTGTGACTCAGACAGCAGGAGCCTCAGCCAGGCTGGATTTCACAAGCCTGGATACAACTGTCACCGCCGAATCCGCTGGAGAACCTCCCGATGCAGGTGATGCAACAGAGCCCTCTTAAGCACGAAGTCACGGCACTACTATCACATAAGTTCGGCGCAGCTCAGGGGCCTCACCCTCCACAGCGTCTGGGCAGAACCACCTCCTCCGGCCTATGATGCAGAGGAGGCACAGCCTTCTATCGGCAATCTCCTCCTTGCACCCCGGTGTAATGGTGGCGTGTGTTATACAATGCTGACCCCTCCAAGTCTGTGTTCAGGAGCGCCTCTACTGATCACAGCCCCTAGGGGCACCCGGCGGTCTTCTCACACAGGTCAGCAATGTGTCTCTATGCCACCTGCCAGATTTTGCCACCAGGAAAGGGGGATTACTGACGCCTCAATGTATAACGCCACAGCACATACTCGGGCCGGACATGGCCCGTCTACACCGTCAGGCCGCAGTAACTCCACAGCACCAGCGCCTCCCACTCAGAGTCTCAGACACAGGCCCTGCGAGGCATCCAGGCACCGGGGACTGTCCACGCTTCCTGGTACCGGCCATCATTGTGTTGCAAGGATGGTGCACTGAAAAGTGCTACATCACTGTTTTCATAAATGAGGTCCCGATTCTGCATTTCCTCTTCCCCTTGGACTCTGGCTTGTCATCCTGGCTGTTGGGGTGCTTGGGGGGTTGTTGACCTGAACTGACCTTGGTCCTGGCTGTTCCATTCCGGTGTTTTTTTCTTCCTCAGAGGTGTATTTGTAAGCTATTTTTGCCTCTCGATGCTGAAAAGTGACTGTGGTCTGATTAACGTGAATGTTTTTGCTGCTAATTGGCCGGTCATCACTTTTTTAATGCTAACGTGTATTTTTCTATCACCTTGACGCTAGCGTTTGCGAAAATTTTCTGAGCCGCTAGTTAATCCTAACACCATGTAGTGACGTCTTGTAAATACATCGCAAACATAGTATTAAGATTTGGTGATTGGCAGCGTTAAAAACATTGCCGCTAAGCAACATCAAAACTGTTTAGCAGCAACACTTGTAAATATCCCTCTTAATGTTGTATCTGGAAGCAAATGCAACACTGAAAACTGATTGAAAATCACTTGCAGCTCATTATTGGGATGTCAATAAATACATCTCAGTCTTTTTACCTGCCGAGAGGGCGTGATTCAATTCTTATAATACACAGTGCCAGTAGTCCCCCACCCTATTCAATGTTTGCTGTCATGGCCCTTCCGATGCAAAAGCAGATATCAAATTGCAGTGTTATATCTGGTCTGTTCAAATAAAAAGAATTTCAATATCGCATGGAATTTTTTACAGTAAATGTGTATAGCCCTGTAGGTCGCTTTTATACCGTGCTTTAGTCTGTGTTTTAAAGTGCATGAAGTTTCCTACTGAAGAACATATTCTTATTGGCTAATGACTATGACCTGTCAGAGCAATAAAGCTCACATGAAGGAACATGTTGAAGTGGACTTTGATATTGTGCTCAGAGTTGCTTTTGATATTCTCCGTGCTAAAGGAGTGGCACTAAGAACAGAGCTGAAATAAATTATTATAGACACTGGTGGTGTAATTTTCTTAGGGCAGATGAGTAGTGATGTAACACCTACATTGTAATAAGAAAATTAGACATTGGTTTTAATTGGGTATTTCACGTTTCCCCTCTTGCACTGTAACATTGCTCCTTCCTAGATTCCATCTCCATCAAATCTGAAAATCAGCAACACGGAAGACTGGTGCAACACTATGTAAAATTTGTAAACATTGCTCATCGGCCAGCTGTGTGCAGAGTTCACGCTGTGCACCAAAGAGTCTTTCTTCAGTGTCACTAGGATAGAAATAGAAGTTAAATGGAGGACTGGGATACCCGCTTTGGCATCTCTTTCACTGTTGCATGGAATCTGTTATCATTTCAGAATCCTTAGCTCACAATGCGTGAAGACACTCCATGCCGAATAGATTGAGGGGCGTATTTTTTAATTTACAAAAGAAGAGAAAGATCTGGGAGTAGAAGACATGACAATGCTCAATGGCAAATAGTTAACACGTAGAACTAAAGCTGGTCTTTTCAATTGCAGTATATTGCTTCTGTCTAAAGCGAGAGAGCCGTGGCAAGTGGTCTTAGCCCAAACCTCCCCGAAAGTCAGCGGGCAGGGTTGAAGGCAGAATTACAATCAGAGAGTAACTATGGGTGATGGGAGCTGGGTTCTCAGAGGGGATTTGGACTATGTGCTGTGTCTCAATGTAGTGATCTTTAAAGAGGTGGGTGCAGTATTTTACAGCTCTAGACTCAGGAAGGCACATAGAGAAATTGTTACTTTATTTACTTTACTTTATTTACAGGTTGCACCTTACATATCTTACGCTATAAGAATACTCCATATACCCCCACCTCTGCTAGCTCACACAATCCCCCAGATAAGAGTGGGTACCACACGGTGGGAGACAACATGAGCTAGAAGCTCCTGCACAGAATGTGTTTGCAGCTCCTGTGTGGAGGGTGCACACAGCCGATGTCCATCAGAGGGTTTATAGCCTCACCAAGATATTAGAAGCAGCCTCAGAAGCTTATGTTTGTTTTTTTGGGGTGGAGCTGTAGAAGATTGGCTGAGATCTCCACCTACTCACAATCGATTCGCGCTTGAGAAGCTCTCTCTTTGCTGGTGAGAGTCATGCATTCAAGACCCTGCTGCCTCCTCAGACCTCACTCCCTCATCTCATGCAATGAGATTTTTTTCAAAGTTGGCAGGTTTGAGCCCCATGAGAAACATATATTTAACAGTTTTCCAAATCACGTCTGCACCAATTGGATATTAGCATGTTTTACATAAAATAAAAGTACAAAAGGCAATACAAAACCAAATTCAAGTCATAATGAGAGATTCAGAAACATCAGCATTTGGAATCAATTGAAGTGGACGTGCAAAAGATGGATCTTCCAGAGCGAGAGATCAAGTTGAGTTTGCCATCAGACAATCAATGATTTATAACTTTTTTTTGCAGCACCTGCAAATTTGTGACTTACCATTATTGACTTTTTAAGTCTTAGCGTTTCCAGGTGTGGTGAATTTTTATTACTGATTTCTTGTTGTCTGACCAAGGTGGTTAACAATTTGGCTAAATATAATGCTTTGTCTTTGATACTTGGCTGAATGGGAAGCCAATGTAGGGCTCTCCGTTTTGTTTGTGGAAAACAAATGTTTTGCAATGAAGTGTATTACTGCTTTGAGTTATCACAGCTTTGAGGGTACCATTGCCAGTATAGCTTCCAATTGACATCAACTTCCAGAGGCTGGACCTTAGAGCAACCAAATAACACACAGTAAATCTTTACCATAACATCAATCATCACATACTGAGAGGCCTCTCACTAGCCATAACCTTCACAAACTACATATCACACAAAGGGACCCTTCAATGTGTTTTATTGCATTACTTAATTAGAAGTTTAAATCACATTTTTTAGCAAACACACACCTTATATATGTTTCACAATCCTCAATATGTACATTGAACAGTAACAAAATGTAAAAAATTGAACATTGATTTAGATTTTATAAACATCTTATCAGCCCTTTTCCTAAAAGCTAGGCAATCCTAGGTACAGCTCATGTGGTCCCTTTGTTGAGGGCAGCAGTCATTGCAAAGTTCCCAAAGCATATGAGTCCATAAGGGCTTTTTTTTTTTTTTTTAAAAGAGGGAATTCTAAACAATTGGATCACCTTCCTCAAAGTAACAGTATGTGGCAACATGTTTCGACCTTTGTAGTATGGGATATGACTTGAAATTGAGATCTTTCTCAGGTTGATACCCAGCTTTCACACGTGGACACTAAATGAAAACAATGCAGTAAATCAATATTGATAATCCATACCTTGGGTGCGATAAATAGGAATCAGGAGCCAGGACATCACCAGATTAAAGAGGAAAAAATTTAAGAAGGAAATAGTCTAAATATGTGGAACAATATTCCTTTAACATCACAATGACTAACCATCAATCAATGGAAAAAGGAATTGAAGACCCATCTCTTGGGAGGGTACTACCTCCTCACGCAGTAGGAACTCATATGTAACCTACTTCATATAAGAAATCAGGAAATGTATGCTTGGACTGCAACCCGATGTTCATTGCTCCATTGCTCTCCAGCTAGTTTCATGCTATACTAGGACCAATACATACATACATTGATACATATATAAACAAGAACCATTCAGTGCATTTGCAGGCATCTGGGCAGTAGCTGATCACCCCTGCCTGTTCTCATGTATTCCTGTACATGGATCTGTCCTGTATTCGGAAGGGAATATGTGCTTAGGTGCACCATGAAGCACTTCACCTCCATACTAACTTTGGAGTTTCAGAATGCTTTTGGCTTATTCTGGGTTATGTCAGTACTTGAGATCTCCAAGTCTGTAAAGTTCTACACCGCCTTGAAAGGTGAGGTCCCTGAGTACTAAGACCCAAAGCCAACCAACAATGCTTGGCTCGGACCATAGGTAGGCACGGTACCTGGCTTGCCACTGCTGTGTGGCAAAAACAAGACCTTGACCTTTTCTCAGACCAACTTAGTGAAGTCTCAAAGTACCACAGTCCCCTACATCAGTTTCTGGCTACAAACAGCACCTAGACAACAGTTATGTGAGATGGGTTTACACCATGTGCTCACCCATTTCAGATCATCATCACATGCCGGAAAATGACATCCAAAAATATTGCAATTGTACATCCGGGAGATGAGCAGCACAAGCTGCACCTCATTAGTGGCACCTCCAAGCAACTCCCTTCTATTTATGCCTCGGTTTTGGTGCACATTTGAAGTATTGTCGCTTAACTAAAGGAAGTATCCCAAGGGATTCAGCTGATTCTCTACTGCTGGGATCAGGTGCATTAGAGACAAAGTACATGCTGTCCGAATATAAAAGAGCGCCGTAAATCCACTAGCTTTCTGAACCTATGCACTAGAGTGAATGCCTCCCTACCAGGCACAATCCTGTGATGCTCTGACTACAACATATGCAGGATTTGTAAATCGGTTTACATCATTAATGCCCAGCCAATAATCATGGTCCACGCTAAAGAGTCATACTATCTACAAGCAGTCACAGGTTGACAAAGAGCCCCAGAACAGCAGCGCTGATCACAAATTCTCGAAAAAGGCGAACATGCCGGGTGCTGGAAATAGTTGCAATGCTTGAAGCTGTTGATACACAATAACAAACAAATGCTGTGAGTAGCTGTACAACACAAAGTAAGGCACATGCAGTCACATGAACAGCATATCTTTAAAACAGAGCTCTTATTAATTGGTGAAACATATCATAGAAGATTGGCAGCTGTCAACAAGGGTGTTTGAAGTGTCACAATTGAGAACAGGGACACAGACTGAGCTGAGTATGATGTTATTCAAAATACTCATGTGCAATTGAAGCTCCCATGTAGACCGCAATCTATCAACAAATGTATGATGTTTATGACTCCCATGCACAGTTATTATCAACAACAGTTTGATAAATGCCAGGTGTCACATTTGTAATGGTGCCAACTTGTATAGGAGGGGGCTAGAATCCCAGAGTCCACTGACCCAAATAACTGAGATAATTTTGATGTGTGCCTCCTCGGGGTTCATTCTCCTCTCCCCAACATATACACATAATGAATATGCTACTTACCAGTATGCATCTGTTCTTGGCATGTAGGGCTGCTGACATTCATATCTGTGCATAGATCGCCGCCTAGAGTTGGGTCCGGATGTTTGCACGTTGTTGTCCTGGAAGAGTCTTCGAAGTATCACGAGATAGGTGACTCCTCCCCTGGACCACAGTGCACATGGGCATCCTCTCCATCCTTAGATTGTTTTTCGCCATTGTGGCAGTGATGGAGTAGATACAGTAGGTGATGACCATGCTATCCAGTAATTCTGAGAGCTGCAGCTGCTACAGGCGCCGGGGAGGAGGGTGGGCGATATGAATGTCAGCAGCCCTACATGCCAAGAACAGATGCATACTGGTAAGTAGCATATTCAGTTCGAGGCATGTGGGCTGCTGAATTCATATCTGTGCATAGAATACATAGCAGTACCACCTATTAGCGGCGGCTACCCGTGCCAGCTGCAGCAGTCTGAAAAAGAGTTTTTAAAACAGCCTGTCCTACAGCTGCCTGCTGTTTTGAGTGTACATCTACACAGTAGTGTTTGGTAAATGTATGTATAGTGGACCATGTGGCTGCTCTACATATTTCCTGTAAAGGAATGTTTCCCAGGAAAGCCATGGATGCCCCTAACTTTCGTGTTGAGTGGGCTCGTGGGGGAATCGTTAATGTGCGTTTAGCTTTGTGATAGCATATCTGAATACATTTAACGATCCATCTGGCTATACCTGCTTTGGAAATGGCGTTGCCTTTGTGTTGTGGAGAAAAGGCAACGAAATGTTGTTTTGTCTTCCTAAAGACCTTAGTTCTGTCTATATAGTACATGAGGGCTCTTTTTACATCTAGTGTATGGAGTATTCTCTCTGCGACATTTTGTGGATTTTGGAAGAAAACAGGCAGTTCAATAGTTTGATTCATGTGGAACTGCGATATCACCTTGGGCATGAATTTGGGGTTGGTACGTAGTACAACCCTGTTTGCGTGAACCTGTATGAATGGCTCTTGAATGGTTAGTGCCTGGAGTTCACTAACTCTTCTTAACGAAGTGATTGCCACTAAGAAGGCTACTTTCCAGGTGAGGAATTGAATCTCACATGAATGGAGAGGTTCGAAGGGTGGACCCATCAGTCTGGTGAGGACCAAATTGAGGTTCCACACCGGTGCCGGTGGGTGTCTTGGGGGAATTACTCGTTTGAGTCCCTCCAAGAAGGCTTTGATGGCAGGCACTCTGAATAAAGAGAGGTGCTGCCTGTTTTGGAGATAGGCTGCTATTGCGGTTAAATGGATACGTATTGAGGTGTATGCCAGATTGCATCGGTATAGGTGTAAGAGGTAACAGATGATGTTTTGAATGGATGCGTCCAGCGGGTTAATGTTATTTTTGTTACAATACATGACAAACCTTTTCCATTTGGCCGCATAGCAAGCTCTAGTAGTGGGTCTTCTGGCCTCCTTGATGATATCCATACAGTCAGGTGGCAGGTTTAGGTAGCCAAACTCGAAGACTTCAGGAGCCAGATTGCCAGGTTCAGCTGTTGCGGATCTGGGTGCTGAATTTCGCCATGGTTCTGCGTTAAAAGTGCGGGTTTGATCCGCAGCCTCTGATGCGGCACCACGGAGAGTTCTAGAAAGGTGGTGTGCCATGGTTGGCGCGCCCATGTGGGAGCAACTAGGATGAGTGTTATAGAGTGTTGTCGCAGTTTGCGTGCCACTAGCGGTATCAGTGGCGCTGGGGGAAAAGCGTACGCAAATCTGCCGGACCAGTTCATCCATATCGCATTGCCCTGTGACTGAGGATGTGGGAACCTGGCGGCAAAGCTTTGGCATTTTGCGTTTTCGTTTGTGGCGAATAGGTCTATCTCTGGATGACCCCACTGTTGGAAGTACGGTTGGAGTACTGATGGGTGTAGCTCCCACTCGTGCATCTGGTGGCTGTGTCTGCTGAGCAGGTCCGCCATCTGGTTGTCCTTGCCGGGGAGGTGTTCCGCCATGAGGAATATGTTCCTCTGAATGGCCCACTTCCACATGCTCTGAGCCAGATGAGACAACTGTGGAGAGTGTGTTCCTCCCTGCTTTTGTATGTAGTACATGGCAGTCATGTTGTCCGTTTGGATCAACACGACTTTGTTGCACAAGTGTACCTTGAATGCCTACAGGGCTAGGAAGATTGCCATCAGTTCCAGAACGTTGATGTGCATCTTCTTTTGTTGTGGCGACCATAGTCCCTGCACTGTGAACGAGAGTACATGAGCTCCCCAACCCTGGAGAGAGGCGTCCGCTGTCAGTATTATTTGTGGAACAGGCTCTTGGAACGGTCGGCCCTTGCAAAGGTTTTGTGGATTCCACCAATGCAGAGAGTTGTATGCCCGACCGCTCACCAACACTAGGTCTTTTAATTGCCCGTGAGCCTGATTCCATTGACGTGCTAAGCACTCTTGAAGTGGGCGCATATGTAGCCTCGCATGTGGGACTATGAAAATGCAGGAGGCCATCATGCCTATCAACTGCATGAACACTCGCGCAGGAAGGGAGTGTTGAGGTTTGAACTTTGAGATCAGCAGTTGCATGCTGTTGATTCTCACTAAATTTGGCTGAGCTGTGGCTGCCAGAGTGTTTATGGTTGTGCCCAGGTACTGTTGTACGTGTGCGGGTTGGAGATGTGATTTTGTGTAATTTAGTGAGAATCCCAGACTGTGAAGAAGGTGAATGGTGTGGGACATGTGACTGGCACATTGCTGGGCTGACTTTGCTTGAACAAGCCAGTCGTCCAGGTAAGGGTAGATGTGAATGTGTTGTCTCCGTAAATGTGCAGCCACCGTAGCTAGACACTTGGTGAAAACTCTGGGTGCTGTGGTCACTCCGAAGGGAAGAACTTTGAATTGATAGTGATGCCCTTGAATGGTGAACCATAGATATTTCCTGTGTGACGGGTGTATGGGTATGTGAAAATACGCATCTTTGAGGTCCAGTGTGGCTAGGAAGTCTCCCTGGCTGAGCAGCGGGAGAACCTGCTGTAGGGTGAGCATATGGAAATGCTCTGAGAGAATGTATTGGTTTAGGGGTCTCAGGTCTAGTATAGGTCTGAGCGACCCGTCCTTTTTTGGGGTTAAGAAGTACAGAGAGTACACCCCTGTCCCCTGCTGGTCGGTGGGCACGACCTCTATCGCACCTTTTTGCAGCATACTTAGCACTTCCTGCTGCAATAATGCCAAGTGCTCTACGGACATAGGACGGTGCTTTGGCGGTATGTTGGGTGGAGTGGAGGTTAATTCGAGGCAGTAGCCGTGCTGAATAATGTCCCTGACCCACCTGTCTGTGGTGATGTTTTTACACGTGGACAGGAACCGCTGGAGTCTCGCCCCGACACGTGTTATGTGGTCGGGGGGAAGGGAGAGGGCGTCACTGTTTATTTTTGGGTGAGGACCTGGTGTTGCTGTTACCACGTCCTCTGCCCTTGGTGCTGGAGCCACGGTAGCCACCTCTGTTGGTTTTATTGAAGGTACTTTGTGTGCCTCCTTTAGTGTATTGCTGCTGTGACCACTGGCCTCTATTCCCGGGGCGACGAAAGGAGCCACTACGAAATTGCTGCGTTTGCAGAGCCCCCATTGATCTCGCAGTGTCAGTGTCTTTTTTGATTTTCTCGAGGGTAGTGTCAACTTCTGGGCCGAATAAGTAGTCAGGGTTGACTGGTTGATTCAAGATGTTGCTCTGAATCTCCGGCTTAAAGCCTGAGATTCTCAACCATGCGTGTCGTCTTAACATAACGCTTGTGTTGATTGCCCTTGCTGCCGTGTCTGCTGCATCCAGTGCGCATTTGATGGATGCGTTGGTAAGGAGTTGTCCCTCTCTGATGAGGAGCTCCGCCGCCTCTTTGTATTCGTCTGGCAAATGTTGGAGTTATGACTCTAGTGTATCATAGTGGGAACGGTCTAAGAATGCCTGTGTGTTTGCAATGCGCCAGATATTTGCTGCTTGCGCTGCAACCCTTTTGCCAGATGTTTCCAGGACTCTGGACTCTTGGTCTGGGGGAGGAGCATTCCCTGTTTGCGAATGGGCTCGTTTGCGAGCGTTCGCGACTACCATGGAGTCTAAAGGTAATTGACCCCTAATGTACATAGGGTCTCCGGGTGCAGGCTTGTATTTTTTTTCAATCCTGGGGTTGAGCACCCGTGCCCTGGTTGTTTCTTTGAAAATGTCTTTGGCAGGTTTGAGAACTCCTTTCAACATTGGCAGAGTTTTGACAGTTCTTTCGGAAGAGACGAAAGTGTCCACCAAGAAGTCTTCTTCGACAGTGTCCGAATGGAGTTCTACTCCATGGTTGGCAGCAGCCCGTTCTATGAGGGCATTGAAGGCAGCAGTGTCCTCTGTGGGAGACGTTTTTGTGCTGTAAAGTTGCGTGTCCTGGGTATCTGGAGCGGTACCCTGGTCTGTAGGGTCATCCCATGCCTGATCTGGGTCTTGGAGATGCTCATCAGGATCGACATCTCCAGGGTAGATGGTATCATCTCCCATAAAGTCCTCTACTGCGTCTGTGTCTGAAGGCGTAGGAGAAAAGGACTGGGGATGCTGGTGGGAGGGTTGTAAGCGTTCATGAAGAATTGGTTCCGACCCTGCTGGCAATTTGTGCTCGAGAGGTATTCTGTAGGAGTCCAATCCTCTCTCTGGCGTGATTTTACGCTTGCGGATAATCAGTTTGCCAGTGTTGGCGTCGATGAAGTGTGGCTGTGAAGGCTCTGAATCTGTGTGTCCAGTAGACAGGGACTGTGTCTGTCGGACACATATTCGGATCTCGAACATCTTCGGCGCCTTGGACGGCGGCAAGCCAAAAGTGATGTTGGTCGGCGCCGAGGGCGTCTTTTGTGCCTTGTGCGTTTCGGGGCCCGGCGTGGATTGGAGGTCTGCCCGCTCCCTGATGCGTTGCAACGATGCTGCGACTTGTTGCACTGCGAACGCCGAAGGCTCTTTGGAACCGCTCGGCACCTTGGAGGTAGGCGTCGACTGTTTCGGAGCCGTGGGGTCATCGATCCGAAGAGAGGTATCGACAGTCGTTGGAGTGGACGACTTCGCGTGCGCCGCCGTCTTCGACGCCGACGCAGATGTGGCGGCCATTTTTACTTTAGTGGTCGGGGCCGACGGCTTTGGTGCCAGAGGCCGAGGTGCTTTGTGGGGCCAGAGGGCCTTTTTCTTCGGCTCGGCACCGATATCCGCTGCCGTGAGTTCGGCGCCGAAGTCCCTTTTACTGCGTTCGGGCCCGACGGCCTTTGCTGGCGTCGAAGGAGTGGAGGGCTTCGAGGCCTTCGAGCCGATTACATCCAGTTTCACTTTCAGTTTCGGTGGAACTGGTGCGACGATTGGTTTCGGTTTCTGGGATTGAAAGCCAGTCGTTTTCGGCAATAATGGCTCGTGCAGAATGTTCGATGCCAGGCCTGAAGGCGGGGCCGAAGAACTTTGAGTTTGATCTTGGGTAAGGCCCGAAGGCGATCCCTCGACCCGAGCCTTATGATGACGCACTTTGTCGGCCTCCGTATCGACGGGTAGGCCTAGCTCCTCGCTAGAGCTATCCTCTTCGGCCCCAAGGGCCTCACCGTAGTCTCCTACCTCGTCGATGACTTCTTCCCCTTGGAAAAGCACATAGTCATCGTCTTCCAATCGGGGAACCGTGTTCGGAAGCTGGTGTGGAGTCTACTTCTTCCACGCTCTCGGCGTCCTCGTCTTCGGTGCTGAAGATGTTGGCCGGGGCAGGCGCCGATTGCTGCGCTTCCAATCTCGCCGCCCGTCGATTTCGGAGAGTCTTCTTCGATCGGAATCGGGCACAGGCCATAAATTTCGACTCGTCGTGATCCGGTGAGAGACATTTGTTGCAGACCGGGTGGACGTCGATGTGTGGGTATTTTGCGTTGCATAATGGACACCGTTTAAATGGGGTCCTCGATTCCATCGTCGATGGAAGTGCGATGTTCGGACCGAACGGATCCGAAAAGCTGTAAGAAAGTTCTAAAGAAGCTACTCGATACCGAACGGGAACAGTACCGACGAAAACTAAAGGCATTTTGGCCTTAAACTGAACTATCCTAACTTGAGCTAAGATAGGCACATCCGAACCCAATGGCGGAAAAAAACAATCTAAGGATGGAGAGGATGCCCATGCGCACTGTGGTCCAGGGGAGGAGTCACCTATCTCGTGATACTTCGAAGACTCTTCCAGGACAACAACGTGCAAACATCCGGACCCAACACTAGGCGGCGATCTATGCACAGATATGAATTCAGCAGCCCACATGCCTCGAACTGTCTTAACCCATTCCCTCAGCCTAAGAACATTACACTGTATTACAATGCAACTGGAAAGACTAGTAGAGATAGTCACAGAGAGAGAAGGGGAGAAACTGGTTGTTCTGCTAGATGCAGCGAACTTAACATATTATAGAGCATGTATAGTATAGCCATCAGGAGAGCTATTTCAGGGACCACAGAATTCACTCACATCGGGTGCATCACTCCAATCATGTGCAAGTCATGTTTTACTCGATTTACCCTTGAATGGAGCACCTTCACTACCCCTCTAAATCCCAAGGGCATCTCTTGCATTCCCTACTGCCAGGCAAGTAAGTAAATGAAGCATGATCAGCCTGTGGACCTGGTGACTAACTTTCTACCACTCTTCAACTGTGATATTCCGACCTTCCAAGGCTTCCTGTTGCATACTAGGGACAATGATTCGCCCATTTACGACTTCAACCACATGCTGTGTTATCAGGAGCCGACATGGAAGGGACTTATTTGACCGGGTCAATTATTATCCCTATCTTTAAGAAGGGGAATCGCCAAGACCCCAGTTGTTTCAGACCGATTTCCCTCCTTGATTCAATGGTGAAGGTGGCAGGACGAGTTGTCTTGGAACAGTTGCAGGATTGGGCGGAAGAAAACCAGGCACTGTCAGACTTACAGTATGGTTTCTGGGAAGTGCTTGGCACTATAGAACAGAGCTTAAACCTAGCTATCATTCTAGGGAAATATACTAGAGCCAAAAAGGGTAGACTGAATTTAGTCTTCGTTGACCTTACGGCGGCTTTTGACTCTGTAATACATGTTAGGCTATGGGAGATTCTTGCAGGCTTAGGGGGTGGACCCTAACATCATTGCTTTTTTGCAGTGCCTGTATGATGGAACTTCTGCCAGTGTTCGCTATGGGGTAGATGGACAGTGCACGGAAGCTTTCCCCTTAAGGAGGGGGGTCAGGCAGGGTTGTGTCCTGGCCCCATTCCTTTTTAATCTGTACATTAATGGGATGGTGATGCACTGCTAAAGAGTGGTCAAGATTTTCCCCAAGCGGGTGGGCGGCCTATACTCGCTCTTCTCTATGCGGACGATGCAGTTTTAATGGCGCGCACTCAAAACGGCTTGCAAAGGGTCTTACATAGTTTTAATGCTTTTATGCTTGATCTGGGTTTAAGTATTAACATCTCACAGACCTTTGTCATGACCTGTGGCCTAGGGGCTCAGAGGGAGATGTGCAGGGACATACATCTGGATGGAAGGAATCTAGCTTTAACTAGGACTTTTACTTATCTTGGTATCCTTTTTAACCAGAATGATACTTGGACACACACTATAGCCATGAAAACACTTATATTCAGTAGATCAACTAGTGCCCTTGCTACCTTCAAGAAGAAGTTGGGCAGGAAGATCCCTGGGGACCTTTTGCAAATCTATAAGGCACAATGTATCACAGCCGCAATGTATGGGGCAGGGGTGGGGGTTTTGCCAACACCCTCCCCCTACAATTAGTGGAAAATACTTTCCTGCGGTACATCCTTTCAGTACCCCGCGGCACATCCTCCTTTGTGTGCCATGAGGAGCTAGGTCTTCCTTATATAGCCGACCTCATTAAATTGGAGCCAATACTTCTTTGGCACAGGATATAGGCCAATGAACAGACCCACCTAAATAGAAAGATCCTGCACAATAGCCTTAGTCTGGAGGGGGCTCTAAAGATCCCCTGGGTCAGGTTCGTTCGCCGTTTTATGAATGACCTTGGACACCCAGACTATTTTACAAACCCAGCTCCATGTCTCAGATTTCTAGAAAAACATTGAAGAAAGAGGGCCTTGAACTGTTAGGCTCATTAAGAGCAGCAGGTGAAGTCTCTAAACCCACTGTTATGCAACATCAGATAAGGCTCACCTGCTTGGGCATGGAACCATAGCTACAATTTGTACATAGTGGCTCTGATAGGCTGCTCCTGATAAGATTTAGATTGAGCACCATTCACAGATTAGTGACCATACCCAAAATGAATGACTGGTCAAGACCCCTTCCTTTATGTCCCTGTGATACCTATTTCGAGCAGTCTACTATCCATTTAACTCTTTTCTGTAAGCTGTATTCGGAGTTAAGTAAAGTTTGGTTACTGCCACTTTTAAAACAAGGTCTTAGGCAATGCCGTCCAGCCCTTATTCGCCTACAACTATTAGAGAATGAACATGTGGCCTGGAGGGTAGCAATGTTTTTGAAAAAGGTCCTCCACCAAAGGAAATGTATGACATTTGAGGTTCCGTAGGGTATTCTCAATGAGGGGGAAGTGGGATTTTAACTCTGTATATATTCTCTTAACGTTGTAATATTTTAATGTTTTGTGGACTTGCAATTTTAGTGCTGTATCAATTTCTGAATTTTATCATGAAATTTTATTGTACATTTCTGTGCTTTTATGACTATTATCATGGTCGATTAAAGCCGATTGATTGATTGACTGGGTACTACCAACAGCTTGTGCTTTCTAGGTGTAGAGAAAGGTTATATGTAATTTCACAGAAAAACAATTTCATGGAATACCTTAACTAAAGGAACTATTTCATCTGAACTATTTAATGGAAACTTTCAGAATTAAAGTCAATTACCTTTTGGTGGAAATTAATTCATAGTATGTCTTTGAATGTATATTTTATAAGTGTAAATGCAAAGGTTGCAGGTCCTACTTTCAGAAACAGTTTTGTAGGTGACATTTATTTCATTGCTTTACTTTAGGGACATCAATTCATATTTCTATCTTTTATATTGTTAAACACTTGACCAACCCAGCCGCTAACCATAAATTAACTTTAAAACCCCTCACCAGCCCTAAACCCCACCCATCTTACTTATGCCTCCTACACCTTCTGGGGTACAGGCCATTAACCAGAACTGTCCAGTCATCTCTGTCCTGGAGCTTTCTTTCAGTCTGACTCCAGGTGTAACCCATTTCCTTGCAGTCAGCCCCGAGGCCTTGACTCCAGGTGTTTCGTGGCCTTCCTCTTTTCCTTTTCCCTTCAGCGTTCCAGATGAGAACTTACCTGGTTGTGTTTGATACAGGTTTGCGGAGGGTGTGACCCTAAAATCTTTTAACATCCCTTACACTCCACCCATCCCTTAAACCTAAAAGCAACTCACACACCTAACACCACTCATCCTGAACCATAAAAAGCCCGTACCGCCCCTACACTACCACATCTCTTAACCCTAAAAACATCTTTCTATGCCCAAACTCATGGTATTCCTGACCCCTAGAAGCCCCTCATCACCCTAAACATTACCCATCCCTGAACCCTCCCACAGTAATCCTAAACTCCACCTAAGTTTGATGTCATTTTGGATTTTTCTTAAAATTATCTTCCCTTTAAAATGTTTCCTTTAATTCTCGATTTTTTTTCTATTTCCTTAATATTGTCTTTCCTTAAAATTGGGTTTCAATGTGGTTTCTCAGTTTTCGTTTCCCATTAATTCACAAACTTCAGTCAAGAAAGCCAAAGTGCCAGGGTTGTCAGAATAATCAGCCTACCAGAGACTTGCACTGCAGGATGTTAAACCAACAACTCTATCACTAGAATGTTCTAATTTCAGACATACCAAGTTGGCACTCAAAATCTGGATCTGATTCTATCTTTGTGGGCAACCCATTCTAGCCCCACTGAAAGATTGCAAAAATACAGACACATACACACCACACACAGACACACACACATAGAGAGGTCATTACATGGACCATGTTTATTTTGAGTGTTATGATTTATAGAGTTTTATTTTTTCACTTAAAAAAACCAAGTATGTTCCTTTAAGTGTGTACTCTTTTGGTTGTAAGTCACTTTTGTTTCTATGAAGCACAGGTTTGTGTAGGGGTTTTCATTGGGACTTTTGTGACATTGCAGCAGTGAGTAACTACATTTTAAAAGTGCATTGTTGAGAGTGACCATGAATAGGACAACCCACTTAACAGAATTAATCCCAAAAATAGATTGAAAGTTTATGCATGACAACTACACTGCCTTAATAAATGCAATCTTGTGACAAGTAAGTGAATTTGCAAGTATATGTGTCACTGTCTTCTCCATTGCAGTATCAAGTGACACTATATCTGCTCCGACATCTCATAACATGACATAGAAGTAAACAAAAGTAAAGTCATTCTTACCAGAGCTGTAGATGCACGTTTGGGATTTTTCCCCTAGAAAGAGAAAGATAGCATGTTTATTAGATAGATATGGTTCTTTTTTTATTTGATTGGCATTTGAATTCTGAAAGAGTGGTTTGGACGTATTGGTATATTCATAGAACTACAGCTCATTGTTGCTTTCTCTCAGTCTCACTTAGAGCTGGGAAAATATGTTCTGTATTCCACAGTAAAACCCAAAATGGAAAAAGCAAGCATATTTCATAGCAGTCCATGAACCACAGGATAACTATCAAGCCTCCTTTGAACTCTCTGTCATGCATTAGTCCATGATGATATGGAACGCATATACAGGACAATTGGTGAATGGGCTTCCATTAGCCAAGCAGAAAGGTCTAATCACAGACTCCTTTCTCCCAACCCTTTTTACCTGGGTCACAGCATTTGCAGGTGGAATATCATAAGATAGGCCCCTGATGGCTAAATCTGACTTTCCTTTTCGTATCATATTCTTGTTTTCCTTATTCCGTTCAGTTTTTTTTCTTCTCTATTATTGTTCCTCCCCATTCTTCTCTCCCCATTCGTAATTTTATCTACTCTGCATATCCTCTCTCCGCCCCCATTCTTCTCTTTCCCCCATTTCCCCTCATCTCTCCCTTCCCATGCTCATATCTGTAGATTAGCCCATCTTTGCATCTTTCCACCTCCCCACCTTTCCGATCTCCTAAGCTGCCCCTTGCCTTCAAGGGAAGGGAGCTCCCTTCCAATTCCTAGCTCCAATTTCTCTCACTCCCTTGTCCTTAAACATGATGTCCCTTGTGTAGTGAGAAAAAACAAGGACAATAAAGACAGAATCAATCTGAGGTTCAGAGCTCCAAAATATTCAATCAAAAGTTCTTCTTGGATCATGCTCCTCCGTGTTCCAAGGGAGTGCACATTTCTCCTGCTGGAGGGAGGAATGCACTTATCGATCCTCCTCAATGGCTCTCGATCAACACCCAGCTTCTCTGGTACTCCTCACTTATTTCCTTCAAAGACGACCACAAAGCGAGTACAAACTCCTTCTCACAATTAAGAATTTTAGGCCAGATGTACAAAACATTTTAGCTGTGACAAACCCTACGATTAGCTACATTTGTGGGCTTGCAATTGCTAAAATGTTTTTCCATGCATACTAAATCCATTTTAGGAGTCAGTAAAGTTTTACCGGCTCCTAAAATGGGTTTAGAAAAGCTTGACATATTGCTATCAGGAAAGGGTGTGTTGCAGGTATCCCTTCTAAACATCCAAAAAGACAAAAATCCAATTTGTGGAACTGAAGACATTGAATTGCTAAGTTTTTAGGTAAAATAGCCAAGAAGCAAAAAGTGCTATTGGGAGATATCTGGTTGCGCTGGACCGGGAAAAAGTCACAAATTCAAGCCGACGGCAATGCGACCCAGTTAAGTCAGCTGAACAATGTACCGTAAATTCTGGTTGCTGAGCATTGCGGGGATCTGCGTCCAAGATGCATCCCACAACAGAGACGATGCAGCGGTTCCGAGATGTGGCGAGGCTGTAGTGCAAGGTCCTGATGTGTCGACGTGGAGGATGCTGATGGGGCTTGCGATGCAAAGTCCTTTTCAAGGATACTAATCGCAGCACAGGCAATGCAACGATTCCGATGAGCGGTGGAGCTGCAATGCGGAATTTCGTCAACGCCATCAATGCTGCCGTCAACGAGGGATCGGAGTAGCTTGCGCCAGGAAAAGCATGATGCAGTGGCAGTTCAGAAGGCGATGCATCAGTCCCATATGCGGGAGGCTGCGGCGATGCGAGCATTTTTTGGCGAGGAGTCCAATCCAGGCAACAGCAGTGATGCATCAGTTCGGCTTTGGGATGCCCCACTCCGCCGAAGAGATGCATCGGTTCTGCTCAGGGATCCATCGCTAAGCAGAGAAGATGCATTGGTTCTGCTGGTAAGCACCTTAGGCCCACTTCCAAGGGTCCAGGACTTGGGTGGCAACACTTTGCAGGGTAGCTCATGGATGGCAGAGTCCAGATGCAGGGGTTGGAAGTCTTTTATGTCCTTGAGACTTCAGATCAGGAGGTCTGCCGGCTAGCCCTTGGAGTCACTCTGGGTTCTCGGGTCAAGTGATGCAGGTCCAGTCCTTCTTACCCAGGCAGAAGGGCAGCAGGGCACCACATCAAAGCCGTAGTCCAGCAGAGTGGCCGTTCTTCAGCAGCACAGCAGTCCTTCTTCCTGGCAGAGTATCCACAGGTCCAGAAGAGTACTGATGTGGTGGGGTCTAAAATCCAGTACTTATACCCAGTGGTGCCTTTGAAGTGGGGGAGACTTTGTAGACAGGCCTTTGAAGTGCACAGAGGCCCTCCCTTCTTGCCTTGGATTCAGACTCACTACAGGGCCTTATGCAGCAATTTCTGTGGGGACAGGAAACCGCCTATTCAGGTGAAAGTGAGGCTGGATTCAGCTTCTCCCTCCCATTCTGCCAGGAATGCCCGTCAAGTCCCACCACTGCTCCCACTGTGTGTTGCTGTCCATGGGAAATGCAGAAAGCCCAGCTGTCCCCCACACCAGACATGTGATTAGAGAAAAGCAGCAGGAACAAAGGGCCAGATGTACGACACATTTTAACATTTGCAAACGACCCATCTGGCGTCTGTGACCCGTAAAATGTATTTTCCCAACCCTATTTTGCAAGTAGGTAACCTATTAACAACTCGCAAAATAGGGTTTGCGAGTCGCTATTAGGAAGGGGAGTGCAAAGGGCATCCTTCTAATAGCGAGTCGCATTAGTATGAATAAATGTTTTGCAACTGACTGCGGTTGCAAAACATTTGCAGATTACCACCACTGCCAAATTGGTGGTAAGTCAATTGCAAACAGGAGGTGGTCCCAAGGGACCACTTCCCAACATTTTTTCAGAGCAGGCAGTGGTCCCACGGACAAGTCCCAACTCTATAAAAATGAAAAGAAAACTTTTCATTTTTATTTTTGAAATACAGTCCATTTCCCTTAAGGGAAAACGGGCTGCATTTAATAAAAAAATAACTGCTTTATTTAACCCTTAGGGTGCTCATGAAAAAATGGATCGGTCATGTGCATCAGTGCTCCTGTACTCATAACGGAACCATTCCATCATGAGTACAGGCGCAGAAAATCCCTCTGTAGCAGACAGCAGAGGGTTTTCCTTTTTTTTTGTCCTCACGAGGTGGGGAAGAGCTTCCCTAACCTCCTAATGCCATTTTTTTATATTCAATGCAGGACCATTGCACGCATGGCGCACTGACGAAATTGCATTGAAAATTAAACTGAAGCTTAGTTTTAGTTTCATTGTGTCGGTGCATGTGGGGATATCTCAGCCCCCTGAGCACCGAAACACTTGGAAGAGGTATCGCTGGAAAGGGGAAAATCTCCACTTTCCAATGGTACCCATCACTAGTGGATCCCTGCTTTGGTATTGCCCCAAGAGGGTGATCCCCAAGCATGGATCCACCCACTAGCAACCAGGGAGGGAGGAGAGACCCCTTGGGCAAGGGCCTTTGCCCCTTTTTTAAGTTTGCCACAGCTAGTCTTTCTGCCCCCCTGTGGGGGCAGAAAGCACGCTAGATGCCAGGAATGATTTTTTTATAGGCCAGGGGTGGGGGCTGCCCAGAATGTGCATGCCAATGCCCCCCACCTTACCCTCCTAAAAAAGGCAAAAGACTTTCTGCCTCCCCAGGAGGTAGATAGGGGCAGAAAAACCCACTAGCCAACAGGGATTCTTTTTATTATATGTCGGGGTGGGAGCTGCCCAGAATGGGCATGCCAATGCCCCCACCCCAAAAGAAATGCTATAGTCTTTCTCCCCTTCCAGTGGGGCAGATGGGGCAATAGCTCACTAGGCACCAGGGATTTTTCCCCCAAAGTTCGGGGTGGGGGCTGCCCAGAATGGGCATGCCAATGACCCCACCAACCCTAGAAAAGGCCAAAGTCTTTCTGCCCCCCCCCCCCCCCCCCAAGAGGCATATGGGGGCAGTAACCCCTGATCGCCCCGGGGAGGGGGGGGGGGGGGGCAGAAAGCCCACTAGACATCAGGGATTATTATTATTTTTTTATAGTAGGGGTGGGGGCTGCTCAGAATGGGCATACCAATGGCCAAACCCCCCAAAAATTGCCAGTCCCCGGGAGGCTGATGGGGGCAATAGCCCCTTATCTGCAACCCAGGGCGGCAGAAAGCCCACTAGGCACCAGGGATTCGTTTTTTTCCAACGTTCAGGGGTGGGGGGCTGCCCAGAATGGGCAAGCCAATTACCCCAACCCCCCAAAAAATTGCCACAGCCTTTCTGCCCCACCCCCACGAGGCAGATGGGGGCAATAGCCCCTGATCTGCTCAGAGAGTCCACTTGGGGCCAGGTCTTAAGCTGGCTTTTTTATACATAGAGGTGGGGGCTGCCCCTACCCCCCAAAAATAGCCAGTCTTTCTGCCCCCCTTGGGGGCATATCGGGACAATAGCCCCTGATCGCCCCCCTCCCCAGGATGGCAAAAAGCCCACTAGGCACTGGCCTTTTTTTCGCAAGGTGCCTAGATGTGGATTTGTGGGCCCTAGCGCAGCCGGTACCTAGGGAAACCTAGCAAACCTGTACCTTTTTTTAAAACTAGACACCAAGGGAAATCAAGGATGGGGAGCCATAGTTCTGGAATCTAAGGGGAGCAATAAACTTCCACCAACCCAGCATTTCCCTAAGTCTCCGGATAAAAATGGTACTTCACTTGTGTGGGTAGGCCTAGTGCCAGCGACAGAAAACGCCCCAAAATGCTTCATGGACACATCACATTTTTTCCACTGAAAACTGACCCTTTCTTGGCAATGTGCCTAGCTGTGGATTTTGGAACCTAGCTCACCCGGCACCTAAGGAAACCTAGCAAACCTATACATTTTTTAAAACTAGACACCCAGGGGAATTTAGGATGTGGTGACTTGTATGACTCTCACCAGGTTCTTTTACCCAGAATCCCTTGCAAACCTCAAACTTTGTAAAAAGAAATATTTTCCTCAAATTTCTCTGATGGAAAGTTCTGGAATCTGCGCGGATCCAATAACTTCCACCCACCCAGCATTCCCTGAAGTCACCCGATTAAAATGTTACCACACTTGTATGGGTATGCCTATTGCCAACAACAGGAAATGGCCCAAAACGCAACATGGACACATCACATTTTCCAAGTGAAAACTGATCCTTTTTTGCATTCTGCCTAGTTGTGGATTTTGGACCCTAGCTCTGCCGGCAACTAAGGAAACCTAGCAAACCTATACATTTTTTAAAACCGTACACCCAGGGAAATTCAGAATGTGGTGACTTGTGTGGCTCGCACAAGGTTCTGTTACCCAGAATCCCTTGCAAACTTCAAACATTATTAAAAAAAAACTAATTTTTCTCACATTTCTGTGATGGAAAGTTCTGGAATCTGCGTGGAGCCACAAACTTCCACACACCCAGCATTCCCCAAAGTCTCCCAATAAAAATGGTTGCTCCCTTGTGTGAGTAGGCCTAGTACCCAGCAGCAGGGAAGGGCCCAAAACTTATGGTGGAGGCATGAAAATAATCTATCACAAATTGACCTGGTTTTGCAAGGGGGGCACCTGTGTTTTTGCCCCGGGCTTGGCGGCCATCTAGTGAAACCTATCAAACCCACACATTTCTGAAAACTAAGAACCCAAAGGAGTCCCGAGAGGTATGGCTTGTGTAAATCCCTCAATGCATTACTACCCAGAATCCCCTGCAAACCTCAAATTTGCTGAAAAAAATCTAATATTTCTCCCGTTTGTGTGATAAAGTTGTGGGATCACTGGGCCGACACAAATTCCCTACCATCCAGCTTTCCCCCATGTCTCCCGATAAAAACTGTACCTCACTCGTGTGGATGGGCCAAGCGCCCGTGACAGGCAAGGGCCCAGAACATAATTTCGAGACATCAACATACCTATCACAAAACAGCCTGGTTTTTCAAGGGGGTCACCTGGGTTTTTGGCCCGTGCTCGGCAGCCATCTAGGGTAAGAAAACGTTGGGGGATCCATGTAAGCTATACGTCACTGGACTCCCCAGGGCGTCTAGTTTCATAACTGTGTGTGTTTGGTAGGTTTCCCTGGATGGCCGCGAGCCCGGGGCCCAAAACAATGGTGCCCCTCTCCTGCAAAACGAAGTTGTTTTATGATAGGTAATTTTGAAGTCTCCATAGTACGATTTGGGCCATTTCCTGTTGCGGCCACTTTGCCTACCCGCACAAGTGAGGTACCATTTCTATCAGGACACCTAGGGGAACGCTGGGTGGTAGAACGTTTGTGTCAGCCCGGTGATCCGACAACTTTCCCACACAGAGAGAAAAATGTGATTTTTTTGCAGCTAAATTTGAGGTTTACAGGGGATTCTGGGTAGAAAAACGTTGGGAGATCCATGGAAGCCATACCTCCCTGCACTTCCCCAGGTCTCTAGTTTTCAGAAATGTGTGGGTTTGGTATGTTTCACTAAATGGCCGCCGGTCTGGGACCAAAAACGCAGGTGCCCCCCTTGCAAAACCAGTTAGTAGTGTGAGAGATCATTTTTGATGTCTCCAAAATACATTTTGGGCCCTTCCCTGCCACAGGTATTTGGCCCACCCACACAAGTGAAGTACCATTTTTATTGGAAGACCTGGGGGAATGCTGGGTGGCAGGAAATTTGTGTCAGCCTAGTGATCCCACAAATTTCCCACACAGAAAATTGAGGAAAATGTGATTTTTACAGCTAAATTTGAGATTTGCAGGGAATTCTGGGTAGGAAAATGTTGGGGGATCCACGCAAGCAATTCCTCCCTGGACCACCCCCCCCCCTCCCCCCGGGTCTCTAGTTTTCAGAAATGTGCCGGCAGAGCAAGGGTTCAAATTCCACAGCTAGACACTTTTTTAAAAAACGGTCCATTTTCACTGTAAAAATGTGGTGCGTCCACGTTGCGTTTTGGGCCGTTTCCTCTCACAGGCACTAGGCCTAACCACACAAGTGAGATACCATTTTTATTGAAAGACTTTGGGAAATGCGAAGTGGGTGGAGTTTTGAGCACCCATGTAGATTTCAGACCTTTCCATCACATAAATGTGAGGAAAATGTGTTTATTTCTACAAAGTTTGAGGTTGGCAAGGGATTCTGGGCAACAGAATCTTGTGAGAGACACACACATCACTCTATCCTGGATTCCTATGGGTGTATATTTTTTCAAAAATGTATAGTTTTTCTAGGTTTCCACAGCTGCCGACTGAGCTAGGGTTCAAAATCCACACCTAGGTGCTTTGCAAAAAAAGGGTCCGTTTTCACAGTAAAAATGTGGTGTGTCCACGTTGTGTTTTGGGCTGTTTCCTGTCACAAGCACAAGCCTACCCATACAACTGAGGTACCAATTTTATTGGAAGGCTTGGGAAATGTGGGGTGGGTGGAATTTTTGTGGATACACGCATATTCCAGAACTTTCCATCACAGAAATGTGAGAAAAATGTTTTTTGTTTTTTTTACAAAGTTTGAGGTTTGCAGGGGATTCTGGGTAACAGAACCTGGTGCGAGCCAGACAAATCACCTGCTCCTGAATTCCTCGGGGTGTCTCGTTTTAAAAAATGTATAGGTTTGCTAGGTTTCACAAGGTTCCGGCAGAGCTAGGGTTCAAAATCCACAGCTGGGCCCTTTGCACAAAAGGGTACGTTTTCACTGTAAAAATGTGGTGTGTCCACGTTGCGTTTTGGGCCATTTCCTGTCGCAGGCACAAGGCCTACCCACAAAAGTGAGGTACCATTTTAATTGAAAGAGTTTGGAGAATGTGGTGTGGGTGGACGTTTGTGGATCCAATCCGATTCTAGAACTTTCTATCACAGAAATGTGAGGAAATTTTGTTTTTTGGTCAAGGTTTGAGGTTTGCAAGGGATTCTGGGTAACAGAACCTGGTGATAGCCACACAGATAACCCCATCCTGGATTCCCCTGGATGTCTAGTTTTCATAAATGTATAGGTTTGCTAGGTTTCCCTAGGTGCCGGCAGAACCAGGGTTCAAAGTCCATTGATCGGCCCTTTGCAAAAAAAGGGTCAGTTTTCACTGTAAAAATGTGGTGTCTCCACATTGCGTTTTGGGCCATTTCCTGTCGTGGGCACCAGGCCTAACCACACAAGTGAGATACCATTTGTATTGAAAGACTTTGGGAAATGCGGGGTGGGTGGAGTTTTGTGGACCCATGCAGATGCAAGAACTTTCCATCACAGAAATGTGAGAAAAATGTGTTTATTTTTACAAAGTTTGAGGTTTGCAAGGGATTCTGGGCAACAGAACCTGGTGAGAGACACACAAGTCTCCCCATCCTGAGTTCCTTTGGGTGTCTAGTTTTCAAAAATGTATAGTTTTTCTAGGTTTCCATAGCTGCTGCCTGAACTAGGGTTCAAAATCCACACCTAGGCGCTTTGCACAAAAGGGTCTGTTTAGACTGTAAAAGTGTGGAGTGTCCACGTTGCGTTTTGGGCCGTTTCCTGTGACGCGCACTAGGCCTACCCACACAAGTGAGGTACCATTTTTATTGGCAGATTTAGGGAAACACAGAATTGTAGTGCAACTGTTTTTACCTATTGACTTTTGATGCATTTCTGCCTTCCAGATGTAAGACAATCTGTAAACAAAGTCACTTTGAAAAATGTCCCATAATTCACATGCTTATATGGTTACCCACAATTTCGGATATGTGCAAATAGCTACTCTTTCTAAACTCTATATTTTGTTCCCATTTCGGAAACACGTAGGGCCAGATTCCGATTTTGGCTGGAAAACGTTGTTCCCGACACGGACCAGTCATATTTTCTGACCGGACCGTACACACTCCTTTCAAATGGCTGAGTACGATGCGATGCTTGAAATTCACAACCGACTCGGACGAAAAAAAAAAAAATTCGGCCGAGTCGGCCGGAAAGGAGCCGAATATGATAGACTTAAACGCAGAAGATTCGAGATAGCCAAGCGTCAACCAGACGCGACCGACACGTACGTGAACGACTCCATGTAGCCAAGAATCAACACGAAATGACAGACTCGGACGCGATCAATGCCACATACTCCAGCATTAACACAACCCAGTAGACACGTACGCAAACTATTCTACACAGCCAAGCAGATACACGACGCAACAGACTCATACGCGAATGATGCCACATAGCCTAGTATGAATGGAACAGACTTGGACAAAACAAATAACACAAGAACAAGCATCCCCATTTCTACCACTAACTGGAAGGAGGTTGAAAGAACAACAAAATAGCAACAATAGGCTATGCCAGTAAAATGCCAAAATTGTGTAAAACATTTAGGTTTTCTGACAAAAGTCTGTCAGTCCCTGAAAGATGGGAAGATGGTGATTTCAGAAACACAACCCCTTTGTTGATACCATTTGCAGGGAAAAAAGCAGACGCTTTCTTCTGCAGCACTATTTTCCCCATTTCCCCCCAAAAAAAAATGTAGCTGTATTTTGGCTAATTTCTGGGTCCCCTCCAGGGGAATAAACAAACCCTGGGTACCTTTAAAATTCCCATGATCTTAGAAGAAAAGGATGCAAATTTGGCATGGATACCGTATGTGGTCAGCATGTTACAGGAGCCTACGCTCGATTTACCCCAAATAGCCAACAAAAGGCTTAGCACGGGGGGGAAGGGGGTGAGGGGTGAGGCATAGCAGCGAAGGGGTTAAAAAGCTGTCACAGACATGGTGGTTTGCTGACCCCAGCAGACCACCATCCCTGTGAGTGTCGGCCATTCCAAATTGCAAACTGCCTCATGAATATTTATGAGGCAATTCCCTTGCGATCCATTTGGGTATCGCAAACAGTGTCTGAGACAATGTTGTACATCAGGTTTTGTTACTTGCAAATTGTAAGTCTCTAAATATTGCAATTTGCTAGTCAAAAAAAACCTGATGGTCGTACATCGGGCCTCAAATAGCTAAAGTAAGAAAATGCCTACTTTCTATAAGTGCCATTTTCAGAACTGTAGTTTAAAATTTAATTTCACCATAAGTTTGGATTTTAAATTGTGATTTCAGAGTCACCAGACCTGAATCGTTTATTTCTCCCCAATTGGAATTTACAGTAAAAAAAAATATAATAATAAGGTAATCACAATGTAATCCTATGGAAGAGATAGGCCTTGCAGTAATTTGGAAGTTTTTTCACTACTAGGGTATGCAGAACTCAAAAGTGCATGTCTTGCTTTTTAAATACATTGCACACTGCCTGTCTAAGGCCTACCATAGGGGTGTCATATGTATGAAAAAGTAAGATTTGGGCCTGCCCAAAGGTTTATATTTTTAGGTCAAAATGGCAGTTCACATTGCACACACAGGCTCAGCAATGGCGGGCCTGTGACATGTTTAAAGTGCTACTTAAGTGGGTGGCACAACCAGTCCTGCAGGCCCACTAGTAGCATTTAATTCACCTAGCCTGAGCACATGTAAGGCAATTTACTAGGGATTTAAAAGTAAATTTAATAACTCTGTGTTTGATTTTATTCTCACACAAGACACAGCATCTTCTTTATTAATCTCTGCACAGGGGCATACAACAAAGATATTATTAGTTAAATGTACCACAAATGACATCTGCTCCTGATTCTGTTGTTTGAGAGTCGTTTCATTTAAGGCCAAGTAAATGCCTTTGGGATCCTCTACCCATTTGTTTATTAGTATGGCCTAAAAACCTGCAATTTCCTTTCAAATAGATTACTAGTCTCAAGATTTTAAGTTGACCTTTTGTCTTTTAACCATTTGCATGCTTAGTGCCATACCCTTTTATATTAACTTATTTCTAGAGTGAATGCAAGACTACAATCTTAATACTTAACAAAATCTCTCAAATCCTACTAAAGACAAAACATTGCCTGGAGGAAAACCAAAGCATCTGAAGACCAATCAAAAGAGATCCTACTGAACTGACCCAAATCCATAGTTGGAAACATGGTTGATCTACTCAAAATGCTCAAACAGAGCTTGTTGATATTGAGTAATTGATAAGTAGCCACAAGAATATTTGCATTCGGTTGAAAATCAGATCACAGATTTAGACGTATGGATACAGGCATGCATGGATGAAAAGATATAGAAGTATTAACATGAGCAGATGAACCCCCCCCCCCCCCCAAGTGCACCAAGGGCATCACACTGCCACTAAATCACTCAATGTCCAAAGGCAAATAAAGCCTAATACCTACCCCCGATGTATGCACAGTTGTGATAGTAACATCTCCTCTTTGTGCTTTGTAGGACAAACCGGTGTCCCTCTTTTGCAAAACTGGTCACGTTGAATACTTCATTGGTTGGAATCAATACTTCTTTCTCACTGGGATCATACGAGAACCCCTCAATGTTCACTCCGTAGCAAGTCCTTATATTGAGGTAGGAATCTTGCCCGAAACGCTCTGCGGCTGCTGGGCTGACAGAGGAAGAGGTGAACTGCCCAAATCTCATGCCCTTATAAGATCCACTGGGCGGCACAAAGTGTACACCACTGATCCCCCTGTGCACATCTATGCAGCTTGTCTTGAAGAGCTGTAATCCTGTTGTAAGATAGAAATGTAGAGACTTGAAATTAAAGTTGCTCATGTAACTGTCTCGAGAGGTGACAGACTTTCTAACAGCCTCATTAAACCTGCTGGGCAGAGAATTAGATCTGGATGGGTAGTTTTTGTCGGTATAGACTAGGATGGCAATTGCATGGTTATCTTGGAAGCCACGGGGCAGAGGTGGGAGACGTTTCTTTTTCTTCCTCTCTTCCCATTCTAGTGCAGCTTTATCCCATGCTCCTCCAAAGTCCTTATCCTTAATTTTTTCTTCCTCTAGTAGTTTTGTAGAAGTGATATTTCCTTCCATTTCTTTAATACAGTTGATGTACTGATCATCGTAAGCCATCGGTGTCATGTCTAACATCATGTCAGACATCTGCAATGCTCCCTGAAAAATAAGCATACAACTCCTATTAGTTTAAATAATGCTACAAATAGGGTCAATAAGGCTTCTTTGTTCATCACACCGAAATGGGAGAACATCCCAATTAAAGTTCAAGTGCAAATTATTTTTTAAATGAGCTGGTCCCTTGATGGGTCAGAGGTATTTTCGAGTGGTTTACATATTAGTTAAACATCCAGTAGGTTGCTACAGCACTAGATAATCCAGTAGAACTTTGATGAATCAGATAGGTTTACCTACATCAATGCCTACTAGAGTGCCTGGGTCACATGCGTTCAGGGCAAGTGTGACCAGAACAACGGAAGTGACTTATTCAAAGATTAATGTTTAGTCCCTTCGTGTCAGAAATATTGCATGGGTTAGCTATAAGGTTCGGGATACTGAGTACATTAATTAAAAATGGAGTTGTAGTATTCCCACACAAATAAAAAACAAGACTGCTGCAGAGCAGAACATTTATTTAGTAGTTCAAATCTGGTAAATATTGGTTGTTAGAAATGGGATTTCTGGTTGGCTAGGGCTTGCGCCAAAGCCAGGCAGAAACCACCACTCTAAGTCAGGGCTGGGGAGTTACACGCCAAAGATAACCCCTGCTCACCCCCTTGGTAGCTTGGCACGAGCAGTCAGGCTTATCCCGGAGGCAATGTGTCAAGCGTTTGTGCGCGCGCACCCAGCAACAACACCCAAGGCCCACCACAAGGATATATATAAAAATAGCCTTTGTATTATAATAAACACATTAGATAATATGCACACAATTTACACTGTGTCAACTGGCACTGGCAGAATTTACAGGGGACTATTTACACAAGACAGGGCCACATAGACCACTGTCAGAATTAGCACAAATCACCAATTGTAAATGTAGACATGTAGGACAAATAATAAATGTGGCGCACAACCAGTAACCACTGGTAAAAGGTAAGTAAACCCTACGCAATCCTAAACACCTTAGGCATATATCACGCAAGGAATCATGAACTCACTAGCATAATTTCTACTAGAAAAACAATCTCCTATGCATAGACACAGCTAGGAACAAATAACATAAAGGCAATGCGCATTGCGCAAAAGTACACACGTAAAAATAACCATACACCCTAGGTGAGGGCACAACACAGGAAAACTGCCCCCAGGCCAACTTGGCCTCTCAGGGGCTCAAACGCCCTTTGTCCCAAATGTCAGGGCTGGGCTGCGCAGGCAGCGGAAGCCAAAGCGCACAGGGGCACAACCTAAACGTTGCAGCTGCCCACTAAGTGCTGGGCAGCTGGGGAAATACGCCTGGGCACTAGCGTGCCTCCTGAGCCCTTCTCTGGGACTCTTACTGACCAATGCCCCCAAGTCCCACTCAGGGACTGCTAACTATCAAATGGCCCCCTCGTTGCAGCTGCCTGCGCTCTCACAAGGCAGCTGGGGAACATGCGCCAAGGAAGTCTGGCACTCCTGGTGCCTCGTGGGCGCCCTTCGGTGGAGCCCCTCTGGGCTCTAAAAGAATAATGCCCCCAACGCTGGAGCACAGGATGTGCTTGCACTCGAGATCACCTTCCTCTCCAGTGCGCGGCCGGCAACAGCGCGTCAGTGCCCACAACTCCCCCAGTACCGGCTTCGGTCCCAGATCGGAGTCGGTTTACCTTTTTTTGATGTGAAGGGGGGCTTGACAGTCCAGGCTGGTCACAGCGTCTTCGTTGAAGAGCCAGGAGACGCCCCACGCTTCTTCCAATCCTAGCGCGGCTTCGGCCTGACGAGCCCTTCGGTTGTTAGGCGATGCACCGCGCTGAGTCCAATCTCAGCGCGGCTTTCCCCTGACTTCAGCACTGCCTGGGAACGGTGCTGGCGCGGCCCCCGGGCAGGCAGCGGTGATCTCTTGGCCCAGCGCTTCGCTTTTCTTTTCTTTCTGTACCGGGCTGGCGGCGGTGATTCCTTCTCAGCGGCAAGAGGGGTAGGCACCCTCGTTTGTTTAAATCAAGAGCGGGGTGGGCACCCGCGTCAATTACAGACGAAGTCGTGGGGTGGGCTCCCGCTTACAAACAAGATAATTAAATAAGCGGGGTGGGCACCCGTGATGAGGCGAAATAAGCGGGGCGAGCTCCCGCTGGCCGGTAGCACGGGGGGGATCCCTACGCTCGGGATTCCCTCCGCATCGATCGCGCTGCAGGCCCAACGACGGCAGTGCTCCTCAGGACAGCTCAGGGCAGGGACAAAGCGCTCTTCCCCCTTAAAAATAAAGCGCTCTTCAGGGTAGGAGCAGAACGCACTAGAGGAGAAGTCCAAAGTCCAGGATCAATAAGTGGAGAGCTTCTCCAAATCAAAGGCCAGGTCCAGGGGAAGTTTTTCAGGAGGCAGGGGAGCAAGGGCTGGGCCCAGGGGCCAGCTCACAGGGCCCTCCAGGCAGGGAGGCAGTGCCCAGTGGCGGTCTCTCCTGGCGCCCAACAGCAGCAGCCTCCCCTCCAATTAGGATCCGAAGAAGAACCTTTTACATGGGGTCACAGCCCCTTTTTATACACAGGTTGCCTTTGTCTCAAGGTGCAGGGAAGGGGCGAACCAGATGCAACTGGTTCCTGAGCACTTTGTTTTGCTCAGCCCCTCTCCCTATTCACAGAACAGGCCAGGGTCATCAGTCGCACCACAAGGGGCGGAGCCAGCATTGTGTGGGGAAAGCCCAGCCCTATTCAGGTCCCAGGTGTACTCCTCCCCGCCATCAGCATGCAGATCTCTCCACCCACCACTGGGGCAGACCCATCCTGACTCCTGGAGCCAGGCACACCAGCCAATCACAAGCCAGACAGTCACTTCACATTTATTCCACAGACGTGCCAGCTTCTAGAAGTGGCACTTCTACACTAGACACACTAACGCCGCACACATCATCGCGCAGCATTCAATCTCACGAGTTCGCACATACCAAACTCGACCTTGTACTCCTCACGCCTCAGGAACTATCAGGAACACCCACATTCCCCATGCATTCCTATGGGAGGGCAGGTCAGTCTCACTAAAGACATACACAGCGAACGCACTTTCCACTGGGACACAGTGTAAAAGCGCCTAGAGGCCTAAAACTCCTTACACAACAGAGGGAAAAAGCTAGGATAATTGAAAAAAGTTTTGGGGGTGAACCCGCCAGAAGGGCCAAGTCCAACATTGGTGCTAATCAAATAATAATTGGAGCACTCAATAAATCCATATTTGCATTGATTTCACTTAAATCCAAAGGAAAGTGCAGGAAGAAGAGCATGGGGGCAGGGCATGTAGAGAGGACACGCCTTACCACATGCAATTAAAAAAAACATTAGGTCAATAAACACTTGCAAATAAGACAGAGGTATGACAAAAGATCATATCTTTCAAAAAACAATCATTCCATTACACATTTGTGGGATTTTTAAATTTCCATATAGAATAAAGATACTATCTGATTGTGCAGCATTATTGTGAGAGGTTCTTGTATTCCTATTTTGCATTACCTAGTTAATTACCCCATCCTATCATTAATAACCAAACAGAAGTAACACTGATTTAGTGGCAGAAACCTGGTCAATGGAAAAAAGCCAATGACCATTCATGAGCCTTCTAAGGCATATGAAGTACAGCAAGTAATTTTGGTACAGAAATAAAACAAGGTTCGTGCTGCTGATTATAACCCAGAAGATCAGTACAATTCAAATTATCAAATATGTTCATTGTCTACTTGCTTAATGCATTGGGATTCCCTGCTCCAGAATCACAACATGAAACCTTAAGAATCCCATTTTATGGTTAAGGCAACCGTAACAGCCACACATCCTACTCTTTTATATGTTTGCTTGATGACAGCTCTAAAATCCTTGGTAGAAACCTACTCGTCAGACTCTAATCCCAGTTGGTTGACATTAGCATTATCCGTAACCTCCAAGTGGGATTTAGAGGAGGCACCAGAACAACTAATTAAATGGTGAACTGTGGCTAACAAACAGAATATAGTTCAAAGTATCAGGGTCTATATGACCTTCAAAGATATGTCAGATGCATCCGATACCATAAACATGGCAAACCCTGACAAGACTGGGTTTGGATTCACTGTTACCTAAACTAAGTGTGGACATCTACTCAACCAGTTGTGAACAAAGTCAGGTAAAGAAGAAGAGGAGCATCGGTGGATTCCTTTGATGCAATAGAGTGGGGAGCGGCGCATTAGAGATGCTCTACAGATGGGTTGTGCATACAAATACCCCTTTAAATGTCAGGCATAAAGTGGAATATATTGTTGTATAGTGGAGTGGCAAAGAGTTGAGTGGTGGCTTGTGGAGTAGAGGGGAGTGGCGTGTCATAGGGTGGCATGTTGTACACTGTTACAGAAGAGTGTTGCAGAATTGAATGGAGTAGTGTACTCTGTCATACAGTACAGTGCAGTAAAGTAACATGTAGAGGCATAGAGGGAGTTGTGTAGAGTGTTGTACACTGGAGTACAGTATCGTACAATGGCACAGAGTGTAGTAGAGTTTTGTAGTCGTAGAGTGTAGTAGAGTAGAGTGACAGAGTAGAGTGGGGTGCCGTAAAGTTGAGTGTTGTATAGTTGCGCGTCGTGCAGTGAAGGGTTGTAGAGTGGGGTATAACTGAGTACAGTGTAGTAGAGTGGCATAGAGTGTAGTAAAGTATTGTATAGTGAAGTTGCATAGAGTGTAGTACACTGTTGTAGAATGGAGCAGCACAGAGAGGAGTAAAGTGTCATAGAGTGGAGTGGCATGTCGTAGAGTAGAGTAGCTTGGCATGGAGTAGATTGTACTGGCATACCATAGATTTGAGCAAAGTGTCAGAAATTGGAGTGGTATGTCATACAGTGGAGTGGAGTGGCATGTCGTAGAATAATGGAAAGTGTCCTAGAGTGGAGTGGCATAGAGTGGACTAGTGTGCTGTAGAGTGGAGTGGCGTAGAATACAGTGTCGTAGAGTATGGTATAGTGGAGTGGCATAGAGTGTCATAGAATTGTGTTGCATAGTGTGGCACAAAGCGGAATAGAGTGGTGTAGAGCGGAGTACTGCATGATAGAGTGGAGTAAAGTGAGGTGGAGTGGTGAGGAGGGAGTTACGTTGAGTGGAGTAGAGTGTCAGAGTGGAGTGTAGGGGCACAGAGTGGAGTAGAGTGTTTTACAATGGCACTGAGTTTTGTAGAGTGGCGCAGAGTAGAGTGGCGTAGAGTAGAGTGGCATAGAGTAGAGTGGCATAGAGTAGAGTGGCATAGAGTAGAGTGGCATAGAGTAGAGTGGCATAGAGTAGAGTGGCATAGAGTAGAGTGGCATGGGGTAAGATGTCGTACAGTAGAATAGAATGCAGTGGATTTAACTGGAGTGGCATAGCATAGAGTGGAGTAAAGAGTCAGAGTGGAGTGGCATGTCGTAAAGTGGAGTGCCGTGGCGTGTCATACTGTTGGAAAGTGGCGTAGAGTGGAGTACAATTTTGTGGAGTGCCAGAGTAGAATAGAGTGGAGTGTGGTAGAGGGGGTACAGTGGAGTGACAGAGTGTTGTAGAGTCGATTGGCACAGAGTGGAGTAGTAGAGTAGAGTGGAGCATAGTGAAGTAAATTGGGGTGGAGTGTTGTCCAGTGGCACAGATTGGAGTACCATAGAGTGGAGTAGACTTTGGTAGATTGGAGGGGCGTAGAGTGTCATAGAGTGGAGTAGACTGCAATGGCACAGAGTGGAGTGGCATATAGTGCAGTGTCGGACAGTGTTGTGTCGTAGAATGACGTATCATAGACCATTGTGGTGTACAGTGTCATAGTGCAGAGTATTGTGGCGTACAGTCGAGGAGTACGGTGTTGTGATACAGAGTGTCATGTTGTAAAGTGTTGTGGCATGCAGTGTTCTGGCACAGAGTGGTGTGGCATAGAGTGTAATAGCATACAGTAGAGTGGTATAGAGAGGAGTGGCATGTGGTAGAGTACCGTGGAGTGGTATAGAGTGGAGTGGTGTAGAGTGGAAAAGCGTAGAGTCGAATGACAGAGTGGAGTGGCATAAAGTGGAGTGGCATAAAGTGGAGTGCCGTAGAGTGGAGTGCCGTAGAGTGGAGTGCCGTAGAGTGGAGTGCCGTAGAGTGGAGTGCCGTAGAGTGGAATAGCATAGAGTAGAGTTCCGTAGAGTGGAATAGCATAGAGTGGGGTAGAGTGGAGTAGTGTACAGTGAAGTGGCATGTAATAGAGTTGATTGAAGTGGTATTGAGTGTAGTGGCATGCCATAGAGCAGTGTGTCGTTGAGTGTCTTAGAGTGGAGGGGCATATAGTGCAATGTGTAGAGTGTGTAGAATGGAGTGGTGTGTCATACAGTGGAGTAGCTTGTTGCACAGACCACTGGTGTGTAGTGTCATACAGTGGAGTGACATACAGTGCAGTGCATATGGTACAGTGGAGTTATATGACATGTGATAGGGTGAAGTGGTCTGTCGTCCAAAGGAATACAGTGGAGTGGTGTAGACTGGAGTGTTGTACAGTGTTGTCTTTGAGTGTCTGGTGCAGAGAGTCATTGTGTAGAATGGAGTAGCGCAGAGTGGAGTGGTGTAAACTGCAGTGGCATACAATGGAGTGATGTTCAGTTGCGTGTCATAGAGTGGAGTGGCTTGTCGTATAATGCATGGTGTGGAGTGTAATAGAATGGAGTTTCGTACAGTGGAGTTGTGGGTCGTGGAGTGAAGTGGACAGGAGTGGGCAGGACACGTCCGAGCCAGCATCCGAGGTAGGACGTGCTCTGGTGCCAAGAGGAGGTGCGGGGACGAACCAGGACAACTGGATAACCAGGAAGGGCTGCCCGCTGGCAGGGCAAAGGGGCGGCTGGACCTCCTGTGATTGACAGCGGAGGGCAGCAGCCTGGCCTGGCTGCGACGAGATGGTGCCATACTCACAGGCCCCCATGGAGTAGAGGTGAGATGCTGCGGGGCCCCAGTTGTGGGGCCTGCCAACATGATTTATCCAGCAGGTGCACCACACGAGACGCGCCCATTCTTTAAATTGAGGCCTTCAGGCCTGCCTGTGCAACACTCGCACTGTGTATCCTGTCATAGCTGGGGCTCTGTGGCTACCCCCCGTTGGGCTCATGTGAAGAGGCCGAGGGAAGAAGAGCGCTGGTTGCTAGATGAGAGGTACAGCGTGGATTGGGACACTCCTGTTGCTGGAAGTAATATGCTCTACCACTGGCGAACAGTGACTGTATACTGTGGTGATGCACACTCCATGTGAGCTGCAGTCAACCTCCACCTGTTCCTTACTGGAAATTGAGGTATCAAGCACTTAGGGGGAGAGTTGCCCACTCATGGACCTGGTGTAGTAACTGCACCTACCTGTTGGTTATCAATGATGCCTCCTCCAGCGGATGCCCACTGATGTAGAGAGTTATTAGCAACTGTAGATGGCGTCCTACTCCCATCAAGAACACGGAGATCCCCTGACTGACCTCCCCACATTTCTGGGTGCTTGGGCCCTTGTGAGGTGGGGCCTGGCTATACCCCTCCCAGCCCTGAGTATTAGAAGAAACAGTCATGGGGAAAGACAGACCAAAGACGGGGTGCAACAAACTAAGATGGACAAGTATACGAAGCAGGGTGGTGCACCGTGCCCGGATCCGCCACGTGACCACCCCGCCTGTGGCAGTGGATGCACATGTGGACTCACTGGTACCCAGATCCTTGCTGCCATTGAAGCCTCCATGCTGCAGGTGAAAATAGACACGGTCTCTCTTGATCTTGGACTATTGAGAGTGGACCAGTGTGCAGTGGCGGAGAGATCCCTGGCTACCGAACAGAATGTTTCCACCCTGAAAACGGCCCTTACTGACCTAGCGGCAAAAACAGTTGCAGTCTACGTTTCGTGGGCTTCCTGGAGGGTGGCGAAGGAAATACCCCTGAGCATTTCCTTAAAAATTGTATCAAAATGGCACTGCCTTCAGCCCCCCTCTCTTCATTCTTTGTGATTGAACAGGCGCATCGTGCACTGGGCCCAAACCCGGTTGGCACCTCCCCTCGCTCTCTCATTGCCAAGATCCTCAATTACAGGAATCAAGACTGTATACGTAGGGAGGCACGACGGGGAGAGGACCCCGTTTCTGAAAACCATACCATCCGCCGGACTATACACGCCTGGTACAGCAACAGAGGATGTCCTTTGGCGGCATGAAGCAAAAGCAGAGGGCAATGAATTTACAGTATTTCCTTCTTAGGTCATACATGGGGGGGGGGGGGTCACACCTATTATTTTACTACGCCTTAGACTGCTTGGGACTGGCTGGAGGTGAGAGGGGAGGGCCGGACCTTAGCCTCGAAGGGTTCCAATGGATGATCTTCAGAGACATGGATCTCTCAGTGGACGAACGAGCGTAGGCATACGTTGAGATCTACACAACGAGTGGTAGTGCGGCAGGATGGCTTCTTAGACTTGGAGCGATTGTGTTCAGACAGCGAACGGGTGCAGGCTGAACGTGAGGAAGCTACAGCACTGGTAGAGGTGGTGACCGATGTGAGTCACAAAGCACGTATGGGGTATGTTGTGAAGGATACCCCCGAAACCACCAACACTCGGCAAGCAGCGGGGACAGAGTGAGCTTACGGTACAAATGGAAATGGGAGTGCTGGTGATTGAGGAGTTGGGAGGAATGGAGGTATGACCTCAGCCCCCTAAGGATGCTTGATGTTTGCTCGCTAGCCTAGATCCCACACTGGCAAGATGGGCGCAGGAGCAGTATTTTGCTGGCAAACCCCCCCCCCTTCACTCCTTCCTTTTCTCTTCTTGGCTTTGTGCTTTCTTCCTTTTCCCTTTTTCTTGCTTCTGATTTTCCTTGTTGTGTTAGACTTGGATGAGACTGCAGTGGTTGAGTGGGTGTAATTGAGCATGTGGTGAGGCTGGTGGTGGATGGGTGCACCCATAGCTCACTGACCGTGTGGCGGGCGGGGCGCCTCCTCATCCCAGCAGATTGATTACAGTGGAATAGTGCTGGTGTGGTTGAATGTGTGGATGAGGGATTGGTTTATAAGGTGAAAGTATACGTGCTTATATTCTAGGTAGAAGTTTCTCTTGCAATTGGGTAGCTGGGTGACCTTTTGTTTTGATTCACTCCAGTCCTTAGGGTGGGATTTGTGGGTTGGGCTATGATTTGGGAGGCACAGCTTGTTTTTAATGTGTTTACCCGGTGGGTGGGTAGGGATGTTTCTGATTATGATGTTTTGTTAAGATGGCAGCATTGGCGAGGTGTGTATAGTGGAATTTTACAAGAACTTAGATAAATAGATGACTTGTTTTAACTCAATTCATTTGTGAAGAGATATTGGGTATAAACCTATTTTCGCAGGCATGGGACTCACATAGCCATGTTGCAGGAAAAGCATTTGTCAGACTCAGAGAATCAAAGGCTGCATAAAAAGTGGAGAGGTCAGACGTTCTCCGCCACATATTCCACTTATGCTCGAGGGGTGGTAATCTGGGTAGCCCAGCAGATTCCCTTTCAGGCCCTTTGTTGTATAGCAGATATAGTGGGGTGATATGTCCTGGTACACGGAGTGTTAGATGGCACTGAAATGCCTGCTGAATGTCTACGTCCCAAATGTAGATGGTGATGATTTTGATCTTGATCTGTAGAAATAACTATTGCCATATGCTGGGATTCCAATTTTGTGGGCAGGTGGTTTTAACTGAGTTTTGGATGGCACATTGGATAGGCACTCCCCAAAGGCACACAAGAAACTCAATAGGTCGACTGCTCTCCTGGAGGTCATGAACCGCCTAGGTTGTGTGGACCTGTGGTGCACAACACATCCAGATGAACAGGTCTACACGTGTTACACCCCAGCGCGTTCAGTCTTTAGCCACTTAGATTGTTTCTTGCTTACTGGAGATGCGGCTGCGCCGGCCCTACAGACACAGGTATTAGGGAGATACCTTTCAGACCACTCCACTGTATTATTGAGATGGGGAAAAAGTAGCGGCCGGCCGAAGGTTCCTCTTTGGTGTCTGCAACATGAAGCCCTGAAAGATTACATCTTTTGAGAGGTACTCAGAGAGGTAACCTGCGGCTATTTTCGCACCAACTGGTTGGCCACTGCTGCCAGGGGGACAGAGTGGAGTGCATGAGGCCAAACGAGTAGGAATTCTCCCTTCCTCCATGCGGGAGGCCCAGATAGTCATGCTCCCCAAACCAGGCAAGGATCCAACCCTTCCCGGCTCATACCGACCCATGCCCTTGTTCGGGGTAGATGCTAAAATACTGGCTAAAGGACTAGCAATGCGCCTACGTAGGGTGGTTAAGCAGCTGCTGCACGAAGATCGATGTGGGTTTATGCCTGGCAGGGGGACTCACCTTAATTTGCGCAGATTCTCTCATATATTGCACTCTAAGGCCGACATGGATATGCAGGCTGCTCCTCTCACCTTGGATATCAAGAAAGCCTTTGATACCCTACGGTGGGACGCTCTATGGGAGGTTTTGGCTAGAATGGGTCTCGGACCAGATTTTATCCCTTGGGTTCATCTACTGTATTGTCACCCAACTGCTAGAGTTCGCAGTGACGGAGTGGTACTGCACTCATCACTATAGAGAGGGGTACGAGACAAGGATGCCCATTGTCCCTGCTCCTTTTCGCACTGGTGATGGGAGCCGCTGGCGATCCGGCTGAGGCGGGACATGGGCCGTTGGGCGCAGTTGTAGGGGAGCGTACCCATGTCATATCATTGTATGCAGTTGATGAACTGCTTTGTATTCGTCACCCAACAGTGGCAGTGCCGGCCCTCCTGGCTGTATTGTCAGAGTTTGGGATAGTGTCAGGTTTGGTTATCGATAGCCAGAAATCAGTTATGTTCCCCCATGTTGGCTCTAGTTGGGAGAGAAATCACCCTGCCTCTGCATTTACACGGGAATGTGATCATTTCTGTTATTTAGGTATCCAAGTTGCTCATACAGCCGAAGCCCAATACGCCTTGAATGCAGGATAAGTCCTCACAGGCCTAGAGCCATCGATACATTTCTGGAATCACCTCCCACTGTCTATTATGGGGCATGTAGCCCTGGCGAAAATGGTCTTACTGCAGCACTGCCTCTATGTGCCGCAGAACATCCTTTGCAGAATCCCCAATGCCACATTTACCACCCTGAACAGCCTTTTCGTTTCCTTAGTGCTGGCTGGGAAATGCAGTAGTTTGAAGCTGGAAATATTAAAGCTGGATATGGACCAAGGTGGCCTAGGCCTTCCAGACCTTCATCTTTATTACTCTGCCGGACTACTCCAATATGCAGCACAGTGGTGTGCTGAGGGGACAAATACAGAGAAGAAACTATTGGCGGGCTGGAGCACAGAGGCAGACCTTCCACAATATTTTATGATGGGCTTGCAGACCCCCCCCCCCCCCCCACCCCACGATTGTCCATTTGTGGTCCATCAGGTTGCCTGAGCATGGGAACGTGCGGTCACTCTTGTACTGCAAAGGGCCCCATATGCCCGGTCAATGCCCTCAAAATGGCTTCACGGCTTCCGCCACATACAGACGGTGATGGATCTGACTAGATGATTTGATGGCGGCTGCGTAACAGCAGGGGACCTATAATTTGATGGAACGTTTCTCTCCTTTACCGACATGAGAGAATGTTATCATGTCCCGGAGAGTCACTTTCTATAGTGCGCTAAACTAACACGCACTGTGTGTGAAATATGGACCACATTCCCTGGGGAACCTGTGGAGTCCCACACCCTGATGACGATCATGGACCCGGGCTCCTTCATGGGACTGATCTCACGGCTGTATAAAGCTTTGAACGTGGACTGTAGGGTAGATGTATCAAGGTTCCAGAGTAGATGGTTGGAGGACTTGCCGACACCTCTAATGGAGGGAGAGTGAAAAAGGGCGTTCGTGCAGATACAGGAAGTGGCCAGCAACGCTCGTTTTAAACTCACCCAATTTTATTACCTGCACCGTGCCTAGCTGACCCCCCTCCAATTATCGCGCGCATCGACATGTCCCTGATGCGGAGCAGAGCCAGCCCCTTTCACGCATATGACTTGGGACTGTCCTCACCGCTGCCCTTACTGGACGGAGGTCCTGGAATTGTTGCGAGACATGACAAGACTCCCCATCGAGATGTCGATCAAGCACTGCCTTTTAGGAGTTTTACAGTCCTCCAAATCAAAGACCTGAATGCAGTGCAAATTTGCTTCACTGGTGTTGGTGTTGGTGAGGCAACGTATCACTATACACTGGACACAGTCTGCGGCTCCTTGTTTGGTTAAATAGAAGGCCGACCTGTGTGAAAGGTGAGTAGCAGAGGAACGCCACCTGCGTTCTGTTCGCACAGATGAAAATGCTGATAGAGACTTGGAGAAAAATGCTAGAGAGACTGCAGGTGACTGATCAGCCGAGTGGAGACACAGTAGACCTGCAACGGAAGTGACCCCCTTCCCAGCAAGTGCAGTCATCGGAGACTACCCCATTGTCTGATGATGACCGTGGCTAATGAATGAGCAGATTGAATGTTGGAGTGGGTGGTGGGGACCCCAGGAGTAAAGCCTCATACTCCGGCTGCATTCCCATCTTGTGGGTTCTCGGTGGGACAAAGTTGGTGTGCCCTTTGTTTCCATGCCTAATCAATTGGGTTATATCAGATCTATGTTGCCTGATAATGGATATTTAATAGAGACCCTTCCGACATCCCCCCCTACTCAGAAACTAGTGGAACCACGTCTATCTGGATGCGGATATGGGGGACAGATGTTACCAATTGCACGGGTCCGTCTAAATGTTGAAATGCTATTGTATCGTACCGCTACCACCAATGGCTGCCGAAGTTTCTGTATAATTCTGTTATTGTTAAAATAGTTGAGCCATGAGTCAACGCAATATGTCTGGGAAATAGTAATGTCTACTTTGGTAGTGACCAAGGACATATTTGCGGTTATGGGCACGATCATTCATGGCAATTTGCGATCTGTAATATGCATTATAAGTGATGTATCGATCTGACACACTTGAAATGAAACCTCTATGTAAATGCGCAGAAAGCGATGGCATGTACAATAAATTTGCTATCTTCCCCAGGAAATGTCCAGGATACCACCTGTATATGTACTTGCATAAGTGTCCTTAAGATCAAATGCTAATAAAAAAAATGGTAAAAAAAAAAAAAAGATTGGAAGTGCTACCTTGCTGTGTAAATGTCTTGTGCATATTCTGCACTACAGCTGCGTAAAGGACCACAGGGTAATGTCTCCAGTGACCTTGTGTGCATGTCATTTTGATAATGTGATTTTTCCTCAAGCGTCTTCATCCATAAACCTGTGATAACGTGAATCCTTGTCAAGAGAAATCGATGAGACTACAAAGAGGTGGATCTCCACCAAACAGGTGTAATTTCTCTTGACTAAATGAAGTAAATGTTTCTTTATTTGGTGGAGATTTCCTCGTATTCCTCTGCATCAATAACGCGTCACCAAAATCGGCTGGACACGCGCTCAGGGGCCTTTTGTTAAGCTGTCTATCAAGGTGGGAAGAGGACCTTTCCATACTACTAAAGAAAATGGGGGGCGGGGCAAGGGATGACCTATCCCCTGGGCCCAGCCACTAATCAATGGGGGAGGGAGCCACACGGCTCCTCTACCTGGGCCTATTTTGGCACCCACGTCTCCCTGGGCCCCACCCAGAGCACCCAGTGTGCAAGTGGTTGGGGCTCAAGGCCCCCGTGGTCCCAGCCGGCTCCCTGCGTTGCTCTTGCACACAGGGAGCAGCTGGAAATGCAGCTACTTGTGTGTGAGAGCAATACTTTTATCTCCACTCTGCTTCCAGCAAGTGGGAGTGGTTTGACAGCTCCTGATTTCTGGAAGTGAAGTGTTTGCTTTTGTTTGCCGGGAGCTGTTATTTTTTGCTTACAGCCTCGGGGATGTGGTTTTCCCCAGGGCCTGGAGGGACCTGCGTGGCCACCTGTGTAAGACTGCCATAGCCCCAGTAGGTTGTTGTCCCCGGGGTATTATTAAGTCCTTGGAGGGGAGCCCCAAGCACCCCCGTATTTTTTACACAAACTCTGCATGCCCCGGGGACCTGTCCCACCCGGGGGCTACAATTATCTCCTGGGAGACCATGCTTGCTTTTTTTAAAAAAAAAATCATGACGATATTCGCGAATATTTGCAAAATTTGCAGTGAATTTTTTAAAAAAATGCTTTTTTGCCCAGGCGGGGTCCCTGTGGAACCCCAAGACCAAAGCTAGGTGGTTAGTGTCTTTATACCCTGTCCCCTTTTCTTATTTGCGTTTTGTTTTGCGACTTGGCTGAAAACGAGTCCAAGAAGGCTGCCAACACTTCCTGGTTGAAGTGTTGGCAGCCAGTCAGAGCTTGGCAGATCTCTGCCTGAGCTCGTCATTATTTGAGAAGGCTTCACAATAGTAGACATACAAATTTGGATTGAGTGGAAACATTAGTGGTACCACTGCTCTGCTCCTTAGGGTTATTGGCAATGTATTATTGTTGCCTCATAGATGACCAGGTTTAGAATTTTGCCGTAAAACAGAGCAGGGGCCATATATGCTTTGTAAAAATTTAAATGATTGAGGCCATTGCATGTGCCACTCCACACGTGTCAGTAGGGATGTGATGCAGCATAAAAGCAAATCATGCATTACACGACACAAACCAATCTTGACAATGAAAACACAAATGTGCACTTTGCTCACATCTAGAACAAGCATTTGCAATGCAATAGGTCTCGCATTATAAAAGTGTGAGCAGTTGGCATTGTTAATAATAATGCAACACTAGCTATTGGCATTGTAAATGATAATGCCATTTATTTATGTGTTGTTTTATAAAATAGATTAAAAAGGCATTGTCATGAACAATGTCAATAGCTGAAACTTTTGCAAAAGCAAGACCTATTGCATTGCAAATGCTTGTTTCAGTACAACAGGCTTTTTTAAAAGTTTTAGTCACTACTCAAAATGAAATCCATTTTATCAGCATTGCCAGTGCTCCTTTATGTTTAATGCCCTAAATGAAACACAATGTTCTAAGCAGATTGCTAAACAGCATCTCCAGCCCCGATCACAATGTCTCACTTCAAGTTGGACAATGGGCACCCTGTTTTTATGCAGCGCCAAGACGGGGTGAACTAATGCAGACTGAGGTCTGTCAGCCTCCGAAGCTCAAAGCATTCCTTGCAACAGTCCGCTGTGTCAAGGTATTGCCATGTGTACAGCACACACTCTGCAACAACGAGGGGTTTCAAAGTTGGGGGTGACTTCACAAACTTTCCCAAGGTGTTCATCGTGTTTGGGGACAGCGTATTTATGCTGACAGCCAGAAAACTGTTTGTGGTTGTGTGTGTGGCTGTGTGTGGGTGTGAGTGTTGTTGTGATTGTGTGTGTAGTTGTGTGTGTGTGTTGTTGTGGTTGCGTGTGTAGTTGTGGTTGTGTGTGTGGATGTGCGTTTCTGTTATGGTGTGTGCTTGTGTGTGGTTGTGTGTGTTAGGTTAGGTCTGTTAGATGAAACTGGGGGGTTAATGGCTCACCTATCTGCAAAGTAATAGGGATGATCGATGTCTGGACGTCAAAATCCTTTTTGTTGTCCTTCGTAATGAAGTGCAAATCAAGGGTGGGGCTAAATGGTAGTTGGTTGAAAGTTGCCAAAGAAACCGCCCGAAATGTGGTTTCTGTTAAGGTGAGTTTGAAAAGAAAATAATAATAATAAACGGTTTGTCTGTCAAGCATGAATGCACATGAAAAATATCAAAATAATCTATGAAGTCGGAATGCAAGCAGTGTAACCAAAGGCAGATAGTCTAGGAACGTCGCGCTTGTAATTGAATCCAAGTTACTTAGAGCAATGCATGCTGTAAAGAAAGCATAAGCTTTAGCAAAGCTTGGTAACCGATTAATTAAGGAACATCGTCCTACTAAGCTCAAAGTTCTCTGAGAGGATTGTAACACTCCATATGGAAATAAAGTTTCAAAACCGTCATGCGACGCATCTGCGGGGTACATTTCGTCATAATAGATTTTACATTTTAAAGTCAGTATGTGGCATCAGATACTGAGATATTGGTTGCCGGTAAGGTGCCGTTAGGTGGTATCTCAAATGTATAGGAATAACCGGAAAAAAAAACAGTATACTAATCGGCAAGAAATCGAGGTCAGACACATACCTCATGCACGGAATGCATAGGGTGGGGTCCTCCCAGGCAAAGAATCTGGCCTTAATGGGATTCTTAAGTAACTGACAACTCGCAATAGTGGAGGCGGTAAAAACCGGAATGTAATAGCTGGAAATAACGAAATGAAAAGGGTTTAGGAATCTTAAAATCAATTTACAATTAAAACCGCGTGATGCTAATAGGTTAGGGCGAGAGGTACGTCAATCTGGTAGTAGCGTAGCGACGAGGCGTCCTGTTCCAAAATGTCGGGTGATGTGGTGGAACCGAAGAGCTGGCTACAGCGTTTAAATAGGCCAATGGCCGCATTCGTCAGAACAAATTCAATTGAGTGATACGTCGGGGAATGGATGACGATTCGTAAGGGCGTGACTTTAAAATAAAGCTTTCCTAAAAGTAAAACGACTGTGTATTCAATGAAGCTGTTTTAATAAAGGTATCAAAATTCGAATGACAGAGTTAGGTCACATCTTTAGGTGGGGACTGCCATCAATGAAACCCGAGCAGAGCTAAAAGAGAATTCACAATGAAAGGGTCATGATATTGTGTCGTTCACATGGAAACAATGTATCAAGAATTACCGTCTCAATTGTGTTGAAACATGAGTTTCCTATATAAAAAACATTGAAAATCTAAATACATTAGCACTGAGTATAACTATAAATAGGGCAAATTTAAGTGACAGAGGGGTAGTATAAATAAATACAACAAGAACAAGCGGCCGCGAAACTGAAAATGATCGCAATCGCGATCAAACATCAAAGCGGCCATGCGGCCGCGAAACTGAAAGAAAACGAATGCTTTCAGGCTGCCAAATGGTGCGCGCGCCCGGAGCACATGCACTGTAGTTGGCGGCCTGAAATGCACTCGTTTCCACTTCCAAAAGTCGCTTACTATAAGTCTCGCCAGAGCAGCGCTAAAGCGCTCTCTCAGGCGAGACCTAAAAACTACACTGAAACTGAGAAAAGTTTAAGTAATAGCACCGTAAAAGTGTGCTTGAATAGGTAGAAACAGTAGGATTAGTAAAGTAATTAATTTAACATGTTTAATTAACCGATTACCTTATATCTTAATAAAATCGTCATGAAAAACTAAGGATGAAACTTAGCACTTCTATTAACTTCATTGTAAAGTGCATTAACAAAATAGAAAATGGTGCAATTCACGTATGCAATGTTTATATGACTGAAACTTTCAGAAAATGTGTTTAACATTATAAAGATCATATTACCATAGAAAAATGTTATTTCAATGATTTTTAGAAATAGTGTACATGTAGCTACTTTTTGAAATTGTGGTAGTAGGCCTTAATAGAAGATGAACTTTTTTTGTGTAATGATCACTGACATCACTACAAATATGCTCATATCTATTATATGTTTGATTTATTTTGTTACGCTTGAACTGAATTGGGAGTTTATTTTACTACATAAGACATACATTTGAATTACTTTTCCGTAGGCTTCATTATTTCATAGTCTGATGTAATGGACCTTCGATACGCTTCCTCAAGTGTTGCTTTATTTGTTCTGTACATGCTACATTCTTTAAGTGACAAGAGACACTTTCAGTATTTTTCTTTGTATGTGAATTGATGGGAACCTGACCTTTGGATTATATCCATGAAGAGCAAGAAAGTAAATAAGCTCTTTGTCAACCAACCTGTGAGAACATAATGGACAGTCGTTTCTCATGATAAGCAAGGGAAAGTATGCTGGAGTATCAATTTGTACCAGGAGAATGGAAGAATGGTCACATGATGTTCAGACCATCGTATGATAACTACTGATGTCAAAATAAACAATATGGAGTTCAAAAAGTGACTTTCCAAGGAGGAGGGCGGCGACGCCTTCACTTTCCTTGCCTCCAGCATGCCTGCCGGAATTTCTCTTCCATGCCCCTTGCTTTTTCCCCCTTGCTGATGAACTTGCCTGCTGGACGATTTGGAGCTGTCAGGTGAGAGAGAAGACTTGAACTTCCCTTGACTTTGCCCTAATGGACTTGAACTTGATCCCTTTGCCCATGCCAAGAGAACGCTTGTGAACCATCCTCCAGACTTTGTTGGTGGTTGAAATTAATAATCCTAAACCATCCCCTTTATGTATTCTTGTTATTAGAAATAGGCTTACTGTGACTAAATGTGGGCTTTTATACTACGAGCTGTTAGATTCATGACAGAGCTTCTTAAAATGTTACTTATATGCATGGATTTTGGATCTTTAATACAATAACCAAATTGTTTCAATTTGTCTGAGTCTTTTATTGTAACTTAATATTCTTTTTACAGAAATTGTGCTTACCATTATCTGATTTCTAAATACATGATAGAGAAAGTCATAGATTATTTTCAGAAAATAAGGTTCTTTTGCTCTTGTTTTGTGTGGCCACCGCAGAGCTATTGGTTTGTATGAGTCTTGTCAGACGGAACTTCTTTAGGAGCTGGGGTCCTCCAGTTGCAATGCTCTATTTTTATAGCATGGTTTTGAGTGTAATATATTTGAACCTGATCTCCAATTTGTGAGTTGGCTGCCAATGATTGGTGCTCAGTGTGTGGCTGACCGTGGGAAACCCTGATTTCTCATCCCTCACTACGACGAAGAAAGATCCATCGGAGGACCATCGCCTCTGTGGGTGAAGTATAGAATCTGAGAATAACTACAGTTACTCGTATGGGCCCACTGCTAGAAGAGAAATCCTCAGTTTATTGCTAGTGCTGCAACAGATGTTCCAGTTGACATTAAAGCCCCCTTAGTACACATTTTGGAAATGTGACAACTGTTTTGCTGGGTATTCAGTAAGCTCTCTGATGAAGGTTGTATGGGCTCTGTGATTATGGGATTGAAATGAATCACACAGTCATATATGTGTTTCCGAGTAAACAGCAGAGATTTAAAGAAAGTGTACTTAACTGGTTCATCCTTTAGCCAATTATTTTTTTTCTGGTGAATTAAGGCCACCGCATCCCACGCGGTTTTTACCATGAGCTCTTTGATGATCTTGTTAACTGACGGGATTAGTAAATAAACACCAGCTTGGGAATGTGAACTAAGCCAGAAGTAAATAAAGCAAAACAATTTAAGTAAAAGTCCATGATGGCATCTGCACTAAATGTGTTTGGCTGATCAACAATTAACAGGCCAGTATGTACGCAAGTGTGCCTGATGGATGTGGACTGCTGGGGACATATTGTGAATTTTTCAGGAGGAGCTTCAAGCTTGAATGGTTCCTCTCTCCACGAGGTACGCATGAGTGACAGCAGGCCCATTTTGTGCTAAGTGGCCATCCTCCCTATCCTAGAAGCCTGCTATGACACATTTACTCCACTTGTTTTAATTATAAAGCATGCGCTTTGCTTATTTTTTCGTAACACTGAGGAAGGGGAGAGCAAGACGGACCTGGGATTGAGAACGGACACTTGGACGCGAGAGACGTTCACCAGGACTCCCTTGTGGACAACGTGGTGAATGATTGTGGCCAGATTTACATTTTGAATGATTAGTTTATTCACAAATAATCACTGTGTGAAGGAATAAAATGAAAGAATAACACCTTACCACAGGATTTCTTAGATCGCTGAAAACATACAGGTAAGCGCAGGTGAGGATCAGGTGTCTCATCTTCAGTGTAAATCCAGAACCAGCTTGCACTAAAAAGATAAACAGAACTTCTTTAAGAAGACAGATCATAATCCCCAGGTTTCAGTCTTATGCCTTTGATAGATAATTGTATAGATTATACAGGAAAACCCGCAATCCCAGTACAAAAACGTGTGTCTAATTATCTTGTTGTTGTGTATGGCGTCAGTCACATGCTATTATCCAGAACACCATATTTGAAACTTGACTTTTCACTGTACTGATGACAAAACAGTAAAACCCGCTCTGATGGGAGTGAAGTGAAAACCTAGATTCTAAAGCTGGTGCTGAGGCAGCAGATAGTGGTTGGAAGATGAGGGTGGCATTTGTACTGTGTAAATTAGGCACATTCTCTGGTCTGTGCTACACTTACTTGGATGGACTTTGGTCTCAAACGGAAGTTTACAATCATTAATTTCAACATTTCAATCACAGTGAAGCATGTCTTGCCCCACAGCAAAGACAGAGAGGAGTATATTTGGGAACCATAAAGATTAATTTCAAATTAGTAAAGTTACAATCTCAAATCAGTAAATTCAATCAATAATCACCTGATTGCAAAATATTAGTAAATCAACAAGGCAAGTAAGCAAAACAATGTTCAGTATTTAAAGTAGAAGTTAAATACATGAAGATTCAGCTCCTCTTATGGAAAATATTGTAGATAATTTACAATTGCAATTAAAGATGGGGAATTCATAAGCAACAGGCGTCAGAAGGCATGGAATCTGAAATAGAACCAAATGAAGGTTCCAATCAAAAAAGGAGAAATGCACTTGCTCTAGAAAGTAAGTCTCTGGGCAGAGATATAGGAAGCATTGGGTCTCAAGAGAAGGAAAAGACATGTCTACCTGCAAAGGTGGATGGGGCAAGTGTTCTGACTAACAAAGTTTGCATAGTTAAAACTTCAAATTAAGCCAAACAGATACATACTACAGGTTCCCACGGAGTAAGAACTAATCAAAATCAGTGTTCTCGCTGTACTCAGACTCTTTCCCATGGATAACACAATGCCAGCTACTTCCATCATTGTGGCCTTTGTTAGATCTCACAAAGGAGTATCTACCTCCTCTGCTTTTCATACTGTGCTGGTGCTGAGAATCATCATCCAAACTAGTTAATTCCTACCCTACAGCATTCAAGCTGTAAGCTAACAAAGAATAAGACAATTTAATGGGAATATGGTGATTCCGGTACCTCAAGCAGAAATAAACGTATGCAAAGCAAGCAAAAGTACAATGTTTATTTAAAAAAAGAGTAAGGCACCTAGGCGTGAAATAATGTGAGTAAAAATGTGTACAATAACATATGCCCACATGTAAGCAATAGTCATGTGGATTACAGATTAAGCTATCATTAAGCGCAAATAAATGATGGCGACTGCGTCACCACAGGTCTTGTTCCCATTAGTCCTAGGAATGTAGGGATGCTAGGCACGTTGTGAAATGGCGAATGCCCTACCATCACCTGGAGCATTTTTTTTTTTAAATATTGGGATGGAATGGTGTGGGGAAGGTGTTTCCAGGAGTGATGAAGGATAGAGACAAGAAGCCAATTATCTTTTAGGTCTGGCATTAGCCAATACCTTTTGATTTTACTAAAGTTATATGTAAAATATACTTACTTACAGGGGTTTTCAGCTTTCTCTCTTCATCCATTGATTTAATGTTTTGTCATCCACATTTTGCTTCCACCCCCTTACAGTATATATTTTGGGGCAGTGGGTCCGCCTACTTCAGCCACTGACTATGTTCATTTTGAGTGACTGCATTTAGCCCTTTCACAAGGAGAACATCCACATACAAGGTATTACCCTTCAGTACCGCTGTTTTTGTTTTTACTTTATTATTACATTAGAGTTGCTTTTGCTTGTAGAGTCTGATGGGAAAGCAGGACACTCCTTTTCAGATGTGAACAATTGACACATTCCAGCTTTATCAGTTTCTGTCTCCTGCCAATGCTGTTAAACATTTGTTTTAGAGTGGCAGTTGTTTTCTGGACTACTGCTTTTTACACACCATACCAGTGTGTCCATTTGAAAGTGTTTACTATTAAGTTAGGCAACCATTGTCCATCTGGTGTATTCTAGTGAATGGTCTGCGTTCTGTGTGTCATAATGTATCTGTGAAATAAACAGCCCATATGAAAATTGACACACTGCAATAACAATAGTGCACCAACTCTGGGAATAGTCAAAAAATGTTGTGGAGAACCGACCCTTTTCAAAGACAAGAGTAATAAAAACAGCAGCTCAAAAAAACTCAGAATATAAGCGCATGAGCGTTCTTTATCTTTACAACCCGGTCTGTCTTTCCTTCTTTTCTTTTTTCTTTCCTTCCTTCCTTGTTTACTATTTATTTTCTTTCCTTTTTGTTCTTTTTCCTTCTTTCCTCTTTTGTTTTTTGTTTCTTTATTGCCTCCCTCTTTCTTTCTCTTCTTCCTTCTTTGCTCTTTCTTTCTTGCCTTTTTTAGAGACCAAAACAACACTTTTGGCTTAAGCCATTTTTTTTTAGATTGATGAGGGCCCGGCAGCTTCCTGAACAATAAAAGTTTTTAAAAACCATTAAACGAAACAAGAATTGCCATAAGGCTAGCGGTCAACGCAGGACCTATTGACTTTGCTAATATTTGTTTGTATTTAGACGAGTAAGAAGTGGGTAATGCTGAGCCAATAAAGAGGAGTTTATGGTTGCATGCTTATTTATTGGACTGTTGGTGTTCACTAAATAAAGTAGGAATCTATTTATAGGTTACCAGACATTCTGACAGCATCCTGTTTTGGGAGTCAATAAAGTCAAACTGATTAGCTTGAGTTTATACAACAAATTGCATACTGAAAATTGGCCTCCCTATTTTCACTATACGGATTTTGTGCAGTGCTGACTTCACACATCTCCAACCATAAGGTGCCTTTAATAATAATAAGAAAACGATCAAAACTTTAAAAAAATATTACAGGGGTGGTGATGCTGTGATTGTGTGTGTAACATTTCATTAGATACACTTTACCACACGAAAAAGAGCCTTGCAAGTCACTTTATAAAGAATCAGTCTTTAGCCTCTTTCTACTGCATAGTGAAGAAACTCCGCGGTGTCTTGCAATATCCTTATAATTCATGGAGGCGATACTTTATTCTATATATCTTGTTTAATCTATCACAATGATCAGTAGACTGTTCTTCTTGAATATTGATTTGTATAAAATACAAGTCCACTGACTTTATGAAGACATCAAGTGCAGAATCCATACATTTCATACTGCAATGAAGCAGTTTACCCAAACATTGTCTTTTCTTCATATCTGATGATAAATCCAATGATAAATCTTGGTCCCTTTAATCTCTTCAGTGCTCTGTTTAGCACTGTCTGCTATATCTTTCTCTTATTCATAGCATGTATGGCAGGGAACACTTAAGGAATTATTTAATTGATTTGTATTCAAGGTACATCTGATCACTCAGAGAAAACTAGAAAAAAACATGGGACCACCACAGATTGTGGAACATCTGAATTCTCAGATAAGGACTTAAGGCCTCATAAATGAAACTGTAGCTTTGGAATTTAGAAATAGCGATAGTTAATAAAATTGCAATTTAAGAGTTGCAAACAGTATGTACTAAGCCTGACATTACTAAATAGCAATTGCATAATAATCGCTCTCCTTTATCACCAATTTCCAATTTGTAATTTGTAATTCATTTTGTTTCACAAATTGCAAATCATGGGTTCAAATTGCAAAGTTGCAAAAGCGAATGATGGCATCACAGACTACGGAGGTTTCTCAGCCTGGAAGAGGAGGACAACTTTGCCTTTCTTCTACTGAAGATTAAAAGGCCACAAATGTTCAGCAAAGAACCACAGGAGGAAGTTTGGAAGAAAAGGAAAAGAAAATTCAGCGTGCAAAACATTTTGGAAGAGAAATGTGTGGCTGAAAATGGTCAATTGTTTGCAAAGACCTCACAATAACTTGACTTGGAGGCTTACTGAAGAAACAGAGTAATGCTGTTGAGAGAGGGGTCACTAACAGAAGGATACAAGAAACAATTTGTATGACCTTAGGACTTGGACCAAAGACAAAAAGTGGCAGCAGGAGGCAGAGGGCTGCAGCAATAGTAGGACCCCGCACTGAAGCAATACCATCTGCAATGGAACCATTTTTAATCAAATCCACTACACAGCCACTGGCTCTGTAAGGAGGTTCAGCAATTGACACATCATATCCAAATCAAAACTTTTATTTTTCAATATGCAAAAATTTATCTTTTAATTTTTTTAAACATTAATTATAATGTAAGCTAATAATTAGTTATTTTGTTATAAATTGAAATGACATTCCATGTACACTGCCAGATAAAGCACAACCAGTGCATCATGGGAAATTTAGTCCTTGTACATAGATTCTTATTTGCAAAATGACCAATAAAGAAGACATCTATAGAGTTAAATTGAAAACTATCTTTGTTAGACCTGTGAGCTTTAGGGTGGTCTTCCCACAAACGTTTTGCCTACTCCTCTCATATTTGTTTGATGAATTAGTTTTTGGTGGCCTTAAAAGCTACTAGTTGGCCTGCAGCACTTACGGTGCCACCCACTTAAGTAGCCCCCTAAAACATGTCTCAGGCCTGCCACTGCAGCCAGTGAACAGTATTAACAGCCAATTCAACCTGGCAAAATAACCCCCTGCCAAGCCTAAAACACCCTTTTCAATACATATAGGTCAGCCTTTAGGTAGGTCCTAAACAAGGCAGGGTGCATTATGATTAAAATGTTTGAAGTGTATTTGTAAGTTTGTCATGTCCTAGTAGTGAAAAATTACATTTAATAAGTGATAACTTTTGTTTGGGAGCAGGTAGAAATATAATGTTTGGTATCTAGGGAATTACAATTTAAAATTATCTTCGTGCCCTCAGACGACTGATCAGCTGCTTGAGACCTGCTTTTCTGCTTGAGCCCAGGAGTTTCAGAGTGATTCCAATGGATAGTTGGCTGGCCTCCTGATTAGAGTCTCAGGGAAAGAAAATGCTCCAACTATCTTGAACTCACAACTGGACCCAGCCTGAACCTCTAAGTGGTGCCTTTCCAGTCCTGGACCCTTGGAGGTGGTGCTAAATGTAACCAGATAGCCCTAATCCAAAAATGTGTTGGCAGAGGTTTGCACCCTGTCCAAGTAGGGACCCTTATTCTAGTCAGGGTAAGAGAGTCACAAAGCTAAGATAATCCCCGCTCACCCCCTTGGTAGCTTGGCACAAGCAGTCAGGCTTATCTCAGAAGCAATGTGTAAAGCATTTGTGAATACACACACAGTGAAAATACTACAAATGGGCACCACACCAGTTTAGAAAAATAATCAATTTTTATCTGAATAAAACAAGACAAAAAAGACGAAAATCCAACATGTATAGGTAAAGATATCACTTTTAAAAGTTGAAAACTGTTCAGTTGATAGAAATGCATGGATGCATTACTTTTAGCACAAAGTACCTGTGATGCATCAAAATCAAAGCCAAAAACAGGCGCTGGGGAGGTGAAGCATCGAAAAAGCAAAGTGGTGCATCGGTTCCTAACTCCCAAGGGAGGTGAGGCATCAGTTCCTTACTGTTCGGGAAGGTGATGCTTTGGTTCCTTATTGCAGCGCAGGGAAGGTGATGCGTCAGTTCCTTACTGTCAGGGGAGGTGATGCATCGCTATCCGGACACGTGGCCTCGTTTCCTTTCTATGAGGCAAAGTCGATGAAGAACTTGGCACCCAGGGACGTTGCGTCAAAAATCCAGACACGCTGTGTTAATGCGGCTGAACAGGCGCTAAGTCAGTTTCACAGGTGATGCATTGATCTCTTCAGCCGCACATCAAGGCATGGGTCAGAGTCGGAACATGCGCCACGGACGTCTGTGATGCAGTGCTCGGGACTCGGGTTGCGGTGATCTTTCAAACGCACTGCAGGCCCCACGTCGATTCTTTGGCTGCACAGCAGTGATGCATTGATTTTTCAACCCCATGACAGTGCTGCGTCGAAAAATGGATTATATTGGTTCTTAGCAGCCAAGCCACCTCCAAGGGCCGAGGAAATGGAATTAGCACCACTTGCCAAGTCAGAAATCCCAACAGAGCAGTTCAGGGGCTGCAGATGAATTCTTTGATGGCCCTGAGACTTCTTAACAGGAGGCAAGCACACAAGCCCTTGGAGAACCTTGGCAGCAGGATACAGAAAGCAAAGTCAAGTACTTTCACTGCCCAAGACAGAAGCAGCAAGCAGCAAGCCACCAAAACAAAGCAATCAGTAGAGTGTCAGTTCCTCCTACAGCATCCATCTATTCTTTTTGGCAGAATTTCTGGATATGATTTAGTCCTGAAGGACTCTGAAGTTATGGTGTCACAGCTTCAGTATGTATACCAGTTTTTGCCTTTGAAGTAAGCAAACTTCAAAGGAAAGTCTCTGTAGTGCACAACACCCTGCCATTCCCTGACCTGGCTCCAGATACACTACAGGTGGTGGAGACAGCTTTGTGTGAGTGTCGAGAGTGAATGCACAAACAGCTCAACTGTCAACCAACCCCAGACATGGATTCCACAGGCAGGAAGAGTCACAGAAAGGTAAAGCAAGAAAATGCCTACTTTATAAAAGCGGTATTTTCAAACATGCAAATTAAAAAACTAACTTCACTAAAAGATGTATCTTTAAATTAAACTCAAAATCTCGGTCTCTTCCCAATTGGAAGTTACACTTGTAAGATCTTACAAGCCAGCTCCAATGAGAACCTATGGGAGAGACAGTCCTTGCAATAGTGAAAAACAGAAACAGTATTTCACTTTCAGGACATGTAAAACACACCAGTACATGTCCTAACATTCACATACACATACACATACACTGCACCCTGCCCATGTGGCTACCTTGGGCCTACCTTATGGGTGCCTTACATGTAGTAAAAGGGAGGGTTAGGGCCTGGCAAGTGGTTGCACTTGCCAGGTTGACATGGCAGTTTGAAACTGCCCACTCAGACACTGCAGTGGCAGGTCTGAGACATGTTTGCAGGGGTTCTCATGTGGGAGGCACAATCAGTGCTGCAGGCTCAAAATTAGCATTTGATTTACAGGCCCTGGGCACACCTGGTGCACTTTACTAGGGACTTACTGGTGAATCAAATATACCAATCATGGATAAACCAATTACAGATACATTTTACACAGGGAGCACTTGCACTTTAGCACTTGTCAGCAGTAGTAAAGTGCCCAGAATCCTAAAACCAGCAAAAATGAAATGCAGCACACAGTCAAAAACAGGAGGTCAGAAGCAAAAAAAGACAGGGGAAACACATGCCAAAGATGCCAGGTCTAACATAGCAAAACCAAAGGGGATGATGGACGGAGCACTTGAACATTGCAAACACTCACCCCCTGTCAACTGATCTGGGTTTAATCCATCATCATTCTTTAGCTCACTCCGCCACCCCAATTCAGACATGGCCATATGCAAATCAGTCTGACCCTGTGCCTCATGGGAACAGTCCAGCCCAAACTACCAAGACATGTCTTCCCTGGACCGGAAACAAGCATCCAACATTGGGACCTATACATTTTTTGACTAACAGATGCTCTGACAACAGAGGTGAGACCAGGAACTCCCTATTCATTGATCCACCCAAGGTGCTTTGTCAGTCACCCTGATTTCGCAGACTCTCTCACTATGTTCTTCTCCCCAGCAGCAATCCTATGCGGCGGCTCCTCGCAGAAGGGGTATCCGACCTCTTGGAGCCCTCATCAGCTACAGCCAGCAGCTTTGTCCCACTGGAGATTTTCGATTTCCAAAAAAGAGACTAAGCCCGAACGTATAAATCTTCACCGCAACTTCGTCCAGCGAATCCCTGACAACACCTGCTCCTCGAACACTGCCAGCTGCCTTGCCACACTGCACTTTACCTTCTCAGAAAATTTTCTTCAAAAATTCTTCTGAGTCCAAAGGTAAGCGGAAACCAGACACACTCCACTTCATGTGCCTGATCTGGGGTCCATCGTGGTTGGCAATTAATTTACCCCGTTATCTATGCCCCGCTCCACAGTTGGCACTTCGATCTTTTAAGCGTAAATTTGCACTTACATCTTTAAGAATTCAGAAGTCTGGTTCTTCTGATTGGATTTTTTTCATTTTGGTGCCAAATAAGGTTTTAAAATGTACTATATTTTTGTAAATGAGTGTGGGATTTTTCCTGTCTCATGTTTTCACTTTATTACTGTTTAAGTGCTACATAAATACATTAGACAACAGTGACTCTAAGTTAAGCCTGACTGCTTTTGTGCCAAGCTACCAGAGGGTTAAGCGCAAGTTAATTTAGTGACTGTGTGGTTCACCCTGACAGCGATTGTAGCTGTTGCAGGAGTAGGGTTTAACACCCCTTAACCAAAAACCCAATTTCTCACAATCTTTATATATGGAATGAACAAAATGTCATTATAACAATTATGCAAGTATTATGCAAGTACAATGTATAAACTTTTGAATATATTTATTGATGTGTTCATTTATCAGATTTATATATTGGTGGGCACCGGGGGTATGAGAGTACTTTACATGCAACACTAATGACTCAGAGGTCTTACGAGTAACACAACCTGGAGTAAAATGTCAAACGGATAGAATAATAGGAGAAACATAGTCAATCTCAGGAAAAGAGAGAGAATCAAAGAGAATATGTCAGGGAGTAGGAGGAGTTGGGGAGAAGGTAGGAGGGGGAAATAGACATAGGGAAAGAAGAAGAAACAAACAGATTGGTTGAGGAAGGGGGGCAAAAAGTGGGAGAGGGACAAAAAGGGCAGAGGAAGACCATGGAAAGAGAGTAGATTGCAGAAAGTGCATGGGCAGAGAGATTATCGGAGGTGGAGGAGGAAGAAGGAGGAAGGGTGGGAAATGGGAAGAGGAAGAGTAAGGCAGGGAAAGAGAGTAGACAAAGCAAAAAGAATTGCAAGAACAGAGATGGCAGGAGAGAAGGGAAGGTCGAGGGAGGTAATGGGTAGGAGAATTTGAGAAAGAGGTATGGAAGGGTAACCAGAACATAGAGGAAAGAGGACAGGAGTAGAACACAAATATTGTTGGAGAGCAACGGAGGGGAGATGTACAACATTCCAAACCCAAAATGTGGCCGCATTTATGGTGTCCTTTATTGCAGAGAGCATACAAATTAGATCTGAAAGTGTGGGGCTCACGTTTGAAAAACTTAAATGCTTAAACCATCTTGTTTCTAAGATTTTAAGATTTCTTCTCTTTTTAAGTTGAATAAAGGCTTCTCTGTTGGATGTTGAGTGTGTTATGTATGTGCCAATTTTGTTTAATGATTTCCTTGATCTTGTCTGACTAAGGGACAAACACAGGATCAGGCCATTGGACACATCTATCCATTTTAATGTTTTTCAAAGAACATTTGTCTGGCGATAAACCATGGACATTTTAATTTCTGTTTTTTTGGGGTACTTATCACCAATTGGCTTGCCACATAAGTTGCCAGACGGGTAAAGTAGTTATGCTTTCTATAACAGTTTCTACACATTTTTAGGAATTATCCAAAAGAGAGTGTTGGTGCTGGTTCCGGTGTATGAAAACTCCTGTGGTGGAGTAATCTATTGGGATCCATATCATTAGAGTTCAGTTAGGTAATAAGTCTATCATTGTTCTGTATGACCAATAAATCCAATAACTGATTAGAGTTTTATTTCTGTCCTCTGGGAACTTTGTGTCCTTGTGAGGGTGTTGAACCAGTCCCTAAATTGTACCTGGGTCTCTTTTGAGCCATTGCAAATACAAAAAGCTGTCAATATTCTGGGCCCATAATTTGATGTGGTATCAAATTATTTTAGGCATTGATCCATCTGTGGTTACCTATTTATTAAGGTGTTTCATAAAGTGCCACATGTCGCCTCACAAGGTACTTAAAAACCATTTGATAGAAGGAAAAATAGCTTACTGACGGGCAGAGCAGGGGACGTTTGAGACCTATCGACATGGTGAAAACCATATCTGATATTCTTCAAATGTGAGGTCCTTCTCTATATTGACTTAAAAGCAAGTCCGAATAGCTTTGATTTCAAAAGCTACCAGAACCTTTTGTGGTTGTGTTCAGATCTCAAGTTACAGGCTGTATTTGCCTCCATGTTTTATTCTTTTGCACAAAGGTTGCATGATCAGGTGGAAAATTGTTTAGCGGAGGGCTCAGTTTGGAATGTTTTGCAGAAGAAACTCATAAATAAGTTCGGGGCAAAATGCAGCCCATGCAAATCATTTCCTTGGTCTTCAGATAAAATGGTTCATAGGACAGAAAGAAATTGTGGTTCAGTGATATTTGTCAAAGTTGTAATTGCAGCTAACTGGACTATAGCGGTCATATGGCATTAGTCAAGAAACATCGCAATTTCCTTCAGTGCCAGGTCCTGTGGATCTATATGTATTCAGTGACGCTACATTGAAGACTAACTTAATTAGAATGAAAGGCAACATCTTCTAAAATCTGTATCCTGTGTTTGGAGTTCCTTATATCAATTAGTGTACAAATGTTTGGGAGAAAATATCAACAAACACAGACTGACATTCTATCATTGAACCACCACCTAAAATTACAGGCCGAGCAGGTGGATAAACCAGGCGTGTGTGTTCTTTGACGATGGAGGGATGAAGGCCAGGGTTCATGGAGCAGACTGCTCACAATTAATAATTCATGCTCTTTTAAACTGATCCACCCCAGTCATTTCCTTACGTGTGAGATCTGTAATCATCCATTGCAATTTCATTGTGGAGGTAAATCTCAATTGTTCTGTGGTGGGTTCTGCTCTTAAATTGTCTCTTGGCCCATGTGTCATATTCCTCCACCCTTTTTTCAGCAGGGTTTATGATCAGTGTATTCTGGGCCAGAAGATTCAGTACTGTGAAAGTTTAAAATGAACATCTTTCTAGGGTGTGTTTGCTTTCCATTTGTAAACATTGAGCCTTGCCTGAAACTCTCCAGGTTCAGGTAAAATTTCAGTTGCAGAGACACCTGCATAAGATGAGAGGATTTTCAATGAAAAACAAAGTCCTCAAATAAATAGGTCCTCCATGTTTTAACCTCTTAAAACACAGATTGACCATAGACGAAACCTTGGAACTAAGCATGAACTTAGTACCTACACCAAGGAATGACAGCGTGCAATAAATATTGGAAATTCAGTCATTCCTAAGGAAATTGAGGTTAAGAAATATATAGCTTCACAGGGCTTAGAAATCCATCTAGGTTCAATCAACCTGGCCCTGCTTAACCTGTTCAAGTAATGTAACTTTTTAGAATAGCTGGCCTTGAGCTAAATTCTACAAGATAGCAGGTTAACTTAACCTTTCACCGGCTGAATTTGTAGCCATAAACATTATTGCATTCAACAATATACTGAACATAAAGCCGGCTGTTAAACTACATCAGAGTGTTTAAAGATTTTGAAGCAGGCATGTATCCCTCCCATTTAAACAGGCCTTCATAGAGAAAGCAATGTGTGAACTTTCGTTTGTGTATGTGCTAAGACACAAACAAATGCCCCTTCACTGATGCTGCTTGGTAGCCAGGAGTAGCAGTGGAGCTTCAACAATAATCTTTAATAAAGGGTCTTTCTTGCTGTAAAGAGAAAAGTTGAGGGTTGGGAATCTTCCCATGCTACCCTGGCACACTATAATCACCACCTGTGTGGCACACCTGCTCACGTGTCAAGGTTGTGCTAACCTGCACAGGAGTAGGCAAACGTTTTTGTCCTTATCTCAAGTTTACTATAGGGCCTATGTTTTTAGAATGCTTCCATTTTGGTTTGCAGGTCTGAACATATCCTCCATCATGCTTTAAGAAACCGTCACACAAGCTGACTGAGTGACACAGAAAAGGCTAGGGGCCCGATTCACAGAACTAACTTAAGACAAAATCCTAAACTTACTACTTTTGGTATTCACAGAAGGCATTTAGTAGTAGTAGTAAAGTTAGGATTTTGTCTTCAGTCTGTCTTCAGTCAAATTTAAGACAAAATCCTAACTTTACTACTACTAAATGCCTTCTGGGAATACCAAAAGTAGTAAGTTTAGGATTTTGTCTTAAGTTAGTTCTGTGAATCGGGCCCTAGATTATTTGAGTGGTCTGTATATAGCATTATTTCTTACTTGCAACACAACTAGAGAGAAAGATGGCAAAGGATGTGCTAAGAACATTAGGACTCTAGCCTCTATACTGGAAGTTAGTGCTAGAACACTTGGGAGTTAAGGAAGAATTTGGCAGGTGAGTGGCACAGGGGTCAGATACCAGACTTAAACTGCAGTGTTCAAGTTGAGAACTACAGGAGCGATTTATTTACTGGGGGACGGAGTATTCTCCCTTGGCCTGGTGGACGGAATTACGGACGTCAGGAAGAGACTACTCTGCGAAGCAGATTTATAAATTACCACTTAGTTGTTGGTCATTTACAAAGGAATTAGCAGGAAGTGCCGTCATAGCAGGTCCTGTCAATGCATTTTACTGTTTGAAGAAATAAAGCCCTGTAGCAAACAGTATTATTTTTTCTTTACAAAAAGAAAATCCAGAAACTGGATTTTCTTTTCAAAATGAACAAAGTAATGCTCCCCTTCCCATGGGAGGTTTCTCCCATGGTAGGGGAGCATTATAATGACTTTACTGTTCCTTACCAGCAGGTAAGGAACAGTAAACATTACTACATGTCTGCTCATCTAAATTCCTCCAACTGCCCTGACTCCTCAGGGCTGTCACGGCTGAGACAAAGTAGTCTCCACATTGATTAACCCTATGGTCCACCCGCATGTAATTGTGGCGGATCAAACACATTCTTGGCAGTAACGATACTCCATCACCGTACAGACTATTCTTACTGCCAAGAAATAAATCGGGCCCCAAGTGTTGATTATTTCCAATACTGATAACTCCAACATGATCTCTTAAGTGCAGCTCTGATGAGGGAGAAAATGGCAGAGGAACATCAACCTTAATTTTCAGGTTTGATCATCACAGTGCGCTGAGCTGTCAGTGTCAAGATAATGTAAATCTTTCCAAAAAACGTCTTCTGGCAGAACAAACAGCTGATTCAGGCTGTTATCAATGAAAAACTAAGACCCTTTATCATGCATGGGAAAAAGCAACCCTTCACCTGAATTTTCACTCCCTAATGCTGCTGTCCCTCCTTCTCCTCAATCTGACTGAGTAGATATTTTAAGTGGACAAGTCCATAGCCTACAAGGCAAGAGGACTCTTATGAAAGTTTTTCTTACAGCCAGAGGGGGAGAGCTTAGTCGCTTTGATGTTGTGGAGGCCAGTGATAGATGGTATCGTGTATGAGGTGTTGGTTCACTGAGGCCTCATGTTAGGTCTGAGGGTTTGGTGCTTATGTAGCATATGAAGAGTAAAATAATGTGTGGTCCACCCACATAAGACACTTTTCTTCTAACTGTACACATACAGCCTCAGATTCCTCTGCTTCAGCTTTTCCTACTTGCACAAGTCTCCAGGTGCCTGTTGGTGTTTAGGTCCTACCTATAAAAAGGGCATCATGCCTAGGGGTTGTCCCACCTTCTTTAAAAATAACTAAAACACCCTGTGCACCTTCCACGCTCTACTAGTTCCTACCGCGTTTCAAATAGTACAGCAATTCACCCAGCTCCTCTGCTAATGTGCCTTTTTTGCCGCACAATTTACTCAACCCAGTCACATAATTTTCTCCTTTATAATGACAATGACATGTCATTTGTCAAGCAGTAACATAATCTACTATTCTAATCTATGGCAGTCTATAAAGAAATATACAAGGGCACTTGTTCTTGACCAACCACTGTCCTGGCAAGATGCAAATTGAATTTATAGGTCCCTGAAGAAAATCACATGGCGTCTGTTATCACATAGGAGGTTCTGACTGTTGACCAAGGTATATCAGCTGTCAGAACTGAAACAACAGTGCGATGGGATAAAATTCAAGAGTAATCTATTGTCATGTTATTTACATCAATACACGTATGCCGGCTAGATATTTATTATGTTGTTATTTGCTATGTTAGTTATCTTATTTGCTATGAGTTATGTTGTTATATGTTATGTTATGAAATCTCATGTTATTTATTGTTAGGTCTCGCGAGCCAAAGGCTCGAAGAGACATTTTATATCTGGGCTTTACAAAGTGCTGCCGTGGCCTAAAGCTACAGTGCATGTGCGCGGGCGTGCGCGCCGCACTTACTTTCACGGCCGCACGGCCGCTTTGATCACGATCACTTTCAATTTCGCGGCCGCAGACCCAGCCTCCTCTGCCAGCACACCCACAACTGGCAACATTATTAGTTTTGTTTCACAGTGCAGTGTTCTCGTGGCTCAGCATGGCACCCACTTCATGGATGCCGCACTTATACTTTCACATCTCAGCAGCACACGCTTCACGGACACGGGACGCCGAGCTTCAAGCGCAGTTAGTAAAAGTTTATTAACTCTGTGTCGCCGCTTGTTGATCATTCCCTCTCTCCCACATCAGTCGCGCTGGTTGTGAGCACTGTGCATGGCAGACCAAGGTGCACGTACGCCTACAGTGAGGGCGCCAGCGAACTGTAAATACATGCCGCTTCTCTGCTGTCTTCTCAGCTTTGCACTTTTAGGTGCATCATGACGGAAATGCAGCTGAGCCCAGAATGGGGGCAGCAATTTAAAGCATAACAGCTCAGCCCTGGGGTGTTGTGAGCAGGGGGTATGCTAGGCGAAGGGCCCCATGCACATAACCGCTTACGAGCAGCCAGCCCAGCTGACAACATGGCCAAAGGTAATTATTCATTCTCCCCCCACACCTTGTTTCACAGTGCAGAGTTTTCTTGGCTCAGCACGACGTCCATGAGCGCCATGCTTTCACTTTTTCTACTCTACAGCACATGCTTCATGGAAGGTGCGATTCAAACATAGTTAATACAATGTAATTAACTCTGAGTTTAACGGGTGCTTCTGCTGTGTTTCCCAGGAACCAGTTAAAGCTGTGCTTTTTATCTAACCAGCATTCTTTGAAATGGCTGTCCATTTACAGGAATCACTAGTAACAGTGTGAGGCAAGTTCTAGCAGTCTACTCCTGTTCGCTCTCCGCTCTCCCCCTTCAGAAGCCAAGGTGTTGTTTCATCTCAGCTCTCTTCGCTCCCTTCCCCCGCATGCAAGCTCTTGGGGAAAAAATGGATAAAAGAAAATATCGAGGCTAACTGAGAAAATAAAAAAATCCTTAGAAAACGCAGATGCTGCTTCAGATAAAAACACTTCAGACTTGTTAATTTATTCTTCCTGCTGTAAGCTTCATCAAGATCTTTATTTTAAATGTATTATTACAAACTATTGCATCTTTGTAATTTCATTAAATAGCTTTTCACACGAGTAATCACTTTAATCTATCCCAGGCCTTAGATTTACAGATAGCCCCTCCCCATTTGCTACAGATACTATGACCCTTGTGGATTGAACACTTGCTGACAGACATTCCTCCCCTCTCTGGCAGTTTGTTGTCTTTCCGCCATTACCCCACAGCAGGCTTTAGCAGCCCCCACGTGTGTCACAGCCCAGACCGATGCAGTTTCCAGGACAGCCCCTCCCCTCCCATTTGCTTCAGTCAATATGGCCTGTGCCAGAAGGCTGATAATTAAGATACATGATGTACCCCCTAGCAACTTGTAGCACTTCGTGAACAACAAAGTACTCACTTTCCTTTCTGCAACACAACAAGGAGGCTGTTTTGTACGTGGTAACATGAAAAAAACAGTTTTAGGTCTCGCCTGAGCCAGCGCTTTAGCGCTGCTCTGGCGAGAGCTATAGAAAACGGTGATTTGGAAGTGCAAACGAGTGCTTTTCAGGCCCCCAACTACAGTGCATGTGCGCCGGGCGCGCGCACCAGTTGGCAGCCTGCATGTACATTTCGCGGGCGCTTTGATGTTCTCAGTGAGCCGCGCGGCCACTGCGAACATCAAAGCACCCGCGAAATGATTACTTTCACTTTAACGTTCGCACCTACTTGGCAGACTGGTTCTCTGTTACTCTTTCCTCCTCTGCTCTCTCTCCTCAGAGTCCGTCCCTCCCCCTGTTGCAGCAGCTGGCATTACACGGGGGAGGGTGGCTCTTCATGCCTACCAGGCCAGTGGCGCTCTTCGTAGTCGCATTAGTGGCACGAAGCGCTTTATAAATTCTATATTGCAGTAGTAATCGGAGTTACACGCCTCAAAGCGCTTCAGCGCCTCGTCAGAGGCAATAAGCGCTATATAAATCCAGTTACAGTACAATATTTCCACAGAAGCCCCTTATAACGCAACCAAACCTTCTTCGGGGCCCAACTCGTGCAGAAGGCATGAATGGTGTGCTCAGGTGTGGGCCCCAGGGGCCCATACTGATGCTTGAAGGCCTCACCGGCACCAGCACGCTCCAGGGGCAGGCCTTCCCGTGCAGCCGTCTCTGCACCTCCGTGTCTCTTTGCTTAAACCGAAGCCCCGCTCCCCCCCCCACCCTCCCCCACTTGTCTGTTATCTCTGGCTTAGGGCTAGTACCATATAACTCTCTCCGCTCTGATAAGGCAGATCTCTGGTTTGAGTTCTCGAAGAACAAACAATACGTTTTTTTATTCTTTCCTTTCTGAAATATTTTACAGCCCTGTTTATGAGGGAATTACCAGACACTATTTATATCAGGGAACGTAAGATGCTTTTCTTAGTCTGCGGTAAAAGACTTCAAAAAGAAAACACCGTTTGCCTGCTATCGAAAAGTACATCTAAAGGAAATTGTGTTGGCTTATCACTTGCAGATGGAATATTGTAATTTTTATTTTTGTAAAGTGCTGCACAGTGACACATGGTCTTTACTACACGTGATTAGCTTTCATAAGTGGATACATGCAATGTTTAGATTATACTAACATTTACCTAAATAAAGCATCTATCGCCTTAAATTAGACATATATAACAATAGAGTGATAACACAGCCATGTTATACGGTTCCGCTGCTTTTTGGCCCTGTAAAAAGCGGGTGTTACAATAACCTAGTTAAACAAGCATTTGCAATGCAATAGGTCTCGCAGTTATACGAGTTTGAGCTATTGGCATTATAAATGACAGTGCCTTTTATTTATGTTTTAAAAAAACCAAACTTAAATAAAAAGCATTGTCATTTACAATGCCAATAGCTCAAACTCCTATAAATGCGAGACCTATTGCATAGCAAATGCTTGTGTTATTTGTTACTCTACCAACTTTATGCCTGTAATTCAAGTCAGCAAGAAGCCATTGGTCAGAAGAAGGCCTTGCGATATTGGAAAATAACCTTTAGAATGGACTGTCTGGCTGGCCAGGCGGTTCATTTTCCCAACAGAATCTGAAGACAAGCAGCATAGCAGAAATGACAGAAGGAATCCCCGCTGCTTGCCCAATGTGGGAAAGAGGCCAAATAGCAGGGTGAGTCTTGGAGCGACCAACCAATGAGCCCAGAAAATATCATCACACTTAAATAAGGTCAGCAAAATGCTGTTCAAGTTCTCAGGACCTTTGCTATTTTCTTGTCCCAGCACTGGTATCTCCAATACAATCACAGCTCCGGCAGAGAAAGAAAGGAGGCTGATTTGTATTGGGTCAGTCCCCCATGCAAAAGATTCTCCCATCACTGCAGATCACGGACATGCTGTGTGTGCAGGTGGCAGGGAATTTCTGTCTGCTGCTTGAAACACCCACCAGTGGCCACATTTTTGGTCTGGCCCAGAGACAGCGCCAGCTGTTCGTCAGTCTTATGTTTTCTAAACAAACCAAATACAGCCATAATATACATACATAGAATAACTTTTGGTCAGTACTCCTTATCCATTGGTCAGTCCAGTTGCCATTCTCGTTTTGTTGGTTTCCGCCAGAGCATGCAGCATAAGGCAATGGTTCATTCCACTTCATCCATTGGCTGTCTTGTACTCTGAGTGTGGAATTTTGCCCGATCACTTGTGCAGAGCTGCCCGAGAAGAAGTGCAATTCAACTCCATTGTTTGTGTGCCTGGGATGCTGGGCTACTTCTTTATTTCTACATATTTCCTATATGTTTGTCAAATTTCTATTCACACTACATGAGTTTGCAAAACAACTGCACACTTAGGAAGGCCAACACAATGAGCGTACAATAATCTGACTGTAAGGCCTTCACACTGAGTGTACAATAATCTGACTATCAGGCCTACATGCTGAGAGTACAATAATCTCACTCTCTGGCCTACATACTGTGCGTAAGTAAACGGACCCATTGGTTCTTAACTCGGGTTCCATAATGCCTACTCAGGGAGTGGAGACTGGTTAAATAAGCATTTGTAATGAAATAGGTCCGCATTCACGCGAGTTTGAGCTATTGGCATTGTAAATGACAATGCCTTTTATTTATGCTTTGGGTTTTATTTTATTTAAATAAATTGTATTTGTCAACCAGAGGATATCACAGTTATTCACGGATTTAAAGCATATAAAAGGACAAAATGAAACAAGAAGGGATGTCGATAAGTAGCAAAGGGCTTCACAATAACAGTATTTCGAGGTTAAAATATCACTGCCTTAAATAATACAACATTACAAATATAAAGAAGAAAGCAATCATCAATTTTTAGCCTCATTGATATCACAAAAAGTAATCATTAGAATAAGAGCCCCCATATAGCATTTAACTTTGTCATAGAGTGAGAACCCCTAGAATTTGCCAATGCAGCTTCCATCTCATACGTTTCCCTGACTAGCGTCCACCAATCACTTACTCAAGGAGGACAGGGACTAATCCATAGACGGGCAATTACCAGCCTGGCAGCAACAAGTAGAATCAGAAATAGACAAAAAAGTCTGTGACTCATATTCTCTGGGCCAATCATAATTTCCCTAGTCGAGAAAGATGGATTTATCCCCAGCCTCCGAGAGCATTCTTGGCCCACCTGCTGCCAAAATGTACCCAATGTTGGACATGTTACGAGCATTTTGTCCGAGCACTAGCTGAGCCTGGCGAAGCCCATTTTGATATTTTCTCTGGCGTGTAGTACAGCAGGCAAACAGTGCGAAACTGTTGTAAACGTAAATTAATAGAATGAACTGAATCACAAATGGCACTTAAAGCTTGTTCAATAGCGCTTTCAGTAACAGCTGTAACAAGTGTCTTACTCCCTCTTTCCGCCAGTCTTTCCCCATCGCCTTGTTTAAAGCTGATAAAGCATTAATACATGTAGCTTATTATAGATTTTGCCTTTTCCTTATGCAAACAATCCCAGATCTCTGAATTAGATGTTTGTCAGATTTAGGTGTCTCAGCAAATAGTCCCTGATTTGAAGATATTTAAAAAACTTATATTCAGGTAGATTAAACTGTAGCGGTAAATTCTCAGAAGATGCTAAACAGCTAGGATCATAAAGATCCCCAAGAGTGGTAACCCCAAAGGTCGCACACCGTTTACTAAGAGCATCTTGAAATGCTTCTGGAAAGATTGGATTACCCCATAAGGGGAGTCTATCATAATAGAATGAGAGATTACAACTGGAAGAGATGGCGCGCCATATGAATATAGTGTGTCTTATCGTCTTAAACTTAACTCCTTTGTAGAAATTCAGATCATTGATTCAGTATGGATACATGCCACTGTCCTCTGCCAGCATAAATTTATGAAAGAAGGTGGTATACAAAGGGTTAAAAAAAACTACGAAAAACGACCAGCAAAGGCTGACCAGAAATACATTTTGAAATCGGGGAAGTCAACCCCTCTCTGCTTATATGGGAATTTTAACAAATCAATACCTCTCCGAGCTGTTTTGTAGCTCCAAATGAAACTACTTAAAGCCTGCATAGGCAATAACTTTCACAGGAGTTACACCAGACAACAAAGTCATAATTTGAGAGTTGAACTGCAGAGCATAAATAAATGATTTTATATAAAGAGCAAACAACAGGGGTGAGTGGACAGCCCTGCCGTGTACCCCGAAGAATTGAGAAAGTTGATGATTGTAAGCCTAAATATGTTAATTTGGCTTGGGTTTAGCATATGAAGCCTGAATCCATTGTTTATATAGAGTCATTTTACCACAACTATTGAAAGTATAGACCATAAAAATTCCCACCCCACCCTGTCGAAAGCTTTTTCAGCATCTAGGAGTATCATACCTAGAGGGATTGATTGCTTTTCTGCCATAACAAAGGCAGAAACTGCCATGCTTTGGGTTATAAAACATAAATAAAAAGGGATTGTCATTTACAATACTAATTGCTTAAACTCTCGCAAATGTGAGACCTATTGCATTGCAATAAAGGGCCTTCTTGAACGCTGGTTAGATTGTAAATACCAGAGGAAGAGACCGGCGTGCGACGTCTTCAAATTAGTGATAAATAGTGCAGTGAAGAAGATGAATAAGTGTTCTAAATTACACAGACAGAAAGTGCGAAGTGAGAGTTATATATGATCCAAGCTATAAACACTAACAAAGCGCCCCAACACCTTTCGCTCTTTGACTACACTGTCACAGCTCAGGAGGAAGAGCGGGGGGGGGGGTCTATATACTGCCCTGTCTGCGATTTGAGTGTGCAGTATGGCATTGCATAATGCCATTGCTACCCATGGCTTAATAAAAAATATCCAGCTATAGTAGGGCCCTGGCTTCACCTCCTGGTGCAGGGCGGGCTGTGCTTTATGGCAGGCAAAGAGGGATGGTCTTGGCTGCAGCTCTGGCCTCTTACAGTGCCCCTGCTATTACTAGTGAACAAGAGGAGCTGAGGTGGTGGCATTGGTGGTGGTGGTGCTGGTAGTGGTGGTGCTGGTAGTGGTGGTGGTAATGGTGGCGCTGGTATTGGTGGTGCTGGTATTGGTGGTAGTGTTGGTGGTGGTATTGATGGTGATGGTGTCATTGGTGGTGGTGGTGGTATTGATGGTGGTGGTATTGGTGGAGGTGATGGTATTTGTGGTGGTAGCGGTAGTTTTAGTGGTGGTGTTGGCGGTGGCATTGATTGTGGTATTGGTGGTGTTGGTTCTGGTAGTGGTATTGGTGGTGGTGGTATTGGTGGTGGTATTGCTGGTGATATTGGCAGTAATATTGGCGGTGGTGGTATTGGTGGAGGTGGTGGTGGTATTCCTGGTGGAGGTGGTATTGTTGGTGTTGGTATTGGTGGAGGTGGTGGTGGTATTGGTGGTGGTGGTATTGGTATTGCTATTGGTGGTGGTTTTATTGCTGGTGCTATTGGTGGTGGAAGTGGTATTGGTTTTAATGGTGGTAGTGATATTGGCAATGGTGGTAGTATTGGTGGAGGTTGTAGTATTGATGGTGGTTTTGATGGTGGTGGTGGTGGTGGTGGTGGTGGTGGCATTGGTTGTGGTAGTACTGGTGGTGGTGGTATTGGTGGCGTTGGTGGTACTGGGGGTGCTTGTATTGGTGGTGGTGGTGGTATTGTTGGTGGTGCTGTCAGTACTATTGATGGCAGTGGTATTGATGGTGGTATTGGTGGCGGTAGTTGTATTAATGGTGGTGGTAATATTGGTGGTGGTGGTATTGGTGGTGGTGTTGGTAGTATTGGTGGTGATGGAGTTGGTGGTATTGGTATTTGAGGTGGTGGTATTGGTGATGGTAGTGGTGGTGGTATTGGTTTTAATGGTGGTGGTGGTGGTATTGGTGGAGGTGGTGGTATTGGTGGTGGTATTGGTGTTGATGGTTGTCGTATTGGTGGTGATGGAGGTGGTGGAATTGGTGGTGGTATTAGTGTTGATACTGGTGGTACTGGTAGTATTGCTATTGGTGGTATTGGTGGCGGTGGTGGTAGTAGTATTGGTGGCAGTGGTATTGGTAGTGGTGATATTGGTGGTGGTGGTGGTAATGGTGGTGGCATTGGTTGTGATGGTAATATTGGTGGTGGTGGTACTGATGGAGGTGGTATTGGTGGTGGTGGTATTGGTATTGGTGGTGGTGGTGGTATTGGTGGCGTTGGTAGTATTGGTACTGGTGGTATTAGATTAGTGGTGGTAGTATTGGTGATGGCGGTATTGGTTATGGTGGTTTCAATGGTGGTGGTGGTATTGGTGAAGTTGTTGGTAGAATTGGTGGTGGTGGTATTGGTGATGGTGGTATTGGTGATATTGGTAGTGGTATTGGTGGTGCTGGTATTGGTACTGTTATTGGTGGTGGTAGTATTGCTATTGGTGGTGGTGCTGCTGGTATTGGTGGTGATGGTGGTATTGGCGGTGGTAGTGGTATAGGCTCTGGTGGTGGTATTGGTGATGGTATTGGAGGTGGTCTTAGTGATGGCGTTGGTGGTCGTGGAGGTGGTGGTTTTGGTAGTCATATTGGTTGTGGTGGTATTGGCAGTGGTGGTGGTATTGATTGTGATGGGATTGGTGGTGGTGGTGGTATTGGTGGTGGTGGGGTATTGGTGGTGGTGGGGTATTGGCGGTGGTATAGGTACTGGTGGTACTGGTATTGGTGGTGGTATTGTAGGTGGTATTGGCGGTGGTGGTATTGTAGGTGGTATTGGTGGTAGTATCGGTGGTTGTGGTATTGGTGGTGGCATTGGTGGTTGTGGTAGTATTGGTGGTGGTGGTATTGGTAGTGGTGGTGATATTAGTTGTGGTATTCGCAGTGGTGGTGGTATTGGCGGTGGTGGTTTTGGTGGTGGTGGTATTGGTGGTGGTGGTATTGGTGGTGGTATTAGTGGTGGTGGTGGTGGTATTGGTTGTGGTGGTGGTAGTGCTGGTGATGGTGGTATTTGTGGTAGTATTGGTGGTGGGGTGTTGATGTTAGTGGTATTGGTAGTGGCAGTATTGGTGGTGGTGGTGGTATTGCTGGTGTACGTGGTGGTGATGGCATTGGCGTGGTGGTGGTGGTATTAGCAGTGGTGGTGGTATTAGTGGTGGTGGTGGTATTGCTGGTGGTGGTATCAGTGGTGGCATTGGTTGTGGTGGTATTGCTGGTAGTACTGGTTTTTATGGTGGTAGTGTTGGTGGAAGTAGTCTTGGTGGTGGTATTGGTGGCATTGGTGGTGGTGGTATTGGTGGTGGTATTGGCCTTGATGGTGATGGTGGTAGTATTTGTAGTGGTGGTATTGGAGGTGGTGGTATTGGCAGTAGTATTGGTAGTAGTGGTATTGGTGGCAGTGGTGGTATTAGTGATGGTTGTGGTATTGGTGGCAGTGGTGGTATTAGTGATGGTGGTGGTATTGGTAGTGATGGTGGTGGTGGTAGCCTGGATGGTGGTATTGGTGGTGGTGGTGGTGGTAGTAGTATTTGTAGTGGCGGTATTAGTGGTATTGGAGGTGGTGGTATTCGTGGTGGTGGTATTGGTGGCAGTGGTGGTATTGGTGGTGGTGGTATTAGTGATGGTGGTGGTATTGGTAGCGGTGGTATTGAGGGTGGTGGTGGTGGCCTTGATGGTGATGGTGGTATTGGTGGTAGTATTTGTAGTGGTGGTATTAGTGGCATTGGTGGTGGTGGTGGTGGTAGTGGTGGTATTGGAGGTGGTGGTATTGGTATTGGAGGTGGTGGTATTCGTGGTGGTATTGGCAGAAGTATTGGTAGTGGGGGAATTGGATTGGTGGTGGTGGTATTGGTGGCAGTGGTGGTATTAGTGATGGTATTGGTGGCAGTGGTGGCATTAGTGATGGTGGTGGTATTGGTAGTGGTGGTATTGAGGGTGGTAGTCTTGATGATGGTGGTATTGGTAGTGTTGGTGGCACTGGTGGTTGTGGTATTGGTGGTAGTGGTATTGGCAGTGGTGGTGGTATTGGTGGTGGTGGTATTGTTGGTGGTATTGGTGACAGTGGTGGTGAAGGTGGTATTGGTGGTGACAGTGGTGGTGAAGGTGGTATTGGTGGTGGCATTTTTCGTGGTGGTGGTAGTGCTGGTGGTATTGGTGATGGTGGTAGTGATGGCATTGGCCTGGTGGTGGTATTGGTGGTTGTATTAGCAGTGGTGGTAGTGATGGTGGTTGTATTGGTGGGAGTGGTACTGGTGGTGGTATTGGTAGTGGTGGTGGTATCAGTGGTAACAATTCCCATTCCGCAACTGAAATAAATCAGAACTCCCAGATGACCCTACCCACCACAACTTTATCTTTAGATCCCAACGATGATCCACCCAACAACACTTTCCACCTTACAACCACCCCACTTCATAACATCGCCAATTCACTCCCCATCCCCCACACCCTGCACTTTCTCTCCCCCCCCTTCACTGCTATGCCCAACACCTCCCTTCAAGGCAACAACCCCAACAATACCCCTTCGGACCCCAGCACTGACACCCCACAAACCACTCCTACCGCTTTCCTTATATCACCCTCCCCCCTAAAATCTTCTCCCTGCGCCTCTCATCAGCTTATCAGCCCCATTATCACTCACTTGGACCCCAGTAAGGACTCCCCGCACCCCCCCGAACCACTCACCTGGCTCTCCATATCTCACCCCCCGCTCCACTTCTTCTTACAGCTCTTCCCCTGGACACATCAACCCTACACTTAACCCCACGGCTCTTGACACAGCCATATCTAATGAAACTAGTTCACCGTACACTCCCTTGGTCCACCCATCCAATAACGAATCCATTTTGCCTGAAAACAGACTTGACCTGATATTATCAACCCTTCAACAAGTCAAATCAGACATCCGAGCCCTTCAAGACCTTATCTTACAACAAACCAAGTCCACTTGTACTAAACAAAAATACAGCCCGTCCCCACACCCTAAGATCTTTAACCACATCCAACATCGTCCTGCAAGCTCCCAAACACATGGATCTCCACGTTGGTCACAGTCCCACACCCTAATGCCACATCCCGCCCTATCAGGGGGTTAAACCCCCTATCTGACTTAGACCTTATGGCCCTCCTCCAATCCTACGATCTACCTTACCCTCTTCTCGACACGGGACTTTCAGTTAGCCCACAATCTGAATCCCGAATTCATTCCATTCCGATCAACATACACAGAGCCCCTAGACTCAATTCCAGAGGCATTGTTGAAAATAACCTCACTAGAATCCCCATCACAGTTGAACCTACCACGGTAAGCACCCAGCCACGTCGAAGATGTATCCTCCTCAACTGCAGGTCCGCCTCCAGACATGCAGCTGATATTGCCGACTTACTTATCACGAACGAACCAGACATTATGATCCTGACAGAAACATGGCTAAATGAAACTTCTACTCTCATCCTGGACATCTTGTTACCTCCTAACTATGACATCACCAGACTTGACAGAACTGACAGGCCAGATCAGCCTAACTGTGACCAATTCCAAAGCCCCTGCTATATCATCCTGCGAATACCTATGCTTAAACATCGCCAACAACAACAAACAAATCTGCTCTCTCCACACCTTCTACCATCCTCCGGGAGATAACCTCACTTTCATAGAACACTTCATGGACATATTAGATTCAAATGACAATCAAGATATTAAGCAAATTTTCTTAGGGGACTTTAACCTTCACTGGGACGACCAGAATGACCCTGGGGTTAACAGCCTCAAAGCCTTCATCACAGACCTCAATCCCATTCAAATTTGCAACACCCCTACACGCGACAAGGGTGCAACGCTCGACCTAATTATCTCCAAAGCGGACTCCACACAGCTTGATTCGATACTCCCATGCGACTGATCTGACCATCATATCATTACTTTCCAAATCCTTGAATCCTTTAAACGACTCCCGACACAACCCCTTGAGAACTAAGATCTGGAAGAGAAACCTGAAAAACATCTGATTTGACCTCTGATCCTTAGCTAACGCAAACCCTCTCCGTCCCCCAGAAGACATGACTGATGTACAGGGGCTGACCAATCACTACTGGCCCCATTGCAACTGAAAAGAACTTCCTCAAAAGACTCTAAACCATGGTACAATGGGAGGCTAAATGACAGACGCTCGCTTAGATTAAATTGAACGCCGCTGGAGAGATACTCCCTCAACGGACCTCCTCCAAACTCTAAGAACATTCAAAATTCCTATTTTAGAAAGATCAGAAAATCCAAAACACATTTCTTCAGGTCTCAACTAGACCTTGCCAAGAACTGCCTGTTAGACCGTGTCAGCCCTTTGGGTGGTCCCTCCTCATCATTAATTATTTTGTCCCACTTTTGCCTCAAACCCTGTTAGTATTTTTTCCTTTTTGGGAACCACCAGACTTTTTAGTATTGATGCAGATTCAGGGAGCCATTTTATCTACCCCTGGAACTTCTGTCTGAGGGCCTGAAACACAAAATGGTGGCCACCCATTGTCACCTGTGACATCTCTGGAACCTACTAGAACCTTCTGCAACATTCTGGAACCCTGTGACAGTTGGAGGCGGTTTGGAATGTTGGGAAGCTAAGCCAGAGTTGACAGTTGGCACCTGACTGGTGAAGAGAGAGCAGCAGAAACCTGAAGGAGGAAGGAGTGAGGCAGCAGGGGTGGTAACTTGTGCCTGGAGTGGGGTCCATAAACCCACCCTTGATACTAGTCCCTACTGACTGAGCCCAGCCTGGAGCCCTGTGTGGGAGAAAGCAAGAAAAACCATCTTAAGGACCTGGACAGCAGGAACAGGCCTTAAAAATAAAGAACAGCAAGTACCTGACCTGGTTACTGGTAACTACCTGAAGTCCGACGTCGAGAAGCCTAGAGACCTGGAGCCCGAGGTGGAGAAGCGGCGCTGACTGGGAAGCAGACGTCGTACCCGGAGCCGCCAGAGGTCGAGAGAGGGCGCCGACGGAGGTCGTGGAGAGTACCAGAGGTCGAGGAGGAAGTCACCCGAGGTCGAGTGTGCGGCGTCGACGGGGGAGTGAAGTCCGCCCTCCGGAGTCGCCGGAACCTGAAGAGAATCGTGCCGGAGGTCGGGAGTGGAGGTCGCACTCCGGAGTCGCCGGAACCTGAGTTAAGGAGCACCGGGGGTCGGGAGTGGAGACCGCACTCCGGAGCCGCCGGAAGTCGACATCGAGCCATGGCCGCCCGACGTCATCGAACCGGAGCCGACATCGAATCGAGGCCGCCGACATCGAACCGTAACTGCATACCGGCGTCGACAAGAACTGTCATTGAGCCGAGGCCGCCGACATCGAACCGGAATCGCCTCACGGCGTCGACACGACTCCAGCGGCGTCGGAGCTTCATAGAAAGGGCAGTAAGTGGAATAGAGGGCGCCTAAGGCCCTGTGGAGCCCTGAGAGACTATCCTAGGGGCTAGAGAGGTGCTGGAACCAGCTTGATTGTGCCAGGGGTGAGCTGAGACTAATACAGAGGGGTTGTGTAGTGTGGGAGAGCCAGATCTCTAGATTCCCCCTTGATCTACCTCAGTTTAGGCCTCAGCCTTGTCCAAGCCAGGGAGTATACCCATCAGGCCATCCATCTAACCACAAGCTGTGACTGGGCCAAATCAGCCCATAGTATTTTAAATGTGATCTGATTTTACAAATGTCATTGTTGGCTGATATTATTTATTGAGGGTACTGTATTTATTGTATTTATCTACGTTATTCCCGTGATGTATTTATTGTCCTGAGCTAACTTATTCCTGCACAGTATTTATTGCCTCACAGTATTTATTTGACCTGATCCTATTTATTACACCTGTAAAGTGTTATTATTTATTTGACCTGCACTTTGTAAGAAAAAGCCTTGTGTACTGTGATTGTATTATTATTTATTTAATCAGCAACTAAGAGAAAAGAAGATAAAGAGATATATTTTCAGTATAGTTTTTAAGGTGTAGTGTCGTTTTTGGAACGGATGCACGCATGGTTATTGTGTGGGTATGACGTATGCTTAGCACGGTGCCTGACCCCTGACCACTCGAGCCAAGCTACCACAGTGTATGTCCGGGAAGACCCCAGTACCACCCTTCCGGTGTGGGAGTGGGGTTTTTCTAACATAATTGGTGTTCAGTGGTGGGGTAGAGCTGTGCCTACGTATACTCGACAATAACTGTGGGTAGTCCATAGGCCTACACCTGGAGTTTTCTCAAAGCGGCCTTCCTAATTGTGAGTTTTTGTTTTTCCAAATTTACTCTGGTGGTGGGAGGAGGTATTATATAAGGTACCCCCCTGCATAGCTTCTGCAAATAGCTGTCCTCTGACCTGAGTGGGCAAAATGGAGTTTGTGCTAGAAGACCTGGAAACCTATACTGTGGCCCAACTCAGGGAGTTTTGTCAGCGGGAGGGGGTGTATTGTCCCCCAGGAGCAAAGAAGGGTGCACTCCAAACAAGCTTAAGGGCTTGGGGGGAGGCACGACGAGAAAGCAAGGCTGAGGAGGAGGACAGGGATAGAGAGCCCGACAGTGAGGGAGCTGGTTTGTACCAACCTGAGGTGGGGAACCTGTTAGCGGGGCCCAGGACACTTTCTAGGAAGGGCAGCAGTGCCTCTAGCGGTGGCTTGTCTGAAGTGGAGTTAACAGACCGGAAGGAGAAAAGACCGCTCACATGGGACTTAGCAAGGCTGGAGAAAGAGAAGGAGGAACAGAGGATGGCTCATGAGCTAAGGCTGAAAGAGATAGATCTTCAGATCCTAAGAGTCAGGGCACACCCTGTTCCTAATGGTGGCAGCGAAGAAAGAGAGTTTACTAGGGAACCCAAACCCTATTTGCCGAAAGACATAGTGGCTAGCTATGGTGTGGGCGACGATATTGCCAAGTGGCTAGCGGCCTATGAGGTCTCATTAAGGGCCCATGGGGTTCCAGAGAAGTACTGGGGAGGGGGATTGTACAGGTACATGCCTCCAGCTGGTAGGGATGCATTATTGGCCCTAGAGCAGGATGAGCAGACCCACTACCCCACCATGAAAGTGGCGCTCGTAAGAAAGTTTGGACTAACACCCGAGAAATACAGACAGAAGTTCCGGGGTAGCCACAAACTGGGCACACAGAATTGGGTGGATTTCCTGGATTATGCGAAGAAGGCATTAGAGGGTTGGATTCAAGGCAGTGAGGTGAGGGACTACGAGGGGTTGTTTGATTTAATGTTGAAGGAACACCTGCTCGAAAAATGTTTCCCTGAACTGCGTCAACACCTGGTGGATAGCAAGCTGACCAGTCCCCGGAAGCTTGCTGAGGAGGCGGACATTTGGGCTAGTACCCGGGTGTCCACAAGGGGGACTGGAGGGGATACTCAAAAGGCCGGACAGGGCGCTCCCCAGAAGAAAGAGGGAGGGGAAAAGAAAAAGGAGTTCTCCAAAGGCCCCCAAAATAATTTCCAAGGAAAGGGAACAGGATTCACCCCTAGGGCTAACCCACCCAGAAACCCTAATCCTGGCCAGAGTCAGCAGCCAAGGGTTGTCCATTGCTTCGAGTGCGGTGGCGTTGGACACTATAAGGGAGATGCGAAGTGCCCAAAACGACCACCCCCTCCAATTGGAGGAAAGACCCCCGGAGTAGCTAGTGCAGTGCTCGGGGAGGAGATGCACTTAACTAAGGGAAGGGAGTGGGCGGGTGTCACTTTAGTGTCCCTGGGAGAACGGGAGATGGTTCCTAAGATCCAGGTGCCCGCAAATACCGTAAAGTATGGGCAGTGGGTCACCATCAACGGCCGAAGAGGAGAGGCTCTGAGAGACACAGGAGCCAGTATGACTATGGTGCGTAGCCAACTGGTGTCTCCAGAGCAGGTAATTCCCGATGTACTCCACCCAGCCGCGATGGCTGACGGCAGAACAGGCCACTATCCGGTGGCCGAGGTTCCCTTTGAATGGGAGCGGGTTGCAGGTTCACTTCGAGTTGCCGTAAGCCCTGCCGTGTCAGTCGATTGTCTACTGGGGAATGACATGGAGCACAATGCTTGGAAGGAGGTGGAATACCGGACTCATACTGAGATGCTGGGTACACCTGACTGGGCCTGTGTGAGCACAAGGTCCGCGACTACCCGGAGAGGAAGTTCGTTTCGGCTGGAGCCTGGAACAAAGGCCCAGCCAGCTGCCAGTCAAGGGAAGAACCGAGGACAGGAGGAGCCTGCCTCGGCGTCCGCCCCCCGTAGGACGGATAGGCCACCGGAGGTGGTGGACCAGGAGTCCGCGGTGGGGGATGTTACCAAACTGGAGGACCTACCCATCCCGGCCGAGTGGCACGTGGAGGGAGGCCCGTCCAGGGAGGAATTCTGCCAGGGCCAGAAGGAGTGCCCTACCCTTGAGGGACTGAGGCGACAGGCCGAAGCCCAGGCAGCAGGGAACGTTGAAGGGAACTACAGTGTTTACTGGGAGGATGGCCTCCTCTACAGTGAACCCAAGGCACCCCTACATGGATCGTCACGAGTCTTGGTAGTCCCTCAACGTTATCGAGCCTTCCTTCTGGAGTTGGCTCACGAGATCCCATTGGCAGGACACCTGGGGCAAGACAAGACCTTCGCCCGTCTTGTCCCACACTTTTATTGGCCTCAAATGAAAGTGTCGTCCGATACCTACTGCCGGACATGTGTGTCTTGCCAAGCCAGTGGGAAAACAGGGGTGAAGCTGAAAGCTCCCCTGGAACCACTTCCTGTCGTTAGCACCCCCTTTGAAAGGGTGGGCATCGACATTGTGGGTCCGTTAGATCCGCCTACGTCAGCTGGTCACAGGTTTATCCTGGTTCTGGTGGATCATGCCACACGGTATCCAGAGGCAATACCTCTGAGGACCATAACAGCACCTGTTGTGGCTAGGGCCCTGATGGGAATCTTTACCCGAGTGGGTTTTCCCAAGGAAGTTGTGTCCGACAGGGGGACCAACTTCATGTCAGCGTACATGCGGGCCATGTGGAAGGAGTGTGGAGTGACCTACCGGTTCACAACTCCTTACCGCCCCCAGACCAATGGTCTGGTGGAGAGGTTTAACAAAACCTTGAAAGGCATGATCAGAAGTCTGCCTGAAAGCCTGCGGAGGAAATGGGACGTCCTCCTACCCTGTATACTGTTTTCTTACAGGGAAGTGCCACAGAAGGGAGTGGGCTTCAGCCCCTTCGAGCTTTTGTACGGGCACCCTGTACGTGGACCTCTCAACCTGGTGAGAGACGGATGGGAGAGAACTCCCAGGAAGCTTCCCCAGGACGTGGTGAGCTACATGCTGGCCTTCCGGAGCCAAATGGCTAAGTTGTGGAAGCAAGCTTCTGACAACTTGGAAGCCAGCCAAGCAGTAATGAAGGCGTGGTATGACCACAACGCTCACCCGGTGGAGTTGGAGCCTGGCCAGAAGGTGTGGGTGATCGAACCAGGAGAGCTTAGCGCCCTCCAGGATCGCTGGTCAGGACCCTTTGAGGTATTGGAGAAGAAGGGTAAGGCTACCTACTTGGTGGATCTTAAGACCCCTCGTCAGCCCCTACGGGTGCTGCATGCCAATCGCCTCAAACCCCACCACGAGAGGCCCGAAGTCATTTTGATGATGGTGACTGACGGAGGAGAGGACGTGGAAAGCGAGCCTCTCCCCGATTTGTTTGCGTCTCAAGAGAAGGATGGGTCGGTGGAGGGAGTGATTCTCTCCCCATCTCTAACTCCTGAACAGCAGGAGGACTGCCGCCAGGTCCTGGGGCAGTACTCTTCGTTGTTCTCCCTTGTCCCGGGTAGGACTCACCTGTGCGTCCATGACGTGGACACAGGAGACAGCCCACCTGTGAAGTCCAAGATCTACCGGATGTCAGACAAGGTGAAGGCCAGCATTCATAGTGAAGTCACTAAGATGCTGGAGCTAGGAGTGATCGAACCTTCTAGCAGCCCCTGGTCCAGTCCGGTGGTACTAGTACCAAAAGCCGCACCACCGGGTGCCCAACCGGAACTGAGGTTCTGTGTGGACTACCGGGGACTGAATTCAGTAACCAAAACTGATCCTCATCCGATCCCTAGGGCGGATGAATTGATTGACCGGCTGGGAGCTGCCCAATATCTAAGTACCTTTGACCTTACTTCTGGGTACTGGCAGGTCTCTTTGTCTGATGGAGCAAGGGAAAGGTCAGCCTTCTCCACGCCCAATGGCCACTACCAGTTCTGTGTGATGCCCTTTGGGCTCAAGAACGCACCTGCCACGTTTCAGCGCCTGGTAAACCAGATCCTCACCGGAATGGAGAGTTTCTCTGCTGCTTATCTGGATGACATAGCCGTCTTCAGTAACAGCTGGGAGGATCACTTGCGTCACCTGCAAGCTGTTCTCCAGGCCCTGAGACAAGCTGGATTAACGATCAAGGCCAGCAAGTGCCAGATCGGGCAGGGGTCGGTAGTGTACCTTGGACACTTGGTGGGTAGGGGAGCGGTGCAACCCCTCCAGGCGAAGATCGAGGCCATCATGGCCTGGGAACCCCCCAAGACTCAGACTGAGGTCCGAGCTTTTCTGGGCCTCACGGGATACTACCGCCGCTTCGTGAAGGGGTACGGAACCATCGTAGCCCCCCTCACGGAGCTCACGTCCAAGAAGCAACCTCGACGGGTAGTCTGGACGGAGGCTTGTCAGCAGGCCTTCGTGAAGCTGAAGAAAGCCATGTGCGAGGCCCCGGTCTTAAGGGCCCCAGACTTTTCCAAGGAGTTCATTGTCCAGACAGATGCATCAGAACATGGCATTGGGGCAGTATTATCGCAACTCAATTAAGAGGGTCTGGATCAACCCGTGGTCTTCCTATCCCGGAGACTACTTCCCAGGGAACAGAAGTGGAGTGCAATAGAGCGTGAAGCCTTTGCAGTGGTATGGGCTCTGAAGAAGTTGCGGCCATACTTGTTTGGCTCGCACTTCCTGGTTCAGACCGACCACAGACCCCTTCGTTGGCTGATGCAGATGAAGGGGGAGAATCCCAAGTTGTTGAGGTGGTCTATCTCCCTACAGGGAATGGACTTTCAGGTGGAACATCGGCCTGGAGTGGACCACGCCCATGCAGACGGTCTCTCAAGGTATTTCCGCCTTAGTGATGAGAACTCCCAAGGGGTTGGGTAGCTCTCCCCACTTTCAGCTGGGGGGGGGACGCGTGTTAGACCTGTCAGCCCTTTGGGTGGTCCCTCCTCATCATTATTTATTTTGTCCCACTTTTGCCTCAAACCCTGTTAGTATTTTTTCCTTTTTGGGAACCACCAGACTTTTTAGTATTGATGCAGATTCAGGGAGCCATTTTATCTACCCCTGGAACTTCTGTCTGAGGGCCTGAAACACAAAATGGTGGCCACCCATTGTCACCTGTGACATCACTGGAACCTACTAGAACCTTCTGCAACATTCTGGAACCCTGTGACAGTTGGAGGCGGTTTGGAATGTTGGGAAGCTAAGCCAGAGTTGACAGTTGGAGTTGGCAGTTGGCACCTGACTGGTGAAGAGAGAGCAGCAGAAACCTGAAGGAGGAAGGAGTGAGGCAGCAGGGGTGGAAACTTGTGCCTGGAGTGGGGTCCATAAACCCACCCTTGATACTAGTCCCTACTGACTGAGCCCAGCCTGGAGCCCTGTGTGGGAGAAAGCAAGAAAAACCATCTTAAGGACCTGGACAGCAGGAACAGGCCTTAAAAATAAAGAACAGCAAGTACCTGACCTGGTTACTGGTAACTACCTGAAGTCCGACGTCGAGAAGCCTAGAGACCTGGAGCCCGAGGTGGAGAAGCGGCGCTGACTGGGAAGCAGACGTCGTACCCGGAGCCGCCAGAGGTCGAGAGAGGGCGCCGACGGAGGTCGTGGAGAGTACCAGAGGTCGAGGAGGAAGTCACCCGAGGTCGAGTGTGCGGCGTCGACGGGGGAGTGAAGTCCGCCCTCCGGAGTCGCCGGAGACCGAGGTGAAGCGTGCCGGAGGTCGGGAGTGGAGATCGCACTCCGGAGTCGCCGGAACCTGAAGAGAAGCGTGCCGGAGGTCGGGAGTGGAGATCGCACTCCGGAGTCGCCGGAACCTGAAGAGAATCGTGCCGGAGGTCGGGAGTGGAGATCGCACTCCGGAGTCGCCGGAACCTGAAGAGAATCGTGCCGGAGGTCGGGAGTGGAGATCGCACTCCGGAGTCGCCGGAACCTGAAGAGAATCGTGCCGGAGGTCGGGAGTGGAGATCGCACTCCGGAGTCGCCGGAACCTGAAGAGAATCGTGCCGGAGGTCAGGAGTGGAGGTCGCACTCCGGAGTCGCCGGAACCTGAGGAAAGGAGCACCGGGGGTCGGGAGTGGAGACCGCACTCCGGAGCCGCCGGATGTCGACATCGAGCCATGGCCGCCCGACGTCATCGAACCGGAGCCGCCCGAAGTCGACACCGAGCCAAGACTGCCCGACGTCATTGAACCGGAGCCGTCATCGAATCGAGGCCGCCGACATCGAACCGGAATCGCCTCACGGCGTCGACACGACTCCAGCGGCGTCGGAGCTTCATAGAAAGGGCAGTAAGTGGAATAGAGGGCGCCTAAGGCCCTGTGGAGCCCTGAGAGACTATCCTAGGGGCTAGAGAGGTGCTGGAACCAGCTTGATTGTGCCAGGGGTGAGCTGAGACTAATACAGAGGGGTTGTGTAGTGTGGGAGAGCCAGATCTCTAGATTCCCCCTTGATCTACCTCAGTTTAGGCCTCAGCCTTGTCCAAGCCAGGGAGTATACCCCATAGGCCATCCATCTAACCACAAGCTGTGACTGGGCCAAATCAGCTCATAGTATTTTAAATGTGATCTGATTTTACAAATGTCATTGTTGGCTGATATTATTTATTGAGGGTACTGTATTTATTGTATTTATCTAAGTTATTCCCGTGATGTATTTATTGTCCTGAGCTAACTTATTCCTGCACAGTATTTATTGCCTCACAGTATTTATTTGACCTGATCCTATTTATTACACCTGTAAAGTGTTATTATTTATTTGACCTGCACTTTGTAAGAAAAAGCCTTGTGTACTGTGATTGTATTATTATTTATTTAATCAGCAACTAAGAGAAAAGAAGATAAAGAGATATATTTTCAGTATAGTTTTTAAGGTGTAGTGTCGTTTTTGGAATGGATGCACGCATGGTTATTGTGTGGGTATGACGTATGCTTAGCACGGTGCCTGACCCCTGACCACTCGAGCCAAGCTACCACAGTGTATGTCCGGGAAGACCCCAGTACCACCCTTCTGGTGTGGGAGTGGGGTTTTTCTAACACTGCCCCAAAAAGCTTTTCAACCTTATCAAAACCCAAACTAAAAGCCTACCTATTGACCCCAACGCCAGCCCACTCTCTCTACCCAACTGTGAGGAGTTTGCTTCCTTCTTCGTCTCTAACACAGATTCCATTAAATCCGACCTACTCAAGGACCTTAAATCCATATCAGAATTGACTAAGAGCCCTTCACTCCCCCTGGATGGTGCCCTAGCTAATATCCGCTCATTATTTAAACTAAAAAACAATGCATTTTGGTCCCATTCTGACATTTTCTCTGAAGACTCCATATTAAGATAACTTAACACACTGAAGCCTTCCAATCACTTTCCTGACCCGCTCCCTGCGAACTACCTAAAAGACTTCATTCCTCTCCTACTACCCAGCTGGACCAAGATCATTAACACTTCCCTCCTTCAAGGCTCCATCCCTGACATCCTGAAAATTTGGCAGGTCTCACCTATCCTTAAGAAAACCACGGCGGACCCCTCGGACCCCAACAACTATCGTCCAATATCTAATATCCCTATGTTAGCCAAACTCCTGGAAAAATGTGTTAACATACAGCTGAACAGTCACATTGATCGATACAACTTCAATCAGGCTTCAGAGCAGGTCACAGCATCGAATCAGCCATGACATGTAGTAGACGACGTGCTCAAAATCCTAGACCAAAATGAAGCTTGTCTACTAATCCTACTCGACCTGTCATCAGCTTTCGACACTGTCAAACATGACAACCTGCTTTATCTCCTAAAACACAGAATGAGAATATCTGGAAAAGTATTTAACTGGTTCGCCTCCTTCCTCCAAAATAGATCCCAAAGATTCAAGGTCAACCAATCCTTGTCCAACCCCATGCCAGTCTCATTAGGAGTCCCACAAGGCTCCTCCCTCTCACCCACCTTGTTCAACCTTTTCATGGAACATCTTACTGATCTCCTCAGCCTCACCAGGATACACTTCCACATGTACGCAGACGACACCCAAATATACATCAAGATACACTGACTAGAGGACATCAAATCGCTCAACACCACACTACAAAAAACCCAAACGTGGTTGGCAGAAAACCATCTGAAACTTACTTCCCTCAAAACTGAATTCCTTTTAATCGCCCCACCCCCGAACAAAACCCACACTATCCTGGACTGGATGAAGCACCTAACAGCTCTCAATAGACAACCGCTCATAGTCGACTCAGCGAAATCTCTGGGGATAACGCTAGACAGTAACTTAAAGATGCAGAAACACATTAGCACCTCAACTAAAGGAGCTAACTTCCAACTAAAGACTCTGCGAAAACTGAAACCCTTTCTGCCTGCACACGATTTCAAACAAGCAGTTCAAGCCCTAGTAATCCCCGAGTGGAATATGGAGCAGTTACCCTATGCGGCCTCCCAAGATCATCAACAGCACCGTTAGGAGCCACGATCAATTCAGCCACGAGATTCATCACAGGATCTAAAAGAAACGCTCACATTTCCCCTGACTTGAGAGCCATCAACTGGCTTCCGTTTGAAGCCAGAATTCACCTAAAAATCGCCTGCATGACGCACAAGGCCCTCTACCACAAAACCCCACAATACCTAGCTCAGAAACTGGTTATCTCTGCGGGCAACAGAGCCTCTAGGAGCGCCAAGACCCTTCTTCTACAACCTCAACGATTTGCCAAGAAAAAAAACTTTTAACCATTCCTTCTCTGGGATGGCTCCTAAGATATGGAACGCTTTGCCCAGTGAAACAAGAATGAACCCCTCCACCTCCTCCTTCAAAAGAGAAGTGAAAGCTATCCTCATGGCCAAATTCACTTCAATTCTATGTCTACTCATTGTATTTTTGTATTGACTGTTGTCTTTGTATACTATACTTTGCCTTCTTATAACCTGTAAAGCGCTCTGATACTCGCAAGAGTCTTGTTCGCGCTATATACAACCTTCAAAATAAATAAATAAAAATAAGTGGTGGCAGTATTGGTGGTGGCATTGGTGGAGGTAGTGGTTTTTAGGTCTCGGCTAGCGAAGGCTGCGCTTGCGCAGTCTCGCTCGCAAGAGATAATGACTTGGAGAAGAGGGGCTTGAACCCGCCCCTCTTCTCCCCTGTTCTCCATTGGCTGGCCTCGTAAATGCTGGCCAGCCACTGGAGAAGAGGTCAGTCACTCCAATTAGGCCCCGTCCTTTTCGGATCGGGGGGCGTGTTTTTTGCGAAAAGTCTCAGGGAGGAGACAACAGCAAAACACGCCCCCGAATCCGAAAAGGACGCTGCCTTTCTCCGAGGCATTTCTGCTCTGCCTCGGAGAAAGGCGGTGGTGTCCCGGCGTTGCTCCCTTACCTGATCTCCTTGTTCAAGAGGCCTGTGGCTTCTCTACCGAGGCATGTAGAGTCTCCAATCACCGGAAAAACCCCAGTCGCTGCGGAACCCGTATTTTTCCCGCCGAGGCTGCGAGAGTAGATGTTTTTCTTTCCTCAGAGTGGCCCCGGAGGAAGAGTCCTTTATACTCCGCTTTGGCGCCACGTGTCTTTTCTATCTCACAAAGGCACCTGTGGGAGAGCGGCATCAAGGAATAATGTTTCCTGCAGATAACCAAAGCAAGAGCTGATAATCACCCTGCAGACCCACCGCTTGATCACTTTTAGAAAGGCCAAAGCATGGTGCTGAATTTCCAATCGGGTAGGGAGAGAGAGAGGGAAGAAACACTCGGCGCCAAATCCTGCTGCGCGGGTTTGCTTTTGAACAAAAGTGTTGTTAATTACCCGATTGACGTTTATGAATGGCGGCCATGTTGCGGGATTTTCACATGTGTCTGACTGAGCCTTGTTTTGCTGCGGCGGCCGCTCGGCTGATTGTCGCGCTTGGTTTGGCCAAATCTTTCACCTTCTCCTCCTTCTCCTGCTCTTTCATTCCCTCCCCATTCACTTCTCCCTCCTCTCTCTTGTCTCCTTATCGCAGTCTCTCTTTTTCTCTTGCTTCCCTTGCTCGATCCATTTGATTCTTTTCCTCCTCTCCTTTTCTCTCCCTCTCCTCCTCTATTTCCCTTCTCTTTCTCTGTCTCTCTCCCCCCTCCTCCCAGCGAGCCTGTTATTTTCATTATTGTTTTTTTAGCTCTGTGAAGTCGCACCGATTAATGAGCGATTTTATACCCTCCGTATCTCCAGTGAAACCGAGCGCGCGCGGCGTTGTGCTTTCTCGTCCCTCTCGTTCAGCCGTGTCATCGTTTTTCAATACTAACAGCCGTAATGAGTCTGCCCGGGACATAAAAAGGCAGCGTAAGCTTTATTCACCCGGTTATCGAAAGTGAATGGCATGGTTCAAACAGCCGTGGGCACCAGGGATTATAAATAAACAAGTCTCACGCATCTTTCGAGAGCATTTGCTCTGGGCGTGAGCGTACTTATAGAACTAATAGCCCTTTACTTGCTTCAGGTATTTCATATAAAGATGACAGGCCTCGAGGGGCAGCGCGGGGCTGCAGAGAGAACATTTTTATTGCAGCAGGAGCAGGATGGTGTGTGGGGGTACCCCGGGAGACCGGTTTAGTCGGGACACAGAAGAGACGAGGAGCTGAAACACTACTAGACAGCACATTGTCGTTTTTCACATTTAGAATTTCAAGCAGGGCACAGAGTGATGTGCCCCAGATCACACGACTGGTTGGTCTAGTGCCGGAGCTGGGATTGTTACGCAGGGCGCCAGATTGAAACTGAGGTCCGGGCAGTAGTTTTGCCTGAGAACACATGTTTTCCCTGGGAAGGAGATTCTCAGTGACACATTGTTAAATCCCTTATCACATCACCAATCTTCACGTTTCCCTCTTTTAATATGTTCCTCAGAACGTGTTCCCTTTTTGTGGCGAGGGCTCATTGCGTGCTTCAGGGCGCCTCGTCGCGTTACCCCAATCCAGCAATCCTGTAATGTCTGGCATTGTACTCGAAGCTGCCACCAGGAAGCCATTTAACCCTCACTTCTTATGCGTGTCTCGCAGGCGCGCAACACCCATTGGACTCAAAGGGCTGCAGCCCCCCCGTCGTGTGTGGCAGCCCGGGAGGAGACAGATTCCCGGCGCACACACAGCCGCACCCGAGCACTTCACAGGTCTTTAAAAGACCATTTGGATGTTAATGAGGCCTCGCTGTTGTTTCACCCCTTCTAAGAGCCCCTGCAGCTCCATTCTGACTATTGCTTAAGGATTCAGCCCCCCCCCCCCCGAAATTTTTTCTTAGCCCCCCCCTCTAGTTGGCTCTAGTTGCACCTCTGGTGTCTCGTGTATATGTTTACTAAGAAGTCTTGTATAGCGCTGAGTTCAGGTATGCAGTCATTTTAGAGCGCTAAATTCGGCCACACATGCGCTAAGCAGTCCTCCCACCCGCCAAACAGACTAGTAAACACACAGCCGTGTAACATGGCTACGTTTATTGAACACACATATGCTTGTTAAAGATAAAAATGGAGTTGATATTATCATTAAGAACTTAATTTACAATGCAACGGTCTCGGCATTGGTTAAGTTAGAGCTATTGGCATTGCTCATGACAAGGCCGTTTCTTTAAATGTTTTAAAAACAAAAAACATAAGCAAACATAATGTCATGAGCAATGCCAATAGCTCTAACTTAACCAATGCCGAGACCATTGCATTGTAAATGCTTGTTATTGTGGTGGTAGTAGTATTGGTGGTGGTTTTGGTGGTATTCATGTTGGTATTGGTGGTGGTGGTATTGGCAGTGGTAGAGGTGGTATTGGTGGAAGTGGTGGTGGCATTTTTTGTGGTGGTGGTATTCGTATTGGTGGTGGTGGTAGTGGTAGTGGTGTTGATGGTGGTGGGGGTATCGGTGGTACTGGTGGTGGTATTGGTGGTGGTGGTATTGGTGGTGGTGGTATTGGCGGTGGTGGTATCAGTGGTGGCAGTATTGGTGGTAGTGGTTTTTATGGTGGTGTTATTGGTGATAGTTTTGGTGATATTGGTGGTGATGTTGGTGATATTGGTGGTGGTGGCATTGATGGTGGTATTGGTGGTGGTATTAGAGGAGTTGGTATTGGTATTGGTGGTAGTATTGGATTGGTGGTGGTGGTGGTATTGGTGATGGTGGTGGTGGTATTGATGTTGGTGGCACTGGTGGTATTATTGTGGTAGTGGTGGTATTATTCCTGTTGGTTGTGGTATTGGTGGTGGTGGTGGTGGTATTGGGGAATGTGGTGGTATTGATGGTGGTATTGGTGGCGGTGGTATTGGTTATGGTAGTGGTGTTGGTGGTATTGGTGGTATTTGTGGTAGTATTGGTGTTGATGTTAATGTTATAGGTGGTATTGGTGGAGGTGGTGGTGGTACTGTTGGTATTGGTGGTACTAGTGGTGTTGGTATTGGTGGTGATAGTGGTAGTGGTGTTGATGGTTGTGGTATTGGTGGTGGTTGTTTTGGTGGTGTTGGTAGAGGTATTGGTGGTGGTAATGGTGGTGGTGGTAGTAGTGGTAATGGTGGTAGTAGTGGTATTGGCGATGGTGGTATTGGTGGTGGTGGTAGTAGTGGTATTGGTGTTGATGGTGGTGGTATTGGTGGAGGTATTGGGGGTGGCAGTATTGGTGGTCGTATTGGTGGTGGTAGTGGTATTGGTGGTGGTAGTGGTGTTGATGATGTGGTAGTGGCGGTGGTGGTATTGGTAATGGTGTTGTGGTATTGGTGGTGGTGGTATTGGTGGTGGTATTGGCAGTGGGGTTGGTGATATTGGTGGTGGTATTGGTGGTGGCGGTATTGCTGGGTGTTAGTATTGATGGTGGTGCTATTGGTGGTGGTAGTAGAGGTGTTGGTGGTATTTGTGGTGGTATTGATTATGGTGGTATTGGTGGTGGTGTTGGTATAAGTTGTGATATTAGTATTGGTGGTGGTGGTATTGGTGGTGGTGGTATTGGTGATGGTATTTGGTTGGAGATAGGGGTGGTATTGGTTATGGTATTTGTGGTGGTGGTATTGCTGGTGGTGATGGTAGTGGTATTGGTAATGGTATTGGTGTTGGTGTTGGTATTGGTGGTGGTGGTATTAGTGGTGTTGATGGTAGTGGTGGTGGTGGTATTGGTGGTGGTGGTATTGGTGCTGTCGGTATTGGTGGTTGTGTTGGTGGTGGTGGTATTGGTGCTGTCGCTATTGGTGGTTGTGTTGGTGGTGGTGGTAATGGTGGAATAGGTGGAGGTGGTGGTATTGATGTTGGTGATGGTATTGGTGGTGGTGGTGGTATTGGTGGTGGTGGTGGTATTGGTGTTAATACAATAGGCTTTTGAAAACAACCCGTCAGGTGGCTTGAGTACAGATGAAATGTAACATAGATGTGCTGTTGTCAGCTTCAGCCCATTAGCACAGGATTATGTGCTACCTGGAATTTACATGACTTAATTCGCTAATCATTTCTAAATCCATTTTACTTGGGGGGGTTGAAACAGACACGAGATAATGCCGGGTTAAAGTGATTGAAAGCAGGCACCCATGTTACAGGGGCAGCAGTGCTGCTTAAAAGTACACAAGCGGTTTCAGCTGTAGCAGCTCATGTCCGGCCTGCAGTGAGAGAAACTCAATAAAATAAATAGTGCTTATAGACTAAATAGCAGGTCCCGTGTAACAACCAAAGTAAAAGGGCCAGTCACCATGGGAGGGTACAAATGAAGACAAGGCCGTACTAAGGAGGGACTAACAAGCCTATTAACGAATCCGAAGGCAGCATTTACGAAAGACAATAATGCAAGCCTATGAAAAATATTGGAGGCGAGTGGGGACGGCTTCTCTTCCATACTCTACTACAGTAGTCTCGCAAAGCAAGAAGCGCATGAGTGCTGCTGCTAGGCTCGACCTAAAAACGAAATATTATCAGATTAATAAAGTAAATATACTTAAAAAGGCAAAATGTAAAACTGAACATTTTAAAACACTCTGTAAATATGAAGGCATTTCAAAATTGGAGGCTAAACTTTAAGGGCCAGATTTACTATTACTTCACACAATACAGCGCAGCAAGGGAACTTGCTGTGCTGCGTCTCGTGAAAGGGAGAGAGCAGAAATCCTTTATATTTGCAAAGATATGGAGCATTTATTCCCCCGCCTTGTACTGGTGCACCATGCTCAAGAACAACACAAAGGCCCAGATTCTCAAAGATGTCACGGAATGCAGCGCAGCAGCCAAACATGCTACACTGCTTTGCATGACAGGGAGAGAGCAGGAGAGAACCATATGCATAGAGATATGGCCCTTTCCTTCCCTCTCCCTAGCACTGGCGCTGATTTCAGCTGCCGTATCCCAGGCTGTAGCGCTAGGGTGAAGTCCTGAGTTCACCATAGGTTTTGTACAGGAAGAGTACCCTACCTGTATTAAATATGGCCAGACAAGTGCAAAACTTTTTCCTGCTTTGTATGCGTGCTGCACAGTGGAGGACACATGCAAAGTGGGAAAAGCAAGGAGAAATGAGAAATGAAAATGTTTCTCCTTTTAACGCCTGCTTTCCAGCGTTGTTCATTTTTGGTGCTAAACCTGTGTACTATTGTTAGTTGATATGGTTTAGAATCAAAAAGCATGGGAGGTTGCGTGGGAACGTCCATGTACCAGCAATGTAAGGCCCCCTTGATGCACAGTAATACAAAGCAGCGTTTCATGCTGTTTTGCGTTACTTTCGGGAACTTTCCAGCACAAACCAAGTTTTGCACTGGAAAGTGAATCAGGAAAATAACAGTTTGTTCTGGTTAGCGTTACTTTAGTGACGCTAATCCAGAGCAAAATGTTCGTGAATCTACCCAAAGTTTTCCTAAATCTGGGCCAACATTTAGCATCCTTAGTATGTTTCATAGGAGCACTTCAAATACAGCAATCGAAATCTAGTCAAGATAATTGGTGACCCCTCCCCCCCAGGCCCGGTTCTAGCGGAGTCTTGGCCCTCGCAGTGAGGGCTTGAAGGCAGGCGCGCAACAGCATTGGGCTCAAAGGGCTGTCAGTGTGTGTGCGCGCCCGGGCTGAGACAGCTTCCCGGGCACACACACACAGTTTTTGAGATTATCGCAGCCGCACCTGAGTACTTCACAGGTCTTTAAAAGACCATTTACATGTTAACGAGGCTTTGTTTATTTTTTCACCCCTTCATCTCCACATGGCGAAATCCTTTCTTTGACAAGGGTAACCTTTGCCTACTGTTCTGCTGCGTGGATATTTATTTTCCTATGCAGCACAGGAGAAAAGAAGTTTGTTTATTTCTATTCACCTTTCCTGACCCCTGCAGCCGCTTATCACATCAGGCTGTGACACAAAGTTTGACTAATGGAGTAGTAGGTAAGAGAATGTGTTACTATTTGTTTTTCTTTTAAAAATCTGCAAAGGCCCAGCAGGACACATACTTCCTGTGCGCTTCCTTTAAACAGTTGTTATCCTTATCATGGCGGATGCAGGACAACAATAAGACAATACAAAATGCCCAGATAACGATGGTGATAAATGATCCTGCTGGATAGCAATCATTTGTCTGTTAGTAGTTTTTTAATGCAGATAAACTGTATTTTATGTGGAAGCTCAGTGGATTACTGCCTTTGTCAGAGATCCTTGCGCTACTTGCAGTTCAGAAGTTACAATCCTAACATAGCACAGTGACCAATGAATTGTCATCAAAGAGCTGCACACAAACATGAATGGTATAGTTAGAACTTTGCTTTCTTTTTTGTGATATAGTTAGAACTTCCACAGTCTTTCATTATTCTAATGTTGCTAAAATAAGCATGTTTGGGCAGATAAACATTTTTTATCGGTAAAGCTGACCCCCACGGAATACTCTTTAAATCCCAAGGTTGTGTTTCCCTAGACTAAACCCTTTTAAAATATCCGGCCCACCAGTATGGATGAAATGTGATTCCTACACCTTGTAATCCTCATTGGCTAATGTGACATTCCCTGTAGACTGATTTACATACTTGTATGATTCATTGTCTCTGTATAATGTGTGCGTGGTGTAAAGTACTGACACATACTACACTGATATGAGTAGCGCTGTACAACAAATGAAATGCATATGAGAGAGGGGCTACGTAAAGATGAGGGGCACTGTTGGAGGGTGGCAGTGAGGGAGTCTGAGGAGGAGGTCATGAGGGGGGAGGGCCTACAGAGAGATGAGGGGCACTAGTGGAGGGTGGCAGTGAGGTAATCCAAGGAGGAGGTCATAAGGGGGCGGGTCTATGGGGAGATGAGGGGCACTTGTGGCATGTGTCAGTGAGGGAATCCGCAGAGGAGGTCAATAGGGGGGGGGGCATGGAGGGATGAGGGGCACTGTTGAAAGGTGGTAGTAAAGGTATTTACGGATGTTATTGGTGCGGCGCCAAAAAATACTTTCACATCAGCGCTGAAGCCGGCCCTGTCATGGCCTTTCTGTTTTTGTTTATTTAATTAGCAGTCGGGTCATAAGGGCAACTGTGGAATATACTTTAAAGTGCGTGCTAATTACATTTACTGCTATATTCAATGTTTTAAGTTTGAAGGTGATTTTACTAATGTTTTTAACGGGAAAAATGAAAGTGGAGCCCGATGGTACCTGATATGGGGATGGGGCCCAAGGTCAGCTGTGAGATAAGGTGCACTGGAGAGGCGTAGTGGATAATCAAGCCTGCAAGGGAGTGCGTTGCAGAGTCTGGGGTCAGGTGGAGGTAGTAATGAAGAGGGATCCTCCATGAAGGCTCGCACAGAGGGAGCCTGTAAGGGAGTGCGTTGCAGAGTCAGGGGTCAGGTGAAGGTAGTAATGAAGAGGGATTCTCCATGAAGGCTCGCACAGAGGGAGCATGTAAGGGAGCGTGCTGCAGGGTCAGGTGGAGGTAGTAATGAAGAGGGATTCTCCATGAAGGCTCGCACAGAGGGAGCCTGTAAGGGAGTGCGTTGCAGAGTCTGGGGTCAGGTGGAGGTAGTAATGAAGAGAGTTTCTCCATGAAGGCTAGCACAGAGGGAGCCCGAGAAGTGTCACTTGCCTGATACTCCCACCTCAGAAACCTCCTCTTCCCATCAAAGGAACATTACATGGAAAAAACACTTTTTGAGAGGGATAATATTTAGAAAGAGATTTGGAAAAGAGTGCGTTTTACTGGGCTTAGTAAGACTAAGAATAGATAAAGGAGGGCCCTGAAGCAGGCCTGCCTAGACATATATGCGACAAATCGAGCCCGCAGTGGCCTACCCAAATGCACACTTGGCCCACCCAAATAAAAATTCCTGGAGCTGGGCTTGCTCCCCCCACTGAAGCACTGGTATGTGCCGTCAAAATGAGACCATGCACTGCGCACAAACAGGACAAAGAAATATGGTATAATCTACAGTACTGCTTCCTCTTTAAGAAATAAAAGTACATTCTGAGCCGCTTCAAACACCCCATTAAAATGTTTTTTTTTGGGGGTGGAGGGTGTTTGTGAATTAAATACATTATTTAATAATCTGTATATCTGTTTGAGCATAAGTGGTGTTTTAAATATTGTTTTGAAGTTCAAATTGTAGAGAATGCTGAAGACAGGATCCCCAACTACCAATAGTAATTCAGCGGGGGTGAAAAAAAAAGTTCTGAACAATTGATGTATTCTTTTCAGACTACAGACGGAGACAACAACAACAACGTTTAGGGCAGGTTTTCACTGACCTCGCTGACAGTATAAAATGGCTCAGATGCAGGCCAAACTCATTCGCCATGTTATAAGTAAATCCATGCATGCTTTTAGGACAGAGGCAGGGCATCAATCACGTGACTGGTCAGAGCGTAAACATGTGGTGAAAAGGCGCGCTAAAATCAGGGCACTGGCGCTATCTGAGGGGTATGCCCCGACCAAGTGGGGAGATGGCTCTTACCCTGCTCGTGTGACGTGAGCCGCCTGGGGGTCGTGTGCTGGCCCTCACGCAGCTCTCCTTTCGTGTAACGGGCTCGGAGGCAGCCGGGCGTTAACAGTCCGGGGAGCTCTCTGCCGGCTGCTCGCGCTCGTGCAGTGTAAGCAGAAGCCTTGTAGTCACTGGTTCACGGCCCCGCCCTCTTCTGTAGATCAAGCGGACGTTGGGGGCGGCCTCTGGGGAGGGGTCTGTTCCGCTATTTTGTTAATGAAGAAGCAATATTGAGGACATCCTGTTCTTGTGATTTATTAGAGAATGTGTACATGCCACTGAAGTCGACTTACCTTACTCTGACCTTAGTACAGACAACCATCACTGCTATTATTAGAAACCTGACGCCCTGTTGGTGGTGGTGTTTTAACTTGGCTTGTGCGGACTGACACCAAAAGTCAACACGCAAAAACCTCACTCAAACTGACCTTGAAATGTCTGGACCCTGTGATGGAGCTTAGATTTCACCTATAAAATGTATGCATTATTATATGACAAAAAAGCAGCAGACATGATTTTTATAATGGCACGCAGATTGTGGAAAAGCATGATTGAAAACATAGGGCTTCAGTTAGGAGGTGTTTTTATGTGAAAACATGCTTAATTAATTGAACAGCCATGCTTATATGTGATTAATCCATATGTAATCTCACTATAGAATGCTCATTAATTTCGAAAATGTATTCGTACCTTTAAAATGGCATCATGTATTTTTGCAAGAGTCGAAATGTGCTGAATTGTGTTTCACAGTGTAGAAAAACATTAGTTTGCCTTAGTGGACTAAGACTGAAACAGCAGCAGGAAATGTACCTGCATCACGCCACGCCACGCCATTTCTTCCGCCGCCACCGCCAAGAGTCAGGGGCAGTCCTCGCTACACCAGGGAGCTCCAACTTCCGCGTCGCCGCCCCGGGTCCACAACTTCCGGCAGCACCAGCGGCGGCGCGTGGCTCTGACGCGGCGCAAGCGCCAGGAGGCGGGTTTAAAGCTCGCAGAGGCCGGCGGAGCGGGGGGAAAGCAGCCAGCAGCAGGAAATTTACCTGCATCACGCCACGCCACGCCATTTCTTCCGCCGCCACCGCCAAGAGTCAGGGGCAGTCCTCGCTACACCAGGGAGCTCCAACTTCCGCGTCGCCGCCCCGGGTCCACAACTTCCGGCAGCACCAGCGGCGGCGCGTGGCTCTGACGCGGCGCAAGCGCCAGGAGGCGGGTTTAAAGCTCGCAGAGGCCGGCGGAGCGGGGGGAAAGCAGCCAGCAGCAGGAAATTTACCTGCATCACGCCACGCCACGCCATTTCTTCCGCCGCCACCGCCAAGAGTCAGGGGCAGTCCTCGCTACACCAGGGAGCTCCAACTTCCGCGTCGCCGCCCCGGGTCCACAACTTCCGGCAGCACCAGCGGCGGCGCGTGGCTCTGACGCGGCGCAAGCGCCAGGAGGCGGGTTTAAAGCTCGCAGAGGCCGGCGGAGCGGGGGGAAAGCAGCCAGCAGCAGGAAATTTACCTGCATCACGCCACGCCACGCCATTTCTTCCGCCGCCACCGCCAAGAGTCAGGGGCAGTCCTCGCTACACCAGGGAGCTCCAACTTCCGCGTCGCCGCCCCGGGTCCACAACTCCCGGCAGCACCAGCGGCGGCGCGTGGCTCTGACGCGGCGCAAGCGCCAGGAGGCGGGTTTAAAGCTCGCAGAGGCCGGCGGAGCGGGGGGAAAGCAGCCAGCAGCAGGAAATTTACCTGCATCACGCCACGCCACGCCATTTCTTCCGCCGCCACCGCCAAGAGTCAGGGGCAGTCCTCGCTACACCAGGGAGCTCCAACTTCCGCGTCGCCGCCCCGGGTCCACAACTCCCGGCAGCACCAGCGGCGGCGCGTGGCTCTGACGCGGCGCAAGCGCCAGGAGGCGGGTTTAAAGCTCGCAGAGGCCGGCGGAGCGGGGGGAAAGCAGCCAGCAGCAGGAAATTTACCTGCATCACGCCACGCCACGCCATTTCTTCCGCCGCCACCGCCAAGAGTCAGGGGCAGTCCTCGCTACACCAGGGAGCTCCAACTTCCGCGTCGCCGGGAGGCGGGTTTAAAGCTCGCAGAGGCCCGCTTCGCGGGACGCGTGCGGGACGCGCCGGGCTAAGCCCGGGCAAAGGGCGGGCCCTCTGTGGCCCTCAGAGGCCAGAAAAGACTGGGCTGGGCCAGAGACGCTGCTCATGAACATACATGGTACATAAAGCACCGGGTGTGGCATACATTAGTAGGTTGCCAGGACTTGGCTATTGTTTTAAAGTGTTTTCTAATATAATACAAATAGTAGACGGTGTAAACGTTATAACAATTCAGTAAGCTTTAGAGGGGGCTGTGCCTGTTGATAATATGTCGAAATCTAAGCCCCCTTCTGGGCCACGCACTTTGGATAATGACTTGGTCCAGAAGGTCAGCAAGATAAATTCTGAAAGGCGACAGTCGCTAGGGAAAATTAGTTCCCCGCAATCAGAGAGCCCTGTAAGGGGTTCATCAGCTTTTAGTTTAAAGGATGCGAACAATCATTCTAACATTATTATTCCGGATGTTGTAGAGATGGGACAGCTCGATTCTGAACAAACCACCCCCAATGAGTTAGAAATAGGAGATTGCCCTGATATGGTAGAACAATGTTTACCGACCCCCGTAGCTCGGGCAGTTAGAACATGTAGGAAATTTCCTATCAAGAACGGGGGATTGCGTAGTGTACGGAAACGAGCAGCCTCACCAGTTAAAGTTCTTGAAGCAAATGTAATGAGTAAATCTAACAAGGTTGGTGTAGATGATGATATAGTAACTAACCTAGAGGAGATTATTGACTTAATGATTAGAGGCATTATAGACCCGCTGGTATCAAAAATTGAGGAACTAACAAAAGAGGTTGCAAGATTGGGTGGATTGCTTAGCAAGGCCTTGGACAATCCAGGAGAGGTGACCACTGTCACAACTGCTGCAACTGACACAACTAGCAATCAATGTAAGCACTATGTACAGGGAGACCCTTCTAAGGAGGCCATAGGAAATAAAGGGAATGGTAGTGTTAACCCCATAATACCTCAAGGGAGCATGCACTTAGGCAGTCAGGCTATGCCTGCCATAGGAAATATAAATGGATGGGAAGAAACTAACAAAAAGCATGCTATTAATCTCCCACCTGAGTGTGCTCCTTATGTGGTGGTACTAACAAATGTACCGCCGCTTGATAATAGGGGTCATCAAGAAACACACGATTCCTTAAAAAATAAATGTCTATCTTGGCTAAATAGACAGTGTGGTTTCCCATTCAATTTCTCTGATAATGTTTTGACTACCAGGAGAGTTAATTGGATAGGGAGTGCTAGGAAAAGCTCAAAGGGGGACTGTGTAATCATAAATTTTAAACATCCACAGCATGTTACTACAGTCCTCCTAAGAGCTGCATCTCTCCCAATTTCCGATGGGAATGTATGTGCCCGAGCACTAGGTTACTTTTATAATCATCTTAATGCCAACCGAAGGGACAATACTAGAATCTCAACTTACCCTCCCACCTCTAAACCTTATTTTGATATTCCCACACAGAACATATTTCATGCACTTAGTTCCCTGGACTCTAATGATTGACGCATACAAGAGACGGAGATATGTTTAGTAAGGGAGGAGGGACCCGATGGGGATGAACATATGCATGACTGTGCACCTGAAATAATATCTAGGGACTCAGGATATGCGCCTAATCAGAATGAGGCAGAGAATATTCACGAGGGAATTGTGAATATATGCAATATGGGCCAAACAAGTGGGGTTGGCAACGCTGAGGGAAATGTCCGAGGTTCTGCCATTGGGACTACCGCCAGAATAGGTACATGTTCCAGACTGGCGTGCTGGAATGTAGCTGGTCTGAAATCTAAGAGCAGAGACCCTGGTTGGGAAACTTTTATTAATAGGTACGATATTTTATGTTTCCAGGAAACCTGGTGCAAAAGTAATATTGACTACGAAGGATTTGTTTCATATAATTTACCAGCATATGGAGAGGGCCCGGGAAGAGCTAAGGGGGGCTTACTCACCCTTGTATCGGTCCACCGACAAATACTGGTGATAAAATATGTACCGGTGGGTGATCTAGTCCAGATGCTCTGGATTCGTGAAGGCAAAAGCCGTAATATCCTTCTGATCAATTATTATAACAATATTTTTGATAGCACCAGGGGCAGAATAATAACCGATTTGGCCAATGCTATTGATACCCTGAGTTTGGATTCCAATGTTGTATTTGATATTATTTGGTGTGGGGATTTTAATACCTCATTATGCGAATTATTATCTACAAAGGCCTGTGGGGTTACTAATAATGCTGGATGGGAGGTTCCACACTTTGGTCACGATATGTATGGGGAAAATGTGAATACATTAATGGGGTGCCTTGACTTGGAAATTTTGGATTGCTGTAGGGACAGTAATGGTTTACCTGTCCCCACATTCAGGAATTGGCGCTCTAATTCTGTGATTGACCATGTGTTGGTATCTTCTAGTATTGTCGACTGTTTTGCCCCACTGGAAATGGAAATAATGGATACTAGTGACCACAACTGTATTATTGTGACCATGACTCTGTGGGAGGAGAATGATAGAGAGGCAGGGACCACAGTTGAAAATATAGAAGCCCACCGGGCTAATGGGGTAAGTCTTAGGTGGATAGGCGCAAAAGCATCCGAATTGACTGCATCCATCACAATGATGAATTTAGTAGACATTGTTTTTATTTTAGAAAATAGATTGGATCATGAGCGGGTCTTATCTAGTTTTATAGGAATCAACAATGCCATTAACGCAAAGTTCACAGGTGGTAACAGGGGTGGTACAAAACCTGGATTTGTTTGGTTTGACCAAACCTGTTCTGCTGCTCTGACTAACCTTAAGCAGGCCCTAGTAATAAGGCCTAGGGATAAAAAATTAGTAATAATACTGAGGTTAGAGTATAAAAATGCCATTAAAGCTAGGAAGATGGTTCTTCAGCATCAGGCCTGGGATTCTCTTAACCAAGCGGCGGAACTCTCTAATGGCACGTTATTTTGGGCAACAGTCAATTCTCCATTCCTTAAGGAGACAAACACACCTGAGTTAACAGCAAATGTCTCCTGTGAAGGTTGGATTACCCATTTGTCAACTATCTTTGATTCAGGTAAAAATATTAATGTTGGCTCATATAGATGGCCTATATTACCACTTGAAATCTCTGTGGAAGAAGTTGAAAGGGGGATTAGGGCAAGTAAGGGAGGAAAGGCCCAAGGCCCGGATGGGGTTCCAAGTGATGTGTACAAGGAAGCACCGGAAGTATGGGGCCCCTTGTTGGCTGCTGTTTTCAATGCCGCGGTTTGTACAGAACCTCCGCCGACCTGGGAGGAGTCTATTATTGTGCCAATATACAAAAAAGGATCCAGGTCTGATGCTAAAAACTACCGACCAGTTTCATTACTGGATTCTTCCGTAAAAGTTATGAGCAGGATTATGCTGGTAAGATTGGAAGAATGGGCAGAACAGGATGGTATTTTGGCAGATAGCCAATATGGTTTTAGGAAAGGCAGGGGTACGCTCGATCAATGCATTAATTTAGAATTATTGATCGGGAAGTATAGTGAAGCCAAACCTGGCCTTATATATTTGTGCTTTGCTGATTTAAGCAGCGCTTTCGACATGGTTGACCACTCAATTTTGTGGTCAACCCTGTTGAAATTGGGTGCGCCAGAGGGCATAATTTATTTTCTTGCCAGGATGTATGAGAGATTAAAAACATGTGTACGTTTCGGTAGGAAGGGAGAATGTACCCCGAACTTTAGCGTAAAACGAGGTATAAGGCAGGGTTGTGTTTTAGCTCCTCTTTTATTTATTTTATTTATTAATGGAATTGATGCTATTTTAAAGGAAGTTCATGCAGATGCTCCCATGATCAATGGTGTTTCAGTACCGGTGTTATTATACGCCGATGATGCTGTGTTGTTGTCAAGAACTCCGATAGGGTTGCAACGACTGATGGATAGTTTTGCCTCCTTTATTGACGACAAAAAATTAGTTATTAACAAAAGCAAAACGTACACTATGATCTGTGGCCCAAAGAAATCTAAACATACAATGAAAGGGTTTTTTATTGACAACACAAAAGTACAGCAAGTGGACAAAATCTGTTATCTAGGTATAACTTTTTCTAGTGACAAAAAGTGGACACATGAATTTAATAACATACGCAATAAAATGGCTAGAAATGCACACGGAATTTTTAGATTTGCTCAGAAAATTGGGGATCGTAGGACCAGAGACATGATAAAAATTTATCAGGCGAGATGCGTATCAATTGCATTGTATGGGGCAGGAATTTGGGGTTATTGCTGCGCATATAAATTGCAACTGGAAGAGAATTCTTTCCTTAAAAAACTTTTATGTTTACCCACATCGGCCTCTAATGCTCTGAGCCATCAGGAACTATCTGTGAATTATCTACTTGACCTTTTGTCACTTAGACCTCTGATGATTTGGCGGTCTATTTGGTTGAATGAGGAGAAGTCCTTTACTAGGTCTATTATCCAGGACTGTTTGCGATTAGACAAAGCCATAGCAATATCCTGGATTAAATACATTATTGTGTGTTTCTCAGATATTTTTAACCTGAATATTGTAACTGATCCGAACGCTGTTTTATTGATCCCCAAGGTTGAGTTAAAAAGGGTCTTCCTAGCTTATGCTGAGAGGAAGAGAACTGTTATTGCTGGTACTCTGTTCACTGTTATGTTTTATAACAGATATTTATCTATGGATGGATTTCCTGTCTACTTAACCCTTGTCACCAGGCCGACACACAAATTTGTGCTAACCAGACTCAGATTTGGAATAGTGCACTACTTGGTGGCCCATCCGATAATGAAAAAACATCCATTAGGGCCTTGTAGATGTGACGGGATTTCCAAGCAGAGCACAATGCACTTTTTACTATTTTGAAAGCTGTACTCTAATTTTCGTATTGTCTTGCTTAAACCCATGTTTGTTAAATACGGAACACGTACGGTTGAGCACGCAATGAAATTGATTTTTAACTTACAATCTGCGGATGTCTGTTTTTATACCGCCACTTTTTTAAACAAATGCATCAATTCTAGGAAAAGCATGTGTTTTTAGCTGTTGAAATGTAATTTTAGTGTGTAAATGAGATCATTGTTTTAACTAATCATAGTGTTCTAAATGTATTATTATGTCTGCTACAAGTCGTTCATATTTTGTATATTTTGATTTTGTGATTGTGTATGCTTTTATGGTCATTAATTTGTACCGAATAAAGCTGAATTGAATTGAATTGACTGAAACAGTTTGAAATGTGCTACTTTTTCCCCTAGCAACTTTCAATGAACGGGCTCTGAGCTTCCTCCGACCTTCAAAATGTTGCATATTTTTGTAGCCTGTTTAAACGTGGAGAGAAGAACACATTTTTTTTCATAAATCACAAGACTGAAATTTGAACAGGAACAAGCCTGATAAATGACGTATCCAGCCAGCCCATGGGGAGATGATATGTCTTGAAGTCTGATTGGACCAGCTATTAGGACTGAGCACGTGAACTTTTCCTTGAAATATGGCTTACAAGTGGGAGGAGTGCCTCCTCTTTGCCTTGCTTTTCGTCTCTCTTCAGGCCCAGTTTCTGTGCTGGACACAGAGAAAGGGAGGGGCTGCATTCTGTGGGGGCTATGGTGCAGCTTGAGACAGAGACACTGACTAGCACAGTGAAGCAGAGGGAAAAAGCTGAAATGATCAGGACAGATTTAGATTTTAGGTGCTAAACTGAATTTATTTCTCTTTATGGGATATTTTTGCCATTATTAATTATTGATTAACCTTGTAAGACTTACTCTTTTTCTTAGAAACTCTTTAAGAGTTTTGACTGACAATTTGCGCCACATTTCCCTTCCTATATGTGATGCTTATATGCAGACTGTAATATGTTCTGTATTAATGCTATTTTTCCTATTTTTCAATTCTGTAACCTGATTGATATTTGACTAATGAATAAAGAGTCAGAGAACCCTAACTTTTGACTTAAATAAAACCCTTTAAAATAACTCACCACTCTCATTATTGCCTCTAATATTGTTTGCATTTTATTTTTATATATATGTAAAGTCTCCTGTTTGGTGACACACGGTCATCAAAAGATCCATCATTTTTCACCCTTTACAGCGGCAAACCATAGGTGATGTGGTTTTGAATAGGGAAATTACCAGGTAATTACCGCTGGATCACCTGCACCCTTTCGCTCTTTTATTTTTAAACACATATGGATTTTTCCCATTATAAATTCACAGTATCTTCTGCTAAGATCACTCATGGGCAGGTCTTGGCTTGGAGTAGCCGCTGTCTGTCCACTGCTGTACAGGTGTGTAACGGTCTAGTTGTTCTTCGGACAGCTAGCAGCCGGAAGAGCACGCACACTATGTATCACTCTCTGGCCAGGCGTGGCCAGAGAGAGTATAAATAAAAGGGCAGAGGTCGCTCGTGACCTTCCGGCCTGTACCTGTACAACTGCCTCATGTGTCTCTGATTACCGTCTTAGTCCCCCACGTGGTCCCCGTCACTTAGGCGCTTACACTGGCGACGAGGGTGTGACCCGAGCCCTCGACTTCATGCCCCACGGAGCGAGGACGCGCTCCCAACACTTACACGGTGCACCGGAGGCTGAAGAGGCCCGTTGCAGTGGAGCAGCCCGTCTGCTGTGTCCGGATCGCGTCGCAACGCGAACTGAAGCCGCCCAGACCCAGCGTTTACTGAAGCGTGTGCGGCTGGGAGGAACATCTGAAAAGCAGTGCGTGCGAGCGTCCAGCGCGTGTCTCGTCTTCCCGACGAAGTGCCGGTAAGCCGGGTGAAAGCCACGTGCGCGAAGGAGCTCTGCAGCCGCCAACCTCAGGGGGAAGAGCTCTGTGAGCCAATCATTGGACACGGCCTACCAATAAACTGTGGGACATACACGGCAGTCACCTTTATACATGCAGTCCCGTGGTGTTATGTGCCTGAATGAAAATAAACTGCAGATGTAATCAAGCATTGGCAAATACAAGGGGGACCTCAGTACAAATCACCCCAGGGCACCCCAGTAGCAGGGAGAAGAAGCATACCCAAAAGCCACACCCGGGGCAGCAGTGAAGACAGCAGCTGGCTGGCTAGAAAAAAACAAGCATTGGTAGGAGCAAAACAAGCATTAGCGACTGCAACTGACAAGAGAAATGCTAACACAGCTGGTGGCAAAGCACGCACATGAGACCAAACGAGACAGCAAAGCCCGCGCTACCTCACGCTAGTGCAAACCTGTAGAGGCACAGGTGATCTGGAACAACGTCGATTAAGCACTCAACATGGTTGACCAAGCGACGGCAGGAACAAGCCAACAACCAGTGGCACCAGTATCACCAGCGGCTCCCATACACTCACAAGTAAGCGCGCTACCCCCTTTCAGTGAACTGATTGACCCTGCAACGGCATCACCCAGATGGAAGGTATGGCTGGGCCGTCTCGACAACTATTTCATAGCAATGAGGGAAACCGACGACAAGGTCAAGAGGTCACTCCTGTTGCATTTTGCGGGGGACAAAATATACAAACTGTTTGCACACCTGCCGAACCCAGGGCCAGCAACAGACTATGACGCAGCAGTCAGGGCATTAAATTCGCACTTTGATCCACAGCTCAACCCAGATTATGAGCGATTCAAACTGCGACAAGCGCGCCAGCGGGACGGCCAATCCATGGATGCATTTCATGCCCGCCTGCGAGAACTAGCCAGCACATGTACGGAGGACGACCCAGTCAAGGAAGCCCGTGCACAGTTAATTCAAGGATGCCGCAACAAAACTCTGAGAACACTCATCCTCCGTCAACCTCGCATCTCACTGGAAGACATCTTAATCTTGGCAAGATCACACGAACTTTCAGACGTCCGTACGTCAGCGATGGAAGCGGCCCTGCACACGGCAACCGAACAGACAGTGACCGTTAAGACGGAGCGAGCTGATGGGGTGCGCACAATGCCACGTGGAACTCGAGGGAGGTGGCCCACCAGGACAACACGAAGGTCGCGATGTGGGTACTGTGGCAAAGAGGAACACCCACAAGAAAACTGCCCGGCGAGAGGCAAGACATGTACCAAGTGTGGCATCCCCAATCACTTTGCAAGTGTGTGCAGAGGCGGCGCAAGGCCGAGAGGAGCGTCAGGGAGAAAAGCACCGTACAGACAGGTGAAACAGCTGTCGCTAGACGAACCAGCACTGTCAAGAACACCCAACTCAGGGCCTGTGAGGCGGCAATATCTGGAGGACTCGTCTACAGAGGAAGAGGAGGAATGCCACTTCGTGTCATTCGTGAATGACTTAAAACGGAGACGTCGCCCACAACCAACCTGCGATATCAGGATAGCCGGAACGCCAGTCACTGCCCTGATAGACACATGAGCGTCCGTCAACGTCATGGGATACCAACACTACCAGGCGCTCACAGTCAAACCGCAGCTAGCAACATCCAAAGTGAAGATCCTCACGTACGGGAGCCAGGTACCACTCCAGTTGAAGGGGAAAATGGAAGTGGCCGTTCAATCAGAAGACCATGAAGTCACCACGACATTCCATGTCGTAGACAAGGAAGCTGACATTCTACTTGGGAGCCACACAGCTGAAGATCTCATCCTAGTCACGTTTGCCAATACAGTGAAAACCATGCAGACGGAAGACATCCTAGAGTCATTCCCGCAACTGTTTCAAGGACTAGGGAGCATAAAAAGGCCTCCCGTAAAGCTACACATTGACACAGCGGTAACGCCAGTGGCATTACAGCACAGACGGATACCATTTCACCTCAGACCGCTAGTGGAACAAGAACTACTGAAACTCGAACAACAAGGCGTCATTGAAAAAGTATCAGGGCCAACCCCGTGGGTGTCCCTGATGGTGATTGCCGAAAAACCCCGCCAACCAGGGAAAATCCGGATATGTATCGACATGAGGATGCCCAACCAAGCAATCAAGAGAGAAGGGCATCTGACGCCTACCGTTGATGACATCCTAGCAGATCTGAACGGATCACAATGGTTTTCCAAGTTAGATTTGAACGCGGGATATCACCAACTGAAGCTGGATAAAGACAGTAGATACATCACAACCTTCTCAACACACCTGGGTCTGCGAAGGTACAAGCGTCTGAATTTTGGGATATCCTCGGCCGCCGAGATATTCCAGAATGCGGTAAAGGAAGTGTTGACAGGACTACAAGGAGTGATAAACGTAAGTGATGATATCCTGATACACTTGGCGACGCTGGAAGAACATCACCGCCGGCTCAAGGCAACTTTGAAACGACTGGTCGAACATGGAGTGACACTCCATAAAGAAAAATGCCAGTTCTTTCGGAGCTCAATTGAATTTTTCGGATACGTGTTCAGTCCTGACGGAGTGAAGGTTGATCCTAAGAAGTCGAAGGCGATCCAACTGGCACCTGCACCCAACACGGCCTCAGAGGTCAGGAGTTTCATGGGTATGGCAATGTACTGTGGGCGGTTCATTCCGAACTTGGCCACCATTGCAGAACCCCTGCGCCAATTGACAAAAAAAGACGCCGCGTGGCAATGGACCCAAAAAGAGGAAGAAGCATTCCAGAAAGTAAAGTCAGTTTTACTGGCCAGCACGACGATGGCGTACTTTGACACCAACGGCCAGACAGAACTGATAGTGATGCCAGTCCCGTAGGACTCCGGCTGTATTGACCCAAGAAACGGAACCAGGGACCTGGGCGTCATTGGCATTTGCCAGCAAGGCGCTGATGGCAACAGAAGCTCGATATTCCCAGATAGAGCGAGAAGCACTTGCTATCAAGTGGGCCTGCAGCCACTTCCACCTATATGTCAGTGGGCATCCATTCCGAGTAGTGACAGATCACCAACCACTACTGCCTCTGTGCCGGGGGTCGGTGCCACATCCCCCACCTAGAATTGAACGGTGGACAATACAACTCCAGCACTACCAAATGGAACTGGTGTATCGTCCTGGTGCCAAAAACCCGGCGGATTTCCTGTCACGACATCCGGCGCAACAAGAAGAATCAGATGCGGGCCAAGAACGGAAAACCGAGGAGTTCGTCAACATGGTATCTCAATGGGCATGCCCACCGACACTCTCCAAAGAAGAAATAACAGCCCACATGGAGTCAGACATGGTCCTCAGGAGAACGACGGACGCGATATGAAGAGGATCATGGGATGGTTTCCTTCACAACATCCAAGGGTGGAATGAAACAGAAAGAGCACGACTAGGGAAAATGTGGAGAGTCCGAGATGAGCTAAGCACTGCAGAGTGCAGCATCCTACTAAGAGGATCACGAATCGTCATCCCTCAGAGTCTGCAAGATCGAATAATTGCTCTAGCACATGAAGGTCACCAAGGCGCTGGAAGAATGAAATCCCGGATAAGGGAAAAACTGTGGTTTGCAGGGCTGGAAGAAGCAGCAGAGAGGGCAGTCAAAAACTGTTGAGCGTGTCAACTAACAGGGAGTGCCGAGTCACCAGCCCCAGTGATAACTGAAGACCATGCCCCAACACCCTGGTCGTGGGTGAGCCTGGACTTTGGGAGTTTCCTCGACGGGAGAGTAACAGCAGTGCTAGTAGACAGCTACACACGATACCCCTGTGTCGAGATTTTACCATCTACGGCCTTCAATCATTTGGCCCCGGCACTCATGAAAATATTTGAACTCTTTGGTTTGCCACACGCCATTAAGACTGATAATGGACCTCCGTTCCAGGGGAGCGAGTTTAAGGAGTTCCTATCGAGGCTAGGGATAAGGCATAACCGCATTACGCCACAATGGCTGCAAGCTAACGGCGAAATAGAAAGGTTTATGCGAACCATCAACAAGATTCTACCCATAGCAGTAGCGGAACAGACAGATCCTGAAATAGAACTGCAAACGTTTCTGCGTGAATACCTCAGCACCCCACACTGCACTACTCAGACATCACCATGGTCACTAATGCTAGCTGGCCCTAGGCGTGACCAGTTCCCGGTAGCGGACATCTGGGAACCAGAACCATATGACGCATCAGCGACACAGCGCAGACGAACAACAACCAATGAAAAAGCAAGCCAACGCAGGCGAGCCAGAGTCTGCTCACCCAGGCCAGGATGTAGAGTACTAATACGGAACAGACGAAGTGGAGGAAATTCCGAACACCCTATGAAGATGGTCCATGGTTGGTACGGAAGGTCCGGGGAACAGCAATAACGGTGGAGCGGAATGGAGAGGTGATAACCAGAAACATCTCATGGTTTAAAGAAATTCCTGGGTCTGGAAACGGGCCTCAGAACTTTGGGGAAAACACATGCCCAGACTTGACCCTCCCGGAATCGAGACCTGTTCACACCGATGGGCCACAACAGAATCCGACACCAGCAAGAGAGGAAGCAGAGTCTGAGTCGCCAGAGAGAAACTGCGAAGCAGGAACTGCCAGTCCCACCAGAGGATCAAACATAGGGCGACATTAATACAACCTGCATCCAAACCCGCGACCAAATAGCCAACTGACTGAATTCGCATGGGGAGCGCAAGTTGGACAGAGAAAAGAAAAAGAACTGATTTGAAATGGGATGTAACGGTCTAGTTGTTCTTCGGACAGCTAGCAGCCGGAAGAGCACGCACACTATGTATCACTCTCTGGCCAGGCGTGGCCAGAGAGAGTATAAATAAAAGGGCGGAGGTCGCTCGTGACCTTCCGGCCCGTACCTCTACAACTGCCTCATGTGTCTCTGATTACCGTCTTAGTCCCCCACGTGGTCCCCGTCACTTAGGCCCTTACAAGGTGCAAGGTACGAAGCATGCTTCATGGTGGCCCGTTCTGTGGGTCTGTAGTGGTATATCACTTCCACACTACAGATTCCTGGCCATCAAGGAAGCTAAGAAGTGGACTTTGTGAAGGCAAAAATCCTTCACAGGCTTTGAAAGGTGACCTTCCTAGCCCAGTCTGACATTTTTTGGCCACCCCTTCATTAGTCTCCTGGAGCGGGCAATCTGCCACTAGGCATGAGGTACACTCGAAGTCTGCCCCCAGCCACCTCACCAGATCGATCTACACATTGAGTTGATTTACTCCCTATGGTTGAACAGAAGAAAGTGGAGAGAAATGGATACATAGACCTCTAGTGAAGCGTCCATCCACACAACCCTAGTAATACGTCTAGATCAGGGGATATCAGGAACGCTGAAATCATGGCTTGCGTTTGATTCTCCTATCAGTGGCCCGCTTCTCTAGCAGTAGAGAGGGAAATGTGCTGCTAGCAGAGAACTGGTGGTGTACAGGAAGTGGACACTGCTAAAGAACCCACCTGCTAGCGGAGACACCAAGATCACGACACTCTGAAACACTGGTTTGACAGTGGATTGGCTGAAGGCGGACAAGTGTTGTGGAGCAGCAGAGGACCCAGTAGCATGCCAGAGGGATATGTGTAGCTGTCTAATACCGGGCTGAGAGGAACAATGTCAGTGCAGAAGCAACCAAAGGAAGCATGGTGATCCCCGCGCCTTCGTATGTGCCACTTGGGCTTGGTGAATGTGTGAGCTCCAGGCGCAGTGACATGGTGGCTAGTAGGTGCCATCCAAGCTGTGATCAGGGAATGAAGGGACCCAGAGGCATCGCTCCCAGGTTGGTATGTGAACAGTAGGTGAGACACTTGGAGACAGATTTTCTAAGCCCTAGCATTGTCATTGCATCACGCATGGGCTTAAGTTAGCTTTGCTAAACCATACAAAGTCACCTTGCGTAGCACTGTGTTGTTTAGAAAATCAGTAGTAACGCAAGGCAGCGTTGGGAAGGCGTTCCATGCATCAACCCATGGTTTTTGGTGCTGGAAGAAATCGGGTTGTTGGTTGACTGGGGTGTGAGCCCTGGTCAAGCAGCAACCACAATACTTGTCAGCGTGAGGCACAAGCCAACCCTAAACTAGCTTGGCAGAGAGCAGTCAGGCTTAACATAAAGGGTATGTGTGAAGTATTTGTGCAACACTGCAAACAGAAGTGAAAAACATCACAGCAAGTTAGAATAATAGAGTGATTATTCCAGACTAAAATGACAAAATTCCAAATAATAGGACCGGAGATTTGCAATTTCAAAGATTTTCGTGAAAATAGCATCAAAAAACACAAAGCGCCAACTGTGGATATCTGGTCTCACCAGACTGGGACACAACCTTACAGTCATCAATAAAGACAACCTCAAGAGAGGGAACGTCATCCAGATTCCTTCCCCCCTTAACCTGGTACGACTTAAATGTGTACTACTCAATTGCAGTTCAGCCAGTAAACATGCCTCCGATATCTTCGATCTCATCCAACACAACAACTCAGACATTATCATCCTCACTGAAACTTGGCTAAATCCAGCCTCCACTCCTATCCTAGACCTCCTAGTACTCCTACACACGACATAATTAGGCTACACAGAGCTTGGAAGCTGGGTGGTGGCCTTGCCTGTATTCACAGGAACACACACCCGATTTCTCACTTTGAATCCTCAACGCCTTCCTCTTGTGAATACCTTTGTCTCAGCATTTCAAGTAATAACCTGCCGGGGTGCAAACTTCACACTTTTTATCGCCCCCCCGGGAGACACTCTCCCCTTCATTGAGCAACTGATGAAAATCATTGCTGGCAATGTCGACTCCGCGGTGTCCCAAATCTTCCTTGGTGATTTCAACCTTCACTGGTCTAACCCCAATGACCACGCTGTAAATTGCCTTAAATCATTCTTAAATTATCAAAAATTGATTCAGCACTGTGACCAACCAACTCATAATAAAGGAGAAATGCTAGACCTTATCACCTCGAAAGGACAGTCCATCACATTGGATACCATTACCCCTTGCGATTGGTCTGACCACTGCATCATCCTCTTTTATATTAACAGGGAGGTGTCTATGAGAAAGGCTCAACCAACGAAATCAAAGATCTGGAAAAGGGACCTCAGATCAATAAATTCAGATGAACTAGCAGCCCACTGTAAATCTGCCCTCTCCTCCCAAGCTGACCTGGTTGAGGTTCAGGTACTCACCGACTCTTGCAACTCGACCTTCTCAAACATCTTCGATGACATTGCACCACTCCAACAAAAAAATGCCTCAACAAAAATATCCAAACCGTGGTACAACGACAATCTAAACACGGAACGCCGCAACCTTAGGGCAGTTGAACGTTCCTGGAGATCCAAACCCTCCTCGGACCAACTAAATCTCCTTAGAGATGTTAGGAGCTTCTACAACAAACAAATCAAGAGCGCTAAGGCTGACTACGTCAGACACCAACTTGATCAAGCTGCCAACCGACCCAAGAAACTTTTCGAATTGGTTAAACAGCAATCAGTGGTAGTTCCAAACCAGTCAGATTCTGGAGGCAGCCCACCCTCATGCGACAAACTGGATGCTTTCTTCACTGAGATATCAAGACTCATCACCATTGAGCTTGCCTCCAAGAAGGTGCTACTGCCATCCTCCGGGTACGCATCCCCCCTTGACCTATTAGAAAAGTGCAAACCTATCAGCCTGAACACCAAGAGCAATGCATCATGGGGCTCCTTTACCACATTCAGTGAAAAAGACATTCAACAAGATTCTCCAGAATATCAACACATCTAACCACTTCAATGACCCGCTGCCCCCAGCCATCTTCAAAGAAATCAAGAATGTCCTCATCCCCACCCGGACAAGGATTGTAAATGCTTCACTGTCAAAAGACACAATCCCAGACTGCCTAAAAGCAGCTCAGGTATCACCTATACTAAAAAAATGTAACACAGACAGAGCCGACCTCAATAACTTCTGCCCTATTTCCAACATCCCCACCTTAGCCAAACTCCTAGAAAACTGCGTACAATACCAACTTTGTGCACACATAGAGAATTTCCAACTCCTAGACCAGCATCAATCTGGCTTTCGGAAGGGACACAGTACTGAATCGGCTTTCACTCCCGTTATGGATGACATTTTAAAAATGCTTGACCAAAACAAATCCTGTCTCCTAATCCTCCTTGACCTTTCCTTCGCATTCAACATGGTCAATCACAACAACCTCCTATCCATTTTGAAGAACAGGATGGGCTTCTCTGGTCGGGTGTTACAACGGTTCTCATCTTCCTTCACCACAGATCACAAAGAGTCAAGGCAAACTACTCTCTCTCCCAGCCCTCTCCAGTACTCATGGGGGTCCCCCAAGGGTCCGCCCTATCTCCTATACTCTTCAACATTAGCGAATTCACTAAATTCCACGAACATTCTCTTCCATATGTATGCAGACGATACGCCACTTTATTTGAAAATCTCCTCCCCGGATAACATCATCTGACTCAACACTACCCTAACGTCTACTCAAAATTGGTTAACTGAGAACCATTTCCTGCTCAACACCTCCAAAACTGAATTCTTCCTCATCTCTCCCCCGAACCACATCCCCAAGCTAGACCTTTGGTTGAATCACCTCACTGCTTTCAACTGCGCCCCCTCATTATAGACTCATCCAAATCTCTTGGAATCACCTTGGACAAGCACCTCAACATGAAGAATCATATCAGCAACGTGTGCAAGGGAACTAATCACTTGATAAGGACACTTAGGAATCAAACCTTTCCTTCCACAAACTGATTTCAAGCAGGTGGTCCAAGTGCTTTTTTTACCGAGGCTTGACTATGGCAGTGCTACGCTCTGTGGCTTTCCCAAATACACCCTGGTTCCACTAAGGGCATCACTGAACGCGGCAGCTCAACTGGTTACAGGTACCAAATGAAATGCACACATATCCCCAGTCCTAAAATCTCTTAAATGGTTGTCCTACGAAGCTCGAATTCAGTTAAAGATTGCCGTTCTGGCGCACAAAGCCCTCCATTTCAAAACTCCCAGGCACCTAGTGCAAAAGCTTGAACTATTCTGTGGCGGTAGAGCCTCAAGAAGCGCTAACACTTTCCTCTTGAAACCATACATATTTAGCAAAAAGAGAACTTGCCACCGAGCCTTCTCCGGCGCTGCCCCAAAGATATGGAACTCTCTTCCACCGGAAGTATGCAGAATCTCCTCAACAATTGCTTTAAAACTGGAAGCCAAAAGATTCCTAATGAACAAATTCTTACCTTAATTGGATTAGGTTCATCTGCTCAAAGTCATTGATCCTACAACCATTGGACCGTCAGTGGGTGCGGCTCTTCTTTACCTCATATTGGGCCCCCCTTGTAGCCCGCTAAGTATCTGTTTGTTGTATGACTCTCCTTTGACCCATCTGTCTTGTAATAATGTGATTCTTTTTTTTTTTTTATTCTTAATTTTGATGTCGATATTGCATTCCTTCTGTAAAGCGCTCTGAAATCCTTCGGTATCTTGTTCGCGCTATATGAAAATTTATAAATAAAATTTAAATAAAGTCACAAGTTCAGGATTACCGTGATGGTTCGGGCCTAGCTACAGGGACCCAGGTAAGCTCGCTGAACAAAATACCTTAAATCCTGGTTTGTAGAGGGTTGCTAGGATCTGCATGTAATATGTGTTGCGCAGCCAAAGCAATCAATCAATCAACATTTGTATAGCACAGCGCTAACACCCCCAAGGGTATCTGGGAGCTAATGGTGTCGGGTCTTCGTCAAAAAGCCAGGTCTTTAGTTTCTTTCAGAAGTCCACTAGGGAGGGTGCTGTTCGGAGGTGGAGGGGCAGGTCGATTCAGGTTTTTGGCAGCGATGTAGGGGAAGGAGCAGCCCCTGCTGCGGGTGTGATGGATGCAAGTGTGTGCATGAGGGCAAGAGAGGAGGAGTGCTAGTGCTTTGTAGGTGGATGGAAGTTCCGTCGATCATTGATGTAGGATGGTCCTTGATTGTGTAGAGGTTTGTAGACTTGCATGAGGATCTTGAACTGGCATCTCTTCTGGATGGGGAGCCAGTGAAAGTTTCTGAGGTGGGGGTGACGTGGGTCTGTTTGCGGAGGTCCAGGATGAGTCGAGCTGCATTCTATATGGTCTGGAGTCTTTTGAGGAGCTGGGAGAAGATTTCTGCGTAGAGAGCATTGCCTTAGTAGAGGCAGCTGGTATCAAGGTCCTGGGTGACAGATTTTCTGGTGTTGACTGGGATCCATTTGAAGATTCTGCAGAGCAAATGAAGTGTGTGGAAGCAGGAGGAGGTGACTGCGTTGACTTGTCATTTCACGGGCAGTTTGCTGTCAAGGATGATGCCTAGGTTGCGTGCATGGTCTATAGGTGTGGGTGCTGGTCCAAGTTCTGCTGGCCACCAGCTATGGTCCCAAAGATCAGTACTTCTATCTTGTCAGAGTTGAGTTTGAGGCAGTTGTCTTTCATCCAGTTGTCTACATTGGTCATGGCATGGCAGAAGTTGTTTTTTGCGTTATTGGGTCCTCTGTGAGAGAGAGGATTAGTTGAGTGACGTCAGCATAGTTGACTATGTTGAGTCCATGAAATCTGCCAATGCCTGAGGGGGGAGGGTCAATCAGGTGTTGAACAGGATGGGGCTGAAGGAAGATCCTTGGGATATTCCGCATATGATGTCCTTGGGTTCGGAGGTGAAGGGAGGTAGCCGGATGCGACCTGTAAGGAAAGAGGTGATCCACTTGAAGGCGTTTTGTTGGATGCCGACGTTGTACAGTCTGACAATCAGGGTGTGATGGGAGATGGTGTTGAACGCAGCAGAAAGACTGAGGAGGCTCAGGGCCACCGTTTCACTGTGGTCGAGGAGAAATCTGATGTCGTCCGTGGCAGCGATCAGCGCGGCCTCAGTGCCATGGTTGCCACAGAATCCTGATTGTGAGGTGTCAAGTAGGTGGTTTTGTTCCAGGTTTTCGGTGAGTTGTTGGTTGATGTCTTTCTCGAGTACTTAGGCCGGGTAGGGGAGTAGGGAAATAGGTCGATAATTTTTTAGATCGCTGGGGCCGGCGGAGGATTTCCTTTGGAGGGGCCTGACCTCTGCGTGTTTCCAACTGTCCAGGAAGGCTGCAGTAGAGATGGAGGTGTTGGTGATGCTGGTGAGTTCAGTGCTAATTGGGATGGTTCCGAGGACGAAGAGTCGGTGGGACAGGGGTTGGTGGGCGCCCCGGGTGCGGCTGGAAGACATGATGGCTGTGATGGTCTGAGTGGTGAGCAGAGACTAGGTGATGATAATTCAGCTGGTGTGCATTGGTTGGTTGAGGTTGTTGAGGTTGAGAGCCATGGGTTGGGGGTCTAAATTGCTGTAGATGGAGGCAATCTTGGTGTGGCAGTATTTGGAGAAGGTGCCGCAGAGTTCTTGGGAGGGCGGATGGTGTTCTCTGTGGCTGTCGTGTTGGAGAATTCCTTGACTATTTTGAAGAGTTCCTTTATGTGGTTGGTCGCTATGTTGATGCGGGCTGTAATGGTTGCTCTTTTGATACGTAGGTGGTAGTTGCTGAGGGCTGCTTTTTAAGTGACTCTGTCGAAGGGGTTCCTTGTTGTGTGCCATCGTTTTTCGAGATGTTAGCAGTTGCGCTTGATGGTTTTGAGCTCTGGTGCATTGTTTCTGAGTTGTGGTGAGGCTGCTGTGTGAGGTCTTGCATCGTCAGTGAGGATCCCATTGATGAGGGGTTACGATGCAAAGTCTGGGGTCGAGGATGCATCGCACAGTCGAGTTGATACATTGGTCCGAGGAGCTTTGAGGCTGTGATGCGAAGTCTGGCCTCGTCATCAAGGTTGCCGCTGCCTAGGGATGCGAGGACTTTTGCCAAAGATGCGTCGTGCAGCAGCAGGTTTCGGAGAGCTGCAGAGGCGATGTGGGTCTTTGTGGCGATGTGTCAGTTCTGGTCGAGGTTGCACGAGGCAGCAGAGGAGATACATTAGTTCTGCTTGATCCACAGAAGCTCGCAAAGTACTTTAGGCCTCTTCCAAGGGGCCAAAAGTGATCAGGAGCACAACTTCCTGTTGTGCTCCTGAAGCTTCAGATCAGGGGGGCAGCCAACTAGCCCTTGGAGGTACTCTAGGGTTCTGGGGTCAGGAGATGCAGGTCAAGTCCTTCTCACCCAGGAATGAGGGCAGCAGGCAGTAGGTCATCATAGTGGGCAGCAGTCCTTCAGAGCAGCAGTCCAATACTGTGTCAGTCCTTTAAGCAGCACATCAGTTCTTCCTGGCAGAGTATCCACAGGTCCAGAAGTGCATAGAAGAGTTGGTATCAGAGGTCCAGAATCGATGCCCAGTTGTGCCTTTAAAGTTGGGAGAAGCTTCTAGAGGCAGGCCTCTGAAGTGCACAAGTGCCCTGCTTTCCTGGCCCCGGCTCTAGACTATCTACAGGGGGTATGCAGCTGTTTGGTTGGAGGCAGGACACAGCCTAGTCAAGTGTTAGAGGGGCTGTGCTCAGATCCTCCCTTCCTGCCAATGATGACCCATGCAGGCCCCCCTACGCTCCCTATTGTGTGTGAGTGACTAGGAGTAATACACAAAGTCAAACTGTCAACTACACCTAGTCATGTGACCCAGAGACAGGCTGTAGGAATCAAATGGCTAAGGCAGGAAAAACTTTCTAAAAGTGGCATTTTTCAAAATTGTAATTTAAAATCCGACTTTACCATAATGTAGAGATTTTCATTACATTTCTTAAGACACCTAACATGAGCTGGGCACATATTCCAATGTGGAAATTACAGCTTAATAAATGTAATAAGATAACTCCAATGATATCCTATGTAGGGCTGGGCAATAAATTCCGCTCTACTAGTGAAATTTGAAGAGTTCGGGCTAAAATCTGCCATATGGCTGAGTTATTCTCGCACGCGGCTCGCCAAAGGTAAGTTGGCGAGCGCGATTGAGAATTGGATAAGATAATTTTATTGCACAGAATTGGAGTCCCCTAGCGCCATTTCACTACCGGGACATGTAAAACTTAAAAGTACATGTCCACTTTGATACACTGCACCCTGCCCTCTGAGCTATCCAGGGCCTACCCTATGTGTGACATAAGTATTGCAAAGGAAGGTTTGGGCCTTGCAAAAGGTTTACTATGCCAGCTGTTTAAAACTGCACCTTGGCAGGTCTGAAACATGTTTACAGTCTTAATTAAATGGGAGGCACAATCAGTGCTGCAGGCCAACTAGTAGCAGTTAATTTACAGGCCCTGGGCACAGGTAGTGCCACTTTACAAGGGACTTACAAGTAAATTAAATTTGCCAACTAGCTATAAGCCAATATTTCCATGCTTTAACAAGAGAGCACAAGCACTTTAGCTGTGGTAAAGTACACAGAATCTTATAAACCAACAAAGACGGGTTCAGACAAGAGGAGGGTGAAGGCAAAAAGTTTGGGGATGACCCTGCAGAGAGTGCCAAGTCCAACAGGTGCATTCCTATATTTATATTTACTAAGATTGGCATACCTGAGAATGTGTCAAAATTGTACGACATCCTAACAGAGGTGTAACAAGGAGAAATATCTTTATTTCTCCTTGTTATTTCCACTTTCTATTCTGCAGCACATACAGAAAGAGGAAAATGCCTTTTAGGATTCTTTTTGTGCAGGAAGGTATGCCTTCCTGGACAAAACAATCCTGCCTATTATGCAGGCACCCTTCCACCTTGGCGCAAGGGTGCTTGTGTGCCAGCGCAGAGAGAGAGCAGGAATGTGCCATAAATGAGTAAATATGGTGCATTCCTGCTCTCTCTATTTTACAAAGCACAGCAAGTTGGCTTGGTTTGTTGTGCCAAATCTTAGTAAATCTGGGCCTTGAAGTGAGAGGATCTTGTTTGGGGAATGATTATTGACACTTTGGAAAGCCCCCAAGACCTAGACACTGATGATAAAAACTTCAGAGACCTTAGCAGTGACCTGTCATAAAGAGGTGCTCCACTGCTTGATCTGAGGCTGGACATTAGAGCGAAAAATAGATATTTTGTTCTACATTAATTTTCAATCACAAAGAAGGTCTGGGTTACATAAATACATTTCCATTGTCTAAAATTAGAACTATGGGTCAGAAGTGCAAACATTCAAATCACAAAAAGAGATTGCAGATTGCACACCTACGTTTTGCAAATCAGTTCTTATTTTGCAAAGTGACCTATGAACTATCAGGTCAGTTTACAAAATCACCATATGGAATGGATCACAATTCAACCTACCTTTTTAGTATTCATGACGTAGGCCACAAATTGTGACTTACTCTGACTGGATTCCATCACAAGGATAATGGCCTGAAGAGGTCAGCAGACCACCATGCCTGAAAATGCATTTATATAAAAAAAATGTTTTAAGTGCAGGCCTTTTCCACTAAAGCAAGGGCTGAATTAAAAAAATCAGTTTTCAAAACAAACAAAAAAATCTGTTTGTTTAAGAGCTGGCAGTGGTCCCACTCCCAAACAAGATTTTATTTTTAGGTCTCGCCTGAGCCAGTGCTTTAGCGCTTCTCTGGCGAGAGCTATAGAAAGCGGGATTTGGACGTGCAAACTAGTGCTTTTCAGGCCGCCAACTACAGTGCATGTGCGCCGGGCGCGCGCACCATTTGTCTAACTGCTGATCACTTTCGAGGCCGCTTTGATGTTCTCAGTGAGCCCCGCAGCCACTGAGAACATCAAAGCGGCCACAAAAGTGATCACCATTTGCCACCCCCTCCCTTATCCCACTTCCTGCTTGTTTTTTTTGGCTTACACTCTCCATGCCCTCTGGCTCCGTGCTGCTTTACCCTTCCCTCTGCTTGTGCTTCCTATCTCCTCCCACTCCTGCTGTCCTTTCTTTTTTTTAAAAGTCATTTTACTAAGCGCCAACGCAAACTGAAGGTATCAGAGCGCTTTACATGAGCACCAGATGAAGCACCAGTTAATTGTACAAGGATTTAGGCCGGGTAGATTATGTAATTTGCTCAGAATCACATTCTGTTTAACGAGCGCCGGGTCTCGAACCTGGCTCCTCAGTTCCAAAAGCCAAAGGCAGCAGTTTTAGTGGTTACGCCACACCCTCACCCCTATGTACAAGTTAGCCTTGTACATGAGAAGAACGCTTACCCCATTAGGCGTCTAAACGTTCCACTTCAGCTGATTCAATCCCTATGCTCAGGTAAAAATGTGCATTTAATACAGATTCACCAACGTTTAGGAAGAAGTTGGAAATCTATCCCTCATAAATTGCAGCCCTTGATGTGCTTGCATAGATTAACAGAAATAACCGTCCATGCGATTGAAAATCTACATTAATTGGGACCCACTCTGACCAAATGTGGTTTGTGCCTTTCATCCTTCAAGTGTCTATTGTGGCTTGTGGGTCTCGGGGAGCCTGCAATCTGATGAAGAAACAGATCGTCCGTTTTTGTGTTTTTATTCAGTGCTTAAAGCCAGTGGTTTCCAAGGGCTTGCAGTTTAGGCAAATAACGGAGATAAGGGGGAAAAACGTGTATTGCTCAGGAGCACACAATTCAGGCAAATCGGACTTACAACCTGTGCTCCTTGTGTCAGAGCGTGCAATGCAATAGATCTCGCATTTACGCGATTTGAGCTATTGCCATTGTAAATGACAATGCCTTTTATTTATGTTTTGGTTTTTAAAAAGAAATTTAAAGGCATTGTTATTTACAATGCTAATAGCTTAAACTTTTGCAAATGCGAGACCTATTGCATTGCAAATGCTTGTTACATTTGCAAAGGGGATCCCTTTACCTTTGAAAATTGGATACTTCTTCCTCGGGGGAGTCAGTAACCTATCAATGGTTTACGATTACAATGTTGGTCACTAATCACTGGTACAAACCAAAACGAATGCTTGCATGCACTTTTAAAGGCATAACAATGACATTCATAAGAATATTAAAATGCTCAGAGGACTTGCACTTACTCAAGGTTGTCCACTGTCTTAGCAGAGTTACACAAATGTTGCAATATTTGTTCTAGTACAGGTAGTATCGTGAGAAGCTTCATTTTATAGAGTTATGAGAGACTTTCTATACGTATTCTTTTGCTACAGTTTCACTGTGCTTCATTTTGATTGGTTTAATTTGTGAGGTCTGCATACAACCATGCTGAATGTGTGAAATCCATTTTTCATAACCCTATAAAAGTGTGCTATTTTTGCATGAGTGAGGGCCCTTTTCCACTGGCCTTTGGAGGCGAATCCATGCCAGATTGGTCTCTCATTTGATATTCTGTATTTTGGTAAGTAGAGATTTACTGAGTTCTTTAATTGATTCTGTACTTTAACTGGACTTTCCACTCTGATTTATTGATTGATCTGTATTACTCGATTTCTGAATGACTAAATACTGAAAATAAACCTTTAAGTTTTAAGCTTTCCTTGTCTGTCATTCCTGCAGGACCAAATAGATCCTATACATTTACAGTGGAATTGCTGTTTGAAATGCCTTAGTTGAGCCCGGGTTCAGCCAGAGGCACCGAAATCTGCTAAAGGATTGAGAGACCCCCACCGCGCCTAGGGGAGGGGGGCGCTTAGTGGCATTTCCTGCGAGAGGCCGCAGAGCCTGGGCCGGTGCACATCTGGACAGGGCGAGTGGGAGGGGCCACTAGGAAACATGAGGAGAGAGGCAGGCACGTAGTGCGTCACTTAGGTATACGGTGCAGTTTGGCGGTCGTGTTTCAGACATGCCAAACCCTCCCGATTTCTGGGCCAGTCTCCCGCCTCCCGATTCAAGAATCCCGATTCCTCGGGGTTTCAGCGGACTGGATTGGTAATGTGGAAAGTACTATTTCTTCCAGCAACAGTCAGAGTGGCGATGCAGGGGCTCCAGAAGGGGTGAAAAACTAACAAAGCCTCATTACATTAACAAGCGAATGGTCTTTTAAAGACCTGTGCAGTACTCAGGGGCGGCTGGGTGGGTAAAGCTGTTGCAGCCCGGGCTGCCACACGTAGGGGGGGTGTTGTATGCACTGCCAGCAACCTGCCAGGCCAGTGCATAACCCTTGCACCACCCTCTCTCTGCCTGCCATTGCGCTCCATGCTTCTGAAATATAAGGAACAAGCATTTACAATGCAACGGTCTCGGCATTGTTCAAGTTAGAGCTATTGGCATTGCTCATGACATTATTTTTGTTTATGTTTTTAAAACATTTAAAGAAACGGCATTGTTATTTACAATGTCAATAGCTTAATCACTCTCAAAAGCGAGATTTATTATGCGAGCATTATTTGGGAAGCTTGGCAAATCCATAATTATGAGGAAAACGCTGCAGCATCGCAAAATGCCAGTGGCCCAGACTAATATGCATGATTAGTATTTGGATTCGATGCCCATTCCTTCTTTGTCCTCTCTGCTGAAACTGCTGACTGAAGTGTCAAATTTTATTAATACTAAACAAAAATCGCACTACCGTGCCAGGGCCAGACTTGGCGTTGATAATGATTGTTTGAAAAGGGAACTTTGAAAGGATACGAACTTGACCAATTCTGGTTTCAAAATATAAGAGAACACTGTAGAGGCATGCGTCTACCGACTGTTATATATAATTTGGGATATATTTCTTAATCTGTCGAGTTCAGCCACTGCATGATTATATTGTTGTCTCTTTTTGAAACTCAGGAGCAGTAACATTGTTTTGGTGTCACTAGGGCTTCAAGTGGATGCTTTTTCAATATTATATACAAGCCACAGTTACTGCTAATTTATCTTATGCAACCAACAACGATTGACAAAGCCAATAGTCCTAACTTGTTGTAGGTATCATGTTACTTGTTGTATGTATCATTATGCCTGGATGCAATGACAAAAGAGACAGCAAAATACAAGTCGTATAGACCCCGCGCAACACCGCCCCCCACCCCCACCCATTTTTAGGTCTCGCCTGAGACAGCGCTTTAGCGCTGCTCTGGCGAGACTTATAGTAAGCGAGTTTTGGAAGTGCAAACAGTGGCTTTTCAGGCCTCCAAATACAGTGCATGTGCCCCGGGCGCGCGCACCATTTGGCAGCCTGAAAAGCACTGCCTGATCACTTGCTTTGATGTCCTCAGTGAGCCGTGCGGCCACTGAGGACATCAAAGTGCACACCATTTGCCACCCCCTTGTTAGGTCGAGGACTACCGGTCTGCCGAAGGCAGAACCGGAAGTCGGAAGATTTAATGTTTCCTAGAGTGGCTATTTAGCCCGCCTCTCTTTTTGCTTCTCCTCCATTGGCTGGCTTCCTAAACGGAGGCCCGCCATTGGAGGAGAGACCCGTCCCTCCAAATAGGCTCCGTCTTTTTCAGAATCGGGGGCGTGTTCCTTGCTGTTCTTTCTACTTTTTAGCCACGCCCTTTTAGAACAGCAGGAACACGCCCCCGAATCCGAAAAAGATACGATTCTTCCAGCCGCCATTGTTTTGCTGTTCTCTAGCTGTGACGATTGTTCTCTGGCTGTGAGGATCTGGTTTGGTTTCCACAATGTGTAGGACGGCCCCTTCTGGTATTCCTCCAGCCTCGGGGCGCCGTATATCACGGTGCCTGTGTAAGGGTGTGTGTTTATGTCTTGGGAGCACTGTTTGTTCCACGACAGTTACCGCTGTAAAGAGGGCCCCGTGGGGTGTTTCTGTTCCGAATTCAGTGCGGATTTGTGACATCGATGTCCCACAATCTCCAGCAGCAGCGGGTCTCGTTCTCGCCCCACAATCCCCCACTCTGGGTTTCTTAAAGTCCCCCCGGAAACACCCCCTCTCCCCGGCCGGTAGGGCTGAGAGTTTACAGAAAACGACAAAAGCCAGCCATTCTGTTTGGAAAACCGAGCTACGTGCGGAAAACTGTTAAATAAACCTCATTAAAGATTCTAGCCTCATTATTCCAGAGTCTCTCCCATATGCTGTTTAATGGGATGGGACGTAGCTTCTAGTAGTGCAGCAGGTTAAGTGGCACCCGGGCTCTGGACTGTCGAGGGATGCAAAGCATCAACATTATTCTTACACTTTGCGACCACAATGGGGGGGGGGGGCAGTTCTCGTGCTTTGGCCCTCCCCATTTGAAGACTTCCGCCTTTAGTGGTGAATAATGTTCCTTCGGAGGGCCCTCCTTGGCCCACCATACACTGACCGTGTCTTCAGACGCTCTGAGACCCTTTGCGTCCGCACCCCGAATTTTAAGCGCCGCCCGACATTTCCGCTGATAAACTTGTAGAGGATCACAGTGGCACACTGTTAGCACTCTCTGAAAAATATCACGAATGCGCAGACTTTGTTGTAAATTTTGACTCCTATTTGGTGCGAATTTAGGAGGTTTCAGTGTTCCGATGGTGCAAAGTACACATTGGGTGCCCAGCCCATCCCTCCTGCTCCCCCCCCCAACCCCCCTGAGCGCTCACAGTTCTCTGTTTTCATTCAATTAGAGCATATTGTTACTGGGCTGGCACCGTCCGAGGCAATAAAAACCGAGGCGGAGAGCGCTGCTGGGAGTGATTTTAAAGTACAGACAGGAACCACATCCTGCCCGAAATTTGTCAACTCGAAATCATCCATTTTAAGGGAATACGTTATTCTTTATGGTAAAAGCAGGGCCAGTCCTAAAATATGTGGGGCCCCGGGCAGAATAGGAACATGTGAGGCCCCTAAGCAGATACGACGTGGGATCGGATCGGGCCGGCTAAGGAAGTTATTTTTTTTTCCTTTAAATTAAAATTACCCCTTGCCCCCACAGTTAACAGCTAACAACCATGGACTAAACGCACCCGCGGCCGACTCATGCCGGCCGCGACTGGGTTTTGTCAATGGTTGTTAGCAGTTTAAGCAAAATTAATAACTACAATAAATTATTTTACTTTCACCTTGTTGTTTTGACCAATAAGTAGTTCCTTCACACACACTTGCATAGAATCACAACTGCAATGCAAGACCATTGCTCTTTCTGCTCTACAGAGAGGCCATATTCTGAATGGTCATGTAATCTGAACACCTTTTCGACCCACAGACAGGCACACATCTCACTACATCACAACACCACTCTGCTTACATCTCACTACCTCACAACATCCCTCTCCCTCACTACATCACTGTTTCACTACCTCACTCTCTCACTACATAACTCTCTCTACCTCACTACTCCACTCTATCTCACTACCTCACTATCTCACAACTTCTCTCTCTCAAAACATCACTACCTCACTCTCTAGCTCACAACCTCACAACTTCACTCTCTCACACACTACCTCAATCACTCTCTATCTCACTACTTTACTCTTTCTATCTCACTAACTCACTTTCACTCTCTCTTTCACTACCTCTCTCTCTCTCAGTACATCACAACATCACTCTATGCTTATATATCACTACCTCACAACATCCCTCTCCCTCACTACCTCACTCTTTCACTACCTCACTCTATCTCACTACCTCACTCTCTATCTACCTCACTTTCTATCTCACTACCTCACTCTCTATCTACCTCACTCTCTCTCACTACCTCACTCTCTTTTTCAATACCTCACTCTCTCTATCTCACTACCTCACTCTCTCTCTGCTAATGCAATAGGTATCACATATGCAAAAAAAAAAAAACTAATGCCAATAGAAATGACAATGCCATTTATTTAGGGATACAATAAGGATAAAAAAATAATGAGCAATACCAATAGCTCTACCTATAATATTGCCGAGACCATTGCATTGTAAATGCTTGTTTTTTCCTTTGATCCCTATCTTTCCCTTCCTCAATCTCACCCTCTCCCTGCCTTTTACAACTGCGGCCCGCACCACTGTGCCCGCCCCCACTCCCCCCTCCCACTCCCTCCTCGTCAGCTTCAGTGGGCTCTTGTTCTCTGTCTCCCAAACATCATCCAGCAAGATGCCATGGCTGGTTTCACTTTCTTTGTTTAATCACTGTGGCCTTTTATTTACCCCTCCCACCTGCCAAACAGCATCCAGCAGCATTCACCATGGCTTTTTATTTATGTAATAGAGCGCCCGTAATGCTAGTTCATGATAAGCAGTGACCATGTGCGTGATGTGCGTGTAAGAGAGAGAACAAGGTGGGGTTGGTATCCGAGCAAAGAAGTATTTCCGTTTATTCGCTCGGGTGTGGCATAAAGTCCACATTTTACTTCTAGCACAGATTATCTGATGCACTCATTCGCCAGCAACCACATATTCATTATCAATTTAACATCAACAAGTTTTGTAAAGTGCGTCTAATCGCCCCCAAGGGTAACCAGGCGCTGAGGCTGCTGCGGTGGGGGTTTCAGTTGAACAGTCAGGTCTCGAGTCTTTTCCAGTCCTGAGCTTTCGTTTAATAATGTGATGCATTGTGGGAGCCGTAGTCCTGCCTCACTGGAGTTGCACCAGTGGGATTAACAGATCTGCTAACAGTGATTTATAAAGTGAAAGGGCTGGGGCACGAGCCCCAGTGTTGCAGTTACTGGCGGCCTCGTGGGGCAGCACGTGGTGCACTAGTTAAAAGCCGGGCGCTTAACAGTGGTGGTGTAAGCGCACCAGCTAATGGCACCAAGCTGTAGGCTGAGAATGTGATCTGAAATAGCGGACTCTATTCTGCCTTTCTGTGTGTCTCTAGACCCATGTTGTGCTGGTAAATGGTATTATATTCAGTGTTTAACCCATTAGCAGTGAGATGCTTGTATTTCATGTACTGCTGCATGCCTCACACTGCTGCATGCCTCACACTGCTGCATGCCTCACACTGCTGCATGCCTCACACTGCTGCACGCCACACACTGCTGCACGCCTCACACTGCTGCACGCCTCACACTGCTGCACGCCACACACTGCTACACAAAACCCTGCTACACAAAACACTGCTGCACGCCACACACTGCTGCACGCCACACACTGCTGCACGCTGCACAATGCTACACGAAACACTGCTGCACGGCACACACTGCTGCACCGCACACACTGCTGCACGCTGCACGCCACACACTGCTGCACACTGCTGCATTACTCACTGCTGCATGCTGCAAGACACTGCTGCACGCAATACACTGCTGCACACCTCACACTGCTGCACGCCACACACTGCTGCACGCCACACACTGCTGCACGCCACACACTGCTGCACGCCACACACTGCTGCACGCCGCACACATCTGCAAGCCACACACTACTGCACGCCGCACACTGCTGTATGCTGCACACTGCTACACGAAACATTGCTGCACGCCACACAATACTACTGCTGCACGCCGCACACTACCGCACGCCACACACTGCTTCGCACACTGCTGCATTACACAGCTGCACGCCGCACACTGCTGCACGTCTCACACTGCTGCACGCCTCACACTGCTGCACGCCTCACACTGCTGCACGCCGCACACTGCTGCACGCCGCACACTGCTGCACGCCTCCCACTGCTGCACGCCTCCCACTGCTGCACGCTGCACAATGCTACACGAAACACTGCTGCACGGCACACACTGTTGCACGGCACACACTGTTGCACGCCGCACACTGCTGCACACTGCTGCACGCAGCACACTGCTGCACGCCGCACACTGCTGCACGCCGCACACTGCTGCACGCCGCTGCACGCCACACACTGCTGCATGCCTCACACTGCTGCACGCCTCACACTGCTGCACGCCTCACACTGCTGCACGCCTCACACTGCTGCACGCTTCACACTGCTGCACGCCTCACACTGCTGCACGCCATACTGTTGCACGCCTCACACTGCTGCATGCCTCACACTGCTACACAAAACACTGCTGCACGCCTCACACTGCTGCACGCCACACACTGCTGCACGCCGCACACTGCTGCACGCCGCACAATGCTACACGAAAAACACTGCTGCACGCCACACACTGCTGCATGGCACACACTGCTGCACACTGCTGCATTACTCACTGCTGCATGTTGCATGACACTGCTGCACGCCTCACACTGCTGCACGCCTCACACTGCTGCACGCCTCACACTGCTGCACGCCTCACACTGCTGCACGCTGCACACTGCTGCACGCCGCACACTACTGCACGAAACAATGCTGCACGCCACACACTGCTGCACGAAACACTGCTGCACGCCACACACTGCTGCACACTGCTGCACGACACTGCTGCATGCTGCACGACACTGCTGCATGCTGCACGACACTGCTGCATGCTGCCCGACACTGCTGCATGCTGCACGACACTGCTGCATGCTGCACAACACTGCTGCACACCGCACACTGCTGCACACCGCTGCACGCCACACAGTGCTGCATGCCTCACACTGCTACTCAAAACATTGCTGCACGCCACACACTGCTACTGCTGCACGCCGCACACTACCGCACGCCACACACTGCTTCGCACACTGCTGCATTACACAGCTGCATGCCTCACACTGCTGCACGCCTCACACTGCTGCACGCCTCACACTGCTGCACGCCTCCCACTGCTGCACGCCTCCCACTGCTGCACGCCGCACAATGCTACATGAAACACTGCTGCACGGCACACACTGTTGCACGGCACACACTGTTGCACACCGCACACTGCTACACGCCGCACACTGCTGCACACTGCTGCACGCAGCGCACTGCTGCACGCCGCACACTGCTGCACGCCGCTGCACGCCACACAGTGCTGCATGCCTCACACTGCTGCACGCCTCACTGCTGCACACCTCACACTGCTGCATGCCTCACACTGCTGCACGCCTCACACTGCTGCACGCCTCACACTGCTGCATGCCTCACACTGCTGCACGCCTCACACTGCTGCACGCCTCACACTGCTGCACACCATACTGTTGCACGCCTCACACTGCTGCACGCCCCACACTGCTGCATGCCTCACACTGCTACACAAAACACTGCTGCACGCCTCACACTGCTGCATGCCTCACACTGCTACACAAAACACTGCTGCACACCTCACACTGCTGCATGCCACACACTGCTGCACGCCGCACACTGCTGCACGCCTCACACTGCTACACAAAACACTGCTGCACACCTCACACTGCTGCACGCCACACACTGCTGCACGCCGCACACCGCACACTGCTGCACGCCGCACAATGCTACACGAAAAACACTGCTGCACGCCACACACTACTGCATGGCACACACTGCTGCACACTGCTGCATTACTCACTGCTGCATGTTGCACGACACTGCTGCACGCCTCCCACTGCTGCACGCCTCACACTGCTGCACGCCTCACACTGCTGCACGCCGCACACTGCTGCACGCCGCACACTGCTGCATGCCGCACACTCCTGCACGCCTCACACTGCTGCACGCCTCACACTGCTGCACGACTCACACTGCTGCACGCCGCACACTGCTGCACACCGCACACTACTGCACGAAACACTGCTGCACGCCACACACTGCTGCACAACACTGCTGCAAACTGCTGCACGACACTGCTGCACACTGCTGCACGACACTGCTGCACACTGCAAGACACTGCTGCACGCTGCACGACACTGCTGCATGCTGCACGACACTGCTGCATGCTGCATGACACTGCTGCACACCGCACACTGCTGCACGCCGCTGCACGCCACACAGTGCTGCATGCCTCACACTGCTACACGAAACACTGCTGCACGCCACACACTGCTGCACGCCGCACACTGCTGTACTCCACACACTGCTGCACTCCACACACTGCTTTTAGGCGAGTTTATGCTACTGACATTGTAAATGACAATGCCTTTTATTTGTTTTAAAACCAAAACATAAATAAATGGCATTGTAATTTTGCAATGCCAATAGCTCAAACTCTTATAAATGCGAGACCTATTGCATTGCAAATGCTTGTTTTTTATCCCACTTAAAGCCCTGGGTAGGATACTCAACAACAGGGCCGAACTGGAACCCCAAAGTAGGCCTGGCAATTATGTCGGACCAGCTGGAGGGTCATGGGGGAGGTTAACTGTGAAGCACTTTTGCTACAGGAAACGCCCGATGCCCGGGCAAGCCAGCCCGGCCCTGCTCAACAACCCCGTTCTCTCCCGCATTTACCTGTAATCAGGCGCGCAACACCCATTGAACTCAAAGGGCTTCAGCCCCCCCCCCCCGTCGTGTGTGGCAGCCCGGGATGAGACCGCTTCCCGGGCAGACACAAAGCCGCGCCAGAGCACTTCACAGGTCTTTAAAAAGACCATTTGCATGTTAATGAGGCCTCGCTGTTGGTTCACCCCTTCTAAGAACCCCCGCAGCTCCACTCTGCCTAGAATCAGCCCCCCCACCCCCGAAATCAGCGCCACTCTGCCTACTGTTTAAAGATTCAGGCCCCCCCGAAATTTTTGCTTACCCCCCCCCCCCGAACATTAACTAGCAAGTGATTTCGCTGGTTGCTTTTTCAAAAGCTCTGAACTTTGGCAGTGATGTTTCCCCTTGATAGAGAAGTTTAAGTTTCTGTATTTGGATTCCATGCCCATTCCTTCTTTGTCCTCTCTGCTGAAACTGCTGTCTGAAGTGTCAAATTTTATTAATACTAAACAAAAATCGCACTACCGTGCCAGGGCCAGACTTGGCGTTGATAATGATTGTTTGAAAAGGGAACTTTGAAAGGATACGAACTTGACCAATTCTGGTTTCAAAATATAAGAGAACACTGTAGAGGCATGCGTCTACCGACTGTTATATATAATTTGGGATATATTTCTTAATCTGTCGAGTTCAGCCACTGCATGATTATATTGTTGTCTCTTTTTGAAACTCAGGAGCAGTAACATTGTCGTGGTGTCACTAGGGCTTCAAGTGGATGCTATTTCAATATTATATACAAGCCACAGTTACTGCTAATTTATCTTATGCAACTAACAACAATTGACAAAGCCAATAGTCCTAACTTGTTGTAGGTATCATGTTACTTGTTGTATCATTATGCCTGGATGCAATGACAAAAGAGACAGCAAAATACAAGTCGTATAGACCCCGCGCAACACCGCCCCCCGCCCCCACCCATTTTTTTTATCCCACTTAAAGCCCTGGGTAGGATACTCAACAACAGGGCTGAACTGGAACCCCAAAGTAGGCCTGGCAATTATGTCGGACCAGCTGGAGGGTCATGGGGGAGGTTAACTGTGAAGCACTTTTGCTACAGGAAACGCCCGATGCCCGGGCAAGCCAGCCCGGCCCTGCTCAACAACCCCGTTCTCTCCCGCATTTACCTGTAATCAGGCGCGCAACACCCATTGAACTCAAAGGGCTTCAGCCCCCCCCCCCCCGTCGTGTGTGGCAGCCCGGGATGAGACCGCTTCCCGGGCAGACACAAAGCCGCGCCTGAGCACTTCACAGGTCTTTAAAAAGACCATTTGCATGTTAATGAGGCCTCGCTGTTGGTTCACCCCTTCTAAGAACCCCCGCAGCTCCACTCTGCCTAGATTCAGCCCCCCCACCCCCGAAATCAGCGCCACTCTGCCTACTGTTTAAAGATTCAACCCCCCCCGAAATTGTTGCTTACCCCCCCCCCCGAACATTAACTAGCAAGTGATTTCGCTGGTCGCTTTTTCAAAAGCTCTGAACTTTGGCAGTGATGTTTCCCCTTGATAGAGAAGTTTCAGTTTCTGTATTTGGATTCAATGCCCATTCCTTCTTTGTCCTCTCTGCTGAAACTGCTGTCTGAAGTGTCAAATTTTATTAATACTAAACAAAAATCGCACTATCGTGCCAGGGCCAGACTTGGCGTTGATAATGATTGTTTGAAAAGGGAACTTTGAAAGGATACGAACTTGATCAATTCTGGTTTCAAAATATAAGAGAACACTGTAGAGGCATGCGTCTACCGACTGTTATATATAATTTGGGATATATTTCTTAATCTGTCAAGTTCAGCCACTGCATGATTATATTGTTGTCTCTTTTTGAAACTCAGGAGCAGTAACATTGTCGTGGTGTCACTAGGGCTTCAAGTGGATGCTTTTTAGGTCTCGTCTGAGCCAGCGCTTCAGCGCTGCTCTGGCGAGACTTATAGTAAGCGAGTTTTGGAAGTGCAAACAGTGGCTTTGCAGGCCTCCAACTACAGTGCATGTGAGCCGTCCGGGCGCGCGCACCATTTGGAGTCCTGAAACCACTCGTTTGCTTTCACTTTCGCCATGATGGAAACCCTTCGCCAAGCCCTGCCAAACATACCCCGTGCACCTCCTTCCAGATCTGTTCTTGCTAATCACCCGAACGCACTCGGTCAATTTAAAGCAGAGTTGTATTTTTTTATTATAACTGAGAGCAGTCTTTAGTTGTTAATTTTCCTCTTGGTTTGCTCCACACACGCTCCGTCCCTGCACCTCCTTCGAGATCGGTTCTTGCTAATCTAGCACTGTTAACACACACGCTCCGTCAGGGCACCTCCTTCCAGATCTGTTATTGCTAATCAAATGCATTTTAGTTTTTGCTTCCGTTTAAACCCCCAAAAATATAACCATTTGCCAGCCTGCGTGCCCGCCTCCACTCCCCCTCCCACTCCCTCTTCGTCAGCTTCAGAGCACGCTTGCTTTCAGATTTTTCGCTCATTAGAACGACTGACTCACTAACCTTCCTCCCCCCCCCCCCCCCCCCAAAAACAAACATCTCCTTTCGGACGTGCAGCGAACTCCAGATTACTTCTCAGCACAGTGAGGAAATAGGCTGAAATGTTTGTTTGGTTTTGTTTTTGAAATAAAAAAAAAAACAATGCATCTGAAACGGGGGCAGCCAGTATGTCCCAAGTGAGAAAACATCACGTGTACCTTAACCTTTTGGCATATTTCACACAATGGATTAGTGCCCAACAGGTTTCCAATAAAGACTACGTGCCACACACACATTATTGACATCTTGCAGGAATGTCTCTTTACGTGAATTCGAAGCACTCTGTGATTGCTTGCCATGCACTTTCTCAACTTTTGTTTATGTTTGTAAAGCCTTAGTTAGCCACGCTTACAGCGGCACTCGCATGGCATTGTTTTCTCCCCCCCCCACCCCCCCCCCCCCCCATCTCTCAGATGCTCCAACCCCTCCCTTCCTGCAGGGAAAAACACGATCACACAACAGACATCAGGCGCCACAGATATCGAAACCAGACCGAGCCTTTAGGCTTGGTTGATGGCCCATTCGCAAGTGTGGCAATTACAGACAACAAGGGCGCCTGGAGAGAAAAAAAAAACACAAACATCCTTCCAATTGCAGTTTCCTGTTCTGCTGACAACACAGGATACAGTGGCCAGATAGAAGTCTTTAAAAAAATACATGACTGCTCTGAGAAAATGTTTTATAACAGTTGCGAGATTTTTCTGGGAGCACTCCAGAGAGTGCACAATGTTTGCCGTTTACAAGTTCATTACTAAAGAAAAGTTGGTTGTAGGAAAATCAACAGGAAATCCATTTTGGCCGCCTTAAAACTACTTTTTTATTAATTGTTATGCACTCTTTCGCTTATTATCCATTTCAAACCATTACACAGGATGAAAGGTAAGAAATTGAACAACGGCCGTAGATTTCTACACGAATAGATCAGCTGCTTCTAGACTTAAAGCGCTGTTCGAGGCACTATGTGGGGTACCCTTATTGGATGTGAGTCTACATTGATGTCAGAGCAAATACAACGAGGCTTTATGCACTCAGACCGCTATAGATAACAAAGTAGGACCCTTGCAGCCCCCGTTTACATGTAGGCAAGAGCGACCTTATGTTTGCGGAGATGCACATCACCCGAACGCGCTCGGTCAATTTAAAGCAGAGTTGTATTTTTATTATAACTGAGAGCAGTCTTTAATTGGTAATTTTTGCTCTGGGTTTGCTCCACTAACGCTCCGTCAGTGCACCTCCTTCCAGATCTGTTCTTGCGATTCTATCATTGTTACCACACACGCTCCGTCAGTGCACCTCCTTCAACATCTGTTCTGGGTCATCTATCATTGTTACCACACACGCTCCGTCAGTGCACCTCCTTCCACATCTGTTCTGGGTCATCTATCATTGTTACCACACACGCTCCGTCAGTGCACCTCAGTCCAGATATGTTGTGGCAAATCTATCACTGTTACCTCACACGCTGCGTCAGTGCACCGCATTCCAGATCTGTTCTTGCTAATCGATCACTGTTACCACACACGCTCCGTCAGTGCACCTCCTTCCAGATCTGTTCTGGGTAATCTATCACTGTTACCTCACACGCTGCGTCAGTGCACCTCATCCCACATCTGTTCTTGCAAATGTATCACTGTTACCACACACGCTCCGTCAGTGCACCTCCTTCAAGATATGTTCTTGCTAATAGATCACTGTTACCACACACAATCCGTCAGGGCACCTCCTTCCAGATCTGTTGTGGGTAATCTATCACTGTTACCTCACACGCTCCGTCAGTGCACCTCCTTCCAGATCTGGTCTGGGTAATCAATCATTGTTACCTCACACGCTGCGTCAGTGCACCTCCTTCTAGATCTGTTCTGGGTAATCTATCACTGTTAGCTCACACGCTCCGTCAGTGCACCTCCTTCAAGATCATTTATGGCTCATATATCACTGTTACCTCACACGCACCGTCAGTGCACCTCCTCCCAGATCTGTTCTTGCAAATTTATCACTGTTACCACACAAGCTCCGTCAGTGCACCTCCTTCAAGATCTGTTCTTGCTAATAGATCACTGTTACCACACACGCTCCGTCAGTGCACCTCCTTCCACATCTGCTCTTGCTAATCTATCACTGGTACATCACACGCTCCGTCAGGGCACCTCCCTCCAGATCTGTTGTGGGTAATCTATCGCCGTGATGGAAACCCTTCGCCAAGCCCTGCCAAACATACCCCGTGCACCTCCTTCCAGATCTGTTCTTGCTAATCACCCGAACGCACTCGGACAATTTAAAGCAGAATTGTATTATTTTATTATAACTGAGAGCAGTCTTTAGTTGTTATTTGTCCTCTTGGTTTGCTCCACACACGCTCCGTCCCTGCACCTCCTTCAAGATCGATTCTTGCTAATATAGCACTGTTAACACACACGCTCCGTCAGGGCACCTCCTTCCAAATCTGTTATTGCTAATCTAATGCATTTTCGTTTTTGCTTCCGTTTAAACAAAAAAAAGTATAACCATTTGGCAGCCTGCGTGCCCGCCTCCACTCCCCCCTCCCACTCCCTCTTCGTCAGCTTCAGAGCACGCTTGCTTTCAGATTTTTCGCTCGTTACAACGACTGACTCACTAGCCTCCCTCCCCCCCACCCCCCCAAAACAAACGTCTCCTTTCGGACGTGCAGCGAACTCCAGATTACTTCTCAGCACAGTGAGGAAATAGGCTGAAATGTTTGTTTGGTTTTGTTTTTGAAAAAGAAAAAAAAATTGCATCAGAAACGGGGGCAGCCAGTATGTCCCAAGTGAGAAAACATCACGTGTACCTTAACCTTTTGCCATATTTCACACAATGGATTAGTGCCCAACAGGTTTCCAAAAAAGACTACGTGCCACACACACATTATTGAAATCTTGCAGGAATGTCTCTTTACGCGAATTCAAAGCACTCTGTGATTGCTTGGCATGCACTTTCTCAACTTTTGTTTATGTTTGTAAAGCCTTAGCCATGCTTACAGCGGCCCTCGCATGGCAGTCTTCCCCGCCCCCCCCCCTCTCTCAGATGCTCCAACCCCTCCCTTCCTGCAGGGAAAAACACGATCACACAACAGACATCAGGCGCCACAGATATGGGTAAATGGCCCATTCGCAAGTGTGGGAATTACAGACAACAGGGGCGCCTGAAGAGAAAAAAATAACGCAAACATCCTTCCAATTGCAGTTTCCTGTTCTGCTGACAACACAGGATACAGTGGCCAGATAGAAGTCTTTACAAAAAGACATGACTGCTCTGATAAAATGTTTTATAACAGTTGCGAGATTTTTCTGGGAGCACTCCAGAGAGTGCACAATGTTTGCTGTTTACAAGTTCATTACTAAAGAAAAGTTGGTTGTAGGGAAATCGACAGGAAATCCATTTTGGACGCTTTAAAACTACTTTTTTATTAATTGTTATGCACTCTTTCGCTTATTATCCATTTCATACCATTACACAGGATGAAAGTTAAGAAATTGAACAACGGCCGTAGATTTCTACACGAATAGATCAGCTGCTTCTAGACTTAATGTGCTGTTCGAGGCACTATGTGGGGTACCCTTATTGGATGTGAGTCTACATTGATGTCAGAGCAAATACAACGAGGCTTTATGCACTCAGACCGCTATAGATAACAAAGTAGGACCCTTGCAGCCCCCGTTTACATGTAGGCAAGAGCGACCTTATGTTTGCGGAGATGCACATCACCCGAACGCACTCGGACAATTTAAAGCAGAGTTGTATTTTTATTATAACTGAGAGCAGTCTTTAATTGGTAATTTTTGCTCTGGGTTTGCTCCACTAACGCTCCGTCAGTGCACCTCCTTCCAGATCTGTTCTTGCGATTCTATCATTGTTACCACACACGCTCCGTCAGTGCACCTCCTTCCACATCTGTTCTGGGTCATCTATCATTGTTACCACACACGCTCCGTCAGTGCACCTCAGGCCAGATCTGATGTGGCTAATCGATCACTGTTACCTCACACGCTCCGTCAGGGCACCTCAGTCCAGATATGTTGTGGCAAATCGATCACTGTTACCTCACACGCTCCGTCAGGCCACCTCCTTCCAAATCTGTTCTTGATAATCTATCACTGTTACCTCACACGCTCCGTCTGTGCACCTCCTTCAAGATCATTTCAGGATCATCTATCACTGTTACCTCACACGCACCGTCAGTGCACCTCCTCCCAGATCAGTTTTTGCAAATTTATCGCTGTTACCACACACGCTCCGTTAGTGCACCTCCTTCAAGATCGGTTCTTGCAAATAGATCACTGTTACCACACACGCTCCGTCAGTGCACCTCCTTCCAGATCTACTCTTGCTAATCTATCACTGTTACATCACACGCACCGTCAGGGAACCTCCTTCCAGATCTGTTGTGGGTCATCTATCACTGTTACCTCACACGCTCCGTCAGTGCACCTCAGTCCAGATCTGTTGTGGGGAATCTATCACTGTTACCTCACACGCTCCGTCAGTGCACCTCCTTCAAGATCATTTTTGGCACATCTATCACTGTTACCTCACACGCACCGTCAGTGCACCTCCTCCCAGATCTGTTCTTGCAAATTTATCACTGTTACGACACAAGCTCCGTCAGTGCTCCTCCTTCAAGATCTGTTCTTGCTAATAGATCACTGGTACCACACACGCTCCGTTAGTGCACCTCCATCCACAGCTGCTCTTGCTAATCTATCACTGTTACATCACACGCTCCGTCAGGGCACCTCCCTCCAGATCTGTTGTGGGTAATCTATCAATGTTACCTCACACGCTCCGTCAGTGCACCTCAGTCCAAATCTGTTGTGGGTAATCTATCATTGATACCTCAAACGCTGCGTCAGTGCACCTCCTTCCAGATCTGTTCGGGGTAATCTATCATTGTTACCACACACGCTCCGTCAGTGCACCTCCTTCCAGATCTGCTCTTGGTAATCTATCAATGTTAGCTCACACGCTCCGTCAGTGCAACTCCTTACAGACCGGTTCTTGCAAATCTATCACTGTTACCTCACACGCTCCGTCAGTGCACCTCCTTCCAGATCTGTTCTGGGTAATCTATCATTGTTACCACACACGCTCCATCAGTGCACCTCCTTCCAAAGATGTTCTTGGAAATCTACCAATGTTACCACACACGCGCCGTCAGTGCACCTCCTTCAAGATCTGTTCTTGCTAATAGATCACTGTTACCATACACGCTCCGTCAGTGCGCATCCTTCCAGATCACTTCTTGATAATCTATGTTGGTTACCACACACGATCCGTCAGTGCACCTCCTTCCAGATCTGTTCTTGCTAAGCTACCACTGTGACCACACACGCTCCGTCAGTGCACCTCAGTCCAGAACTGTTCTTGATAATCTAATCTATCAGTTACCACACACGCTCCATCAGTGCACCTCCTTCCAGATCTGTTCTTGCTAATCTAGCACTGTTAACACACACGCTCCGTCAGGGCACCTCCTTCAAGATCTGTTATTGCTAATCTAATGGATTTTATTTTTTGCTTCCGTTTCAACAAAAACAAGCATTTGCAATGCAATAGGTCTCGTATTTACACAAGTTTGAGCTATTGGAATTGTAAATGACAATGCCTTTTTATTTATGTTTTGGTTTTTAAAACATAAACATAAGGCATTGTCATTTACAATGCCAATAGCTTAGCCTTGCGTAAATGCGAGACCTATTGCATTGCAAATGCTTGTTCAATATTATATACAAGCCACAGTTTCTCGTCTCAGATGCCCTTTGTGCACACGGCGGGGATCTAAAGGCAGTTTGGTTCTAAATAACCAGCGTCACTAGGACAAGTTCTCACCGCTTTTGGCCGTCCTTTTTGAGGTTAAATTTCTGAGGACTCGTCCGTCTGGTTTTCGAGGCCGCCCCGTTGCACTGTAGGATGTGGATCTCCTTGTAATTTCAGGGCTCACATCTCCTCGTGTTTCATAGGCATTTTTCCAATGGCTGTGTCCGGAATTCCCCCAGGTTCTGGGTTGAAATTGCGTTGCTTCTGTGTCCTTTGCTTGTTGCCACGCAGGGCCCCTCGAAGCAGCCCTTCCTAGCGCCTTTGCGCGAAGGGAGGCAGGCCTGCCCCGGGGAGTGACACTGGACACCCGCGAGAAGGCGCGAGGAGGGAAAACAACCCTGTGCGCAGCTCTCCCGGGCAGCGAAGAGCAAAGTTCAGACCAGGCCCCCCTCCCGCGAGTCAGAGGGCAGGGTGTGTGAAGGGCGGGAGAAAAGGCATACAAGAGAACCTCTGAAGAACGAGCAGAGGGACTGGGCAGTGTGCAGGGAGACCACTCTCACCGGTGGGGGGTTGGAGGGAGTGGAATGTGCTTGTTTTTGTTTCCTGCAACTTTCGTGCGTGTATTGAAAGAGGGCGTGGCTTCTCCTCTCGCCTCCACTCCCACTCGTGTTTAATAGGTCAGACAGTTAGAGAGGCAGCTGTGTCCCAAGTAGTAAATGCTAGCTCACACCAGGGTGGGGGGAAACAAACCTGCCTTCTTTGGGAGATGAGCAGTTCGTGCATGCTGGCACAATTCTTCCAATGCTAACCAACTCCCTATTTACTGTCTCACAGTCCACTGGTGTAACAACAGTCCCTGCGGGCGGTGGGGGAGGGGAATGGGGGTAGAGGGTCGAGGGCGAGCTCCAATGGGGTCCCCTCCGGCACTGTGCTTGAGAGGCCCTGTCAGGGTCCTGAGCGGCGGGGGGATTGGATGTGGGGTGCATTTATGCACTTTGCAGTGGAGACTCCCACAAGATGTGTTATGCCGCTGTCAGTCTTCTTGCATGCAAACCTCGCGAGCCTCCTTTGAAGGTAGTAACCGCCCAGTAACTGAACTCCAGTGGGACGTATGGCCAGTCAGTGAGAGGTGCTCAGTGCCCCCAGAACGCTAGTTTTCAAAAAACACGAAACCTCGTTTCCTCGAAAGGCTCCGCCTTCTCTGTAAGCTGTACCCCTGATTGCCGCCCCGGCCCCATCTGACTTTCCGAAGGTCTTCCGGCTGCAGAGCTATCCCTGTGACTTGCCCTACCATACATATTCTATAACTCCTAAAACACCTCACCCGCCACTACTATACATGACTTTGAAAGTTATAAATACTAACCTGACTGTGTAAGGTACCAAACGTCTCCAAAAGGTAGCGTGGCACATGGGTATTATGCAAAAGCAGATGGTAGAGCTGCGGGGCCTCGCAGTTCGGGAGAGGAGCTCTCTAAGCTAGACCCAGCGTTGGCGGTTGTACCAGCAGACAGGTCTGTTCTGAGAAGGCTGTGGATTGATGAAATAGCCGTTAAACAAAGCCGGAATATTAAATGAGCATCACCTTTTCAGGTAAAGTATTATTGCGTTTTTATTAGTAAAATAGCAACTAGGTCATCGTGTACGGTATTAGCACTCGTACAGTGAAAAACAAGTAAAGAGGAACAAGCCGAGGGCACCGGAAGACACCACCGCCTTTCTCCGAGGCAGAGCAGAAATGCCTCGGAGAAACGCAGCGTCGTTTTCGGATTCGGGGGCGTGTTTTGCTGTTATCTCCTCCAGCCATTGGCTGGAGGAGAGAATGAGACTTCTTGCAAAAAACACGCCCCCCGATCCGAAAAGGACGGGGCATGATCGGAGTGACGGGACCTCTTCTCCAATGGCTGGCCAGCATTGAAGAGGCCAGCCAATGGAGAACAGGGGAGAAGAGGGGCGGGTCAAGCCCCTCTTCTCCAAAACATTAAATCTCTCGTCTTCCGGTTCTGCCTTCGGCAGACCGGATGGTCCCGAGACCTAAAAACGGGCATTTGCGTTTCAAAAGTCCGATCCGGCAGCAGCACACTTCCACAGCACATACATGACAGTAACCCCATTCAAGGCCCCATTCTCCCGTTTTTTTCTAAAAATCTTCCACTTTGCTCTTCTGAAATGTTGGCATGTATGGTCTTTTGACAATTAGTTTACTACGGATGAAGTGTGTGACGGGCCGCGAGGCGCGGCAGGACGTTGTGGGTAAAGCGCAATGGAGGAAACCAGGGTTCGAGCTTCGAGGTCGCGCCCACATCCTTTGTTTACGGGCACATCGCTTAATCTCCCCAGACCTGAACGTGTAAGGCAAATACGGTGCTAGGTAAAGCGCTCCAATACCTTCGGGTCGAGTTCGCGCTATATATAAAAAAAAATTTTTTTTTTTTTTAAAACCGGGATAATGTTCGTTGCAAATTAGGCTTGAAAGGAAGGGCCGGAAGGCAGCTTGGTGGGGAAACAAACGCAGGATTGTAAGGGCAGCTTAGTGGGATGTGGTGAACGGGGGGCGAGTTAGCGCGCATGAAGGATCGGGATGCTAGGAGTCTGTCCAAATAGCAAATTGGAGGTAACAGTTAATGCAGCTAAATCGGGGACCAGGTTCGCGCTATAACGTTGGAAAACACCACAGTTTTTGGATGCTCTGGTAGAAGTAAATCATTAAGAAGACTGCAAAACCCTTAAATAGTTGCAGGGAAAGCTAAAGCGGCATAATGGGCCGAGTCCTTTTAGATTAATGGGCCATAACAGAATTTGCTGAGGTTTTAACTTAGAAATATGGATTTATCCTTTTACTATATGTTATGACATTTCACCACTGTTTATTACGACTGCATTGAAGAATGGATGGGCTAGGACATCGCAACCGCAGAGGTAGGGAAGAAGGATTCCCGTTTAAAAAAAAAAAAAAAAAAATTGCTTTCGAACGTATAATGTTAATGGTGATAATCTCATGGGTATCCACACTAAACACCCATAACCTCCCCTACCTGCTTGGTGATACAGGCTGCCTACCTTTGATGTAGGTCGCAGTACTAAACGAATACTAGCTAAGAAAAGGCATATGGCTTAGTTCATACGAGTATTTGGGATCATATCAAAAATAATATGTAGAAAATACCAATCCGGAGAATGAGGGTTTGCAGTTAATAATATGACCTGGGTCTTTATACATCAGGGGCATAGAGTGTTCCCTGGGGTGGAGTGATCCTTGGCAAGTGGTTCGTTGCAGTGGAAAGCGGGGTGGCCCTTAAGTAATTTTATGTAGCGCCTGTTCTTCTTTCTGTTGAGTTCAGGCTCGATCTAAGCAGGGGTGGCCAAAAATGTTAAAGGACGGGTATGCGGTTTCCTTTTGCTCTATATCGGGCTCACGCGAGAGGTGCACCTCCCTAAGATGGCGACGGCATGAGGATGGGCCAAGTCACGTGGAAGGGTAGTGGTCAGAGACCTCATTAAGACGGCGGCTGCAGGAGGATGGACCAAGTCACGTGGAAGGGGAGTGGTCAGTGACGTCAATGGATCAAGATACGGCGAGGGCATGCGGAAGGCCACCAAGGAGCTGTTATTGCATTGGCAAGATGAGCGCGTGTCAAGCGCGCGGCATGGGTAAGGCGAGCCAAGTTGGAAAGGACGGGTCGGATGTTAGTTGCGGAGCTCCAGGGAGCGTTAGCTCACTGGGAAGGGACGGGCTCCTGGTAGCACAGACTCTCCAAAGACAAGGGATCGAGGCCCGCTCATGCTCGAGACCCGTCCTGAGTTGTATCGAAGTGCCGTAGCGTGGGTGAATGAACCCAAGGGGCCCCAGGTTAGGGTGTGGCTATGGGGAGTAAAAGGGGGTCTGAAGGAATTGGTATTTGGAGTGCATAATAGCATGGGTATTCTTGGAAAAGGAAGGAAGCAAGGGTTCAAGCTGTTTGTCCTATGGACTAGGCCATGGGATGGGACGCATCAACCAAATTACCGGTGGGTGTAAGGAGATACTTGGAGGGCATATTTGGTATAGGATCTAGGGGAGGGCAAGGTGTTTCAGCATAGCCCTATATGTAGTGCCTCTGGGGTACAGGACTGGTGGTTACCCCAAAAAAAAAAAAAAAGGGGGCAGTTGTCGGCTGTGGTCTTTTTGGCACATCAAGCATAGGAGTACATCTCTGGGGAACCTTATGGTGAGGGGCCATTATGGTAAGGTAATACAAGGACAATCAATGGTGGAAAGGTATTGGCACAACTAATTGGTGGCTACCACATTAGTGGCTTACGGTATTTATATACACTGGTTAGAGGTGTACATTCAATCAGCAAATTACAGAGGGTATTGAAGGTAGGTGTAGTTAACAGATTATGCAGTAAAGACCAAGCCCATCTAAGGTGGGGGGTGTTTCAGCCAGTTGCGCGAAAAACGAGGAAAGTTAAGAGCTGTTGGCGTGTGGCATTACATTGTCTAACGGAAGGATCTAGCGGCAGCGGTTGGGGCCTTATCTCCTGGGGTGAGACTCTCCAACTGGTGGCGTTTGGCCCGTATCTACAATGGGGGAAGCTATCAGATTATTCTGCACAGAGGGACACTGTTTTAAGTGGTAATTAGAGGAGCGAGTACCATGCTATTGCAAAGCAGCGGGTCTCCCCAGGGAGGTTGTAGAGGCCGACCACTCGACGCAGACAAGGGTCAGAAAGGCATGGCAGACGACAGCGATGGTGAGGAAGTTCAGTTGCTTAGGGGCAAGGGAAATGCCCAACAATGGGGGTTTTAGCAGCGGGAGGGACCCCAGGAGGGGGCAGTGGCCACGTGTACTTTATTACCCTAACCCAACATGGATGGACTGGAGTAGAATAATGGAGGGGCTTCGTCAGTGTATTAGGGGCAAGGGGGATGCCCAACAAGGGTGCTTACGTATACGGAATGGACCCCAGGAAGGGGTAGATACCACGGGTACAGAAGGTAGGCGGGGAGAGGGTTGTCCTGCTGGTGGTCCTGCACTCTGCTGCTTTAACTCAACACGGAAGGACTGGGGTAAAATATTGGGGGAGCTGTTTCATTTCTCTTGGGGGCAAGGGGGATGCCAAACAGTGATGTGTTTTTAGACCTAATTGAAAGACCTCAGGATGGAGTGGTTTGTCCACGTGAAGTATTGTGCTCTTCTGCCCTAGCCCAACATGAAGGTTTGGGGGGCTGGTTCAGTTTTTCTTGGGGACAAGGGGGATGCCTAACAATGGTGTTGGCAACTATTTTTACGATCCCAGGAAGGGTGGTTTTCCACGTGTGCAGAAGGTAGGTGAGGAGGGGACTGTCCTGCGGGCGGTCCTGAATTTTCTGCTTTAAATCGACTCGGGTGGACGGGAGTACAATATTGGGGGGGCCTGCAGGGTGGCAGGTACCCTGGGGCAGATGCGGGGTGCAGTGCCCTGGTTTTTGAGGGGTGCCACTGTTGGCTGGAGACCGTTGGGGCCTGCTGGCGCAATTGACGCAGCAGGGGGGGTACTTGATAGGCCGAGTCGGCCAAGTTCAGGATTATGGGCGGTCTTCAGGATTACAGTCGGGGGTTAGGATTACGGCCGGGATTCAGGATTACGGCCGGGTTTCAGGATTACGGCCGGGTTTCAGGATTATGGCCGGGTTTCAGGATTATGGCCGGGTTTCAGGATTATGGTCGGGGTTCAGGATTATGGCCGGGGTTCAGGATTATGGCCTGGTTTCAGGATTACGGCCGGGTTTCAGGTTTCGGCCGGGTTTCAGGCCGTGTTTCAGGAGTATGGCCGATTTTCAGGGGTACAGCTAAGGTCATGAGTACGGACAAGTGCAAGAGTATGGGCACACTGAAGATGAAATGCATTGTCTTAACTAAATTCTCTTGCTGCCTTTTATAGGTGGACTTGGTGGAAAAAGGGAGATGTGAATAAGTTTCGATATATCCAAGGGGGTATGCTTCCTACGGGGTATTGGAAATAATAGACGAAGATAGGCTGCGAAACACAAGTTTCCCGGGATGGCGCACGGAATCATGTGGCACCCAGATCAATGGGTTTATCGCCGTTAGTTAGTAACTTCAGTGGACAAAGAGAATGGTTGTTAGGTTTGGCGTTACTCAGGTCTTGAAGCAGGGTCGTTGCCCCTTCAAGTATCGAAATGATCAAGAGGTGGGCAGGTGGCGGTCTTCTAGCTGGGAACAGTAGGTCAGACTGCAGTTGGTAAATGTGGCAGGGGGGTTTTACTTGATATATCTTGGGACTTTTCATAAAAGTGTTTTCAAGGCATCGGACGCAAGAAGGCGGGGGTCGAGCTATGCAGGCGGCAATATGATTCCGGTGGGTGGAAGGGGGCTGGTATGTTCCATCAGGCATGCCACGAAACAGGCAATGAAATCTGAATGGTACTTACCAGATTGGGTTCCAGCTGTCCAGCGCAGGGTTGGAATTATTCATCCACGTTATATGGTGGAGCGTGAGCGCTATATCTGAAGGTGAGGCTGTTTTTGGGGGGAGGGCGAGAGCGCTAGTAGGCTCCTCGCCCTGTGGCGGGGTCCCGGGCCAGGAAAATGGCGGGGACTCCTGTTTGACGGGGCCTGGCCCATCCTGGAACAAGGAGGGCAGTCAATTGAGCTCCGGGCTGGCGGGAGAGGGGGCCGTCCTGCTGGTGGCCCTGGACTCTCCGGCCCTACCCGAGATGCTGGTGCTTGGAGGAAGCAACTTGGTATAAAGCTGGTGCACAAGGAAAGGCGCAAAGCAGTGTTTTTGTGGCCGCGTCTAGGGGGTAGACGACGGGTAGTTGCCTGAAATGAAGGCAATGGAGATGGGTTGTGTCCTGCTGGTACAACCCGCATACCGTGTGTCTCGGGAGATCCTGAACTGTAAATACAATTGCAACTGTAACCTGTGGTTCAAACGAATACTGTGCAACCCAATGTTATCAATGTGTGTTGGATTGGATTAATAAAAGTTGGTCTAATGTTGACAGTGCGTGCATCTACAAATAAAGATGGCATTATCTGAGAATTAATAAAGACTACGCAGTGAAAACCATTCACTGGTATGGTGCCTTTTTGTGGTGGGAAAAGAGGGGGCAAGTGTGGTGGGACGAATTGCACGTTATATGCCTACTATAACACCGCTCGCGGACCACCAGCCTCACGAAGGTAAGAGGTGGAACGCGAAGTCAGAAGATACGCCCCAAACAAGCCCTTTCCAACTTTATGCACCTCTAAATTCAATTTGCGATTTGGTAACCTGTTACTGATTAGCAAAATGGGGTTAATACATTTACAAAAAGAGGTCACAAACCCTGTGAAGTGGCGAATTGCGGCTTTTGAACCTACTATATTGCTTCAATAGAGGAAGGAGGTCAGAGCCCTACCACTGTCAACATTGTCAGCGGGCCAGAGGCCCTGGACTTTGAAAAAATAGACCACAGGACCTAAACCCTGTCACTAAAATCAAGGATCCAATGACAGTATGCAGGCACGAGCCTTACTGCAGTTAAACCGTATGTTTGCAGCGGATCGGGGGCCTGAAGCACCAAGACACAGGGCACAAAAAGTGGTGTAAATTGCTCACCTGCTTTTTGCAAACTGTCTCTGATTTTACAATGTGGCCAATGTATTAAAAGGTCACTTCGCAAAATCTCCAGTTGAAAGGGGATCCAGAACCACTACCGGATGGATATTAATTATCCAGGTAGCTATTTGCGACCCCTGGGATTGGGTGCCAGGAACAGCCAACCACCATTCCTGTGTTTGCATTTCCCAGTGGAAAGTTAAAAAAAAATGTCAAAGCAACCTGAGCTCCATTAGGGAACAAGTGCTGTTGTAAAACAATGTTTTCTGTTTGGGAATAATACAGTTGTGCCTAATACTCTGTTTTATTGGGGGCACATTGAATTTACAAACTCAGCATAAATATATGTATACCGATGTGCAATGTATAGTGTGCTAATAAATGCCATTGTTGAGTGACAGTAAGGGTCCTCGTTCACAAGAGGCAAAGCCTGCAGTGGGTCAGACGCCCCCCCTCACCTTTGCATCTGAGGATCAGCAGGTATGATCTGTGTCGTGCTCTTTTCATATGCAGAATGTATACACAAGGAAATTAACAGATGCAAAAGGAGACTCCGAAGAAGAAGAAAACACAAATGGAACAGAAAATATGCCCAGATACATATTTAGCATATGCTAGAGGGGTCTCTATATGGATAACAGCGGTGATGCCCTTTGAGATGAAATGGATCTCTGACAAAATTTCGAAGGTCAGAAAATCGACCTACAAAAATATCGCAACAAAAATATCGATGTCAAGAATATCGACATCCTATCTACAACATGGTAAGTACAAAAATATCGAAAATAAAATATAGAATGACAAAAATATCGTTTAAAAAAATATAGGTTATTTTTTAGTTTAAAAAAAATATGTTAAATAAACCAAATAATACTTATAAATAAAATAAACATAATCAAATATATTTTATGTTTAAAATTAATAAATATATATAATTTATTGAAACATTAATTAAACATATACATATAATATATAATATATATATACTTAATCAGTTTTAATAATTGTTTTCATAATTTATAAATTATTAAACATTATTATAAATTACAAATACATCATACACATAAAACAATGACATGAATAAAAATTAAATAATTATATATAACACATTAAAAAAATTACATTTAATTTGAATATTGTTAAAATTAATTATATTTTACATTAGCTAAAATAATACAAAAAATATTAAATAGCACAGACAATAAAACTGCTACTCCAGCTCCAAAAAAAACAACAGTAAGGAAAATGTTGGATAGCGTACGGGGAAAAATTACTATTCCAACTCCAGAGAGTGCAACAGTAGAGAAAGTGTTGGATAGCGTAGGAGTAAAAATTACTATTCCCACTCCAGAGAGTGCAACATTAGGGAAAGTGTTGGATAGCGTAGAGGTAAAAATTACTATTCCAACTCCAGAGAGTGCAACAGTAGGGAAAGTGTTGGATAGCGTAGGGGTAAAAATTACTTTTCCCACTCGAGAGAGTGCAACAGTAGGGAAAGTGTTGGATAGCGTAGGGGTAAAAATTACAATTCCCAATGTAGACAGTGCAACAATAGGGAAAGTATTGGATAGCGTAGGGGTAAAAATTACTATTCCAACTCCAGAGAGTGCAACAGTAGAAAAAGTGTTGGATAGCGTAGGGGTAAAAATTACTATTCCCACTCCAGAGAGTGCAACTTTAGGGAAAGTGTTGGATAGCGTAGGGGTCAAAATTACTATTCCAACTCCAGAGAGTGCAACAGTAGGGAAAGTGTTGGATAGCGTAGGGGTAAAAATTACTATTCCCACTCCAGAGAGTGCAACAGTAGGGAAAGTGTTGGATAGCGTAGGGGTAAAAAATACTATTCCAACTCCAGAGAGTGCAACAGTAGGGAAAGTGTTGGATAGCGAAGGGGTAAAAATTACTATTCCCACTCCAGAGAGTGCAACAGTAGGGAAAGTGTTGGATAGCGTAGGGGTAAAAATTACTATTCCAACTCCACAGAGTGCAACAGTAGAGAAAGTGTTGGATAGCGTAGGGCTAAAAATTACTATTCCCACTCCAGAGAGTGCAACATTAGGGAAAGTGTTGGATAGCGTAGGGGTCAAAATTACTATTGCCACTCCACAGAGTGCAGCAGTAGGGAAAGTGTTGGATAGCGTATAGGTAAAAACTTACTATTCCCACTCCAGAGAGTGCAACAGTGGGGAAAGTGTTGGATAGCGTAGGGGTAAAAAATACTATTCCAACTCCAGAGAGTGCAACAGTAGGGAAAGCGTTGGATAGCGAAGGGGTAAAAATTACTATTCCCACTCCAGAGAGTGCAACAGTAGGGAAAGTGTTGGATAGCGTAGGGGTAAAAATTACTATTCCAACTCCACAGAGTGCAACAGTAGGGAAAGTGTCGGATAGCGTAAGGGTCAAAATTACTATTCCAACTCCAGAGAGTGCAACAGTACAGAAAGTGCTGGATAGCGTAGGGATAAAAATTACTATTCCCACTCCAGAGAGTGCAACAGTAGGGAAAGTGTTGGATAGCGTAGGGGTAAAAATTACTATTCCAACTCCAGAGAGTGCAACAGTAGGGAAAATGTTGGATAGCGAAGGGGTAAAAATTACTATTCCCACTCCAGAGAGTGCAACAGTAGGGAAAGTGTTGCATAGCGTAGGGGTAAAAATTACTATTCCAACTCCACAGAGTGCAACAGTAGGGAAAGTGTTGGATAGCATAAGGGTCAAAATTACTATTCCAACTCCAGAGAGTGCAACAGTACAGAAAGTGCTGGATAGCGTAGGGATACAAATTACTAATCCAACTCCAGAGAGTGCAACAGTAGGGAAAGTGTAGAAGTTAAAACTAGCATACTTATAAATAAATAATTATTTAAAATAATTAGTGATTTAATTATTAAACAACTAAAAATTATTTACAAATACCAATAAATTATGATTACAAACATAACTAACAATTAATAATTAATTAACAATAAATTAATAATACCAATTAAAAAAATTAATAAATATTAATTACCAAATAATAAATATTAAACAATAACATATTTTTCATAACCAAAAACATATGAATTATTAAAAAGTAATTACCAATAAAAAAATATTGGGCAATTAACAAAAATTATACCACTAAATAATAATGAAACATTAATTACCAATGAATAATTACATATTAATATATTAATTAGAAATATCAATACATAATATTTAATCATATTTAATTCACAATTAATGATTGATCAACAACAAATTATTTTTCATAACCACATTTTTATAATTGAAAATATTTACCAATTAATAATTAATGTCCAATTAATTAATTATCAACACCCAACAACAAATTTAATAATTACTTAATAAGATTTCAATTACTTCCAAGACTATTCCCCTATAAACGCACAACACACTCCAATAATGAAATAATACACTTAACATAATTATCAATTAATCAATTAATAAAAACGAATTACCAATTAATAAAAACTAATTACCAATTAATACTTAATTAACAATAATATAATTATCAATACCAATAAATGAAAATAATGTATTACTTAATTACAATTAAATTACTTCCCACCCTATTCCCCTATAAACCCACAACCCGCTATAGAACTTAAACGCAAAAATTAATTAAAATTAATTTATAATTCCTAAAAATGTATAATTAATTTCATATAATTGAGTTACTTCCCACCCTATTCCCCTATAAACCCACATCCCGCTAAAGTACTAAAACACTAAATTCACTTAAAAAACAATTATTAACATATACAAATTGTATACATATATTTTCAAACCAGTAAAACACTTAACAAAAAACATGTAACACATGCATATTAAATACATAATAAAATACATAACAATAATATAAATATCGATATTAGTAACATCAATATTAGTAACATCGATATATTTGATATCGATATTACTAACTTCGATATTACTAACATCGATATAAAAATACTTACCTTGAGATCGATATTCTGTCCATAGATATTATTGACATCGATATTCTGTCCCTTCGATATTTAGAACTCGATATTAGTGTAGGTCGAAATAAAATTTTCGATATTTTGGCTGCTCACCGTCTCATTAATATTTATGTTCATAATACTAATGATGGAGATTTCTTTATTGAAAAAGTTGTTATTGAGTATATGAGATCAGAGATTGCAACAGTACATGATCGAGCATGCATACGTCAATAAAGAATATGACACAATTCAGCACAGTAACCAATAAACGATGTGACTCTTTGCCCAGACATTTTCAAAATAATAGTGACTACAATATTATATGACTCCCTTAAGCTCAAGCAAATGTGGGAAGTAATATCTAGTCAAATCCAAAGAGTTCAATAAGCCTAATACATGTAAATTGCAATGGTTGGAGGATTTAAAAACATGTGCTATATGATCGACCATCTAGGTGCAAAAATAGAAGAGAGAAATAGAAAGAAGAGAAGAAAAGAAATGGTAAGAAAATCTCGGACTGCGAACGCTCTCTGGCGTCATTTCAGTGTATCTCGGAAGGTAAGGTCCTAGCGTAGAGTGACACATCTGGGAGCACTATTGTGGTTTATTTGTCTGGAGGTAAACATCAAGCGCCCCCACAGTTTTTTGGAGGGGAAAAGACTGATCTTTCTTAAAATCTGTCATCAGCCCCACGAACAAAAAATATACATGCCCACCATTTATTTATTTATTTATAAAGTTTTATATAGCGCAAACATGATCCCAAGGGATATCAGAGCGCTTCACAATTACAGATGATCAGGGGTGTACCAGCATCAAATACAAATCAACGAAACAGTTACAGAGGGTGCATCAAAACATCCCAGTGGTTAACAATAGCGGATCTGGGAGGGGAAGAAAAGATTAAATAAGGAAATATAGCAGAACAGTACAAGAAATGAAGGTATAAGTCCAGTATCTTATAACAGATGATCCGAACCCGATTAAGGTAAGAACTTGCTCATAAGGAATCTTTTTACTTCCAAGTAACCGTGGAGGTGAGTCTGCGAACTTCAGGAGGGAGAGAGTTCCAGATCCTTGGGGCAGAGCCGGAGAAAGCTCTTTGACAAGTTCTCATTTTGCGAAATATCTGTGGTTTCAGGAGGAAGGAGTTAGCATTTCTTGAGGGTCTACCACCTCCCGATAATTCTAACTTTTGGACAAGATACTTGGGGGTTTGGAAATTGAGAGCTTTGTGAGCCAGGCAGGCAATCTTCAGTTGTATTTTTGCATCAAAAGGCAGCCAATTTAGAGATTTTAAGACTGGGAAAATGTGCGCATTTCTTTTTGTGCCCGTGGTCAGTCTGGCCGCAGCGTTCAAAGAAAAGAAATATTTGTGGAGCTCTTCCATTCAGATAGTATCAACTTTGGGGCATATTTACAAGCCCCTTGCGCCACTTTTGCGTCACTGTTCCCATGTTAAAAGTGACGCAAATGTGGCGCAAGGGGCTTGTAAATTTGCCCCTTAATACCTATAGCTAACCTAAGGTTAATCAGTTGGAGATCTGTGGGTGACACATCAGTGAATAGTAGGGGCGGCGTAGATACCTAACATGGCTCTGGTGGGGTCAATACGTAAGGACGATCTAAAGATCTTCTGAATGACAATTTTAATTTGGCACCACAGAGGGGTTGCATATTTCCAGTGAAACTTCATAAGGACAATGTCACCAATGTCAAGTCTACAGTTCCAGCAAAAATGTGTGACGGTGTTCTGGTGATTTTACTTTTAAAAGGACAATTCCAGATATTTGTCCCAGCAGTAGTAGAGATATCCACCCCAAAGTGAGTTCCGCTGCTAGACCTTCAATTATCAATATTTTTCAGTGTAAAACGTGACTTGGGAGTTGATAAGAAATTATATATATATATTTTTTTTCTTTTTTTTAAAGCTTTATTTATTGGCATTTTTCCATTACAACAATATCGCAATGACATGGTGTAGTAGACATAACATTTGCAGTCCATGAACATAGCATCACTGTACAGCAATTGAAGTGAGATATGCAGGGCCCACTGCATGGCAGTTATAATAAGCATATGTGGTGGACGAAATCCTACCGCAATCACATTAGTGGTCGACCTCCTGGCTTTGGGGCTATCGTTCTCAGTTTGGCGGGCGGGTTGCGATGATGCAGCCCCATCTTCCACGTCCGTTGCAGCTATTCTGAGCAGATAACTAGTGCAGGTCAGCATAAAAATAGTTTTTTTCCTGGCAATAAGTGAGGTCGTTCAGCCATTCCTTAAATATAGGTGCTCTACCCCTGCCCACCTGCAAGCAATTCTGCATTTGGCGACAAGTAAGGCTATTGCCCGAAATTTTTTACCGTGACCTTTCTGCTCTGAGATGTATCCCAGGAGACCCATTTCTGGTGTAAGAGCCAGCGACGTTTATCATGTCTACCAAGGCATTCCCCACTTCCTCCCAATATTGTGCTATAGTGCGACATTCCCATGCCATTTGTAGGAAGCCCGCTCCCTCCTGCCTGCAGCGGTCGCATCTGTCACTGTCTCGTAGTTGGAGTTTGTGGAGTCTTACTGGGGTATAATACATCCTATGAAGGAATTTAAAATGTATAATTCTAAACCTGCTACTGGCAGTGATCCTATCAGTACTGCTGGCAGCTGTATCCCCAGGCCTCCTTCGTAATTGGGTGCCCCAATTCCGCTTCCCACCCTTGTTTAGCTCTCAGTATATTGTGTGTCCCCGCCCCTACAGTGGCTTTATAGATGCGGGACACTGCGTGTGGCGCCCCCGCCTGTATCGTTTGGTGCAGTGGGAGTAGTGTGGGAGGTTCCTCTGGGAACGCGGGGGTAGCCGCTTTGACAGCTTGTCGCAAGTGGATATATAAGAAGCTGTCCATGGTGGTGGGTGGTGTGTCGCCTATAAAATCGGCCGCGGTTTTGAACTGTCCCTGATTGTACATGTCTCCCCAGGTATGTATGCTGTGTTTGAGTAGCGTGCGCTTACAGATCCCTTCCCGTGTAATGGGCAAGTTATGTTGGTCGAATAGAGGAATAACGGGACTATAGCATGGGGACATGGGACCTTTTGGCGATGGCACGCCATGCGTTATTTGTACAAGCCACGGTGGACCCCTTTCCCCGGGCCATTTTGTCATCCATTCCCAGGAACCCCACTAGAGTTAGGGGTGCCATAAGCCCCTGTTCTACGGCTAAGTGCGTCATAAAGGGCGGAGGGGTGAGCCAATATGCCGCGAAGTGTGCCTGTGCACTGAGATAGTAGAGTTCAGGGTCAGGTGCGTCAAACCCACCTTGAGCGATAGGCAATTTCAGGGTGCACCATTTAATCTGAGGTTGTTTCCCGCCCATGCTAGACGGATAAGTTGACTCTTCAATTGAGTGAAGAAAGGACGCCCCGGTGAAAAAGGGAAATTTGTGAATAAGTATAAGAATTTGGGCAAGATGACCATCTTCATTAAGGCAATCCGAGCAGCTAAAGAGAGCAGGAGGGCAATCCATCTATTGATCAGGTCCTCTACCCTGGCTAGAGCCACCCCGTAGTTGGCACGCATTAGTTCTTCCATATCTCTGGTGACAGTGATTCCCAGATATCGGAACTCGCTATCACTCCATATCAGATGATAATGCATTTGGAACGGGACGGTACAGTTCATGATTTAGGATTTACCCCAGTTGATGGTAATGCCCGAGAAGGCCCCCAATTTTATTATTTCGCATATCATGGCATTTAATCTGTCTACAGGATTTCGCACATACAGAGTGATATCGTCCGCATAGAGCGATATTAATACAGGCCTTGCGGGGTAGTCTAGCGCATATGGTTTGTGGTGTTGCCGGAGCATAGCGGTTCCATGGCTATCGCAAATAGTAGTGGTGAGAGGGGGCACCCCTGCCGTGTGCCTCTGGTAATGCAAAAGGCGGGGGAACGTTCGTTCAGTAGCAAGGAAGCGCAGGGTTGGTTGTACAACAATTTGATCCACATGAGAAATCCCGGAGGAAACCCCATGTGCGTTAAGACAGCGAGAAGGTACCCCCATTCCAGGCAGTCAAACGCTTTGGTGGCATCTAGGAAAACCGCCACCGCCTTTTCCTCCTGGTCAATACCATGCAAAATGGAGAAGAGGGTCTGCAAGTTATGTGAGGTTGATCTGCCGGGTATGAAACCCGCTTGATTAGGTCGTATTAGTCTGTCCATCAAAAGTGTGAGCCTATTGGCCAGGACTTTTGCCAAAATTTTGACGTCACAGTTTTTCAGTGAGAGTGGTCTGTACGAGTCTGCAGAGTCGGGGGGCTTACCAGGCTTCAGTAGTGAGACCAACATTGCTTCTCGCATAGTAGGCCGGAGTGTCCCTGTTTGGGCAGCTTCCTCATAAACTGCCTTCAGGAAAGGAGCCAGCGTGTCCATGTAGCTTTTATAGAATTCTATCCCAAGGCTGTCTGGTCCCGGTGCTTTGCCATTGTTTATTTGCATTATAGCTTCTCGTATTTCTTCTAATTCCAAGTCAGCTACTAAGAATTCCCGCTGCCCAATGCTAAGCCAAGCCAACTAGACCTGCTGCAGATATTGCAGCATCTCATCTTGTCGCGCCTCACATGATGTGTATAGCGTATGGTAGTGTGTGGTGAAAACCCCCATTATGGCTGTCGTGTCTCTATGTGTCACCCCTTCCCTATCTCGGATAACCAGGATATGATTCGCCATTCTGGGTGGCCGGATAGTCTCAGCAAGCACTTTGCCAGGACGTTCTCCCTCGCCGTATGGAAGCACCTTGTGATATTTACCTTTAAAAAGACATTCCCTTTCCGCTTCAGCCTGATACTCTGTGAGGGTCTCTCGAATCTTGGCATGGGTGGGGCCAGCGTACGTCCCCCACATAGCGATCTCCAATTGTTTAATCTGGCGTTCCAAGCATGTAATCGTCGTGCGGATATCCTTGAGAATACCCCCCACCTTGGCTATGCAGTGGGTCCGTACCTTGACCTTCAGAGCCTCCCACACGGTTGCTAGGGACGGCACTGAGTCTATATTAAGTCGCAGATATTCTTCTACTGTTCACCCGAGCTCAGACTGAAACACCGCATCCAGGAGCACTGCAGGAGGCAGGCGCCATTGTCTAGTTTGAGGTGACATCCCCGGGGGTGCCATGGATATGAGCACATGAGAGTGGTCCGAATAAGTACGTGCCAAATTTTTTGACGTGGGAGCATGGAGCGCAATGTCCTGTGACACAAGCCACATGTCTAACCTGGACCAGGTATCGTGTACTGCCGAGTGAAACGTGCCCTCACGCTGGGTTGGGTGATGGTGGCGCCAGACATCCACTAGCAGATTGTCAGTGACTATTTGTTCCAGTTGGCGCTGCGCTTTGGAGTAGTGGTGAGGCAGTGGGTGGGGGCGGTTGTCTAAGGGGTGTAGTGTTAAGTTGAAGTCCCCTCCCCATATGATGTGGGTCGATCCTATACTGACAATGCGTGCCCATAAGGTAATGTAATAATCTTCGCCATCCACATTAGGTCCATAAGTGCATACCATCGTGACGGAGGTCGATGCTAGCCTTCCCCATGTCTAGCAAAAACTCCCCTGTGCATTCAGTGCAAATCCCTCCTCAATGTCTGGTACTGTTTTTTTTATAAGAATTGCCACCCCTTTAGAATATGCTGAGTACAAGGAGAAGTTTCTATGTGAAGCCCACCTTGTGGCAAACTGGGGCTGTTTGTGGGGGAGTGTATGTATTTCCTGAAGCATAGCTATGCTTACATGGTGCCTGTCCAAATATGCCAAAATGTGCCGCTTCTTCCTGGGGTCTCCCAGCCCTCTAACATTCCAGGTGAGAAGGTTCATCCCATCAATAGTGTTGGTCTTCTGCCCCTCACCCGCTATCGCCCAGTCCACAATCCATGCTTTGGCACGCCAATATTACACTGGTGGTTACATGTAAGCAATATTTACACCATCTGAGTAATAGGACTATCACAAGAAATGCCAAATTGTCAATGTCTACCTTTCTACCCCAGCATGCCCCCCACAATGGCGACCCCAACTTGCTGTGTATTAAACCGTCCCTCAGAGCCCCTCCCGCTACCTCCCCAAACAGTTGGAGAATGTGTGCCACCAGTCTTTTGAGTAAGAACTGCCCCGGCCATACAATGAAGCTGAATATCGGTCGCAGCATTGGATGTCTCCAATACAATATCAAGGTTACACAATGCAAGAGCAGGTGCAACGGTAAACTAGTCTGAGTCATTAGTGGTCCATGGTGACACTGTCCCCCTAGTAGAACAACAGGGGCAAAGGCCAGCAAAAAAAAACCTCTGTTGAGGGAGAGGGGTGCTCCCTTAGAGGTGTGTGCCCACATTTTGGAGGCCATTGCAACAGTATTTCTTTAACTTTAGAGATAGTTTTGTTCTAATTTATAATCATCATCATCATCATTTGATCTTTAGTTCGACATTTTTTCAGTCATAAAAGATTACAATTAAAACAGTTAAAACATATGTAAAACCACAGGAGATAAAATAAACATTTCATAAAATCAGATTATTAAACAGGGTATGTAGTCATGATATCCAATCACCCCCGGGTGCCGCTGTGATGAGAGAACATCTCTTGGACCACATAGCTAGCAGGAACTTTGAGAGTGCGAAAACTATGTGCGGTGAAGTGTCAGTTTTAAGGACTCTCATTGCAACAAAACATTTATCAAAGCCCATGTTCTTGCACAGGGGTACCAACCAGTACTTTCTAGCTTTTCTGTAAGCAGGACAAAAAAAGAGCATGTGTAATTCATCCTCCTTAATCGCACCGCATCCAGGGCAAGAGTTGCTCGTTGGTGTAGACCGCGTACTTGTGAATGCCCTTAGTGGTAGTGTTGCGAATCTCCATTGGATGTATAACTTCCTAGCTCCAGCTGGGGAAATAAAATTCAAAAACTCCTCAAAAACATATGAGTGTTTAAGTGTTAAAAAGGTTGTTGTCAGAGGGCCAGCTTTGGAGTCATGCAACCATATGTTTTGTTTGTAGTCCATAAAGGACTTTGCAAGCGTTTTACATGAAACCCCCCTGCATGCCTGTTCTGGCTCATACCAGAGGTCCGATAGTCCTATTTTCCCCAGTTCCTTTTTCACAAATGCAAGCCAGGGGATTTTCGCTGCGCTACCATGATTCAACACATCCTTTAATTCAAGCCTATAACTGGACAGTTCTGGAGTTATCCATAGCCTGCGCCAAAACCTAAGAGGTTTCAGAGCTAGCTCATCCTGGATAAAACTCAGTCCTAAATCCAGTCTCAGCGCAAGGAGGGGTGTGCTTTGGGGGAGTGCAAGTAGCTGCCTCATAAACTTATTCTCCACGTTAAGAATTTCGGGCCTACAGGTGTACCTCCAGAGTTCTCCACCATAAAGAGCCGATGCCCTCGCCTTCACTTTATAAATCTCCAGTGCGGGGCTCACTGGCTTGATTGTAGATGTAATGGACATTTTGAGGATGCCGCCCACTAATTGGGAGAGTTTAAGTTGTGATTTCGCCTGTTGTGGGCCCCAGGAAAGATTTTCATTGATCGTTACCCCTAGATATTGGAAAGTCTGTACCCTCTCCAGTCTAACCGAACCCAAGATCGGTGTTGGGCGGGTCGATGCCGGGGGGCTGAAAATCATAAATTTAGTCTTATCAGCATTGATTTCCAGTCCGTGGCATCGGCAAAAGTCTGTAAAGCCGTCCAACTCTCGTTGGATCCCCATAGGGGACTTGGAAAGCAGGAGGGTGTCATCGGCAAACATTATCGCCGGCACCCTCCTGCCTGCCAATCTGGGTGCATCGTTATTGGGAACCGCGTCCAGATGCGATATAACGCCATTCACATAGAGGCAAAACAGGGTTGGTGCCAAAACACCCCCCCTGCAAACTGGAAACCGGGACGACAGCACCCCCTCCCTCCCACATCTGACCTGTGCGTAGTTTTGTGCATGCAGCCTAATCAGCACCGTCAGTATTGCGTTGGAAACTCCCATTTCCAAGAGCACCGCCCACAATTTGGCCCTGGGTACTAAGTCAAACGCGCACCGGAGGTCCACAAAGACCATGTAGAGGCTGCCACCCTCTAGTGTTACCGTCTTCCAGAATAACATTATAAGACGGAAAATCTGGTCCATGGTCGATGTATTCCTCCTAAATCCGGCCTGATAAGGACTGAGGATATCATACTCCTCGATCCACTCCTGTAAGCGGTCCAGGATTAGACGGGAGAAGATTTTTTGGGGAACGTCAATGAGGCTAATGGGCCGGTAGTTGGTTGGAAGCAGAAGAGAGCCCTTCTTGAAGATTGGGACAATCCCTGCTCCCAACCAAGTACCCGGTACCTCCATACCTCGCAGAATTGCGTTGAAAAGGGCACATAGGTAAGGGGCCTAGATCGCCGGTTGATCCCTGAATAAATCACCGGGGAGTCTGTCTAAGCCAGGAGCCTTACCCATGGCCAACTTCCCTATGGCAATGTAGACCTCCTCCACTGTACACTCATGGTCATCTTGTGCCCCCAGTCTAGGTGTGTGTGCCAGTGGACTTTCTAGACCTGTGGCTGCCGCATATAAGGTCTTGAAATGGAGCTCCCAGACCCCCGCCTCAATATTGGGTTCTATTGCAGATCTAGGCTCTCCTGACCCCGTGCTAACTATTGCCCAAAATCTGCGTGCATCTCTCATGTCCAATGAGGAGGAAAGGTTGGACCATTTCTCCATATCCCACTCCTCCCTAGCGAGGTTCATTGTTTCTTTATATTGTGATCTTAGGGTGCGAATTTTTGGTTTGTCTCTCCCATCTTTAAGGGCCACAATAAGCTCTGATTTTGCCTTCCTGCATGAGGCATTATACCACGTGGATACAGGCACCCTGCGCCTCCTATTAGACCCAGGGGGTTAAGAAATTCCGCTAAACAGGCTACTAAATCCTGATGCACACACTGCATGTTATCATTAAAGCCTAGTGCCAGAGGCTGGGAGATTAGAGAGCCCACCTTCGTAAAATAGGGGAGCATTGCGCTATATAATTTAGGCAGTGCGTCTTGTGATACCACCAGTTTCTCCCACTTGACTCTGCGTCTATTATTCGTTATGGTCAGCCCTTCGACCATGTCCGGGGCAGGTTTCTTTTTGTTTGCTCTAGGCCGTGGGCACTCTATCCTCAGGCTTAGTGCGTTATGGTCGCTGTCCACCCTAGGCATTACCTCGAAGTCAACAACCTTCGACCATAAGCATGTCTCCACCATAATATAGTCTAGTCTTGATTCGTGTCCCCTCTTATTGAAGGTACACTTTGACGGGGTATCAGATGGCGTCCGACCATTACAGGCCCTAATAAAGTTGTTCAAAGTTAGGGTCGTGATCTGGATGGCCAGTGGGGACCAGGACTTCGGATGTGGGGACTGGCATGGCGGAATTCCCCAGTGTTCGTCCTCGCCCATCAGGACTCCCTCATTTAAGCCACAAAGTGGCTCATAGTGACAATTTAGGTCCCCTGCGACCAAATAATGTATATCCCTACTAAGGGAACCAAGGAAGGATGACAACTCTTCAATTGTTTTGGACTCATTTGACAGACTTGTCGGCCGTGAGTAGACGTTCACGATGGCAAATTTGTAGGGGGTTGGCCAGGACAAAAGAATGCACTGAATGTCATCAGAGTAGGTCGGGATGATCTCGCCCGAGCAGCCCAGATGTAGCCCAACCCAGATTGTAAGGCCCCCTGATGGGCGTCCCTTTCCTCCCCCCCGTGCGGCGATATTAAATGCCGCAAAGCCCACTCTATGTTGGTCCTCCCTGGCCCAGGTTTCTTGGAATACACATATATCGCTATTGTCCACAAAAGTACCCCACTCCGGACAAGCTAATTTATTTGGTAGGCCTGCCACATTCCATGACAATATGGACATGCATTTTGTGTTCCCCACACTAGGACATGTACTACCGGGCAAAATATCATCTCTCCCTGGGGGATTATCGTGACTGGTGGTAGCTAAAGATGATACTGGTAGGTGATCATCGACTACCCTGCCCAAAGCAGGCATAACACCACTCCTAATACTACCTATTAGGGGGTTCTGAGCTCCTGGCGGCTCGCATACCTGGTCTCTCTCCACCAGAACCAGGCCATCCCCGGCAGCCTCATCATGAGTCAGGACCTCATCCTGCGTATCCTGCCCAGCCATGGCCAGTCAGTCGACCTGGTCCAGGACGCTGAACCTATTGTAACATGGGATCTGATTCTGGGCAGATTGGTGGTGGCCATGCCAGTTCACCCCTCCCCTCCCCACTCGACGGTGTGATACGAGCGACCAGCCTCGGTCTGGGTCTCTCAGTTGATTGCTAGGATAGAAGTAGGAAAGAGGCCTAACTTCAATTTTTGTGCCTGTGCTAACTGAGCTCCATTTACATATGTGGTCTACGATATTTTGGTCCCTAAAATTGACCAGTACACAATCACCAGTTAAAGTTTTGGGTGTGCGCCCTACCCATCCCACCCTTCGGACCATAGATATTTCCGTAGTCATGTGTGGGGGAAGGGGTCTATGCACGTTAAGCCAATGTATGGCTTTCTTTTTCAGAGAAATGTAAGATTCAACATTCAGCATACTAATTTCTGGGACCCCTGTTAAAACAATTAGATAGGGACTCACTTCTGGTGGCAGTTCCACTGTGGGCTCAATTCGAGGTCTCTTACTTATACCTGTATCTATACCTGTGTCCACAGTGACCCGCCCTTCGTGTAAGGTAGTGCAAGGGGCGTAACAAACACCCCCGCAGCCCCCGCAGTGCGGGGGGGCCCCCAGTCTTCGGTAGGTGAAGGGGGCCCCCTCAGCTCTTCAGTAAAGAGCTGTGAGTGAAAGGCTTGCTCTAGAAAGCAGGTGCAGTCTGCAGCCTGCTCTGAGCTCCTCCCGCTGACCCAGGGCAGGACTGAACTGAAGAGAAACAAAGTAACAAGTTACATTGTTTCTCTTCAGTCAGAGCCCACGGTAAAAAGGATGGGGGCCCTGCACTCTTCAGAAACACGGCTTTCAGGGAGAGAGGTTAGACTTGTAAAGAGCAGGACAGATAACATTCTGCAGCGTTGTTGGTAAGTCTAGCAGTTTTAATTGTGAGTTTTCATTGTGAGCTCCTTCAAAAAACATGCTATGTTGTGGGTTGATAACAAATGCCTGATATGTTTTAAAATGCAGCATTTACATTTCTACAGATAGGTTATCTGGGACTTTAATTAGTCCCAGCTGTAAATATCCTCCTGTCGCTAACCCTTTTTTGTCTCACACCACTAACAAGTGCAGGATATGTTACCTCCTGCCTGCCCCCAATTTTACCATTCCCCGTCCCAACCTTCGTGTTAGTTGGCACTAGCTTGGTTTTATTTTACCTTTGCCAGTGCTTGATTACTTGCTTCACAGGCATTGGCTGCAGCTGTATGGCTCCCACGTGCCGGCCTCGCACTTCGGAGCTGAGGAGACCCGTCCCCTGTTGCTGTAGACGCCTCGTTGCTGTTGCTCCACCCTGGTATAGGCTGCCAGCTCCTCACCCTGCTCCTAAACCTCTTACTCATCAGCTCACAGCCTCACATCTACCGGGGCACATGAGCTGAGCTACCGGGAGCCATTTGTGTTGGTCTTGGCGCTGTTCTGTGGTATTGCTTGCTGTGCTGGAAGGAGAGAGGGCTCCTTCCTGTCCACCTCTAAACAGGTGCCGGGGACTACAGAGAAAGGGGGCCGGGATTGACAACCCTTGTTGCATGTGACAATAAATGACCTAGTATTACATTCTCTCTATAATGGTGAGTTCAAATCAGAACATGCCAAATGTGGCCCTTGGGCTAAACGCACTGCTACTGGGCGCCAGAGACACACAAAAATCACTATTCGGCTCCCGGGCATCGGCTAAGCTTTATCCAAACAGTTCTGAAGTGCTGCTCACGTGGTATTAAGAAGTCTTTTCTTGCACTTTTTCTTCGAACAGCACGTCACAGAGACCTGTCTGTGTGCAACCCATTAATAAAACAAATTGTACCTCTGCCAGTGGCATAGCGTTAACTTTGTTGAAATAGTGCCAAGAAACACGCTTATGCTGATTGTGAGCGCTATAAAACATATCAAATTGTACCTATTTCAGCTGCACGCAAGTTACCAACTGAAGCGTGTTACAATAGTGCTTAATGGAAGGTCCTTGCTCTTCATCTGATGTGTACATAAAATGAAAAGCATGTCATGCTTTGTTAGCACTGGAGTCGTAGAAGAATATGGAAGGATTTGCTGTCTTCGTTTACACTCTTACGTTTTATTATTCCAACATACTCTTGCTTCCACTTACAATTTATTACGCCTATTTCCTCCTGCTCTTACTCATTTCTCCTCTTACTCCTATTACGTCTTCTAACTGCTATTCTTACTTTTGCTACCGTATTTGCCAATGCCCTTATTACCATTAACTTAGTCCTACCCACTCCTACGTGCACTCTTACTCCTGCATACTCCTACTTGAACCTACCTTCCACTACTTTTACATCTACATACTTCAGCTCTTCTGCTTAGCCCTTCGAATGCCTATTCTTACTCATACTTGGGAGAGGAGTTGGCCTAACGGCTAGGGCGGTTGACCTCGAATCTGGGGAACTGGGTTCGAGTTTCAACAAGGACGCTGAACATCCTGTGATTCTGGGCAAATCACTTAATCTCCCTGTGCCTAACAAATATGAATGTGTCCTCATGTAACGCAACTGGTGCTCATGTAAAGCGCTATGATACCCCATACGGGTCAAGTTCGAGCTATATAAAACTCCATAAAATAAATAAAAAAATAAAAAATGAACAGGATCTGCTCGGTCGCATTGGAAGGTAAACAAGCATTTGCAATGCAATTGGTCTCGCATTTGTGAGAGTTAGAGCTATTGACATTGTAAAGGACAGTGTATTTTACCTATGTGTTTTCTGCTTGGAGTGGAGTGAATATGTGTGGTGTCAAGTGGACATATGTGGTTTGGATTGGAATTGTTAGTTGTGGAATTGTGTTGTGTGGATTGGATCTGTGTAGCGAAATCCCAGCCCGAGATGGAGGACTGAATTTTTGAGTGAATCATTTTCCCATTTTGTGCCCGTGTTCTGGATAGTTAAAGAGAATTCCCAGACATGTTTGCATAGTTTTTTATCTTCTTCAACACTGATAAGATTGCACTGTAAGTTGTTTCTGTAAAGATGAGCACATCATCAGCATAAGCTGCTACTTTTTGTACCCCAGATTTGATTGGACTCCCTTTAATATCATCATTTGACCATAACCCTGGTTGGAGTGTTTCGAAAGCTAGTAAAAACATTAATGGTGAAAGGGGGAAGTCATGTCTAGTGGTGTTGTTTAAAAGCATTTGACACATTGAATTGATCCTACTTGATGGCAGTATTGAGAAGCATGGGGTTTGGTCTGCAGATAATGGGCTGGATCCACTTGCTTTACACCAGACCAATAGATAGCGTCAAGTCTGGCCAGAGAATTTCTGAGAAATGAAAGGTGGAGAGAGACACCAGACAGGGATGTCCACTCTTGACATTACTATTTGCCCTTTCAGTGGAACCCCTAGATATATAACTTAGAAACATGTTACTTACATGGGGAGGTACAGTAGAGGACACAATAATAGTCTCCTCATACACAGGTGACACTCTATACACTGAGAAGGCCTAGAGTCTCAGCCTCAAAGCTACTAAGTGAGCTAGATAATGCTGGCGATGTATCTGCCCTGAAAATCGACCGAGCTAAGTCTGTATAATTATCACTGGGGGCCTTGTCTGCAATGAATGCGGAAAGCCTCCCCGACTTAGATCTCAGTTGGGAGAAGGAAAATTTTCAGTATCTGGGGATGATGGTAACCCACACCCTGGAAATACAATACAAGTAATGATGAATGGAGTGAGGGCCTTATTGCTGCTTTGGAATACTTTCCTGCTACCTTTAACTGGCAGGGTTGCCATAGCAAAAATGCTAGTATTACTTCACTGCCTATATGTGCTGAAGAACTCAAGGTGCCCAATGCCAAGAACCACATTCAAGATGCTGTACAGCCTAATAATATCCCTTATGTGGTCTTGGAAGAGAATTAGGTTGCTGTTGGTAACACTAAAACTTGGCTGGGAGGAAGTAGGGCTAGATCTACCAGATACTGAGTTTTATTATATTGCTGTTCACCCGCAGAATGCAGCCAAGGGGTTTACCAAGTTAGACAAATGGGTAAAAGGCTACTGAGGGGAAAGCATGGTGAGGACGTCCTCAGGTAATTGCTTTTGAGGGGAGGGAATATACTGAATGGTACCTCTATGTTATTAGGCAGGCAGTGAGAGAGATGATAGTACAAAGAATTATTGGAAAATTGCCATTTTCAAGTGAAATATGGGACCTACAGCCAGTTAAAAACATAATGCTAGACATGGTCATGACACGCTGGAGGGATTGAGTTTGTATCACGCTTGGAGACTCTATCTAGGAGAGCTCTTTACTATATTTCAAGAGGCGCAGGAGACTTTTGGTGTTGGCCCCAATTAATTTCTACAATATGCAAAACTAGCAAGAACAGCTAGGGAAATCTGAATAGACTTTCTGCTGCCCCATAACCCACACGAATGCTAAAGGACCTGGGACAGGGGCCCATATTGATCTCCTTAGTATGTAATGATATTACGGTCAACTCTAAAAAAATGGCCTTAGAAACAGACAGGTGTGGGAGGATGACATACAAGAACAGCTATCGGAGGGAAAGTGAAAGCAAGCATGTGCCCAGGTAAAAAGGGTATCGACTTCTGTGCATCTTGCTGGCACCGTGAAGCAGTAAGGAGGATTTGGGAAGTGGTGGTGATAAGGCTGGTCAGGGTCACAAGCCTCAATATAGAGGCTTCACCTAATTGTAGGTATTGTAAAAAAAAACAAGAGATGGAAAGTTTGATATTGATTTGCAATGCTGGGGCTAACTTTAGAGAAGAGATGTACAGCCATTGGCTGACTCCACCAATGAGGGCCTAAGGAGAGTGATTGGCAAAGGGATGTTGTAGATTCGGCATTAGCTGAAGAACCACATCTAAAAGTGGTGTGGCATGATAATAAAGAGGTAATGGACCTAGCAGTCTGGGGTGGTATGCTGTTAGAAATGTCAGTGGAAAATGAGAGTTGCTCAGAAGACAGAGCTCCCTCAGTACAGTTCATTATGTAGATCCATCCTGTTTGGGTCTCACTTCCGGGTTCAGACAGACCACAGGCCCCTCAGATGGTTAATGCAGATGAGGGGTGAGAACCCAAAGCTGTTGAGGTGGTCCATTTCCCTACAGGGGATGGACTTTACGGTGGAACACCGCCCTGGTACAGATCACGCCAATGCTGATGGTCTGTCCAGATTTTTCCGCCTTAGTGATGAGGACTCCCTGGGTGAAGGGTAGTTCTCCCCACATTTCAGCTGGAGGGGACACGTGTTAGACCTGGCATCATTGGCATGAGTCTCTCCTCCATTTTTTTCTGTTTGCCTCCTCTGTTTACGATGTTTTTGCTGGTTTATTGCTTTGGGCACTGTGCCACTGCTGATCAGTGCCACAGTGCAAGTGCTCCCTATGTTAAATTGTTACATTGATTGGTGTTACCATGATTGGCTTGGTTGACTTACTGTTCAGTCCCTAGTCTAGTGCACTGCGGGTGCCAAGGGCATGTAAGTTAACTGCTGCTGGTGGGCTTGCAAATGCAACAATATCCCAGCAGGATATACTGAAATTATTTAAAAAGGTATGTACAAGACATTACAAGGAAAAAGAGAGGAAACTCAAAGTTATTTTTTCAAAAGCGCCAATCGGCGTCATATATTTTTTGGATAGATCAACAGAGCACAACAAGGTATAAAATACTCTGGCAACCCTAGTGAGAAAGTGTACAAAGTGCTCGTGTAAGTGAAACAACGGCGCTAGTGACAACGTGAAAAAAACAACAACAGCCGGCGCATGAAGGCAATATGTACAATACAAGGTCCATATAACAATTTGCTGGATAGTAAGATTGGTAATTTTCTTTTTCAAATGAACCAAGTTTGTGTGCGCCAAGAGCGTTTAGGCTGGTGGGTAATGGTCAACGGCGTTTCGATCCTGCCAATTTAAGGATCATCATCAGGACCTGGGTTGCTTAATTTGGGAGTGCTCTGTAAAGAAATAATTAACGAATCAGAGCGGCGGTCAGGAGACAGGAAAAAAGGGGGGGAGAGTGTGGGCAAGACAATGCCAAGAGGGATGAGGCGTGTAAAGGAAAGAGGGCGGGGGTGGGGGGAAAAAGGGGGAGGGGGGTTGGGGGAGAACGGAGAGAAGGGGGAGAAAGGGAGGCGGGGCGGGAAAAAGGAAGGAGAAGCAGGGAGAGGATAAAGGTGGAACAGGTAAGGACTGGGAGCCTACCTTGTGCAAGGGGAGAGGGCTGAGTGTTCCGCAATAGGTGAATAATTAAGTGGAGGGCACGGGGAGGAGGTCTCCCTCGTAAAGCTGTAAAAGGGAAGGGTAAGAGAAAAGTTAGAAAGAGGAAGTACAATTACAGGGGAAACGGAGGCGGCAAGGTTCGATGGACTCACCGAAGCAATTAGGAACTTCGCAGGAAAAGCAACCGATGTAGGGGGAGGACCAGGCTGCAGCCTAAGAAAGGGGGTAGAGGGGGGCAGAACGTTACCGGCTGTATAGTGGGGATATGACTGCGAACGATCAAATGACTATTGAAAGCTTACCCAAGGTGGAATGGAGCCGCAGTCAAGGCTCTGGTCGCGTATATAAATAGCGATCCACAGCAAAACAGGAGTAAATCCAGAGCGGGAGAGAGGACTAGAGGAGCCAATAACATGTGCACCAACTAGGTCGATTAGTGACAGTGAGACGAGCAACGGTGCTGCCTAAATGAAGGCAGACTGGGCGTTACGCGGAGCAAACAATAATGCAGAAACAAACATAATGGAGATAGAAATCAATTCATTAATAGAAAACAACAAGGTTTAAAAATTATGAACTACCATTCAGAGACAGAGGGCAAGGGATATCTGGGTCTGTAGGACATCGGACAATGGATCAGGGAAGGCAGAGTTACAAGGAATGGTATGGAAGGGGTATAGGAGGGTTGTATATCAGGTAGTATAATGTTTGTTTCTGCATTATTGTTTGCATAACTGTGGTGGTTTCATGGTCAGACTTTTACCTCCTCCTGTCCCTTTCCTTTGTCCGCAAACCAGTCTCGGTTTCTTCCCCCTTTTTTGCCCCTCTCTCTGCCCTCTTTCCCTTTCCGTCACCATGCTGGTTCGATCCCCAGCTTCCCCGCACCAACTCTTCCCTTTCTTTCTCCTTTTCCCGTCCATTCAGCGTCCATAGCAACCGGGCTGCATTCCCACCTCCTTAGTTACCTGAACGCTGACTCATTCCCCGCCTTCCGGTAGCGCCGTCCAATAGACGACGGCTCCGCGTAACGCCCAGTCTGCCTTCATTTAGGCAGCACCGTTGCTCGTCTCACTGTCACTAATCGACCTAGTTGGTGCACATGTTATTGGCTCCTCTAGTCCTCTCTCCCGCTCTGGATTTACTCCTGTTTTGCTGTGGATCGCTATTTATATACGCGACCAGAGCCTTGACTGCGGCTCCATTCCACCTTGGGTAAGCTTTCAATAGTCATTTGATCGTTCGCAGTCATATCCCCACTATACAGCCGGTAACGTTCTGCCCCCCTCTACCCCCTTTCTTAGGCTGCAGCCTGGTCCTCCCCCTACATCGGTTGCTTTTCCTGCGAAGGTCCTAATTGCTTCGGTGAGTCCATCGAACCTTGCCGCCTCCGTTTCCCCTGTAATTGTACTTCCTCTTTCTAACTTTTCTCTTACCCTTCCCTTTTACAGCTTTACGAGGGAGACCTCCTCCCCGTGCCCTCCACTTAATTATTCACCTATTGCGGAACACTCAGCCCTCTCCCCTTGCACAAGGTAGGCTCCCAGTCCTTACCTGTTCCACCTTTATCCTCTCCCTGCTTCTCCTTCCTTTTTCCCGCCCCGCCTCCCTTTCTCCCCCTTCTCTCCGTTCTCCCCCAACCCCCCTCCCCCTTTTTCCCCCCACCCCCGCCCTCTTTCCTTTACACGCCTCATCCCTCTTGGCATTGTCTTGCCCACACTCTCCCCCCCTTTTTTCCTGTCTCCTGACCGCCGCTCTGATTCGTTAATTATTTCTTTACAGAGCACTCCCAAATTAAGCAACCCAGGTCCTGATGATGATCCTTAAATTGGCAGGATCGAAACGCCGTTGACCATTACCCACCAGCCTAAACGCTCTTGGCGCACACAAACTTGGTTCATTTGAAAAAGAAAATTACCAATCTTACTATCCAGCAAATTGTTATATGGACCTTGTATTGTACATATTGCCTTCATGCGCCGGCTGTTGTTGTTTTTTTCACGTTGTCACTAGCGCCGTTGTTTCACTTACACGAGCACTTTGTACACTTTCTCACTAGGGTTGCCAGAGTATTTTATACCTTGTTGTGCTCTGTTGATCTATCCAAAAAATATATGACGCCGATTGGCGCTTTTGAAAAAATAACTTTGAGTTTCCTCTCTTTTTCCTTGTAATGTCTTGTACATACCTTTTTAAATAATTTCAGTATATCCTGCTGGGATATTGTTGCATTTACAAGTATTTACCCAATCTCAGTTGGGTCTATGGGTATAACTCCTGTGATTATTCTACGCTGGTGGGCTTGCAGGACTGGTTGTGCCACCCACAGAAGCAGCTTGTAAAATGTGTCTCAGGCCTGCCACCTCAGAGTCTGCGTGCAGTCCCAACTGCCATGTCGACTTGGCAAGGAAACCTACTTGCCAGTCTCTAAACCTTCACTTTGCCACATTTCAGACACCTCTATGGTAGGCCCTAGGGCAGGGTGCATTGTTGGTAAAAGGTAGGTCATGCCCTGATGTGTGTGGCATGACCTAGTAGTGAATTACAGCCATTTTCGTTTTTCACTATTGAAGGGCTACCTGCCTCCCATAGGCCAGAATGGGCAGACGGATTATTAACTCCATTATAATCTATCTGACTCAGGGAGCATGGTAGCAGGTCGAGTTTAGTATCCCTGAACTCAGAATTTAATAACACATCCTTTAGGATGGATGGTTCTTAAATTCTATGTTTGAAAATAGCCCTTTTAGAAAGTGGCTATTTTCTTGTCCAGCTATCCACCGGTCTCTGCTGGTTTGGTGTGTGTGTCAGGGGCTGGGTGGCTCCAGAGGTCTGAATGAGTCAGTGTGGGGTGAATGAGGCATTTACACATAGAGTGAGGGAAGAGTAGCCTGACTTGCCTGACACAATGCTGGCTCCACCTCCTGCTGGGCGACTGATAGCCCTGCTCCTGCCAGTGACAATACTGGCTCCGCCTCCTGCTGGGCGGCTGAAGACCCTGCCCTGCTCAGTGAATAGGCCAGGTGCCTCTGCCTGGCAACACCCACAACAAACCTGAGATGGTGGGAATCTCCCTGCTTGGACAAAGGGAACAAAGGGAAAAAGGGGTATAAGAGAAGGACCCCTGAACCAAGAACTCAGATCACTTCTGACAAGGAAACCTGTACCAAGGACAAGAAGCCTGCTGATCTAAGGACTTGCCTCCCCTTTCTGCCAGAGTGCTGTTTTGCTGTGGAGGAACCTGAAAGCCGCTTCTTTATTTTTGCCAAGGAACAGGGAGAGAGGAACTTGGTGTGTACTCTCTAAAGCCTGCTAGAAAATCTCCAAGGGCTGGAAGAGTGCCAGTCTCCTGTTGAAGTCACAGGGTCAAAGGACTTCATCATCTACTGAACTTCTGAATTGCTGGAAAGTGTTGTTTCCAGTACACAAGGGAAAATCTGCAGTCTCGACGCCGCCGCCGCCGCCGCCGAATCCAGCTCGACATCGTGAGTAACGGCTCCAGTGTCCCGAGCCTTCGCCGCCGGCCGCCGGGCCCGATCGACCCCAGCAACAACGCCAGTGAGCAGTGGGTATCGGCCCCAGCTTCAAGTGACCCCGTCCTGACGCCGGTATCGACGCCAGTGAGTAGTGAGTATCGGCTCCACCTCCAAGCGACCCTGTCTCGACGCCGCTGCTGATCGCATCGACTCGACGCCCTTCTCGACGCCGTAAGCGCTGCTCCGGCCCGACATCTCCTGACGCCACTGCAGATCGACCCGACTCCGAGGCACGATCGACGCCGACCTCGACGCCGACATCTCGACGCCGTGGATCATCGTTTTCTTCATTTCTCAAGGTACTGTACTTGTGGGGTCTGTTGCAACTCCAGGCTCGACGTAGCGCTCCTCGCGGTCGACGCCGAACCTTGAGAATATCGTAGACTCGACGTCGTGTGACTCCTGTGGGGGTCACATTGTTGCCAAAGAACTGTGTTTCCAGAAGAATACTTCATTTTGTTGCTAAAGAACTATTTGCCAAGAAGAAACCTTACTTGAACTATTATTTTTCCTTCCAAAGAGTATTTATTAAGACTGTGGTATATTTTTGTCGTTATTTGGTCTTGTGCTAAGCCTTATATAAAAATACTATTTTTATAATAACTGCTGTATCGTGTCCATCTGTAGTGTATTCACTTTATTACTGTATGTGGTCATAAATGCTTAACACACTGCCTCTGAGATAGGCCTGACTGCTCTGCCAAGCTACCAAGGGGGTGAGCAGGGGTTATCTGAGTGTTTAAACCCCTTTCCCTGACTAGAGTTGGTTGGTCCCTATTTGTCAGAAGTGCATACCTCTGCCAACTAGAGACCGCCGGTTCTAACATTGGTGGTCAGCGGTGAGGATTTGAACTTTGCATTTATGACTCATGTGCAGTGATTAGTGTACGCTACATAGTGAAAGCAGACCATAACGCAGCCACAATCTGTTTGGTAGGATATTCTATTTTTGTTCTCCGCTTTCCTGGAGCTTATTTTTTTAAACACTGCCAGTTTTGACCATGGAGAATGCCGGAGCTGCTACATCTGTGGAGATTGTTGTGGGGGAATTTGATAAGGAGAAGATAGATTCCTACACGCTAAAGGATCTAAGAGGATTTTGCAAGCAGTTTAAAGTTCCTACCACAGGTCTCAAAAAGAGAGTCGACTTCCTCAAAGCACTGAAGGCCTGGTTAGAGGCCAGAAACCCCTCTGATCCGGTGGTGGTACCGGAAGAGGAAGAAGAGGAGGAAGAGGAAGTGGAAGAGCCCGCAGATGGGTCAGTGTCATCTCCCGGCAGTAGTGCGTCCTCTAGGAGCCTTTCCCCTGAAGAATTAGAAGACAGGGAGAGGGAGAGGGGGTACAAGTTAGAAATGGCAAAACTTAAATTAGGAGGGCAGTTGGAATTAGAAAAAGCAAAGAGCCTGAGAGAAGCTGAAATGGAGAGCAAAAGATTAGATTTTGAGAGAGAGAAGTTAGCATTTGAACGTGAGAAGATGTTGAGGGAGATCGAGCTTAAAACAAAGAGTTTAGAGTTGAATCCCTCTGGTGGCAGCGCTCCATCTGTGCCTGCAGAAAGTAGGTTTTATTTTCCTAAAGATGTGATCAAAGATTACAGTAAGAATGAAGATATTAGCCAATGGTTTAAAGCGTATGAGTTAGCATTGTTGGCCCACCGGGTCCCTGAGAAGGATTGGGGAACGGGGTTGTGGAGCCGCTTTACAAATGAAGGGAGAGATACCTTGTTGAGCCTTCCTGAAGAGGAAAGGGCGTCTTATACTCATATGAAAGATGCTTTAATGCTGAGATATGGCTTAACTCCAGAAAAGTACCGACAAACCTTTAGAGAATGTAAGAAGTTGCCTGGTACTACGTGGGTTGAATATGTGTCTTTTTTCTGCAGAACCATGGATGGTTGGATAAAGGGTAGCAAGGTTGATAGTTATGATGCTCTTTATGATTTGTTTGCTTGGGAGCACTTGTCTAATAACTGTTTTCCAGAGCCACGCCAGCACCTTGTTGATAGCAAGCTATCTAACCCTAGAAAACTTGCTGAGGAGGCGGACCGCTGGGTCAGTACCAGGGTCCACAAGGGTCCAGTGGGAGACTCAGCCAAGGGTGGGCAGGGTCCCCAGCAGAAGAGTGGGGGGGACAGGGGTAAACAGAGGGAGTTCCAGAAAGGGCCCCAAAGTAATCCCCAAGGGAACCAAGGGAAGGGTTCCCAGCCTCCCCCTGTAAAGAAGCCAGAGGCCCCGACAGGTAAACCTGTTCACAGGGGCCCCATGACCTGCTATGCCTGTAAGCAGGTGGGACACCGTTATTATGATCCCCAGTGTCCCATGAAGGATTCGAATGCACCGCCGCGTGCACCCCCTCGTCAGGTAGCGAGTGTAGCCCTGGGAGGGAATGAGATGGGTGCCCCCGGTGGGTGGGGTCCCGCAGAAATGTCCCTGGTCTCTTTAGGAGACGTTGAAATGGTCCCTCCAATCCCTCTGCCTAGTAACACTAAGAAATATAGGCAGTGGGTGACCATTAATGGCCATAGGGTGGAAGCTCTCAGAGACACCGGAGCAAGTGTGACAGCTGTCAAGTGTCACTTGGTGTCCAGAGAGCAGGTGGTCCCTCATGCATTCTACCCCGTTGTAGCTGCTGACAACTCACAGAGTCAGTGTGAGGTAGCTCAAGTTCCTTTTGAGTGGGGGGGTCTCAGGTACTCATCAGGTTGCTGTGAGGCCCGCCATGCCTGTTGATTGTCTCCTGGGCAATTATTTGGAGGACTCCCCTTGGGCTAAGGTGGAGAGAAAAGCGCATCTGGAAATGTTGGGTCTGCCTGAGTGGGTGTGTGCGACCACCCGGTCCATGTCAGTTTGTAAGGGTGTTGATGGGGCCCTGGAGCCTGAAAGTATGGCCCAGGTCCCAACCGTGAAGAGAAGAGGCAGGGGGCACGGGAAACCGTCCCCCATCGTTCCCGCGGTCCAGGAGGGAGCAGACCCTGAGGGGGATGCCCTGGAACCGACAGGAGAACAAGTGGCCGAACTGGGAGACCTGCCCGAGCTGACCCATTGGCAGCAGGATGGTGGTCCCTCCAGGGAGGAATTTTGTGCTGAACAGAAAGGGTGCCCTTCTCTTGTGGGTATGAGGCAGCAGGCCTCAGCCCAAACGACAGGTGATCAGTCAGGGTCACATTGGATTTACTGGGAGAACGATCTCCTGTATAGCGAGCCTAAGGCTGCTGAGCCTGGGTCAGCCCGTGTGCTGGTGGTACCCCAGCGCTTCAGAGCCTTCCTACTGGGGTTGGCTCATGACGTTCCGTTAGCTGGACATCTGGGGCAGGACAAGACCTATGACAGGCTTGTCACCCATTTTTATTGGCCCCAGATGAGAAGGGATTCAGATATCCATTGTAGGACCTGTCAAACTTGCCAGGCAAGTGGGAAAAGCGGGCGGAAGCAGAAGGATCCCCTCCAACCTTTTCCCGTCGTCAGTACCCCCTTTGAGCGAATGGGGATTGACATTGTGGGGCCACTAGACCCCAAGACAGCCATGGGCAACAGGTTTATCCTGGTCTTGGTGGACCATGCCACCCGGTACCCGGAAGCCATCCCTCTCCAAACAGTGACGGCCCCCGTGGTGGGACGGGCACTGATGGGTGTTTTCTCCCGCATGGGGTTCCCCAGAAAGGTGGTGTCAGACCGGGGAACCAACTTCATTTCGAATTAAATGAAGTCTCTGTGGAAGGAGTGTGGGGTAACCTACAAGTTTACCACTCCTTACCACCCTCAAGGTAATGGGCTGGTTGAGAGATTCAACCGGACCCTCAAAGGCATGATCATGGGTCTTGAAGAACCAATGAGGCGTAAATGGGACGTCCTCTTGCCATGCCTACTGTTTGCTTACCGTGAGGTGCCACAGAAGCCTCTAGGGTTCAGCCCATTTGAGCTTTTGTATGGTCACTCGGTAAGAGGACCTTTGAGTCTGGTTAAAGAAGGCTGGGAGCAATCTCCCAGGAAACCTTCCCAGAATGTATATAGTTACATGCTGGCCTTTAGGAACCAGACTCGGCGCTTCAGAGATCTTGCTCAGGCAAATCTGGAGGCCAGCCAGGAAGAGATGAAGCGGTGGTACGATCAGAATGCCACTCTGGTTGAGCTTCAACCTGGTCAGAAAGTTTGGGTCATGGCCCCTGTGGAACCATGTGCGCTCAAGGACAGGTGGACTGGACCATTTGAGGTTGTGGAGAAAAAGAGCGATGTCACCTACTTGGTGGACTTGAAGTCTCCCAGGAACCCCTTAAGGGTCCTGCATGTCAACCGGTTAAAGCCCCACTTAGAAAGGTCCGAAGTGGGCATGCTTCTTGCCACATATGCTGGGATGGAGGAGGAGAGTGAGCCTCTTCCTGACCTCCTGTGTGCAAAAGAGAAAGATGGGTCAGTGGATGGTGTTGTCCTCTCTGACACACTGACCCCTGAGCAGCAGCAAGATTGTCGCCATCTGTTGGTACAATTCCCTGATCTGTTCTCCTTAATCCCTGGTGTCACTCAGTGGTGTGTCCATGATGTGGACACTGGGGACAGCACTCCTGTGAGGCACAAGGCCTACAGGGTGACTGAAAAGGTCAGAGCATATATCAAGGAGGAGGCCTCCAAGATGTTTGCCTTAGGGGTGGTTGAGTCCTCTAGCAGTCCTTGGGCCAGCCCAGTGGTCTTGGTCCCAAAGGCTGCAGCGCCTGGGGCTTCACCAGAACTTCGGTTCTGTGTGGATTACCGAGGACTCAATTCGGTCACCAAGACTGACGCGCACCCCATCCCCAGAGCTGATGAGCGCATCGATCGGTTGGGGGCTGCCCGGTACCTTAGTACGTTTGATCTAATGTGGAGAGGTGTGGCTCACTGGTTAGAGGCGGCATATCCGCAAGCAGAGAATCGGCCAGGGACCAGGGTTCAATTCCCGACGCGGCAGGGTCGTGGACCAGGGTCAAAACGGACTCGATAATTCTCGCCTCGGTACCTACTCTAACCAGGAACACACTCGGCAACTCTGGGCATTAGCTTGCCTCATCTCCACAACGGCCCCCCACATTCGCCGGGGATGCCTGGTTTCACCTTGGAGATACCCAGGAGGGACCATCTCACAGGGATAGCCAGGACGGGTTCCCCAGCGGTCTACAGCGCCACGACGCCTCAGGGCAGCAGTGCGCTTTACAAGACACATACATACAATGTCTGGGTACTGGCAGATCGCCTTGACTGATGGGGCAAAAGAGAGGTCTGCATTCTCCACACCAGATGGGCACTACCAGTTCCGGGTGATGCCCTTTGGGATGAAGAATGCCCCTGCCACATTCCAGAGGTTGGTTAACCAGGTATTGGCTGGGCTGGAAGATTTCAGCGCCGCCTACCTGGACGATATAGCAGTGTTCAGCGCCAGCTGGGAGGAACACTTGCGACACCTCCAGGAAGTGTTGTTGGCCCTGCGCAGAGCAGGCCTCACAATCAAGGCCAGTAAATGCCAGATTGGGCAGGGTTCAGTGGTGTACTTGGGGCACCAAGTAGGGAGCGGCAAGGTGGCCCCCCTGCAACCCAAGATCGATACCATCCTGGCTTGGGAACCGCCCAAAACCCAGACTCAGGTGAGAGCCTTCTTGGGTCTCACGGGTTACTACAGGAGGTTTGTCAAGGGGTATGGCAACATTGTGCACCCCTTGACCTCGCTGACTTCCCGGAAGCAGCCGAGACTTGTGATCTGGACTGACGCCTGTCAGAAAGCCTTTGACACCCTGAAAACTGCAATGTGTACAGCACCGGTCCTCCAGGCACCCGACTTTTCAAAAGAATTCATTGTCCAGACAGACGCTTCAGAGCATGGGGTGGGGGCTGTTCTAGCACAGATGAATGAGGAGGGCCGAGACTTACCTGTAGCCTTCATCAGCCGGAGGTTACTTCCCAGGGAACAAAGGTGGAGTGCGATAGAGCGTGAGGCATTTGCTGTGGTCTGGGCGCTGAAGAAGCTAAGACCCTACCTGTTTGGGTCTCACTTCCGGGTTCAGACAGACCACAGGCCCCTCAGATGGTTAATGCAGATGAGGGGTGAGAACCCAAAGCTGTTGAGGTGGTCCATTTCCCTACAGGGGATGGACTTTACGGTGGAACACCGCCCTGGTACAGATCACGCCAATGCTGATGGTCTGTCCAGATTTTTCCGCCTTAGTGATGAGGACTCCCTGGGTGAAGGGTAGTTCTCCCCACATTTCAGCTGGAGGGGACACGTGTTAGACCTGGCATCATTGGCATGAGTCTCTCCTCCATTTTTTTCTGTTTGCCTCCTCTGTTTACAATGTTTTTTTTTTTCGTTTTTTTTTAAATTTTTATTGTGCAGAGAAAAAGGGTACAAGCACGGGCCTACAACCTCCTGGGCCGGCCGCTAGTATTCAGAAATGATCAAGCAGGACAAAAAACAATTACTGGCCCACAGGGGCTCCGCAAATTACAGGAGATCAGACTGCACATAAGGGACGTCAGAGTATACCCTTTTTACATAGATACCAACAAAAGTAAAGAAAAACAAAAAGCAAGGCGAAAAACATTGAAAGGGCGTCTAACCACAGTAGAGGGACTTCACACCCGACCACCCTAGGGTGGTCAATAAAAAGGGGGGGTCTGAGAGGGAGGGGGGGGCCACGGGAAAACCAAATCTATACACAGATGAACAAATTAAGCAAGGAACCCTCAAGGATCAGGGGGACAAGGCAACCTCAGACGTATCCACCAGGGGGGGAGAACAGATAGTCCCTCGATACACATTCCACTGACCCCAGATTCTACCCCACGCCCCCGGTTTACCACGAGCCACATACACCGTCTTCTCCCTGAACATGCACCAGTCCATGTTCTCCTTCCAGACGGACACGGTGGGAGGCCGTTGGGAACCCCAAAGCTGCGCAATATCCCTCTTTGCAATCATGTTCCCAAGGGCCGCCCACCGAGCCTGGGCCGCATTATAGTCATTGGGCTCCCACACATTCAGAACACATCGGCGCACCTCCGGCAGCAGAGCGACCCCAGTGACTCGTTTCATAACATCATGCACCTGGCGCCAATATTCCGCCACCTCGCGGCACTCCCAGAGGATGTGGAGAAAGGTGGCACTGAGCCCGCAGCCACGCTGACAGAGCCCGTCGTCAGAAAACCCCATCGAGACCAAACGGGGACCCGTCACATAGACACGATGGAGAATCTTAAGCTGGACCAGACGGAGACGGGCCGGGATGGCAACCTCCTTAGGGGATGACAGCGCAGACTGCCAGTCCTCGTCGTCCAACTCAACCCCATCACCCGTCCACGCCTCCCGAAGACGCACCAAGAGATCAGCCCGATTATTTATTAGTTTTTTATAAATCAGGGAGATAGTACTGTCGGGGACGTGTCCGTCGAGTATACGGTCCTCGAGAGGCGAAGACACAGGGACCGTGGTCCCCTCCCCAAAGACCGAGAGCAGGGCGTGCCGAACCTGGGCATAGCGGAAGAACTCCCTTTCACTAAGCTCGTACTCACCCTGAAGCGCCGCAAAGGATTTAACCGCGCCTTTAACCCATAGGTCCCCCACTCTGCTAATGCCGATCGTATCCCAGTGCTCAAAGCCTTTCGTTGTCCAGAGGCTTCCCAAGCGCTCTGAGGCGAATAAAGGAGTAGCACACGTTAAACGCTCACTCCAGCCCACAGCTACATTCGCCGCCTTCCACACACGTACCGCAATCCTAGTAGGGCCCGTGAGGGTCCTTCCGGCAGATCGAGAGTAAAGCGCTCTGTTATAGTTACCGCCGGGAAGCAGGAATTTATCCATCTCATATGCCGGGTTCGAACCAGGAGCGTACGTAGCATGGTTAATGGCAGCCAGCTGGGAGGCCCAATAGTACCTTCTAATGTCAGGAAGCGCGATGCCCCCGTCATACCAGGGAAGAGTCAGCTTTGCCAAAGCGATGCGCGCACGACCGTCCCAAACCAGTCTCCTCTGCAAACTCTCCACTTCCCTAAAGTAGGCCGCCGGAATGATATCGAAGGAGTTCTGGAGTGCGTAAAGAAATCTGGGAAGGGACATCATTTTAAACAGTGCTGCGCGACCAAGTGGAGACAAGGGCAACTTACACCACCGAGCCGTATCCACCCTCAAACGCCGGAGGGGAGACAGGAGATTCTGCTCGTAGCGGACCGCCGGATCCAACGAAACGTACACCCCCAAGTATTTAAAGCTGGATTGAGATGTTTGGAGCGGAAGCCGAGGCGGCAAGAGAGGAAGGCCACCGGAGATAGGATACACGCAAGATTTGGACCAGTTAATCATCAAACCCGAATTTCTCCCGAAGGAAGTAAGAACATCAAAAAGCACATTGAGCGACTTCCGCGGCGAGGTGAGGTACAAAAGAATGTCATCCGCGTACAACGAGACCCGATCCTCGAAGCCCGGGGCCCACCGGATCCCTCTGATCGAGGGCTCCCAGCGGAGCCAGGCAGCGAGCGGCTCCAAGGCGAGAGCAAAGAGCAGAGGGGACAACGGGCACCCCTGCCTAGTACCCCTCCCGAGAGCGAAGGGCCGAGAAACCCGCCCATTGACAACAACCTGAGCCATTGGTCCAGCATAGAGGAGCTTAACCCAACTAATAAATCCCTCCCCAAAGCCAAACTTCGCCAAGACGGCCCAAAGGAATGGCCACTCGATGGTATCAAAGGCCATCGTGGCGTCTAAGGAAACCAATATGGCCGGTTCAGAGAAGTACTCCGCCCTAGCGAGGACGCCATGGAGACGCCGCAAGTTGAGAGCGGTATTACGATGCGGGATAAAGCCGCATTGATCTGGATGTATCAAATCACATATAACTCTCAGCAAGCGATTAGCGAGGACCTTGGCAAGGATTTTCGGTTCGGCATTTAGTAGGGAAATAGGCCTATATGAGGCACAGCGGTCTCGTGGCTTACCGTCCTTGGGAATCACAACTATGGTAGCCAGACGCTGGTCGTCGGGAAGGGAACCCCGCTCGAGCGACTCCAGAAACATACGACGGAGGAAGGGCGCGATTTTATCCGGGCGTAGTTTATACAGTTCAATCGGCAGTCCGTTGGGGCCCATAGCCTTGCCCGAGCGAAGGGAACGAATCGCGGTAGCAATCTCGTCGACAGACAGGGAGGCCTCCATCTGCTCACGGTCCTCGACGGATAAGCCGGGCAAGGCAATATCCCGCAGCAAGAGACGAGAGTCATCCTCATCTCTATCAGACACCGGGGAGTACACCGCCCGGAGGTGGTCAGCAAAACACTCAACAATCTCACCAGGGTCAGTCACACACACTCCATCCGAAACCCGAAGCTCCGGGACCACACGATTCACTCTCTCCTTCTTATCCAACCAAGCAATCAGTTTACCCGCCTTGTCCCCGGCATCATACAACCTACCCTGCTGCTCCCTATACATGATCTTGGCAGCGTCAGTAACAAGAGACTTATATTCAAACTGCTTCAAGCTGAGGGCGTGAAGCCCATCCTGAGTGACACCCGTCTCCAAAGCTGCCTCCAGCCCCGATATTTCAGTCTCCAGCTTCACCACCGCCTCATTCTTAACCCTCTTAGCCTCCACTATCTGGGATAGGGCATGCCCGCGGAGCACTGCTTTGAAGGCTTCCCACAGGGACACTGAGGACACCACCGACCCCTCATTCTCGAGGAAATACCGATCAATCGACTTAACAAGGCTATCACGAATCTTGGGGTCTCGCAAGTACCAAGGGTTAATAGGGGCGATCCGCCCAGCGGACCGCGTCCCGGTGTCAAAAAGCAACCACAGTGGGGAATGATCAGAGATACCCCGGGCCAGGTGCTTAACCTCTCGAATCCGGGCAGTCTGGGCCGCGGGCATAAGAAAATAATCCAATCTGGAGAGACTCCCATGGGCCCCAGAGTGAAATGTGTACTGACACTGTGTCGGATGCATTAACCTCCAACAATCCACCAGACCGAGGGTATCCAAGAGCCCGCCGAGCCACGCCTGGGCAGCAGGGAGGGCCCTGGGCGGGTGGCGATCCAGATCTCCCGAAACAACCGAATTAAAATCCCCACCCAAAAGCAAAAGACTGTCAGGAAGCTCAAGCAGCATACGACCCAAGTCTGAGAAAGTGGAGTTCTGGAGGCCCGGGGGAACATAAACCGAGACCAAGGAAAGGGACTGTCCCTCCCACCTCCCAGTCAGGGCCGCATAGCGCCCTCTATCGTCTAGGACAACCCTGGTGATCTCTAGCGGAAGTGAAGATCGTAGGAGAATGCCCAACCCTCTAGAGGCGGTGGTGAAACTGGAATGGGCCACGAGTCGGTAGCCCCCCCTGTTCATGGCATGACAAACATTACCAACCAAATGCGTCTCCTGTAAGAATACCACATCAGGAGTCAAACGACGCAAATATTGCAGCACAACACCCCGTTTGATACGATCCCCCAATCCATTGACGTTCCAAGACATCAATCTCAACCCGTCCCCCCCCATCCCCTCCAGTAGGTCAAGGGTCCCCCAGCAAATAGCGCGACACCTGAAACTGAAACAGAGCCAATACTTCGCCTTGACAACAAAAAACACAAATCCAAACAACCCCTCCCACCCACCAACCCCCCCACCCACCAACCCCCCCCGAATTCAACTCCCCCCACCCTGCACCCCTGCGGTCCAAAAAACCACCCCAACTTGCAGTGTGCCTGTCGCCCTACAAACCCCATTCTACGAAAAGACCCCGGAGGAGGAAAGGGACCCGTCCCCGCCCGCCCCCAACACAGATCATAATTAAACAAAATGTACAAAAGAAGTAGAACCCAGCCGAACAAAACAAAATGTCAAAGTCAAGGACCAAAAGTCACTCCGAAAGAGGCCCGCCACCCTTGGGACCACCAGAAGGCCCAGGCCGGTCACCCCGGTCCGGTAGAGAATCCAGCCAGTCACTCACAGTCGCAGGACAGTCAAAAAAGGTAGTCCGGTCTTCGTATTCCACTCGGAGCCTAGCAGGAAAAAGCATAGAGTACTTAAGACCCATGTCCCGGAGACGGCGCTTCACCCCCTGGAAGCCCATCCGCTGCTTCTGAACAAGTTGGGTGAAGTCCGGGAAAAAGTTAACGGATGAGTTCTCATATCGGACCGGGCCATGTACCCGTGAGGCCTGCAGAATCGCATCTCGGTCCCTGTAGTGAAAAAGTTTTGCAACAATAGGCCTCGGGGGTGCCCCCGGTCGCGGCCGACCGCCTGGGACTCGATGGGCCCGCTCCACGGCAAAGAACCTACTCAGGCCAGTGGGGGCAAGCTGGTTGAGGATGAGATCCTCAACCATAAGATCAACCGGGCGATTGTCGGAGGTATCTGGAACACCTATGACGCGGATGTTATTGCGTCGAGCCCGTCCCTCGAAGTCCTCCAGCCGCCGGGCCATCAGGTCGTTGGCCGACTTGAGGTCGCCAAGAGCAGTCTGCAGGTCCGACACATCCGTACCAAGGGTGGACGTCCGCAAATCCAGCGATTGAACCCTCTCATTGGTCTTAGAGAGATCCGCCCGAATAAGCGTAACATCAATGGCCACCGTGTCGATTTTACGGGCCAAGGCCTCGTACTGCTTAGCGATGGTCTCCTTGATGCCATTAATGGCGCCCATGATGTCCTGCAATGACAAATCCGGAGGGACGGACGGAACACCACCAGCGTCATCCGGGAGAACACTGGCCGTCCCAGGGGACCCTTTACCTTGAGTGTAGCGGTCCATGTTGTTAGTCTGGACCGGTCCCCCACGTAGGGATGTCTTGGTCTTACGCCTCTCGGGATCCCCCTTGCCACCCATGTTGAACCACGCTCGCCGAAGGGGACCACCGAGCAAGCAGCGAAGGGGCACAGGCGAAGCAGACACGAGCCGTACCAGAGACCGCAATGTGGCGGTGCGAGAGGATCAAAGTCAATGGGCACACTGGTATCAGGCGGAGGCAAAGGCACCAAACGAAGGCCGAGTGAAAACCCAGCCGCACAAAGCAACTCCACGGTCCAGCCACTCAGAGATCCAAAAGTGAAACCGAAAGTGATGGGACGGCCGCTGGCACAGCCCCGATGCCGTTGTTGTTCAACTACGCCCCGGCTCCACAGTTCACCTTCGCACCGGGCACAGCCATCAGTTGGGCCCCAAAAGTTCAAACCACCATAGATCAGGTCTCCCAGGTCCGATTTGGTTTCTGAAAAGAGTTTAGGGTTCAGCCAACGTTCATCTTCCAGAATCCGTCAACCAAGTCAGGATAAAGTCAGGATAAATTCCGAGGAGCAGCGAGGGTCCGGGGAGCCCTGTTCTCACACGACCATCTTGGATGCATGCTAGGCTCCCTGTTTACAATGTTTTTGCTTGTTTATTGCTTTGGGCACTGTGCCACTGCTGATCAGTGCCACAGTGCAAGTGCTCCCTATGTTAAATTGTTACATTGATTGGTGTTACCATGATTGGCTTGGTTGACTTACTGTTCAGTCCCTAGTCTAGTGCACTGCGGGTGCCAAGGGCATGTAAGTTAACTGCTGCTGGTGGGCTTGCAGCACTGGTTGTGCCACCCACAGAAGCAGCTTGTAAAATGTGTCTCAGGCCTGCCACCGCAGAGCCTGCGTGCAGTCCCCGACTGCCATGTCGACTTGGCAAGGAAACCTACATGCCAGTCTCTAAATCTTCACTTTGCCACATTTCAGACACCTCTATGGTAGGCCCTAGGGCAGGGTGCATTGTTGGTAAAAGGTAGGTCATGCCCTGATGTGTGTGGCATGACCTAGTAGTGAATTACAGCCATTTTCGTTTTTCACTATTGAAGGGCTACCTGCCTCCCATAGGCCAGAATGGGCAGACGGATTATTAACTCCATTATAATCTATCTGACTCAGGGAGCATGGTAGCAGGTCGAGTTTAGTATCCCTGAACTCAGAATTTAATAACACATCCTTTAGGATGGATGGTTCTTAAATTCTATGTTTGAAAATAGCCCTTTTAGAAAGTGGCTATTTTCTTGTCCAGCTATCCACCGGTCTCTGCTGGTTTGGTGTGTGTGTCAGGGGCTGGGTGGCTCCAGAGGTCTGAATGAGTCAGTGTGGGGTGAATGAGGCATTTACACATAGAGTGAGGGAAGAGTAGCCTGCCCTGCCTGACACAATGCTGGCTCCACCTCCTGCTGGGCGACTGATAGCCCTGCTCCTGCCAGTGACAATACTGGCTCCGCCTCCTGCTGGGTGGCTGAGGACCCTGCCCTGCTCAGTGAATAGGCCAGGTGCCTCTGCCTGGCAACACCCACAACAAACCTGAGATGGTGGGAATCTCCCTGCTTGGACAAAGGGAACAAAGGGAAAAAGGGGTATAAGAGAAGGACCCCTGAACCAAGAACTCAGATCACTTCTGACAAGGAAACCTGTACCAAGGACAAGAAGCCTGCTGATCTAAGGACTTGCCTCCCCTTCCTGCCAGAATGCTGTTTTGCTGTGGAGGAACCTGAAAGCCGCTTCTTTATTTTTGCCAAGGAACAGGGAGAGAGGAACTTGGTGTGTACTCTCTAAAGCTTGCTAGAAAATCTCCAAGGGCTGGAAGAGTGCCAGTCTCCTGTTGAAGTCACAGGGCCAAAGGACTTCATCATCTACTGAACTTCTGAATTGCTGGAAAGTGTTGTTTCCAGTACACAAGGGAAAATCTGCAGTCTCGATGCCGCCAACGCCGCCGAATCCAGCTCGACATCGTGAGTAACGGCTCCAGTGTCCCGAGCCTTCGACGCCGGCCGCCGGGCCCGATCAATGCCAGCAGCAACGCCAGTGAGCAGTGGGTATCGGCCCCAGCTTCAAGTGACCCCGTCCTGACGCCGGTATCGACGCCAGTGAGGAGTGAGTATCGGCTCCACCTCCAAGCGACCCTGTCTCGACGCCGCTGCTGATCGCATCGACTCGACGCCCTTCTCGACGCCGTGAGCGCTGCTCCGGCCCGACATCTCCCGACGCCGCTGCAGATCGACCCAACTCCGAGGCACGATCGACGCCGACCTCGACGCCGACATCTCGACGCCGTGGATCATCGTTTTCTTCATTTCTCAAGGTACTGTACTTGTGGGGTCTGTTGCAACTCCAGGCTCGACGTAGCGCTCCTCGCGGTCGACGCCGAACCTTGGGAATATCGTAGACTCGACGTCGTGTGACTCCTGTGGGGGTCACATTGTTGCCAAAGAACTGTGTTTCCAGAAGAATACTTCATTTTGTTGCTAAAGAACTATTTGCCAAGAAGAAACCTTACTTGAACTATTATTTTTCCTTCCAAAGACTATTTATTAAGACTGTGGTATATTTTTGTCGTTATTTGATCTTGTGCTAGCCTTATATAAAAATACTATTTTTATAATAACTCCTGTGTCGTGTCCATCTGTAGTGTATTCACTTTATTACTGTATGTGGTCATAAATGCTTAACACACTGTCTCTGAGATAGGCCTGACTGCTCTGCCAAGCTACCAAGGGGGTGAGCAGGGGTTATCTGAGTGTGTAATCCCCTTTCCCTGACTAGAGTTGGGTGGTCCCTATTTGTCAGAAGTGCATACCTCTGCCAACTAGAGACCGCTAACCGTTCTAACAATAAATAATTAATGATAATGATAAAGCATATGAGAATACAAATGCTCACACAGATACACTATAAAATAACAAGCCACTACAACAAATTGGTGGTGCATATAGGAAATGACCATCTTTTGTCTGAAGTACCACCCAGAGATGTACCCTATCTGTTTTTGCTGGCTGTAGAGCTCTTTGCACTTTACCCCTGCTAACTAGTAATAAAGTGTTGTTGCTCCCTCTTTAAACAAGGTTGCATTGGTATACTCCTACTTTACATTTTTAGCTTACCTATCAGTCCCTAGAATATGGTACAGAGGGTACCCAGGGCATATAAGTTGAATGCCTTTGGTGGACTGCAGCACCTATTGTACCATCCACTACATTGACAGTGCAAACCTGGCTTCAGGCCTACCATAGAAGCCTGACTGTAGTAGTTCAAAAATTGCAGGTTGAGCTGTCAAAATAAACCCCTTTGACAGGTAAAACCCTCCTTTTTAAATATTAGTAAGTCTCCCCTATGTAGGCGTTATACCCAATAAGGCGGCGTGCATGGTATTTAAAACCAAGACATGTAGAAAATAAATGTTAACATGTCTTTGCATGACTAGCCCGAAAATGCTATTTTTACCCTTTAGGAAGGCTGGCTGGTCCCTAGAGAAACACTGGGAAGCAATCTAAAAAAATTAATTCTGCTATCTCTTGGTAGGGACCAGCTGGAAGCATAATAAAATATTTAGTTTAATTTTCATGAACAGCCTTATTCAATGGTTAAGTCTGATTTTTAATAAATATTAAAGAAGGATGTACTATTGGAAAGTTACTTTTTCCCTGCCTCGAGTCTCTGGAGACTACTTTGGATTAGCCACCAGTCACAGCCCTCTTAGTGCTCAAGACCTGATCGAGGTGTGAAGACTATTTATAGAGCAGAGATAAAGGCCTGGGCGTGGGAAGGTATTCTTGTTCCTCTGGCAGGATAATCATTTGGGTAGTGACCAGTAGCTTAGTTTACCTCGAAGGGGCCACCTCTGTCACAGGCAGATGTCAACTGACACCTGGACAGCCTGTTAGTTCTATAGGCTAAGACATCTCACTACAACCTAAATGAGAACAATATAAACAAAGTTTGTCTCAACCCTAGGATTTCTGCTGTTGGACAGCAAGTTCAATCATAACTTCTCCCTTTGTAGGTTAGCCCACTTGCTGAATTTAACTCCATAAAAGTGGAGCAATCGTATTAGAAAGAGAAAAGGGGTATGAAAGAGAGAGAGAGAGCAGGCTGGTTGAAGAAGACCTCTGCTGGGCAGTCTCTGTGTTATGGAATGGCATAGTGTCACATAGGCGTTGAATGGAGTACAACTTATTTATTGAGGTTGAAAAACAGCATACAGTAAGTAAAACAAGTCAGAGGTTGGCATTAAACACAGCAAATGCTTACCTGGCGAGGAGCTGCACTGTAAATTATCCCCAGGAAAACCTGGGGCATTTCCTGACAACCAAAGGAGGAATTGTTACACAGCACCAGGAAGGAGAGGTGTGCTACCACACACAGAAGGGAGTCCAAAGCAAAATGTATACACTGGATATTCAAAAGGGAAACAGAAAAAAAAATCAGGGAAACCAAACACAGGAAACCAACAGGACCAACAAGGGCAAAAACAACAAAGGAGAGTAATCGAATATGAATATGGGCGTAAACTGGTACATAAAGTGAGGGAGTCTATCCAACCGATGTTGCCAGACAAGAGGTTATGAATCGTATGAACCTTTATAGGGCCTCATCTGACCTGGAGTCAAACACTGGCCCTGTAGCATTAATCAGACCTAACTCAGGAAGTATCTGGCAACATGGTAGTAGTTTTATTTGCACCATCCTTCTCTCTGTCTACGTGTAATGTTTTCTAACTGTCTTGTGTGATACTGTTCCCAGAGACTTTACAAAAACCCCCCTTACTTTTGGGCTTCGGTCTGTTAGGAATCATCTTGTGCAATGCTCTAACTAGTACTGGGGCTTGGACAAACACTGCTGGCTTCCAGGAATTGTCAGATACGTCACAGGCCTTCCATGCTATCAGATACTGTAGTTGTTCTCTATTATATTGTGAGTCTAAGATTTCCTCTACTTCATACTATGGTGTTCCATCAGCTAGAGGATGGGGAGGAACAACTGAATTAGAGGAGACAGCTTTCTTGGCTTCTGAAATATGAAAGACAGGATGGATTTTCCAGTTACATGTTAATATGACCTCTTGTACAGATTGTCCTACAGTCTTACTATGGGTAAGGGATCCACATATCTTCAAGTGAACTTAGGATGCAACTCCATAATTGATAGATAATTGGTGAATAGCAAAACCTTTTCTTCCACTTTGAAGATTGGTCCTACTTGTAATTTTTTAGACCTGGCCTTCCTGTACCATAAATGTAAGAAAACTGAATCCTGAATTTTACATATGTTTTCAAGCAGTGACTTTACAGAAGAAACTGGAGAGGAGGAGAAAGTAGGTGGCCAAATGCGAGGATGGATGCCAGATGATCGATCAAAAGAAAGGAAGTACCCCAGGGATGTGTGGAAGGTGTTGATGTATGAACATCCAATAATAGAAATCCACTACATCCAATTCTAAGAGTGTTTTTCAGAAAACATCTTAGATATTGTTTAAGTGTCTAGTTTCTGTTTGTCTCTCTGTTTGGTGGGTAGCTAATGGTCAAAAAATGTATTATGTGATGTTGTTTTAGTAAGATCTTCCAAAATCTACCTAGAAACTGGGCCCCCCCATCTGTAATGATGACATGTGTAGTCCATGTAATTTGAAGATTTCTTTGAGGAACCGGGCCTAGCATAGGAGTAGTTAGATTCTTCTCTAGGGGAATGAAATGAGAAGTCTTGGTGGGATAGTCAATTGCTACTACCAAAACAGGCATTCCTTCTGCAGGAAGCAAATTCATAAAATATGGGACTAGGGCTGATTAGGTGTAGGCAATGGCTGTAATAATCCATCAAGTGACATATTGTTGGGCAAACTTTTCAATCGCTCTTCTTATTCCAAGACACCAGAATTGACAAGTTATTGATTCACATGTCTTCTTGGATGACCTGGCGAGATCCTGACCAAACATTGCAGGTTTGAAAAGAGGGAAACTATCCTTGACGAATGTGTGACTAAAGGAATCTTCCCACTCGGCAAGATCAGTATGTCCGCAAAACTTTAAGTGAAAATATTCACCTTGACGGTTTTGTAAGTAAAACGAGCCCACCACACTCACAGCACACTTTAGGACGTGTGCTGAATCTTACACCTTAGTGGCTACTCCACTTTTTAGCCACTTCACATTGGTCCTGACGATAGCCTCACGAATATCGTAGAAGGCTGAAACTAGTCGACCCACAATTCAAGGGAAATTGAAGCACAATTTTTCAACCTCTACCATATCCCGCTCATGATTTAACTATGTCCCAAGACCCTTCCATTAACATTAATAAAAAAGGCATTTCTTAGAGACATTTTCAACATTTAATCACATTTCACATAGCACTTCACCGCATCTCACAAATACCCACTCCGCTGTAATCAGGAGTTGAAGCACAGCTGGGTTGCATTCAGCAACCCAGCTGGGACCCCAATGATGAAGCATGCCACCAACTAGGTTGGTGGGTGAGGGGTCTTCTTAAACATCCACTGGATGTCTGTGCTCCTGTTCAATTTATCTGTGTCACTGCAAGTGACCATATCCCTTTGCGGGTATGTCCAAGTTGCTTATTTCTTGGATGACCTGCCACATGAGATTCATGCTCCATATTTCAGGATTAGTCTTTGCAATGTTGGGTCGTGGACAAATATTTTTCAATTGTGCCATAAGAGATACTTTTTACCTTCCTTTGTGTAGGATCTTGGACAATACACTCTGGCATGCTGATGGTCTAATATCTTTCTCTTAAAGCGTGTAGAACGGTCTCTACAACATCACTGTTTCTACTTGTAATCACAAGAATAGGTGGAGGACCTACTGTAGGTTTTTGTTCATCTAATAGGGCATCTGCCTTCCCATGCCTCTTACCTGGTCTATAGATAATTCCATAATTGAATATGCTAAAGAACAGTCACTGCCTGCTGGTCTTGGAGTCATGGACTTCAGGATATATTTACTTATATATGTTTACCTTCACAATATGTTAATTGTCAATATTTTTTCCACTATATTTTAGTAGGATGATATCTTTGTCCCGGTTGTGTGACACAGCCACGCATTCATTTCCCACAAGTTCCTTAACAACGTGGGCAGAACAACAAATTAGTCTGAACCACGCATTCCATTTACAACACAAGTCGTTACAACGACTTGCCTTACGGTGGTGCTGGACTTTGGAATAGTATAATTTACTATTTCAACTCCAGTCACCATAACAGTAGGGAAATCGTTGGACTTTAAAGTCCAATTCCACTTAACCTAACGTATGTCTTTGTAACGACTTGCGTTGTAAATGTAAGGCGTGGTTTGGACGCATTCGTTTTTTTGCCCACGTTGCAAAGGCAACACGTTGTTCGGCGGTCGTTGTATTTTCTGTTTCCCCTTTGTACCTTTTGTTCTGACATAGGTTCTTGAGTTAATATACAGTGTCCCCACTGATAAGGAATTGGCACCCTAAACTGTAAAACTATTTCAATCAATCAATAAAGGAATCCACACAGTCAGAGAGACCCAAGATATAGTATGGGAATACTGTTTCGAGCACCTGCGTGTGGGCAAATTCAACAAAAGTGGGATCTGGATGCTAACTTCAGACATTGCAATTGATGGAATAAGGGTTTATCATCAGTGAAAAGGAAGTGAGTGGAAATAAGTGAAATGCCGGACAAGCAGGCTCTATCATATGTTTCAGCCTCACCATGTGAAGCATCAATGTAATCGGAGCGATGGAGGAAGTACTAAGTGCGCCCTATGAAAGTGCTAGCACAGAAAAGCATGGCCCTTTCTGGTCTCGGTTGGACAAGATGCTTTTGATAATTTAGTTGAGGAGTTTAAGTAGACTCACACCACCTGCTATTGGTGAATGTAGTAGTGAAAAGGCATAAATTGGGTAGGAGAGTTCAGTTAGAAGGAGGTTTAATTGCATTTCACTATGAGCTTTCCTCAGCATGGTGCAAACTGTTAGTGTGTGCACCTGTACTGAAGACAGCACATTTTGTATATAACAGGTGAACTGTCTGGTTCTGCGATAGATGCACCTAGTTAAGGGTTCATTGCATTGCACACAGGGCAATAAACCTGATTTGTAATTCAGGCCCAAGACTGCAAGACTGGATAAGACAAGCAAATCCTGAACAAGTTACCAGTGTGGTACTGATAGACATTCGAGCAGTTTTGAGTGATGTGTTGAAACAAAGTAATCTGAAGGACTTGTGAAAATGGTGGTCACATTTCTAGATGATGTGAGAATTGTGCCAAAGAAGGCAAAGAAGAATATGAAGGCCAAATATGTTGAATACTTCTTGGTGAGACAGAAAATGTATTTTTTTTTCATTTCGGAAGAATGTTATAATATGCTCTTAAAGGGTAGAGTATACTCGTGAGTAGCTATTCTGACGCCAAGTTTGTGGTGAGCATCCCCTGGCTAGTTGTGATATTTTGAGAGCTAATATTCAAGCATAAGAAGACCTCAGGGAGAGTGCATGTATCGAAGAAACATGTCGAGGTGTTGTGATTCCTCCAAATTTGCCACCCAAGAATTAGAGCGCTTGAACGGATTTCTTAATAAAAATAGAGTTAAAGAGTTGCAGATTCTCGTACCCAGTTGTGAAGGAAAGTCCTGATTTTATTCAAAACAACAGATGCGAATATTATGCATTTTCTCCTATCACAGCAATTTAACAAACCTGCAACTCTCACAATCCTGTAGTTTCTCAACATGAAGTGACATCATTTGAATCCATAGTATAAAAGGAACCACTTAAATCATAGCACTCTCCGTCCTAGTTGTGTTCAGAGGAAGTCTCTCATTGTCCATGTGCAAAACTGAAACACAGAAACAACTAAATGAAGCACAGCAACAACTACATTACACCCTCCTGTCCCTTGCAGATTTTGCCCTCAATCCAGAAATTCACATCCTTATAAATGAGAGAATTGGACCTGGGGCCATTGTCAGATTGCTGTCTGGTTTGTCGATCCAGAGATCCAGAGTCTACAGGAAAACACAGAACACAGACCATTTGTAGGTGAGTAGAAAGTGGATGAATAATATTTACCTTAGTTGTTTATAATAAAATCAAAATTCTCCTATTTATTTATAAAGTTTTATATAGCGCGAACATGACCCACGGGGGTATCAGAGCGCTTTACAGTACAAAATAATCACATATTATACATACAATCGGAAGTCCCATATAATACAAAAGAGCTAGACATTGGTGTTTGGATATAATCGGTGGCAAATAGGCATCAGAGTGTTCCAGATTTAGTATGTTAATTTGTTCATTAGAAACATTTTCACTTCTTTTTTGAAGGAGGTAAAAGAGGAGTTTCTGCATATGTCTGGTGGAAGGTTGTTCCAGATCTTCGGTGCAATACCTGAGAAAACTCTGCACCCAGTTCTCTTTTTGCGGAAGGATTGAGGTTTTAGTAGTAGTGAGCTCGCGCTTTGAGAATGTCTGCAACCTCCCGACCGCTCTAGCTTTTGTGCTAGATAGCAGGGGGTGTTGCTATTTAGGGCTTTATGTGTCATGCAGGCGATCTTTAGTTGTATTCTCAACTCGTAGGGTAGCCAGTACAGAGCCTTCAGGGCCGGGGTGATGTGGTTATTTCTTTTTGACTGGAGACCAGCCTGGCCGCAGCGTTAAGCGATGCCCTGATTGGTGCTAGCTTGTATTTGGTATTCCTAGGAGAATCTGCAAATTTATCAAAAAACCAAAGACTCTATCATGCACATTCATAGTGCATTAACTATGGACATTGCCACATGATGAATAGGTTTCCAATAAAAAGTCTTAAAAGTTGAAACCCTTGACCAATCTTCAGCCCTTAAGATCTTCTCCAATCTTGTCCCTATCCAGAATCTTTGGAAGCCATTGCCCCCTTCACTGAATGACCCCCAAAGATGATGCATCCACCCTAGCATTAGCCATCACTGACTTTACCGTTTACTCAAAGTTGTGGACATTACTGGATGATATGGTTTCCTCAAAGCTATGAGCAACTGAGACGCAGAAATCCTCTTTCCTTATGTTATTTGAATATACTGCTGAAGGCACCATACCACACAAAGTTTGGGGTATCAAAAAAGTCTGGAAACCCCATGAAAGAGGACGCATTCTTGGTCCTCCTAGAACTGTGGAAATGAACCCCTGAAGGCGCAAACTGAAAAGCAGTGATGTCTAGGGCCCTAACGTCTGAGTCTCTTTCGAAAAGAGTCTAAGCACAACAGCGTCTCTGGCAGACGACCATTCAGCTGACAAAGAGTTATTATGGGCACAAGATTCAAATAACTGCAAAATCAGATTTACATCCCACCTAACTGCATGCCTTGGTTTAGGAGAGTTCATATACCTAATACTTTTCAACAACTTACAGATCAAAGGATGCTCTTATATTGGTTTCCCACCAACCTTCGGTGAGTTATTGAAATGAGAAATCTATAACCATTATTGGTTATAGGATTACTGCCTGGCTGCTTGGGACTCCCAGCAATCTGACACCCCCACAACATCTGTTGAAACTCTATTTGAGACACCTTTTCAAAAACCAGCCAATCCAGAGCTCCAATCCTGATCTGTAAGCTTTATTAGTACCTGTGACCTATGAAGCCTCGATGTAACCCAAAGACTCACCCAAAAGTCCTGGCACATCTGCAATCATCCAGAAACGTTCCATGCTACCAAGACTAGTATGTTTTGACATGCTACCATGTGAGGCTGGCTGTGCGGACTCAACATCTAAGGGAATACTGGCAACTGTACAGGGCAATCTACAGAGAATAAAGGGAATTCACCAACACTACGCTTGCCTGTTGCCTGCAAAATTGGGTCAGTGTTCTCACTAACATGACATAAGGAAGGAAGACACAATGTATCCTTAGACCTGGTCTCTAACTGAAGAACCTGTCCAACTGAGCTGTAAGTCTCAATGCAAACAGATGTATACAAATGTTTCTCAAATAACTTCCTACACCTTAAACAAAATGGAATCTAATTTCCACTCGCTGATGTCTGACATATTTCCGCAACTATATTCCATGAGCCTGGCATGTATTCTGCCACCAGAGAAATCTCTTGCCTGAGACAACACTCCCACAGTGCCATTGCCAACTCTGCCAATGGTTGTTCCTCCTATCTTGTGGACGTACCTGACAGCAGTCAGATTGTCCATATGGAGAAGAATCGTACATTTCATCCTGTCTTTTTCCAGGCTTTGAATTGTAATGGAGCCTGCCAGAAGCTCTAAATATTTTATCTGTCATGATGATTACTTCCTGGACCATTTTCTTCCAGTCCAGAAAGCCACACTTTGTGCTCCATCCCCATAGACTTGCAACTGACTCTAACACAAGTTCTGGAGGAAAGGGCAAAATTGCTCTGCCTTTCCAGGCGTGCATTTGAGCGCTCCACCAATATACTTCTTCCTTTGTCTCATTGTCTAATGGAACCATCTGAGAATATTGTAGGCTGCTTTGAAGATGCCTTATTTTTAACCTTGGAAGGGCACTGTAGTAAAAAGATCCCAGATTTATTGTTTGAATGGACAATGCCATAAATCCCATTATTCTTGCCGGATGTCTCAGAGTAATGTGAGTCTAACCTAGCATTGATCTTAGCTCCTTCCTTTTCTGTAGCTTCTTGCCTGCTAACATCAGGACAGCCTTTTATGAATCTCCCAGAAACCCCCAAAAATCCATCCACGGTGAAGGAATGATGACTTTTCCACATGCACAATGGGCGCCAGTGTCTGAACAAGATTCAACGCCATTTGAATCTGCTTTACCAAGAGACTCTTCTCCTGACTGAAGAAAATCATAGCATGTAGGTACACAATAATCTTTAGAGCCTGTGATCTGAGAAATTCTGACACCAATTTCAGCAGCTTGCTTAAACACCAAGAGGCTGAAGACAAGCCAAAGAAAAGGGATCTGAACTTGTAAAGACCCCTGTCAAAAGAACTACAGACACTTTCTCTGACCCTGTGTTGGAAAGTGGGTTATTAGTAGCTGTAAATATGCTTTTACCACTGGCAATAAGGCCACTAACACCATCTAGGGCTCAGCACAGTTGCGGTTGAAGGTGGCTGACTTTGCTCTCGCAGTTGAGTCGGTCACCTTATGGAGCTTTTTTCCAAAGTTCCACCAAACTTCTCCAAACTTCTGGAACTTCTTCGTGAAGTTCCTCTTGAGGGTCCAACGTGTCTAAAACACAGTCCTAGGGTCTGGAAGCTCCAAGATGGTCCTTGAAAGTGTGGAACCACAGTTCTCACAATGCACCTGGACAAAACCTTTCAAAGTCCACTGGACTCATCCTGGCAACGGACTGTTGGTGGTGATGATTCAGGTGGACTCTGTTAACCTGTAGCTTGAAGGGAGTCCACTCTTAATTCCTTCAGAAGCAAGGTACATCTACAGGGATGAATTTCCTGATAATCAGGCACAGTCAGTCAGAATGCAGGGCCTGGTGGCACAAATCAAGGTTCCAGCATGGCAATCCTTCTTCTTCTCTGAGTTTCAAGCAGCAGGTCTGAGACGCTCTGCACCTCTTACGTGTTTATTCGGTGTTCTCTGGGGTCAAGCAGGAGAGCTCTTCTGTCCAATGAGGTGCAAGGCAACACCCCAGAGCATGACCACTTCCTCTAAAGTGTGGCATAATCTTCTCCCAGAAACCACTATTCATGCAAAATTCCACATGGCTGAAATCTTAGCAGAGCCTGAAGAGCTAACTAAACCAACTCCCAGTATGGCTCATTTCGTTAGCTCTCCACCGCTTAACATCTGTGAATTCCTTCCTTAAGCCTCCCACCAGGCTGGGCCAGAGGGGTTGAGGGTAGATGGATCTGGAATTCCCTGCCTGTCCTATTCCTCATTTGAAGCTTCATGCTTTATGACCCCTCCTGCTCTGGCAATCCTGTGTAGCAGAGCCCTCTCCACCAGAAAGCCTCTCTCTGGGTGAGCACATTATCATTTAATCAAAGCAGCCTGGCTAATCCTGTTAACTCTGACCAATCAGGTAAAACTACAGGAAAGCTTAATTTCAGCTTACAGACAAGAAAGCCTTATACCTTCTTTTCTGTACAATTTAGGATAAATTCAACAATAGCATATTGTTGGATTTATCAATACCATTCTCCTAAGTCCTTGAATTTAAATATTTTATTTAAATCCTAGCAATATTTATTGCAATGCTATCCTATGTGGCTGGGGATTAACAATGGGGGAAATGAAATGTGCAATTTCTCCCACACCAGGGCATATAAAACATATTTTTATAAGGGCCCTGCTTATAGTTACATCAACCCCCTACACCTGGGACCCCTTGGGGAGACCTTGGAGGTTCTGAATATGGAGCAATATTATAGATTATCACTTCTTAAGTCCCCCTACCACCAAAGTCGAGCCTTCAGTGAATTACTTATAAAAGTAGCGCTGCAACACAAGGTCGCTTTTAAAAAGACCTCAGGCACTTCGCAGTGCACACATGCAAGTGCATAAAGGGCTGCTGGCTTCTAAACTGCCCTGCCCTATTATTTACTAGGGACTTATAGAGTACGTCATGCCAATTGTAAGTGTACCCTAACTAGTGTACCCTAATGCATGTGGGTTTTTTCACTTGTGTTTTCAACATAACACTGGCCCTGGTTAGACAGAGCCCAGTCTGAGTCAGTTTCCACCAGTACCAATCAGCAAAAAATGGGGGTGCACAGGTCATACAGGATGACTTTGCAACACCCTTGAATATGGGAACTGTTAAATATGCATCCTTCAGATCCCGACGAATCATCACTCTCCCAACAACATATCTCTCAAGCAAACCACTGTCTCCATTTGAAATTATGGTAAATCACAAATTGATTTGGGGGCACATGCATCAAGCCTTCTCCCAAGCGCAAACGGGCCGATTCACAGAATCGGCCCATTTGCAAATGGAAAAAAGGCCTTTTCCAACGCATGTATTTTTTGGCATTCACAATTTAGGTAATCGCAATTTTTCGCGATTACCTTAAATAGTGAATGCATTTAGGGAATCACAATTTGCGATTCCCTAATGCTGATGCATGTCGCCTTTCCTGAATGCGAACTGTGCATTTAGGAAACGCTAAATACCATCAACTTCAAGTTGATGGTAATATGTGCATGCTTTGAAAAATGCACAAAAATGCATTTTCAAAGTGCCATGTACCGCCACATGCCCTTGGGCATGTGTAAGCTTTACATGTGCACACTTACCTTTTTTGTGGGGTGCTTCAGGGCACACTTGGATTCGCATTCACTATTTGCGATTACCAATTTGGTAATTGCAATTAGCGAATGCAATACGGATTGAATGGAGTCACATTACCTAATAGCGATTCGCAATTTCCAAATCCCTATTAGGTAATGTTAAGGAATCACAAAGTGTTTTACGTTTCCTACATGGATAGCATTTTGCGATTCCCAAATAGCTAATCGGTAAAATTCGCTATTTGGGAATCGCAAAATGCAGACTTGATGATTGTGCCCCTTAATTCTTTAAATTGACCACAGGGCTGAGCTTTTTGTTTTTCTTTTGTACAAGAAAAATATTGCTGACAAATCCTTCTGGATATCAGGAAAAATACTCTATCTACCCCTTAAACAGAAGATCCTCAGCCACTGCTGATATCAGAAACTCCCCTTCCTGAGAAAAAACATGCTAAAAACTCTATCTGAAATCCTCTCACAATCTGCAGAATCCATGGTTCTGTGGAGATATTCTCCCACTCTTTTTGAAAACCTGCTAATCGTCCCCCAACTTTTGACAAAGGGAGAGAGGATACTCTCACCTTGCATTTCCTTCAATCTTGTAGGGCTAACAGAAAAGACGAGTCCAAAACAGCTGTCCCTCCTCGCCTGGGGAAAGATCACTGGCCTGTTGAATTTGAAAGGGTGGTTGAAGTAGTAGGGTTTGAAGGGGAGCTGTCCGACTGCGACCCAACACCGGAATCCACAGGCCCAGGGGGAAACCCACCCACAACTTTCATTAGTAATGAGTGTGCCTTGGAGGAAAATCATAGGACGTAACATCCTATTTATTTAACAAGATCATCCCCAGCAAAGCCCTATGAGTATTCAAAGAAGAGTCTGAGATGGCCAGGTCCCGGAGCATAGGGTCAATTTGCACGAACAAACCTTTTCTCCCCTCAAATGAGAGCCTGGTGTTTTTATTCCTCAGGAAACACAATGCCCTCTGGGCCTATCTAGACAGTTAGTAAACTGGATGATATGAGGGGTATCTTCCTCCTTGCAGCTCCATCAAAACCGGAAAAGAAAACAAAAGAAAAAAAGATAGACACTACAATCATGAATAAAGAAAGAGGACAAGGAAAGGAATGTGCAAGGTTTACGGTAAAAGAGGCTTCCCATGCATGAGCTTATTTTTTAAAAAACAGGCCCCACCACTCAGAAGACAGGTACCAGGTGAATCCAGCAATGGAGTGGAACACCCTCCTTGCCCACAGGAGAAGACTACATGAGATACCAAAGAAGACGAGGAGCTGTGCTGCAGTGGAATCACAGACCTGGGCCTAGAGGCGGCCCCAATTCCACCAAGCAACCAAGACGAGTTGGCAGGTCAGGAGGACCCACCTCCCCAAGTACCTTTATCCCCACAACTCACAGGACGGTTGTGGCTTCCCAGTTGGGTTTCCCCCTGCTTGTGCCCTGTGATACCCTGCTTACCCTGATCATTTACTTTCGTTTTTTTCTTTTTACCTTTTTCTTCCCCATATTTTTTCTTGTTCTAGTGTTATGGGTGTGGAAGTGGAGGCTAAAAAGGGTCCCTGTGTCATGAAAATCCTAATTCTTTTTTTATATGGTTAAGCGAGTCGAGAGCTAACTTTTATTACACCATACGCTACAGAACCCGTAGTGCCATGCAACTGTCTGTAAATGTTAGTACAAAAACGAATGCAGTGTTATTGTTACCAAGACTTGACTTCATAAGCTATCCCTTGTGTTCCTCATCACAGTCAGGCCTCTGAGTTGGCTAGAATATGTTTGTCCTTCACAGGTTGGATGGACGTGGGAGGGATTTGAAGAGGTCTTGAATAACCTACAATCCTAAACTGAGGGAAAAAGGGGAAACCCAAAGGAATGAGGAACCTAAGTTAAAGGATATGTCTAAAGTCAAATGGAGAATGACAATCCATAAGGAGCTATTGAAACCCTCTCTAAGGAAAAAAAGAGCTGACTAGGAATAACAGAAATGCAATCCAAATACAGAATTCAAGAGTTTAGATACATTTTTGTATTATTATTAGTTTTACTAATATGTACCATTTTCTCTTTCTGAGGGTTTGGTCCAAAAGAAGGGATCTCTGGCCATCAGCTCATCTTTAACTTGGAAAAGAAAGAGAGAAAGTTTCAAAGTTCTGGACCGAACTAACGAAAATCCAAGTCATGTTGTTAAAAAACCTGAAACAAAGTACTTTAACCTTTTCTTCTACAAGTTGTTAGTGAGACTTACCTGAATAAATCTGTCTGTCCACACCCTCTTAGCCCCATATGGACCTTAACTTTCTTCTTGCCATCTTCCATGCATAGTTTTCTCATAAATGAGGTCATCTGAGATATCATGAGTCTTGTTATGAATGCTATAATTGAACATGCTATAAGTGATGTAATATGAAAGGGTATGAGCAGGGCATGGGAAAGGTGCAAGTTATAGTTAATGTAGTGCGGCTAGCGAGTTGACAAAACTGTACAGAGGTGCGCAAGTTATAGTACGTTTTGGGCGGGGCAAATTGTAACTTTAATTTATAGCTATCATTTTGAGTTCTAGCTATGACTTTAGAAATTCTAAGGTTTGTGTAGTTTAAGTTGGTTTTATTTACAGATAATTGAGCTTTCCTAACCATAACTATCCTCAACCTTTGTTTTTTCGTTGAATTTCATTTTTTTAAAAATAGAAATGTGTTTGAAATCATATACTTTTATTTAATATGGAATTAATTTTTTTTAATGTTTTTTTTTAGTACTTTTACGCAAGTTTAGGAGTTGTGAACGTACAAATTAGGGGCTGTCAATTGCAGACCACAAAAACAGTCAGTCGTGAAGACAATTTGAACCTGGGAAGACAGGAAGCAAGAAGCTTCATACCACAACTCTGCCGGATGCAACTAGCATACAGAGATTTATACAAAGCTTTCTCTTGTGGTGCATGGTGCAGGTGAAATCGTTAACAGATAACAGTTTCCGCAGTTGATGCCTACGCACAGAAGCTATAAAAGAAAAACATGCACTTTCAGTAACCTTTGTACTTGTGGTCAAGACACCTATAATGATTGTTCCTCTCTTATGAGCAGATCTCCTCTCATTTCACAGAATCAACAAGCAAAAAACTGTTAACTATATGAACTTATATTCAAGCAAAAGGGAATAAACAAACAATATGCAATGGCGATGAAGATACTAAATGGAAGAACAACTGTTCAACCTAATTATGCAGCTCACATACACTCTCCCAGAGTATTGTGGCAATGAGTGGAATGGCGTAGAGTGTTGTAGAGTGGATCGCATAGAGTAGAATAGAGTGGAGCTGAGTGTCGTAGAGTGGAGTGTCAATGAGTAGAGTAGCATAGACAGGAACACAGTGTTGTAGAGTGGAGTGATGTGGTATGGAGTGCAGTGTCATTGAGTGTAATTGAGTGAAGTTGCATAGAGTGTGGGAAAGTGGAGTGGCACAGAGTGTCGTATAGTGGAGTGGCATGGAGAGGCATAGAGTGGAGAGGTGCAGAGTGAAATAGAGTGTTGTAGAGTGGAGTGCCATAGAGTGGAGTTGAGTGTCGTAGAGTGGAGTGGAGTGCTGTAGAGGGGAGTGCTAGAGAGTAGAGTGCCATACACTGTTGTAAAGTAGAGTGGAGTGGCATAGAGTGGAATAGAGTGGAGAGGTGCAGAGTGAAATAGAGTGTTGTAGAGTGGAGTGGCATAGAGTGGAGTTGAGTGTCGTAGAGAGGAGTGAAGTGCTGTAGAGGGGAGTGCTAGAGAGTAGAGTGCCATACACTGTTGTAAAGTAGAGTGGAGTGGCATAGAGTGGAATAGAGGGTTGTAGAGTGGAGTGGCATAGAGTGGAATAGTGTTGTAAAGTGGAGCGGCATAGAGTGGAGTTGAGTGTCGTAGAGTGGAGTGGAGTGCTGTAGAGGGGAGTGTTAAAGAGTAGAGTGCCATACACTGTTGTAAAGTAGAGTGGGATACAGTGTTGTAGAGTGGAGTGGTGTGGAATGGACTACAGCGTTGTTGAGTGTGGTAGAGTGGAGTGCAGGGGCAGCTTGTCCTCAACAGCAAATGGGCGGAGCCCTGCCACCTGCGAGGACCTACACACTTCAGATACTCGGAGTGAAATAAGACAACTGCGCCTTACTGACGCTGTACATAAAAACACGTTAATTTGAACACGATCGTGTTTTTATGCATTCTGCTGGTGTGAGTAGCAGCCTCTCTAGCACATTGCAGGAATAGGCGAAGGGAGTGGGTGGGGCTGAAGCATTCATCTTCAGATTGCCGTGTATTTTTATTGGAATCTGGAGATGCGTGCCTGGATTGCGCATGTGTGAGGGCGCAATTCAGTGATGTCCACTCACACAGGCACAAACCATTGAATTTAACAGTTCTACCACGCGTGTCTTAATCAGCACAGTACACCTGTTAAAATGAGGGGTGTCAGTGTGCAAATCAGTGCATCCCAGCATCCAATTGGAAGACAGACATAACAGCAGGGGTGGGATTCTCATCCCTGTCCCAGCTTCTGATAGGGCAGAAATTCCGGGCCATATTAGAAGCTGGGAGAGGACTCGGGGTGGCCCTTCTCATCTTGGTGCCGCCTCAGCTGTTCTATTCTGGCTTTTTATTTGCTGGATGAAGGGTTGGGTTCCAGTATTTACATCCCCCATGGGGACGGAGTGAAGGCCTTTCTGGCTGAAGAAATAAAAAATAAGGTAAGTGAAGACATTTTTTTCCTATATTGATGGGTACGTGCATTACTGCATTATTGTGTGAACATTTATGTGTGCCAGTGTTTATCCCATGATATGTAGTTAGAATTGTAGTGATGTACAGGTACCATCTAGGGCTAACACAACAGACACGAGCAGCGAGTTCAAGTACAAAGAAGACTGCACGTTTATTATTAATATTAAAAGAAGAGAGTTTCAAATCCGAAATGACGGAGGACAAAACAAGGAGATTCTTTTTTACCAATGTGAATTCTCCGTGTGACACTGAGGTGTGAGTTCTTCGCATGGGGAGAGTTTTATTGTGTTTCTAAAACTCCGCGTTCCAGGAGATTTGAAGGCTCTGCTTTGTGTCCCACCAGTGCCAGGCAGATGCTTCTCATGATTAGGGTCATGAAGTGTGCCTGCGCATGCGCAGGTGAGTGTGCCTGCGCATGCGCAGGTGAGTGTGCCTGCTGTGTGTTCAGGGCCGCAGATGTGCTTCAGTATCCGCCCTCTAGACCGCTCCCCTCAGTATCTTCTTTGCACTCTTTTCCAGACTGCAATACTGTTTCCCTGTTCCACATAGGGTGATCTGCTCATAGCAGTTTGAAGACGCATATACAAGGTAAAGTGCATGAAGGCGCTATCTTGTGATGCTCTCCTATGTCAAACAATTTCAAGTTACGTTTTCGTGCTTCAGGGTTAACCCATCAGGCAATGGCTGTGGAATTATTTAAATCCTGTGAAGATTGTTATGTGTTGGTCTGAGCTCAATTGCGTGCCATGCACATCATTACATCACCATTACATATGGCAGCCAGAAGGTGGAAAACAGAACAGGTCTAAATTGATAAAGGCAACACAGCTTCAAGCACCGTGGTGCTCTGATGGTAAGAAATCTGCGTATCTTAAAGTCCCTTCTAATGTTTGCTATGATCTGCAAATAAGGAGTTGGAATTTTTGCAGGGCCAATTCAGCCCTCCATCTTTCTGAGAAAAACAAATTGAATATCAATAGGTATAGTGATAACGAAACACCTGCTTTTTTAGGTCTCGCTGAGACAGCGAAACATGTCTCTTTGAGACATTTTGTAAGTGGGCTTTCAAAAGTGCTACCCACATGGTTTTGCTGGCCTAGAGCTTGAGTGCACAATGGCGTGCACGTGCACAGCTGCTCCTCTGCTCCTTGCATTCCCCCCTCCCTTCTCACCCAGCCCTTTGATGCTCTGCTCGATTACTTTCACTTTCGCCGCTTTGATGTTTGATCGCAAACGAGATCACTTCCGCTTGGCATAGCCTGTACTTGTTCTCTTTGTCCCCACATATGCTCTTCCCTCTATGTTTTTCTCTCTGGTCTCACATGTGCTATTCCCTCTGTATTTTCACTCTGCCCTCACATGTGCTTTTCCCTCTCTATTTTTCTCTCTTTCCTCACACATGCTATTCCCTCTGCATTTTTTCTCTATGCTCCCACATGTGCTCTTCGCTCTGTATTTTTTTCGCTGCCCTCGCATGTGTTCTTCTCTCTATATTTTTCTCTCTGCTCTCACATGCTCTCTTCCCTCTATGTTTTTATCTCCGGTCTAACATGCGCCCTACCCTCTGTATTTTTCGCTTTGCTCTCACATGAGCTCTTCCCTCTCTATTTTTCTCTCCTCCCTCACATGGACTCTTCCCTCTTTATTTTTCTCTCTGCCCTCGCGTGCTTTTCCCTCTGTATTTTTCTCTCTGCCCTCACATACTCTTCCCTGTGTGTTTTCCTCTTTGCCCTCAAGTGCAATCTTCCCTCTGATTTTTCTCTCTGCTCTCAGATATGCTATGCCCCCTGTAGTTTTCTCTCTGCCCTCACATGTACTCTTCCCTCTGTATGTTTCTCTCTGCCCTCGCATGTTCTCTTCCCTTTGTATTTTTCTCTCTGCCGTCACATGTGCTCGTCCCTCTATAGCTTTCTCTCTGCCATCACATGCACTCTTCCCTCTGTATTTTTCTCTCTGATCTTATATGCGCTCTTCCCTCTGTATTTTTCTCTCTGCCCTCACATATGCTCTTCCCTCTGTATTTGTCTCTCTGCCCTCACATGTCCTCTTCCCTCTGTAGCTTTCTCTCTGCCCTCACGTGCTCTTCCCTGTATGTTTTCCACTCTGCCCTCAAGTGCACTCTTCCCTCTGTATTTTTCTCTTTGCTCTTCCCTCTGTATTTTTCTTTCTGCCCTCGCATGTGCTCTTCCCTCTGTAGTTTTCTATCTGCCCTCACATGTGCTCTTCCCGCTATGTTTTAATCTCTGCCTTCACATGTGCTCTTCCCTCTGCATTTTTCTCTCTGTCCCCACATGAGCTCTTCCCTCTGTATTTTTCTCTCTCCTCTCACGTGCTCTTCCCTCTGTATTTTTCTCTCTCCTCTCACATGCTCTTCATTCAGTATTTTTCTCTCTGCCCTCACATGAGCTCTCCCCTCACGTGCTCTGCTCTCACATGAACTCTTCCCTCTGTATTTGTCTCTCTTCACTCACATGTGCTCTTCCCTCTATATTTTTCTCCCTCCTCTCACGTGCTCTTTCCTCTGTATTTTTCTTTCTGCTCTCACATGCGCTCTTCGCTCAGCATTTTTCTCTCTGCTCTCGCATGTGTTCTTTCCTCTGCTCTCACATGGGCTCTTCCCTCTATATTTTCTCTCTTCCCTCACATGTGCTCTTCTCTCTTTATTTGTCTCTCTGCCCTCACATGTACTCTTCCCTCTGTATTTTTCTCTCTGCCCTCATATGTTCTCGTCCCTCTATAGCTTTCTCTCTGCCATCACGTGCTCTTCCCTCTGTTTTCCTAATTGCCCTCACATGCACACTTCGCTCTGTATTTTTCTCTCTTTCCTAGGATGTGCTCTTCCCTCAGTTTTTCTATCTACCCTCACATGAACACTTCCGTATGTATTTTTCTCACTGTCCTCACATGTGCTCTTTCCTCTGTTTTTCTCTCTACTCTCGCATGTGCTTTTCCCTCTGTATTTTTAGGTCTCGCCTGAGACAGCGCTTTAGTAAAAGGGGGATCTGGAAGTGCAAACAGGGCTTTTCAGGCCTCCAAATACAGTGCATGTGCGCCAGCCGCGTGCACCATTTGGCAGCCTGAAAAGCACTGCCTGATCACTTTCGCGGCCGCTTTGATGTCCTCAGTGAGCCGCGCGGCCACTGAGGACATCAAAGCGGCCAAAGTGCTCACCATATGCTCTGCTTCTCCCTCCTCCCTTTTTTTTTCGTCACTTGTTTTGGTAGGCACCAGGAGATGAAGTGATTTACCGATAATCACCGGCTGCTAAACTGACCCGGAGGCTCGTACTTACTCCACATCATGTAATTGAGACAAGACGCTGTTTGCATCGCATGCGACAGTGTGCTATTTTTGTTTTCGAAGCGCTCTCCTGCGGCCAAAATGAGCAAGAATGCATTTTGCTCTAAAAAAAAGTAACTTACAGTGCCACTCTGGCATTTTACATGATGTGCATTTGCCCACGTAACTCTGTGTTTCTTCCCCGGGAAAATATTTATCCGGTTGAGAAAATTCTCTTACACTCCAGGGAAATCCGGGGGAGGGGGATCTGTCTCTGTCCCGTCCATCCCCCCTTACAGCTCCTTTCGCTCTTTCCTTGTATGTGTGCTTGCGCGGTTGATTGCGGGGTTGCAACCTAGCTTCAAAACGTGTGCGATACGAAAACTGCACATTTTGGGTGTGTACTGCATCTCGCAGCCCCCCTTTCACTCACCTAACCCTCACATTTATGGTGGTGCGAGCCCCACGGCCCCAACCCTCCTACAGACGTCTCGCTGTCGTTTGAATCCTGTCTGAGGTGACATTTCGAAAGGCAAATGGCTTTTGTTATTGAACGTTTGTTTGTTGGGGTCTACCCACTGCACAGACCCCGCCCAGCATAAGCGCCGGAGCGCTGTAGAGAGCAGCGTGCGCGTAATAGAGCGAAGGCAAACATAGCTAGAAAAAACTCAAAGGGGCTTGGTGTGGCCTAACGGCTAGAGCTGCTGGCCTTGAAGCTAGAGAACCAGCTCAAGCATTCTTTGATTCTGGGCAAATCACTCGTGCCTTAAAAAAAACGCGTTTGTTTGTAATGCAACCGGTGCTTATGGAACACGCTCCGGTTCCTTCGGGTTGAGTTCGTGCGATATAAAACTGCACACAGCAAACATTTTTTTTACAAGAGTTCAGGACGTGATGGGAAGTGCACAGAGGCGGGCAGAAAGTTTTAAAATCAGGTAATTCTGTGCATTCACTCTCTTTTTTAAACAAATTGCTGTCCAGGGCGTTAGTGGCGTCCACTTGCAGGGAACAAGACTACAACTCCCACTTACAATTAACTGGTATTTCGTGTTTTCGTTATTAAAAACGCGGCAGCTAAATAAATAAAATACGTTGTTTAAATTACCACACAGGTAACAGTGGGAAGGTCACCATTATAAATCACTTCGAATTTGATAGTGCTTTTTGTAATGTGAAGGAAATCTCTCAGCCAATCAAATAATATCCCAGCAGTTACTATTGAAGCAAATTATCGCCTAGTTTACCAGAGACTCACTATCACACCAGTCATGCGTGGTACATTGGGCATACGTTTTAACAAGCATTTGAAACTGCTGCCAAGCAGAGTGAGGCATCCTTAGGAGAGGAGACTTGCCTCGGACTCTCCACCCCGAAGGCCCAAGAAACGTGGCAGCTGAAGAGGTGTAAACGAAGCTTGGCCGAAGCGCTCAGCTTGGAGACCCCCAGGCACTTGTGAAACGGGAGCAGGCAGGTTCGTCACGTTGTGCACGGTGTTTATTTGATATCAGCAGCATGGGCGTAAGTGTATTAGGTTAACACAAATGTAATGGTGGGGTAATGTACTGTAACTGCTCCCCTGTGACGCTGAGCTATAACTCAGTATTCATTTAAAAATCAATGTTTTGTTGGAAAACCGTGACCAGCACTTTCCCCAGCAATGTTTTCAGCACGTTTTCTGCTTCTGTCCTCCCAGCACACACTACACACACTACACACTACACACTACACACTACACACACACTACACACTACACACCACACACACAGATTTCGGGGGCGGGGGCTAAGACTTCCAGCCATAGGCAGAATGGCTGTAAGAAGGGGTGAAAACACAACAAAAGCCTCATTAACGAGTAAATGGTCTTTTAAAGACGCGTGAAGTACTCTGGTGCTGCTGCAATTAGATGGACGCCAGCCCCCGAGGCTGTCTCAGCCGGGCTGTCTCACACGACGGGGGGGGGCTGAAGCCCGGTGAGCCCAATGGGTGTTGCGCGCCTGCACACCACACACACCACACTTTAATTAATAAGCATTTGCAATGCAATAGGTCTCGCATTTACGCGAGTTTAAGCTATTGACGATGCATTTTATTTATGTTTGAAAAACGAAAACACAAATAAAAGGCATTGTTATTTGCAATGTGAATAGCTCAAACTCGCGTAAATGCGAGACCTATTGCATTGCAAATGCTTGTTCTCTCTGGCCTCACATGTACTATTCCCTCTGTATTTGTTTCTCTTCCCTCACATGTACTCTTTCATCTGTATTTTTCTCTCTGCCCTCAAATGTGTTCTTCCCTCTGTATTTCTCGCTCTCCTCTCACGTACTTTACCCTCTCTATTTTTAGGTCTCACCTTGCTATCGCGTAAGCGATTGCAAAGCGAGACTATTGGAAGCGGGTTTTAAAAGTGCTCCCAAAAATTGCATGGCTAGCACGCGCACAATCACGCGCATCGTGCTGCCATGCAATCTGCTTTTTGGAAGCACTTCAAAGGGTCCGCTCCCCCGCCTGGAATGCGCTCCCCCGCCTCCAAGCACGCGCGCGCCACGCTCCGCCGGGCTTGTCTTGGCCTTAGATCTGTTAAGAGACTGACTTCTCTACCAACTCTGTGGAAAACATCACGGATGCTTGAGGATGCCATATAGACGGAGCACGGTATGCTGATATTAAATGAGAATCCTCTTTCTGCTTCATCATCGCGATGACTGCGCTGACCAGCCAGTGAACTCCACGCTAGAGCCACCATCACACTGACAGCGGACCAGGGACAGTGTTGCTGCTGGTGCATGTTAAGACCCGTGCGAGCGCTTTGGCCAACACCTACCAGATCTGAGCAAAAAAGAGCCTGCCGCAGACTCTACCTTCCCATTTAGGTGCCTGCGACTTTACAGCTCGAAAGAAGGCAAGCACACTTGCAAATAACTGCAGGGCTTTTTAGAAGTTACCAATGGCAGCCATGTTCCTAGGAAGATTAGAAAGCATGCGCATTCTAGGCCGTTACTCGGTATTGACGTACCGTACAATTAAAAATCTATTGGGAGCTCGCTCTCTCGGGGGGGAGGTAAAGTAAAAAACAACGCAGACAAGGCTATGCTACTGCGTTCTCCGAGCAGTGCGTCCCATGTGTTAAACTCCAGTGCCTTTGGTAATGATACCTCTGCAGTATATATGTTTATACTGATAAGTGGTGAAATTGATAGCTGAATGTTACTGAAACGGCGCATAAATCAATTTCGCTGATGGTGTGTAAAGCCTCTTTTGATCTTGCAAGGGGCCCAGCAGTGTTGTGTCTGTTTATGAGCAACGCCATCTCTACTCTGAAGGACTCAGATTCCCATAAACAGGGTTTCATCAAGCTGGCAGATCAAGAGGCGAGATGACTCCCATGAGCTGTGAAACCCAGCGGCCTCGTTTTTCCCGCTTAACTGGAGGCGGAGAAGCATGTTGTCCCCATTCATACAATAGGGCTACCGTCTCCCTTTCACCTTTTTCAAGGTTTCCACGTTTTATTGCATGTAGGGATTTCCAAGCCAGTTTCCAGCTCTCAAGCAGTGCTTGTTCGAAGCTGGCGTTCATGAAAAGGAGTGATTTTAATCTAATATGTATTGGTATTGCTTTTCATAAAAACGGATCTTTTAATAGAGTTTTTAGATATATTTGTAATTCATGTGTTATGTGTTCCTAAAGCATCAATGCAGGGCGTGCGAGCTGCAACGCACTGTGACCAAGTATTCATAGACTGGACATTAAGGAAACGGCATAATATAGGAATTTCGTATAGTGCTAGTATTGTTTGCTACAAAATACATCTCTCTCTGATTAAATGTAAATAAGGGAAACTTTGTGTTGCATGTTGTTGTGCCCGTGTTCTTTGGGTATTTGAGTGTTTGCCCCTCATTTTATTTGTCTTTCTTCCCACCCCCACTAGTGCTTGAGAACTTTTCTGGTGCACACACTATCACTATGGTATGGATCCCTTAATTAGTCAACCAAGTAATGTTTGCCATCTTCCGCGAGACAAAATAGTAAGTACAGGTAGTTATATAACATAATTGCCGTTCGTGGTTGGAGTCTCTTCAGTGTGCTATTTTATCGGAACTCTTTTACTAAAGGACCTGGCGAGTGCTGCATTAACGAGGGAGCTACAAGTGTCAGCAAAGGTGACTGGTTGCTGAAGCAAAGCAACGGATACGGGACTGCGAGGACCAGCAGCCCCGTAACTCTACACAGCTGTGGCCTCTTCCCGTACTCCCGCCCTGACGCCATAAAACTCCTCACGGCCCCCGCTTCGCGGGTGCCGTTCGTGGTTGGAGTCTCTTCAGTGTGCTATTTTATCGGAACTCTTTTACTAAAGGACCTGGCGAGTGCTGCATTAACGAGGGAGCTACAAGTGTCAGCAAAGGTGACTGGTTGCTGAAGCAAAGCAACGGATACGGGACTGCGAGGACCAGCAGCCCCGTAACTCTACACAGCTGTGGCCTCTTCCCGTACTCCCGCCCTCCCGCCCTGACGCCATAAAACTCCTCACGGCCCCCGCTTCGCGGGAGCCGTTCGTGGTTGGAGTCTCTTCAGTGTGCTATTTTATCGGAACTCTTTTACTAAAGGACCTGGCGAGTGCTGCATTAACGAGGGAGCTACAAGTGTCAGCAAAGGTGACTGGTTGCTGAAGCAAAGCAACGGATACGGGACTGCGAGGACCAGCAGCCCCGTAACTCTACACAGCTGTGGCCTCTTCCCGTACTCCCGCCCTCCCGCCCTGACGCCATAAAACTCCTCACGGCCCCCGCTTCGCGGGACGCGCGCGGGCGCACGCCGGGCGAAGCCCGGGCCAAGGGCGGGCCCGTCTGAGCCCGTCCGAGATCGACCGAGAACGGAACGGGACCTTCCTCTAACAAGCATTGACTAAAGTGAACCAGCAAGGGTAAGCATCAGGCCCTTGTGTGTAACATTGTGGGAATTCGTGTTAAGTGGCTGTCAGTACTACTGAAGAATGGAAAAATCTGCTAAAAGGGATGGTACTATTGCACAGTCGACTGGGGGAGCATTAATGGGAACATTGGACAATTTTTTGGTCCGGGTGCAATCAGTCCTTGCTAAGGATATTGAATTAACTGAAAAGAGATTATCTTTAGATATCCTGTGTGACAAGAGGTCCTCCTTAGGAAGTATGGCTAACTTAAGTTCACCACCTTGTCGACAGCCCGTTAGGTCGGATTCTATGACCTGTATATCTCCTTTGGAGGAAGAGCAAAATGATGATCTCTTGATGTGTCCCACCCCCCCGGCCGAAATATTGGAGGATAATAATGATGTCGTGAACCGTGTAAATTTGGTTCCAACTTCCAAATCTTTATCAGGTATTAAGACCCGCTCAACAAGTAATAGAACAACGGCATCTGACCATCAACAACCAGCCCCTATTTCGAAAAAAACTCGCAGGGGAAATCAAAAGATTGTTGCTGGGAAAAAGCCGAATATTGATCACGTCCCTCCCCCCGTCACAAGGAGGGATCTACCCCCATGTCCGAAACCTTTATCTACCGAAACACGGACAAATTCATTGCTATCTACGGGGTCCACGTGCGGGGCAGATTCAGACCCAACGCTATTTTGGAAAAGATTAGAAAGAACCATAAAGAATCTGTGTGACCCGATTTATGAAAGGCTTGGTTCGATTGAAAGCAGACTTACATGCATGGAACTTTCACTTGCATCGACCCAACCTCGAGGTGGCAGATTAGGTTTGGGATTGCCAAAGGGATGTCCTAGCACAGTAGGCCATTGCACTGAGACTAATCTCACTGACAATAATATAATTGCGATGAATAATCCCACTAATTCTCATGGATCTCAACCTACTCCAGCTGCTGGTAACCAACCCAGAGTCGATCATCCTCTTCCATCCGTGGTATCAAATAGCTCTGGGGCAGACAGAGCTAAAAGGGACAAGCCACCCCCACCCGCTCAACCTTTTGTGCAAGCTTCATCGAGCTTAATTGATTTACATTTGCCGTCGGAAGCCGCTCCCTATGTGGTGATCTTAACGGGGGTCCCACCTCTGGCCGAAGGAGCAAGAGAATCATATGGGGACTTAAAGAATAAATGTACTTTTTGGCTTAATGATAAGCGACCATTGCCGACCCACATACGAGCTGAAATCTTGTATGCTAGGCGAGTGAATTGGGTGGGCAGGAGTCCTAAGTCACTAAAGGGGGATTGTGTTGTTATTAATTTTAGGGATAGAAGGTGTGTGGAACATATTTGTTCCTGGCCTCAAACCGACCCATCACCCCTAATACGCACAATGCCACTGTCATTTTTCTATGCACCCATGACCTTGCCCTTAGGTGGGATTATGTGTGGGGGCTCCCTGTGGAGGGGTAACGCCTACGCGGACATAAGATCCATCAATAGATTCGATGTGCTCTCTGGGCTAGCGGACTGCGACTGACTGAACAAGGGTAGAGTATATCCTAAATCCCAAATGTCATACGCGGCCCTGATGACATCGGGCAATTACGAAAAACTGCATATAGCCGCAGAGGAAGCTGAGGACACATGCCATAGGGACCCCCCTAGATTAGTTGAGGGTACTAATGATTGTAGGTTCCATGATCAAACTAACATTGGGGGGGCTGGCGAGGGAGGATTACAAGGCGAATTCCTAAATGAAAATTTAAGCAATGAAGGCACCCCTAGTTTTTCAAAAGGCGTAGTCCCTTTACCTTTACCCACAACAAAAAATGGGAGTGTTAAAGGCGGAACTAACTCCGTTGGTCATGTGCTGTTTCTATCCTGGAATGTAGCGGGTATTGGTTCTAAACTTCTTTCTCCTCTGTGGGCAGACTTCATTAATAAGCATGATATCTGTCTTTTTCAGGAGACCTGGTCAACAGAGCCTGTATTTATGTTGGGCTATTTGAATTTTTACGTCCCCGCAGTTAAAAAATCCAAGGGGCGGCCATCAGGAGGCTTAGTCATTTGGATTAAACAAAGCCTATGGTATAAAATTCAATCCATTCCAACTCAGAATAATGATATACTGGGAGTCAGACTGACCTGTATGCCAAACCTCAAAATTGACGTATACAACGTATACGTAAGGGGCTTACCTGGTGGGAAAATCTCTGAGGTGATGCCAGTACTTAGTACTCTCGTCGAATCCAATCCCATCGATGTGCTCCCACTCATTGCGGGTGATTTTAATACAAATTTTGAGCCTCTAGGGTCTCAAGATATGCTTTTAGTAGAGGAAGAAGATCTGAAGTGGGGTGTTCCACTGCTTGAGACAAAGGCAGTGGCCAAGTGGACTGAGGCAGCCCTGTATCTGAATGGGTTTTGCCTGAGTAACCAATTGAGGGCGGCTAACGGCAGAACCATATCAGATAGGATATGCAATAAAACGTATGATAATGGTATCAGGGCAAGTAACATAGATTATCTCCTGGTCCACCTGAGGATGTGGCACACCCTTGTGGATATGGTGGTTGAGACACGGATTGAAAGCGATCATAACCCGCTAGTTGCAATTTTTAAATTAGGATCGGCCGACGTAGAGGCCCCTGGTTCCGAAAATTTGGATGGTCCAGCTGCTGTTTTATCAAATGATGAACGCCACCTTAAATGGCGTAATATAGTTGAGCACCCTGATCTTCTAGGTAGTATCGAGTCCCATCTGGAAGAGGCGTTGTCATCAATCAGGGCAATAGGTAATAATTGTCAACCATTAGTCGAACAAGAGATCATACATGAAAAACTAGTAGTCAATTTGAAATCATGCTTTTGTAGACCTTCTAAAGCAAAACAAGCCCCCAAACGTAAACAGGAGGATTGGTATAACGCCTCCTGTAAACATGCCCGCAGTAATCTGGGTCTCGCTCTTAAAACTAAGAATATGAGCGAGATTAAAACAGCTCGTAATGCACACAAAAAGACCTTATGGAAAGCAAAAAAAGACTGGGACGAGCGTGAGTGGCAAGACTTAAAAGCAGCATGCGCTGATAAAAACCAGAAAAAATTCTGGGACATTTTTAAATGGAAGAGGGGCGAAATTACTGATAGTCCTCATAATTATGTTCCCCAGAATGCTTGGATAGACTTCTTTAAGTCACAATATTGTAAAGGTATCGAGGATACTAGAATGCCCCAATGGGAGTGGCCGTTTTATAATAGCCCTGTGTTTACCTCAGAGGAGGTTGACATAGCGCTTGATATGGTTGCTCAGGGACGCGCACCAGGCATGGATTGTATCCCGGCCGATGTATTTTTGCATAATAGAAAAAGATGGGGTCTATATATTACCCATATGGCTAATGCCATAGCCCAGGGAATGAGCATTCCTCACTCCTGGAAGGGTGCCGAAATTGTCCCAATATATAAAAAAGGGGACAAATCGCTGGCTTGTAACTATAGACCCATAAGCTTAATAGATGCTATGCAAAAAATCCTGGGCAGATTGGTTTTGGGCAAAATCCAAACCTGGATGGAAGATAACAGCATATTAAGTCCTTTACAGGCTGGGTTTCGTCCAAAAACAAGTACAATAGATCAGGTCTTCAGGTTTGTCGTCCTCTATTGGCGGACAGTTGTCCTAGAGAAAGGGGTTTTGTATGCCGTATTTGTTGACCTACGGGCGGCGTTTGACTTGGTTCCACGAGGCAAGCTGTGGAATGTATTGGAGGAGTTGGGGATGGCGCCGGAGTTGTTGGCTTTGGTGGTCCGCCTACATGAGAACAACTTCGCACGGGTCCGATGGGGGCGGCAGGGAGAGGTAACTGAGTCATTCCCTGTGGAGCGTGGAGTTCGACAGGGCTGTGTCTTGGCACCGACCCTGTTCTCGCTCTTCGTGAACGGGGTGGCCGAGTTCCTCTCCCGTGTCCCCTCGGATGCACCGGCTATGAATGGTATTCGTATTCCAGTTCTCATGTTCGCGGACGACACATTGCTGATTTCTAAAACTCCGAGTGGCCTGCAGCTTACCCTCCGCCGCTTTGAAGAGTTCTGCTTGCTTCGTGGCCTGGAAATAAATGTTTCCAAAACCAAGTTTATGGTTCTTAATGGCCCTAACCCGTGTAGATCTAACAAACCGTTTGGTGGCAAAATTGTAATGGGTGGTTTGCCCCTGGAACAAGTTGACGCGTTTACATATTTGGGAGTCACGATACAGAAGAACATGTGTTGGAAAAGCCAACTAGACATGTCAATTCTGAAGTTCCAGCAGCAGACAGGCTTTCTTTTGAAAAGATTCAAAGCTTCACACTCGCAACCAATAAGCCCACTCTTAGAAATTTATTCAATGAAGATTCGTAGCTCGTCATTATATGGTTCAGAACTATGGGGCTATGGTAACAATCCCAAACGCTTGAATGTATTGGAGAGTGAGTTTATACGGAAAATTGTTGGTGTACCACAAAGTACTCCTCTGTTACCCCTTTTTTGGGACCTCGGCCTGAAAACCCTACAAGATACTGCTAATTTGCGGCCTTTGCTGTATTGGCGTAGGGTTTGGTCAACTGAGGAGCTCAGGCATTATGCCCTGGGACTGAAAGAAATAATGGAGAAAGACCTCTTTCACAAAATAGAATGGCTGAAGTCTATCAAAAGATTACTTTTTAGACTGGGATGGAGCAATCTATGGACTGATCCCCAAAATGCGGTTTTCCCTTCAAAAGATATTGTTAAAGCTAAGTACTGGGAATTCGTAGTTACGGAGTTTGTCTCCAGGGGGAGTACATCTGAGTTAACAGCTAGATACCTAGAGATTAAGGCCAACCCTGGGCAGGAACTCTTTTGGGGCATGATTGAAGAACCAACTGATCGTAAACTATATTTCCAGTTTAGGATAGGTACCCTACCCATCTGTACATTTACGTGCAAATGGGTTAACGGGTCCCAGGACAAATGTCCCAAATGTAGAGATACGGTTGAGTCTCTTAGTCATTTCATCTTTTTCTGTCCCCTCTATGAGCGCCCCCGTAAAAAATGGGTATTACCTGTCTGTCGTCTTATAGGTATCCGAAGGTATGAGGAGGCATTAAGAATCTTGCGCTCGGATCCAAGCCCGACAATTGCAATAGCAATGGCTAAATATATCAAGTGGGCTTGGATTATACGATTTAGACACTCTAATGTGAATGTGACTAATGATAAGGCACCCTAATGTAATCATGTTTTTATTGTTTTTATTATTTCATGTATATTTATTTATCTATCCTCATATGCAATTGGTTTATTTGTGGTTTTGACCAATTTTTGTTGAGGATAAGTTAATATTGTTGCCTAAAAATGAATTACTTTAACCAAATTGTATGTTTAGGAATTAACATCAAATAGCAATCATGGAGTATTTCGTGATCTGGGGAGTTTTAAGTGTACAAATCATGTGTTGAGTTTATTTTATTGTAGTTTCCCTACAAATTATGTTAATGAATTTGCTTGATGTACGATACTTTCATGACTCAATTGTCGAATAAAGTTTTACAAAAGCTAAAAAAAGCTGTACCCCCAACGAGTCAGGGATGAGGATCCCATGCAGTGGTTTTATTTCCCCAAAATACGATTTCATTGTCTGATTTTGAAAGCAAAACGTAACCTGGACGACTTCTAGTTTTCTGCAGGAGAAAGTGGCCTCTTTCAAAGAAGGAACTGAAGAAAAGTAAGGGGCATATTATCAAGGTCCGGCGTTAAAATTATCGCCGCTTTATCGGCAGAAAACTGCCGCTAAAGCGGCGATTATGGGCTTGATAATATGCCGCAGAGAATTCCAATATAAGCCCATGTTCTGGTGTCGATAATTTTAACTCCGGACCTTGATAATATGCCCCTAAGTCTTCTCGCATATGGCATTCAAAATCCAGAAGACGGTACAGAGGCCTTTATGAACGTTGCAGTGTGTGCCTGCCTCAACAGTACTTCGCAGTACTTTGGCATACAATAACACTAGGGTAGCGATCTTAAGTACAGAAATCATCTTAATCTGAAATAGAGGATATATTTGGTGACCTGTCCTAATATGTCATTTTTCTTCCCAGTTTTCTTTCAAATTATGCAAAGAAACTAACTTGTTGTCAACAGCAAAACGATCATGTTGTTCAATCTTAAATTTGTCAGTGCAAGGGGCTTCCTTATCCATCTTTTAAGAAACAGTAGCACTGTGTGAATGGGTGAGGCTGGCTTTGTGAGATGCATAACGTATTCTCAATGGTACGGAAATTTGAGATAAATATTCCTTGTAGTACTCACAAAAACATTTAGACGTTGAAGAATCTTAAGCATAAGAATGTATTTTGCAATAAAAAATATTTGATTGGTCCGTTCATTTTAGCTTCAGCGTTCCATTGAGGATTTACACTGGGCAATGTACAGACCGATGTTTTGCATGGGGTTAGGTACTGGATTATCCAAATTAATATATTTTTTCTTATCCTCTTGAGGTGCCCTTTGGAAATTCACAGCCATCGAGAAAGCTCATTTCTGAAATTTACAACATTTGAGCAAACAGACAAGCGCTTCCTGTGATTACAGGAGATCGAACCAGACTCCAAGCTGCGTTTATGGCCTCCACACCCCGCTCGGGCAGGAAGGGCAGCAGGAAGGGCAGCCTGCCATAAAACTGCAGCCAGCCCTCATCTCTGGGGTGGGGTGACGGGAATGCGAAGCTATCCGCTGCTCCATGTGACTGTAACTAGAAACAAGGGCAGAAGTCAACATAAGAAGATGGCTTACTGATAGCACTCGGCATCCTGCCTGTGCAAAACTCCCCACTGCAAAGAGGACAACGCGTGTCTAAAGGAGCAGGATGCTCTTATAAAGAGAATATTGTGCACAGCATTCTCTATTCAAGCAGCAGTTCTCAGTTGTGCTAAACGTGTCATTCAGTCGCGTAGGCTTTACTACCTATTTAACTAATGTCCTCTGGATAATTTAGAGGTAGGAGAAGGGGTGGGGCGAGGCTATCTTACTTACACTTTGTTTTGATGGCATTCTATCAAGTAAGTACATTTAAAGGTGCTGTCGCTTTTTCAAAATAGCCGTCATGTAGCTTCTTCCAAGGGCTGGCCGCATAGATCATACTACCTATGTATTTAGATTGTACCAACTAAGAGGGATTTATGTCATGGACTTTCTTGTTTGATTGCATTCTGAGATAGTAATGCGTTGTGCCCATTAAGTGCGCATCTGTCTATGTTATGTGCATATGGCGGGAAAGTATTAGAGGGAGGACTTCCATTCTTTTCTTGATTACATCGATGGATCACATGGCTTGATTACATTTCTGATTCCAACTCCAAGAAGAATCAGTTTACAAAGGAAATTCATCGCTGACAGCAGGCGTTTGCGTTTTTCTGTTGCTTTTCTTTTTTTTTTATGGCCTAAGAGCCAAGTCCAATACTCATTTTGAAGTAAACCCAGGCCCAATCGACAGCAACGCCCTTACTGTTTATCAGGGACAGCTCAATGAAATCCATATGGCTATTGCACAAAAACACGGAGATTTAGTGTTTGTCGTAGAGATGTTTTCAAATTTCCGAAAACGGATTGAATACGCGTTACAAATGATTGTATTTGAAGCGAATTTCTTGGTTCCTTGGCAAATAACTGAGTGGCTATAACACGACCGTGCCAGCTGGGTGTGCGCTCACCATCAAGAGGTGAGGTACTGTAGAAGGATAAAAGACGCATGCCCCAGCTCACCCTTTGAAGGGCTCAGATAACCTCCCTTGGAACGTTTCACTAAGACTGATACCCCCCCCTCTCCCCCCCCCCCATGAAGTGTTGGGCGTGTGCTCCGCTGCACGCCTTCCAGAAGGCAACACAGCCAAGGATAAGCTGCAGTCACACCTGGCATGGCCTGCTCTTCTCTCCCGCCTGTGTCCGCTGGCCAAGGCCCCCTGCAGGCCTTCCAATAGCAGTCGCAGGGGCGCTGGATGATCATTTGAAACAATAACATATAAACGAACTGCTAGGCTGCGTTTGTTACAGCGCATCTTAGTTCTAAATTCTGCGACTGTGTATCTTTACAGGCTGCTGCATGGCCAGTATGGGGGGTGTACTTTACTGCGAGTTATTTTGTTTGAATATGTAGCCCTTTGCCGCTCTGACGTTTTAACGGCACACGCATATCGTCATCTCTGGATTGCCTTTCGTACAGAACGCTTAACACATGCATGTACATTTCCTCCTTCGAATGTGAAGCGATGCCACAGTGGGCCGTCATTTTATTTCCTGCTATTTTCTCTGATTCTTTCATGCGACATGAGAAGACACGTTTTTTAACCGGCAGTTGGTAGTTTACGACACGAAACTTGACGCCAGACTGGGCAAGTGGATTCGGGTCCCATATCGAAAACAATCAACGTCGGGTTTTGTAGACATTACCCCCAAGACAGCAAAACACAGCAATGTCTCCTAAAGAGTACAGTGGCTACAAACTAATATGAACGTCGCCCCCCTTTCCTAGCGGTGTATATGTTGGAAGGCGCGGAACTCTCACCACCAGATTCTTTCCTTCAAGTTAGGGGAAATGAAGTATTCCCCCCAGAGCCTCGATTGGCAATTTTTTATTAGTATTTGCAGCGCGCTATGGGCACCTTCACTTTCGCTTAATAGGCGTCAGCTTAACTTTTACATATCACCCCCCCCCCACACACACACACACACGCGGACGCCGCAAGAAGCGCACCCTGTGTTAATTACAGAAATCTCTGGATTCTTCCTCCATTGTTTCCCCTCCCTCCCCCATTCATGCCCTTCGTGTAGCTTGTGTTTTTTAGGTCTCGCCTGACCAGCGCTTTAGCGCTGGCTCTGGCGAGACTTATAGTAAGCGCGTTTTGGAAGTGCAAACAGTGGCTTTGCAGGCCTCCAACTACAGTGCATGTGACCCGTCCGGGCGCGCGCACCATTTGGAGGCCTGCAACCACTTGTTTGCTTTCACTTTAGCCGTGATTCATCGCACCATTTGGCAGCCTGCGTGCCCGCCCCCACTCCCCCTCCCACTCCGTCAGCTTCAGTTTGGGTTTTTTTAACTTTAAGCTCGAGGCGCGCGTGCGGCCAATGCTTGTTTACTTGGCACTGCAACTTCTGGTCGCGTTGCTCCGTTCCAAATGCAAGCTAACTTGGGTCTTACCATTCCACACGTGCTCCTGCCCTCCATGTAACTCGAATCCTACAAACCGCGAACATCTGAGGTTCATTTGCAGCGCTGTTATTGCAAAAAACATCGGGAACACTTGAAAATGGAATACATGACACAATGCGAATTCCTTTCATTTAACTACGGTAAATTATTCTGACCGGCGAATGCACTGCTGTGGGACTCGAAATGTCACGTTTCTGCGAGGCAGCAAGAAAACAAAATGGTACATCCGAGTTAATGGCAGGGCAGAGGAGGACTGCTGGTCGCCTTCCATGGCCCGGGGCTTAAAGCGAGGCCCAGCTGCCTGCAAGTTCTTGAAACCAATTTCGTGTTCTTGAAACCAATTTCAGGACACAACCAGCCCCTTTCAGTTTGACAATCTACTCCTTTAAAATACAAGGACACTAAGCTTAGTCTCACCCAGGAAGCTAAAGCGCCTCTCTTCAAAAACAAGGCAGAAACGAAAACAACCAAACGAAAAGGTCTGCCTTTTTCTGTGCAGGTTTTTGTAATAGCAGGTCCGCCAGGCACACAGAGCGTAAACAGGGCAGGCACTTGTATCAAGTGCCTGGGAAAGCATCACACGGGGGTAAAACTGGAAATTCGGGCTCCGGGCTTCGAGGCCAATGAAAACGGGCGCCCTGGGAAGGAGTCTGCTGACATTCGGACGCCTCAGTCGTTATATAGTATGCATATGGAAGCTGCAGAGCTTGGTCAGCTTTGATCCAGTGCTTAATTTGAGTAGGTGGTTTCTGTTGTTCAGCGCCAGCACTTAATTGTCAGCACAGGCTGTAATGATAGTCCACCACATGGCAGAGTCAGTCAAACGTCAGGAAACAAACAAAAGATGCGCTCCTTTTATTCCACAAAACATTGTAAGGCCTTCAAGACAGGCATACTATATAGAATGTAAAGGGGTCTTTATCTGTATAGTCGAGGAGATTACAGGACATTCTCCTAATGCAAAACAGATGTTTGTGCCTGGCGCGAACCTGCATCATGGTGAGGGATAAGCTCACAAGAGCTATGTGAATGTGTATGGCGTCATCATTAAACACAAGATAATATTTTTGAATTATTTAACAGAACTAAAATGATTCACGTTATTATCTTTTGGTTGACAATGACCCAACTTCGATGACAGGATATATGTTAAACTTACGAGACTTTTGTTTAGTTATCCTTAACTATTTATTTATTTTCCTTTTACCCCTTACTTCAGCAGTGACCTACAGTTTGTTTTACAAGCTTAGTATCCTGCTGTGTGCTGATTTGCATCTCACAGATGCTGCAGAACAAAAGATTACGATCTTTACTACAAGGCTTATTGGAACTGAATTAGCTTGTCCTGGTTTCCTTTCGCAAGTGGCGAAACGTGCTAATGTTTCACACTATAGCAGACTTGCAGTCTCCTTTTTTTCCTAAACAAATGCCAGTACATTACAATATATGAATACACTTACGAAACCAACGTGTAAGCAAATATATTTTAAAAGAAAGTTTAAAGCGTATTACAAAGAAAACCATTATTTATTTTTAACGGTACTACTTTTATTTGTGTGTAGCTTTAAGCACGTAGCTACAGTTGCTTTTTAAGTGGGTAATTTGTAAGAAAAAACAATTGCCTGTGTTTTCATCATTTAGCAACTTTACACAATAAATGCAGCTTTACACACAAGTGGTCAAGATGCACTGTCATGGCGCTTCCCTTCTTTTGTTTACACTTTTGGGCGTATTCCTGGGCACAAAAACAAAATGCCCACCGGATGCGTTCTTGCCTTGCATCACCTGTGCTGTTTTTATCAATTTCGAAGGCAGTCTAGCAGCTAGGGCAACCGCCGTTACAAAACAGGTTTCTATATGAGACTTGTGTACATTATAATAATGTACCCGAAATCGTGAGCATGTAAGACGAAAAAAGTTTATAGAATCATTACACTTCCCAGCCTTGGTGCAACACTATCAAACGATATTCAAATTCCTAGTGCTGCTAAATGGGCAGGCACCTTTCCATCCATCTCCTGCAGCCCATATGGTCTTTGGGGTCCCCAAATCAATTCCGTAGATAAACCATTAATATACCTTAGTGTCTACACAGTGGGCAAGTAGAAGAACAAGCATTTGCATTGCAATGCAATAGGTCGCGCAGTTACGCGAGTTTAAGCTGTTGCATTGTAAATGACAATGCCTTTTATTTATGTTTTAATAAGCAAAACAAAAAAAGGCATTGTCATTTACAGTGCCAATAGCTCAAACTCCGTAATTGCGAGACCTATTGCATTGCAAATGCTTGTTTTTTTTGTTGTTGCTGTTTTATATACATATGCGGTGTCCACTTCATGGTGTTTGTATTTTCTTTTTAACGATACTGGGGCAGCTCTCACACTCCGTCGCACACATACAGCGCTGCCTCTCCACTGGTTTCAGCCAGTGCTCCTGCAGCTGCCCAGCAGCCCAACACCCGCCTTCACCACTTTCATATCGAGGGGGAGGAGGAAGAGGAAGGATCAGTGAACCTCCCCGAGGGGCGGTCACAACGTGATTAAACTAGAACGTACACACAGAAGACTTTTGCATGCATAGCAGGTATTTTTTATTTATATTGAGTAAACCTTGTTGAAAAATATCTCGTTACTTTGAGCGTTTTTAGGTCTCGCCTGAGCCAGCGCTTTAGAGCTGCTCTCGCGAGAGCTTTTGTAAATGGGGGATCTGGAAGTGCAAACGAGTGCTTTCAGGCCTCCAAATACAGTGCATGTGCGCCGGGCGCACGCACCATTTGGCAGCCTGCACACCATTTGCTTTCACTTTCCCGGCCGCTTTGATGTTTGATCGCGATCGCGATCACTTTCACTTTCGCGGCCGCTTGTTTTTTCTTGCACCCCGTGGGTTCGACAGTCTAGAAGTAGCTGTCAGGTTGTAACAGTCTTCTTCCGTGATCATTCACTGCAATAACCCCATGCCTGCTGTTTGTGTGCCACGCACCCCATTCCCCTGCCCCCAACTGCTGCTGATATGCTCTAGCCTAAAGGCCCCTCCCCCCTCCACACACCCAGCTTTTCAGTTCTCTGTAAATCCGTCCTGCTATCTCTGCCTGTGCTGTAAACCCAGCCTTTTGCTGCTGTGCAGCGTCTGTTCAAACATTCGAGGATGCTTTTCCACTAAAAAAACTGTCCGCCGTTCCATTAGGCAGGTCTTGGCTGCTAAGCAAGGGGAGGTTGTTTAGACCGCGCACGCATCCTTGGTGCCATTTCTTCAGATTTTGTGTGTGCACTATACAAATGCCTTCCCGCTTTCCTGTCACCAGCACACCAACCGGAGTACATCTCAGTGAGGTTGTGTGCTGTACGCAGTTCTGCAGTTGGAGAATTAAATATTTTAAACAAGGCATGTGCAGTCAGGGTCCGCCGCCTAACCATGCCCCCACCCCCAAGTTCAGGCTGGGCCTCACGCTTCGCTTGTGTGGGGGAGGGGTCTTTCCTGCGCTGCCTTTGCTGGGTGCTAAGCTGCTGGCAGCTGCATTGAGCGTGGAATTTGTCAGGACACCTAACAACGTGGCGAGGTCCATGACATTTTTCGGTAGGCAAGGTTTTTTTGTAGCGTGCTCTTAATAGGGATGGCCGCGCTTATGGAATGTCTGCGTGCAGTGACGGTGCTGATCTCAGAACCCTAACCTACCTCGAGCTGTCTGTGTTCAGCCCCTCCTCCACAGAAATTTCCCTGCAGGAGCCGGGCCATGTCTCCTCTTCGTTCAAAGATCGAAATTCTCTGCAGATTCCTTCGTGTGCAGAACGACATTTGCATTTAAAACGCCCCCTGGGGAGTATTTGCATTCCTTTTCTTAGTAAAGTGTTCAGAGATTTAATGATTGGGTCTCTACTGCATCCCTCCTCGGCGCCTCTTATGGTCCAGAATCTCAGAAGATAGTTGTATTTTAGGAGGCAGTATCGAAAAGGCGGGAAACGGCAGGAATACATACATAATACAAGCGATGCAAGCATAATACAACCCATTCCTTTGTCTTTTTTTTGTAAATTACTGCACTCGTAGAAACAATAGCGGAATTGTGTGCTCGTTAACGTTTGAAATCTTTTATGCAGGTGTTTGTTTTGATTCTTCAGTACAGAAGCTGAGCCTGCCCTGTGCCACGAATGACGTGCCACACACACGCGCCCATCTATTTTTACAAGCCACACATTGATTTATTATAAAATTAGTAAGCATTTGCATTCTTTCATTTATTGTACATTCTTGGGGTGTCTGCCAATATCTTTTTCAAATATAGAATTCACATATCCATTATAACTTTTTGGCCTCTTTGGGAGACCAGCGATTTAATTCGTAGAGCCACCCTTTATAAGTGTGATCAATAATCCACCAGTTAATTCAACCAGGTCCACTCTTTTCTCCCTCAGCTCTGGGCCTGTGTTGGCCTTTCAGGGGTAGTAGCCACCCCCGCCCCCTCTTACCCCCACGCCCTGCGGTGCAGGGTACGAATGCCCGAGGCTGACTCTGCATCTCCGAAGGAGCACGTGGGAAGAAGGCAGCTGTGCCACAACTGTCAGAAATAGCAATCCCAGCTCCGCCTGCCTTCCAGGCGCCCTTCTGTAAATAGTTGGTTCTGAGAAGCAGCATTCCCGAAGGAAGGCCGGGGTTACACGTCAGCTGTTATCGGAGCCGATAAAGAAGAGGCCTACGTGCGCTGCTGCATTGGAGCCTGCGCGTGAAAGGAGTTCAAGGGTCAGCCTCGCGTATAACGATATTCTGCTAAATGGATGAATGTTTTAAGCTCAATTAATGTGACCACCAGCCAATCAAGTGGCAAATATGTCAATGGTAGCTGTCAATGCTGAAGTTGGTACGTTTCCAAGCAGGTTCAGTTTTTAGCAGATGCATCTATTTCATTGATCAGTTAGGCTACTCTACGAGGTCAAACACTTGAAGGCCTACCACCGCAACTGTGGTCTTGCCACAGAGCCGTCTAGTGAATGACGCACGGAGAGAGGCATACCCTATTAATGGGGCCACTGGAATTATGCAGCTGGGTTGAGTGAATTATATGGCAAGAAAAAAAGGCAAAATATTTTGTGATAGTATTAATGATTTAGTAATTTTTAGGTCTCGCCTGAGCCAGAGCTTTAGCGCTGCTCTCGCGACAGCTTTTGTAAATGGGGGATATGGAAGTGCAAACGAGTGCTTTCAGGCCTCCAAATACAGTGCATGTGATGGAGCAGGGTTTTTACTTTAAACCCGAATACCTGTTTCATTTTCGCATGTTATAATTAAAAATACTACTGATTAATTATTAACTACTAAAGATATGTTAAAGTTATGTCTAACCAACCTTATTAACAGAAGAATTACACGTGGGAACGCTATTGCATGGCTAAAATAATAAGTGAACTAAGTTGGTGAGCAATTGACGAATTAGAAGTTGCTTATGTGATATTATTGTGTTTTGCACTTATAATTAATATGCATTAATGGCTTTTGATGTCCCAAATGGCTAGATAAATACATACACATAAGGGTATTAGCAGGGGAATAACACTGTATAATAATTTCTGTGCAGTAATTCTGTTTTATGTTCTATTTGCTTAAGTTAACCAATGTGGACTACCAGAAAATGGCTACCACCCGCAGCCTGCATTCGAGTTGATGGAAATTTTTGCAAGGAAGCCTCGCGCTGCCTGTGACCTTGCCCACTCAACAAAACTGAAAAGCCATGATCATGACGACAAACCCAGGACGGATGCCAAGAGCCCCTGAACATGAGATTCGTTACAAAACCTGAACACTGAACTTATGAACTGATGATCCCACGACTGGGATCCAATTTATCTAAAAGAGACATCCGTAGAAGTATCGAATTAGTTATGGACATCTAATTTTCTATTCATTATTTGGGACAATCCAAGTGTGAGAAAATCCTGCATAGTATCGCAAATGTACCAAGATGACATTATTTCCGCCACTCATCCGTTCTGAACAATAAATTGTAACATTACAGAATGTAAATTTTAGTATAAATATTAGTAGACTAGAGAGGTCTAGCGCCACTTCTTCCCGAACTGATGATCCGAGGTCCCTATGCTGACGGAGAGGACGGTGACTCTACATGACGGATAGAAACTCTGATGGAATTACTGAGGACCGGTTCTGACTTAGAATCTGACATTTAGACAGAATAGGTAAATATGAGAGTAATTAATTTGCATTTAATTGGCCTTTACTACAATTTTAGATAAACGAATATTCTGTTTGAATCTCTGTGTCGGGTGGTTATTTTCTTGTCATGTTTATTGAATTTATTTGCATATTATTGGAAATGTTTTCTCCAGATTTATAAGCAACTAGTAGATGCCATTGACCTCAAAGTACATGCAGATTGGATAGGTATCGGAAAGTGTTTCCCCTTATACATGGCACAGATAAGAGTGGTAGGATGAATGTTGGTGTAATGGGCGCCACCAGCGTGTGATGTGTGTGTGCGTGGGTGACTGTGAGATCACTCCATCCGTGGAAGTAGAGGGGATTCGGAAGCTCCAATCTGCACCAGTTTCTTGGTAGCAGAATGATGGTTTACTTTTGTCTTGGTCTGGCGAAATTGCGTGTATATAGGCTTGTTGATTATTGATTGATATTTGTACTAACCCTATATGTTGAAGTCGGGTTGAGTTTTATGTATTGTGAACGGCTTCTGGGACGTAGGGAGTCGATGACAGTTCCGTAGTAGGGCAGAGGGAGTGCTGCTCTCGGAAAAAGGCGGGATTGTTGGCCCTGTATGCAAACAGGGGAAAACGTGTGACAATTGAAGTTGCGCGCCGCATTGTCTGGGTTCGATGAGGTAGCATCGCCGTGTGTTGCCATTAGAAACTTGTGTGAGAGAAGTGTATATGGTAGTGAAGGTTATCTGTGAAGTTCTGGTCTTAGGTCTCAGAGATCCGTATGGCATTCCGTTAAAGCTTATCACTAGAAAGGTAATAGGTATTCTCTGAGCTTGTTAGAAGGACAGGGCAGAGGTAAGCGCTGCTTTGTTAACGTGTGATATAATTCTGTAGTAGGACAGACTGTTCGCTGTTCTCGGGAAAGACAGAATTCTGTGTGAATGAACTACATTTTCTGGTGTGAAAGTGCGTGAATGAGAAGGCATTCTGGTTAATTGTGAAACTCTTAGGAGCATTCCGGAGAAAACAGTTAATTGGTGCTTGTTAGAAGGGTAGGGTAGAGGGATGTGCTACTTTATCAACGGAAGTAACGGTTCTGTAGTAGGGCAGAGGTAAGCGCTGCTCTCTGGAAAGGCAGAATTCTCGTGGGAAAGGTCTTTTGCTGTTCTGTGGCTAGCGAAGCAGACAATGGAGATGTTTGTATGTTGTAACTAACAGACTCGTAGAAGTTGAAACAAAGTCTACCGAGTAGTCTTGTAAAGGAGGGGTAGACGAGAGAGACAGGAGACAGGAGCAGAAGCGACTGCAGCGACTGCTGACGTCAGGGAGACCGCGCTGTGATTGGACAGTGGGTTAGAACAGTGGAAGCACGGTGATTGGTGTGCTAGTGTACGCCGCGCTAGGATTGGGAGACATACAGGGTGACGTAGACGCTCCAGGATTGGTGCGTTAGTGTGAGTCGCGCTGGGATTCGTGGACTGAGTCAGTGACGTAGACGCTCCAGGATTGGTGCGTTAGTGTGAGTCGCGCTGCAATTGGACAGAAGATCGTACCGCTCTAGAAAGGACAAACAGCTTGCAGAAAATAAGAAAATGTACTACCACGCTGAGGAAAAGAAAAAGAAATTCTTGCTTAGTAAAGTAAAGAACTGGTTTGACAAGGATAAGGATATTGTGACTAGGGAAGGACAGTTACTTCCTCCGATAAGAACCCCCACATCCTTCATGGTTGCAAAGTATGGGTATCATACCTGTATCTGGTTAGATAACTGTGTAAAGTATACAAAAGAAGATGGAGTTTTAGCCTTCCCGGAACATGGCTCATTTAATCTGGCCATATTGAGGAATTTACGGGAACGGATGATGAGCTTAGAGCCTCGGCCTAGGCCGACGCAGTTTGAGGCATTGACTGAATGGGAAGATGAAATGCATGAACGAGAAAAGCAGAGGGGTGGGGGTAGTTACAGGTATATGTTTGGGCGAAAGTATGATCGCGAAACCCATCATGACCGGTTGAGACGATGGCGTGACGCCAGTATGACCGAGGGATTATATCCTGTAAGAACAGCAGAGGAGTCAGAAGGGAGAAAGTGTACAGAGAAAGAACATAATATAGAACCCAGGAGATATGGGGCAAATGAGTCTTAGAGGACATGCTCTATAAAAGACCACCCCCGTATAGAGGAGAACCAGAGGTAGGAACAGCAGTGACCCCGATGAGAGACACCTTGCGGATTATTAAAACAGAGGGTACCACCCCTGGATTGAAAAGCAGTTGTTCGCTGGCGGAAAGAGAAAGAGAGAGAGAGAGAAAAAGAGAGAGAGAGAGAGAGAAAGAGAGAGAGAAAGGGAGAGAGAAAGGGAGAGAGAAAGAGAGATAGAAAGGGAGAATGAACTAGAGGATGAAAAGACCAGAGAACTAGCAAGAACTACCTTTGAACTGACAGAGAAAATCAGAGAACTGACTAAAAATCTTGAGGCAGTTACAGTGCCTGTGACAATAGGCCCGGTTATGCCGGTTTTTGACAAGCAGAGGACGGGCGAAAGTGGTTTGACAGTACCATATGTGGGCAATAGATTGATTGTTCCTCCGGAGCAGGCAGAAATGAGAGCAGGAGAAACACAGTGGAGAACAGGAGAAAATCAGTGGAGACATACCATATGTGGAGGAGAATTGAGTGTGCAGACTAACTCAAGTTTGAATTCTGGATGTGTGGAAGGGAACAGAGGATCAATCTTAGAACCACAAAGAGTGACAGAACCAGGGGGTGCAGAAAAATCTGTGGGAATAACTGCTGAAGATTTGAATGATTGGTTGAAGACTTTGCAGAGAAAAGAAAAAGAATCCCAGGGAATTGATGTAGCTAGGCTACGTATGGAAATGGAGGAGATGATTGTAGGAACAATCCCTACAGAAACGCTGAAAAATTATCAGGAAGGGGAGACTCTCTTCCTGTGTAAGAGCATCACATGGAGAACAAAGAACATACATGACGGATTGAAAGGAATAGCCAGTGAATTGGGGATTGACATGGACAGGGTAAAAGCTTTACAAAAACCTTATCGAGTAGATTTTACAGATAAGGACATTGAGAATCTGAACAATGCAGGCCGAACAGGGCAGATCAAGGAGATGATTGCTTTGTTGAGAAAATGGGGAGATGTAGAAAAATGGAAAGACAGGTGGTACAGAAAGCGAGAGGATGGGACAGATAGAACTTACTCGACATTTCCTCTGAAAGAAAAGGAGAAAGCAGTAACAGCCTACCCTATGAGGGAGATTCCAGGAGGTGGGTATGTACATGTCCCATGGACCAGACAGGATATTTTATCATTTACAAATGATTTTCCTCGACTAAGGGAAAAGCCCGTCGAGTGGTATAGACAGGTCAACAGATTTGTGAAGTTGTCAAAAGTGCTGTGGATTGACCTGAATAGTTTGTTTGATATAATTGTACCAGCAGACCTGTGGGCAGAATATAAAATAGTCATAGACTGGCCCACTAAGGAATACCCGAGAGATCCAAAGACAGGAGCTCCAGATCCGGAGGTCATGAAGAAATATGAGCAGGTTATGGCCTTCTTGAAAAATAAGGTACCCCCCAAGGAAACAGATTGGGTTAAAATAGATCGAACACATCAAGAATTGAAAGAATCAGTCCATGCATATTATGAAAGACTAATATTAGCTTTCAAACAGTTCAGTGGAGATGAACATCTGGGTGACAAGGACCTGAGCTATTTTGTATATAGATTTGTGTATGGTTTGCGGCGGGAAATCAGTGAAATGATAAGGCAGCATACCGTAGACTGGCAGAGCAAGAAGATTGATGAGATTCTGAGACATGCAAAATACTTCAGTGATGAAATTGAGGCAAAGCAGAGGAAGCTAAAAGAAAAGGCACAGGTGAAAGTTGCAGAAAGACAGGAAGCTCAGTTGGTTGAACAAGCAAATGACCCAGGAAATAAACCCAGGTTTGGTCCAGGAAAAGGGAAAGGAAACATTGAGGAAGCCAAGAAGAAGTTCCCATGCCACAACTGTGGAAAATTAGGGCACTGGAAATCCGAGTGTAAGAATCCACCGTCTACTAATGATGACAATCCATCAATGAATTCACAGGTGAAGAGTGAGGGGTGTGGTCAGCATCAGCAACAGCAGAAGGCTGCTAAGCAGCAGAATCAGGTGCCAAAACCACCCTTGCCGCAGAGAAGAGGATCTCAGAAGTACAGCCAAGAGTCGGGGTTCTACGATGAAGAGCAGGTAATCAAGCCAAAACGCGCAAGCGCTGTTTCTCAGTACTGGCTGAAAAATGAGGGAAGCGACTCCGAGGGAGACTTCTGATGGTGCCGAAGAGAGGAGGAGGAGTGCGTACTTGGCGCAACTCTAGAAATAGACCAGGCAGGGCCTTTTGTAGATGGGAAAATTAATGGTGAAAGTGTTACTTTCCTAGTTGACACAGGAGCCACGAGATCAACTGTCAGGTCAGCTGATATAAAGAATCTTCCTCTCTCGGACGAAGCAATCCAAGTAGTTGGTGTGTCCAACACACAGATTAAAACTCTACTTACTGAACCAGTAAGGGTTAGAATAGGGAAATTTTCAGACATGCACCGATTTGTGGTGTGTGACACAAGTCCTGTGAACTTGCTAGGCAGGGATCTGCTGTGCAAGATGAATTGCACTATTTTCTGTACTTCAGATGGAATAACCTTTGAAACACCAGATGAGGATGTCCTATACAGAATGACCATGGATAACAGGGAATGTGAGGCTTTGGGAACATATGCAATATTTAATCCTGATGCATTACCCCCAGAGTTGAAACAGACAGTGAAAGCAGCAGTTTGGGATTTTACTGGAGAAGATGTGGGTCTGATGAGAAATGTAGATCCAGTAAAGATTACTGTAAAAGAGGGAGTGGCTTACCCTAACATACCGCAATACAGACTGACACCTGAAATAATTGAAGGAATAACACACATAATTGAGAAGATGATTCAGCAGGGGGTGTTAAGGGAAATATTGAGTAGCCCATGTAATTCACCAATAATGGGACTGAAGAAACCTAATGGGAAGTTCAGAATAGTACAGGATTTGAGGAAAATTAACAAGATTGTTGTGTCATGTTGTCCCATTGTGCCAAATCCATTAGTGATTTTGTATCAGATTCCCCATGATGCAGAATGGTATACTGTAATTGATTTGTGTCATGCTTTCTTTTCAATTCCATTGCATCATGACAGCCAGCCAATATTTTCTTTTAGATTTGGAGAGCGGATTTTGGCATGGTGCCGAATTCCACAGGGGTATACAGAGAGCCCTTCAATATTTAATCAATTGCTGAAGAAATCTCTGGAAAGTCTAACAATGCCTGAAAATTCAGTCCTGGTCCAGTATATTGATGACCTGCTTGTGGCATCAAAAACCCGTGAAGCCTGTGAAGTAGACACCATAGCTTTACTGAATCACTTGGCAGAGGGGAACAACCTTTACAACGCAACTTTTACAACGCACTACACTTACAACGCATTTTTTACAACGCACAATCCATTACAACGCATGACATTACAACGCATGACACTACAACGCATTTTTAAAAACTACCTTTACAACGCATTCCATTACAACGCATACTACCATTACAACGCATACCATTACAACGCATAATATAGTAATTTTTACCCCTATACTATCCAACACTTACCCTACTATTGCACCCCTGCAGTTAGAATAGTAATTTTTAACCCTATACTATCCAACACTTACCCTACTGTTGCACCCCCTGGAGTTAGAATAGTAATTTTTACCCCTATACTATCCAACACTTACCCTACTGTTGCACCCCCTGGAGTTAGAATAGTAATTTTTACCCCTATACTATCCAACACTTACCCTACTGTTGCACCCCCTGGAGTTAGAATAGTAATTTTTACCCCTATACTATCCAACACTTACCCTACTGTTGCACCCCCTGGAGTTAGAATAGTAATTTTTACCCCTATACTATCCAACACTTACCCTACTGTTGCACCCCCTGGAGTTAGAATAGTAATTTTTACCCCTATACTATCCAACACTTACCCTACTGTTGCACCCCCTGGAGTTAGAATAGTAATTTTTACCCCTATACTATCCAACACTTACCCTACTGTTGCACCCCCTGGAGTTAGAATAGTAATTTTTACCCCTATACTATCCAACACTTACCCTACTGTTGCACCCCTTGGAGTTAGAATAGTAATTTTTACCCCTATACTATCCAACATTTACCCTACTGTTGCACCCCCTGGAGTTAGAATAGTAATTTTTAACCCTATACTATCCAACACTTACCCTACTGTTGCACCCCCTGGAGTTAGAATAGTAATGTTTACCCCTATACTATCTAATACTTACCTTAAATGCAATTTAATATTATGCGTTGTAATGGTATGCGTTGTAAAGGTAGTATGCGTTGTAATGGAAATGCGTTGTAAAGGTAGTTTTTAAAAATGCGTTGTAGTGTCCTGCGTTGTAATGTCATGCGTTGTAATGGATTGTGCGTTGTAAAAAATGCGTTGTAAGTGCATGCGTTGTAAAAGTGTGCGTTGTAACGACATACATCCCTTGGCAGATGGAGGATTAAAAGTATCTCCAGCCAAATTGCAATTCTGCAAGAAAGAAGTCCAGTACTTGGGACATAACATTGAGAAAGGTCTGAGAAAAGTGACCATTGACAGGATTAAAATCATTAGAGGAATGAGAGCCCCAATGACACAGAGAGAAGTGAGAATGTTCCTGGGAATGGTGGGTTACTGTCGTCAGTGGATAAGTAACTTTTCCCTGATTGCCAAACCATTGATTAAATTGACCAAAAGTGAGGTGAAAGACCCATTGGAATTAAACCCAGAAGAAATGGCTGCATTTAGAGAGTTAAAGGACAGACTATGTGAAGCTCCTGCCCTAGGAATGCCAGATTACGAAAAAGAATTTGAGCTGTATTGTAGTGAGAGAAATGGATGTGCACTTTCAGTGTTAATCCAAAAACATGGACGCCTGAGAAGGCCAATTGCCTACTTCTCAGCAACACTTGACCCAGTAGCTGTGGGTTTACCAGGTTGCCTAAAAGCAGTAGCTGCTACCTCTAAAAGTCTGGAACAAAGTGAGGGAATCATAATGGGATATCCTGTACGGGTATTCGTGCCTCATGATGTGGCAATCCTTTTAACAAGGAGCCGGACACAGTTCATGTCTCATAGTCGGCTGACTAAATATGAGAAAGTCATTCTTGGTGCGACCAATGTGAGCTTGGAGAGATGTGTGAATGTGAATCCAGCGACACTGTTGCCTGATTCTGTATGTGTGGGAATACGAAATGAAGTTGATCATGACTGCCTGGATGTGCTTGATTACTGTACAAAACCCAGACCAGACATAAGAGATCTGCCACTGCCTGAGAGTGATCATGTGTTGTTTGTGGATGGATCTTGCTTGAGAGCGGATGAAGGAACACTGAGTGCTACATATGCTGTGTGTACAGTTTCAGGAGTTGTGGAAGCATCCCCTTTGAAAGGAGTTAAATCCGCTCAGGTGGCAGAATTGGTGGCACTGACAAAAGCCTGCAAGATTGGGAGGAGTGTGAGAGTGACTGTGATGACTGACAGCCAGTATGGCTTCGGAGTTGTCCATGATTTTGGCCAGCTATGGCTACAAAGAGGTTTCCTGACCTCAAGTGGAACTCCCATAAAGAATGCTGAAGTAGTTGGAAAATTGCTAGAGGCGATACAGCTGCCTAAAGAACTAGCAGTTGTAAAATGTGCTGCTCACGGTCAAGGTGATGATTTTGTTACTGTGGGAAATAAATTCGCCAATGATATAGCACAATACTGTGCAAGAAACAATCATTCCATTAACCGGAGTAAAGAAAGAGAAATTTCTTCTTGTTCCTTAATGTTTACTAATGAGGTGGGGACATGGGAGGAAGTGAAACAATTGCAGGATGAGGAAGGAGACGAGGAAATGAAAGATTGGGTGAAAGCAGGTTGTGCACCTAGAGAAAAGGATCATGTGTGGGTCTATAGAGATGGAAGACCAGTCATGCCAAATAGCATGCTATCAACAATGGCAAGGATGTATCATGGCCAAGGACACCTGGGGAGGGATGCTATGATAAGAACCTTTAAGCAAACCTGGAACAGTCCAAAGTTCAGGCTGATAGCAGAAAGTCTCTGTCAGAGATGCCTGATATGTCAGCAATTCAATCCTGGAAAGAAAACAGTGGTGAGCCTAGGAACAATAGGCAGAGAGGGAGGACCCTTCACAAGAATGCAGATAGACTTCATTGAAATGCCCCCAGTCAACAGATGGAGGTATGTCCTGGTGGTGGTCTGTTTGTTCTCCAGGTGGGTGGAGGCATATCCAACAAGAAGAAATGATGGGATAACAGTGGCCAAATTACTGTTAAGAGAGTTTATCCCAAGGTACGGGTTCCCAGTAACCATTGAATCAGACAGAGGAGGACATTTTTATAATGAAATCATGGGTCTAATCTGTGAAGCATTGAGTGTACAGCAGAAGCTACATTGTGCTTACCGACCAGAGGCTTCTGGTGTGGTTGAACAAATGAATGGTACCATCAAAAATAGAATTGGCAAAATGTGCCTAGCCACAGGAATGAAATGGCCCGATGTCTTGCCTCTAGTCCTGATGACCATTAGGTCTACTCCAGACAGAACTACAGGTTTGAGTCCACATGAAATTATCATGGGACGTGCTATGAGACATGCATTTGTACCAGTCAACAAGTTGATGACTATAACTGATGACATGATTTTGGATTACTGTAAGGGCCTGGCTGACGCAGTTCATTCTGTGTTTCACCAGGTTGGAGAAGACGCCACCACACTTGAAAATAAACCAGCCCATGATCTGAGCCCAGGGGACTGGGTAAGGATAAAAGTCCATAGAAGAAGGAATTGTCTGGTTCCAAGGTGGGGAAGGCCAAGACAAGTCATATTGACCACAACGACTGCTGTGAAGTGTGCTGGAGTGAAAAATTGGATACATGCAAGTCACACACTGAGAGTTTCAAATCCAAGAGATGGTACTGGAAAAGAATACTTTGAAGAATCAGATTCCAGTGATGATGCAGACAGCGAGACAGTAAGAAGGAAAAAGAATCCTGAAAGTGGGGAAAGTGAGTCAAGGGAAATTTTCATCCCACCAGAAGAGGTTCTGAAAAAAACAGTGCAAACCACAGAGGCGAGTTCAGATTCTGAAGAAGTACCTGAGGTTCCACTTAACAGTGACCAACACAAAAAGAAAGAAAGGAAAGAAAAGAACATTCCAACAGAAGTGATACCTGAATCAAATGAGGAAATTGGACAAGTTCCGCCTGAGATAAACATAGAAAAAAAAGGGACAGACAAAGACAGAGAGGGACAGATTGCGGAAAAACCCCGAGGAGGTGTAGGGAACATCAACAACAAGCTAGGTGAAGGGACAAGTAGACAGCAAGAAGATTGCGTGTCGGAGACCCGAGGAGGGACAGAAGTAGGGAAATCTCAATTGGTGGAAAAAGAGACTGTTGGAGAAAAGGAAGTTGTTGGAGAAAAGAAAGCTGTGGATGAACAAGAGGCAACTGAAACCGAGTCTGATGAAAGTGACAATGAGATACATGGAGGACGAGTTCTGAGAAAGAGAACTTGGCTTGGAGAAAGAAACAATAAAGAAGGAAAACAAAAGAGAAATACTAAAGGAGATCTTTGGCCGAATAAAATAAAGAGACTGAGGTATAGACTGACACGAGTTAACTCTTCGAAAGCTGAACAAGTGAACGAAGTGTCAAGTCAAAATCCAACTAAAGAAGAAGAAACAAAGATACCTGAGAGAACTAAAAGACTAAGAAAACCAAACCAGAGGTACAAGTCACCGGAATGGACGTATGTGGCACTGCCTGAACAAGGAGAAGAGGCAGACAGTCACGGAAGTCCAGAGGAGGCTTTACTAAAAGAAGTTGCTGAAGAAGAAGCTGTGGGAATCCTGAGAGTTATCTTGTCCGACATTGGAGAAGAAACGGATGTTCAGGACCTGATACAGTTTGATGATGATGAAGAGACAGTGAAAAGTGATGAAAATCCAAATTGAGTAAAAATCCAAGGAAAGTCACTGGGAGAAGAAAAAAAGAAGCGATATAAAAATTAGTAGATTGTAAAAATCTGGTGGGTACTTGCTGCCCTTAAGTTCAGTAGAGGAGTAGAAGAGGCTAAGTCAAAAGACACGGTCAAATTAACAAAATGGCTAACACTGAGAATAATAAAAGTAGATGTACCTTTCTGAAAAGATGGTGCAAGATGTGCTGCTGCTGTACAGGTTTATTAATGCTGCTCTGGAGCGTGCGTGCTCTATTGATTTCATTTAGAGTCACTATAGACACTTTAGAAGGTCATACTGAGAACAGAACTAGTATAGGGAAAAGTTCACAGAAAATAGTACCAACTAGAACTAGCAATGTACATATACATAAGGATAGGTCATTTAATGATTTTTCTAGCAATGTTTTTTCTAAACTGTTGTATGAGTACGTAAAGACAATGGAAGTAAGGGATTGCTACGTTTGCATGCAATTACCTGCCTCTGTTTCGGAAGGAGTGACTTATCATCATCTTCCGGCTACGTATGGAATTTCCTGTAGTGTGCTGATTAGTATATTTTACCAGTTGGGGAAATTAGATTATAATATGTCTAATGTAGATAATATTCTTGGGCAACTGCCTATGAATAAAGCACTGAATCCAGCAAAAGAAGCTAACACTTTAGGTGAGATTTTTTTAGAAACCAAAGAATTAACCTTAGAATATGTTTTTAGAAACAATTTAACTTGCAGTTTGAAGGGAGAAGAGAAGAATTTTCTAGACATGGTTGAGAGAAGAAGATTGAACATGCACAAGAAAGCAGAAGGGCATAAAATGAGTGACACAATGTGGGATATTGAGAAAGAAAAGGAGTTGAAAAATGGAGCCAGTCCAACTATGGCTATAGATGCCCCACAGAAAGGCAAACTGTGCATTACCAGGAAGAGATCCCAGTATGATTATTATTTCATAGGGACTAGTGAGTGCCATGATACATACTTTATTGCAACCGGATGGGGATTTAAATGTAAATGTCAAATGTAAATGTCAAGGTACTTATAGAGCGCACTGTCACCAGACGGCCACCTTGCGGTGTCGCCTTTGCGGTTTCCTGGCGCTGATACTCATACCGCTGTGGAACCCCTCCTGGCTTTCCCTGTGAAGTGTCCACTCCTGGGCACCCCCAGGGTGAAGCCAGGCATCCTTAGCGCTGTTGGGGCCGTTGTGGAGGCTAAGCAAGCTATTGCCCAGAGTTGCAGCGTGGGGCCCGTGATTAGAATAGGCCCCGAGGCGAGAATAGACAGGTCCAAGGAAATTGAGCTCGAGCCCCGCCGAGGCGGGAATCGAACCCTGGTCCCTGGCCAGAACTCTGCTTCAGGGTCTGCCACTCTAACCATTGAGCCACACTCCTCCTTTAGAGGAGGAGAAGATCCAGTTTTCCCGGGAGTGTATTATATTTGTGGGAACAAGGCTTATTACCGTTTGCCTGACCATTGGTTTGGTACATGTTATGTTGGCCTGGTCTTTCCAAACATTTTTCACATGGATAGAGTAGATGATGCTGAACATTCTAACCCATTAACACACTATAGAAGAGAAACATGGTGTTAGAAGGCGACCTCAGAGGGGCCCGGAGGGGGCCCTGACTGTCCTGAGACCCACCCTCAAAGTATCGTAGCCGGGCACTGGCGGGAGATTCCGCAGGGGAGGAATCTCGTATCTAGGATTGTACACTCGGCACCACACGACAAAGAGACACCACACCGAGGGTTCTTAGTATTCAAGCTTTATCAAATCGAAGTGGTAGGATCTTTATGATCAGCAAGGCAGATATTTACAAGCAGAGCGTGGGCTCACAGAGTCTTGGCGGGGGTAGGAGGTAGCGGGACAGTCTTTGGGGGGATATGGATCAAATGCAGGAGCGTACCCGGCGCACAGCTCACAATCCTCGAGCTGGGGGATACGCTTGTCGTCGTGGGGTCCGGCGGGACCAAAGAGAGTCTGGGGGAGCCGCGAGTCACTCAGCAGGCTCAAGCACAAGTTCGGAGGTCTTACGATCTTCAGGGAGCCGCGAGTCACTCAGCAGGGCTCAAGCACAAGTTCGGAGGTCTTACGATCTTCAGGGAGCCGCGAGTCACTCAGCAGGGCTCAAGCACAAGTTCGGAGGTCTTACGATCTTCAGGGAGCCGCGAGTCACTCAGCAGGCTCAGGTACCAGTTCGGAGGTTTTACGATCTTCGGGGAGCCGCGAGTCACTCAGCAGGGCTCAGATGTTCCAAGGCGAATCTGCCGGACAGTCCCAGAGCACCCCTTGTTATAGGTCGACCCCTCTTTGATGTCCGGAGTCTGTGCAGGCAGGGGTCTTGTCACCTGGGGGTCGCTTGTCGAGGTTTCCTGCCATTGTCTTTTGATCCTTTCAGGGCCGGGTCGGGAGGAGTCCCAGACACCCAGCAGGCGTGGAGCCAGCCCTCAGGGGGGCCGGAGGGCCGATCGAAATCCATCGTCCCAGGGGAGTTCAGAGGTGCGATTGAAACTGCTCCTCCCTCTCTCCCCCTGGAAGCGTGATGTCCTCCAGCCGGAGTGGCGCCTCTAGGCCCGGGTTGTGCTGGGGCCGGGCGGCCATCTTGGTGCATGAAGTGGGCACGCGTGCCCGGGGTGGCCAAAAGGAGAGAGGCCATGGACGGGGATGCCCGGGTCGCGTGTGTGTGTTCTGGTGGGGAGGATCGGCTGGGCCGTGTGCTTGGGGTCCCCGGTACCAGGTTAGGTAGTGCGAGGACAGGAAGAGCCATGTTACGAGGCCGGGTCTAACACATGGACAGAAATTGTAGGAGATATTTGTGGATCTTTAATTCCAGCAGTGGGAATTTCTTTGAATGCATTTGGCATTCGTAAGCTGTCAACAGTAGTGGATCGCTTGTCAACAAGCACCGCTGGAGGCTTTCTTTTGGTTAATACAGAAATGGTTGCTTTGCGTGCTATGGCGATGCAAAATCGACTTGCCCTGGACTAGAATGGCTAATAAGATGATTGCTATTAAGAATCTTATAGCTAAAATAGGTAGTACCATTTTTGGTAAGATAATATTTCCATTAACCTGTGTAATTGTTGCATTATTGATCCTTAGATTAGGGTGTATGTGTTGTAGATATAGAAGAAATAAAAAGAAAATTACAAAAGAAAATGTTAAAAGGAGACAAAAGAAACCAGAAAGAGATCCACAAGAAATAGAATTAGAAGAGCTAAGAGAAAGCATGTACATAGAAACTAAGAAAGAAGATGAGTTGGAAACAAGGGTTTGAAAAATGAACAAGAAGATATTTTGAATTTCTTCCAAAAGGGGAAATTAAATTGATTTTTGGGGTTTTTTGATTTTGTGGTGATAAGATATCACCAAAGGGGGGATTGATGGAGCAGGGTGTTTACTTTAAACCCGAATACCTGTTTCATTTTCGCATGTTATAATTATAAATACTACTGATTAATTATTAACTACTAAAGATATGTTAAAGTTATGTCTAACCAACCTTATTAACAGAAGAATTACACGTGGGAACGCTATTGCATGGCTAAAATAATAAGTGAACTAAGTTGGTGAGCAATTGACGAATTAGAAGTTGCTTATGTGATAATATTGTGTTTTGCACTTATAATTAATATGCATTAATAGCTTTTGATGTCGCAAATGGCTAGATAAATACATACACATAAGGGTATTAGCAGGGGAATAACACTGTATAATCATTTCTGTGCAGTAATTCTGTTTTATGTTCTATTTGCTTAAGTTAACCAATGTGGCCTACCAGAAAATGGCTACCACCCGCAGCCTGCATTCGAGTTGATGTAAATTTTTGCAAGGAAGCCTCGCGCTGCCTGTGACCTTGCCCACTCGACAAAACTGAAAAGCCATGATCATGACTACAAACCCAGGACGGATGCCAAGAGGTCCCTGAACATGAGATTCGTTACAAAACCTGAACACTGAACTTATGAACTGATGATCCCACGACTGGGATGCAATTTATCTAAAAGAGACATCCGTAGAAGTATCGAATTAGTTATGGACATCTAATTTTCTATTTATTATTTGGGACAATCTAAGTGTGAGAAAATCCTGCATAGTATCGCAAATGTACCAAGATGACATTATTTCCGCCATTCATCCGTTCTGAACAATAAATTGTAACATTACAGAATGTAAATTTTAGTATAAATATTAGTAGACTAGAGAGGTCTAGCGTCATTTCTTCCCGAACTGATGATCCGAGGTCCCTATGCTGACGGAGAGGACGGTGACTCTACATGACGGATAGAAACTCTGATGGAATTACTGAGGACCGGTTCTGACTTAGAATCTGACATTTAGACAGAATAGGTAAATATGAGAGAAATGAATTTGCATTTAATTGGCTTTTCCTACAATTTTAGATAAACGAATATTCTGTTTGAATCTCTGTGTCGGGTGGTTATTTTCTTGTCATGTTTATTGAATTTATTTGCATATTATTGGAAATGTTTTCTCCAGATTTATAATCAACTAGTAGATGCCATTGACCTCAAAGTACATGCAGATTGGATAGGTATCGGAAAGTGTTTCCCCTTATACATGGCACGGATAAGAGTGGTAGGATGAATGTTGGTTTAATGTGCCCCACCAGCTTGTGATGTGTGTGTGCGTGTGTGACTGTGAGATCACTCCGTCCGTGGAAGTAGAGGGGATTCAGAAGCTCCAATCTGCACCACATGTGCGCCGGGCGCGCGCACCATTTGGCAGCCTGCACACCATTTGCTTTCACTTTCGCGGCCGCTTTGATGTTTGATCGCGATCACTTTCACTTTCACGGCCGCTTGTTCCACATTAGTTAATCATTAATGATTTAGCGGGATTCTGCAATGTAAGGTTCAAGCCAATGACTCTCGTAGTATTTGATTCAAGTTCCTTTATCAGTTATCAAATGTGTGTAATCGGCATTGCAAACCACAGAAAATGTGTGTTTCGTTCCTCCAAACATATTTGCTGTTTACTTTGCCTCTAAAGGCTATTGTGCTGCAGTGATTATGCTGTGCTACGTGACACATACCTATGTGAAGTACACACTCCATGTGGGCCCCGTGGCTTTGTTTATAGATTTTTCAATATCCTTTCAATGCAGCCCAGAAGGGGCTCAGCTGTTACTTTAAATGTCAACTCCACTTAGTTCTCACGGATTTTCATTCTCAAAACTCTTTAGATATTGGACTCTTCAAGCCCCACATGTGACAATTGCTCATCCTTTGTTTGCTGCCATCCCGTTTTTTTGCTTAAAGATTTGGCAATTTTCAAGTGTGGCTAATACTGTGTCGAATTGCTGAGTTGACATTTCTACTTTGTATGTTTTTTTTCTTTCCTTTTCCAGCAGAGCGCTCTCTCCCGCACCTCCCTCCCCCGAGGTATCCCAGCGCTCACAATTAAATGGCCTTTGAAAATGGCAGAGCAGCTTATGAGGCAAAGTCTCGCTGGAGTCTAACCTTTCCTTGAGCTGTGATTGTGCGTAGAATTGATGATAACTTTCCATGAGTTGATTGTGTGCAGGAAGAAGCAACAATGATTTTTTTTAAATACTGGAGCAGAAAAACCTGCATCCTTCTTGTGTTATGCATTTAAAGTACCAGCAGAAGCCAGTCTCACATTGTCTACAGCCATCCAAGTTTGTCAGAAGCTGCAGCTTGGGAGGTGTTTTTATTTGCCTGGATCACACTCCTGCTCCCGGCTGTGTACTGGTAATTGTCTATACATGAGTCGTTTAAACAAGCATTTGCAACGCAATATGTCTCGCATTTGTGAGAGTTTAAGCTATTGGCATTGTAAATAATAATGCATTTTATTTATGTTTTAAAAATCAACAAGTAAATAAAAGGCATTGTCAATTACACTGCCAACAGCTCAAACTCTAGTAAATGCGAGGCCTATTGCATTGCAAATGCTTGTTCACATGGTAAATATGCCCCCCTTCACCGGACTCTGCGGGAAGCAGGTGCTGTAATAATCAGGGATATCTCCTTGGATGCTTCCTCCATTGTCATCCCCCCCTACATGCCCTTCGTTTTTTAACAGACACAGTGTTAGCTTCATGGTTCCTTAATATATCAGATCTGGAATTTACACTATTCACTACTGAATGTTGGTCATAACTAAAACAAAGCGTGTATGTTGCACACACTTAGGAGCTTGCCAGTTGTGCCGGCTTCCGCCCAGAATCCCGCAGCCTCAATATTTGGGCAAAGCGACCCCCTCTCAGGGCTGTGATTTATAACTGCGTTCCACTTAATGGTTTTCTACATGTTAAAGCATTGCACGTCGAGCTTGTAATGCTTGAGCCTGAGCCCTCCATATGACGTGCAGATTTTCAGTCCTCCGATGCGGCTACCCACCGATTACAAGCATTTTCAATGCAGTAGGTCTAGCATTTGCGAGAGTTTAAGCTAATGGCATTGTTAATGACAATGCCTTTTATTTAACCGATAAATAAAAGGCATGGGGCCCGATTCACAGAACAAACTGAAGACTAAATCCTAAACTTACTAACATTCTGGTATTCACAGAATGCACCTACTACTTCTGGTATTCACAGAATGAACTTACTACTTTTGCTATTCACAGAATGAACTTAGAACTTTTGCTATTCACAGAATGCATTTACGACCACTAAACTTACGTCCGCACTCGGGCCGGAATTTCCGCCACCGGAGCGGAATGTCCGCACCCGGAGCGGAAAGTCCGCTTACGGGCCGGAAAGTCCGCTTACGGGCCGGAAAGTCCGCTTACGGGCCGGAAAGTCCGCATACGGGCCGGAAAGTCCACATACGGGCCGGAAAGTCCATATGCGGGCCGGAAATTCCGCTCTCGGGCCGGAAGTCCCGATTTGGGCAAAACTACATTAACTGTGGCCATTGATCATTTGAGCCAAGGGTAAACACCTGTCCAAGTCCCTACCATCCCCCATCGTGCATCAGCTGACACACTCCAGCCAATCCTAGGTCGGCAGCATGTATAACTGCAGAGCAGACACACACACAAACCCTTACAACATGTCACTGAATTTGTATGTTGCACTGCCCCTTGCCATGCGGCAAAACCACTTGAGGAGGAGGAGGAGGAGAGCAGAGATGATCTTCAGGCAGAGGATCAACCTATTTGGAATTTCCAGCCAAGATGTAAGGGCCAGGTACCGTTTCCCTCCAGAAGTCATCTTGGATATGGTATGTGAGTGGGAGCAGGAACTTGACTCTGTGACCTGCTGCTCTCATGCAATCCCAGCATATCTCAAGATCCTCTCTGCGCTCCATTTCTTTGCCACTGGCTCTTTCCAAAGGGTCTCCAGTGACCATGTGGGCATATCCCAGGCGAGCCAGTCGCGGTGCCTGCATCAGGTACTGAGATGCATCACTGCAAGATCCCACAACCACATACAAATGCCACGTACACAGGCCCTGAGACAAAGGGCAGCACGAGATTTCTATCTCATTGCACAATTCCCACGTGTGCTGGGTGCAATTGATTGTACCCATGTGGCCCTTCAGCCACCCCGCCACATTGCACACATCTTCTGCAACAGACACCGATGGCATTCCATCAACGTGCAAGCTGTCTGTGATGCCAGGGGGAGGTTCATTAATGTGCATGCGGTGTTCCCAGGCAGTACCCATGACAGCTTCATATTCCGCATGTCACCTCTTGCCCGGCGGATGGCTGCGGGAGAATTTGACAACATGTGGCTACTGGGTAAGTACCAAGCGTTAGAAATGAGGGAAATGTGTTTAGCAAATGTATGAATGCCCCCCAACATTAACCATGGTACAATAAGAATCATAAAGCTACATACATGGCCCAACAGATACTGCATGTAATACAGTACAGATCATGTCCTGTGCAAGTCAAAGAGGGAAATGTAACCAACTGCCCTTTCCCCTCTCCTCAGGTGACGCTGGGTATGCACTCACCCCACATCTCCTCACCCCTTATAAGCATGCAAACACTGTACCACAGCGTAGGTACAATCGGGCACACATACGGACTCGAGCCATCATAGAGCGCACTTTTGATCTGTTGAAGTTGCGATTCAGATGTCTCGACCGTACAGGGGGGGTGCTGCAGTACTCCCCAGAAGTCGTGTGCAAGATCATATTAGCCTGTTGTGTCTTGCACAACATTGCCTTAACGCATGGCTTACACATACCGCTGGAACCTCGGCTAGCTCTGAATCTGGGAAACCGGGCCATGGCACATAACCGAGGTCAGGGCATGCAAGTCCGTGAGCAGCTCATTGCCACATTTTTCACATGAGCAACCTGTAGTGGAATGGACTAAATGTGGATTGCTGTCTGTTGCCAATGATGAAACTTGGATATACACGACTGTGTAAATAAATTCCTTCCTGAGACAACTTTGCAAGCCACACTAACTGCATGTTCATCACAGCTGGTGACAGTAGTCAAAAGGTTGAGCGTGCTGCAGCTCATGTGCCCATGTCAGCGATCAGTGTAGTGGATGTCCCGAAAGAATCTATAGACGCTGATGGAAAATGATACATGTACTGAGAGACACAGCCGGACCTCATGAGGATGGGTCACTGAATCAGAAAAGGCCATAACCATAGCATTGGCGGGCCTGTGCCATCAACAGATGTGACTCACCCACAAAAGATGCGCCTACAACGTGAGTGATGTCATGGGTGAATCAGACACCATGGGGCAGATGAATACGCCCGTGCACCAATTTTGCGCCCTGTTGCGTCACTTTAGTGACGCAGCGGCGGCGCCGACCCAGCGCCATGCTGCGTGCTATTTACAACGTGACGCATCTAGGGAGATGCGTCACGTTGTCAAGCTTGAGACACATGTGGGCGTACCTGCACGGGGGGGGCCTTCTGGCACAGGAATGCCTCCGAAAAGTGGCTGATTGAAATCCACAAGATTTCACTCAGACAATTTTCAGGCCATGCTGCGTCAAAGCCCTGCGCCTGCTTGAAGCAGGTTTAAGGATTGACGCAGTATGTCAGGGATAGGGGCACCCCGAGCCGTGCTGGAGCTGTGTGGCGGTTACGACGCAACTCCAGCAATGCGCCAACCTTACGCCGGCCAGATGCGTCACGCATCTGCTTGTCCTTGCGCCACGATGCACGGCATTGTGAATGCGGCACTTCTGCGGTGGTGCAAGGGCAAACTTGTGTGACGCATCTCCCATGGCGCATCCCTGCTGATCTGCAGGGATGTGCCAGGGAACATAAATCTGCCCCCATGTGTCTGTGATATATCCACACTTCTCCACCCCAATGTTACGTAACACATCACACAACTCTGCTACTGAGCACCCAATATGGACTACATGTACCATGATGCAAAGCATGAGAAAGTGAAACAGGGGTTTCATGTTGTGTCAGCCCCCCCGCCCATTAGTGCAGAAATGTCTTTAAATGGTCTCTTCCCCCTCTTGTTACATTTTAATAATTCGCACATGCACTGTCTTTTCTTTTTTATCCACAACAGAACAGCAGGATGGCAGTAAATTACATTCATGATTGTGGATGGATCTGGATGAATACAAAATGGCTGCCAACTATTTCCTGTGATGTATTTCCTGCCTCCCACTCCCTGTCAAACATATCCTGTATAAAAAAATCTGTTCCGGGTCATTTTCGGAGTTTACGGCACAAAAGCGTAAGTCCCTATTACGGAGCGTACGGCGTGTGTGCGGAGCCTCCGCTCCGGAACCGGAAACTGCGCTCGCGGGCCGTAAACTCCGAAAATGACCCGGAACACATTATTTCATTCAGGAAATGTTTTACAGGAAGTTGGAGGCAGGAAATACATCACAGGAAATAGTTGGCAGCCATTTTGTGTTCATTCTGAGTCATTCTCACTCACAGATCAGATCCTCTGACAGCCTGCTGCTCTCATCATACTTATTATCCCCATAATGACTGAGGGTTATGAAGAGAAGGCACCCCCTTTCACTGAAAGTGAGTTAGACATCTTGGCTGAGGGGCTGCTGGGCAAATATCCTCAGCTATATGGGGACCCTGAACACCAGCTGAGCAATGCAGCCCGGGCCAGGCTGTGGGCCAACATCGGGGAGCGCTGCAGTGCAGTGGGAGTCCACACCAGGAGTGCGAGGGCATGCCGCAAGCACTGGGAGGACCTGAAACGGTGGTCTCGGCACAAGGCTGAGGAGATGGTGGGCCAGTCCTCCCAGCACCATGTGCATCGTCCTCGCCTATCCCCACTGTACAGGAGGGTCCTACGAGCAGCTTGGCCGACCATCCATGCTCAGCTGGAGGAGCATGAGCAGCAGGGACATGGTAAGTGCATCATATGCTAAATGTGTCTGGGAGTATGATGTGAGTGAAACAGTGCTGTACCATTGTGTGTCCGATGCTTCCATTCACTGATTCTGTGTCCATGCAGCAGTCACCAAGCATAAAAAGGCACACTGTGGCATATGGACTGTACAGGGCAGAGTGCATTTTGGGAGTTGTAGTTTCGTCATGACAACTGGCTAAATGAATCTGATAGCTAGGGGTATACCCAACAATTACCCTACCATTACCTGGGTAAAGAGAACACAATATATGAAGAAACGTGGTATGGAGGAAAAGATATAACAATATTTGTGAACAAGGACACATTTCATGATCCTTTCACATGTGATTAAATTCACTTCTCATTTTCTTTGTATTTGTGCTGAGCATATACAAAAACATATATTTACAAAACATAACCTCTGCACATATAACACAAGTACGCTACTGTCCTAAACATTAATTTTCATTTGTGGGTTCCCCCTTCAATAGTGTGGACAACCCCTGAGGGCATATACATTGCATGAGAAGTATCAATGTCCCCATAAATTCTAAGGCAATGCAATGCTAAGGCTACGCGAGTTTGTTCAGGAGAGCACTATCTGCAGCATACGCTGCAGATAGTGCTCTCCTGAACAAACTCGCGTAGCGAGAGTTAGCACCGATAGATGCGGAAGAGCTATCAAGGAGAGGCTAGAGAAGCAATCGTGTAATCACGACGGAAGAAATCTTGACTTTAGAACACGAACAGGGGGCCCAGCTGACTTTTCAATAAAGAGATGGAATAGGGCGTGGATCCCCTGCGTCCCACTCCTGGCTATTGTACAGTACTTACGCTTGGTATGCTGAGTAGAGGGACCAGCCTAAGATTACTGCGGTTTTCCTTGTCCTGAAGAGGCCAAAAGGAATTGATTGGCTGAAACGCGACCGCGTCAACATTTTGGTTTTACAGAGGGACCCAAAAGATTTTGATTGTGTTGGGATTCAACAACCTTGCATTGCCTTAGAATTTATGGGGACATTGATACTTCTCATCCAATGTATATTCCCTCTGGGGTTGTCCACACTATTGAAGGGTGGACCCACAATTGAAAATTAATGTTTAGGACAGTAGCGTAGTTTTGTTATATGTACAGAGGTTTTGTTTTGTAAATATATGTTTTTGTATATGCTCAGCACAAATACAAAGAAAATGAGAAGTGAATTTAATCACATGTGAATGGATAATTAAAAGTGTCCTTGTTCGAATATATTTGTATATCCTTTCCTCCATACCACGTATCTTTATAAACTGGCAAAATGAGCCATAATAGTGCATTAATACTGAAATCTGCCCCTCACGCACCACTACAAATGGCACTAGGAAATCATGTGTGCATTGGATGAGCAATGGTACAGACACTGTCCAGTGTGAGCATGGCAGGCCAAAGGGCATTGGATGCTATGACTTGCATTGCATTTGTAGAGTTTGGGTTCCAATTGTGACAAATCATCATGTGCCATGGAGTCAAGACAGACTTTGACATCCTTGTATCACTCCTAAATGCTTCTAAATTTGCAAGGGGTGTCCACTGACAGACGTCTCACCCTCAGTGGGCTGTTTGACATTTCACATGTACTGGTAGCTGTCGCAACAATCCCCCACTGTTCAGCGGTGTACTGCATTACCATATCAGTCACCAAAGCCAATATGTGCCACTGAATAGTCAGATCATGTGTGGGGACAGCCCAAGGCTAGACTCACAATGTAGCTACACAAATAGCCCAGAGCCTCAGTGGATGTGTGACCCCCATTCACCACTTGTCTTGTCCCATACAATGACACAAAGCAGATGACACTTGTCCAGACCTTAAATAGCTGCGACTCCCTATGAATGGCCAAAATCCGAGAAATCAGGACTCTTCATGTTCTCCATTGGTGGACTGCTTTTGGAACCTGCACATGTAGCAGTGGCAGGACACACAGATCACCAGAATGCCAGGTTGAGGGTTGGCCAATACAGTTGTGTAAGCCACAAACATCCACGTGAGATGGCCATGTCAGACTAAATCCAGTAAATGATAGTGAACATACACGTAATGTCAGCTCATAGACGCTGACAACTATAGAGTGTGATCAGAGGAAAATAAGTCTGAGCTTGGCTCCTCTATGTATGTGTCTCGTCCTGCATGACACAACCAAAACATTAGGATTTTGCTTACATTTCTGCAGGCACAGCTGGCGAAACGGAAGGGCAGCAGGACCAGGTCCGGAGCAAGAGGCCACCAGTGCGGCGGCAGCTACACCCTCTTTCCACCAGCGAGGAAGAGGAGGATGAGGAGGGACCCTCAACATCAAGAGGCAAGGGGATTGCGCCCACCCGGACTGACAAGGGACACCCTGATGCTGGTGCTACATCCCAGGTGGAGGCTGAAGACATTGAAGGGGGGGGGGGTGAACTCGACACCTCGGACCATGATGTGTTGGAGAGCTACTCTCCCCATGACTCTTCACCTGTGGGCCCTGAAGAGGTGTCCTCGGGGCAGGCCAACACACAACCTGGGCCTGCCATCAGCCCCTCCCTACCTCTAGAGTCCCCCATGCCATCGGGGGCTCCAGCTGAATCCCCTGCAACAAGTCCCCCTCATCGTCGCCGCCAGCCCCACAACATCATTGGCTCCGGACCTCAGGCACCACATCCCTCCTGTCCTCCCCAGGCCCCTCCCGGTGTTGTTCCTCCTGTGGCTGTGCCAGTGGACTTGATGTGGATGTGTGAGGGTCAGCCCGACATGTCCGCTCGCATCATGCTACAAGTGTGTATGGAGGTATGCATGATGTGAGAGGACATGCTCCGATCTATGGCCACCCTCGCCACCAGCATCAATTCACTGACCACAGCCATGTCGTCTGTTGTCTCCCCAATCCCTTCCCATACCACCGTCAATGTCTCCCCCTGTTCGTTGCCCCACACTGTTTCCCCCGTACTCCTCGTGTGTCACAAACACATGTGGTGCCTGTTACTGCACCTGCCAGAAGTGTGCCTGCATCGGACTCAGAGGATCTGGACATTGTGGTCCTAGAGGATGACCAGAAGGACACTTGACTTTTGACGGAGACATTGACGTGAAAAATTATTTCAGTTTCCCCTTGTAAATAGACTGTTTTCCCTGACGCTCCCTGACGTGTTATATTTTTGTTGCCCCACCCCAATCCAGGTTCCCTTCTCCCTCTGCATCAAGACCATCATTTGTTTTCCTTCCTCCCTTCCAAACGGACGGTTGTTCTGTTCATACCTAAATATATTTGAGGAATTCTAATTACTTCTACTTGTTTGACTTCATTTTGAATGTCGGGTTCTGAATCAGGACACATATTTGGTGAGTCATCTGCTATGCACATAATGGTTGTTGCAATGAAGGGTTAAACTTGTAACTGTCACACACACACATACCTTCTCACATCTCAAGGCCACCTACATCGTTACACAGGACATGAGACACATGAGTTCTTTTTTTGAGGTCTTTATTTGGTGAACACACAATCACGTGGTTACATTGTCCTGGGTTCCTGTCACCGGGTATCGAGCTTGCGACGTCGCAATTTGGGGGGGGGGGGAGGACCGCTCGGAGTGCTCAGCTCTGGCTCACCGCCTACGTGGAGGTGGGTACTGTCCAAGGGACTGTCCAGGGTCATCTACATGTGCTGGTGCAGATGGTGTGTGCACACTTGATGGTTGTGCCTGGACAAGGGCCGGTTGTGCAAGTGGTGGGAGTGCTTGTTGGTGGTTGTGCAGGTGGGGGCAGTGCCTGTACAGGGGTTGGTGGTGGTTGTGCAGGTGGTGGCAGTGCCTGTACAGGGGTTGATGGTGGTTGTGCAGGTGGCGGGAGTGCCTGTACAGGTGTTGATGGTGGTTGTGCAGGTGGCGGGAGTGCCTGTACAGGGGTTGGTGGTGGTTGTGCAGGTGGCGGGAGTGCCTGTACAGGGGTTGGTGGTGGTTGTGCAGGTGGCGAGAGTGCCTGTACAGGGGTTGGTGGTGGTTGTGCAGGTGGCGGGAGTGCCTGTACAGGGGTTGGTGTTGGGAGTGCCAGTTCAGGCCGCTGGTGTGGATGTCTCCCTTTGCTCTGTTGCTGTGCAGTTGGTACAGGTGTGGGGATGTGCTGTCCTGTGGGCAGATTTGATGGCTCCCCTCCCTTCGTTGACCGTGAAGGGAAAGTTTGGCTCACTTTCAATATGCCCTCCATCATCTTCATGGCCAAGGCATGGTGTCTTGCACCCTCTTCCCTTTGGATGGATAGCATGTCTCGCATATTTCTGGACATGTCCTGCCAAGTTCTATCCATCCTATCCAACACTTGGCTCAGCCTCTCCATCACCTGAGGGAAGTGGACCATGTCCTGCAGGGAGTCCGACATGTCGGACAGGGTAGCCCCTATGGCACTAATGTCCTGCCTCACATCGCTCTGCTGTTGGTAGAAGTCCTGCTCCCACTGGCCATCACAGCCAGGTGCAGGCCCTCTCTGCAGCTGTCTGCCATGGATGGGACAAGCAGGTCCTACAGCAGGTGGGGGGGGGGGGGGTGGCAGGTGGGAGCCTGTGGGCAGGTGAATGGTGCCCAGGGGATTCCGGCAGCACAACAGGGCTGGTACTGCCCCCAGCTGGTGGAGAGGATGGCAGGGATACACTGTCTAGGGAAGAGCGGGTAGGGGAACCACCATGTTGGTCCTGGACGTGAGGACTGTGAGGGAGTGATGTCTGTGTTGTGATGCGTGGGTGCTGTGGCTGGTTTGCTCGAGTCTGGGGACAGGCCATGCTATGCTTGGGAGGAGGCTGACCAACGTTGCTTGGCAGAGGATGTGATGCCCTGACCAATTTAGCCAATCTGGCACGAGAGCGCGCATTGGCATCTTCATCGTCATCAGACATGTAGTCCTCATCATCCACCAAGTAGACGTCCTCAGGAAATTCATCCTCCTCCTCTTGAGCAGTGCTTGCAGCCGACATCACAGCTTGGAGGATCAGGGGATTCTCCCCTCTGATTCCCCGTCGGCCCGCACTGGTCATAGGCCTGTCATCCTCGTCCTCAGCATTCCCTGGAACAGAGGTTGCAACCGTATTAGGGATTGACCTGGTATAACATGTGGTGCAACACAAGGGTTTGTATTAACTGTACTTTGCATCAACAGATGAGGATCATGTGACCTGTGTAGGGTACCACCACAAATGACAGCTCACACCATAGCACTGAGGTGTTACACAGATACAGGCAAACTCACAAGCTCCAGCCACAACTCTCTGTCCCTTGGTGTTCCCCCCTAGTGTCACCTGCTGGACCTGTCTCCTCACAGCTTTTGTAGGCCTAGCTGTCCCTGAACCAGCAGCTGTAGAGGGAAGTGACAACATTCTCAATTATCTGCATCACCAATTGACAGACAGGCACATGACACTCCTGATTTGAATTTCACTTTGTACACAACAACTGCTGATTACATGCAGAGGGGAATCAGGATCTCTGTCATGGCTTTGGAGTCGAAGCCAGTGACACACCTCATGACAGAATTACCTGAAGGACAGGTGCGCGATGGTTTCAACGCTGCAGCCAGGCTGTCATGCAGTCCCCGGGATGGTGCACGCTGCTGTGGTCTCATCCTGTCAGCAGCTGTGATAAGACATACAGGTCTATATTTTTCAACCACAGATGGTAGCTCTGAGCCAACATGTCATTCTCAATGACCATTTGTGGGTAATCTAGAACAATGTGCAGCATGTTTAGCTCCTGAACTTTACATTTGGGCACCTGCTCACATGCAGTAGTTGCCAGCCGTTTCCTCCACACAGCAGTGACATCAATAAGATGACACATCAACAGACACACCTCATGCTAGAATTACCTGAAGGACGGGTGCGCGAGGGTTGAACTGCTGCAGCCAGGATGTCATGCAGTCCCCGGGACGGTGTCCGCTGCTGTGGTGTCATCCTGTCAGCAGCTGTGATGAGACATACAGGTCTATATTTTGCAACCACAGATGGTAGCTCTGAGCCAACATGTCAGTCTCAAAGACCATTTGTGGGTAATCCAGAACAATGTGCAGCATGTTTAGCTCCTGAAATTTACATTTGGGCACCTGCTCACATGCAGCATTTGCCAGCCGTTTCCTCCACACAGCACTGACATCAATAAGATGACACATCAACAGACACACATGTATGAGAAGATTACTGATAGGAAGGGATAAATGACCAGGAATCCTCCCCATTACAGTGCTTTCACCTTTGTCATTCAGACTTACATATTTCCAGAGTCTCATGTTGTTTGTTGTCAAGTCAGAAAGGGTTTCATGTGTGAGATTTGCAATAGTCAGGGACATGATGTTGCTCATTTGTGCTTCCCCACGCATGAAGTCACACATATTTGTATGAGAGAACACAGATGTCTTATGTCCATCCTTTGAGTGTCCTCTCTTTGCGTACTCTATTTCCAAGATCATGGTACTACTTAGCTGACGACGATTGGTGTCTTGTACAGCAGACATCCAAACCTCATATGTCAAACACTCACCTATACATGTGAATACAGTGGGAGAGGAGGCAAGCAGAATGTAACATTTGGTTTATACTCACACATTGCGGATAGGCTTAGAGGCTTTGATGCCTTCTGCCTGCACTGGATTAGCGTGTTGCTCTTCAGCCTAGTCATTCAGCAGGTGTAACCGCATGAAGATTCACCTTAGCAGCCCCTACATCCATCTCAAAGGTACACTACTGGCATCAGTGTTGGCCTCAGCCATGCTATTTTCATCATGGTGTTTCCTATCATTGAATTGCAAGCCGGTTGTGTTTTGGTAACTTCATATGACTCATGTTACTATTGAATGTCCATTCCGTACTCACTTGGCATACATTTTGTGTCATCCTTTCATTAGCCACCAGGGTCTGATCTTGCATGGGTTCAAATGCCATATGTGAGCATATTGTGATGCAGGACAACAGTGTTGTAATACACATACAACATACGGCGGACGTGAAAGGCACATTTCATGAGCAGTCAGCCTGATATATTCTTGGGTTCCCCTCCCTTGGCCCAGCACCGGAACAGTGTGTGGGCCCTGAACAGATGTCACAGCCAACCTTGTAGCAGAAGTCAGTGTGTGTCTTTGATTCTGGGAGGACCTCGTTGTACCTACAATGATAAGTGTGTTTTGCTACTTTACATTCCTGCAGCCACATGTGATGCACTAGATTTCTGGCACAAAGGATGAGCACAAGCAGTTGTGGGCACCAGCGTTGCTGAAGTGTGTTATACGTAATATCATGATTGCTCCCACATAACTTCGAATGGGCCCACTACCTGGATGCAACCAATATCACAATGACATGTCTACGGATCCTGATGTGAGGTCCACTATCGTGTTTTGTTGCTGGGCAACACAAAAGCCAGACAATGTAAGTGGTACATGACCAGCTGTGTGGACTGAGAATTTGATCTATATTGGAAACATTCAAAGTTGGACAGTGTATGCATTGTCAATACTAATGACCCTGGGATCTCACTTGTTCATCATTGCCATATTTCTGCAATTAGATTGATTGATTACGTCTACAGACACCATTACAACATAGTGGGGACACCCTTTTGAGTAGTTGTGGCACTCGATAACAGGATTGGATTGCCAGGTCTGGGGCTGTCGCTGAAAAACATGTCATGTTCCGCAATTATGAAGGTTTGATGAGCCAAGACATGTAATATATTGTCTTCAGCTGTTCACAATTATAATTAGCTAAAGGTGGATGTCCATTGACAACTCCAATAATAATGCAGCTATTTGTTCATCTCTGGTTGACTTTCATATGTGGGCACTATATGTCCCTCGGTCACTCCTGACAATTTATGCATTTTGACCATCTCCTGGCCACTTTGACTTACCAGTCGGTGAGGGTGGTATGCCTATCACTGTACAGTGGCGATTCCTCCCAGTCGATGCAGGGACCTCTGCTGCGGCAGTTGTCTGTGCTCTGGCTGAATTGTCAACGGGTTAGAAGAGAGAAAACGAAACATATGGAATATGTGCTTGTGGAACATTTCTGTGATTTCCCCATTTCTTCTGCATGCTAACAGTGTTATGCAGTACTGCCGCAGACTGGGCAGGGAGGAGCAGTGGTGCATTGGGGACGTAATGGCGTGGCAGGGTGGGAAATGTACAGCAGGGTTTTCTGTTGAAAATTTATCGGGTTTTAAGCTCCAGTTTTGTCTATAAGTCGTGACTAAAATTATTAATCTATAATCGATAATTATTGGTTTTGTGCGAAAACTTTGACTAACCAACATAACTAACTAGAGAAACTACACGTGGGAATGCATATACGTTGCTTAATAATAATGTGCAGGTTTAATTAAATGAATGTTGCTAAGTGCTGTTTGTTTAAAAGCACAAAACGCTTTTGAATAACGTGTACTAATGCTTTATTGTGTTGCAAAATGCTAGATAATTACATACACATAAGGGTATTAGTGGGGTTAACACTGTTTTATCATTATGCTGTGGTAACGTTGTTTTGTGTCTCTTTTAATTAAGATGGTCTGTTTTGGCCTATAACAAGATGGCTGCCGTCTACAGCCTGCACTCGAGTGAATGTGAAAATGTCAGAAGGCCTTGCTGAACATGGTTGACAGTCACCTGACCATGGCTTCTGCTGGAATTTTGAAAGTTTCCGTGATGACAGCGACTCCAGGCAAGCTTCCAACTGTCCTTGGAGGAAAAGAAAGCCACAATGAACTTTGTGATTACAGCGGTGGCTTCGCTATGGTTCCGAGGAAATGCGTTCATGAAAGTAACTTTTGCAAAACTCGAGTTTCCTTCTTCCGTCTTTTTATTTTTGTGATTTTTCTGAGCGGAGGTTCTTACAAATGTTGCGATGCAACATCCTTTCCTGCTCGTTTTGCTTGGAGATTCAATGAACATATAGAATTTTTTATGTTGCTTTATTTTGCAAGTTATATTATAAATATTGTTAGACTAGGGAGGGTCTAAGGCCACTTCTTCCCAAACCTGCGTTGGTGAGGATTGATGCTGTGAGGACAGCGACACGGGAGACTTTACTGAGAGACCTGTCCTGACCCTTTATGACATTTAGCTAGAATAGGTAACTATGAGAATAATGATTTTGCTAATGATTGACTTTCATTTGAACTAATTTTAGATAAAATATCATTTATGAATTACAGTGTTGGTGGTTATTTCTTGTCGATTATTGAGTACTCTAATGTGATTATTTTTGTTTAGATCATGACTCAGGACAGTAACAAACTGATCGCATTGGCCTTACTATAGATACAGGGTGTTTTAGGAGTTTTCTCTCTCCATGTTTAGTGCTGATAGAGTAATCGAGCGTATGTTAGTGAAATGGGCCCAAGTGTGTGATGAGTGTGTGTGCGTGTGTCTGTGAAATTACTCTATCCGTGGAAGTAGGGAGAATTTGTATGCCCTGATCTGCAGCATTATGCAGTACTGCCGCAGACTGGGCAGGGAGGAGCAGTGGTGCATTGGGGACGTAATGGCGTGGCAGGGTGGGAAATGTACAACAGAATAGGTGTATGACTTTTTAGATCTAATGAATCTCTCACCTTCTGCTTTGTGCTTTAAACTTGCACGGGGTGATTTACTTCTTTGATATTTTGTGGCATGTTTACACGCCCCTTGTAATACATTTACACCGCAGTTGCGTCACTTCTGTGACACAGCGGTGGGGTAATACAGGTGACACATTTAGACTTGTTCACAATGTTATGCATCTATGGGGATGCCTCACGTTGTGCGGTCCTGCGCAACATTAAACATGCATCATCTGTGATGTAGGCAGGGTGTGTGTTTATTTGGTTATGCCTCGTACAAGTGATGCATTGTAATCGACGGCATTTCACGTAGTCACTTTTCATAGGGTGGTGCCATGCAAACTTACACCAGCTTGAGGCACATGTAATGAGTGGCCCAGAACGTTAGGTGTAGGCGGTCCATGGACATTGTTGGAGTTGCGTCACACTTGCGACACTACTCCAGCAGAGCACCCCCCTAATGCCATCAGTTGCGACACCCATCTGTCTATCCCAGCGCCACAGTGCATCGCATTGTAAATGTGACGCCTCCGCGGTTGCACAAGAGTTGGATTGCGTGTGGCATTGTTACTGGCGCATCTCTGCTGATATTTGTCAAGTCAAGTCAAGTCAAGTCATAGAATTTGTATAGCGCACTACGTACCCAGAGGGTTTCAAGGCGCTTAGGAAGGGGAGGAGGGTTATTTGTCAAATATCCACGTTTTAAGCTGCTTTCTGAACGCTAGGTGGTTCTGGGTGAGGCGAAGGTAGGCGGGGAGTGAGTTCCATGTTTTAGCAGCCAGGTATGCAAAGGATCTGCCTCCCATGGTGGTCTTGTTGATGCGAGGTATAGTGGCGAGGGCTTGGCTGGAAGATCGTAGTTGGCGGGAGGGGGTGTAGAAGGACAGTCGAGAGTTGAGGCAATCTGGTCCGATGTTGTAGAGTGATTTGTGTGCGTGGGTAAGCAGTCGGAAGGTGATCCTCTTATTGACGGGTAGCCAGTGGAGGTCTTTAAGGTGATCAGAGATGTGTTCGTTGCGAGGGATGTCTAATATGAGCCTGGCTGATGCGTTTTGGATTCGTTGGAGTTTCTTCTGGAGCTTTGCGGTAGTACCCGTGTAGAGGGTGTTTCCGTAGTCCAGTCGGCTCGTGACAAGAGCGTGGGTAACTGTTTTCCTTGTTTCGAGGGGGATCCAGCGAAATGTTTTTCTGAGCATGCGAAGAATGTTGAAGCAGGAAGAGGATACGGCGCTGACTTGTCTGTTCATTGAGAGTGAAGAATCCAGGATGACGCCTAGGTTCCGTGCGTGGTCTGTCGGGATGGGTGCTTTTCCGAGGGCTTCAGGCCACCAGGAATCGTCCCATGCAGAGGGGGATGTACCTAAGATGAGGACTTCAGTTTTGTCTGAGTTCAGTTTCAGACGGCTTTGTTTCATCCATTCGGCAACTTCTTTCATTCCTTCGTGTAGGTTAGTTTTGGCGGTGCTAGGGTCATTGGTGAGAGAAAGGATTAGTTGAGTGTCGTCCGCGTAGGAGATGATGTTGAGGTTGTGTCGGCGTGCGATGGCCGCGAGGGGGCTCATGTATACGTTGAAGAGGGTGGGACTGAGTGAGGATCCTTGAGGGACGCCGCAGATGACTTCAGAGGCCTCGGACTTGAATGGAGGAAGGCGGACTCTCTGGGTTCTTCCGGTGAGGAACGAGGTGATCCATTCAAGTGCTTTTCCTTGGATTCCGATGTTATTGAGGCGAAGTAGAAGGGTGCTGTGGCAGACTGTATCGAATGCTGCAGAGAGGTCGAGGAGGATGAGGGCGACTGTGTCTCCGTTGTCCAGTAGAGTTCGAATGTCGTCTGTTGCTGCGATGAGGGCGGTCTCAGTGCTGTGTTTGGCTCGGAAGCCGGACTGTGAGGAGTCGAGGGATTTGTTGGCTTCGAGGAAAGCGGCGAGCTGGTTGTTGACGGCTTTCTCGATGACTTTGGCCGGGAATGGAAGAAGCGAGATGGGGCGGTAATTTTTGAGTTCGGTGGGGTCCGCTGTTGGTTTTTTCAGAAGGGCAGTGAGTTCGGCGTGTTTCCAGTCTTCTGGGAAGGTAGCGGAGTTGAAGGAGCAGTTGATGACGTCTCCGAGGTGCGGTGCTATGACGGAGTCTGCTTTGTTGAAGATGTGGTGGGGGCATGGGTCTGTGGGGGATCCTGAGTGGATGGAATTCATCAGGCGGATGGTGTCCTCAGTGGAGATTGGGTTCCAAGCGTTAAGGGTGTTCACGGGGGGAAGGTGGTCAGCAGATGGTAGGGTGGGTTGGTTTCCGGGTTGGTTGTCAAAGCTGTTGTGGATGTCTGCAATCTTGTTGTGGAAAAAAGAGGCTAGGGAGTCGCAGAGGGTTTGAGAGGGGGTGATGTCGTTGGAGTTGGCCGAGGGATTGGAAAATTCCTTGACGATGTTGAAAAGTTCCTTGCTGTTGTGGGCGTTGTTGTCAAGTCGATCCTTGAAAGCTGTTTTCTTGGCTTTTCGGATCAGTTGGTGGTGGGTGCGGGTGGCGCTTTTGAAGGCGTCCTTGGTGCTGGTGGTTGGGTCTTTTTTCCAGGCCTTTTCAAGGGAGCGGCAGAGTTTCTTGGACTTCTTGAGATCATCGTTGAACCATGAGGCTTTCTTGCTGCCAGGTTTGCTTTGACGTTTTTTCAGTGGAGCTAAGGTGTCGGCGGTGTTGGATAACCATAGGGTGAGGTTGGCGGCGGCTTCGTTGGCGTTAGAAGAGAGGGCTGGGGAGTTTCGAAGGAGCGATGCGGAGATTTGGTCCGTGGTGATTTTGTTCCAGTTTCTTTGCAGGGTAGGTTGGGAGTGGATGATGGGTTTCGGCTTGTTGTAGATGAAGTGAACGCAGCTGTGGTCGGTCCAGAGGAGATCCGTGGTGTGGCAGAAGGAGATATGATTGCTGGATGTGAAGATGGGGTCGAGTGTGTGACCTGCGATGTGGGTGGGGGAAGTGACTAGTTGTTTAAGTCCGAGGTTGGCGAGGTTGTCCACGAGGGTGGAGGTGTTGTGGTCGTTGGTCTTTTCAAGGTGAAAGTTGAGGTCTCCCAGAAGGATGTAATCTTTGGAGGGAAGCGCGTGTGGGGTGATGAAGTCCGTGATGTCTTCACTGAATTTTGCGCGGGGTCCTGGTGGTCTGTAGAGGAGAGTGCCTCTGAGTGTTGTTTTGGGGTTGATGTGGATCTGGAAGTGAAGATGTTCAGAGTTGGCGAGATTGACGTCAGAGCTGGTTGAGATGCGGATAGATTTCTTGTGGACGATGGCGATTCCTCCTCCTGTGTGGCTGGTACGGTCTTTGCGGGTGATCTTATAGTCTTCAGGGATGGCAATGGTGATGTCTGGTGCGGAGGAAGCATTCATCCATGTTTCCGTAAGGAAGGCGATGTCCGGGGAAATGGTGTCTAGTAGATTCCATAGGTCAATGGCATGCCTATGGACCGATCGGGTGTTGAGAAGGATGCATTGTAGGTGGTTGGGGTCGGGAATCTGTGGTGTGGACGTAGCAGAGATGTTGTCGGTGCCGCTGAATTTGCAGGAGTAGCAGGAGAAAGGGCCATGGGTGTGTCCAGGAGCGGCAAGGACGCAGTTGGGGGTGCGACCGGGGTCGAGGGCTAGGAGGGAGGAGGCATCGTAGGTAATGCGGGAGGGCTGGGCAGCTCGAGGGGCAGGGGGTCTGGCGCTGGGCGCGGTCCAGGCGCGGACGGGCGTAGACGGGCTTACCTTTGGCGCACCTTCGGCGCGGGTTGGGCGCGGACGCTGCGCGTGGACGCTGCGCGTGGGAACTACTGTCATATATGGATAGCGGAGGGGGAGGGGCGAGGGCGGCTCAGCTGGGAGGCGTGGCGGGCTCAGGGGAACACAACAACAGCAGGATCAAAATGGAGGGGAGGTCAGAGCAGGGCGCCGGGGGAAATCACACACAACAATGCAATCAAAGCAATGTAAGCGCTGTGGGATAATAGCGCTATGAAATTAAGAAACTTACTAAAAATGGAGCTATGCAGATATCACAACTTGGTTACAATGCAGCAATACGATACCACGCTGTGAGGAGCAGCGAGGGGAGCGATCACTCAAGGCGGAAGCAGCGAGTGAATCACAGCGCTGCGAGGTTTGGGGAATGCTTTTGGGTGCTTGTAAGAGGGCGGCTCAGCTGGGAGGCGTGGCGGGCTCAGGGGAACAAAACAACAGCAGGATCAAAATGGAGGGGAGGTCAGAGCAGGGCGCCGGGGGAAATCACACACAACAATGCAATCAAAGCAATGTAAGCGCTGTGGGATAATAGCGCTATGAAATTACGAAGCTTACTAAAAATGGAGCTATGCAGATATCACAACTTGGTTACAATGCAGCAATACGATACCACGCTGTGAGGAGCAGCGAGGGGAGCGATCACTCAAGGCGGAAGCAGCGAGTGAATCACAGCGCTGCGAGGTTTGGGGAATGCTTTTGGGTGCTTGTGGGAGGGCGGCTCAGCTGGGAGGCGTGGCGGGCTCAGGGGAACACAACAACAGCAGGATCAAAATGGAGGGGAGGTCAGAGCAGGGCGCCGGGGGAAATCACACACAACAATGCAATCAAAGCAATGTAAGCGCTGTGGGATAATAGCGCTATGAAATTACGAAGCTTACTAAAAATGGAGCTATGCAGATATCACAACTTGGTTACAATGCAGCAATACGATACCACGCTGTGAGGAGCAGCGAGGGGAGCGATCACTCAAGGCGGAAGCAGCGAGTGAATCACAGCGCTGCGAGGTTTGGGGAATGCTTTTGGGTGCTTGTGGGAGGGCGGCTCAGCTGGGAGGCGTGGCGGGCTCAGGGGAACACAACAACAGCAGGATCAAAATGGAGGGGAGGTCAGAGCAGGGCGCCGGGGGAAATCACACACAACAATGCAATCAAAGCAATGTAAGCGCTGTGGGATAATAGCGCTATGAAATTACGAAGCTTACTAAAAATGGAGCTATGCAGATATCACAACTTGGTTACAATGCAGCAATACGATACCACGCTGTGAGGAGCAGCGAGGGGAGCGATCACTCAAGGCGGAAGCAGCGAGTGAATCAATTGCTACTTAGCGGGCTGGTGTATTACTGCAACTGGACAGTGCCCATGTTTTCTGAAGTGGGGGAGGGATTTGCCATTTCCATCGCTAAGGATTGTGGGACTTGTAGTGCTACATACAGGGGGTGAGACAGGAGTCTCTGACTGACGGATTTTTTTATACACTTTGGACTACTTCCTTATTCACACTGACAGTGCAACACAGACAATCTTTTCATGCACTTTTTCTTTTCATCCCACTTACCTGGTACCACGTAGCGGACGTCACTGACAGGCAGCCCATGGACCAAGTGGGGGTGTATCATTGTCAGGATATCCTCCTCCAGTGGGGTGAGGCGGATGCGTGGTCCAGAGTATGCGGCTGGGAGGATCCGTTGTAATTCAATTCAATTCTCCTTTACCCTCAGCCGCTCATCCTGCCATTTTTTTTTTAGGTCCTGCACTGTGCGCCTCTCCTCCCCCAATGCTGTGACAGCAGTGGATAATTGCTGCCACAGGGCTGCCTTCTGTGTCCTACTGGTGCAGTAGGGTGGGAGTCCATAGAGGCGTTTGTGATGCCTGACAATGAACTCCACAAGCATGGTGGTCTCCTCTGCTGTGAAATTCCTCTTTCTTTTCAGGAGGTCCATTTTTCTCAGCCGGTGTCAGCTTGCAAAGACAAACTCTGTGTGGCCAAACCTGTTCCTTCACTGTGTGCTGCTTTTAAATGTTTTGTGCTGCTGGTCAATCAGTGTTAATTGGCTTCAGCTGGATCATGGTGGGGGATGGTAGGCACTAGCAACATGAGGGCTAACTGGAGCTGTTGGCTGGGATTGGCTGGAGTGAGTCAGCTGATGCATGGTGGGGGATGGTAGGGACTTGGACAGGTGTTTACCCTTGGCTCAAATGATCAATGGCCACAGTTAATGTAGTCTGGTCCCAAATCTGACTTTCCGGCCCGAGAGTGGAATTTCCGGCCCGAGAGCGGAGTTTCCGGCCCGTATGCGGACTTTCCGGCCCGTAGGCGGAATATCCGGCCCGTGAGCGGACTTTCCCCTTCGGAGGTGGAAATTCCGCTCCGGGGGCGGAAATTCCGGCCCGAGTGCGGACGTAAGTTTAGTGGTCGTAAATGGATTCTGTGAATATCAAAAGTTCTAAGTTCATTCTGTGAATAGCAAAAGTAGTAAGTTCACTCTGTGAATACCAGTAGTAGTAGGTGCATTCTGTGAATACCAGAATGGTAGTAAGTTTAGGATTTAGTCTTAAGTTTGTTCTGTGAATCGGGCCCATTGTCATTTGCAATACCAGTGGCTTAAACTCTCGCAAATGCGAGACCTATTGCATTGCAAATGCTTGTTTTAAAATGCTACCAACCCCAGAAGTACAACATGAAACACTGTGGAATGGATAATCCTTACAATTGGCAGCAGTATTCGATAAAGAGTGGAATAGGTGTGGTGTGGCGCAGCGGCCAGGGTGCCTGACTCCGGAATCTGAGGTTCATGGTTCATCCCTGCTGCCGGTGGCAGGTTAGCCCAGCACCATGTGACTCTGGGCAATAGCTTGCTTAATCTTCCCGACGGCGCCAGTGCCGAGACACATTTCCGGAGGTACCTGTGTGCTTTACAAATGCTGGTATTTATTTCAGAGAACCGCTCAGGAGCCGTCTCTTAGAATAAATTAATTTAGACAATTTGTGCTCAAATTGTCAAAGATCCTGTAGAAATTCCTGTTTTCTGGTCCAAGTTGCCTACTCCCTGCCAGGCCCCTGGGCATGTGTGAGGAGGCATCTATCAACATCAAGGCTACAAGGGTGTGCTGGGTGGATGGGGTACAAATTGAGCACTAGGAAAAGATTAGAGAAAGGAACCTGGCAGGAAGCTGATGTCAAAGTCACACTAGTGGAAACCCTGTCAAGGACTCATGAAGGTGCAGATAGAACAAATCTGTGTTTCTTAGGTACGTCCCGCTATCACACGCGGGTTGCCTACAGAATGGGTTGTATTTATCACCATTGCATTCTGAGCAACATTAACTTTCGTGCCCAGGTAGTAGTAATGTAGAGACTAATGACATTTATTTTGACACTACAACTGAAGACAGGATTGCAGGCTGTCTTACATGAGCCACCATACCATCTGATAGGAGAAGTACATGCCGTTGCGTGCAGAAATACTCTAAGGAATGGAGTGTATGCCTGCTCAAGCCAGCATGAATTTTTAATATTAAAGGTCATGCTGGTGCAAATAAAAGAAGACAATCCTCCTACAGTACAATTCTTATTATTATTAAAACCATTATTTAATTTATTTGTATTAAACTCCTCATTAACAGTACGAGAGAAGAAAGGGTATTATCCACAAAAAAAGGCAGTAAAGAATGAATGTTTTCCTCTTGCAAGGTGCAGTAGCATTGGGGCGACATTGGAGATGTTAAAGCGAGCTGTGCTGGTTGGGCACATTGAAAAAAGCTGCATTGAGAACATTAAAGATTTGAAAATGGACAGTAGCAGTTTTGGCAATAAGGTATTTGGAAATAGGCTACTTACCACACTTGAAATGGATTAATTGTTGTTCACTGCGCACTCTGGAAGAGAAATACGACCGACGTTTTATTCACGTGGTCAAATTTTAAAAACATTGAGACTATCCCGTGATCAATGCTCTGGCAAGCAGAAACGCGTCGGGAAGTGAGCGTTTCTGCCAGTGTATCCCCATTGATTAAAAGCCTGAAACTACTGCAGGTGGAGTTGGTGCACTTCTTTCAAGGAGATTTAAGAAGTGATGGTTATGTTTATTCGGGAAGCTTCGTTCCCGTAACACCCAATCGCCCTGTTGGGTTGGAGGCTTTCTGAGCGAAGCAACGTGTGGGGGATTAGGGGAGATATATATATATATATATATATATATCACGCACACACACACACACACACACATATATATATATATATATATATATATATATATATATATATATATATATATATATACATATATATATATATATATATATAGCAATCATACACAAGAACCACATCTCCGTGACGGAAACCGACACCTTCAACTACAACACCTTTGAATGTCTAACCGCCAACATCAAGACGAGCGACAACAAACCACTACTCTACCACCTCCTCTACCATCCGCCTGGCTACACCTCTCCATTTGGAGAACACATGTCTGACCTGATAACACACTGTTCACTCCGTGACACCAACAACTTAATCCTAGGTGACCTCCACCTTCACTGGAATAAGGAAAACAACTCGCTGATCCAAACCCTGAACTAGCTTCTACACAACAACAACCTTACCCAACACTGCACAGAGGAAACCCACAATGGAGGATCACTCCTGGATGCCATTATTGCCCGACCAGACTCAGTCATGATCAACCACATCCTGCCCGTTGACTGGTCCAACCACCTCATCATCTTGTTCCACATCAACCAAGTGCTCCTAGGCCAGCCCCCTATGCAGGACCCTCCTCATTGGGTGAGAACTCTAACTCAGATTCCCCTGGCTGAATTGGAGGAAAGGATAAGGTCTCTCCTTCTCATCTCCACAGAGGATCTCACCGCAATAGAACTCAACTCTCACTACAACACAACTATGACTGACATTCTTGACGAAATAGCGCCATTGAAACAAAAAATAATCAGAAACACTCCATCTAGATCATGGTTTAACAGAGACATAAACTCAGAAAGAACTGAGAGCTGCAGAAAGACTCTGGTGGAACAAACCATCCACAATCCTCTAAGACCAACTCAAAGCAATACGCAGGAAGTACAAAAAACATATCAAGAATGAAAAGACTTCCTTCTTTTGCAATGTTTTAGACAGCGCAAAAAAAAGGCCTAAGGAACTCTTCAACAAGCTTCCAAACCCCCTTCATCCTCAGTTCTGGCCTCCAAAGACCTGTGTGAGAACTTCGCCAACTTCTTCAATGACAAAATCACCAAGATTGAGCTCTCCCTAGATGACAATCGCAGTCCCCCTTACAGGAGAGCGTCCCCTGGGGCAGAAGTTATCACTCCCAAGCTCCCCCCAAAACACTGGAAAGCCTTCAACCCCATCTCCGAAGCAGAGATAGTCAAAATGATCTCGACCTCCAAACCCTCTTCACACGCCTCGGATCCTATACCGGCCCAGCTAGCCAAAAAGCTCAATCTCTCACTAGCCCCACTCTGGACCAAGATCATTAACAGCTCCCTTAGAACCGGAGTCATACCAGACTGCCTCAAAGTCGGCCAAGTCACGCCATTACTGAAAAAAACGGGCTTAGACACTAATGATTTGAATAACTTCAGACCTGTCTCCAATCTTCCTCTTCTAGCTAAAATCCTGGAAATCCTGGAAAGGTGTGTTCTCCTCCAACCAACTCAACACATAGACAGCACCAACCTCTTAGACACCCACCAATCAGGTTTAAGAAAAGGCTGTAGCACAGAGACAGCGATCCTCAATGTCATTGACGATTTACACAAATCACTCAATGCCGGCCAATGCTCCCTACTCATACTCTTGGACTTATCGGCTGCCTTTGACACGGTGGACCACAACGTACTCATCAAGGTACTTCAAGAAAGGGTAAGTGCAGAAGAGGACGTCTTAAAGTGGTTCTCCTTCTTTCTCCAGAACCGCACCCAAATAATAAACATCAGAAACTTCTCATTAGACCTACACCCCGTCAGCATGGGTGTCCCTCAAGGATCAGTTCTTTCCCCACAACTGTTCAACATCTACATGGAGTCCCTCACCACCATACTCAAAAGACAAACACCCCCTCCCACCTCTATGCTGACGACACCCAGATCTACCTTGAAACCTCCTCCATTGATGACATTCATAGACTCAACGACACTCAAAGAGAAGTCCAATACTGGCTATCACTAAACCACCTGAAACTCAACAAAGACAAAACGGATATCCTCCTCATCTCCAACGAAGAGGAGAACCCCCAAATCGTAGAATGGCTAAAAGCAATTGATGCTCTAAACGGCAATCTCACCCTGGCAGATTCTGTAAAATCACTGGGAATCACCCTAGACCCAAAACTAGACATGACTAAACACATCAAGAACACCGCAAAGAGCGCCTTGCTTAACCTGAAGCTACTCAACAAAATAAAACCCTTCATCTCGCCTAACGACCTCAAACAAGCTACTCAATCCCTGGCGCTGTCCAGACTAGACTACCGGAATGCTTCCCTCACAGGTACAGCAAAATCCCACTTAGCCCCCCTGGGATCAACTCTCAATGCAGCAGCTAGAATGGTCACCAGAGTAAAGAAGTATGAACACATCTCGCCCGCACTCAGAGAGCTAAAATGGCTCCCAATTGAAATGCGTGCCAATTTTAGAACAGCTTGCCTCACACACAAAGCCCTGCACACAGGGAATCCCGCCTACCTGGCCGCTAAACTCAAGAAGGCCGGTCAGACAAGGAGCCTCAGAAGTTCCGCAATCAAAAAAACGCTTCTCGATCCTGCTCTGGAAATGCGCCCAAAACCTGGAACTCCATCACAGTTCACATCAGGACTACTCCTCCTTCATAAAATTCAAAAGGCAGCTCAAAGACTTCTTCCTCAACCGTTCTCTCCCAAATGGATAGCCGCTGCCGAAACGCTTAAGCTTGCACATTACAGAACACAGACACTTTGTCACTAAGACTTCTACCTCATCCCCATTCTGACCCCTACCTCTTTCCCCCATCCCTAAAGGTGGCTTGGCTCGAGTCAATGTGCTCAATGTTGTGACTTCCTTTCCTGCAATGCTGTTCAGTGCGCCAAGACTTCAAATGCGCCATGACTCAATATGTATACGTCTGCCAAACTGTGTGTTTTTATCCATGCTGTAATGCGCTCCAATTCCTTCGGGTCTGGCTAGCGCTATATTAAACTCTTCAATAAATAAACAATAAATAAATATATACATATATATACGCACACACACACACACACACGCGCACACACACACACACACACACATATATATATATCTATATATATATATATATAGACAAAAAGCCAAATTGAAACATTTTAAGCAAACAACACTGATTTGCAGTGAAAAGTAGTTGGACAAATTAATGAGTGTGGTAAAGTACATTGTCTGTCTTTTTTCTGTGTTGCCTCCTGGCACATTCAATACCTGTGGTGGTGGGGACAAAGGGGGTGGGAAGGCAAGACAAATAGAGCTGGGGTACAGGCTCCATCTTGCCCCCCTCTAAAGACTCAAGTATTCCCACCCCTTTCATTCTGTCTTCTTACATTGGGTCTGCCATGCCTTCTCCTTTGCTCTCCGAATTTCAGATGTATTTAAGGTAGGGGATTCATTAGCAATAATCGGGTTTCCCAGTTCCAGAATACCAGAACTGCCATATAAACTACATTACTTTTTGTAATTTACTTACCAGGATTACACCACAATGGCACTGAAGTAACTAAGCTGGTGTAGCTCCACTAAGTTATTCCGATGATCGATGCCACAGATTCAAAAGAACAAGCCTGGACTCAGGCAGGGTTTAAAAGTGTGTACTCTATGAGGCCTGGGTTGGAGGATGTGAGACGACAAAGCAAGGCCTCTCTTCCAACCCCACAATAGCACTGGTGCCACGGTGTATGAGGGGAAGAGCAGCACATCTGCCACAAGGGACAGAAGCATGAACACCCACTCTGAGGCTTCAAAACAAAGCCACACAGGGATTAGCATGCCCTGTAACCCTCCTGCCCTCGCACCACCTTGTGCCTGCGGTGGCCTCAGAATAGGCCAACCTGATCCTCAAGGTTGCCACAACCAATCGACTTTGGACACATGTTATTTATAGTACTAAACAGATACTAAAGGATAAGTTGGGGGCTGGCAAACCCAGTTGTCCAAAGGAGACCAGGAGGCTATGCTTGTTTTCAAGATCTCTGAAGTGTGCGTTTCTGGCTGACCCCAGCAACAGACCTGTCCAACCTGACATGCAGCAAACACAAGGAGATGATGGACGGAGCGCTGGAACTTTTCAGACACTCATCCCCAGTCACCGATCTGGGTTGATTCCATCATCATTCTTTAGCTCACTTGGCCACCCTAGTTCAGAGGCAGCCATATGCAGATTAGTCTTCACCCTGTTCCTAATGGGAACAATCCAGCCTGAACTGCCAAGCCAGGTCTTTCCTGGACCAGAAACAAACTGTCAGGGTCAGTCAGCGTAAGGCATTGCATCACCAAAGAACTCTTCCCATTTGTTGCAAAATTCATAAGGTTCGCCGCTTTAGATCAAGCAGGAACTTGCCCCACCATTGGTTTCCCCGTTCTGTTGCAAAGCGGCAGATTCACGCATTGCGGAATTTCAAGATGGCCGCCGATGATAACAGTGAGGTTGCCGGTCTAGTGTTTTTTCCTCCTCCTCAGCGCAGCTGTGCTCGCGACTGCAATCGTGGCAAACTGCGCACTTCAACTGCCTTTTGAGGGAAGACGGTCGCATTTTTCTAGCGGCGTTCTCCCGTTTGGGCAAATACAGAGTTTGTGAGTATTCGGGTTGTTCTCAGCGATACCGCTTCCGCGGCTGCGGAAGGTAAGACAAATTACTCTAAGTCTATATTGGATTACAGTCGAGTCTGAAGGAATGTTAGTACTGAGTAAGGGTTCTGACTAGAAAATTCCACAAGTCCGGAACAACTGTTCAATAGAAGGATTCTGACGCTTCGTAGTGAGTCTACATACCTTGCAACGCTCAGTGGGCAAGTTGGGAGCATTGCTTGAACTGAGACTATATATTCTGGTTCCTTGGAAGAAACGTAGAAAGCTGCACATTACCTCTGTGGTGTGAATGAGCACTTTACCTAAGAAAACAAAGAAAGGCAATAAGTTAGAAGAGTTATTCTGTGGTAAATAAAAATTCCTTTACCGGGACTGAATTTGATACAGAAACATTATAAAATAGCTCAGTAAAATGAGAGGCAGAATCCGTGATATTAGAGGTTCGGAATGGGCTTTATTCCAGTGATCGATTATAATCGGATGCTCCAAGTTCCATCACCACGGGGGTTCAGGAAGTGAAGTACATACTTTATTGACAAGAAGTAACTTTTATAGTACATACATTACAATGAAGCGAATACAGTAGGCGTAACAATTGATAAGGAAATTGACGTTTTACCTGCGTAACTGAAAATGGGTGTAATAAGGAGTAAAAAGGAACATAATTGGTTATGATGTCATATATAGGTGGATCTATAAGATAATACTTGGCCTAGATGCGCGCGCAGCAGTATGACGTGTAATTGACGTGTAACTAGGGGGTGAAGGGGACTTGACATTAGCTCTACATGTGGAGACGAAAAGTCTGGGGGGTCAAGTCAACCTAATCCCAAATCAAATCTAACATCCTATGTTTAAAGAACTATGTTATCCACAAAAGAAGGACTCTCGGACAGAATCTATTCTATACTAACTGTGCGTGCGTGTACAAGCGTCTAAGTGTCTACACTGAATGCGAGGGGGTAGGAATATTCCATGGTAACAGGGCTATGAATTACTTGCATGAGGACAGAGAAGCCGGGCCTTTTGCTTGGTAACTGGAAGAATGTTTACTTAAACTACTAGGCAGGAATGCATCGGCTGAGGGGGAAGCAGATAATTCGAAGGTGAAATACAGTTCTTGGCAGAGAATAGGCTGATGTCAGGCTTCGTGAGCCGCGCAGAGAATGAGACAAAGTTCATGGTCACAGATGCAGGCTCAGACTGGAGCTTTCAGAGGCAGAAGGCAAGAGGAGTTTTGATGACAGAATCAGGGCCTACTTGCCTGGACTGTAAAATGGCATAAGTGAACCATATAAAGCCGGTGGCCTTTCATATTTAGGAATGGAATATCCGGCCTATTCATGGCGGATCTGACAGAGGACATGTTGACGGTGGACGCACATGTATTTGCGTCTTCATAACTGGAACTGGAGGAAACATACATGTACTTGTGACATGCACATGGAACCGTTGGGGTCCAAGATAGGGGACATAACTGACCAGAAAAATCCATATTTCCACATTCCCTCCTTGTCCCCTACTTGCCCTTCAAGAGATATCAATCTTCATCAATCCATTGATCTGTTCATATAGCACCATTTGTTCTTCTTTCTTCTTTCGTGACGAATGAAATCTTGGTGGTGGAATACACGATGTGGCACACAGACCACAAATCGCTGGTCCACATTGTAGACATAGACAGCAACTGAATAATATGAGAAGGCCAATACCTAGGAAGGATAAAACTCTCCATCCCCAGGCTGATATCACATTCCAAAACCAACTGGACCAAGTCCAAGTGCCTGGGTTCTGGTGTATCTGGTTTACAATCTTATGAAGGCGAGTGATGGCTTTATATACAGATGGCGAATTTTCTGGTATGAATACGCAGCAGCTTGATCCGATGACCCTACAAGCTCCGCCCCTATCAGCCAGGATGACGTCAAGGACAAGACGATTTTGAAGCACAACAATCCGCATAGCAGACTGCTCTTCCGTTAAATTGCCTAAGGCGGAAATAGTCTCATTCACTACTGCTTCAAGGGTTCTAGTTAATCTACGTATCAGCTTACTATTAGTAACAGTACCTATATAGGGAAAGATACCTTTATTAAAATCTACATACTTGTCCCATGCCGTCTCAGTGTAATCGACAATGGGGAGATCTCTCCGCTCTCTGTTGTGTACTAAATGAATATTTCTGTAATAATCAGGAGGAGCTAGGAAAACAGGTGGCAAAAGGAATGCAATGTAGCAGGTACCATCCCAATCTAGAGGTAGACGCATATATGCAGTCTGACCACATATAAAGTAGGAGTGGCGAGAAGCTCTAAATGAAGATTTGCCTTGATCACTGAATTCTACTATAGTAGTGCATTTACTATGGCCCATATGTATGGAACCAACCTTTCTTACACACAATTCACCCTTCGCTGGGAATACTGACATGGTGGGTAAGACTAGTTCAATTTCGGATACGACATTTAGAATCATGAGATTAGGTGTAAAATTACCTAATCCATATACTTCATTTTCTAGATCAGTTCCTGTTCTTTTGGGGCGACCCTCCTTGTCAGGGTAGCAAACCTTGAGTAAAACTAGGTTCAGGTTTCCCCATACCCAATGATCTTGGTAAACTGCTGTATCTGAGTCTATAGAATTGATTAAACTGAACCATGCTCCACAGGAGCCATTATGTGTAAATGGGTGTGGAAAGAAAGGCAGGGCTCCTTCATAATTCTGATAGGGAGGGAGTCGGCCACACACCCAACAATTTGTGGCATTACTAGTCTGATGGGAATGATGTAGCATACTAATGAAAGTGTTATTGCGCAGCGCAAGTCTATAAGACAATTCATGCGGAGGTAAGTCACTAAAAGAATGTTCAGCAGCAACATTTTAAACATGTCTAGAAATAGGGTAATATATGTGCAACAACATACTTGTAATAATTATTAAAAGACTCAATAAAAACAGAATTAATAATGTCACTATGCAGTGGCTACGCAGTGATTTACAATACGCCTGTCGTTTCAACATTTTCCGGGTATTTTCTCTACTCAGGTCCAAGGGATACATGTCAGAGACAATTCAACCGCTTCACCTTGGAGAGGACTTAAACAATCAAATTGCTCGACTTGTTGGGCCTAAGCTTTACTTTATAGAGTTCGGTTTCAGTCTTTTCAACCAAAGGAAGTTTCGAATCAGTCTGTGAGGGAGTGCAGGGCACAATGTCTATATCCGAGGATAGTCCATGAAATTTCTTGATATGGCTTGAATGAATCCAGCCCTTGCGGCCCTCGATCTTCACGGCTGTTCTTGTGGTCAGCAGGACCAACTTGGGTGATTTCCACCTGGGCTCCAGCTGAGTCTTTCGGTCGAAATTCCTCACAAAGACAAGATCACCCGGAACAACGTCATGGGGTTTCACCTCAGTGTTGTCGGGAAAGGCTGCAGCTACCTGTGAACGACAAGATTGTAGTGCAGACATCAAGGAAGCCAAGTAATCTGTCAGCATATTACAGTCAATATCAGTTATTTTGCGTGGTATAGGCGTCCCCCACATATTCGGTGGTCTACCGAAGATCACCTCATACGGGGATAGCCCTGTTCGAGAGTGTGCTACCATTCTCATGTAAAAGAGTGCAACTGGTAACGCTACTACCCAGTCGACACCTTTCTCTCTGCATATTTTGGACATTCTGAATTTCAGTATCTGGTTATGTCTTTCTACGAGACCTGCTGCCTCGGGGTGTCGGACACAGTGGAATTTCCACTGATATCCTAACAGAAGTGAAACGTGTTTCATTAATTCGGATGAGAACGGCTGGCCGTTATCTGAGTGAACAACACGTGGTAAACCGTATCGTGGGAAGAATTCTCGAACCAACTGTTTGGCAGTAGTCGGGGCAGTGTAATCTGAAACCGGGTATGCCTCTGTCCAACGGGACAGAGCGCAAACAACTACGAGAACATATTTGAATCCTCGACATCGTTCCATCTGGATATAGTCCATCTGGAGTACTTCAAAAGGATGATGAGGAGGATGAAATCCACCCTGTTCTACGGGAACGCTTTTTCCTGGGTTGAACTGACAACAGATCATACAGGTACGGACCTTTTGTTTGGCTGCTGCTCGTAAATGTTTATTGAACCAAATGTGTTGAATGCTGTCTAGCATAGCTTTCTCTCCTAGATGTGCTGGACTATGTATAGTGTTAATTATAACTTGGACCATTGAATCAGGAAGGAACCATACAGACTTTTCCTTCATCATCCATCCTTGGTCCGTTTGGATCCCTCCTAATTCAGTCCATTTCTTTATTTCGTCTGGTGTAGCATGTGTCTGTATGTCAATTACGTCAAGAGTAGGATCTTTAACTGTCATACAATGTGTCGGTGTCGGGACTATTGTCTTTGTCATGTCGGGGGTTTGAGTTTGAGCAGTCTGTTTAGCTGTTCTGTCGGCTAGATCATTGCCTTGGGAAATGATATCAGTAACCTTCGTATGAGCCTTACATTTCATAATTGATATTGCAGTGGGTAGATGTATTGCATCTAATAAGGCATGAATGAGGGGTCCGTGCTGAATGTGGGCACCGTGGGAAGTTAAATAACCTCTCTCTCGCCACAGCACGCCGAAGTCATGTACAACTCCGAATGCATAACGTGAGTCAGTGTATATGTTGACTTTTTTATTCGTGGCTTGAATACAGGCTTGTGTCAGAGCGATAAGCTCTGCGGCTTGAGCTGACAAAGTATTTATACGATTAGTTTTAATGACTTCAGTATCTGTGGTGACTGCGTAAGCAGCCACTAACTCTCCTGTACTTGTTCTCATACAAGAACCATCTACATACAATGTCAGGTCTGGATCTGACAATGGGACATCGGTTAAGTCTTGTCTGGGTTTTGTTGTTATTGTAATAACTTCAATACAGTCATGAGCTAGTGGGTCTGTTCCGATTACAGGAATAAGTGTGGCAGGATTCAATGTGTTACAGCGTCTGATTTCTATATGTGGCTGAAACAATGTAAGTTCGTATCCTGTAAGTCGCGCTATAGTCAAGTGTTGTGTTTGCGTTCTATTCACAAGAACCTCTACTGCATGTGGTACTTGAACTGTCAATGGATGTCCTAACACTATGGCATCGCTTTGTCTGATTGCTAAAGCTGTCGCTGCTACTGATTTCAGGCACGCAGGCAAAGCCTGAGCTACGGGATCTAATGTACTAGAAAAATAAGCACATGGTTTGTGTGCTCCTGCTTGTTCCTGTGTGAGTACTGACAAGGCAGTACCTTCGCGTTCTGTAACAAAGAGTGTAAACTGTTTTCTGTAACATGGCGTTGCTAAAACGGGTGCTTGACATAAAGCTTTCTTTAGGCTTTCAAAAGCTTGTGTGTGTTCCTGAGTCCAAGGGAGAACAGTCGATGTGGCTGCCTCCTGTGTGGTTAACTGAATGAGTGGTTTTGCTAGAAATGCGTACTGAGGGATCCACTGCCTACAATATGAAGTGAGGCCTATGAAAGCTCGTACCTCCTTTTGCGTCTTGGGTATTGGCATGTTAGCTATCAACTGAATGCGGTCGGGTGTAAGCTGCCTTCCCTCCTTGGACAGCGAGTGTCCAAGATAAACAACTCGCTGGACACAGAATTGCAGCTTAGAAGGGGACACCTTGTGCCCCTTTTCGGCTAGAAATTGTAAAACTGTCAGCGATGCTTTTTCACATTCCGGTTCGCTTCTCGCGGTGATCAGCAGATCATCGACGTATTGAAGCAGAGCAGTGTTAACTGGCATGTGGATACTGTCAAGTTCTCGTTTCAGTGCTTGGCTATAGATGCTGGGGCTTTCTGTAAATCCTTGAGGTGCGCGGGAGAATTTAAAGCTACGCCCATTTAAACTAAATCCGAACAAATATTGGCTTTCCGGATCTATTGGGACGCTGAAAAAGGCATTCTTGAGATCAATTACAGTAAAGAATGTTGCTTCGGAATCAATAGCTGTCAATAATGACGAGATATCTGGGACCACAGGAAATTGTGGCACAATGCATTTGTTTAACTCGCGCAGGTCAATAACCAATCGATATACTGGCGGGGCTGTAGGATCTGTTCGTTTAAGAATCGGAATTATCGGTGAATTACATACATTGGAGTCTGTTTCTACAACTACTCCTTGGGCAATTAGCTCGTCAATGATTTGTAGTAAAGCCACTACAGCATCTGGTGGTAACTTGTATTGTCGCATTCGTGGTAGCACCACTCCTGCCTTTAGTGTGACTCGATATGGTGTAATATTCATGCAACCAACATCAGTAGGGCCTTGTGCCCATAGATGTGTAGGTAAAGTCTGCAGTCGGGGATCCATGTCTCTAGACACATAGTGACCTTTAAAATCACGTAAAAACAACCTTACTCCTTCCGGGGAACAACATATTATGGCTCCTAGGGCTTTCAACGTTTTTATTCCTAACAAGTTTTCTGGACATGATTTAGTAAGCAATAAATCTGTAGTTCGGGTCAGAGGTCCTATCGTAAGTGGAAGAGGCTGTGATACTTCATTAACAATAGGTTTTCCTGAAAAACCAAGGGAAATATTCTGAGAGCCTGAGAGGGGTGCCCCTGGAACTTCACTACGTTTTATAGTTGTTCGACTTGCCCCTGTATCGAGTAAAAATTTTCTATCTTGACCTAATAATTCACTATGTACATAAGGTCCTTCTTGATCTACAGGAATCTCGATAAGGGGTAAGTCAACTTCCCTCTCTAGGCTAGTTCATGCGTAACGCTGATACTCAGGATATTCATACTGTGCAGTCTGATACATTTGTCGTGTTGTTGTCTGTGTGGCAGCAACAGGCAACGGTGGTGCAGCTGGCACAAACTGTATCGGCTGTTGTGCGGCTGGCATGGCCTGGGCATGCTGCATAGCTCCTTGTTCATTCTGATCTTGTCTTAGTGGCCGTGATCTTTCTTGTGTTTTACCTATGGCGATATTATGTTTTAAAACTGGACAATCGTGTACGTAATGACCTGGCTTTTTACAATAATTGCATGTCCCTTTTACAGGTCCTGCTGAATCGGAATGTGTCATACCCTTTTTATGTCCTTCAGCTGGAACTGTCTGGGAAACTAGCATTTTCATTTTCGTGTCTTTCATGCGTCTGTGTTCATGTTCTTGTTCCTCTCTAATTCTATTGTGATGGTACTGTAACATTTGTAACATTTGTGATGGAGTGTTACCTTGCCAGGTACTCTCGAATTTTAATACTCTATTCTTTACTGGGGGCAGGGCATTTTCCACTAATTTTGTTACAAACAGATGCGGGTATGATTCGCTACTTGCTTTTATGCCACTATTTATACCAAAACATTTCTCGAATCGGGCATAGTAATCACTAGTGTCTTCATCTTGCTTCTGTTTGCAGGCTGAAATTGTACCCCAATCTTCCTTTTTCGTAGTTAATAAACGTGGCAGTACCTGTACTAGTAGACCTGGTAGTGCTTTAGTTTTGTCCCCAAGCCCCGAACCTGGACCTCGGGCCTTTTCTTCTGCTTCTAATGCTGACCATTCTATCTTTTGGTCCCCTACCTCCCACTCTTTTTCCTTGAGTTTCTCATAAATGCCAGCAGGCATCAACACCTTTAATATTGTCATAATGTCGGGGTAGGTATACTCTCCCATGAGTAACATGTCTTTAATTTCTCGGTGAAAACCCGCTGGATCTTTGTCATGACTGGGTACCACTTTCTTCATTTGCAACAATTCTATTTTTGATATGGGCGTATATACAAATACGCGCCTAAACTCATTGTCCTCGCCTTTTATTGGGTGCACTTCTCGTAAGGGATTCTGTCTATCCATGTGATACGTGGTTCTTTCCTTGACGGGCAATGAGACATGCTCTGAGCATACAAAAAGAATATACTGCTTTCTTGACTCTAGAATTTCTTTAATTAATTTAGTACCTGGACCTCTCCATTTATTCATAAGCAATTCAGTCAATATGTCAGGTAAGGGACCAGGGTCCGAATGCTGACTCCGATATAGTATAATGAGTTGTTGAATCATATAAATCCCAGCTAACCTCTGTTCATCTGGGGTGAGATTCAAAAATGTGCGTACTACTGTATCATCACTATATTTTCCGGGACTGTCCACCCAATGGACAGCTGCCCTTGCTAAATCTTGTTCATCCATAGAATCGAGAAAATGATAACCCCTTCGTTCTCGGAGTAGTTTGTCGGCGGTTTGGAACGAATGCTCGTTAGACCTTATATTAATTATAGGTATTTGGAAATTCCTGTCATTATCTGGACATATCGGACGTATTGAGTCAGTATGACATCTAGTCTGATTCCTATTACAAGATCTTCCTCTACCTACATAGGCTATGGTGTCCGACTGTCCTGCGGGCAGTCCTGACCCTTCTTCCTCGCTTTGTTCGAACTCGTCTGCCTCTAATCTCTCTTCGTGTAAGCGTTCTATTTCTTTACGGATCTTTCGGCACATGGCTATTATACAGTTTTGCTTATCGTGTCTCCCTTCTGATATATTCTGGCTCCACCTTGTAAGAATTTGCATTGCTTCCGGGTCTACCCCCGGTCGGTCTACATTTCTGATCACACAGTTTATGAGGAAACGTAACAGTTCCCCCTGTATCTCTACCTTCTGGTATTCCATAGCTCTATTAATACATTCTGGATCTCGCCCTGTTTGGACAAAATGGTATATTTTATCTAGATGCGCAGTCATTCCTGGTAACTTCGCTAAATACACTGCGGCTCGTCTGATACGCAATGATGCCAGGATCATTTCGTCCTCTATACCGGGCACCGGGTCATATCTACAATCTATAAGAAGTTCTTTAAGCGCACGGGCACTTACGAATTTGGGTGTACGTGAATGCACTGACTCTTGAAAAGTAAGTTTATTTATTCTAGGTGGCGTAGAAAAAATATTGGTAGCACCTCCCGTGGCCCCATCTGGGGCGTCGGGTGTGAAAGGATTCGTCGAACGTGACACAGCAACTATAGGTGTGGACACAGCTATAGAAGTACCTGTAGGAACAGATGCAGAAACAGATGTGCTTGCCGGAACTTGTGACTCGATTTGTTGCTGTAGGGATACGGGTGCTGGATCTTGGCGTTGGACCTCCCTGGTATGCGGTCTATGTGGGGCGGAATTAGCATACTCGGGAGCTGCGTCATCTAAATATGAGGAAAGAAAAACATCTTCTGCGGTTCTAGGATGCCCCTTAGGATGTACCTTGATTGGGAATAATGGGGGTGGCAAGTCTTTCGGTATTTCTGGAGTAGCCTTAGGTAATCCTTCGGCCAGAAGGGGATACATACCATTCATAAGGGCATTTCTTTGTCTGTCTACTTGTTCTGATTTCACTCGGATACCTTCCTCAATTAATAGATTTTCTCGATCTTTGTTTGAACTTTCTTTACTCTTCTCTTCCTGCCTACGTGCTTTTTCTGTACGTCTATGAGATTCTTTACGCCATAACTCAACGGCGTCCTTCTGTGACTGTCTGACTTTTCTTTTCCATAACTCTTCCTCGACTTTCATGATGCATTCTGCATCCCAGGTTCCCGCTGCGGGCCACCTCTGACTTTCTGGTAATCCCTTGGTGTAGTCTACCCATAAATCAAGAAATAATATAGCGTCTAAACCATGTTTGTGATACATGAAGTGCCCTGGAGTATCCCTAGGAGGAATAGGGACGGCTTCTTCGAGTACCCCTTTTCTAGTAGTGATCTGTCTTAATTTCGAAAAGAGCGGCATATTGACAATCTGATCTGATACTTAATCTTGAACACACTAAATACAAAAGCACAATAATGAACAACCATTCATACCACAATATGCAGGACGTTTAACACATTAAACATTAAAACATTAAACCTTTAACTGAAACAACAATGATGATCGTCTGCATAACTAATCACCACGCTTAATTCTTGACACTAACTAGATACTTCGGAATACTTGATATACTGCTAAACAGTACAGATACACTGCTAAAACAGTGCAGACCGGATTTGTGTACCCAAACCCGTCTTGACCGGCACAACCTATGTGCACGTCAGAAATGCCTCCCCAGTAATGGTACTCACCGGGTAGCTTCGGAAACAGAAGGCCTCGGTAACTTGAACTTGAACCGGACTGGACTCGACTCGCCTCGTCGGAAACTGGGCTTGACTTCGAACTGGTGGGTCTCTGTATACCTCGGATCTTGCTCTCTCAGCTAGGCTCTGGTCGGGATACTTCGCACTTCTCACCGCCTCGTCTGGGTGTTGATCGCAGTCTCAGTCGCCCCCGCTTGACCGGAGGGAGATACAGGAAATCCTGCTGGTACGCGTTATTGTCCGTCCAGCTGTGGCAGGAGACCGGGCCTGCTACTCACCGCCGGCGCGTGAGATGAGAAAGTGTCCCTGTTCGGGCGCCATCATGTGGTAAATAAAAATTCCTTTACCGGGACTGAATTTGATACAGAAACATTATAAAATAGCTCAGTAAAATGAGAGGCAGAATCCGTGATATTAGAGGTTCGGAATGGGCTTTATTCCAGTGATCGATTATAATCGGATGCTCCAAGTTCCATCACCACGGGGGTTCAGGAAGTGAAGTACATACTTTATTGACAAGAAGTAACTTTTATAGTACATACATTACAATGAAGCGAATACAGTAGGCGTAACAATTGATAAGGAAATTGACGTTTTACCTGCGTAACCGAAAATGGGTGTAATAAGGAGTAAAAAGGAACATAATTGGTTATGATGTCATATATAGGTGGGGCGTGGCTTGGGCGCCGATGGCGATGGTCGCCTGAGAGCTCGGCTCCGGGACTGAGCCCGTGATTATCCTGTAAATCGGCGGCTACGGGGCACCCCGACCCCCAGGTTTTGGTGACCGGCCCAACGGAGACCTGCCGGGGCCCCCAGCGTGATCGGCACGAGCGGTGACCCGGTGCAAATCGCAGTTACGGGAACTGCGGAGTGTGACCCAACATGGCGCCCAGACTTCTTTGTCCCCATGGCCGGATCCGATAGACTGGAGGATCGTCGCTGACGACGGGGCGCCCCCAGCTCGGTGGTCTCCCGGTGGGGATTGAAACTGGACATCGGTCAGAGTGGTCTCTTCTACCGGGGTTTGCACTCGGATGAACGGATGCCCACACCACAGCGGAGCCCACGTTGGGACAACTAGAGATCCCGACGGTGGCCCCACTCCCTGCATCGTACTTGGCTACTTTCTCCTGGCTGACCCACTCCCATGGGAGGCGCAACCCTTTGGAACCGCGAGTCGTCCGGTAGAGCTGGTGACACTCGGTCGGCCGTGTGGGCCTGCCCGGCCCGGCGACGATTGTCCCCGCCTCCTCCACGGTGTCCCCGGACGGCAAGGTGGTGGCACGGGCCGCGGCTGGGACGATCCAACGGGCCTTGGAGACGGAGATCTCCGGCACTTGACCTGAGGCCTAGCACCCGAGGGAGTCGTAGCCGGTGCCGACACTCGGGGACGTCTGCTCCGGGATCCGGGCGGAGAACGGCCGGCGACATGGGGAAACCTAGAGGTGCCAAGGGGACTGCCCCGGTCGTCTCGGACGTGGAGACCCAGGACAAGGAGGAACGCGGAGGCCCAGAGGAGGCCGGTGGTGCACCTCTGCAGCAGCAATTCGACCGCGTTTTGGAGGCGATAGCGACCACGCGCTCGGCCCTCCAGCAGGACATTGCCCAGGTGGCGACGAGCCTGGGTCTCCTTAGAGCGGACCACGGCAAACTGTCGGACCGGGTCAAGGAAGTGGAGGGCTCGGTGAAAACCTTGGAGCCGGCGCAGCGCACCCTGGCCGCGGAAATGAAGGAAGCTTTATCCCGGATCACGGTCCTCGAGCAGAGAGCGGAGGATGCAGAAGGCCGCAACAGGAGGAACAACATTCGTGTGGTTGGCCTGCCGGAAAAGGTCGAGGATGGCGACATGGTGGCGTATCTGGAGGCCTGGCTCCGAGACACGGTGGCCCCGGAGGGTTTGTCCTCCTTCTACACTCTGGAGCGTGCCCATAGAGTCCCGGCGAGGCCGCCGCAGCAGGGCCGTGCCCCGCGGCCGGTGGTAGCGCGGTTGCTGCACTTCAGGGATAGGGACCTGATCCTCAATGCCGCCAGACACAATGGACCATTCAAAGTGGCGAATAGTCAGGTGAACATCTTCCCGGATTACACCTATGAAACCCAACGCAGACGGTTTTCCTTCCTGGCGGTCAAGCGCGAGCTCCGGAGTGAGGGTATCCAGTACTCGCTCTTCTACCCGGCGAGACTCCGCGTAATTGTCGATGACAAAACCCAGTTCTTCGACACCCCAGAGGACGCTTGTCACTGGCTCGAACTCTATAGAGCGGGGAAAGGTGGATCCGGCTCTTCGCCTAGACGGATGGCAGAGCCGGGACAGAGGCGGAGATCCAGGAGGACTAGAGGTCGCGGAGGCCGATCGGGGGGTCCCTCAACTGTGGAGACATCGACGGAGCGGAGGGGAGTGCTGGAGGTGCTGACGGCGCTGTCTGGGTCGCGGGACGATGCCACGGCGGAGGAGGGGACCCCGGGTGACGAGGGGGGTTCAACGGACTCCGAGGGATCTGTACCGGACAGTGGCCATACGCCGGAGATCACACCACAATCAGTGGAGGACATACTGGATGGACAGGGGTAACTGGGTGAGCTTCTTCAGTTTGGGTGGGGGCCCGGCGGGGGGATGGCGGGTGATGGTAAGAGTGGTTGTCTACCGGGGTAGGATGGGCGGGGTGCCCTGGACTGGCCCCTAGGGGGTCTTTTCGTGACACTGTTGTGGGCTTGCTCTAGTCCTGATGGCCTGGGCGACGAGGGCCCATTGCCTCCGTCCGGCCCGCACCTGGCCCTTAAGGCCTTCCTGTGGTGGCGACTGCAGGATTAGTAAGGTGTAGTGGGTTGTTGGGGAGTGTGGTTTGGATGGGAACTAGATGGTGCTATTTGGGTCCTGTTCTGGGGAGGGTGGGTGGGGAGTTGATTAATAGTTGGGTTGTTCAGTTTTGTTTGGGGACAATGGCCGCCATCAGTGCTATGAGGATCGATGTCCTTTTATGGTTGGGACCCAGCTGGGGAGACTTTGCGAGACTGAAATGGGACAATGGCTGAGATTGCCAATCTGAAATGTGTTACTTGGAACGTACGGGGGCTTCATACAATGTCCAGGCGTCACAAGGTCCACGCTTATTTAGTGCGTAGGGGGATACAAATGGCGCTACTGCAGGAAACCCATCTGAACAAGGCGGAAGGGGCGGCGCTACAGCATAGATGGAGGGGGCAGGTCTTTTGCACCTCGTACTCCGCGTATGCTAGAGGGGCGCTGATCTGGGTTAGAGCTGGGGTCCCCTTCCAGGTCACGAACACAGTGATAGATCCAGAGGGGCGCTATGTGGCCATTTCGGGGACCTTGGGAGGGAGAGACCTAAACGTTTGCTGTGTGTATGCTCCTAATGTCGACCAGACTGCCTTCCTTTCCAGGTTATCGGGCTCGTTGGCCCACTGCCTCTCCGGGCCCATCCTGCTGGGTGGAGATTTCAATTCCGTAGTGGATGTAGACAATGACCGCTCGCACCCACCCCTCCCTGATTCTCCGGTTCGTCGTTTGGCTAGGGACCGTCGGGACTGGCAGACTCACTGGGGCCTAACGGACATTTGGAGGGCGCAACACCCCACAACTAGGGACTACTCCTACTTCTCGAGCCTCCATGAATTGCACGTCCGATTGGACGGCTTTCTTGGGTCGCCCGAATTGGTTTCGGCGGCGGTCCGGTCTGAATATTTGACCAGAACCATTTCTGATCATAACCCCCTCCTGTTGGACCTTCGCTGGTTTCCTGGGGTGCCGGCGGTGCCCACCTGGAAATTACGTCCCGAGACCCTTGAGGACAGTGTCTTCAAGGCGGACCTGGGTGACACGATCTCGGAGTACTTCGCGTCCAACGGTGGCACCGCGAGCACGAGAGCGCTAGAGTGGGACGCTTTTAAGGTGGTGGTGAGAGGGTACTGCATATCTAAACAGGTCGGTGTGCGGCGAGTTCTCCTCGCGGACCTGGAGACAGCGGATCGGAAACTCCGCGAGTTGGAATTACGCCGCCCAGGGCACCCAGACTTACAGGCGCGCACGGCGGAGGCGAGGGAGGCGGTGGCAGCAGAGGTCGAACGGCTCCGCTGTTTTGACTATAAAGCCTATACGGCTCGGTCCATCGCGGAGGGGGATAGGTCGGGCGCGCTGTTAGCGTGGCTGGCCAACCCTGCGCGGCAGACTTCACTGACGACGTCCATGCGTAGGGCAGACGGAACCCAGGTGTATACTCAGCCTGCGATTTTGAGCTGCTACCGGCAATACTATGAGCGCTTGTACCGCAGTCGCTCTGTCCGAGACCCTGCCCTGCTAGATAATTATTTGCGGCCCCTAGAGATTCCAGCAATGGAGCAGGAGGTGGCTAAAACCTTGGGGGCCGACATAGAACTGGGAGAGATCCGTAGCGCCATTAAAAAGATGGCGAGAAATAAGACCCCGGGCCTGGACGGGCTTCCTGTAGAGTTCTATGCGGCTTATGCCGATCTCCTAGCCCCTAGGTTGTTGGTGGTATATAGAGAGGCGAGGAGGCTGGGGCGCCTTCCGGGCTCGATGTGTGAGGCATTGGTGGTCCCGCTCCTCAAGCCCGGCAGGGACTCATCCGATCCGGGCTCCTACCGTCCCTTATCGATGCTGACGGTGGATTATAAAATACTGAGCAGCATCTTGGCCACGAGGCTGCTTGGGCACATGAGTTCCTTAGTGCATGAGGACCAGGCTGGCTTTATCCCCAGGCGTAACACGACCATGAACATTCGTAGGTTGTGCTGCTTGCTTGGGGAACCGCTTGTGGACGCCCCATGCCCGGTTGTCCTCTCAGTGGACTTAGAGAAGGCCTTTGATAGCCTGGAATGGGACTACCTCTGCACTGTGTTGCAGAGGTTCGGCCTCGGGGAGGGTTTCGTCAGCTGGACCAGGGTGCTGTACGCCTCGGCGTCAGCCAGGGTTCGGGCGGGACCGCTGATTTCCTCACGATACCCGGTGGAACGGGGCACGAGGCAGGGCTGCTCGCTCTCCCCACTGCTCTTTGCGCTGGCGGTGGAGCCTCTTGCGTTGCATCTCCGGTCGGGAGTCCATTACGCGGGCCTATGGACCCTGTCGGGCCCGCACTACGTCTCGCTATACGCAGACGACCTGTTGCTCTTCCTAGAAGACCCGCTTGCTGCCCTACGTGGAGCTGCGACGGCGCTCACGGAGTTTGGGGAGGTCTCGGGCCTTCGAGTGAATTGGACTAAGACTTGTCTTTTCCCGATTCGCAGGGGCACCCCTACACCTGCCTTAAGCAGGGAGATTAGATGGGAACCCGACTGCTTCAAATATCTTGGGGTGTATGTCTACCACGAACCTTCTGGCCTCCTTGATGGGAACATTGCCCGGGGCATCCGAGCACTACGAGGCAGTATGGGCTTTTGGGCCACGCTGCCGCTCTCGGTGGCAGGGCGGATAGCTCTGCTTAAAATGGTGGCGCTCCCCCGGCTGTTATATTATTTCCGGACACTACCGATCTGGATCCCACCGACCACGTTTCGGCTATTACGGTCCATGATAGTCGGATTCCTTTGGGGCTCGGGCCGCCGGCGGGTGGCCCTCAAGACCCTGATGAGGCCGAAGGAGGAGGGTGGGCTTGCGGCGCCGGACTTCGAAAAATATTACTTAGCGGCGCAGCTCCAGACCTTCACCCAGGAGATCGCTCGGGAGTTCCGGGGCCCCGAGGACAGGAGGGGAACGGGTATGGCCAGGCATGTTCTCTCCTTCATAGTGATGAGGCAACGATTGGCCTTGCAGGACTTGTCCATGGAGGAGCGGACTGTTCGCCTGTGCTGGAACCGGGCTCACGCCCGGGGCCACCAGCGAACACCGTATGCACCCGAAATACCGCTGGGGATGCTAACGGCTTTGCCCCATGGGGGTGATTGGTCGCGGCTGGCGACCTGGGAGGACGCCGGCCTGCAGCTCATCGGTGATCTCTATGAAGACGGGACGCTCTTGCCATTCCAGGAGCTCATTGATCGCTTCGGGATTCCCCGCGGCGACTTTTTGCTGCACTCGGCCCTTGTTCGAGCGATCCAGGCGCACTGGAGGTCCGGGCAGGCAGAACCCCTTTTATCCCCAGTGTGCCAATACGTGATGATGTCCGCGGGCACGGTACGGGCGGTCACATGCCTTTACGGTAGACTGCTCAAGGAGGGGCTGGCTCCCCTCACCACCCTGAGAAACCGATGGGAGGAGGACATTGGCAAGGAGATCCCAGAGACGACCTGGGCTCAGCTGGTGCGGCGTGCCTGGAAGGGCACACGCCACGCCCGCTTTCAATTAGTCCACTATTATGTGCTCCATAGAGCATATTTGACCCCGGTGAAAATCAGGCGATATTTTGCGGCGGCCTCAGCAGAGTGCCCCAGGTGCCCGGCCCAGGAGGCGGACCTTCTCCACATGCTGTGGGCCTGCCCGGGATTGTCGGCCTATTGGGAGGAAGTGGGGAAGACCCTGGAGGAAACGACGGGGAGATCCCTTTCGTTGGATGCGGCGGTGGGTCTCCTGCATTGGTTCCCTCATACCCCCAAGAATAAAACATCTAGTAAATTCATCGATTTGGGGCTGCTCCTTGCTAAACGGGAGGTGACCAGGAATTGGAAGGCACGGACCGGCCCGACGGGGAGCCGATGGCACAGCGAATTTTTGAAGTGGGCGGCGGGGGAGAGTACGCTTAGATACCAGCTAGCTTGGAGGCAGCGTAACGAGAAGGCCGAGGAGACAGCGCTGGAGTGGGAGATGCTCGTGCAGGCCCTTAGGGAGTATTGCGCCCCCGGCGATGCCGAACGAGAGGAAGCGGCGCGCCCTGAGTCCCGTTAGACGGTTGCACCGCTCAGCTTTATTGCTTTCCCCATGGGTCCCCAAGAAGATCCGGTTGCGGTTGATGCCGCGCGCTGATGGCGGGGGGGGGGAGGGTTTTTCTGGGATTGGGGGGTTTTAAGGGTGGGGGGGGTGTTTTTGGAGTTATAGGGTTGTTTAGAAAAGCAGATGAAGGACAACGAATCCTCCGGGCCGACCTCGACAACCTCCTGAGCCCCCACGGACTTTCGCCGCCCGACCCCAGGGTTGTGGGCTGAACGGCTGTGTGAGCAATTGCCGGGGGGGATCGGAGGGTTGGGTTTCAACGCTCCGGCTTGAGATGTAATGCTGGCCGATTATGTAAAGATTTACTAATTCCTGCAATAAAAATAATTTAAAAAAAAAAAAAAAAAAAAATGATGTCATATATAGGTGGATCTATAAGATAATACTTGGCCTAGATGCGCGCGCAGCAGTATGACGTGTAATTGACGTGTAACTAGGGGGTGAAGGGGACTTGACATTAGCTCTACCTGTGGAGACGAAAAGTCTGGGGGGTCAAGTCAACCTAATCCCAAATCATATCTAACATCCTATGTTTAAAGAACTATGTTATCCACAAAAGAAGGACTCTCGGACAGAATCTATTCTATACTAACTGTGCGTGCGTGTACAAGCGTCTAAGTGTCTACACTGAATGCGAGGGGGTAGGAATATTCCATGGTAACAGGGCTATGAATTACTTGCATGAGGACAGAGAAGCCGGGCCTTTTGCTTGGTAACTGGAAGAATGTTTACTTAAACTACTAGGCAGGAATGCATCGGCTGAGGGGGAAGCAGATAATTCGAAGGTGAAATACAGTTCTTGGCAGAGAATAGGCTGATGTCAGGCTTCGTGAGCCGCGCAGAGAATGAGACAAAGTTCATGGTCACAGATGCAGGCTCAGACTGGAGCTTTCAGAGGCAGAAGGCAAGAGGAGTTTTGATGACAGAATCAGGGCCTACTTGCCTGGACTGTAAAATGGCATAAGTGAACCATATAAAGCCGGTGGCCTTTCATATTTAGGAATGGAATATCCGGCCTATTCATGGCGGATCTGACAGAGGACATGTTGACGGTGGACGCACATGTATTTGCGTCTTCATAACTGGAACTGGAGGAAACATACATGTACTTGTGACATGCACATGGAACCGTTGGGGTCCAAGATAGGGGACATAACTGACCAGAAAAATCCATATTTCCACAATTCAAAAGAAACCATCAAGTAGGTGTAGTTATGTATATATATATATTCACTGAAAAAACCATAGGTTTCACACATGTTATAGTTAGCGGAAATTTTACTGATAAAAAACTGTGGGGACTGTGCTAGTCTCAGAACAGAGTAGGCCAGAGTCCTCGGGAGCGAAGATGATGTCTCCCCTTTCCCCAGAGACCACGCACCCCAGCTGAGGTAACAGCTAAAGAGGTACGCAATATCAGAGAAAATGGGAAGACCGGAATGAGCCACCAGGAAGGCTCGAGTGGTGTCTGTGGTGAATGATCAAGGGAACGTGATACCTGTAGTAGGAAATAAACAGATACAAAGTATGGATTAACACTTTTTAACTTAACGGGTGATATCTCTAATTAAGCAAGCGTGTGTACTTTGTCACTTACATATAGGTTCATTAAGGAGCTTCGAGTAATAGGATTGTCACATAATATCTTGATTCCCTTAGACCAATAGGTAGTTTGTTCAGGAAGTATTCAAGCAGTAACTGAAATGACGGGGGTATAAATCCTTCTATTCAGGAACCCTGGACACCCAAAAAAGAATAATCCAAATGTCACAGTTCCAATGGTTCACCTACTAGAGTCTGAACGAACGGGGTTCTTATGCAAATACAAACGATTCCCAAACCCCTGAGGTATACTTGCGATTAGATGGAATCAGCTGCGGGTGCTACCAGCGCGATTGGAATACTTCGTTCACTTTGTTCGTATTGTTCTCCTTAGGTAAACAAAACTCCGGACTTCCCCAAGTGATCTTTGTCGTGGATGCGCTGCCTAGCGCGAATCGCCCAACAACCCGGTTCCAGTGTCTCGGCGTCCGAGGGTCGGTCTTACAGGCAGGAAACCGACAGCCCCTGGGGTCCTGGTATCCGAAAGCAGGCACAAAAGGGGGCACCTAAAGTTCAGCGCTGACTTCGCGCTTGTGGTACGAATAAAGTTCAAAACAAAAAAAATGAAGTAGCAGGAAAACACACGGAGCAAAACAGCGCGACGAGCGCTTCCAAGTAGTCTCTATTTTCGGGTTCCAAGGATTTAACACAAAGGGTTTTACTCTTGAAGCTCTGAATCTTTCAGGTCCAAAACAAGGATCACAGAGAAGTGTAACGCACGTCCACTTCAACGGCTACCAGATCTAGGCGTGGCTCAAGCACCCAACAACTAAGCCAAGCACCTGGGAGTTGTTACAGCTTGCTTATAAGCTGGTTCCAACCAGCTGCTGCTTCCCAATGTATTGTGGGAAAGTACACACTCTCGCTGTTTTATTGCATTATGGGACCTGTAGTACGTGGTGAAAGCTAACAGTACCCCCCCCTAATGCTCCTTTTTAGGACGAGGTTTATCGGGGTTTTTCATGTGAAACCTTCTGATCAATCGAGGGGCATGAATATTGTGAGCGGGTTCCCAGGTTCTGTCTTCAGGAGGATATCCAGACCAATCAATGAGGTATTGCAACTGACCTCTATGAAAGCGGGAATCAAGAATATATTTTACTTCGTATTCTAGTTCTCCCTCTATAGGAATGGGAGGGGGTGGAGGCTCAGGGAAGGAGGGAGGAAGGTAGGGTTTGAGTAGTGAGGTATGAAAGACAGGGTGCATCTGTAGGTCAGGGGAGAGATCTAATCTGAACGTAACAGGATTGAGGACCTTGGAAATGGAGAATGGCCCAATGTATCGAGGTTGCAATTTTTTGGGACCGGGCAATCTGAGATTTTTTGTGGAAAGCCAGACTTGGTCTCCTTCTGTATATTCGGGAGAGAGACGCCTGTGTTTGTCCGCTTGTGTCTTCATTGCCTCTTTGGCCTCCTTCAAATGTATCTTAGCCTGTTCCCAAATGGATTGTATATGTGAACAATGATCTGTGACTGCAGGAGTATTCGTGAAGGGAAGGGATAGAGGTAGAAACCTTGGGTGGTGACCTGTGATAAAGTAAAACGGAGAAACCTTAGAGGCAGAATGCGTGGCGTTATTATACGCAAACTCTGCCAAAGGCAATGCTCAGAGCCAGTCAGTGGTAGTGGAGCTTATCAGACACCGGAGATATTGTTCGAGGGTCTGATTGGTCCTCTCTGTCTGTCCGTCGGTTTGGGGATGATATGCTGAAGAGAGTCGGTGATCGATTTGCAAAACTTTGCACAATCCCTGCCAGAATTTGGACACAAATTGGGGCCCTCTATCAGAAATTATGACTGATGGTAATCCATGTAAACGGACTATATTGGAAATAAAAACGTCTGTGAGACCTATGGCAGTTGGTACCTTCTTGAGAGGGATGAAATGAGCCATTTTGGACAGCATATCCACTACTACCAGGATAGTGGTGAACCCTTGAATAGGGGGCAAGTCAGTGATAAAGTCCATGCTAATGGATGTCCAAGGTGTATCAGGAACGGGTAAAGGCTGTAATAAGCCGGCTGGGGCACAATGTGATGCCTTTTGTCTAGCACACGTGGCACAGGCATTAACAAACGCCTCAATATCTTGAGTCATATTTTTCCACCAAAACCATCTTTTACAAAGGGACACCGTTTTTTCCCCCCCAGGGTGCCCAACCAGAGGTAACGCTTGACACCATTTCATGATAATGGCCCGGGTTTCGGGAGAGGGGATGAACAGACGATTCTGGTGAAAAAACAGATCCTTAGTTATAGTGTTGTCTTTTTCAGCTAGCCATTGTTCTTTATCCATGGATGCATATGCACAAGAGACTAGTTCCATAAAAGACTCCGTCTTCTCTATTGTTGCTAGTATTTTATGTGCAGGGATGATGGGTAGGGGTTCGTCATCAACTTGTTTCTGTTCTTTGCCTAAACGTGACAAGGCATCCGCCTTTCCTTGCTGTGAGCCTGGGCGGAATGTAATTACGAAGTCATACTCTGAAAAAAATGAAACCCATCTCATCTGACGTGGTGTAAGAGCTCTTGCTGATCTATAGAATTGAAGATTTCTATGGTCAGAGTAGATTGTGATGGTATGTGGTGACCCTAACAGGTAGTGTCTCCATTCCTGAAAGGCCATCTTAATGGCCAACAATTCACGTTCTCCGATGGTGTAGTTTTGCTCGGCCTGGGCTAAGGTTTTTGAAAAGAACGCTATAGGATGGAGAACACCTGATTGTGGATCTCGCTGGGACAAGACCCCACCTACTGCGAATTGAGAGGCGTCAGCCTCCACATAATACGGTTGTGTTTCATCTGCATGTCGTATTATGGGTGCTGAAATGAATTTTTTCTTTAGGTGACAAAAGGCTTCTTCCGCTGCCTCGGTCCACTCGAAGATTACTCCTTTCTTCAACAGTCGTGTTATAGGGGCTACGACTTGGGAGAAGTGATCAATAAACCGCCTATAGAAATTGGCAAAGCCCAAAAACGATTGTACCTCTCTTACTGTCTTGGGACTTGTCCAATTGGTGATGGCGGTAACTTTCTTGGGGTCCATATGTATCCCTTTTGGGGAAATCACAAACCCCAAGAAATCCACTTTTTCAACGTGAAAGAAGCATTTATCTGCTTTTGCAAACAGATGGTTGTCTTGCAAACGCTGCAGAATTAACTTCACATGAGTCACATGATCTTGAGTGTTTTGGGAATAAATCAAAATATCGTCTATGTAAACGATAACAAAAACATCCAGGTATTCTCTTAAAATATCGTTGACAAAAAACTGAAAGGCTGCAGGGGCATTACAGAGCCCAAATGGCATCACACAATATTCGAAGAGACCGAACTTGGTTCGGAAGGCCGTCTTCCACTCATCTCCCTCCTTAACTCGGATCAAATGGTAAGCCCCCTGTAGATCTAATTTAGTAAAAATCTTGGCTTTCCTCACCTGATCCAAGAGGGAAGAGATGAGAGGAAGAGGGTATTTGTTTTTAATGGTAACCTTGTTCAGAGCTCTGTAGTCCAAACAGGCTCTAAGACCCCCTTCACGTTTCGGGATAAAAAAAATGGGGGACGAAACAGGGGAGGTGGAGTGTCTGATGAAACCTTTGCGTAACATCTCTTGTAAGTATTCCGACAGATAAGTGGTTTCAGGTTCTGTCAATGCATACACCCTACTGACCGGGAGTTGTGCCCCTGGTATCAAGTCAATCCTACAGTCGTAGGACCTATGAGGAGGTAAAGACACCGCTTGTACCTCATCAAAGACTCTAGCAAACTCTACATATTCTGGAGGCAATCCTACTGGTTTCGGGGAAGATATAGCACAACAGATCGGAGTATGCCAACTTGCCACATCTCTATAACAATGAGTTAAACAATAAGAAGATCGTAGTGTGACTGTTCTGGCTGACCAATCAATGAGAGGGTTATGCAGTTGTAACCAGGGAACTCCCAAGATTGCACCAAAGTTGGGTGCATCAATCAAATCAAAAGAAAGGACCTCTGTATGACCGTTATCACATATTACTACAAGGCCCGGGGTTTCATATTTAATCGAACCAGACGATAGTTCCGTCCCATCTACGGCTCGTACTTTTTTTTTAGGTTGAGCTTTAGGGATGAATTCAATTCCTAAGGATTTTGCCAAAGAGATGTCTAGAAAATTGCCCGTAGCTCCGGAATCAATCATAATGGCCAAGGCCTTTCTTATCTGTGAGGTTAAGACCACTACCACCGGAATGGTAAAATGTTTAGGGACAATAGAGACTGTATTAGCCAAATAATGTGAAACCTTTACTTGGGAAAGACTTGAACTGGCGGTCTCAAAACCGTTCAAGTCAGTTAGTTTTCCGACTGGGAAACGGCTGCACTCCTGGGAGTTACACTTTTTCCGGGCAACTTGGGTTTCACCAAACATTCTTTAGCGAAATGGCCACTCTTTCCGCAATATAAACATAAATTTAACCGCCTGCGTCTGTCACGTTCTTCCGTAGACAAAGGACCTCGAACCCCTCCTATCTGCATAGGTTCGGGGGTTTCTTTTATGTCTTTCTTTTCGTTTTTACTGAGAAGAAGACGCGTATAATCTCCCTTGTTTTTCTCGCCTTTCCTCTCTGACAACCGGTGATCGAGTTTTACCACCAGATCTATAAAAGAGGAGCACTCCTCCGGGGGATCAACTATTTGTGATAAGATATCTTTCAATTCGTCCTTGAGGCCTCGATAAAATAAGGAAGTTCTCTTTTCTTCAGGCCATTGTGTTTCAGTGACAAAGCGATTGAATGTGGTGATATATGTCAACAGATCTTTAGATCCTTGTTTGAGATTTAGCAATTCATTATCGCTGGCCTGCATATATGAGTGACGATCAAAGAGACTTCTCATCTTTTCTTTAAATCTATGGAGGTCATAGAGTATGGGATCATCAGTCTCCACCAAGTGCACTGACCATAACGCAGCATTGCCACTAAGGTATGAAATGATGAAGGCCACTTTGGCAGCGTCATCGGGAAAGGAAGCGGGACGACATAGGAATTGGAGATGGCATTGGTTCATAAATACCCCATACTTGCTATTGTCCCCATTGAACCTCTCCGGCATTGCTAAAGGCGTGGGAGATGGGGATACTACAGTGACATTAACTGGGGTTGTGGCCGATGTTCCACTACTAGCAGCAGAGGTGGAAGAATGGAACTGGAAGTGAGCAGGGTGAACAGGATTTTTTTTTACCTTGGGAATGGTGTCAGGATGGCCCGCGTCCATCTGTCTCTGGGCTTTCATCTCCCCCAGCTCCGTTACTAGGCGATGATTTTCGCCTCGTAAGATGCTATTCTCCGCTTGTAAATTAGATACTACTGTCAGTAATTCAGTCAGGGAAGTTTGAGAGGCATCTAGGGATGCTGCCTCATCCATCTTCGCTCAGGGGACAGTGTTAACGTGGGCTTGGCTTTTCTGTGGGGACTGTGCTAGTCTCAGAACAGAGTAGGCCAGAGTCCTCGGGAGCGAAGATGATGTCTCCCCTTTCCCCAGAGACCACGCACCCCAGCTGAGGTAACAGCTAAAGAGGTACGCAATATCAGAGAAAATGGGAAGACCGGAATGAGCCACCAGGAAGGCTCGAGTGGTGTCTGTGGTGAATGATCAAGGGAACGTGATACCTGTAGTAGGAAATAAACAGATACAAAGTATGGATTAACACTTTTTAACTTAACGGGTGATATCTCTAATTAAGCAAGCGTGTGTACTTTGTCACTTACATATAGGTTCATTAAGGAGCTTCGAGTAATAGGATTGTCACATAATATCTTGATTCCCTTAGACCAATAGGTAGTTTGTTCAGGAAATATTCAAGCAGTAACTGAAATGACGGGGGTATAAATCCTTCTATTCAGGAACCCTGAACACCCAAAAAAGAATAATCCAAATGTCACAGTTCCAATGGTTCACCTACTAGAGTCTGAACAAACGGGGTTCTTATGCAAATACAAACGATTCCCAAACCCCTGAGGTATACTTGCGATTAGATGGAATCAGCTGCGGGCGCTACCAGCGCGATTGGAATACTTCGTTCACTTTGTTCGTATTGTTCTCCTTAGGTAAACAAAACTCCGGACTTCCCCAAGTGATCTTTGTCGTGGATGCGCTGCCTAGCGCGAATCGCCCAACAACCCGGTTCCAGTGTCTCGGCGTCCAAGGGTCGGTCTTACAGGCAGGAAACCGACAGCCCCTGGGGTCCTGGTATCCGAAAGCAGGCACAAAAGGGGGCACCTAAAGTTCAGCGCTGACTTCGCGCTTGTGGTACGAATAAAGTTCAAAACAAAAAAAATGAAGTAGCAGGAAAACACACGGAGCAAAACAGCGCGACGAGCGCTTCCAAGTAGTCTCTATTTTCGGGTTCCAAGGATTTAACACAAAGGGTTTTACTCTTGAAGCTCTGAATCTTTCAGGTCCAAAACAAGGATCACAGAGAAGTGTAACGCACGTCCACTTCAACGGCTACCAGATCTAGGCGTGGCTCAAGCACCAAACAACTAAGCCAAGCACCTGGGAGTTGTTACAGCTTGCTTATAAGCTGGTTCCAACCAGCTGCTGCTTCCCAATGTATTGTGGGAAAGTACACACTCTCGCTGTTTTATTGCATTATGGGACCTGTAGTACGTGGTGAAAGCTAACAAAAAACCAGTGAAATTCCCCCGTTATAGTTAGTGCAGGCAACTATAACTCACGCGACCGCAATCCTCTGCTGATGCTAATACTGTATTTAGACACTTATTTGCCCATGTCTTCTTCCATACATTTTTAGCTATACATATATTACAAATATTTTTTTTTCATAAAGACACATATGTCATCAGCAGAAGATTGCGGTCGCGTGAGTTATAGTTGCCTGCACTAACTATAACGGGGGAATTTCACTGGTTTTTTTATCAGTAAAATTTCCGCTAACTATAACATGTGTGAAACCTATGGTTTTTTCAGTGAATTTGCAAGGTTTTTTAAATGCTAATTCCTAACTATAACGTGTGTGAAACCTATGGTTTTTTCAGTGAATTTGTACGGTTTTTTAAATGCTAAGTTACTTTACGCCATTCGTGGCGTGCGCGCCCACTTAACGCAGTTCGTTCCGTGCGCGCACGGTGCGCTTCGCGCACCGTGCGCACACAGTAAGCACGCGGTGCGCTTCGCGCACCGCGCGCCCACTTTACGCAGTTAGTGCCGTGCACGCACGGTGGGCACGCGGTGCGCGTGCCCACGTTACGCTAGATGGGCCATGTACGCACGATGCGCTTCGCGCACCGTGCGCACATGGAGGACATATGATGCACTTCGTTTTGAAAGGTAATATTTTAATTTTTCGTAATTTTTATAAGCCATGCACAAATGGTGCCCTTCGGGCACCATTTGCACACGGGGTGGATGTGTGGATAATTTTTTCTTTTATTATTTTTGTTTAAAATATTCGAGTTTATCACACCTCTGATAAGCCATGCACAATTGGTGGCCTGCGGCCACCAATTGCACCCGGGGTGGGGAGAGTGTGGATAGTTTTTTTTTTTTTTATAATTGTGAGCGGTTGGGAAGAATAACGCAGCACACGGCGTTTGGTTAACGAAGGTTTTATTCTCAAGGGGAAAGTGGTGCGCTTGGTATCCAGTTTGCGATCCCAACCGGTCCCTAGGGGGGTCTTGAGATAGTCTCTGTCCTTGGCCTCAGGGAATGGTTCCGCTTGCTTCTCTCTTGGGGACGGATACACTCTTCTCCCGTGCGTGATGTTTCGCCAACTCCCAGCGGCAGCCGCCCCAACACAGGAAGAAACAAAGAACAAAGGCTGGGGTCAGTACGACGCTCACATTGACCTCTGGTCAAAGGGCCCGGGGAGGTGAAGGGGACACTCCGGTGCTCAGGTGAAATTAACTAAACCGTATCCAACTCGACCGGTGTGAGAACAAGAGAGGAAGTGCAAGTGGGGGGGGGGTGAACAAAAGAAGGTAGAGATAGTCGAGGCGGCGAGAAGCCCCGGTGTTACTTCGCAGCCTTCTCCCGCCTCCCGACCCAGCCCGTGAAACGGTCACGTACCTGGGTCAGCCACGCTCCTTCCTGGGCGCGGCTCGGCGATGCGTAGGTGCGGAGTACTCCTGTCTCCGACTTATCCTCCTTCGACGGCGTCCCTCTCGTCTCCTTGCTTCTCTCGTCTTCAGCTCTCCGCTCCACTGCTCCACTCGCTCTCACTTCTCCCGCTCCGGTGTAGCCACACACCACAGCTCGGTCTTCCTCCGTCTTTATTGGGTGTGCGAGTTCCTCGTCATCAAAAGGGGCGTGGTTACCAGAAGGAGATCCCCAGTTAAAGGGGTATACGTCCGTATCGGCGTCTCCTGCTGTTGTCGTCCACTCGTTTTCCTGTGAAGCACAAAAGATACTGTCCGTGATGTCTCGTGCCTCCCACCAGTCGGCCCCTTGTATATTGTTGCAGCGGCTCTCCTCGTGACACTCCTCCACCGCCGGTTTCTCCCGATCGGGGAGAGGAAATGTCCTGGACAGGTAGTCCGCATTGGCATTGTCCTTCCCCTTCCGATGTTTAAGGGTGAAAGAGAAGGGCTGTAGGGAGAGAAACCAACGGAGAACCCTAGGATTGTTGGAGAGATTCCTACTCATCCATTGGAGCGGGGCATGGTCTGTGTAGAGGAGAAAGTGCCGCCCCTCTAGATAGTACCGTAATTTATCAGTCGCCCATTTAATAGCCAGGCATTCTCGCTCAATGGTCGGGTATTTCGCCTCTCTCGGGTACAGTTTACGGCTAATATAGAGCACAGGATGCTCTATCCCTTCCTCTGTTTCTTGTGACAAAACCGCCCCCAACCCATGATCTGAGGCGTCTGTGTGCAGAATGAAGGGGCGTGAGAAGTCCGGGGAGGTTAATATGGGACTAGAGGTGATAGTCTGTTTCAGGAGATGAAAGGCTTGTAACATCTGATTGGTGGGTCGGTGGAATACCTGGGGACTCACATCTTTCTGGAGGGTGTCGGTCAAGGGGTTAGCTATGTCAGAGAAGTTGGGAATAAAGCGTCTATAATACCCGATTAAACCCAGGAACCCCCTCATCTCGCGTTTTGTGGTTGGGAACGGGGTGTCGGTGATGGCTTTCACTTTCTCAGTTTGTGGGGCTATCACTCCGTGTCCAAGGACATAGCCCAGATAATTCACCTTGTGGAACGCCATGCGAGATTTTTTTGCGTTCACGTGTAAGCCGGCCTGTTTTAACGCCTGAAAGATGGTGTGTAAATGTTGTAGATGGGACTTCCAGTCGGGACTGAATATCACGATATCGTCGAGATATGCCGAAGCAAAGGACTGGTAATGTTGGAGGAGGGTGTTCATAAGTCTCTGGAAAGTGGCAGGTGCCCCATGCAACCCGAAGGGTAGAACCGTAAATTCAAACAGCCCGTCGGGAGTGGAAAATGCGGTTTTTCTTTGGTCTTCTTCTCGCAAGGGCACTTGCCAGTACCCTTTTGTTAGGTCTATCGTGGTGATGTATTTGGCATCGCCTAACTTCTCGATGAGCTCATCGATGCGTGGGATGGGGTAGGCGTCGAAGGACGATATCTCATTAAGAGCCCTAAAGTCCATACAGAATCGTATGCTCCCGTCGGGTTTTGGCACCATCACTATGGGAGACGACCACTCACTTCTGGACGGCCGGATGACTCCTAGTTTCAGCATCTCTTGTACTTCCTGCTGTACTGCTCTTCTTCGGGCCTCCGGGATGCGATACGGTCGCTGTTTGACGACTTTTCCTGGGGGCGTATTGATGGAATGTTCGGCCAGGTGCGTTCTCCCTGGTAGATCCGAAAAGATGGGCTTATGCATTTGTAGTACCTCCTTCAGTTCCGTCTTCTCCCTTTGATCCAGCTCAGGGTTGATGGGTAACTGTAGCAAGGTATCGTCTCCTTTTCCCTGGGTGGGCAGAGTAAGGGAAGCTGTCTTCGGTGGAGGACCTATCCATTTTTTTAACATGTTGATGTGATAGACTTGGGTGCGATTGGGGGATAGACGCAATCTATAGGTTGTCTTCCCGATAGACGCAATGACCTGGAAGGGGCCCTTCCACTCTCTTACGAATTTCTTCGTGGTGGTGCTTGGGAGTAACACCAGCGCCCAGTCATTCACGTTCAAGGTTCACCATTTCTTTCCGCGATTGTAATAAGAGGCCTGTTTTTCTTGGCTCTTCACCAGGTTAGAATAGGCCAGGTCTCTAAGCTTCCCTATTTTCGTTTTCAGTGTCTGCGTATACTCCAACATCTCTCTGGCCTCCAGGGATTCTTCCTTCTCCCATGCCTCTTTTGTCATTTCCAACAGACTGCGGGGCCGGCGTCCATACAAAAGCTCGAAGGCTGAACATCCCAGGCTGCTCTGTACTTGGCTTCGGATGACATACAAGGCCAAGGGTAGTAATCGGTCCCACTCGGTTCCTTCAACCTCTAGCATTTTTTTAAGGGTGTTTTTCAGGGTGCCATTGTAGCGCTCCACCAGTCCATCCGTCTGTGGGTGGTAAACTGACGTCCGGATGTGGCGCAGATCCAGGAGTCGACAGACTTCTTTCATGAGTCTGGAAACGAAGGGTGTTCCCTGATCTGTTAATATTTCCTTCGGGAAACCTACCCGGGAAAACAACTCCAAAAAACAGTCAGCTATGTTACGGGTGTTGGGGGTTCTTAGGGGGAATGCCTCTGGGAAGCGAGTAGCATAGTCCACTATCACTAAGACATACAAGTGGCCTTTTTTTGTTCGGGGTAGTGGCCCAATCAGGTCCATCCCCACCCTCTCAAAAGGTGTCCCTATCACTGGCAGAGGTTGTAAGGGGACGCCAACTGGCCTGTGAGTGTTTCTTTTCTGGCATATTACACAAGCCTGACAATAGGTTTTGATATCCTGGTATATCCCCGGCCAATAAAAATGTCTTAAAATAGACTGAGTCGTTTTTTCTGCCCCGGTGTGTCCTGCCAGGATGTGTGTATGTGAAAAGAACATTATTTGCTCCCTGAAGGATTTTGGGACCAATAGCTGTTGAGGGTCTGTCAGGGAGGCTTTTCGGTACAAGAGCCCGTCCATAATGAGAAACCTAGGATACCCCTGGGTGTCGGTGTCTGCAGTGCTATGTGCTTGTTCCCACGCGTTGTATAAGGTAGCGTCGTTGGCTTGGGCAAATTTAAAACTACGGTCCGTGAGCCACGGTTCTGGGGTTAACAAGGCTGACGAAGGTGGGGTCCGTTCCTCCCTAGGTGGCTGACTCTGCCCTGGCATGTTCAGTACCCGCTTGAACAGGTCTAAAAAGTCCGGGTTGTCGGTGCCGATAATGAGGTCCTCTGGGAGGTTATCTAAGACCCCTACTTTTATATGGGTTTTAATCCCCCTCCCACCGTGTACCAATGGAATGACCGCTACGGGGTACGGCTTCACATCTCCATGAACACACCTGATGTATACAGAGGACTCGGGGACTAATTGTTCTAGCAATACCCAGCACCCTTGTACCACCGACTGCTTACATCCTGAATCTAGTAGGGCTTTCAGGGTTTTCCCATTTACCTGTACATTCACATGGAACGCTGTCCCCATCTCCGCGGTGTACAGAATGGACTTAGGTATGTAACCCACTTCCATGGGCTCTTCCGTTGGTCTCTTTTTGTAGCATACACGGGCAATATGGCCCCACTCCCCGCACTCAAAGCACTGGGGCCCCTTTAATCCCGTCACTTCAAGTCTGGGTTGTCGGGGTTTCATCAGTTCTGGGGGCTTGATCTTTTTTTCTGCTCTGTAGGGGAGAGGGCGCGGCTTCTCCCCCTCCCATCCCACTCCTTTGGGTTGGGCTCGGGCAAAGGTGGCGGCCATCTCCACTGCTTGTTGTACCGTTAGTCGACTATGTTGCCGCAACCACCTTTGGGTATGGAACGGCAAGGCATCGAGATATTGCTCCAGGTAGATCTTTTCCATGATCTCCTCTTTCGTACTTACACCCGGAGTTAGCCATTTGTCGGCCGCCATCTTTAACCGGATGAAGAGCGTTTTAGGGTTTTCGCCTGGTCCTCCTTTCTCCCTCCTGAACCGGACCCTATACGCTTCCGCATCCAGGCCTAGATGGTCCAGAATGACACCCTTAATAGTCCCGTACGGGGCGTCCCCAGTGGCATTCGCCACCTGATATGCAGACTGGGCTTCCCCCACCAGAAGAGGGGCTAGGAAAAATGGCCATTTATCCAACGGCCAGCTACACGCCCTGGCCACCCTCTCAAAGTTCGTAAGGAAGGCGTCTGGGTCTTCGCCAGGAATATATTTCTGTAAGGACAGTCCTGATGGAGTGGGGTGGCTAGGACCTCGAGGGTCACGTAGGGGGGTGGATTGGGGATCGGTTATGGCTTTCTGTAGTCCTTCCAGTTGGGCTGTGATTGTGTTTTTGAACACCTCCCTGTCCGCACTGGCGGAGGCCATCTGGCGCTCGACTGCCCATTCGAGCTTTTCCTGTCCTTTGATCATGTGCTGAATTACGACGTCCATCTTCACTGTACAGATGGAAGGGTCAGTGCCCGCATTCTCCACCACTGTGAGCGGTTGGGAAGAATAACGCAGCACACGGCGTTTGGTTAACGAAGGTTTTATTCTCAAGGGGAAAGTGGTGCGCTTGGTATCCAGTTTGCGATCCCAACCGGTCCCTAGGGGGGTCTTGAGATAGTCTCTGTCCTTGGCCTCAGGGAATGGTTCCGCTTGCTTCTCTCTTGGGGACGGATACACTCTTCTCCCGTGCGTGATGTTTCGCCAACTCCCAGCGGCAGCCGCCCCAACACAGGAAGAAACAAAGAACAAAGGCTGGGGTCAGTACGACGCTCACATTGACCTCTGGTCAAAGGGCCCGGGGAGGTGAAGGGGACACTCCGGTGCTCAGGTGAAATTAACTAAACCGTATCCAACTCGACCGGTGTGAGAACAAGAGAGGAAGTGCAAGTGGGGGGGGGTGAACAAAAGAAGGTAGAGATAGTCGTGGCGGCGAGAAGCCCCGGTGTTACTTCGCAGCCTTCTCCCGCCTCCCGACCCAGCCCGTGAAACGGTCACGTACCTGGGTCAGCCACGCTCCTTCCTGGGCGCGGCTCGGCGATGCGTAGGTGCGGAGTACTCCTGTCTCCGACTTATCCTCCTTCGACGGCGTCCCTCTCGTCTCCTTGCTTCTCTCGTCTTCAGCTCTCCGCTCCACTGCTCCACTCGCTCTCACTTCTCCCGCTCCGGTGTAGCCACACACCACAGCTCGGTCTTCCTCCGTCTTTATTGGGTGTGCGAGTTCCTCGTCATCAAAAGGGGCGTGGTTACCAGAAGGAGATCCCCAGTTAAAGGGGTATACGTCCGTATCGGCGTCTCCTGCTGTTGTCGTCCACTCGTTTTCCTGTGAAGCACAAAAGATACTGTCCGTGATGTCTCGTGCCTCCCACCAGTCGGCCCCTTGTATATTGTTGCAGCGGCTCTCCTCGTGACAATAATTTTTTACCGTACGCGTACGGTAAGCGTAATCGGCGAAATTAGCGAAAAAATAAAAATTGCATTTTTGGCCTTGGGGGGTCTTTGGGGACTCCCACAACATGGCTATGTGTGTGGGAGCTGTCTAAACAGCCCCTTTACATGTTTTTTGGCTTTATTTTACAACCTAACTCTCAGTGCGAGAGAGAAAATGGCGGCCGCCGCTTCCTGGTTTCAGCCGATTCGAATGTTTACTAAGATCTAAGAGGTAATCAGAATCGCGCTCGCGCACGCCACCGTACGCGTACGGTAAGCGTACCGTAAGCGCACCGTAAGCTGGCTCAGATATATATATTGATTTAAAGGCTATTTTCTCAGAATCTACTGAACAGATTTACACCAAACCTACAAAAGGCACTTCCTTGACCTGAGGACTACCTCTCTGCCAAATTTCTAGTAATTCTGTTCAGCCGTTCGGGCTGTAGCCCTGTCTAAAGGTCCTATGGAAAAATGCATGGGAAAAACGCGTTTTGGGACCCCCCTTTTATCTCAGCCCCCGCTTGACGAATCCACCCGAGACTTTCAGGGTAGGAGCGGAGCGTAGCGCCCCACCTATTTTGAAAAATTCGCGAGGATTCGTCGACCGGCGCCAAAGTTATTCAAAATAGAATGGTGAGGATTTCCTATGGAAACGTGGTCCTAACTATAACTACCTACTGGCGACCGCCAGTAGGTAATATATATATATATATATATATATATATATATATATATATATATATATATATATATATTCCGCAGGACACACGTATCTTACAAAGAACGTGAGACAGGCCACACCAACTGTGCTTAATTCATTCCTTTATTCCAGGCAAGAACAGGCATGACGCGTTTCAACTCTAGACGAGTCTTAATCATATGCAGGCTTCAAAATGGTGGGATCGCCAGCTTTTAAAAGTACGTGACTTTAAACATTGAAAAAGGACTTGTACTCCCAAGTTTGATTTAAAGCAGCAGTTAGTATTTAAATTCGGCAGGTTTACTTTGCTCGGAGATGAAAAGTACACATTTTCCGTTTTGTAGTTCAAGGATAAATACCTCACAAAAATAAAGTATTGTCACAGACACTGTCATTCATCTCTGAAAGATTCGTTGATTTTCTCTCTCTTTTCGTTTCTTGATGTAGACACTCCTACAATAACCAAAATGCACTTCTCCTGCTGCTTTTCACCCACTCGGAATTCAATGCAGTTTATAGCAGAAATTCAACTTGCCTTCTATGCGCACTCCTGCATATATAGCGCCTTCAGAGGAGTAGTTCCATATTGTGGTCATATCAGGAGGGCACATTGTAAAAACCAGTCTATTCCGCTACCACCAATTTTTCAGTTTGTTAATTGCCTTCCCAACAAAAAGCTTGAAAGCACACAGTGCGCATGGATCTCCCTCTCGCAAACCATCAAGTAGGTGTAGTTATGTATATATATATATGTATAAAGATACTTACCAACTTAAAGAAGAACTCTTCCTCCATTAAAGACGCATCTGCATACATCGCCTATAGAGGAGTTCTCCAACTAAAAAAGTAGAAAGAAAAGATTTAACAACTGCACTTAGGGTGAGCAAGGTAAACATAGCAATATACCTATAGAAAGAGCTGAGAGTTATCAGAGACACTTCTAAGTAGGATTGGAATTAATTAGTATTCCCTTGACCTACAGAACCCCTGAGTAGCAGACAAATAGGAAGCAATCTACAAGAGAATAGACAGCCACTTAGCTAAGACAGGTAATCACAATATTGGAGGGGTAACGTGAAAGATAGAAAAGTAAATTACAACATTAAAATGTTAATGTAGATTTTTCTTACAGGAGAACTTACCAGAGTAGAAGCATTCCTGTCCAGTAGAAGAAGACGTGGCATATCTCTTTTCTTTCCCACTCCCCTTTCCCCCCTTCGTCTGCCTGGGTATATGTATTTATGCATATATGTATGTGAGTACATGCTTGGGCAGCTGAGTTGGGGAATTGAGGAAAAGTCATCGGCTCCTGCGGAAGCTTGAAGTTCTGAGACTGGTACTTGACAGATTGAAGTGCCATTTTCAAAATACTTCCACCTGGGCAGGATGGCAGAGGGATTCGATGTTAAGGCCCTAGCTACGGTGTTGGAAGGAATTCAGACACAACTTAGTGAGGCAATGTTAGAAAATAAATCCCTGAGAGAGGAAGTTAGAAAGTCCAGTCAGGAAACTCTGTTCTTGCGACAAAGGGTGGAAGATTTATCAATTAGTTCAGCTTCTGGGTCAAAGGAAAGCAGGTCTCAGTCTTTTGCTCCAGCCCCCTCGGCGGCAGAACTCACCACGCAGGTCATACATGCTATCACCCACTATTCCCCTTGCGGCTCCAAAAAGATTTAGTGGGGACGCCCATAAGGCTCAAATTTTCCTTACACAATGCTCTTTACATTTTCTCTGTAGACCAATCATTTTTAAGGAAGATCAGTCAAAGGTGGCGTTCATGTTGTCCTACCTGAGTGGAGACGCAGCAGCCTGGTCAATGCCCTTGGTTAGTAACAATGAACCAATTCTGTACAACTTTGACGAGTTTAAGAGAGAAGTTTTGCGAATTTTTGACAGAAGAGCTGTTTCACAAACCATGGATAACGAACTGTTGGATTTGAAGCAAGGAAATAGAGATTTGGTGGCATATTTGGCGCAATTTAATAAATTAATAGTAGAAACCAATTGGCCCGAAGCTAAGAGAGCTTCAATTTTCTATCGGGATCTCAAAGATGAGATAAAGGATGGTTTGGCACAGATTCCCAAGCATCCCACTGAAGTTTCTGAGTTAATTGATTTAGTGTTGCAGATTGACCAACGGCAGTGCGAAAGAAAGAGTGAGTGTCGGAAGGATGTCAAGTCTTTTCCTCCCCGTTTCGACCGCATCAAGTTTTAAGGCACAAAGGTCAAGGAAGCACCCACTGAAGAAGAACCTATGCAGATCAGCTCTGTGCGTGGGCCCTTATCTAAGGAGGAAAGGGAGAGAAGACGATTGGGCAAGTTGTGTATGTACTGTGGGGATTCCGGGCATTTTGTAAAGGAATGTGCCAAAAAACCTAAGGGCAATGCTTTAGTAAAAGACAGGCTCCACCAGTAAGAGGGGTTGCCCTGGTAGGAGCTGAAGATAAGTCAACTCCTGATCCTCAGTTGGTAGCAAATACGTTACAATCTTCGATGCCTCATTTAATTGTTGCCTGCTCCATTGAGTTTGGTGATTCCAGATTGAAGGATATCTCAGTAATGATTGAATCAGGAGCAACGGGCAATTTTTGTGACATAGGTTTTGCAAAGAGGTTAGGGATTGTCTTCGTCAAGAAAGAAAGACCTGAAGCAGTCCGTGCAGTAGATGGTACCAATTTTTCCTCTGGCCCCATTGTACATGAAATGGAGGTGATCAGATTAACTGGGCCAGGTAGTCATGTGAGCACTTTGAAATTTAGTCTCATAGATTCACCCCAATTCCAGCTCATTCTGGGGCTTCCGTGGTTTACGGAACATAATCCAAGGATAGATTGGGCCAAAAGAACGATTGAAATGGATTCTGAATATTGTAAAGTTCATTGTCATAATGGGAGTACAGAGTCCCCTGCACCTTCACCTCCTCAATATTTGGCTAGTCAAGCCAAAATAATCTGCGTAATGGAGACACAAGAGATTCCAGAAGAATACTTGGATTTGGCTGCAGTGTTTGACGAAAAAGAAGCCAACAAATTGCCTCCGCATCGGGAATACGACCTTAGAATAGAGTTAGAACCGGGAGCTTCTTTGCCATGCAGTCGCATTTACGCTCTTTCAGAAAAAGAGAATCAACATCTTAAGGAGTATTTAGAATTGTATTTGGCAAACGGATTTATTCGTCCCTCTCAGTCACCAGTTTCTTCTCCGCTTTTTTTTATTCCAAGGAAAGATGGAAATCTGAGAACATGCATCGACTATCGAGCCTTAAATTCAGTAACTAGGAAGAACCGATATCCGCTACCATTAATTTCAGAATTACTGGACCAGGTCAAGGGAGCACGGGTGTATACCAAGCTGGATTTAAGGGGAGCTTATCATCTTGTACGAATGGCGGTAGGCGATAAGTGGAAGACCGCCTTTCGGACTAGATTGGGACTATTTGAATATCAAGTCATGCCCTTTGGTTTATGCAACGCTCCCGCTGCCTTCCAGCATTTTGTAAATGATGTCTTGAGAGAGTATTTAGATCGTTTTGCTGTTGTCTACATAGACGACATTCTTATTTTTTCTGAAAATATGAAAGAGCAGATTCAACATGTGCGAACCATCTTGAAGATACTCCTGGAACACCAACTATTCGTGAAATTGGAGAAATGTGTATTCAACGCTAGTCAAGTGGAATTTTTGGGTTTCGTACTCTCCCCAGATGGAGTTTCAATGGATGTAGCCAAGGTGAAGACTATTTATGAATGGCCATCTCCTCGTAATGTGAAACAAGTGCAGAGTTGCATTGATTTTGCCAACTTTTACAGACGTTTCGTTGATAATTTTTCTGAGAAGTTTTCCCCGTTAACTCGTTTGCTCAAAAAAGGGGTTAGGTTTGAATGGACCGATGAGACTGAAGAAGCCTTCAGTAGATTAAAGAAAGTTAATACAACTGTGCCAGTGCTTTTGCATCCCAACCCTGAGGAGCCTTTCTTTGTTGAAGCCGATGGTTCCAACTTGGCAATAGGTGGAATTTTATCCCGGAGGGAAAAGACCACCGGTCAGCTTCATCCTGTCGCTTACCGATCCAGAAAGCTAACTCCCGCTGAGTTGAATTACTCTATTGCCGACAAAGAGTTATTGGTTATCAAGGATGCCTTTCAGAAATGGAGGCATCATCTCTTGGGTGCTCGACTTGAAGTTACTGTGTTTACAGACAATCGGAATCTTCAGTTTTTAAAATCTGCTCGAACCTTAACTCCCAGACAGTTACATTGGTCATTTTTTTTTGCAGACTACAATTTTGTGCTAACTTACAAACCAGGGTCCACCAATGGAAAGGCTGATGCTTTATCACGTTTGGGTACAGGAGAAGATGTCCCAATTTTGGAAAAAGAACTGATAATTCCAAAGGAGAAAATAATTGGGGTGATCATGTTTCCGGAGTTTGAAGAACAGTTAAATCAAGTTCTAGTCACCTTTAATCTTATAGATTGGTTCAAGGAAGATGAAGATCGAGAAATAAAGAATGGTCGACCTTACTTTAAGGGAAAACTTTTTGTTCCCGATGAAGAACTTCTAAAGATGATAGTCCAACATTGTCACGACGATTTGCTGGCTGGACACAAGGGAGTAAAGAAGACTCTGGAATTGATTCAACGTGAATTTTGGTGGCCGTCCATGGAAACTCAGGTGTGACAATATGTTGCCTCTTGTGAACAGTGTTTAAAGGGAAAATCTGTTAGAATGGCTCCACAGGGTTTACTTCATCCAGTGCCCCCGGCTCCTTACCCTTGGCACACGGTTTCCATGGACATCATTGTCAAATTACCATCTAGTCAGGGCTTTTCAGTCATATGGGTGGTGGTGGACCATTTCACTAAAATTAGTCATTTCATCCCTTTAAAATCTATTCCTGATGCTTCTCATCTAGCTTCCTTGTTCACACAACATGTAGTTAAGACACATGGAATTCCTAGGATGGTTATTTCTGATTGGGGCCCCCAATTCATTTCTCATTTTTGGAGATCATTTTTAAAAAGATTGGATATTGACTCTCGTTTGTCTTCCAGTTTCCATCCCGAGACTGACGGGCAAACAGAAAGAGTTAATCAGGAGCTGGAGCAGTACTTGCGTTTGTTCCTGATGGATCACGAAGGGGAGTGGCCAGATATAATTTGGGCAGCAGAATTTGCTTATAATAATGCTGAGCATTCATCCACGGGTTGCACTCCTTTTTATTTAAACTCAGGTAGACAGCCAAACACTTTTGTGGGACGGCAAAAGAGTGATGTTCCAGCAGTAGAGGAAGTTGTTCAGAATCTTCGAAAGGCTTACCAACAAGCTACAGATAATCTGATCAAGGCAAAGGCCTCTTACAAGAAACAAGCTGACAAGAAGAGGCGTTCCAGCCCAATTTTTAAATCAGGGGAGGAGGTCTGGATTTCTACACAAAATCTGCGTTTGAAGGGAAATCGAAAATTTCAACCACTGTACATTAGTCCTTTTGAAGTGGAAAAAATGATAAACCCAGTTAGCGTCAAGATTCGACTTCCTCCGAAACTTAGGTTCCACTCTGTGTTTCATGTCTCCTTACTTAGGAAGAGTCCGCCAAATTTGAGAAAGAAGGGTCCTCCTATGCCAATTAAAGTCCAGTCAGAAGAAAAGTTTGAAGTTAAGCGAATCTTAGACTCTAGATTTAGGAGAGGAAAATTGTTCTATCTGGTGGACTGGAAGGGGTTTGGTCCTGAAGAGAGAAGTTGGGAACCAAGAACAATTTGCAGGCTCGACGATTGATTAGAGAATTTCACAGGAAATACCCAAATAAGCTCATGGAGGGTGAGGGAGGAGTTTTGGTGGGGGGTGCTGTCAGGGTCAGTCAGCGTAAGGCATTGCATCACCAAACAACTCTTCCCATTTGTTGCAAAATTCATAAGGTTCGCCGCTTTAGATCAAGCAGGAACTTGCCCCACCATTGGTTTCCCCGTTCTGTGGCAAAGCGGCAGATTCACGCATTGCGGAATTTCAAGATGGCCGCTGATGATAACAGTGAGGTTGTCGGTCTAGTGTTTTTTCCTCCTCCTCAGCGCAGCTGTGCTCGCGACTGCAATCGCGGCAAACTGCGCACTTCAACTGCCTTTTGAGGGAAGACGGTCGCATTTTTCTAGCGGCGTTCTCCCGTTTGGGCAAATACAGAGTTGGTGAGTTTTTGAGTTGTTCTCAGCGATACCGCTTCCGCGGCTGCGGAATGTAAGACAAATTACTCTAAGTCTATATTGGGTTACAGTCGAGTCTGAAGGAATGTTAGTACTGAGTAAGGGTTCTGACTAGAAAATTCCACAAGTCCGGAGCAACTGTTCAATAGAAGGATTCTGACGCTTCGTAGTGAGTCTACATACCTTGCAACGCTCAGTGGGCAGGTAGTGAGCATTGCTTGAATTGAGACTATATATTCTGGTTCCTTGGAAGAAACGTAGAAAGCTGCACATTACCTCTGTGGTGTGAATGAGAACTTTACCTAAGAAAACAAAGAAAGGCAATAAGTTAGAAGAGTTATTCACAAGAAACCATCAAGTAGGTGTAGTTATGTATATATATATATGTTTAAAGATACTTACCAACTTAAAGAAGAACTCTTCCTCCATTAAAGACGCATCTGCATACATCGCCTATAGAGGAGTTCTCCAACTAAAAAAGTAGAAAGAAAACAATTAACAACTGCGCTTAGGGTGAGCAAGGTAAACATAGCAATATACCTATAGAAAGAGCTGAGAGTTATCAGAGACACTTCTAAGTAGGATTGGAATTAATTAGTATTCTCTTGACCTACAGAACCCCTGAGTAGCAGACAAATAGGAAGCAATCTACAAGAGAATAGACAGCCACTTAGCTAAGACAGGTAATCACAATATTGGAGGGGTAACGTGAAAGATAGAAAAGTAAATTACAGCATTAAAATGTTAATGTAGATTTTTCTTACAGGAGAACTTACCAGAGTAGAAGCATTCCTGTCCAGTAGAAGAAGACGTGGCGCATCTCTTCTCTTTCCCACTCCCCTTTCCCCCTTCGGCTGCCTGGGTATATGTATTTATGCATATATGTATGTGAGTACATGCTTGGGTAGCTGAGTTGGGGAATTGAGGAAAAGTCATCGGCTCCTGCGGAAGCTTGAAGTTCTGAGACTGGTACTTGACACAAGCATCTTGGGACCAGTTTCGGGGTAACACCCCTCATCAGCCAGACGAGCTTGAACTCAGTGGGAAAGTGAGCGAGGGACCCATGTCTGGGCATACCCAGCCAACTTAGGGTGAACAAAGCAAACCCAAGGAGATAAATGCACACTTTACTTTAACCCTGAGGCCTTCCAGTGAACAGGATTGACTCCACCCTGCCAAAGCACTTAAAGAAAAATATCTGTACTGGCAGCTCATGGCAGAACGCAGAAGGTGACAGCGCCCTAACACTCCCTTACGAAGCAAGGATACAACTAAGAATTGCTTGCATGACTCATAAAGCCTCACACTACAACACCCCACTATACCTTGCACAAAAACTTGTTTTATTGGGGGGCTTCAGGTCCTCCAGAAGTACCAGTACCCTTCTTCTGAAGCCTCAGAAATTCCGTAAATCAAAAACATATGGTCGAGCCTTCTCAGGTATCAACCCGAGAATTTGGAACTCCCTGTCTCCGGAAATCAGGACGATTCTACTACTATTAACTTTAAAAAGGAAGTTAAAGAGCTTCTGATGAACACATTTTTGCCTTAAATTCCCGTGCCCTATACGCACTCAAAGACTTCGTCCCTCTCTGTTTTTTACCTGTCATTACTTTTAGTGTATTGTTTTAGATGCACTCAAGAACAGCCAAAGCAGCCGACGCGTTTCGTCCAACTTGGGACTTCTTCAGGGCTGCAAAGTATATATATAAAACAATGTATAAATACCAAGAATACCCACATCAAATATATACAAATCCAACAGACATAGTCATTAATATTAAACAAAATCAAAAACGTATTACAAAAAAAAGAAACAACACTATTTACAGTACATAGAAGACATAAACAAGTTAAAAACAGGATTGTAAGTGAATTAACCATTATTGTAAATTCATGTTCATTAATTTTCGATAAGGACAGATTATCAACTTACTGACATGTTTCTGGTTAAATAACAATTTAAGATTGTACATTAATGGAGTACAACTGGTTTCTTTAAACCAAGTCTCATTCCTCAGCCAAGTTTGCATCGACCATAAGTAATTGGGTCAGAAAGGATAAAGAATTTATTATCAACAGGCTCAATGAAGTTTCAAAGAAAGCAGCAAGAGAAAGGGGAGACTCAAGGGTGTACCCACCGTAAGAGACAATGCATCTGTTTGTGTATGTTTTTCTTGAAATTTCTAAAGCGTCATTCAAAATCACTAGAAAAAATCGAAGTGAGAGGGCATTACTCAACGGAATACCCTAGTGATTGTAAGTAACAAATTGCCAAAAGTTACGTAATATGATGTGATGGCCTAAGTCCTGACCGGAAGAAGTTAAACAAAGAGATAAGCGTAAAGCAAAAGGTCATATAAAGGATTTCATAGTACGAATTAGCAAACGTATAACTCCTAATCAAGTGTCCCATATATACCCCTAAGGAAACGTTTTCTATATATATGTACAAATGTACAAAGGGGCTAGGAGAGACAACAAAAAACCCCTGGGGGTATATGTACTTACATTCAAAATATAAAGAATGTGTCGAATAGGATACTGGTCTAAATCCGACAAATGGCAATCGTTGGTCCCGTCTTTTTTTATCAGTGATATAGCACCGGGTCAAAAGTTTATCCAATGATAAGGATAGGAGTCAAAGTCTTTATAATGCCTAAAAATGAAAGCACGGTAAACTGATAATCCAAAAGAAAACAGAGCGTGTTGAGTTAAATAGACACACTCACTCATTAGTTTCTATGTAGGTATACCCATATTTAAAAACAGAGAAAATCAAAAGAGTATTAAAGAGTAACCTAACGAACCAAATAAGATGTCTGATCAGCCTATTTGTAATCAAATTAACAATCTAAGATGGGATGGTCTTAAGTGTTACCATCCGTAGTATTTTAAAAGTGATAATTAAAGGCAAGTACCAGTGCTAGCATAGAAAATCTGGTTAATGTCATATTGACATGAAGACATGTTACTAAATTGCCACCAGCCCTTAGGTCTATGCTTAGTAAAGATTTAATTTAATTAGAAAAAAAAGATGATTAACAAGTTAGGTTATCCAAAAGATCACAAAATAAGGCACAATGCAAAGTTCCTACAGAACCTACCCGATTCCGCATATTCCAAATCCTGGACGGGACCCTATCCTTTGGCAATCTGTAACAAACGGGACTTGCGCTCGTATGTTTAAATAGTAATTGACCCCATGTAAACTCAAAACACCTGGGTCTCAAGCCTCGTTACCGGGATTCACGTCATAGCGTAATCGCTAAGAACTGTATGTAAACCAAGTTGCCATCTTGGAAGGGTAAAAAGTATCGAACATTCCTATGTGGCAAACATACAATAAGAAGTTTTATGATTGATGAAAGAAAGCAATAAACCAACGAAGCGCAATTTAAAAACCGTATGACTAGTAAAATAACAGTCATATATAGTTGTATTGGTACAAACAAGTCACCACTCCGTATCGATTTAGAAGCAAGCAACCCAGCGGCCATGTTGGAATGGGCATGTTTTGAAAGTATCGACTGTATGGGTAAACAACTTTACAACCCATTATCTCGGCTCCAATATGTTTAATGATTTAGATAAGCAAAGAGACTAACCAAATTTACATCGATGACATCAAATTTCGGCTTTCTCGTGGCACGGGCTGCGTATTTTAGCGAGCATCAAAGCCGGCTGCCATATTGGGAAGGTAAAGTACACCATATTCACCAAGTGAAGCCGGTTTAGTATTTCCGAAATCAAGCGAAAACAATGTACCTAGGGAAAGTACACCATCTTCACCAAATGAAGCCGGTCAAGTCTATACGAAAGCAAGAGAAAATAATGTACCTAGAGAGTGAGTGCCCCAGGGATTATAGATCTAAACCATTTTAAGTTTATTCCTAGCACGTGCATCGCATAACAGTAAGGGTCTAAAACTGGCGGTAATATTAGTAGGGCAAAGTACATCATATCTTCTCGAAAGCTCAAGTCCTTATCACAAGATATAAAAAACAGATGTGCATATCGGATGTATTTCAAGGTATCAACTCATATGTGTGGTGTCGCTCTGGGTGTAAGTGTCTAACGGGTCATATGGAAAAAAACCGATGTGCTACATTTTGTTTATGGGGTCACCCAACGGTGGTATAGCCAATGTTTTGCCATCTATTTACAACTGTTCAACCCTCGGTCCCTGTGTTTGAATTTCATTCTCACTACAGTTATTGCCTGTTAATCTCTCATTAATGACAATTACATTAATTGTGTTGGTTCCTCTTGGAACATCAGGCTATGTCACTGGATTTGCTGAACACCGTTGGGTGACCCCATAAACAAAATGTAGCACATCGGTTTTTTTCCATATGACCCGTTAGACACTTACACCCAGAGAGACACCACACATATGAGTTGATACCTTGAAATACATCCGATATGCACATCTGTTTTTTATATCTTATGATATGGACTTGAGCTTTCGAGAAGATATGATGTACTTTGCCCTACTAATATTACCGCCAGTTTTAGACCCTTACTGTTATGCGATGCACGTGCTAGGAATAAACTTAAAATGGTTTAGATCTATAATCCCTGGGGCACTCACTCTCTAGGTACATTATTTTCTCTTGCTTTCGTATAGACTTGACCGGCTTCATTTGGTGAAGATGGTGTACTTTCCCTAGGTACATTGTTTTCGCTTGATTTCGGAAATACTAAACCGGCTTCACTTGGTGAATATGGTGTACTTTACCTTCCCAATATGGCAGCCGGCTTTGATGCTCGCTAAAATACGCAGCCCGTGCCACGAGAAAGCCGAAATTTGATGTCATCGATGTAAATTCGGTTAGTCTCTTTGCTTATCTAAATCATTAAATATATTGGAGCCGAGATAATGGGTTGTAAAGTTGTTTACCCATACAGTCGATACTTTTAAAACATGCCCATTCCAACATGGCCGCTGGGTTGCTTGCTTCTAAATCGATACGGAGTGGTGACTTGTTTGTACCAATACAACTATATATGACTGTTATTTTACTAGTCATACGGTTTTTAAATTGCGCTTCGTTGGTTTATTGCTTTCTTTCATCAATCATAAAACTTCTTATTGTATGTTTGCCACATAGGAATGTTCGATACTTTTTACCCTTCCAAGATGGCAACTTGGTTTACATACAGTTCTTAGCGATTACGCTATGACGTGAATCCCGGTAACGAGGCTTGAGACCCAGGTGTTTTGAGTTTACATGGGGTCAATTACTATTTAAACATACGAGCGCGAGTCCCGTTTGTTACAGATTGCCAAAGGATAGGGTCCCGTCCAGGATTTGGAATATGCGGAATCGGGTAGGTTCTGTAGGAACTTTGCATTGTGCCTTATTTTGTGATCTTTTGGATAACCTAACTTGTTAATCATCTTTTTTTTCTAATTAAATTAAATCTTTACTAAGCATAGACCTAAGGGCTGGTGGCAATTTAGTAACATGTCTTCATGTCAATATGACATTAACCAGATTTTCTATGCTAGCACTGGTACTTGCCTTTAATTATCACTTTTAAAATACTACGGATGGTAACACTTAGACCATCCCATCTTAGATTGTTAATTTGATTACAAATAGGCTGATCAGACATCTTATTTGGTTCGTTAGGTTACTCTTTAATACTCTTTTGATTTTCTCTGTTTTTAAATATGGGTATACCTACATAGAAACTAATGAGTGAGTGTGTCTATTTAACTCAACACGCTCTGTTTTCTTTTGGATTATCAGTTTACCGTGCTTTCATTTTTAGGCATTATAAAGACTTTAACTCCTATCCTTATCATTGGATAAACTTTTGACCCGGTGCTATATCACTGATAAAAAAAGACGGGACCAACGATTGCCATTTGTCGGATTTAGACCAGTATCCTATTCGACACATTCTTTATATTTTGAATGTAAGTACATATACCCCCAGGGGTTTTTTGTTGTCTCTCCTAGCCCCTTTGTACATTTGTACATATATATAGAAAACGTTTCCTTAGGGGTATATATGGGACACTTGATTAGGAGTTATACGTTTGCTAATTCGTACTATGAAATCCTTTATATGACCTTTTGCTTTACGCTTATCTCTTTGTTTAACTTCTTCCGGTCAGGACTTAGGCCATCACAACATATTACGTACCTTTTGGCAATTTGTTACTTACAATCACTAGGGTATTCCGTTGAGTAATGCCCTCTCACTTCGATTTTTTCTAGTGATTTTGAATGACGCTTTAGAAATTTCAAGAAAAACATACACAAACAGATGCATTGTCTCTTACGGTGGGTACACCCTTGAGTCTCCCCTTTCTCTTGCTGCTTTCTTTGAAACTTCATTGAGCCTGTTGATAATAAATTCTTTATCCTTTCTGACCCAATTAATTATGGTCGATGCAAACTTGGCTGAGGAATGAGACTTGGTTTAAAGAAACCAGTTGTACTCCATTAATGTACAATCTTAAATTGTAATTTAACCAGAAACATGTCAGTAAGTTGATAATCTGTCCTTATCGAAAATTAATGAACATGAATTTACAATAATGGTTAATTCACTTACAATCCTGTTTTTAACTTGTTTATGTCTTCTATGTACTGTTAATAGTGTAGTTTCTTTTTTTTGTAATACGTTTTTGATTTTGTTTAATATTAATGACTATGTCTGTTGGATTTGTATATATTTGATGTGGGTATTCTTGGTATTTATACATTGTTTTATATATATACTTTGCAGCCCTGAAGAAGTCCCAAGTTGGACGAAACGCGTCGGCTGCTTTGGCTGTTCTTAAATGTCATTTTAACAAATGAATAATAAAGAAGATCAATTTGAAAAAGAAAATATCTCATATACATGGACTAATTTGATATTATTTATATTTGTGGAAGTGGTGCGCCTTTTGCTGTTTATGTTTCATTTTGCCCCAGTATCTGGGGAGGTATTGTGTTAGCGGGTACTATTCAAGAGCGCACACATAGGGTGAATTAGAATTTGTCACCAACCAATACAAGGGTTAATTGATAATCCGGTGCTGTCCTAGAGGGTTACCGCTGACTTTGCTCCTTCTGTTTTAGATGCACTTTTGTACTCTTTTTATGCTCAATTTTCCCTCTGCCACTCCTTCAGGTCCTTGTTACATGCTTCGTTTAGTCTTGTTCTTTTATTCTCCATACCCTTGACTGTTTATGTTTATGTATTCAATGCCGATATAGAGGATTCCCTACACTCGCACTCCTTACAACCCTGTTGTTTGAGTGTTGGGTCTCTTCTCTCTTTTTTGCTCATCTCTAAAGCGCTCTGATACCCTCATGGGTCTTGTTCGCGCTATATAAAACTTTAAAAAATAAAATAAAAATAAAATAACAGCCCAATGTACGAGCCGCCACTCATACAGCTGAGAGGCTTAGGGAGTGGATTCAGGCAGGATAAGGCCTAAGAGGTCACTTAGGGGTCACCAGGGCCAGCAGATGCTACCCGTTGCTTATCCTGTGCTACCCCTGGTACTAACCTTGTAGTAAAGAGGGACAGTCAGTCACAAACAGAACGAAAAGGACTAAAAAGGACATGACAGCATATTATCTGTGAACTGAAGCCCTCAACCGCTGCATTGCCAGGATTGGCTGAGGGCACAGCTTACTCTTCGCCCGCCGCCTGCCCATTAGGAGACCGAGGGGCTCCTAATGGGCATGCGCAAGTCTGGGAAAACACAAGTGTGCATGACTGGGCACGGGCTAAAAATTAGCTCACCTTGCCCACTCATGCGCACTTGTGCTGCCTGTCCCTGGCTGGTCTGACAATGCATGTCAGTCAACATGACTCTGGACTGCCCACGGTCCGACGTCATGCTGACTGACATGCATTGTCAGTTCTCCCTCGGCGTCTCTGAACTTAAGTAGACTAAGTTCAGAGACGCCGAGGGAGCTGCGGGCGGGGGCAATGCCCCGAATGGACGCACCGCCACTGATAATAACCCAGCATTTATTATTGTTTTATGTTGTTTACAGGCGTCTTGAGGACAGGGCCAGGAGATAATAGGCACCCATGAGGACTGGTATGCACTGTTATCAATGCACATGACAGTTTGGCTGGACAAAGCGTTGTTCACATTAATGCCCCCTCAAACCCAGCTGCGTTGCTGGGTTGAAGACAGCAAATCACAAGCTCTCAGTCTCCATGGGAGCACAAATCATCGGCGCTCAGGCCAATCCTGAAGCTGCTGACATGTGTGAGAGCAGCTTCAGGATTGGCCACAGGGAGTCTGGGAGTCCGTGCCTGCAGTGAATCCACGAGAGGAACAGAAGACGGTGATGCGGTGGGCTGCAGGCGGCAGGTAAGTTCTTTTTTTTTTTATACTTTTTTTTTTTTGTTCGTTGTCTTCCCCTGCCCCTCCCTCTCCTCAGACATCAGGTGCTACAACCCTTGCTGCTGCTACTACATCACATGGTGAAGGTGCATTTTTTACAAAGTTGTAATAACTTAAGAAGGTGCAGCTTTGGTGCCTTGTTGGTAGCCTTGGCTCACACACTCAGGCCAGAAGACAGGAGGAAAGACACAGCTCATGGACTGAGAGAGGCACTGAGCAGTGACGAGTCCCTGAAGATGCTGATGCCAGTGGTCACTGGCCCCCGCACCTCAAGGCAAGGCTGGACTGGGAACCAAAAGCAGCACAGGCAAATCTTGTCAGGCCAGCCCCCATAATGCATGCAGCGAGCTGGTACCAACGAGCAAGCTTGACCACTGAAAGGGGGTGTAAGAGGGGGTCTCCCCCCAAAAAATGTTTGACGAAAATGGAAATATGGTGTGTTTTACTGCACATATTTCATTATAGAACCTTGTCCAATCATTGAATGGATGGATGGAGATGGGAGACAGGGCTGCATGGCTCAATGAATGAATAGTTTGATGGTGAGGAGGGGATGTATGAATTAGTTCAGGAACAGATGAGAACCAATAAAGACTTTTAGTTACATGGAGTAAATGGTCTCAACTAATTCACCAGTAATCCGTTATGGGTTCCCAGTAGCGTGCTACTCGCCAAAAAAAGCACCTCAACACCCCATCAGAGGTAACAAGCGCTATATAAATTCAAACCTTTTCCCTCTTCTATCCCTCCGCTATCCTTCTGAATCCAAATAACTGACTAATATCCACCACTCAAATTACTTTCATATTTCACTATACTAATTCAACACTAATCCTTTGAGGGTTCCAGAGTAGCGTGCTACTCGCCGAAAAAGCGCTTCGACGCCTCGTCAGGGTTAGTAAGCGCGATATAAATGCAATTACAATACAATACAATGCACTGACCAAGGGCGAGTGCTCTGTTTTTCATTTTAAGTTTTTCATTAAAACATCACCCTCCCCAATCTCTACCAATACCAATTCTTTTGAAACATGCATGGCCTGGATGCGTTTAACACGGTTCACTAGTTTAGCATCTGAAAGAAACACAAAGCACGCAGGGGAGAGGAGTTGGGCTAAGGGCCAGGGCCCTCAACCTCGAGTCTGGGGGACTGGGTTCGAGTCTCGGCAAGGACGCGCAACATCCCATGATTCTTGGCAAATCACCTTATCTCCCCGTGCCTAACAGAAATGAATGTGTGTCCTCATGTAACGGAACTGGTGCTATGTAAAGCGCTCTGGTACCCGACTTGGGTCAAGTTCGCACTATATAAAACTAATTTTTTAAAAGCATTATACATCATCTAACGCTGGAAAGAGAATGAGGTAACCACGTAGTGGCTGAATTGCACAAAGTGAAACTGTGAAACCTGGCATCAATGCCGGCTTCAACTTGACAACATTGTGTGATCCCAGGCAATCACTTCTTCCCAGTGCCTCCTTTACCTTCAGCATCATATGACCTTGAAATGCTCCAGTTGGGGACGTGGGCTGCTAGGCCATGCACAGAGGTGTTGTTGAGGGCGTGAATGTTTCTAAGTTCATGATTGGAATTTATCACTGTTCCGGATCTTGAAGAGTCCTTATCACATAGATACAGAACTCTCAGAAGTGAGCCACAAAGAGGAACCCTCCTCCTCAAGCCCTGAAGGTCTGCTGTGTTCGCAGCAACCCTGCAACAGACAGGAACCACCAACATACATAAGCAATGGTTTTGAAGCGAGAGGGCACCGCCCGGGCACACTTTAAATGCATTTGTTTCGCATTGTTTATTTTTAACAGCAGAAACACTGCAGGCAGGAAACGCAGTTGGCCCATCCCAGCAACGAAACCAACCCTAACCAGAAGTGAAACCAGCCCCCACCCTGCTACCGCACCAACAAAACGCCAGGTGCCTGGTGGCGCCAGTCCATGCTTGCCCCAGGGTGAGTCTCTGGGCGCTACCTTTTCAAAGAGATTTCTGAAACTGAAGGTGAATTCACCCACTGCACTATCACAGCTCTTTTATCTAGAAATGATGTTTTTTTTTATTACATGATGTAGTTGATGGGTTTCTGAAAAGGCATAATGTGTACTAAAAAAATTTGCAAACTAGTTTTAGGGTAACAAACAAAAGTGTATGGAAAGAAAGTGAAGTAATTATTCAAGGTTTTTCCTGTGTGGTGATTTCCCATCATGCTTTGTAGTGCCACGTGATGCTTGTGTTCATCATATCAATGCAAAGAGGGGTTTGGATTTGCGGCTCTGACAGTGAGAATGCGAAGTCCATGTCGTGTTCTGCACGAGCTTCCCAGATGCACACTACCTGCCTTAACTCTTACCTTGCAAGAAAATAGAGCCTGGTTTAGACTTTTGAGGACGATATGTACTCTGTCAGGGCAACGGAGTGAAATACCCCAGCACCCTGAATGAGTACCCATCCTCCGAATTTAGAGTTGTCTACAAAATTCTCGTCATTGACAGGAATCGCCATCACGGCGGTTCCTGTCAATGAGTTGCAATGAGTTAAAAGTCTGATCGACCACCCCAGCAAACACGATGAACGCCCATCCAACTTTACATGCGTTTTTGTTTCTTCAAAAACAAAACCCAGCAGGTTTTTGAAAAAACAGACATTGATGACCAGGGCCGGCTTTAGCACTATTGGCGCCCTGTGCGACAATGTTTGTTGGCGCCCCCATCCCACCCCCCCCCCTCCCCCCAAATGACCACCTCCGCCACGGATTCCCTCACTACCACCATTTGACAGCGCCCCTCAAGTCTCCATAACCACTGTCTCTTAGATTTATTTTGTTTAGTTTTATAGCGCCACTCATAAAAGTTTCAGATGTCAGCATACACTTTACATCACACACACATTACACAGAGACAATCACTCATCGGTGTGTAAATCAGTGTATAGGAAATGTTACATAAGACAGAGGCCTACAAGGAGTAGGAGTCACATTTCATCCATACTGGTAAGTTGTATAGTTTAAGAGTGATTGGACTGGAAAAGCACAAATTCAGAATTTAAAATGTAGCACCATTATTAGGGGTTTTCTTTAATAATAAGAATTGATTTCTACCCAAATGAACCCCTTTTGCAATATTAGGACAATGAAAGACTGGGCAAAAATACATAGCTCTAATATTTTCCTTGCTGTTTGCATGAAGCACTTTGGTGGCAGTAACCCATTGATTTATTTATATTATATGCACTTTGTGATGTGAATGGGGCACATTCTTTGCAGCAGACATATAAACCCTCTGGTCTAATCTCTCACTAGACAAAGCTCCGGTCTCTCCAGGAAGAACATTATTCACCGGAGTTGTCATTTTTATTGATGCTGGAAAACTGCTTATTATGTACGCGTCATCAGGTGCTTTTAAAAAGATGAACATGGCGCCACTCACCCCAAGTCAGCGTCCGGTGAGGTGGCACCGATCGCACCGCCCTAGAGCCGGCCCTGTTGATGAATCCCTCCCCATGGGAGGCTTCTCCCATGGTGTTGGGGTAATTTTATAGTGTTTGCTGTCTCTTTCCGTCACGTTTTTCACAGTAGTAAGGGACAGTAAAAACTGGCCATTCGACTGTCCACTCTAAATCCGGCAGGTGGCCGAATGGCCAAACCTCCGACAGGTCTCGCTGCATCGGGCTGTCCGAGGAGTATGTGTTGGAGCTGGAGTAGCCTCTGTTGCTGCAACAGAGACTACTCTGTCCTCATCGCTAACATACTCTAGGTCCACCCCGCCTGTCTGTAAATCATGTGAATGGACGATCAGTTTGGTGCAGACGGTACTCTGTCACTGTTGTGCTACAGTACCCTCTCTGCCACGCTCTAGATCAGCCCCTTATTTTCTCAAATTTCTAATAGAATCTCTACACAGTCCACTTGCAGCGTCCTCCACGAAAGGCTTTGGAATCACTCAACGTAGAGTGACTTAGGTCATTTTCCTTTCATACATATTGGCTCTCCCAACCTTGCCCTTCTCAATACTTTGACGGTTCACACATTTATTCATTTTGAGAAATGCCTAATCCACACAATATTGCTCTCCTTTCTGTCTCCTCATCACATTCTTTTTATTTCTCATGTCTTACTTTTACCTTCCTCTTCTCTCCCATCTCTGGAGTAAGTACCTCTGTGGACTTTCTGCAGCTGCTATGGGGTAATGTGAACAATAACATGAGAGAGGATAGCACTCGGTCAATAATGGTATACAAATTAATGTGGCTTGAAAGAGCTCTTTGAATATGTCTCTGCTGAGACACCAAGGCCTCCTGCCAGTCATGCAAGCCAGGCTGATGGTACTCTGCTGGGACAAAAAGGCATCATGCAAGTCAGGCTGGAGGTACTCTGCTGGGACACCAGGGCATCCTGTAAGTCAGGCTGGAGGTACTATGCTGGGACACCAGGGCATCCTGCCAGTAATGCAAGCCAGGCTGAAGGTACTCTGCTGGGACACCAAGGCATCCTGCAAGTCATGCAAGCCAGGCTGGAGGTACTATGCTGGGACACCAGGGCATCCTGCCAGTAATGCAAGCCAGGCTGAAGGTACTCTGCTGGGACACCAAGGCATCCTGCCAGTCATGCAAGCCAGGCTGAAGGTACTCTGCTGGGACACCAAGGCATCCTGCAAGTCAGGTTGGAGGTACTCTGCTGGGACACCAGGGCATCCTGCAAGTCATGCAAGCCAGGCTGAAGGTACTCTGCTGGGACACCAAGGCATCCTGCAAGTCAGGTTGGAGGTACTCTGCTGGGACACCAGGGCATCCTGCAAGGCATGCAAGCCAGGCTGGAGGTACTTTGCTGTGACACCAAGGCATCCTGCAAGTCAGGTTGGAGGTACTCTGCTGGGACACCAGGGCATCCTGCCAGTCATGCAAGCCAGGCTGAAGGTATTCTGCTGGGACACCAAGGCATCCTGCAAGTCATGCAAGCCAGACTGGAGGTACTATGCTGGGACACCAGGGCATCCTGCAAGGCATGCAAGCCAGGCTGAAGGTACTCGGCTGGGACAAAAAGGCATCATGCAAGTCATGATGCAAAAAGGCATCATGCAAGTCATGCAAGCCAGGCTGGAGGTATTCCGCTGGGACACCAAGGCCTCCTGCCAGTCATGCAAGTCAGGCTGATGGTACTCTGCTGGGACACCAAGGCATCCTGTAAGTCATGCAAGCCAGGCTGGAGGTACTATGCTGGGACACCAGGGCATCCTGCCAGTAATGCAAGCCAGGCTGAAGGTACTCTGCTGGGACACCAAGGCATCCTGCCACCAGGGCATCCTGCAAGTCATGCAAGCCAGGCTGAAGGTACTCTGCTGGGACACCAAGGCATCCTGCAAGCCAGGCTGAAGGTACTCTACTGGGACACCAAGGCATCCTGCAAGTCAGGTTGGAGGTACTCTGCTGGGACACCAGGGCATCCTGCAAGTCAGGCTGGAGGTACTATGCTGGGACACCAGGGCATCCTGTCAGTAATGCAAGCCAGGGCATCCTGCAAGTCAGGTTGGAGGTACTATGCTGGGACACCAGGGCATCCTGCAAGTCAGTCTGGAGGTACTATGCTGGGAAACCAGGGCATCCTGCCAGTCATGCAAGCCAGGCTGAAGGTATTCTGCTGGGATACCAAGGCATCCTGCAAGTCATGCAAGCCAGGCTGGAGGTACTATGCTGGGACACCAGGGCATCCTGCAAGGCATGCAAGCCAGGCTGAAGGTACTCTGCTGGGACAAAAAGGCATCATGCAAGTCATGCAAGCCAGGCTGGAGGTATTCCGCTGGGACACCAAGGCCTCCTGCCAGTCATGCAAGTCAGGCTGATGGTACTCTGCTGGAACACCAAGGCCTCCTGCCAGTCATACAAGTCAGGCTGATGGTACTCTGCTGGGACACCAAGGCATCCTGCAAGTCATGCAAGTTAGGCTGGAGGTACTCTGCTGGGACACCAAGGCATCCTGCAAGTCATGCTGGAGGTACTTTGCTGTGACACCAAGGCATCCTGCAAGTCAGACTGGAGGTACTCTGCTGGGATACCAAGGCATCCTGCAAATCATGCAAGTCAGGCTGGAGGTACCCTGCTGGGACACCAAGGCATCCTGCAAATCATGCAAGTCAGGCTGGAGGTACCCTGCTGGGACACCAAGGCATCCTGCAAGTCATGGAAGTCAGGCTGGAGGTACTTTGCTGGGACACCAAGGCATCCTGCAAATCATGCAAGGCAGGCTGGAGGTACCCTGCTGGGACACCAAGGCATCCTGCAAGTCATGCAAGTCAGGCTGGAGGTACTCTGCTGGGACACCAAGGCATCCTGCAAATCATGCAAGGCAGGCTGGAGGTATGCTGCTGGGACACCAAGGCCTCCTGCAAGTCATGCTGGAGGTACTTTGCTGTGACACCAAGGCATCCTGCAAGTCATGCAAGTCAGGCTGGAGGTACTCTGCTGGGACACCAAGGCATCCTGCAAGTCATGCTGGAGGTACTTTGCTGTGACACCAAGGCATCCTGCAAGTCAGACTGGAGGTACTCTGCTGGGATACCAAGGCATTCTGCAAATCATGCAAGTCAGGCTGGAGGTACCCTGCTGGGACACCAAGGCATCCTGCAAGTCATGCAAGTCAGGCTGGAGGTACTCTGCTGGGACACCAAGGCATCCTGCAAATCATGCAAGGCAGGCTGGAGGTACCCTGCTGGGACACCAAGGCATCCTGCAAGTCATGCAAGTCAGGCTGGAGGTACTCTGCTGGGACACCTTGGCATCCTGCAAGTCAGACTGGAGGTACTCTGCTGGGACACCTTGGCATCCTGCAAGTCAGACTGGAGGTACTCTGCTGGGACACCAGGGCATCCTGCAAGTCAGGCTGGAGGTACTATGCTGGGACACCAGGGCATCCTGCCAGTAATGCAAGCCAGGCTGAAGGTACTCTGCTGGGACACCAAGGCATCCTGCAAGTCATGCAAGCCAGGCTGGAGGTACTATGCTGGGACACCAGGGCATCCTGCCAGTAATGCAAGCCAGGCTGAAGGTACTCTGCTGGGACACCAAGGCATCCTGCCAGTCATGCAAGCCAGGCTGGAGGTACTCTGCTGGGACACCAAGGCATCCTGCAAATCATGCAAGGCAGGCTGGAGGTATGCTGCTGGGACACCAAGGCATCCTGCAAGTCATGCAAGTCAGGCTGGAGGTACTCTGCTGGGACACCAGGGCATCCTGCAAGTCAGGCTGGAGGTACTCTGCTGGGACACCAGGGCATCCTGCAAGTCAGGCTGGAAGCGCATTATGAAAGATAAATGCATGTTTCAGTACTGCAAAACACCATGCATTATAAATCATTGTAGACTCAAGCATTCATTCAAACAGCTGAGTAGATGCCCCCATACTGATATACCAGTGCATTGTGCAATTCAGGGTAGAGGCGCCTTGGAAGAGCTATCTGGATGGCTCATTCCTGTGATACCCAATTGTGCTGCACATCAAGACATAGAAGTGCACAGTTACAGCTCTATGGAGATCTCAGTACTGGTGTACAGTGAATTGTGTGGATCAGGACAAGGATGCTGTGTAAGAAACCTTTGCATTTTTCAGTATTTGGATACCAATGCATGATGCAAATCAAGGTATGTGCATTTCTAGAAACCTGTTATTAGCATAGTAGTGTCATACTAACACATGAGACACATCACTGTTGAGGTGCACTCTGTGAGCTCATTGACATGTGGGTGGTGGGATAGCATATAACGTTGCATATCAGAAGAGGTGTTATTATTATATTGTAGAATTCATATAGAGCTTCATGCTCCAGATGAGGCCACAAGGCACTCCAATTCATAATAGGTTCCAGCTCACAGTTCTGGGAGGACATATTTGATAGAATGTTGGTCGTAGTTTGACATGTGTGGAGGTATTGAGTGATGTGTGTGAGGTTCAGAGGTGCCCCTGAACATGCTGAATGAGCTGGTAGCAAGCATATAAGCTTGGAGGTGTTGTGCAAAAGTGTGAGATTTGACACCGTTGCAGATACCTACCATTTTGGGAAGTGGTTGGTGCCACAGAAGTATATGAGTAAGCAAAACCAGTTTTGTAAGCTTTATTATGAGATGCTAAGGATGCCTCACTACTGAGCTATCAGTGCAAGTCAAAATATGATGGTTGTTCTTTGCATTTGACACTGACTCTGCCATGCACAGTTTCAGTGTGCATTTGTGGAGTGTATTTCGGATTTAAGAGACAGTGTCTACACATCTGGAGAATGTAATTGTGACTTTGAGAATGTGTGTGGACATCTAAGGCTGTACCTATGTATGTGATAGTTATGGTCTGGTACTTGAGAAGTCTGGGCATTTCAGGCTCAATCTGAGCATTTGAAGATCTACTTCATCATATAATTAATATTTGCATATGATGTCTGTACTTCTTTGACATTATCAGGGACAGCGGTCATGTGATATCTTTTCATGTGATGTCTTCTGGGTCAAAGGTCGTTCAATCTTGTGAAGTTATTGGGCAGGGTCAAAGGGTGTTTAATGTCACTGTTGCTAACCCTGGCAGTTTGCTGAATTGACATCCATGGCAGTTTTGCTAGGAAGCGTGGGGCGATGACTCAGTTGGCACATGCTTGCGGCTTACTCTCTGGTCTCCCGCCGGACTTAGGGCAGAGACTCAGTTTGCATGGCTTATGACTTACACCCGGTTCTCCCGCAGTACTGTCGCCAGGCTGTCCTTGTTTCACCTCAGTGGCTTCCTTGTGTGGATAGATGTCTTCCATCCATGGCTCAAGTCCTCTCAAGTGCATCTTCCAGGCTTGGCCACTCATGATCTTCCCTCCTTCTGGGCTTGGTCGGTCATCAGGATTCCCAGTGGGAACTGGCAGGTCTCACTTCTTCTCTTTCTCTGTTGGTGCTTCGGCATGCACCTTCTTTCTTACAGTTGAGACTTCTCGTTGTGAGTCTCTTCTTCTGGGTGCAGTGGCATGCACCTTTTTCAGATGTCAGCCAACAAGGCCTTTCAGTGGTTGACTTGCTGCAGTCTGGGCACAGGCCTCAGGTGTTGGGCTCTGGCTTGGTGATGATCAGGGCAGTTACTGATCCAATTCTCTTAATTTCCATTGATGCTGTGGTGTATCTGGCCACGTGTTGCATGTTCCCTCTTCTGGGACCTACTTGGAGCTGCCACTTAGGGGGTGGATGTTTGTGGCTGGTCCTTTGTCTCAAGGGTCTTACAGCTCTCTGACACTCTTTTTCTCTGTGTCGGTGTCGCTTCATGCCATGCGTCGCACATACCCTCCTCAGGGAACTTCTTGGAGCTCCTGCTCCATTGTATTACCTCTTCCTGGACCTACTTGGAATTCCGTTCCTGTAGAGAGTGGGGAGTCTTGGTTCTACCTACTCTTCTCTGGGTGGGTTAGTGTTTGCACCAAGAGGCATCGCTGCCATTAGACATGGCTGGTGGGATGTGGTATGTTATGCGTTGAGGGTGTGGAACGATGTTGTTCTAGTGTCTGGACCACAGTGGCAGCGTGGTGTGCTTCTGTTCTCCTTCTGTCTGGTGTTGATTTCTTTGGACCTTCTCTCTGGAGTTGTGTCCATCTGGCATGCTTAGATGACCAGTGTGTTGTCTCTTGGGTTCTCAGTCTCTTTAATGGGTGGTACTGGGTTGTTTGCACCTCGTGCTCTGGGTGTTCTCTTGTGAGCCTTCACTCCTACGCTTGGAGATCAAAGTCAACGCGCTCTACTTCCTTTCACTGCTAGGCTCATCTACTCCTCTCCTTGACTCATCGGGGAGACAGGTTCTTGTCTGAGTCCTCTCTTGAGTCGGGTGTTTGGCCGTGCCGCGATTCAGTACCGTCCTTTCCTTAGGACAACAAGCCTGGGTTTTCTGGTGCTAGGCAGTAGGGAGGCAAACTGCAGGGCTTCAGCTCTCCCTTTCTTTGTAGTGTAGGCAGATGATTGTGTACATCAGCGAAAGGATGGAGTACAGATTGCTTTTCTCTTCTCCCTTGCATCTAGCTGCCCTCACACATTTTCCACCTCATTCAGTGGGGGAGTAGCCATTTCCCTATAGGGGCGATCTCTGCTGCTGAAGCCTCTCCTCTCAGTCTGTGCTGAACGCACTCCTCCCAGCCTTGAACAATGCTGGCACTCCTGTCTTGGACTGTCACATCGAGCAGGCTGGCCCTGTTGAGGAAACACTTGGTTGCTGATTCCCCAGACGCTGTGGCTTCATTTGCCTTCTTTTTGCAGGCAGAAAGCGGTCATGGCATTAGGAGCTAACCCGCCTCTTCCAACGAGCAGTGTCAGCAGATGTCTTCTTCTCTTGTCCCCAAATTTCGGCACTTTTTGTCTGGTGTTGCAGGTCTGTCGCGTTAATGATTCCCAGCCAGCCTCTCCTCATTGCCCCCAGCGCTTCCTTTTGGGCAGTCCCAACAGCTCTAGCCAGGCAACCGGGCAGTCTTCAGGCAGGTATGGTATTACGGGTGCCCCTCTGCCAGCAAAATGGGAGTGGGTGGAGAGGCGAGGTCGGGGTACGGTTTTCAACCATCCATGGCCCATGTGATGTTGTATGCTCTGTGCCCACATGAGTAATGAATAACAACACAGGCACAGCTTAGGTGGTAACTGAAATTGGCCTCGAACACATTCACCCGGGCCCTTTTATTAGCAGGGTAACCTGACTGGTGATGCCTGTGTTGGATAGGTAAGGGATGGGTGTTAGCACTACCCCTAGGGACGGGCTGCTGCATGACATGTCTTGCAACACGCTATGTTGTGTTAAACACAATGAAACTGCATTTTGTAACACAAATGTCCTTTGCTCCAGAGTTTTTCTGTTTCCCAGAGGCACACATTCCAACCTAAGAAACAGCACTCTTAGCACCAATCTCAACAGAAGGGCCTCACTCGCTAAAATGACAAAGAAATGTTAAATAACGTATGCCATAACCTGTGCTCATAGGACAATGCCGATGCTCATAAATACAATGTCGATGTATGTCATAATCTATGCATGCACAACAGCGGTGATACCGGCAGTAGCAATGTCAATGTACAAACGACAATGTTGTTTCCAGTAAAAGCGCTGTCAATGTATGTCATGATCTAGGAATGCATAACTATGTCAGAATCGGTAAAACAATACTAATGTACTCTACGACAAACGTGCACAAGCTTATGAGAATGCCAATAAGAATGACACCGTTGACTGCCATATTATTTTTAGGAGTTCCAGTGAATTGGTACTATTGCTGTTGGATTTGCAAAAGGTGACCTCCCCACCAAGCCCAAGGCAGAGATACGTGGTCAGACAGGCCCTGCGAACTGCACCCACGCCTATCGACTAACAGGTCACAGGTGGGGTCTCTCTGAACCCAAATATAAACACACACCCAGAGAACACCTTGATCGATCCCACAAATAACTACAAACAGGTCTGCGGCGATTGGCACTAATAAAACACATCTGGCCAAAGGCTTGCGTTCCTCCAAATATACCACAAAGCTAGAATCCACATGTAGATAGAAACACTCAGCCAATTAGGGCACAACATGTACACCACACGTAGTGATCACACGTTCCTCAAGCAGGACATCTGGACAGATGCACACTGGCCCACACTAGCTCGCCCCAAGGTCAAGAGCCATCTGCCCTTATAATATGCCCAACCTTGTTAATTTACGACTGTAAAGCCTTTTAAGAATGCAGAAATCGGTTATTGGTACTTCACAAGATGTCTAATAAATCAGCCAAAACGTTGTACACTGAGACTTTCCTCAGATGCATTCTGTCGAAACTCTCCCGGCCGCTGCATTTAATTAAACCAACTTGTTCCCGTTTTGCCAAACGCCTCTTGTTTTTTCATTTCTTGAAGGTAAATTCGTATCCTAGCAACAGTGCAATGTGCAACAGTATCTAATGAATGACTTTCTATTTTCGTTTAATGTGCAAATTGTGCACAACGTACAACTTATTTTGCTAAAATGGCTTTTAAAATAAAAACATTTGCGTTACTCAACCTTTGTTCTCAACTTTTTTTTAACCAAGACCTTCGTAATACAACCTTTTTTGCTGCAAACCATTTTGATCATAAAGCAATCTGGGTTGTACCTTAACCGAAATAAAAGCTACTGAAACCATACACTTGAAAACTTTGCCAATGTTAGTTGATTGGCTTTTTCATCTTAATTGCAGTACTCAGACATGTATAAGGTAAGACGTTTCCACTGATGACGTTAATAATCTCTAGTCCAAAGGCATTTGTCTACACGGATTCCACACACATAATATAATTCATGAAGAGGTTAAGCAGTGATTTATTCCCGGTCATAAACATATTTTGTATCATTATTTCAAATTACTGTTTAAAAGTCAACATTTGTTAGATGTTATTTCAAGAGGGCAAGCGGAATGTTGAAAAAATCTCTAACATATATGTTTTTAAGATCCGGTGTCTTCAATTTCAAAGTGCCTCCTTGTGTGCAGTTTACAGAATAAATATTGATGTGCAATACTGTCATGAAGGACATTTCATTGGTCAAAATTTTCAAAGATATTTTCTTCCATGCCAGTGGGTGTATGAATGGTTTTATTAACATAAGAAAATGAAATATTCTGTGAATCACAGTCACCAGCCAGAGTTTCCTGTAGCATGCTTCGGAGCAACAGCGAAGCACTTATGTATGCACTAGTGTAAGTGCATAATTTGAGCCGTTTGTTGCCGGTGGGAGTCACTGTCACTAACTCTTGTGGACCCGACCAGCATTTATTCTTCCTCATCAGGCATATCCTGAAAGCAAGAGAGGGAAAAACACACAAACAAGAAAGAAAGAGAAAGAAAAAGTGGGGGAAATGGTCATGAAAGGAGAAAATGGGAATCTGCAAGAGTGAGCCAAAAGGAGAGGGAGTCTCTTGCAGTGGACTAAAGAGTCCTGAAGTGAATTCAAGACTACTAGCCTTTGTATCAGGATGCCGACTTTTAAGAGCACTGGCCGTGGGCTTCAGTGCACAGCTTTGGGCACCAACACTCTTTCTTTTACAATTATGCACTGAACTATGCAGATGTTCCTAGTGGTGACCATGTGATTCATTCAAAGGGAAGACAAATAGGTGTCCTTGTGTGGGCTTGTGAGAAAAAGAAAAGAGGACCTTCAGATAACAACAAATAGGTAAATGTTTAGCTGAGCAAGCAAATCTTCATTCTTTGTGTCATGAGCTAAGATGAGAGAAAGAAGCTCAAAACGTGAGAGCCGGGCAGGCAATTCTGCTAGTCCTTGTGTGACAGTGCACCTGGTGTTCTGTTGCAGCCAATTGAAGATCTTTCACAGCATTGACTTGTGCCATTATATTGAGCTTGTCGTCCAGGATGATGCCCAGATTTCTGGCATGGTCAGTGAGTGTTGGTCCTAGCTCTGTCATTCAACAGGTGGCGTTCCTCGGGGATGTCCTGTTTCTGAAGACCAGTACTTCTGTATTGTTGCAGTTGAACTTCCAGCAGTTGGTTCTCATTCATTCTGCTAAGATGGTCATGCAATTGACCATCCTAAGGGGCTTTATTTCAAGCGCATAACATCCTATTCCCCTTGTAATAAGGTTGGCTCTGTCCTCCTTGTCAATAAGGTAGAGGATGAGTTGGATATTGCTGAAGTTGGAGATGAGGGTGATGTCTTGGGATAGGATGATATTAGCGAGCCAAGTCATGCCGACGTTAAACAGGGTAGAGCTGAGAGACGATCTCTGGGAGGCTCTGCAGACCAGGCTCATGGTCTCTGATGTAAAGGGCGGCAGTCTGCTTTTTGGGTGCTGAGCACCTAGAGTCTTCTGATGAGTGTGTTGTGGGAGACTGTGTGGAATGCTGCGGAGAGGTCATGCACAATGAGGTCCACTGTTTCCCCTCAGCGAAAGATGTTCCTAATGTCATTGGGGGCTGAAATGAGTGCTGTTGTTTTTTTTCTAAATCCTGAATGAAAATTGTGCAGTAGGTGGTGCTGTTCGAGATGGGTTGTGATTAGCGTATTGATGGCCTTCTCTATCACTTTGGCTGTGTAGGGGAGCAGTAATATAGGACAGAAGTTGCTCAATTGGTGCAGGTCGCTCGCCGGCTACTTGAGGACGACGTTGACCTCTGCATGCTTCCAGACTCTCTTGCTTTGCTTTTATAGGAAGTTGTGGCGAGGGAAATAGTGAAGTACTGCAGAAGCCTTCTCGTGAGAAATCAGTGACTCTATTGGTCACACACTGATGTCGCAAGCCATTGCCCCAAGTGTGGTTCTTAGGATGCTTAGTATCACCTGGTTTGGAATTGCTCTAAAATTGCTGCATATTGGGGGGGGTGAGTAGTGGGCAGAAACTCAGGACCTGTGCCATTGACCTCAAATGCAAGTCTGTTGGGGATTGATGTCATTAAAACTAAATATAAAATTAAAAAGAGATTTACACAGATTATACTCCTGTTGGTGAAGCTCCATGCAGCTGGATGCATGTTGTGACAAAATGGTCAACGGCAGAGGAAATCAGAAAGGCAAAATTCAGAACAGATGATAAAGTACAGGATGAGCTTGAACTTTGGAAAGCACTGTCGCATGCACTGATTTACCCCTTGAATGAATGCCCTGCTTGAAAATCGTTATACCCCACATCATTGTACCCTGTGACAACGAAGATCACTGTTCATCAACTGTAACTGTACAATGATGTGTACACTTGAATGTATGATAATACAACACGTACCATCACAACGCGGGATTTTACATCGCGGTCTTGACAACGCAAGTCGTTACATCGACTTGCGTTGGAGGGCGCTGGATTTAGGAATAGTGTGAAATACTATTCCAACTCCAGTCGACATACAGTAGGGAAGGTGTTGGAATAGTAATTCACACTATCCTTAGTCTAGAGCGCCCTCCAGTACAAGTCGACGTAATGACTTGCGTTGTTAAAACCACGATGTAACCATACCGGGTTCGAATGGTTGCGTGGTAAAGGATGTTTCCCGTGTATGTTATGTTTCAAAAACCAATAAAAAGAATTTACAAAAATAAAATCTCTGTTCCTCACATTTAAAGCATTAGATAGAAGCAGAGATGCAGTAAAGCATGGCAGAAGACCATACACGTTAAGGTAAAGAGCAACACGTGTAGTCACGACCGCACATATGATGCAGAGAGACAGAAACAGGTGAAATCATTTTCTGACAAAGGACAGAAAGATCTTGTAGAACCTTCCATTTCCCTTACTCTTCTCATTTAGTCAGTCTCTTTTCATTCCTTTCCTTGCTGTTATTTTTTCCTTATCTCTAACAGAGAGTGTGAAGTTTGTAGAAAAAACACAAAAATGCTGATATTATCAAGGACACCCACTCTGTAATGTTTTTTGTTTTTGTTAAATAGACGCAGCCATATCAATATGGACCCAGTGTGGGCTGCTACACTTCTTACTGTTTACAAAGACTAATGCTTAAGATTGGATTGGATTGGATTGGATTGGATACTTATAGAGCGCAGCTATCACCCTACGGGCATCTTGGCGCTTTAGACTGAGGAAACCATACCAGGACGACAGATGGAGGGACAGGGAGAGCGAATCTGAGATAGTCTTTGGGATAGAGCCAGGTTTTAAGTCCCTTGCGGAATTCAAGCAGAGAGTTACACTGTCTCAGATTCAGAGGAAGCTTGTTCCACATGCCGGGAGCTGCTATGCTGAAGGCCCTACCGCCTACCCGAGAACGTTTAAATCTCGGGACTACCAGTAGGCCAGCTGTGGAAGAACGAAGCTGCCTGGTTGGTAGATAGCGAGCAACCTTATCCTGCAAGGGAGCTGGACCCAGTCCATGCACTGCTCTGAATGTCAGACACAGAGACTTGAAGGAGACCCTCTCCTTGACAGGGAGCCAATGTAGATCTCTCAATGCTCCGGTAGCCGAGGAGCTACGTCGTCGATCAAGCACCAGTTTGGCTGCTGCTGACTGTATCCTCTGCAATCCCTGGAAGATGTACTGCGGGGCCCCCAAATAAAGGGAGTTGCAGTAATCGAGCCTGCTTATTACCGTGCTACGTACTACCGTGGCTCGTGATTCCTAGGAAATAAAGGTAGAATGCTTCGGAGTAGTCGTAGCAGGGCAAAGCAGACCGAAGCGGTCTTACTGGCCTGGGATACCATCTGGAGGTCGTCATCAAGGATCACCCCAAGATTGCGTACCTTGCTGACTGGTATCAGGGGATCCTCCTCTGGAGAGAGTCTAAATTCAGGAGGTAAATGTTTTGGGATCCTAGTTGGAGAGCAGAAAACCACCTCGGTTTTACCACTATTGAACTGGAGGGAGTTCCTTCTGAGCCAGTCCGTGGTCTGCTTCATGCATTGCTGGAACCGGTACATAGATAATGCATCATCCCCTTCTAGGGAGAAGGCCAGCTGCGTGTCGTCAGCGTAGTTCACCAGGCTGACTCCAAAAGATTTAATTAAAGGAAACAGGGGCCGTAGGTAGATGTTGAAAAGGATGGGACTAATTGCCGATCCCTGCGGCACCCCGTACGCAACTGGAGACCTGCTAGAAGAGAAAGGGGTCATGGTGACTACCTGCTGTCTACCCTCCAGGTAGGACTGAAGCCATTGCAGCGCTCTGCCTTTGACACCTATCTGCTTTAATCTCTCCACCAGGACTGGATGGCTCACCGTGTCGAAAGCTGCCGACATAACGAGAAGCACTAGAATCATGGCATTCCCGTTGTCGGCACGCATTCGAAGATTATCCAGCATGGTAGTCAGAGCCGTTTCAGTCCTGTGGCCGGGACGAAAGCCGAACTGATCCCTGTCAAGCAAGAGGTTCTCCTCCAGGAAGCAGGACAGCGTCTTGCTAACTGACTTTTCAAGAATTTTCACCGGGTAAGGCAAGAGTGAAATAGGCCTGAAATTAGCTTGTACCAAAGGGTCCAGATTTGATTTCTTAATCAGTGGGGTTACCACTGCTAATTTCCAACAGTCCGGGACAGATCCCGCCATCAGAGACTGGTTGCAGATCATCCTCAAGCCAGGAAAGGTGTGGCGACCATATAATTTCCAGATTTTATGAGGGAGAGGGTCAAGAGGAGAACCGCATGACACACTTTCTATTAGACTGTCAAAAGCTACCTGGGAGAGTGGTTGAAAACTGTCTAGGGCCGCGGTCAGTGGGAGATCTCCGTCGATCAAGTTAACGGTTTCCTCGGAGCCATCCTGAGTATTGTCATGCAGTGTATTGACAATGTTGGCGATTTTCTCCTGAAAAAAGGAAGCAATTTCATTACACAAGGCTTGTGAGGGAGCTATCCGGGTTAGAGAGATCGCAAACAATCTTAAAAAGGGCTTTGGTCCCATTAGAGGCCTGGGTGATGGTGCTCGCATAGAAATCTGCCTTGGACCTCAAGATCAGAGCTTTATATCGTAGTTGTATCAATCTCAGATCTTTCTTGTCGTCCTCAGCATAGTTTCTTCTCCATTTCCTCTCTGCTTGCCTGCGAGAGAGTCTAAGTTGATACAACTCCCCGTTATACCAGGGAGCTGATCTTTTCCTCACCTTCTTTCGTGACTTTATGGGAATAGTGTGATCAAGGACCTTAATTATCTGTTCAGTGAATGATCTATAATTTTCATCCACGGACTTAGCAGGAGAGAAGTAGCTGACATCCGATGATATAGTTAAGGGGTCAACTTTGGCCAGTTTGGCCCATTCTCTATCCTTCCTATGAAAGCCCTGCTGGCTGGGCTTGTTCTTCCGACAGGGCAGTGCCATGCTCAGATGTATAAGGGAGTGGTCCGTTCAATTCAAGGGCGTAATACTCGATATCCCAGTTGTGGCTGGGCTAGCAAATACCAGGTCCAGGATGTGTCCCTTCTGATGGGTAGGACTGGCCACCAATTGATGGAGATTTAAGTTAGAGCAGGTATGCTGGAGGTCTCTCAATTGGCTACTGAGACCTCCATCCTCTGTGAGGTTGAAGTCACCTAGTATGATCATGTTGGTGTGGGCAAGTTTTAGGTGGATGATGGTGTCGGCGAGGAGATGGAAATGTGTGGTAGCGCCCGGGGGCCTATAACATAGCATCCCCGTGAGTAAATTCCCACCGGGAGACTGCAAAGAAAAGCCCATAGTTTCTATCCCCCCTACCTCATCAATCTGAAAAGGTCTGAAGTCTAAGGTGTCCTTAAAAATCATACCCACTCCGCCTCCTCTACCCAGGCTTCGGGGTTTGTGGAAGATTTTGTAACCACTGGGACAGGCCGCGCTCAGGGCTACTGTGGACTCAGTCGTGGACCATGTTTCCGTTATAAAAAGAGCATCTAGCTCCAGGTCCTCCAGGAGGCCATAGACATCAGAGGAGTGTTTAACTAGTGACCGGCTGTTAATTAATCCACAGGAGAGGCTAACACCCAGAGGATTGTGACCCTTAGATAGGTTCAGCTGCAGTAGTTGTTCTCTGCTGTATATCAGTCTACCAGAGAGGCCATTTGACTTGGCAGCATTCCTGGCGCTGGGGGCGGCCGGGGCGCGGACGGGCGCAGACGGGCTTGCCTCTGGCGCGCCATCGGCGCGCGCGCTGCGCGCTTGCATTGAGCGCCTTAAGTAGATAGGCGGAGGTGTTCCCTTAGCAGCTAGAGCACCACCCAAGATGGCAGCCAGCAGTGGCAAGGAGCAGGTTCCCACACCCAAGATGGCGCAGCGAAAGCAAACGGGTGATCGTCACGCTAAATCAGCGTGTGAAAAGATTTGTTTTATAGTGCGGGTAAGCGGAGCATCAGTAAATGTCTTGATTTGTAAAAGTGTAAATTGATTTTAGGTAGTTAGAGGTCAGGGCCCCGAACAGGCAGCAAAACAAGTTAAAAAACGAAGTACAACCAGTACCTCTCGACGCGCTTAAAAAGTTTTAAACAGTGATGATTATAGCAAACGCTGTCACTCACACTGACATCCGATATAATTCACAGTCATCTGCGCTGATCAAAATCAGGATAGAGTTCACGTTTTTTGGGCCATGGTAGTTTTGACGTCTTAGTGTCTCTGAACCCTGTTTTCTTTTGAAAATATGAGAAAGTTATTAGTTGAAGCGAATGGTAGTCTTCTTCATGTAATAGTGACACTATTCTTTACTAGGTTCAATTTGGTCTCAATAATTTAAACCGGAGCTCAGCGCCTGGCAGCTGTAGCACAGAGCAGACAGCCGACCTTAGCAGACATATGTAAATCACTAATCAGTATCAAAACAATTAAAAAGTAGAAAACACAACACAATACAAATCCCACTCAAATTTATAAAAATAGAGAACATTTTAATAAACAGACACCAAAACAACAAAAATCTGAAGTTCGGCTCCAGTGATATGGTTTTCCAAAGTTTTAGATGTTTCTAGCTCCAAAAAACACAGACTGCCAACCACGCATATCTGGTTGTGCTAGACCAGGTGAAAGTCAACATTTAAGGTGGGATACAGAGACCAGGTCTGTCACAGTGGAAATGTAACCTTCTGACTCATTAGTTTCTCTGGCTTTAAACAAAACCCCAAGCCCAGTAGAGGAAAAAGTCACATATTACAACACAAGCAAAAAGGAGAAGATATAGAATGGGGGAAATGTTAACCAACAAAAGGTGCAGGCCCAGCAGGGCCTAGAAACAAATACAAAACTGAGGGAATGTGGGATAAAATAGTCTTTTTTGTAAACCAGAGATGGAGAGATTTCTTTTCAGAATTGATTCTAAATTCTGCTTTTTCAAGGCATTGGGACTCATCTTTAGGTAATGACTGGGAAGAGGATAACATATATGGAGGAAATGAAGTGGCCTTTTCAATACAAGGGCAATTGGGTAATCCTGTTATAAACATCGGCTGCACCCCTTTGAATCCTCAGCAACCAGGTTCCACAGCAAACTGAATAAATCGCCAAGCACCTCTTTTTTTGGCTTTCACTGTTAAGGGTAGTGTGGACGAACAGTTAAATCTTTCCCTTGGAGAGTGATGTAGGTTTAGAAGCGCAAAAACAGCTAACACAGAAAACAACAGTAAATATCTGTACTATCCATCAATGGATTATCTTATTATAAATAATAAGGGGCCTATTCAAAAAGCGATTTTGGAGTATGTAAAGTAGCATTCTTCTAGTAATCTTTAATGTACTCCAGATGCCTTTTCTGAATTAGCCCCAACATGAGAATATTCTTACATGGTTAGCACAAACAGGAACAACTTTGCCCGGTTTGCAAATTTTGGCATTTTGGGGCCAATTCAAAAGGTAATGTAAGACTTCTCCAAAAAAGTGAATTATTAATTGCGGTGGATGGATGGTAGTCCACCACAAGTAATAAAGTCACTAAGCTGATATGTCCAGACAAAGGTTTTAATAATTTAAACCTGAGCTCAACCCCTTGTAGCTATGGTGCAAAGTAGTCAGGCTTAACTTAAAAAAAAATGTGTAAAGCATTTAAAAGTACCAGAACAGTTAAAAAGTCAAAAATACAACACAATAAAAATCCCACTCCAATTTAGAAAAACATCAAAATGACAAAAATTCAATTAGAGGAACAGGAGATATGAAGTTTTACAAATTTGAAGAAAACACACGAAGAAAAAGGAAAGCACCAATCAAAAGTCATTGTGGACTGGGACATACGCCAGCCCAAAATCTTACATTCTGAGTTAGTCTCTGAATTGGAAGTTAAAATCCTCCACCATGTCAAGGTTGCACACTGTATCCAAGGAAGTCCTTTTGAAGCAGATAGCTGTTAGACAAGTTCTCACTGAAGCCGTTAGTTTTGGCATGAAAAGATTGAGCAGGAAAAAATCCAATTTCGCTCCAAGAGATTCCTTTTGTCAGCTGTATACTTTTCGCGTCTTTGTCAGTTCAAGATTTCTGCATTAGTATTTAGTCCGTTGGGGGCTGTGGAGGTGTCCCCAATCCCCCCACGGTCCCGCCGGCTCCCGCCTCCTGCGGGAGCCGGCATTGCTTTTCCACATGGGGAGCTCCTAACATGCAGCTCCCCGTGTGGAAAAGCAATTGGTTTGAATTTTGAAAGAGAGAGCAGGTTTCCTGCTCTCTCTTTCAAAATTCAAACCAAGTTTGCTATGGCAGGGCGGGAGCCGCAAGGCTCCTGCCCTGCCATAGCAAACAGCAGTGTCCTGGGGGTGGGCACCCCGGGACACTGCAGGAGTCAGCCCTGGGAGGTGGCAGTTCCCAGGGCCATCATTGACTCCAGGGGTGGCACGCGGCCCCCCTCCCACCAATTTCCAAAGCCCCAGGGGGGTGGTGGTCCCCAGGGCTGGGGGGTCCATAACGGACCCCCCAATTTAGATATTTAGAGCCCCGGGGAGGTGGCGGTCCCCGGGCGTGTGGGGGGGTCTTGAGCCTCCCCACACAGGGTATTTCTTTTTTTTTTTTTAAATACACAAGCCCCGGGGGTTGGTGGTCCCTGGGGCTTGGGGGGGGCCTTTGAGCCCCCCATCCCATTCATTTTTTAAGCCCCGGGGGGTGGTGGTCCCCGGGGCTGGGGGGCCCCATTAGGCCACACAACCCAATACTATCATTGCCCCCGGGGGCAAATTAGCAACGAAGCGCTTCATTTTTTTTTTTTATCGGCAGGATCCGTGCACCCAGCGCGGATTTTGCCTATTTTTATAAATCAAGCAGGCCTAGGGGGTCAGGGTGTTTCTACCCTGCCCCCTTTTTGCGTTCTGCAAGTTTTTTCTTCTGTTTTCTTGTCCCTCGGTTCTACCGAGGCACAAGATGGCTGCCAACACTTCCTGGTTTGGAGTGTTGACAGCCAATTAGCATACAGCTCATGCTCGGCAGGGTGCGCGGATCCAGCGCGGCCATAGATAAATATGTGATTTGGATTTTCTCAGGAACTACTGAACGGATTTACACCATTTAAACAAAAGGCACGACTCTGAACCAAGGTCTACCTTTCTGCCACATTTGGTGTAATTCCGTTAAGCAATTCGGGCTGTAGCTGCGACTAACGGTCCCTATGGAAAATTGCATGGGGAAAACACATTTTGGGACCCCCCTTTTTTCTCGGCCCCCGCTTGATGAATCACCCCGAGACTTTCAGGATACGAGTGGACCGGAGCGATCCACGAGTTTTGAAAAATTTGCAAAGATTCGTCAACCGGCGCCAAAGTTATTCCAAATAGAATGTTGTGGATTTCCTATGGATAATAGGTCCTAACTATAACTACCTACTGGCGACTGCCAGTAGGTATTATATATAGTACCACAAATGCCCGAAAGCAATAAGAGCTCACTCAACATTCAGAGGAACCTCACGGTTTAATAAAGGAAAAACGGGCAACATCATTCATTATTGTAATGTGATTGTGTAGATCAAATTGTTGCCCTCCAGAGGACTATGAAGCCGGTGCATGTTCTCTTTTTTCACCTCTGAAGTGCTGCTTGAGTCTGGCATGGTTCCGACTCACAGCCTCCTAAATTGACAGTTGGTGCAGCTCTCCACGGCAGGGCTGCCGTGTAAATATTATGTACCACAAATGCCCCAAAGCAATAAGAGTCCACTCAACGTTCAGAGGAACCTCACGGTTTAATAAGGGAAAAACGGGCAACATCATTCATTATTGTAATGTGATTGTGTAGATCAAATTGTTGCCCTCCAGAGGACTATGAAGCTGGTGCATGTTCTCTTTTTTCACCTCTGAAGTGCTGCTTGAGTCTGGCATGGTTCCGACTCACAGCCTCCTAAATTGACAGTTGGTGCAGCTCTCCACGGCAGGGCTGCCGTGTAAATATTATGTACCACAAATGCCCCAAAGCAATAAGAGTCCACTCAACGTTCAGAGGAACCTCACGGTTTAATAAGGGAAAAACGGGCAACAGCATTCATTAAGGTAAAGTTCCGATGCGTTTCGAGGCTCCTGCCTCCTAGTCATGGATGAAATGCAGGCGTGCAGCAGATAACTCTGATCATTTTATTTACAGCATGTCCCTTTAAATTACCTCGGTGGCTGCGTTTGGAACTGTATCCGAGCCGAGATCAGCACAGTGAGCCCAAAATGAAGATTGTATTCCCCCGACTTTCTGGTTCCTACTAAGGAAATTGTTAATGCTTTTATTAAAATTATGGCGCACTGAACCTACTAAGGGGAATTATTTATGTTTTCTCTGCAGGACCACATGTCCCAGCGTGCACTACAGATGTAAGCGCACTCAGTGCGGCCCACTGGGGTCCATCAGCGAATCAAAGAATGCTCAATAATTGATTTAAAGAGAACCGTCATTGCGCCAGATGACAAAGAAGCTAATGCCTTTGAAGAAGAGGCGTCATGCCTCGAAACGCGTCAGGCTATTGAACTTTACTTACCGGAAGGTCGAGGCAACCTGATTGGGACACTGAATGGTGGGCAAGCTATCGAGTGCCTCCTCATAGCTTAAGGGCATTTGTTTGAAAAGAATATATATATATATATATATATATATATATATATATATCAAAGCTACCTGTTGCCCCCTCGGCAAGGCATCACTCGAGCAGCAGTCATCACGGGTACAGCACATCCCCGCACGCCGAGAACTCTCTCCGGCACTCATGTCTTTGATGTTCAGCCTGACGCGTTTCTGAGCCTTCGCTCTCATCAGAGGCTCGACTTGAGGTGAGTATTTGGACACTCCTACTTGGCAAATTAATGGCCCTCCAATGGGCGATTCGAGTGTGACTCGCACTGCCTGATGGAATTCGTAGTTCGTGTCTTTGCTTGTGCTCACTACCGTTGTAGATGTGTGGCCCTCGGATGGGCCTCGAGGTGCGAGGTGTGCCTTCATCCCTCAACTGCTCCTTCACATAGAGAGCTCGGCATGATTCCGAGCTCGTGACCCCCATTTTCTTTGGGGTGGTGCGTGCCTTCGCGGCTGGGCTTGCCGCGTGAAAATCAAAGCTACCTGTTGCCCCCTCGGCAAGGCATCACTCGAGCAGCAGTCATCACGGGTACAGCACATCCCCGCACGCCGAGAACTCTCTCCGGCACTCATGTCTTTGATGTTCAGCCTGACGCGTTTCTGAGCCTTCGCTCTCATCAGAGGCTCGACTTGAGGTGAGTATTTGGACACTCCTACTTAGCAAATTAATGGCCCTCCAATGGGCGATTCGAGTGTGACTCGCACTGCCTGATGGAATTCGTAGTTCGTGTCTTTGCTTGTGCTCACTACCGTTGTAGATGTGTGGCCCTCGGATGGGCCTCGAGGTGCGAGGTGTGCCTTCATCCCTCAACTGCTCCTTCACATAGAGAGCTCGGCATGATTCCGAGCTCGTGACCCCCATTTTCTTTGGGGTGGTGCGTGCCTTCGCGGCTGGGCTTGCCGCGTGAAAATCAAAGCTACCTGTTGCCCCCTCGGCAAGGCATCACTCGAGCAGCAGTCATCACGGGTACAGCACATCCCCGCACGCCGAGAACTCTCTCCGGCACTCATGTCTTTGATGTTCAGCCTGACGCGTTTCTGAGCCTTCGCTCTCATCAGAGGCTCGACTTGAGGTGAGTATTTGGACACTCCTACTTGGCAAATTAATGGCCCTCCAATGGGCGATTCGAGTGTGGCCCGAAAATACAACAATGAAAATCGTAAAAAATTCGGGGAACAGAGGAGCAAAAACAATATGGAGACCAACGTGCAAAAAACAACTACAACGGAAGAAGCAGCAGCAGACAGCGCTAGCTTTGATTCAATCTCTACCTCAAGCGAACTAAGCATGGAAAGCGGAGAGAGGCCCATACCAGCTATAGTACTTGATGCAGGAGAAGAATTGGATTTTTTAGTAGCAGAGAGATTGCGATCACTGAGACCGAGAACAGAAAGCAAGCAACAAAACACAAAAAAGAAAAAATAGACGAAGGAAAGAACGAAGAAAAATCAGCAAACAAAAAAGGAAACAACAACAGAAAACGCAATTGGAATCGGAAGAAGTAGATTTGGATAAAACTATAATCAACCTGTCCAAAGTGCCTTTGTCGAATGCTGAGAAAATGTTGCTATCCTTAGGTCTTAATTTTTGCCCTGGCCAACCTTTCAACTACAGCTCCACGAGGATCGATGTCTTCAAATTCGTCAGAAAACTCAAATTGAAAAAACATTTCTCTTTGAAAAATGTAAAAGAAAAAGACGAAGAATTGCAACATGGAGTTAATAACCATGATGAAAGTCTTGGCATCAGGGCAGCGGATATTCCATTCTATTTAGACCTACATGATTTAAATACTGGTGAGGCAGTATGTGACGAGGTCGATGATGATTCTTCAACTCAAACTAGACTTAAAAACATCAATCTGCTACAAAAGGGTGCTGGGATCAGCCCCTTTAGGAAAAAATCCAAATACATCCCCATGATGCCAAGAGATGCATTAGATACGTTCCACGACTGTGTAGTGGAAGACATTAAAAAACTGAACAAACAAGTGCAGTCCAAAAAATTCAAACAAAGAAAACAAGTTGAAAAAAAGAAAAAAGACTATGCCCAGTTAATGAAAAAACTAAGTGAAAACAACGAAATCATCATTAAGAAATCAGACAAGGGGGGCAATCTAGTAATCTGGCCCCGAGAAGATTACATCAAGGAGGCAAAACGCCAACTAAATAATAGAGATTGCTACGAGCCATCCAACATCAAAAATTACAAAGGGGCCACAGATTCTCTCAAGAAACTGTTAGTACAACTTCGTGGTGATGGCCTTATTTCCAATGATGAGTTTAAATTCATGCATAATGAGAACCCCATTGTACCTGTGTTATATTTAATACCGAAAGTGCATAAAGGTGTCTCTCCTATACCGGGTAGGCCCATCATTTCAGCTATAGGAAGTGTGGCGGAACAGGTGGGCCAATACATCGACTTTTTTCTGCAAAATCATGTAAAGACACTGCCTAGTTACATCAAGGATACGGGTGATTTTTTGAGTAAGATTAAGAACATACATTGGTCAGATGGGATGTATCTAATTACATTGGATATTGAATCCTTATATACCAGTATAGATCACCAGGCAGGACTGTCAGCTGTTAAATTCTTTTTGGACCAAAAAGCGTGCGAATTCTATCAGCACAATAAGGCCCTAGTGAGTATGATGAATTGGTGTCTCAACAACAACTTCTTTCTATTTGGAAAGGAGCTGTTTAAGCAATTAAGGGGCGTGGCTATGGGTGCTTGCTTTTCCCCCAGCTACGCGTGCTTGCACGTAGGCTGGTGGGAAGAGCAGGTACTTAAAAGGAACTATTCTTCCATCTTTAAAGAAAACATAGTGCACTACTACAGGTTTATCGATGATATTTTCATCATGTGGCATGGTAATAAAGAAAAAGCATTGGAATTCATTGAAAGCATTAATGTTAACAATTTGAATCTCCACTTTACCCACCACATAGACAATTCCAGCTTGGAATTTCTGGATGTCAAACTGTATGTAGCTAATGACAGAATAGAAAGTACCCTTTTTAGGAAACCCACTGCTGGCAACGTCACACTTCATGCCTCCAGTGCCCACCCTAAACACCTAATTGCGAGCATTCCCTATGGGGAATTGTTACGCCTGAAAAGGATATGCAGCACGGATGAAGAATTCAACATTTGTGCTTCAGAATCCATGCATCGCATGAAAGCTAGAGGCTATTCAGATGAGATTTTGACTAAAGCTCTAACTAAGACATCAACTAGATCTAGAGCTAGTTTACTCCCAGTCCCAGCAGCAGTCTTGGAGGTTTCATCTGATTTACCAGCTACTCCTGAGGCAACAGTTAAAACTCAATGTCCGAGACTAATCACAGCATATAGTGAGAACGAACGCAAAATTAGATCTATTGTTAATAAAAACTGGGGAATAGTACTTACTGATCCTGTTTTGAGAATGAGTCTGCCATCCAGCCCCACTATAACATTCAGTAGAGCTAGAAATATGGGGGCTAAACTAGATCTCACTAGCCCGGAAATAAGAACCAAATCCAATTGGTTAAAACCAAAGGATGGTTTCTACAAATGCTCATCTTGCCGGGCGTGTAAGTTCGGGGTCAACACAACAGAATACTATACTCCATTCAGCCCTATACCACACAAGATAATGGGAAACTATAACTGTAAGACTGATTTTGCAGTTTATGTTCTCACTTGTACCTGTGGGCTTCACTACATCGGAAGCACCAAACTACAGGTACATGAGAGAATTCTTCAACATCTACGTGCCATTTTGCATAGTGATCCCAATTACCCAGTGGCGCGCCATTTCAAACAAGTTCATGGTAATAATTTATCTTGTTTAAAGTATTATGTGGTAGCTGCTATTCCTAAACCACGCAGAGGAGGAAACAGAGAGGCTTTGCTAAGGAGATTAGAAACTAAATTCATTCTTAACTTCGATAGCAAATGCCCAAATGGTCTGAATAATACCGAAGATATGTACACATGTTTGTGAACAGTTATTCTGTATGTTACCTGGATTATTGTATTTTTATGTGGTACAGATTTTTTGGAGTTTGCTTTTTTTTGATTTGATTTTAAACAATTTATTGTTTAAATTTTGTGAGTATTGGTGAAACTTGTGATTACGGGAGAAGGATAGAAAGTATATAAAAAATGGTTGGTACTTTTGTACTTACGATTTTTAGCGGTGATATATTTACACTGTGGCAGAGATTTAGTATCAAAGGAATGGCATCCATTGTTCTCTTTTGTTTAAAAAAATGGTTAAACTTAGACATGATCTGGGTTTAAAAGATAAATTTTTCAAATAGAAGCTGGGGCCATCTTGCAATAATACATAGTATATTTGGAATTATGTCTCAGCCGAGTGTAGATTGCTGATAAATGTATATAGATTATATTTTTATGTATATATTATATTTTTTTCTATCCGTGTGGCCATTTTTTGTAACCAATATTCTTCACACTTAATATCACATTAATTTGCACATGAATTATTTGGAATATTAATTCTTCAACTAGCTCTGCTATGCACTTTAAACACACGAACAAAAATTATTTTGCACATTGCCTTCCCAAAGTTACAAGTTTGTTAATGATTGTATGCATTTATGCAGTTACAATGAATGAATTGTTTACATTATTTATAAATGTGAAGTTGGATTTATCCAGGAATTTTCATATTACCGATATGTATTTATTACATTGGTTATATTCACGGAGTCTGTTTTCTATGTCCTTCATTAACTTTCGTATCATGTGACTATTGTGGGAAGGGCATATTATTTAAAAATGGCGAAGGGGGCGTGGTCTCGCCAGGAATGGAGTGAGACGTGCTTTGCTTCGTCTCCGGGCCGCCGCCGCGATACTTTGCCTTCTTAAAGCGGCTCTGCGGCAGCGCCGGAGTTCTGATCGACACCCGAGGGGAGCTGACGGCGAGGGGCGCCCGGTGAGCGGCTTAGAGGTGCTGGCAGTACCGGAGGGCGCGGGACCCAGAGGTGGGGAAGGCCTGGAGAACGCTGTCCTGCCCGCCATTTTGCCCGCCGAATGTCAACGGCCTCTGGCGCCCGATACCTGAGGAGAGGGAGAGGTCGGAGACCCGGCGATCCGGGCGAACTGCTGCGAGCGGCCCTATCCCAGCCTCGGACTTACCGGGTGGTGCAGCGGGCTCCAGACTGCCTTGAACACAGGTTTCGGGACCTCCGGGGGCGGAGCCGCGGAGTAGCGGTCGCCATCTTCCTTCGGACTGGCCTTCCCTCCCGACATGCGCCGGAGCTGGGCCCTGGGAGAGTCCTAGGGGGCGTGAGCTGAGGCCTTGAATCCCGCTGGGAGCCTGCATCTGCCCCGAGCTAGCTGGGAGCGGTGTCCTGGAGCTCCTGCCTGTGCCCCTGTGATCGCTGGGGGCCTGCTGCGCTCCCGCCGGAGCCCTGGGTCGGCGCTGGGGACCGGAGGAGTGGCTGGCGGCTGCTGCACTGCCCGCGCTTGACCTCGTGGCTGGCTCGAAGAGGGCAGGAACCCGTGGACGCTCGACGGCGGAGCCCTGCGGCGCCAGATAGCACACAGTGAGTTGTTCCTGGGGGGTGACCTGCTGGCCCCGGGACTGTTGCCAGCCTTGCCGGTACCGGGGTGTCCGGCGGGGGGCCTTCGCACTCGTTGAAGAGGGGCCTGGATGGCCGGGGGCTTCTGTGGGTCCCCTGATTAGACTGCACCGGGGAGCAGGGGCGCTGGTGTTGGCCTTGGGGCTTGGGGACTGCCTGTGAGCGGCTCGCTGCCGAGACCCCGCCACCCGGGAGGTGTGCGGACGGGGCCTGTGGAGGCGCCCCTGGAAGCGAGAGGGTGCCGATCTGGGATTTGTGACCCGCTGCCCGCTGCGGAGCGCTTGGCGGTGCTTGCCTGGGGGTAGCCTGCCGGCCGGGGGAGCTGACCTGTCTGGCGCGGTCGGACGCAGGCCGGAGCCCAGCATGACTCGCACGAAGCCTGGGAAAGAACCCCCGGCGACCAAGGACGCCTCAGTCGCCGACCTATGGGGGAAGCCGGGCGCTAGCTCATCAGGAGGGGGAACCCCGGCGGAGCCGGTCACACAGTCCTTCATGGCAACATTCATGCAGGAACTCAAGACTGAAATTGGGTCCCTTCGCACGGAAGTCCAGGCCTGCGTCAAGGACCTTCGGAAGGAGGTAGGGGACCTGGGAGACCGCGTAGACGATATGGAAAAAACTCTGGACGCCCGCACAGAGGATCAGGAACACCTTTGGCAGCGCTTGGCGATCCTGGAGGAGCAACATGTTGAGCTCCAGCTCAAGCAGGAAGATTTGGAAAATAGGGGGCGCCGAAACAACATTCGCATCAGGGGTGTTCCGATTGGGGCCGAAGGGGAGGATATCATGACATTTGTAGCGGACTTGCTTCAGGAGATCCGCGGGGACGACGATGCATCGCCGCCGGCTCTAGACCGAGCGCATAGGGTAGCAGGACCGCCTGGGAGACCTGGACTCATCCCTGACATTCTGACGAGGGTACACTTCTTTGTGGAGAAAGAAGCGATTCTCAAAGCAGCCAGGGACAAGCCTGACATTCGCTATAAAGGCGCGCCGGTTCAATTGTTCCAAGACCTGGCCTCTACGACCCTCAGACGTCGCAGGGACTTTCGGCCCATCACGGATAAGCTGCGAGAACTACATATACGCTACCAGTGGGGCCACCCCTTCGCCCTCATCTTCCAGTGGGAGTCCAAGCGCCGAGTGCTCCGCTCCTTCCGGGAGGCGGCCCAGCTGCTCCAGATCCCGGACTCCCCTTCGACCAGTCCGGCGCGGCGCGGTGCTGCGGATCGTGGGGCTCCTCGGGGATCGCAGTGGTCCACGGTGCGTCGATCCCGGCGCCCCTCATCCCCGACTGGCAGTAGATCATCAAGGGACAAGCAGGACATCATCAAACATATCAAATCCTTGGAAGGCGGCTCGCCGCTTATGGGCTCGCAGGTATCGCCCCTCAAATGAGTCTCCCTGGGGTGCACAACTCCTGAGTTAGCCTGCTCTTCGACACGATACGACGACTCTGCAGGAGAGGCGGTGGCCCGGAGCGGGCTTTTTGGTTCTGTGATCTGTTGGCCTGGCGATGACAAACCCCCACGCCTATCCATGGGAGAGTGACATCTCTGGGACAGCCTGTGCCGCGAGGCCTGGCTACTCCTTAGACTGGATTAGGACATGTTGGCCCGGTTGGCCGGTTAAGACTGGATGTGGTTTTCTTTGGTTTTCCCCTTCCCTTCTTTCTCTTCTTCCTTGGTTCCCCTGTGGCGGGGGGGTTGGACGGGCGGGCGGGGGTATGAGGGGGATGAGGCATCCTGAGGGGTACTGGGACTATGAATACTGAGCCGTGCTGGAAGGTCCTCTCCCTTAATGTGAAGGGGCTTAACTCGCCCAATAAGCGTCGCCAAGTGTGGCGTTACCTCTTGCTTCAGAACCCCGACCTCATTTTCTTACAGGAGACCCACCTTCTTAAGGCTGATGTGGCCCGTATGGCTCACCCTCGATACCCCCAACAGTTCTGGGCCTCGGCTACTACTAAGACAGCGGGGGTGGCCATCCTCTGCAGGGCGGGAATTACCCCGGGGGGTTCTAAGGTGCTACGGGACAGCGAGGGTAGATTCTTGAGGGTTGAGGTCAAGAGGGGACATCGCATTCTCACCCTATGTAACCTCTATGCTCCCAATCAGGGCCAAGATTCTTTTCTCCGCAGGCTGATCAAGGATCATTTAGAGCAGATTGACACGGATCTCATAGTTGGGGGGGACTTCAACTTGGTGTGGGATGCGGGGCTGGACCGTTGCGGGGGCGCCTTTCACGGGGTGGGGGCCATGTCTGCGGCAGTGAAGAATTCCCTCAGCGCCCTCAATTTAGTGGATGTTTGGCGCTACCATTCCCCAGGCTTGCGAGACTACACGTATTATTCGCATGCGCAACCGCTCCTACTCTCGTATAGACCTGCTGTTGGTCTCGCACTCCCTGCTTAAAGACACCATTACGGCAACACACTCTAGCATCTCTATCTCTGACCACGCCCACGTGGAACTGAGTCTCCGCGAGCGCTGCGCTGGTCCCCCGCGACCCGGTCGGTGGAGATTTCCGGACCACGTACTCCGGGACCCGGTAGACAGGGAGGAAGTGCAGGCCGCTATCCTGGCGTACTTTGCAGACAACGATCTACCAGGGACCCCCCTTCCCCTCTTGTGGGACGCCTTTAAAGCCACCATAAGGGGCACCCTCACCGCCATTGCGGCCGCGAGAGCACGGGAGGCTCGCTTGTACGAGCACAAGCTCGAGAGGGAGGTCAAACTGCTGGAGAGGATGGATCAAGAAAGCCCGACGATGGCACGCAAACGCCGCCTGGCCATCCTGCGCGGCCAGCTTCGCGCACACAGGACGAACAAGGCGGAGCGCGCCTTACTAGCGCTCAAGCAGCGCTATTATGCGGGAGGGGACAAGGTGGGGGCCGTGCTGGCACGACGCCTGCGTACACGGGCGGCCAGGGCTCACATCGCTAAGTTGCAACGGGTGGACGGCACCTGGGCCACCACGGAGTCGGCCAAGCTCCAACTGTTCCACGACTTCTACGCGGCGCTCTACACCGCTGACACCCCAGCGCCGGATTTGATAGCCTCCGCCATGGGGGACTGTGTCTGGGACTCGCTAAGTGAGCATCAGTCGGGCCTCCTCGAGGCTCCCATCTCGTCGGAGGAAATGGCTGGAGCCTTGCGAGATCTTCCACTGGGCAAAGCGCCAGGCCCGGATGGGCTGCCGGTGTCCTTTTACCGTGCCTATTGGCCGCAACTCCAACCGTACCTTCTTCGCCTTTTCAACTCGTTTGATGAGGCAACGGGCCCGTCGACGGATATGGCTATGGCCGAAATCGCTCTTATCCCGAAACCCGGGAAAGATCATACCCTCTGCTCTTCCTACCGGCCTATTGCGCTCTTAAACACTGACCTCAAGTTGTACACTAAACTACTGGCAAAACGGCTCAGTGTCCACATGCCCAATCTCGTCGAGCCGGACCAGGTGGGGTTCATCCAACACCGCCAGGGGGCTGACAATGTGCGCCGCGTGGCGCACATCGTAGGCAAAGCCAAACACTGGGGGATACCGGCGTGCCTTCTCTCGCTTGACGCGGAGAAGGCGTTCGATCGGGTCGACTGGCTGTTCCTTCGGGAGGTTCTGCGGCGAGTGGGTCTGGGCCCGAAGATGGTGGTGCGCATTATGGCCCCCTACATCTCGCCAGTGGCTAGGGTACGAGTGAACGGTCAACTTACGCAGGCCTTTCCCATCTGTAGGGGTACCCGGCAGGGATGCCCCCTGTCCCCCCTACTGTTCGTCCTGGTGGTGGAACCCCTGGCCATCATGATACGCCGGTCCCCCGACATCCATGGTATCTCCCTTCGAGGGATGGAGCATAAGATTGCCCTCTTCGCAGACGACCTCCTTCTCACCCTCTCGGACCCGTTGCACTCCCTGCCGGCGGTCCACTCGCTGCTTCAAGAGTTTGAACGGGCGTCCGGGCTCAAAATCAATCATGCGAAATCTTGGGCCCTCAACTTGACGATTCCGGATGGGGACCTCGTGGCGCTCCGGTCCTGTGTTCCCTATCAATGGGCGACCGAGTCGGTGCGCTACCTCGGCCTGAATCTGACCCCGGACCTGGCCACTTGGACGCAGGCCAATTGGCAGGAGTATAAAAGTTCAGTCCAGACGGACCTGCGTGCGTGGAAAGCCCTGCCATTATCTTGGCTGGGTAGACTCAATACGGTGAAGATGTCCATCCTCCCAAAGATCTTGTACCTCTTCCAAACACTACCGACGCCGATCCCAGAACACCAGATTCAAGGGCTCCAACGCGAGCTGGTAGCGTTTATATGGGGTGGGAAGAAGCCGCGTTTCTCTAACACGCTCCTGATGCTCCCCCGTGACAGAGGTGGCCTCGCGTGCCCGAATCTTCTTGAATACTATTGGGCATCGCATCTTCGCTACGTCTTAGAATGGGGGGCGTGGGAGAGCGAAAAGGTGTGGTTCCACATGGATCGGGCAGTCACCTGCCGCCCTCTGTGGGATCATGCCTGGCTGCCTCGGGAGGTGCGCCATCGCAGCGCTTACTTGGCTGTCCCCACTCGAACGGTCCTAGAGATATGCGACAAGGTAGCGGTCCGCAGGGGTCTCACCTCTTTCCCATCTCCGCACACCCCAATTGCACACAACCCGCAGTTCCCCCCTGCGTGTCGTCCGGCCTTCTTTGCCAATTGGACGGAGTCCGGCTGTAGAACGATTGGAGACCTCTTCACAGGGGGGGGCTTTAAGTCTTTCGCGCAATGCCAGCACGAACTTGGACTGTCGGAGAACGACAAGTTCCAGTACATCCAGCTCCGACACTGGATCCAGGGCTCATCCCTGACGCAGGCGGCTACACGATCTTACACACCGTTCGAACAACTAGCACGGACTTTCGGCACGTATAAGGGGCTGATTTCGCGTATCTACCGGGTGTTACAACATGCGCAGCGTCCGGCTCCCCATCTATATCAGTTGAAGTGGCAGACCGCCTCTGACTCGGGGGTCACCCCCTCTCAATGGGTCAGGCTGTGGAGGGACATCCCTAAAATTCTACGCAGCATCCCTCAGCAGGAGTCAGCCTACAAGGTAATGACTCAATGGTATTATACCCCGGTTCGGCTCCAGAAGATGTTCCCTAAGACGTCTCCTCTCTGTTGGCGATGTACGCAAGCGCCGGGAGATTTCATACACATTTGGTGGACCTGTCCCCTCCTGGCGATCTTTTGGAAGGAGGTACTCAGTCATATCAAACGGGTGTTGGGGTACCCTCTGCCTGGGGATCCGCTAGTGGTTGTTCTGGGCCTCAGGCCAGTGGCTGTGAGAGCTATGACGGGGCGGGATCGGCACCTTAGCCTCCACATGTTGGGCGCCGCCAGACAGACAGTGGCGCTCTACTGGAAAAAGGCTGAGACGCCCTCTGTAAACGTTTGGTTTACCCGCTTGTGGCAGGTGGTGGCAATGGAGCTGCTAACAGCCCGTCTTCAATCCCGTGAGACTCAATATGGGAAACTCTGGAAGCCCCTGGTAGACCATCTGGGGCGGTTGGAGCATGCTCGGATGCAGCCGCCGCGCCTGCGAGCCTTGAGGCTTTTTGAGGACGCTGTCTGCCCGGTGGATCCAGGACGTCTATGGGGGTTGTCTGATGACGGAAAGGGGGGGCCTGATGCCGCCCCCCCACCCCCGGGGAGAGGGGGCCCCGAACCTGCATACTCGGGATCTAGTGGCCTCGGCGGATTGGCCTAGTGGTGGCGTTACTGACTTTTTCGCCTTCCGTCCCCCCTCGCCCCCCCCTCCCCTCCGCCTAGCCGGTACCCTCCCTACCCTCCCACTGTTGTCTCACTTTCCCCTCAGTTAGTTGACCGCCTTATGGACACTCCTGGCATCAGGGACTACCTCCAGGGCCCCGTGCATGAACACCCCATTACTGCCGCACCTGAAATGCCTGGGGGATGGCTTTACGTATGACGTGGCTGGCCGGATAGCGGCTCTGCTTACCTGTACCTTTCCGGTCCCTAGGGTTCGATGCTGGGTATTCAGGGATCATCACCCCGGTCTTGGCATACTGGCTGTGTGAGCATGGGTTGCTCGATGCGAGGCGGGACTGGTGGGGCATTCACCCGGGGTTAGACGGTTTAGACACAACCTTGCTTCCAAGGCCGGGGCCTCGGCACATTCAATGCCATTATACATGAAATTTAGCAGCCTAGAGGGATTTCCAGATCTTAACGCTCTGCAGGAAACTGCCCGCGCTGTAAGGGTTGCTACTGCTGGGGGGCTTTGACTGGCGGGAGCGGGGGTCCCTTTAGAGGATGGAACTGCATGGGTTCTTGTGCTTCAGACATGACATGTAATCTTGACCTCCCGGGCCTTCGCCCTTGGTTGCTTGAAGAAGGTTGCTGCCGGCCCCTGTGGTTGTAGGCGAATAAGCTGTGTATTGAAGCCGGAGTGTTCCATTCCATTTAATAAAATAAAAAGTTGTTTATGAATAAAAATGGCGAAATCAATTGCAGCTTTTATGTGAACAAGGGCGCTTGAGCCCGAAACGCGTCATCTGTCGACTGCTGCTGGGTATGAAATAAAACATCTTGCCTGAGAAAACAAGTGGTTCGTATCTCTTTCTTCGCTGCCGAGGTAGAGGTGGAAGGAGTAATTTTTTGCAATATATATATATATATATATATATATATATATATATATATATATATATATAGAAACAGTCCTTTCCGCTCTCCTCTCCACTCGGCGGAAATACAGGCACGGACCTCTCGCCTCCGAATCAAAATCAAACAATCCCACAAGCCAAAGCGGGTGAAGCAGGAAATTTAATACCCAATTTTTAAAATGAAGAAATAAACGGACCAGTGTCCTCCATGACGCGTTTCGCTCCACGCAGGGAGCTTGATCACATATATATATCACCAACAGAAGAAATGTTGAAGTCCAGACCCGTGAAACACCAGTTTTATTTAAAGTCAAAGTGGCTGCATTTCCTTCTCTCTTTCCCTTACGCGTTTCAGCTGCACTCAGCCTTGTTCACAGGTGAGCCAGATCATAGTGCATGATTTTGAAGGCCTTAAATCCAAATGCCCACGTGACTTTGAATAACAGCATACATTGCCCATAAAGCACTTGCAGTGTACGCATGTTATATGCAATGGCAATGTTGGTAAATATCAGGCTTAAGAGCGTGAAACAACATTGCAATGCAATTTATGTTGTCCAAGTGCACTTAATTTCATTCTAAAGGACAGTCACGTATTGCACTGGAGGCTTCTTTTAATAATTGAGGTCTTGCTCATTCTGCTGCCAAAAACATATCATGTTTAAAAGCACGGGTAACACCGAAATGACAAAAGGAGAAATTTCCCCTCCTGTCGCCCTTTCTTACCTCCATGCTATTAATTCCAGGAAAGTTCTATAGTGTTGCAAAAGAGGCAAGCGGGACATGATCCCCAAATTCAATCCATACGCAAACTCTCCACATTTGGTAGGAGCCCCCATCCTGCTTAGATATATATATATAACATATATATATATATTACCTACTGGCAATCGCAAGCAGGTAGTTATAGTTAGGACCTATTTTCGATAGGAAATCCGCAACATTCTATTTGGAATAACGTTGGCGCCGATAGACGAATCTTTGCAAAAGTTTCCCAACTTTTGGCCAGCTCCGGTCCGCTCCTATTCTGAAAATTTCACGGCGATTCGACAAGCAGGGGCCGAGAAGAAAGGGGGGTCCTAAAACGCGTTTTCCCATGCATTTTCCCATAGGACCTGTTGACGCAGCTACAGCCTGAACTGCTGAACGGAATGACACCAAATTTGGCAAAGAGGTAGTCCTCAGTTCAGACTCATGCCTTTTGATTAAATGGTGTAAATCAGTTCAGTAGTTCCTTAGAAAATTAGAGTTAAAAAGATAGATATATCTGGGCGGAGCCTAACCACACATCTCGTCGTGAGATCTGATTGGCTGTCAGTACTTCATCCAAGAAGTATTGGCAGCCATCTTGGGACCAATATACATGATAGCACCTCATTAAAAAGCATTGCAGTTAATAGAAGGTTACATTATAAATCATTTGTTGATGGTACCATACTCATTTTAGGAATTGTGGTGTGTTCTAAGGTGATTTTACCATGTGAAAAAGCCTTCTGCTGTGATATCATGAATCATGTTTGAGAGAAAACTATTTTCTCATGCTTTTCCCACAGAGGTTTGGAAGGTGATCTATAAGCTAAACTGAGAGCATATTTTCTGTAGATTCACATTATCTTTCTCAGTCATGTGAGAATGAAGTCTGACATTCTCAGTAAAACATGTACATCCAACAAGGGCAGGGACTGTCAGTTGATTCCTTTGTGTTCTACTGCAGCTTTCCAGAGTGTTCCAAAGAACAACTAGAGCGCTAACAGTCCTACTTATGACAAACGTGTTGCACACCTGAAGCCATCTTGATTGGAATAAAGTGGTAACTCTTAAAACATTTAATTCAAAAAGGAACAAAATGAGGGGGTTCATTTTGCCATAGAAAGTATGATTAGTGCTGCAGAAAGAAAAATTAGGGCACATTTTGAGTGACTTCTCAAATCCTCTTCTATTTCATTAAAAAATTCTGACATGCAGACTGAAACATGCACTTTCAATACCAGCAGCAGACTTCCCTGGTGAGCAGTAGCTTTACTACAGTGATCTAATAAGCAACTAGAGTGCTAACATTCAGAATTTATGGCAAATGTGTGACACATCTGAATGCCTTCTTGATGGAATCAAAGTAAAAAACTGAAAGTATTTCCTACTGAGGAGACTGTAGTAAATGAGGAAATTAGGAAACTTCATAACAAATAAGTCCCAGAGTGTTCTAACGAACAACTAGAGCGCTAACAGTCTTAGTTATGACAAAAGTATGGCACACCTGAAGCCATCTTGATTGGAATAAAGTGGTAACACTTAAAACATTTAATTTACAAAGGAACAAAATGAGGGGGTTTATTTTGCCATAGAAATTATGATTAGTGCTGCAGAAAGAAAAATTAGGGCACATTTTGACTTCTCAAATCCTCTTCTATTTCATTAAAAAATTCTGATATGCAGACTGAAACATGCACTTTTAATACCAGCAGCAGACTTCCGTGGTGAGCAGTAGCTTTACTACAGTGATCTAATGAGCAACTAGAGTGCTCCATTCTGAATTTATGGCAAATGTGTGACATATCTGAATACCTTCTTGATGGAATCAAAGTAAAAAACTGAAAGCATTTCCTACTGAGGTGACTGCAGTAAATGAGGAAATTAGGAAACTTCATAACAAATAAATCTCCCAAGATGGCCACCAGAGACAAAAGAGCCCAAATGCAGCACAAATATCACCCAGATGTAGCCCACATGTAGCCCAATGACAGAAGTGTGCAAAACACTTATTTTTTGTGTATTTGCAGTTTTATATAGTGCAGACTTGTCAGGTATTGGAGTGCTTTACATGAGCATTGGTTACATCACACAAGCTCAAATTCATTTTGGTTGTAGACAGATTAAGTGATTTGACCAGATTCACCGGTTGTTGAGCTGAAGCTGAAACTCCAACCTGGTTCCCCAGTTGCAAAGTCTGCAGCTCTGGAAGTAACACCACATACTCTCCCCTAGGTGCAACATTTAATCAAGTGGTCAACTGGATAAAAAAACATAAAGATTACAAATAATTTAAAAGTTATTTGTCGCTATTTGAAAACTCAGAAAATATGTCCTCATTTTTGTTTTTTAGAGCACTAACCATAATTCTGATGCAAATAAGACCCTCTCATATATGTAATTTCTAAAGGAAATGCTCTAGGTATTACAGTTTTGATTACATCAAGATGACGTCAGGCGTTCCACACTTTTGTAATAAATATAGAATGTTAGCAATCTAGTTGTTCATTGGGATACTGTTAAGAGGCAGAGGCCAGGGGCACGGACTCTGAAAATTGAAGGCAGGTAGGCAGAGGCAACAATTTGACCACACTGGGCAGGCAGGAAGGGCAGTGGCAGCACAACAGACTATGGAGGGCAGTGGAAAGGGGGGCAGGGGCAACAAACCAACAATACAGCAACGCAGCCCCCCTCCTAAAGAATTAAAAAAAAAAAAGCCATGACCCGGGGGTTGGGGTCCCCGGGCCGATTAAGGCCTTGGGAGGGCCAAATTAATTTTTTTCAACAAAAAAAATGAGGGTGCTGGCCCTGGGGGATGGGGTCCCCAGGGCCAATAAATTAGAAAAAGAAGGGGGGCCACACAGCCCTCCTTCTTAAAAAAATAAAATAAATAAAAGACCGGCATCGCGCCGGAGGCCATGCCCCCTCCTTGCAGCACTCTGCAAATGCGCCCCCTGGCCAGTTGTAAGTTGGGGAATGAATTCCCCTTCAAAACTGCGGGTCCCTGAGGGCCAACTAGCCCAACAGGTATCTCCAGTATGCGCCAGGGAGCTGCGTTGCAGACAGGTGTTCTGAGGCCACGCCCCTTTTTACACCTCTATGCAACACAGCTCTGTGGCACTTACTGGAGGTACCGAGTGGGCTAGTTTGACCCTTAGGATTCAAGGGGACTTAATCTCTGAACTTAGAACAGCCACAGGGCGCGTTTACACAGTGGTGAAGGGAGGGGACGGGGCCTGAGGTGACGTGTGCAAACACTCCCTGTGGCGCGTTTTAAGTTGGGGAAATAATTCCCTTTCAATCCTGAGGGACCCTGGGGGCCAACTAGCCCACCAGGAGCTTCCAGTAAGCACCACTGCTCTGCGTTGCAGAGAGGTGGGGCAGGCCGTGCCCCTTTTTACACCTCTCTGCAATGGCGCTTACTGGAGGTACCTTGTGGGCTATTTTGCCCCTAGGGACCCTCAAGATTCAAGGGGACATAATCTCCCAACTTAAAAAACAGCCACAGGGCGTGTTTACACAGTGGGGAAGGGAGGGGACGGGGCCTGAGGTGACGTGTGCAAACACGCCCTATGGCCCGTTTTAAGTTGGGGAAATAATTCCCCTTCAATCCTGAGGGCCCCTGGGGGCTAACTAGCTCACCAGGTGCTTCCAGTAAGCGCCACTGAGCTGCGTGGCAGAGAGGTGGTCCAGGCCATTCCACTTTTTACACCTCTCTGCAACGCAGCTCTGTGGCGCTTACTGGAGGTACCTAGTGGGCTAGTTGGACCCTAGGGACCCTCAGGATTCAAATGAACTTAATCTTCCAACCAAAAACGGCCACAGGGCGTGTTTACACAGTGGTGAAGGGAGGGGACGGGGCCTGAGTTAACTTGTGCAAACACGCCCTGTGGCGTGTTTTAAGTTGGGGAAATAATTCCCCTTCAATCCTGAGGGACCCTGGGGGCCAACTAGCCCACCAGGTGCTTCCAGTAAGTGCCACTGCGCTGCGTTGCAGAGAGTTGGTCTAGGCCGTGCCCCTTTTTACATCTCTCTGCAACTCAGCTCTGTGGTGCTTACTGGAGGTACCTAGTGGTCTAGTTGGACCCTAGGGACCCTCAGGATTCAAGGGGACTTAATCTCCCAACTTAAAACGGCCACAGGGCGTGTTTACACAGTGGGGAACGGAGGGGACGAGGCCTGAGGTGACGTGTGCAAACACGCCCTGTGGCGAGTTTTAAGAGGTAGTTTTAATCCCCTGCCCTATTATATACTAGGGGCTTACAGAGGAGGTCATGCTAATCACAGGGGGACCCCAACGCATAGTGTTCCCTAGTGTATGTAGGTGTTTTCACTGTATTCTGAGTGTCTTTTAACATAGCACTGGCTCTAGGACTGGTTAGTCAGACTCAGTTACCACCAGTATCCGTCTGAAAAAGTTGAGGGTACAGGATGATTTTGCAACAAGGCTTCTTCCTGCTCTTCTGTTTGTTCTTTCAGCACGTTATCCTTCTTCCTGCACTTTTTTCGTCTTTGAATACTTCTGTTGCTTCTTTCTGCATTTCTTTTTTTCTTTCTGTGCGTTTTTTCTTCTTTCTTCACATGTCCTATCTCTGTAGGCATAGTTAGAAATTAGCATTTAAAAAACCTTTGAAATTCACTGAATAAACCATAGGTTTCAGGCACGTTACAGTTAGGAATTAGCATTTAAAAAACCTTAGAAATTCACAGAAAAAAACATAGGTTTCAGGGGCGTTATAGTTAGCTGAACTTTTCACTCGTACAAAACCATTGAAATTCCCCTGTTATAGTTAGTTCAGCTAACTATAACTCGCGCGCCCGCAATGCCATCACTCATGACATCACTCATGACATCACTCATGACATATCAAATGACATCACTGATGACATCATCCTTGTGATAGAGTGGCAGACCTCCTCTCCCTCTAATATAACCTTTGATACACACATTCAAAAATAGAAACTAAAATTTTCAAAACAATGGACATACCAATACCAGTTACAACAACCTATTCAGTAATTCTAAGATCCACATACACATCCACTCATTCACCAACAGTCCTATACAGTCACTCATACATGTACTCACTCATCATATGTACTCATACACCTATAAATCCTGTTACACAATGCCACTCATCCATAGAGTTACTCACACACATAGTCACTCATGCTAATAAAGAATCAAACATCCATTTACTTGCATATACAGTTACACACACACCACCACACTTACTTCTACAGAAACTTACACATACTTAGTCTTTTAAACAATCACTTATAGAAACACATACTTATTCATACAGGAACTCTTTCAATCTCTCACTCTCACATATACTCACTTATATACACCAATAGTCACATATACTAGTTTAGAACATATGTAGTTACTCATAAAGACACTGTTGAGACAGTCATTCACTCACTAACACACCCATGCACACACTCATCCACCCATACAGTCCTGCACACATGCTGTCTTCAACACATACAAACAGTGAGTCACTCATTCATGCAGCTATGCACTACGTAATACCCCCACCGAACCATACAGACACTCAGACGCTCATACTGATACTCAAAAAACCAACTAATAACCTATATAGACACTCATGTAGCTACTCACCAACCCATGCAGCCACATATACACAAAGTGAGAGACTGATACAGATATTTACATATTTAAACATTACTCACTAAGCCATGTATTCACTAAGATACACTTAATCAGTCAGTTATACAATCAATTTTTCAAAAACAAATCATCCATTTCGACACTTATATACCCATTTATTCGTCCATCGACCTTGAGATATACATATATAAAACATATGTAATTTTCAGAAAAACACACATTCACTGGATGATGTCATCAGTGATGTCATTTGAGATGTCATCAGTGATGTCATGAGTGATGTCACTGACCATGTCATGAGTGATGTAATATGTGACGTCATCAGCAGTGCATTGCGGGCGCGCGAGTTATAGTTAGCTGAACTAACTATAACGGGGGAATTTCAATGGTTTTGTACGAGTGAAAAGTCCAGCTAACTATAACGCCCCTGAAACCTATGTTTTTTTCTGTGAATATATATATATACACTCACTAAAAAAACAATCGTTATAGTTATCTTCAGATTTTACACACACAAAACCATAGAAATTCACCAGTTATAGATAGAGTTATCTTACGTAACTATAACCTGTGCCCTAAGGTAACAATACCTTGTTTTGCTCGGCAGCCCCAAAGCAACATTTAAAATAAAACAGTAGGTCTCCTGGATCATTGAAGACATGACCCTAGGAGAGATTACCATATTTGTTAAGAGCACTCTAAGCTTGAACTCTATGCTCTTAAGCTGGAGTGCGGGAATCTCTAGTTGTTGTTTCTATGGCTCCTTTTTGGGCCCTGAAAAATGTTTAAAAAAGACTCAAATACATGTTAATGTTTTTTTAAAATGCCTAATTAATTTTTTTGTGACAATCACTTTTATTAAACATTGCAATAACCATAACTCGCGCCCTCACCATTTGCTGCTAAAATATGATGTCAATGATAACAATGCTGTGCAGGATGGGGGAGCCCGTAATTCTTGCTTTACGGCACATGTTATAGCTACTTGAGATAACTATAACTGGTGAATTTCAGTGGTTTTGTTCATTTAAAATAGCATGTTTCTCACTGACATAATCACCTATCTATAACATCCCTTTGACCTTTGTTTTCTTCATTGAATACATATAAATATATATAAAAACAACGGTGAAAGTAACATTAAAATTAGGTGTGATAAAAAAATCTGCTTTCGTTTTTAAAAAGCCTTATAAATTTACTGAAAAACCATAATGTTAAAGTAACGTTATGGTTAGGTGAATTAGTCAATGACAACATTAATGTTTTGAAGTTAAAAAAAACACAGAAATTCAACAGTTAAAGTTAGCAGCACAAACTATAATTTGTTCCCCGCCATGTGCTGCTTATGACCTAACAAATGTCATCACTCATGACATGTTCTATGACATCATTTATAACATCATTGATGACATCTCAAATGATATCCTTAATGACATCAGCCAAGCTTCATTTCCCCGCATATTGCTCTAAAAATTACAATAGCATTAGAGGCGTAACAGTAAGTACAGCTCAGAAGAATATCAGCCATCACAGATACAACTCCCTTAGGTGTAGAAAGTATGCATTATGTGCAACATTGACCCTTCACCCTACACTTTACAGCCAGCATAGTTCACATTAACAATCAACCACAGATATACAGGAAACGCTCACTGAGTGTGTTTTTATGTTCTACCCTAAGGGGCATATTTATAAAAATGTCACACAGCGCAGCAAGCCACCTTGTTGCACTGCTCTGCGTGACAAGAAAAAGGCTGGAATGTGCGGTATTTAACATAACAATGTGAATTTCTGTCTTTTCATAGTGCTGTCACACAATGGTGCAAGGGTGCATGCAATGTAAGCAGGATTGTTTTTGTGCAGGAAGGGCCACCCCCCTGCACAACAACAATCCCCTGAGGTATTTTTCTCTTTCTATGTGTGCTGCAGAATGAACAGTGCACATAGAAAGAGGAGAAATAAACATATTTCTCCTTGTTAGGCCTCCCCTAGGGAAGCTTAGCATTTTGACCCATTCCCAGGTCTACCAGTAATGGTAAATCTGGGAATGCACTGAAATCCATAAATGTTGCTTGGGAAGACACACATACAGCTCATGGAATGCCTACCTGGGGCAGAAAAGCGCAACACAGTAATTTGTGCTGCGTTAATTTACTCTAGTTTTATCAAGCCACTCAGGGACATGCAAGGGGGTCTTGCATGGCTTGATAAATCTAACTTATGAGTTGCGTCGCTCTTGCGTCTCGTTGCGTGGCACCAGGGCGATGCAATTCATTGGTAAATATCTCCCAAAATATCTACAAAACTACTGAACCGATTTACACCAAATCTCAAAAATCACTTTCTGCGGACCAAGATCTAGCTTCCTGCTGATTTGGTGTAATTCCGTTCAGTAGTTTTTGCTGTAGCCTTGTCTAAAGAATTCTATGGAAAATGCATAGGAATTTTGCATTTTGGGACTCCCATTTGTCTCAGCCCCTGCTTGACGGATCACCCCAAAACGTTCCAGGAGAGAGCTGAGGTGGATAAACTTTCTTGGGGAAAGTTTTGTGAAGATTTGTAAGATGGGCCCAAATTATATATTTCACAGTACCCCACTGAATCACGTTTTAACACAAAATGGATATCAGGCCTCGCCCTCTGCTGCAGAAAGGATTTCTCAAATTTGCTAAAATTAATTGCATCAACACCGAGAGGTTTCAGAAGCCTTATTGTTTTAGTGAACAGATGCCAATAGCCAGTAACTCACTCTGAAAACTGTTTCAGCTTCAGGCTTCAGTGCAATTCTCATCTGCCACTTTTAAGGGCATATCAGTATCTTGGCCACCATCCAATATCGAAAGGTGTTCTCAAGACTAACGTTTACAGCGTCATTTAATAAAAATATCGCCCTGTCTCATGCTCATTAAAACTAGGTGGATTGCGAAGGCTTGATGTTCTTAAAATTGGGTCATAGTTCAAAAGCTTTGAGAAGCACTGCTGTAAGTACATGGCAACATGACCAGACAAAAACAAGATAAACCTCTCACATCAGGGAGCAGGGTTGTGTATAACATGGGCTCAAATTAGAACTCCAATCAGTCAATCAAATCAAAATCTATACACTTGTATCTATTCAAAATTGCAAATATTCAAAATCCAACCAAGGATACCACAGAAAATAGAAAAATATACTCTGCGTTAATCTTACTGTGATAGAAATATCTTTAAAAATAACGTATGTATAAAAACATATACATCTAAATACCACTTACACATATACATAAATGAGGAGATATTTTTGAGACAATAAAATTAGTCTTTCCCAACTGCACTTCTACTCATTTTGTCACTAGGTGACCATGAATTTAATCTGTAACATGTGAAGATAACCACTGCACCATAAATCATGCCTTCAACATTTTTCAACAACCATCTTTATTAGGACTACTCAATGATATGAGGTGATTGTGCAGTCTTCAAAATGATGTCCATCTTTTGGTACACTTCAGCCCAAACAATGTGCTTATACCAATCACAGTTCTGTAACCATTATGTAGTCTCAATATCCTTTGAGTGTGGACCTCCAACCCTGTGGTCCATTATTCATTGGGTCACTCTCCAGGTAATGAGTATTTGAAGTTGCCGGTTCTCCAGTCCAACATCAACTCTTTTTATAATATGTATTTTATTGATTTTCATTGACAATGTACGGTATTGGTGACAGGTGCAATCGCAAGAATAATAATATTTCCCAGAAAGTCATGCGTACGATATCAGCTTAATATGTCATTACAGCTTTCATCACATGCCAGTGTTTTGAATCAACATGATAAACACATAAATAATTATCCAAAACGAAATAAAACTATGGAGTCTGCTTTAGAGTGAGAGTGTGATGGAGTGTGTGGCATGAGCTGGGTGTGGAGGTTCTAACGCCAGAGTGGGTCACCCTCCAGCGGTAGTGCATAGACAGGGGTCGTAAGCGAGCAGCACCCAAGGGGGGTTGCAGCCCAGTGTTGACGTCGCTATGCACCTGAGGGAATGGGGCATGAGTTACGTGTAAGCCTTGCAGTAATGTTCATGTAGGTTGATGGGTCATGTGCCGGAGGAGTGGTGCAGCTGTGCTGCACAAGGCCTGCCAATGCTCATGCAGGTATGAGGTCAAGCGTGTGATCAAGTGGTATGGTTCACAGAGGCGTGCATCATTTTTGGCTTCGACCTGAAGCAAGAAGGTTTCCCAGTATTCACCACATGTTCTTGTCCAACCACCAGCAACTGCTCTCGGTCCCTGGATATGCCAAGAACCAACAAGGGGGAGGTCCTTTTTCAATCAGGACCGCAAGACTGTGGAACTCTATGCCATTGTACTTGCGCCAGCTTGAATTGGAACATGAGTTTAGGAAAGCCTCAAAAACCTAGCTCTCTAAGCAGTGACAATATCTGTCTGCTGCTAGGCCCTTTCTGCAGTCTATGTAGTGCCGGGAAACCTCTGTTTGAGGTAGCTGTACGCTATATAAATGGCTATTGTAGTGTATTGTGTCCCCCCACATGCAATGGAGATGCAGGGTGTTGTCCTCTGCCCGCGTCTATGTCAATAGTGTGTAGTACTGCCTCACATAAACCAATCACTCAATCAGTGCTCTTATAAAGGCGACTACTCACCTGTGAGGGTCTCAAGGGGCTGAGTGAGGGGGTGGTGGGTCTGCAGTTAAGTCGAAGAGCCAGGCAGTTCTTGAGCTCCTTCCTGAATTGCGGCAGCGATGGTGATAGCCTAAGGTGCAGAAGCAGGGAGTTCCAGTTCTTCACAGCAAGGTAGGAGAAGTATCTTCCTCCAGCCATGGTCTTGCGGATCCGTGGGATGGTGGCCAGGGCTAGTTCGGCGGAGTGAAACTGTCTGGTGGGAGTGTAGAAGCAGAGGCGGTGGTTGAGGTATGCAGGTCTTGCATTGTGGAGTGCTAAATCCTTTTGTGTCCCAGTGAGTTAAATTTACAATGAGGTTTCATAGGTTTAATAAAAATGTGACAATTTTACAGTTATATCATTACACTCACTGGAAATTGTATTAAAAAACAGAAACTGCATTTTGGCTTCAAAGAGGTTATTAATGATAGATAAAAAAAACGGTTCTTTTTACCCAGCCCTGTACCAACAATAGGAGGTCCAGAATGTTGCTTTGTTTGATGATCAGCTTGGGTTTTGAGATGTAATGTTACATCATTAGGCGAATGGCCCCTTTCAAATCACAATGCAAAGAGCCTAACATACAGGTCGATCATGGAAAAACAAATTGCAGCACACAACATAAATTTACCCTTCAGTACTGTATTATTGATGACTCTGCAACCATACGGAGGCCGTCATTATGAGTGGCCTGGAATTTGGCGTGTTTTTGACCACCCAGAATTAAAGATACGACGGGTCCAGGTAATTCCATGTTTTGGGGGAATAGCTCGGGTGGATCGGACTGTCTGCGAATCTTCTCCCTGCCTCCCCATATTTTGCTGGAATCTTCACCTAGGTCTCTAGGCTAAATATCTGGGACATTTCGTATTCCCATGAAACTTAGAATTCCAATGGGGTTAGTAGCACATGGTCCTGCCCCATCAGAATTCCTGGGCCACTTGTAATGAGGGTGCAAGTCCATAAAGAGCCCAGACCATAGTGCCACCTACAAGAAAACAACCCATTACATTTCTCAGTGCTAATACAGCATTATACAAGTTTTAAATCTATTTTCTAATGTTAAACTGAAAACGCAAAGTACAATGTATCCATAACTTGAATCTACTTACCCACTGTGTCACAAAGGTTGACTTAACAGGGTGTTCTTTTCCTTAATGGTTCTTTGAAAATCTTTAGCCTGGGGATGCTATTCTGCTAAAATCAGCTTATTTATTCCTCTCTCCAGTCCATCTCTGGGGTCTGGCTAGTTTCTTACCTATTGCCTACCCCCAATTTCAAATGGCACAAAACCTAGTGATTTTATCATTGCCTCCTCCCTGTCAATAATAACTTTAGGGATGTGAGAAAAGCAAAGTTCTGCAAACTTTGTGCATTCACATGGGAAACACTGCTCGCTGTAAAAAGATAAAATGCATTCACTTTTGAAGTTTCATCCCCAAAATCTAGAGTTTGTCTTCTAAAAAACGATTTTAGCAGGATATTTAGTTGATGAGCGATCTATGCTTTTCAGGAAACAGCTAGCTTTTTCTTTTTTTATGAAAAGTAGCCTTTCCCAATTGTTTATCTTACAATGAATTACTACTTGTGGAGTACCCCAAATTGTTTTGCTTACTCTTTTAAGGCATCATTCGCTGACCCGCAGTGTCAAAGTGCCCTGGACAGGGACCGCAGGCCTGTGGAGGCCTCCCTCCCTGCCCGGGATAAGAAGCTTTGACTGGCCCCGGCTCCCTGCCCAACAGGACCTGGGATAGAAATTCCAGGTCCTGAGCTTCGTTTCCTGGCACGCCGTGTCTCCAATTTTCCCAGGCATGGACCCACAGGCATGGGAGGCCTCCCCTGCTTGCCCGCAATAAGAGGCCACAACATAGGCCCCAGGTCAGAGCTCCATCTGTCCCTAGTGTAGCAGCCCTTGGTCCTTGTCTCTCCTCCAGCCCGCTCTGTCGCAAAGTGCACAGGATGAGGTCCCTATTGCCTGATAACCAGCCCAGTCCCTGAGAATCCTGGCTTTAGAGTCCCTGTCCACTCCAAGGGTGAGCAAAATCATTTTTCAAAAGTCACGGCACAACCAGATGGCTGTTCTTCGAGTCCAAGTATCTGGTCGTGCCGAACCCCAGACATCTGGTAGTGCACAATCTGTTCTTATGGTATTCCCAGATGACCAGGCTGCCCTGGAAGTCCTGATGAGGGCTCATTTGACTCCTTGAGCCCTGACAGGGCTCTAGGAGGTTGGGTGCATTTTCACCGACGGCTCCTTCTGTCACTTGGTGTGCAGGGATTCCAAAAAAAGAGGGTAGATTTGCTCCAGATTAGTATGCTTAGTATGACCTTGTTGTCCATTTTTTCTCATTAGGGAACTTTAAGGGCATGGGCAGGGGTCCCAGAGGGCCACTGATGGCCTCCGTTTGCAGCTGCCTTCCAGCCCTGTCCGATTGGTCTTTCCATCAAGTCTGGAGTCCTAGAGAGTAGGACAGAATGCCCTGTCCCCCAGGTCTCTGCAGGCAATCAGGGGCTCCCAACGGTCAGTCCAGGATGGGCACTCTGCTCCTCCTCCATTGAAACAGGTGCAGCTATCTGGTTGATCATATCAGTAGCATATGATTTTCTTCATTATTAAGCCATTAAGCTATTGTGGAAGTACACCCAGCCGATTCAGTAAAACTGCAAATTGTACATGAAATCACTTATGGTTTCTGTGATTGCTCCATCTGTTACTTGGATAACTGTGGTAATTCTAGAGTTATTATATGCCGACAAGATCTGACCTCCCAGGATGCATGCATTTGTCTGATCAAGACCAGTCTGGGCTTGCCTGGCCACTTTGGTGACTCTAGATAACCTCGGGCTGATCGTAGCCCTGACGGCAACAATAAATATGGATGTCTGATCTAACAACTTTCAGTGGTACTTTCTGTGCCTACCACCGTGACCACAGTAACAGGGAATTAGGGTTGGATTTTGGAGAGGGAGCCTGAGAAACAGCTACCACATCCATGGAAGGCAACAGGCACACAAATTACTCACTCACGTTTCAGGGAGTTAGTAACAAAAAATGCCAATGCAGGACTCTTTTGATGCCCTGTAATTTTAATGAGTACATTTTAAATCTTTTAATGAAGATCCATTGGAGGGTAAGTTTGAAAGCAGCAGCCACAGTAATTCCTGTTCCAATAGTGCACATTCAAGCTGCTGCAGGGAAAAAGCTCATAGTTGGATCTTGGGATCCAGCTGGCGGTCTGCTGCAGGGCAAGTTACTGCCTGTTCCAGCTCCTGCCTTTTAGTGCCCCCTTGGTGTTCTTGACTCAGTGCGCTGGAGGTCCAAAGCATTAACTTTGAAAAAATTAAAGTGTTCAAAGCAGCCTGAAAACTTTAGCTAGGAATAATGGAATTGGACTCTGGTTCTATTTTGCTGGTTTTCAGAACTGGGGCCATGATTAAGAGGGACTGCCGGGGATTTCTTATTGTGCTGCTAGAGGTGAAAGTCTTAAACTGGCACAAGATAAACCAAAGTGAAATCATTTGCCAAGAATGTTTTCATTAATCAAGAATTAAAGTCAGAGGTTCAAAGACAAACAGATACAGTTGTACTCCCAGCCATAAATAATACTGACTAGAGAGCCAGCAGCGTTATTCCCATGACTTGCTAAGCATCTTCTGGAAAACCAAAGTCTTTGGGTTCTGGGGGCAGTATTATTACAAAGCTGAAACTTAGAGAAATTGATGGAAGGGCACCACCACTTAACTTAACTTGGGAAACCCCAGACGCAGAAAGGATTGACGAACTGATAGCTCTTTTTCAATTCTGATGGCGGTGGTTTAATTCTATTCTTGGTGGAGCGATGTGTCTGGTTAATTCCGAGAACGAACACGATTCCTCCAGGCTAATTAGTTCCATGATCCCAAACAGTTGGCTATCCAGTTCTTGGGGGGACAAGTGGTGTTCAGCCACACAAGATCGAGTAATAACAGGTCTGTGATGCCCTTAAACTGAACGGATCAGTGAGTGCCTACCCCTTGGTGACAGGTACAAGTAACCTGCTGATCTCCACTCATGATAGGGATTGAGAATTGCAATTATTTCCCATGAACAAGGAATTTCCAGTGAGTGGGCCAGGCTCCTCCACCTGGGAGTATCCAACCAACATGTAAGGGACCAGGTCGGTGATGCCCCAGGCCCTCTGGAGGGGTGAGATGAGAAAGATAGCTCTCCCAAGAGAAAACCAATGGTCACCCAGCACACATCTGGGGTAACTGAATTGCAGTGCCTCCCTGGGCAGGGTAGAAGGCTCTGCCTTCTGGCTGGAATAACTGGCCTGCAGGGACTGGGCCTCCAACCGGGAGATTCGGAGAGTTATTCAGCCCACAGGAGCCCCAGACTCCTCCCTGGTCTGCCGCCACTCTGGTATAGGTAGGGAAGTTAGCCCTGCCCAGTCGCTGGAGCCATGGCCTGCAGGTACCGTGGCTCAAAGGCAAAAGACATGACTTTGCCCACCTCTCATGGTGGATTCTGAGAGCTGGTCAGCCCTTAGGGGCCCCAGACTCCTGAACGCCCTGCACCTGGGCCCTCTCCAGTCTGATTCCAGCATACCTGGATTATTAGTAACCGAGGAGTGACCTGTCTTGGGTGGCAGGGCAGCCTGGATGAGAAGGAGCCAGGCCATAATGGAACCCACAGCTCCTCTCTTTGGAGATGTTGTACCCACTTGAAGCTGGTGTGAACTGCTTCTAGAGCTGGAGGAGATGCTGCTTTACTTTCCATACGTGTATCAGAAGCAGGTACTTTGATGGTGCAGCAGAACCTGACTCTTCTCTCCTCAGTGCCTCCCACCAGGGTTTGTGGACCCTCAGCTCACTGCATGGCTCATGGCTGCTGCCTAAGCTGGGGACTATCAACATGCAGGGGTCAAGCCCTGGCTCCCACCGGGTGGCGGTTGGCTGATGTGCAGGTGGGGAAACCCTCCCTCATTGCCAGGTAGTTGGTGGACTGCTACCCTGTGGTCACGTAGGGTTTAAAGGCTCTGTATGGAATAGCCTCTGCTGCCATGGCAGCCTATTGCTCGCCTGCCTGTTGTGGTGGTTGGATGGAGCTCCCAGAGAGAACACCTGGAAACACTTTTTAAAATCTTGGAGGCTGACTTCCAGAGGGGAAGCATGATGCGTGATTGTGGTGCTGGGCCTGAAATAAAAAATCCAGGGTGCCTAGCTGACTGCTGCGTGTGGCCGTCTGTAGAGTCCCACAGTTACCCAGGTGCAATACTGCAAGGTCCCCTGTTTACCTGCAGAGGCTGGTTTCCATGCTGGCCCCCACTGGCTTTAGTCTCTGATCTGGGAAAGGGTGTGTGACTGTGACACCTGTGTGTGAAAGAGTCCCCTCCCTTCTCGAGCTCAGTTGGTCCGGATCCCCCACACATCTGCATCTATGACCTTAGATCAGATGAGGTGACTAGCTGAATTTAAGCATATTGGGGAGTGGAGCAAAATAAACTAACCAGGCTTCCCTCAGGAATAGAAGGTGAACAGGGAAGAGTCCAGCCTGGTGGCATGTGCGAGAAAAGTGGCATACAGAAGACCGACTCCCCAGCATCGCTCAAGGGGCCCAAGTCCTTCTGATCCAGGCTATGCTCGCGGACGGTGTTAGGACATTAGCAGTCACCGGCGTGATGGGATCAGGTGTTCTTGGAGTTGGGTAGCTTGGGAATGCAGCCCAAAGTGGGTGGTAAACTCCATCTAAGGTTAAATACGGGCACAGGATCGATAGTCAACAAGTGATGTAAGGGAAAGTTGAAAAGAACTTTGAAGAGAGAAGTCAAGAGGGCATGAAACCATTAAGAGGTAAAAGGGTGCCTGCTGGGCATGTCCCACTCTGGGGACAGTGGCAGGTGGGGTGATACACCTGTCAAATGATAACACATCTGTCCTAAGGTGAGCTTAGGGAGAACAAAAACTCACTGAGAAACAGAAGATGAAAAGCTCACTTGATCTTGAATGAGTACAGACTGTGAAATTGGAGTCTCACAAGCCTTCTGACTTTTTAGGTGTCAAGCAGGAGCTGTCAGAAAAGTTACCACAGTGATAACGGGTTTGTGACAGCCAAGTCATTGCAACATCACTTTTTGATCCTTCTATGTTGGCTCTTCTTATCATCGTGAAGCAGAATTCACCATCTGTTGGATTACTCATCCACTGACAGGGAATGTGAGCTTATTTAGATCTCTGGGAGACAGGCTAGTTTTACCATACTGATGATGTGTTATAGTGCTCAGTACGAGAGGAACCACAGGTTCAGATATTTGGTTATGTGCTTGGCTGAGGGGCAAAAGGGGGTGGGATTATGACTGGCAGCCTCTAAGTTAGAATGCTCCCTAAAATGTAATGATACTGCAGTGTCGTAGGGTCTTGGTTGTCCTAGGAAAGCCAGCCTCTGGGCAGTGCGTAGAGCAACTCACTCAGAGACTGGAGCACAGACAAAAGGGGGTACCTCCATCTCGGTTAGTGCACCGCATGTTTGTGGGGTGCCTGTTGCTAAATCATTTGTAAATGACCTGATTCTGTGTTAGAGTTTCAATGGTAGTGAAGCAGCTTCCTTGCAGTGATCCATTGAAAGTCATCCTCTGAGCCAAACATTTGGCTCCATCTGTGGGCGCCCGTGCCCCCTAGGTTCCCTGTGCCACCAGGCCAGTGGAAGGGCTGGAGTACTGTCCCGTGGGAGGCTGCCTTCACCATATGCTGTATGGCGTGGGGCCTACCCTCTGACCTGCGTCACCGGGTGAAGGAATGAGGGCAAAATCACTTGCAAGTCAGAATAGTGACCGAATGGCCAGAGCAGGCACCAGCAAAGTTGAAGAAGCTGGTTGTTGGCTCAAAGAAGTAGCTTCCTGGGCGCCGGTCTCATTGTTGGTGGCTGCCTAGACACTCTGATCATCAGGCCTGAGCCATCTGGTCACTGGGCCAGCTGACCAACTGGTAGCTGGCCAGCCAGACCACCAGTCAGAGTTAGCAAGGGAAACTCTGACTTGTGTCTCCTCCCTGGGCTCAGTAAGCCCTCACTTTATGAAAGTTTAACAGTTGAGGAAAAATAGCTCTCAGGCAGTACCATGGAAAAAGGGGGATGGCTGGGGGGTATAACCCTCCTAAGCTCCCCAGGAAGGTGGAAGGCACTGAACCGGGGCACCCTTGGTCTATGAGCTGGAGTGACAGTCCCTACACAAGGCATGGTGGCTGCGGACTGGGAAGGACTCTCACACCTCTCCAGTGTGAAAGGCGGAGGGGGGACCCAACATGAAGGCCCTGATAGATCCCAAGACAGGGTGGTGTCGGGCCAGGGAGTAGTCTGGGTCTCCTGTGGGCTGCACAGCTCTCATACTACCCTATGAGAGGTGAGTAAAGTCATGTTAAGCCAATGCTCCAGGCATGGGGCTACCATGGCTGGGGTGATGTCAGACCAGGGAGGAGTCTAGGTCTCCTGGGGGCTGAGCAACTTCTGTGATCTCCCTGTTGTAGGCCCAGGACCTGCAGGCTGGTGATTTCAGCCAGAAGGCAGAGCCTCCTATCTAGCCCATGGTAGGGTAGCATCCCAGTTACTTGTCAGCTTCATGTGGGCAAAAACATCACCAGTGATGTTTCTTTATAAAGGCCAGAGCAGCCTATGGACAATTATGGGTGTGCCAACTCAGTGAACCACGTCACCAGCCCAGTTTTCCTAATCCAAATTACTCGTAGGCCTAATTTCAACAGACTGTTAGTGTAGGAAAAAGTATTGAAGTCTGGGTTTGACTGGTGCATAAGTTTCACAGATGAAGCTTTGCTGAGTGTTTTCCATCAGTTCTGCAGCTTCTGTCACTGTCCGTGCTGCACTGGGGTCCTCTGCAACACCTGTTTCTTCATTTCCTGCAGCATCATCCACAGTTAGTGCTTTCCAGTTTTGTAGTTCCTACAGCTCCTTCCCTAGTGACTGTACGTTAACCATCACTCGTGTCTTTGAGTTCATAGAAGCTGATTCTTGCTCCCCACAACCTCCCCCAAAACTTACTGGCAAACCTCAGCTTTCACACACAACAAGGCACACATTATTTATCTAGGCATCCTTTCCTTGCTATCTGCGGGGTGTCCTCTTTTTGTCTTGCGATGCATCTTTGAGGTTGTTAGTCCTCTTGTGATCAGAAGTGGGTGTAGGGGGACAGTAGGTGGTTTTCCAGCACTGTTGGAAAACCAATTATAATGTGTGTACTGTTGGTTTCCCGCACATACATTTTAAAATGTAATACTTGCTGTCTAGTGGATTGACTCATTCACAAAACAGCCTCTCTACCTAGCCAATCCACTCATAATCTCAAGAGGTCTGAGAAGTAAGATAACCAAACTTCTAGAACCACCTAAATTCAGAACAGCTACTGGAAAAAATTATAACTCTCCAGGTCAGCCACAACAACTTGGAATTTGCTGCCCTCCAACCTCAGAACACTGACTCCACTCTCAATCTTCAATAAGCAATTCAAGGCTCACCTTTTGAGACAATTCCTAGACAAACCCCTGACAGATTATTTTTCCTCAAATTGTCAACATATTGTCACAGCTGTTTTAATCCTTGCTCCATTTTAAAATAATCTTTTATGTGACCTCTATCATAATGTAAAGTGCCCTTCTACCGACAGATCAAGGATCACTAAATAAATGGTTACAATAAACACATTAAATTTTGCACCTAAGTGGTTAATTCCAGTAGCAGTTGTAAGACAATTGGAAGGAGGAGACTATGTCAGTTTTGAAGTGGGTAATGGAAGAAACCTCCATGCCAGCAGTGAATATGTTAATTGGAGCTTTTCCTCCAACATGCTGCTGCTCCTGCTCTGAGGTGTTAACGCCCACATTCTCCCACTTAGACACAATTCAAAGCAAGAAACTTAGGCACAATTTACATAGGAGCTTTCATTTCCCAACTTGTTTGTACTTTTTATCAGCTGTGGAAGGAAGAAGGAGTGATTGTTCCTTGATAAATCTGAACTCAAGATGCACAAGAAACTCCTTCCAGCTCTGACTTTACTATTGATCTCTGCCTTCAATCACCAGAAATACCAGGGAGCCACCCGCAAACCCTCCACCTTGTTACCTCCAGCAAATCTCAAAGATCTATTCTATGCATATATTGTGGAATCAGTCAAATCTGCTCCTCTTTGCCTCATTTTAGGAAAAGCTGACCATGGTAATCCTATTCATGTCCTCATTTCAAAAGTTTGAACAAATCACTCTTCAATAATCTAAAATTCCTCAAATAAGTTGCAAATCAGGTTCCCCATTGGATCCCTGTCCTCCTAGTGTGTTGGCTAAAGTGATCAATGTTGTGATAAATAAAATATTCAACACCTCATTAAAACCAGTCTCTATTCCAGCCGTTTCGAAACAAGCAAAGGTAAAACCTCTCTTGAAAAAGCCTTCTGTCAATCCAGAAATTCTGTCAAATTATTGTCTAATTTCTTTACTTTCCACTAGTACTATGACAGAAAAATCCGTTAATGTCTGATTACCAGGAACGAGCAGGTCTTCTGCATGCTTCGCAATCGAGCTTTAGGTTGCTTCTCCGTACAGAATCAGCTTTGCTGGAAGTTTCTGATTACATAAAACTCGCTCTTGATAAAGAGGAGCGCGCAGCCTTCCTCCTTCTTGATTTGTCAGCAGCCTTCGACACCGTATCTCATCCCTTACTTCTTCACCACCTGTCTGAGTTAGGGGTTTCAGGCCCATCACTTCCAGGCTTTCAGTCTTTTTAGGTCGAGCCTAAAGCAGCGCATGCGCTGCTGCTCTACTTTTAATAAGGGGCTTTCCAAAGTGCTAACCACAAGCTTTTCCTGGCATAAAGCTTGCGTGCACGCTCGTGTGCAGGCCGCCATCTGCCTTTCTTATCTCTTCCTCCGCATCGCTGGCCTAATTACTTTCAATTTCGTCCATTTCTTGTTATACACTTGTTTTGTTTTCTTCTCTTTCGTAGTAAGGGAAATGTGATGGTGAAAGGCAGCACGAGTCCATTTAATTTGTAACATTTGCTTGAGTTTTCGTCTGTGCTTTCGTTTCGCACCCTCTTTTATTTGTTTGCAAAGCGCTCTGATACCCACGGGTCTAGCCAGCGCTATATAAAGCTTTATAAATAAAAACTCGGGCGCACCTCAAATTACAAGAAAGGGTCTGTTTCTGGCCAGTCCCGATCTCTGGCCGCTTGGAAACACTCACTCCTCACTCCATGCTCAGCACATCCAGCTCCTTCCTCAGTCCACAGCACAGAGCAGCCGATTTAAAGAGGGCACCGCTTTTCCACAGAAATTGCATGCACTTCGCTCCGGAATCGGACTTGGCACCAAGATAATTTAAAAACAAGCATTTGCAATGCAATAGGTCTCGCATTTAAGCTATTGGCATTGTAAATGACAATGCATTTTATTTATGTTTCAAATACCAAAATATAAATAAAAGGCATTGTCATTTACAATGCCAATAGCTCAAACTAAATGTGAGATCTGTTGCATTGCAACTTAGAATGGTAAAACGAGTATGAGTAAGTTGGGAAATAACACCTTCTATCAGTCCTAAGACTCTGCTCAGATAGCAATATATAAAGGAGGTTTCTATGACACAATATAGCATCAAAATATTACAATACAGACAAATCGCAGCAAAAATATTGTGTGCTAAATATTGCGTTTACATACTTATAATGTGAACTACAAATATGTATACACAATATTTATAATGTAAATAACCAATCTACACAAAAATTTAATAACACTGTGTATTAATATAAATTAAATAAAGGAACAGTTAAATAATTAACATAATTATTAATTTAATTAACCAATTCAATTTTGCAAATTATACTACGAGTGTTCATGCTGGCAACATTCTATATATTTTGCCTGGCGGGCTGAAATCCCTGACCTGTTCCTGGTGACGAGGGAGATGCCGAGGTGTTAGTGTCCGCGCGGATCTCATTCACAAAACTGTCTCCCCTGTCGCGAGGCGCCATTAAAAGAATGCTCGTGTCTGACAGCAGCAGATTGGTGCACAAGCAGGACAGGCTGCAGATAAAGCAGGCGAATTCCATCCGATGCCCGAGCAGTAAGTGCAAACCTGGACCAGAGCTGCCAAATGAATGCTGGGCCTGCACTCTCGCGCGGCTGCTCCAATGCTCGGCGATTAAAGCCTTGATGAGCGGAGGCATCCCGGGGACTTAGTGTGACAGTTTCTTTCGGAGGGCATTTGATGACACCATATGGCCACGCACAAGGAATCTGGGCAACCGCGCCTCGCGGCAGAGAGAACTGAAAGGGAAAGCTTAGGGAACATGGTTAATGCACGGTTTATCACGAAAGCATTGTATTAAAGTTTCCAGGTTTAAAGCCACAATTACGTACTGTTTCCTGAGCATGGTGTTTCATTTTAGATGCACTTTACGTTTGTCTGCTAAAAGGAATGATTGCTCTGAGGAAAGGAGGCTGAGGGGAGGTGTGTGTGGGGGATGAAGCGGGCCAATGGGTAGGTTGTGAGTTAAAACAAGACAAGACCAGCGAAGCATGGCGCGCGTGCTTGGCGGGGGCGGGGGAGCGGACCCTTTGAAGTGCGATGCCAAACGGATTGCATGGCGGCACGATGCGCGTGATTGTGCGCGTGCTAGCCATGCAATCCGCTTTTTGGGAGCACTTTTAAAACCCCCTTACAATAGTCTCGCTTTGCGATCGCTTACGCGATAGCAAAGCGAGACCTAAAAAACAGGCCACAGACATGCCTCATAGCTGAAAATAAAATAAATGCAAGTCCAGTCTAGTCATTAGATAAAGCTCTCTACCAGGTTTTATTGTTGTAGCCCTCTCCATGGATGTTTCACGGGAGCCATTTCAATCAAATGCTAGATGTGTACTCTGTTTTCAGCTGCAAGAATTTCCCTGAAACGTGAGCCTAAACGTCTGACTGTTGGATGTGGGCACTGACAGGGCTGATAAGGAAGAGTGATTATGGCAATAAAGGAGGCCTGTGCGCATTCTGTAGCCTTCACTGCTTGTAGATAAGCACATTATATGCGTACACTCCCCGTTACTTTTGAAAATGTATCCATGTGTTAAGATGTCTGAAATGGCCGCAAAGAAGCTCTACAAATTAGTGCTCCAGAGTAGCACTAATTTCTGTTATTTGTTAACAAAATAAACAGATACACATTTATGTAGCACCCAAATCAGATTTCTAAGAAACTACCGTTGTGAAACCAACACACCAAGAGCCCCACTGTTCGTTCTCTTGAACCATCAGACTGACACATCTGAAGCACTATCCATAGCGCACTGAGACACACACACTCACTGCACCCCGCCCTGAATCCTACTCCTGCATACTTAATATACTTCTGCAAGACATTCATACACTGGCACACTTTAAATCCGTATAGTAAGCAATGCATAGCATATTGTGGCAACTAGCTCATACACACATCCACTTGGCTTGCAGACACTACACCTCAACACCTTACTCCAACAAACGGCAAACAAATACAAATGCCTACGCCACCTAGAACCCAATGCATACAACACTCTCCCATGTGGCTAGAATTTGCAACCATATGTCATTGCTGCTCATGAATTCAACATTTAAAGAATACACACTTGGGAAGCTTTTTGACAACTATCCATGTGCATAACTATTCCACACACTCCTGCCTAAGACATCACAAGCACGTTGGAGTGGGTGGGCCTGAGAGTGGAGATAAAGTGCTGCATTGCTAAACACTTATAAGGTCCCAAAGGCGAGATCTATTGGCTATGCCAATGCTTGTTTGTCGGGCAGACAAGAATCTGTCAGTTTAGCCTATTACTCCTTAGGCAACAAACAAAGCAATTGTGGCATCTCAGGGTTTTCACTTAGGGCGGTGATTATGGTCGGGTGGATCGCTACCGCCCGGCCGGCAGTGGCGATCCGCCCGCCATCACAACCACATTTACCCCCCACCATATTACCATGGCGGGGGTACAGCGGCAGACGGAAAGTTCGTCCGCTGCTTTTCCGCCAGTCGGCAATCATTATGATTGCCCGCCAGGCGGAACGCGGGCATAATATGGAGCGGTGCCTGGAAGGCACCGCCATACATATTATAATGCCTGGCGGTTCAGGGCTGGCAGGAATTTCTTTGAGAGCCCGTTGTAGTCCCCCAGGGGGTGGGGGGCTGCACTTAAGGGGTTCCTATGGTACCCCCTACATTGCCATGCTCAAGGTGGCAGGCACCGCGCGGTGCCTGTCACGTTGTGCATGGCAATGCACAACATGCCTCTTTGGCATTGCGGCGGGTGCTGCTGCAATGTTAAAGATGAGGGATGCGACCACCAGGGTGACAGTCGCATCCCAATTGGCAGTGCGGGACCGCTGCACCCCTGGCGGCCGGTCCCAGCACCTCTACGGTGCCGCCATCCTAATAGGGCCCTTAGTCTTACTATGTTTAATGTTCATATGCACTCCCCTTGTGGCACTGATTGAATCTTTTGGTATTAAGGTAATCTCATATGCTGATGATGCCTACCTGATTTTGTCAATGGACTGCTCTATTAACATATGTTACTGGCATCTTTTAAAATGTGTCTAAAAGAAATCATTGAGTGGATGCATAATGGAGATCTTACTTCTTGGCTATAAGGAGAATTTCCCCAACTTTTCAGTCTCTGATTGGTGGCTTGAAGACTTACCTTCTCCATTTCCTCCTGTATATAGTCCATGAAATGTGGGTTCAATTTAGACAATGAGCTGCCTGGCAATTACTGGATCATGTTTTTCTAATTTGAAAGCCCTAAAAAATCTCCTGGACATTCTTCCTTTGCATGTGCTTATATCCAAACTGCCAAGCCAGGTCCTTCCTGAACAGGAACACAAGCAATCTAGGACCGGTTTTACCCTAGTTGGTGCTTTTCAGCTATCCTAAATGTCCCTCAAATTGGGAAAGGGTTAGTGCTAAATAAAAAGTTTACCACTAAGATAAGCACTACAACTGATGTATTGCACTATTGTTTATCTCGTTCGGCCATTTGTAATAAGTCTAAAAAGCCACATTTAATTGCAGCTGCGCCAAACAACGGAATCAACACTACCTTTCACTTTACGCATAGACCCAGATTTACAAAGGAGTCACGCAATGTAGTTACTGTGCTGCATTGTGTGACAGGGAGAGATCACAAAAGCACCATATCTAGAGAGATATGGCATTCTTCTCCCCTCTACCTACTGCCTGCGCAGAAGGTTGCTGCCGAACGGCAAGCATATGCCTTTGCGCCACAGTGCGTGAGTCTAGCTTAGGTTTTGTACTTTAAAGGGTGCCCTTCTACTCCAAAATGTTATGACTAGACAAGTTTTCAAAAATGTCATAATTTGTGTGTGTGCTGTACAGTGTAGCACACATTCAAAATTGGAAAAGAAAGGAGAAATGAAACATTTCTCCTATTAATGCCTGCTTTCCACCAGTGTTATTTTGTGGCACAAAACCCTGTCTGCTAGTGTTAATACATAGGGTTTAGCGTCAAAAAGCATGGGTGGTTGCATGGGAACGCCCATGTACCATCAATGTAACGCCCCCTTGACGCCAAGTAATGCAAAGCAGCGTTCCATGCTGCTATGTGTTTCTTTTCTTTACAAACCAACGCAAATACCAATTTGTGCTGGTTTGCAAATCCCCCAAAAATGTTTGCATTGGGTTTGCATTAAAAAAGTCAAGCAAACCAAGCACAAAACCTTTGTAAATCTTGGCCATAGTCTGCTTCTCTTCCGGGGCTCCTCAAAGCAGCACTGACGCCATCCACACTATAAGCAGAGTTTATTGATTCTGCCAACTCTGCACCCCCGTGACACAAGCCCAAGGCTCTCCCATCTTTTACAGACTGAGAGCCAGATGTAGGTAAAACCAGTTTTGCGAGTCCTTAATTTTTAGCGAATTGCTATTAAGGACTCGCAAAATGGAATGTATGTAGGAATCGCAATTAATCCTTAATATTCCTTAATTGTGAATTGCAAATTGTGATTCGCAAACAAGGAATACCTTCCCATTCATTCTTATGGGCCTAGAGGCCCATAGGAATGAATGGGAATTGCACGCGCAATTTGCGAGTACCCAATATGTACTCGCAAATAGCGTGCGCAATTTCAAGGGTGCAAGGGTTAAAAAAAGGACACCCTGTTGAACCCCTGAAATGTGCATGTGTGCACATGTGGCACACATACATGCCATGGCACTTATAAAAAAGCAAAAAAGTGCTTTTTCAAAGGAAATCGCAAATGATGGTAATTTGCGATTCCTTAAGGCAATATCGCAATTTGCGATGCCTACTAGCATAGCATTTAGGGAACCGCAAATTGCGATTCTCTAAATGCTTGCGAGTAGGTATTTGCCTTCCTACATTACACACAGCTGAATTGCGTTCGCAAAGCTGGAATTCTGTGAATTTCTGCGTTTTCAATCGCAATTTGGCTTGCCCAGAGTAATCTAATGGCTGCCCTACGGTTGTCTGCCTAAAAAGGGCAGGGCAGGGCAGAAGGTAGACCAGGCAACTGGGAAGTGCAGCAAATGTCACTCATGGTGCAAAGGCTGACAGTCTTCCAATGGGCCTTGGGCAGCATTCAGGGGGTAGGGAAGGTACCACCCCTCTGGCAGGGCACTTAAGGCATGCAAATGCATGTTAAAATGTCAGTGTAGGAGCCACCGTTGTGGCTACAGTGGTACACTAGCTCACTGCACAGCACCACGGCTAAGCGCTCCACCCCATGTGAGCCCAGAAGTCAGTCATGACAGCCTGCAAACATTATTCATCCGATGCAGTGACAGTTGTGGGACACATAAGTATCAAGAGTCATTTCTGGTCTGCATGGGGGAGGGAAGAAAATGCCATTCCTCAGCAATAGCCGAGCTGAAGGGCTGGGAGCGGTGGCGCATGCAGAACAGAAGAGGATGTGGTAAGAGGTGAAAGAGGGGAACGTGCTGCTTTGCAGCTTTCGAGCTGACACTGTGCAAGATTCGACGAGAGATGGGTTTCCTGTTATAACAACAGTCTCATGAGGGTTGGGGACGCAGCCCAGTGCTTTTCAGAAACAAGTTCATGACCCAGCACAAAAGGTCAGATGGACTCTACAGGAACCTGTTCAGTATAATGAGGAGTTCAAAATGTGCTCACCTGTTGCTATGCAGATTTGCACACTGCCTTATTTTAAATCACCAAGGGATCTGCATATATAGAATTTGAGAAACGTTCAGATTCAGTATTTGTTAGGTATGTGGGCTTCAATAGCTGTGTCTCCCAGTTTCCCAACCTTGCCAGGTTCTCCCTGTGGATTCTCGAGTGTGCGCGCTCCTTTATTTTATCTGACAAATGCTTCAAGTCTTTTTTTCCTTTTTTTTGTCCAGAGCATTTCACCACCAAATTGTAAGCAGTGGAAGCAGAACAGAGCATTTGTGGGGGCATATTTGGGTTCATCTTTTGTGTACCAGGAGTTTGAGAGTGTACATTTGTACAGCTTCCCTCTGTCTTAAGAGGCTTCTTGTAGTTTGAGGTCTGGCCGATAAGGTGTTAATCATTTTGCAATTAGTTTATTTTCAGCCCCAGGAACAGCGTTGATAGTAGTTGCTCTAAAGTATTAATGGTTTTCTACCAATACTACAAGTACCTGTCAGTAATTAAAATAAAATGTGTAAAGTTTGTGCAAACTCAAGATTCTATAGAAATGCATATCTTGTGTGTGTTAGTGATACACCTCCAACAATGTCCCTGTGCACAACGTGACCAATTTTAACTATGCACTACAAAGCTCCAAGCTTTAAATTACCATTGGCATGAGCCCACCCACAATGTATACCATATACGTAGCTCTTAACTACAGCTTTCTGACTGTATAAATATAATGTAGCATTGTTTACCTTACAATCTGAAGTAAGTTGGGGAGGTGTAGGATAGCTGAATGTTGTTTGGATTTTTCCATGACTTTACCAGGATGGCTTCACAGTACCTTTATATTGCATGCCTATACCACTCATTGCGCTACCACGCATTATGGTAAGTATAGGTAAAAGTAGGTAAGTTATGTATTTTATGTACACACACACATATATATTTATAAATAAGTGAAACAGTTGAGCAGCATGTAAGGGGTATAGGTAGTAACGTACTCTGGTAATGATTTTTACACCAGTATATTAATTATTACAAAAATTAAATGCAATAAAAAATAATCTGTAATGCCATCAATATATGAATGTACTGGTGCAGGATGCACTGGTTTTAGGGGGTAAGGGTGGAAACGTGTAATAATACTTGTGTATTCATTTTAATACCCAGGTATTAAATAAAATAAATGAACATGTATTACCCTTCAAACATTAATCTACTGTAATACGATGCAAGGGATATTGTTGCTGAGAGTGGGAAAGTGTATTTCTACTCGGGGATTCATTTTAATACCTCCATATTAATTCAAATTAAGTCATTGAAATTATGAAACAATTAAATTAATATGTTGTGCACTTGAAACATTAATCAAGTAGGACAAGGTGCAAGGGGCCTAGGGGCTAAGGGTGAGGTAGTGTACCAATGAGTAGGTATTATTACCCGAGTATTATTTTTCTATAATTATTTAGCTTAAAAAATAATGAAGTATGTATTGCCCTGGAGTTATTAACCAACTGAGATGCGATGCAAGGGAAATAGGAGCCATGGGTTGGGAATTGTATTAATACTCAAGCATTATTTTAAACCCAAATAATAACTAAAACTATTAATTAAAATTATTTGAAAATTAAATGGAAATGTATTGCCCTTCAAACATTATTCCACTGGGACGGATGTGAGGGAGTATAGGGGCTAAGGATGGCTGGTGTAGTAATATTAGGGTAATAATTTTAATACCTGAGTAATCATTGGAAAAAATAAAAAAACATTATTTAATTTGGTAAAAAATTATAAAACCGATCATAAATAACTTATGGTTAACAAAATCATTGTATACAGAATTATGAAATCATTATAATTTACCTAGTAATAAAAAAAACTTAGAGACAAATTATAACATTCACATATTTAAAATATTAAAATAAAGACAATAGATGCAGTTTTTCTAATTATATTTATTAATTTACATAAAAATAAAAGATGTCAAAACATACAAATATAGAGAATACAATTCTTTATTTATTTACATAAAAAATACTAAATACATATTTTAAATTAAGTTCCCATGGTGTCCCATAGAGAACAATGTAAAAAAATCCTTTTTTATTTTTGCAGGACTCCATGACACACGCAGCTGTGCGTCTCTACATTTAGTTGATTGCTACAGAGGAGATCGGATGGAAGGCAGAGCTGCAGTCGGGCAAGTTTTTTATTAATCTGTTTAAAAACACATGAAAGTTAGGTAAATTACTGCAAAGAGAGAAAGAAGAAAATACATTAAAGCCAATTAGAATAGAAATGTTTAAATACATTTATACTAGCCAGATTTAAATCCCCACTGCAGGTTGTGTTGGCATCATTAAAAGCGTTATGCCAACCCTCATTGGCAGTGTTTTCGTACCTCATTTTAAACAAGTAGTGTAGCACTTCCACCACTCAATAGTAAGTCGTGGTTACCTGCTAAGACCAGACTTGTTCAAAGAGCCATTTATATGACATGCATTATTGAGCAAGGTATGTTTTTAGATTCCTTCATGGTGTATATATACTGTGAGTTAGTGTACATAATAAGCGCCAGAGATATGTAATAACTTACAAAGTTACCATGTCTGCATTGTACCACAAACATTGATGGTGCATGAAAATATGCAGAAAAGAGGAGCATTGGGAGGGTTTATTTCTTAGGGCCAGGACAATAAGCCCAACTAGATACACTAACTGCATTACTGGTGGGGTATCTGTGCTCCATTCCTTTCTTGTGATCTAATCAATCACAGTGCCTAAAATGTCACATCCTAGATTCAAATATCTCTGCTTTGCATGCATTTTCTATTGTGTCCCCTTCTCTGTAGTCTTGGGCTCTTTACTCCAATACCTATCTGGAAACATGGTCAGAATTGCAGGCACCTGGGTTTAATAGTAATGAAATATACAATACTTTAGCACACTACAAACACAGAGTGAACAATCTAGTACGCGTACAAATACAATTCCGATCCCACAGTAACTAACATCGACACCCACCAACGCTACACTTAACTGATGGTTAGCAATAAAAAAAAGAGCCCACCTCTAAATGCAAAGGGCCTAAACAAGTTACAACCCAGCCTAAACAAGGAAAGTTATTGACCATTGTTATAACTAAGAGGCAACAATATTTTATCATGAGAAAATAGGATTGGAAACCCAGAGTCCTGTTTTTTGCAGAGCCAATGGATCAAAGATTTTGCTTGCTTTCGGCACCTCGGAAAGAAATGGGGTAACAACACTCATCTCAAAGAAGGCTGACATGTCTATAGTGGACAAAATGTGTGATCATGAAGGTAGAGGGTAAATAACTAAACCACACAAAGACTGCGTGGAATTGTATTTAATCTTTATTTATGCTGCAACTGGGGAGAGATCCCAAATTCCAAAATTTTGGATTAACCTAAACAAAAGAGTCCATGAAATACCAAACGACTCAGGGATACTAGTGGGAGGTGACTTCAATTTCCCCTGGGATACAACTCTTTACATCTTCTTGTAAGGACATGCTGATCAAATTGTAGTCAAAATAAATTAAGTAATATATGGTGTCTGCTTAACCCCACAGGTAGCAAATTCATGTTTTACTCTCATCCACATAATACATTTACAAGAAGAAATGACTTACTGACCAATGATACATTAACATCGACATCACTCAACCCCCACCATAGACCCGATCCTAATCCATGACCATGCCTGTATCTCCTCAGAATTAAGCTCCAGTTGGGACAAAAATATGGAGAATGAGTGAGGAAATCTTAAAGGCAAAAGAACAAATCTCAGCAACTATTTAACACATTTTTTAAGACAATTCAACATTAGGTGTAAGCCTAGAATTCCTTTGGGGTGGCATGAAAGACACTATTAGAGGGATTATGATTATTAGTATTATGTCTACCAAGAACAAACACATTAATAAAAAAGCTGCTGGCTTTAGAGGAATAAATTAAATCCCAGGAACACACCACTGCACGCTCCAGAAGCATAGACATTCAACACAAATGAAAGTTCCTAAAATATGAGTATTACAAAATCATCAGTGAAAGAGACAATTTATGGGTCACTAATCTCAAAAAAGTCTGCTAGCTTAATGGTGACTCTAGAAAACTAACTTAAGGCCAAAGGTAATAATGCAAAATCACTGCAATCAAGGATAAAACAGGACCAACTAAAACTGACACAGAGAATATTCTAGATTGCTTTCATGAGCTGTATTCCAATTTGTATAACCTGGAGATGCAGCCCTCTAGAGATGTCTTTCAAGCATACCCAGGTAAACTACAACTAGCCTCACTAGAGAATAAGTCATAAACTGGAGTTTAACAAACAAGCTGGCAAACCAGAATTCACTAGGGTGATCAACTCACAAAACAATGGCCTGGATGGGTTGCAATTCAGTTATTATAAAAGTTGCCAGACACAAATATTAAGCCACATTGATTAACTATTCACATATGATGCTAGATTCAGAACAATAGGTAGTATAGCATTGGCGGCTACCAGTATGTAGATACATAAGGAAGATAATGACCCCCTAAAAACTAAGGATTATAGGTCTCTAACATAGTCTGTAAAACATATGCTAAACTCCTCTACCACAAGACTTGAGAAGGTGCTAACAATATTAACTTACCCCACACAGGCAAGGTTTTTGTAGGGCAGACATGTTTTAGAAAAAGCTAAATTATTGCACTCTCCCATAATGGCTATGGTGCTGGATGCAGAGAAAGCCTTTGACAAAGTATTGTGAACTTCCCTTCATTCAGTGCTATTCAAATTTGATCATGAGCCCGCCTTTAAATGAATTATCTTCACCTTTTATGCCCGACCAACAGCATGTATTAGACTACAGAGAACATTATCTGAGAGGACCAATCCCTCCCAAGGCACAAGACAATGCTGTCTACTGTCACCCATTTTATTTTTCTTACATATCCATCCCCTACTAGGAGCTATCTGTTCTGATCTGAACATTAAAGGAATTCCATTTAACTCTGTGAATCAAAAGGTAGCTATGAAGAAGATGTTTTAATCTTCTCTGAAGAAGCAGACTCTGATGTACTGCAAATTCTTAACACAACTCATCTGCAAAATCATTAGGCTTTTCCCTAAATCACACAAAATTAAGAAGTCTTTCCCTTAAATTACTTATGTTTATTTGGACACTGGCACTCATGTAATCAGTCTGACATTGTGTTCACGAGTTCCACTGATAGGTGATGGTGCCCAGTCCAAACAACTGGCGTGCATTGCCTCTAAGGCAGGGCTCACAAGCACAACCTCTGTGGGACCTTGCCTTGAGGATGTGAGATGATAAAGCCAGTGCCATCTTCCACGCCCATTGTGCACAGTGCCATTACTGGTTCAACGTATGAGGGGAAGAGCATTGGTCAACTGCAAGGGACAGAAACATGACCAATCACTGTGAGGTTTCATAATAAAACCACACAGTGATTGGCTATGTCCTGTAACTGTCCCGCCCCCATGTTGTCTCCTGAGAGTGGGCCGCGGAGATAGGCCATCCTGAACCTTCGTGACCAGAACCAATTCAAACATTGCTGTTTGTACTACTAACGAGTAATGCACGGATTGGTAGGGGCTGGTGAGCAAAGTGCTCCAAGGGAGACTGGGGCTGTGCTATGTCCCCCTTGGCTCCATGATAGAGTATGGGTTCGAGAGACATGTCCAACCCGACATGCACACTTGACACTTGACACAGGATTGATCCCCATGCCATAGGAGCCTGCTGTAATGCTGCACCACAGCCGGGGAAAGCACTTAATGAAAAACAGCTAAACTACGTTGCTATTTTCAAATTATACATGTGGTGGTTTGTGGTGGCTCACAATGGGGGCAACCTCCTAACCCCCAATGGAAGAGCCGCCACTGATACAGATAAGAAGTTCATTGGGAGGGTCAGGCAGAAAAAGGATTTATCAGTTTGAAAGTGGCATGTGACTGATGTGTTGTTTGGGAGAGAAGTCTTGAGGGCTTTGCTCAAGACCAGGGCCAATGCCTGCTTTAGAAAAAGGAAAGAAGATGCATCATTTTTGGGCTCCAGTTGGATACTTACCAATCCTGCAATCAAAGTAGTTCCTGAAAACCTTTGGTTTGCAGAAACACAAAAGAAGCACTTTCAGTTTCAATATTGGGGGTTGGATGGACTGTGGGGAGGGGTTCACAAGACAGTCACAAGACTATAAAACCTGACCTAACTAGGAGAGAAGAAACAGGCAAGGAGAGGCTTGATCTACAGACCGACCTAGCAGGTAAGGAGCATTGGAAAACAAGACACCTTATTGCAAACTACAAGTGAGTGTGCTGGGATTTATGGCTGCCCAGTTATTTAAGTAGCTAACTTTAATCTGTGTGAGGACACACAGGCTGTGCCCTGCAGTGTTTGCACAGACGGAAGACCCTATTACCTTTTCAGTTTGCTATGTTATTCTACACTATGAGCTAGTACCGAGTGCACCTGTGGAGCTTGCGGTGCTATAGAAATGGCTATGGCATGCTGAGGTACCTAGGTAAAGGCTTTCATGTGGCATCTAAACAAGCACTACAGCTTAACAGTGATAGGCAGTCAGACTGAAAGATATAGAAGATTCAGTGTCACTGAACAGGAAGATATTGAGAGAGTGGAGACAGATGGAGTGAGATTACAGTGAAAATGCCAAATTGACATGGAAAGAGAGAGAGAGAGAGAGACAGAGACAGAGAGAGAAAAGCGCGAGGGGAAAAAGTATGATAAATAAAGACAGCAAGGCATCGGAGGGTGAGACAGACCTGAAGGGGGGAAAGAGACAGGGGAGACACCACAACGCAAGAGATAAAGAGCACAACAATGGGAGTGGGGGTGCGAAAAAGGGAGAGGTGGGAGATAGAGAATGGGAAAGGTAGAGAGTGAACGAGAGAGAATGAGGGAGAGGCAAAGAAGTAGAGAGAGACAGAGAGACTAATGTTGAAGTGTAGAGAGTGAAAGAGCACAGGCAAGAGTTAGAGAGAGAGAATGAGAGAGAGGGCGGATCATTGCGTGGAGCACCCTTCCAAATTACACATCTATTGCTCCACCTGTGCTTGCTTCCTTGATGTAGTGCGGGCTACTTTTCATAATTTCAAAATTAAATTAGATGCTATTGGATTTACCTTATTTGATGTAGTGGAATACGCAGAAGTGTTCATCACAATGTAGTGGCACTGCAACGCAGTGGATCCTAGATAGAGGGGTGCACCTGAACTAGCTGCTATGTCACCCCATTGCTCTGTACAAGGCTTCATTTATCGAGACCCCGGCACAGTGTTGCTGCGCTCGAGTAATCTTGTCTAACTTCTGCCCTTTTGGATTATGCTTGTTATGCAAAATTCCCAAAATTAGTCCATGTACTGTAACTTCAAGTCTGTTTGGTCAAAACTCTTACTGTGAGACTATGGGAACAACACAAACAAACAGAACGCAAGCAGCTGTTGTTTGCGCCACTTGTTTTTTTGCACCATTTTCTTTACACAAAATGCATCTTGGGATCCAAAATGTAAGCAAGGGCACATTTTCGTCTAAAATATAGTGCTGTGCCAGGGTTGCATCTCAGGTAATTTTGCCTTGGGTTTTCCAAAATCCTGCATATTTATGTGAAAGTAAAATTACACACATTTTGCACAACTGTATATCCTCAGCTACATTTCTGGAGAACCATACAAATTCCATCAGATACATTGGATTTTGGCATTTGTTACAGTTACGCAGAGATCTGTGTCGAGTGTGTGCAGCCTGTCCTTGGTTGTTTTTGCTTTGGATATTGGTATTCATAGATATGCATTTGTAATGCGAAATAAACCACAACTACCAGACTTCTGTGCAAACAAATCGACTGGATAGATTACATGCTTCCATGGGTCTTCTTAGGTTGAAGTTCTAAATCTAAATCTGGCAACATCAATGCCATATCAGGTGTCGCTGCATAGTTTGTGGTAGGTCCACAAGAAGTATAGCACTGATGCAAAAACCTTGGCAAAAATCAGGCAATGGGACATGAGTCAATGGGCTTCCATGCTTGGGGTGTGGCTGGACCTGGGGAAGACCTTATGTGGTATAAGAGCCATTGACTTTCTGCCATACAGGGTGGGGGCATCTCATTCTGCGTACCTTCCCAGAAGTGCAGGTAGCCAAGGAAAATTAGATAGGTCCGACACCCACAGATTATCGTGGCATGATTAATCATTGGTGACTTATCAAAGGTAGGTGGATACCACCATGGTTGACTCAACTGTTTATCAGGACTTCTTAATAAATGGTCCTGGGTAGGAACATGGAAATCCTAGAGTATACCCCAGAGATTTCCCTTTTAATAATTGGGTACCCTAGATATAATTAATAACATGTTATGCTTGGATGTTAGATAAATTACAATGAATCATCCATCCTTCTAATATAGTCAACATGTTTCGGCCTTGCCAACTTGCCCAGTACGATCTATGGTCTTTATCAGGACTGTCATAATCCCTGTCTACTAAGCACTCAGTCCATGTAAAATCAAGTTGCATAAGGCTCTCATACCTAATAAACTGTGAATAAACCCTTCTATGGGAAGACAGCTGGATCTCTGCACTTTTCCAAGACCATTTATTAAGAACTCCAGATTAGCAGTTGAGACTGCCAATGTGGTATTTACCTACCTTGGTGTGCATAGGTCACCAGTAATAAAACATGTCTTGATAATCTATGGGTGAAGTGAACTATCTAATTGGATGGTGTGTCCTTTCCCTAACCAAAGCTGTGCTGAGTTCTGTCTATCAGTTCTGCAGCTTCTATCAGTGTTCCTTTGCACTTTGGTTCCCTGCAGAGCCTGTTTCCTTTTTTTCGTGTAGCATCTGTCACAGGTAATGCCACTTACCACCTTAGAAAGAAGGGCTATGTTTTCACAGTTAATAAAGTCATGAAAAAAATCAGTGTGTGCCAGAAGTAGTTGAAATAAAAGACCAGGTTCTCTGATGCAATGACTCCTCATATTTACATATATAATATTATGATGGTTTTATTATTTAATCTTCAGGTAACAGCAACAACTGATAACTTTAATGATGACTTGGGTGATTTTCTGTGCCTGTGTCTCTGTGCTCATCTCCCCGGGAAGCTCTCAGGTAAATTTAACATAATTAAATGTATTATAATCATATATAAAGAAAGCATGGTCCACATGAAACTTCAATAACGTTGACAGATGTTCACATGTTTAGAAACATTGTGATAGAGATTACAGCATAAAAAAGAAAGTGTATGTTGTGAACTAGAGTGTAGGTACTGACTTCCATTCAAAATGCATTTTGCATATTTTCCAAGCCTGGGAACTTGTACACTATTAAATTCATATTCATTTTAATCCTGGCTGCAAAATCTTTGATGTCGTTTCTCCTTCTTTCAATGCCTTGTGCATTCAGGTTATCATATAACACATGTGCAGTTGCAACAATCTTTGTACCTTGAATAATACCTCTGTTGATCATCATCTATGCCTGCAATAAACGTTCCAAGCCTCCAAGATAAGAAAATCAGCAAACAGTTTACAGTTTACATTTATCAGTGAAAAAGCATAGACTTTAGAGACCCAATGAAGTCCTTGTGTGGGTTTTCCATGAACACACAAACTTCAGTACACAGAAAAATGATGTCACTCTTCCAAGAAGAGATGTTTGTATGTAGTTTTGCCAAATTTGGTATCAGTAAATCATCAGACTCACTAAAACAATTCAACAGATAGATGTCCACTTCAGAAGATTTCCCTAACTCTATTTAGCACAGAGCTTTCCTGGTTTCATTATGGGCAAATGGTTTCCAGATGTATCTGGAGGCAGAGTATTCACAAAGGCTCATCAAGTTCTCGTGCCATTAGGAGGGTCTTGTATTTATGTGCTCTGATACAGAGGTCCACACAATCCTTAACATTTTCTCTTGAGTTAGTAAGCATTGTACATCTGCTGCCCCTTAAAGCTGCGATCCTGTTTCTTCTTTTCTCAAGATGGGAAGCCAAAACACAATTTGCCCTATTTCAACCTTCGAGTGTAACCCTACTTCTCATGATACCCAGCCTTTTTGGGGATTCAACTGGACATGCTCAGACCAACGTGACTCCATATACTAACCAAATACTATTATTTCAGAATAATACTTAAACTGTCTTTAAACTGTGTTAGAATGTATTGGAGGGTACTTACCAGTAGCAGAGTTGAAATATTTGTTATATAGTTGAGATCTTGCCCCACATTGTGTTGATAATTAGCATCATATTGAAGAGGTGGTGATGATTGGGTATAAAATACTCTGTGATTGACTTTGCAGCTTCTTCGAGTGCAACAATTCAATTAAATGTTCCTCATACATCATATTGTTGCTCACTTACATGGAGGGTCGTCGTTTGTTAATATAACTTCGCAGGGTGGTCTTGAGGGGAAATTAATTTCCTCACTCCTAAATTCTCCGATGATTGTGTCAGGAATCTCAGGCGAGGTTATATGGCAGAGAGCCATTACCCCATGGGTATCCTTGTGGCATAACTTGGTTAGATGAAGTCTCTAGGGTGATTTGTGGGTCCATGGGCGTATTTTTCCAAAACACCTCTGTGGAAGTTTGTGATTGTATCTTCAGCCTGTTTTCAGTCTATCCTGGTGAGGAGCAGCAGGATTGTGGCTTTTTCTCGTAGTTTCCTTCTGGTACTTGCTTCAAGTCCAGATTTGGGCATGTGACTTTGGAACCCTTGTAAAACTTGAAAATCTAGTTAGCCATTTTGGCATTCACACAATAAATATTGCTCCATATTTAGGGTCACTGCTTTGCACAGAGAAGACTTGGGCACTTAGGCGGTCTGGATTGAGTCTGCAAGCACTGGCCTGGCAATTCTTGTAGAGAACAAATCAGGGAGATGTCTGATGAAGGTATTTGGTTTTTTTTTTAGCGTGTGTGAACCTTGTCTGATTGGAAACGAAATACTCTGCTTTAAGTTCATGGTTGGCCCAAATTTGTAGCAGAGGCAGTGGCACGAAAGGACAAACATTTGTGTCTCAAAGGCTTGATAAACTAACTTGCTAAACTATTTTGTTGAGTTTCCAATTGTGTGTGTGTTCTGTGCTATGTATGCCTAAAAGGCTTTCAGCAGAGTTGCCAAATCCTTTTGTCACTTTGTAACATTAGCAACATGGCAAATAGATGCTGGTACCAGAAAGGCTATTATACTGATAGTGTTGACAGCATTCTTGAAGAAGTGCACATCTTGTACAGCAGTCTTTTACTTGAAACAAACTGATTAGCACTTTTTTGTGTGTTGCGTTGACGGGGAATGCAGACTTAGGGGTTTATTGTTGCCTCACAGTTAGTAGTAAACTTGTGATCAATTCTGATGAAAATGTGCAGTCCTGAGTGAGCAATACAGGAGCTGGACTTCTGATCTGATGTAATGGCAGGCCATTCCAACAATAGATACTTGAGGTTTAAGGATCTTTATCAAACTCAGCATCCCAGTATACCATATTATGTATTTTGGTATTCTCAGCATGGCTTCCCTTTTGGTGGCGAGGAATAAATGTGAAATCGCTTTCCCCTTTTCTTCCAAGTTTTCTGCGAATGATTATGCAACATGTCTAATTTTTATTTTCAATGTCATGTATAAGGGAACGATTTAGAGTTTGCCATAGAGGGTATTACGTTGCAACAGCAGTGGAGTACCCTTTCTGCCCGAACTCGGTTTGAGTGCCCGATTTATAACTGGGCAGACTGACGATAATGGTATGTTGACGATGGAGCCTACACCGGCGCTGTCGCAGACATACTCCTCCAACAGCCAGACAGAGTACAGGCTGTCAAAGGAAAGCCATCTGACCGTCCACCGAATTTTGAGAAAATGGTTGGATGTTTTTTTGCCCACGGAGAGTAAAAATAAATAAAATGATCCCACCCACACCAGTGGGGAAACAACTCTCATGGTGTGAGGGGCCATTAGTTTTACATTTTTCTAAAACAAGCTTCCGTTTTGGGAGTCTGTTTTTAAAAAATGTAAAACTTTGAAAGGTTTGGTGTAAGCATCTGTCACCAATGATGGATGCACACTCAACTTTTCAATGGCTTTGTATGAACCACCGTGACAGAGGTTTGTGAAGTTTCAAGTCAGAGTACTCCATACATGCAACAATTAAGACTGTCTCTAGGCAGGTAGGTTTAGCCTTTTGACCTATTCTGTTTCCTAATTATGTTTAACCCCTTGGGTGCGGCTGACAGCTCGTTGATGTCCTCTGCACTAACTCTGCAATGTGAAGCACATCAATGGGTCGAGAATTTTGAATTGGCTGCTCTTGTGAATGGGGAGCCAGTGTAGCTTCTTGAGATGCAGTGTGATGTGAGTGAGGTGTGATGCGAGTGCCGTGTGGGAGGTTGAGTATGACTCTTTCTGCAGTGTTGTGGACGGTCGGGAGTCAGAGTAAGAGTTGTTTGGATATTCTGGCATAAAGAGTCTTGTTGTAGTTCAGCCTGGCGGTGATAAGGGCTTGCGTGATGGTTCATCTGGTGTTCTGAGGCAACCATTCGAAGATCTTTTGCAGCATGCGTAGGATGTGGAAGCAGGAGGTGTACACTGTGTTGATTTGTGCTGTCATGTTGAGCTTGTCATGTAGGATGATCCCTAGATTTCTTGTGTGGTCTGTGGGTGTTGGTCTAACTCCCACAGTCACCAGGTGGAGTCCCATGGGGAGGTCTTGTTGCCTAAGACAAACACTTCCGTCTTGTCAGAGTTGAGCTTCAGGCAGTTGATTCTCATCCACTCTACTGCCATGGTCATGCAGCTGGTGAAGTGGGTTCTGGTGCTGGTTGTCTTGTCCGTCAGGAAGAGGATGAGTTCGGTGTCATCGGCGTAGGCGATGCCAATGAAGTCTTGTGATCAAACGATGCTGGCGCACAGTGACATGTGTCTTTTGAAAAGGGTGGGACTGAGGGACGATCTCTGTGGGACACCTCCTATCAGTTTCTTGGTCTCTGATGTAAAATATGGCAGCATGACCCTTTGGGGTCTTCCTGTGATGAAGGAACAGATCCATTTGAGAGCAGATCATTTTTGCTAAGCTTGTGGAGTCTTCTGTTGAGGGCGTTGTGGGAGACAGGGTTGAAGACCGTGGATAGGTTGATAAGGATGAGGGGTGCTGTTTATCCTCAGTCTAGGATGATACAAATGTCGTAGGTGGCGGCAATGAGTGCTGTTTCAGTGATGTGGTTCTCTCTGAATCCTAATTAATTGAGTGTTGTCTAGAGGATGGTGGAGTTTGGGGTGGGTTGTGAGAGGCTGGTTGATGGCTTTCTCAATCACTTTGGCTGAATAGAGGGGCAGGAAGATGGGTCAGACATTGCTCAGTTGATTTGGGTTGGCTGTGGGCATTAAGTTCTGCAAGTTTCCATTCATCCGAGAGAAAGTGGCGGTCCAGACAGAGGTGTTGATGATGTGGGTCAGGTTTGTGCTGGTTGTAGACCTGGGGGCATGGATCCATTGGGGCCCCTGAGTGCATGGTCTGCAGGATTGCCGCTGTGTTGTTTCTGTTGAGGGTTGTCCATTCAGTTAGGTGGCTGTCATGGTTGGTGGTGGGTAGGTTGGTGATGAGTTCTCTGAGGTTAGGTTGGTGTGCAAAGTTGCTGTGGAAGAAGTTGGATAGGTTGGTGTAGAGTTTTTGGAGGCAGCGATGTTATTGCCAGTGGTTGAGGGTGAGGTGAAATCCTTGATGATCGAGATGATCTCCTTGAAGCTGTTGGAGCTTCCATCGATGCGGTCCACTAGTGCTTTTTTCTTGGTATCTCTTATTTGCTAGTGATAGTGTCTGAGTGCAGCCTTGTAAGTAATTCTGTTATGGTGTCATGTTTGGCTCTCCAGTTCCTTTCTTGCTGTTTACAGTGTCGTTTGGTGTCTCTGAGGTTTTCTGTGTACCAGCTGACCTGCTTACTTAACCTACTATGCTTGTTGGCGTTGAATGGGTGCGAGGGAATCCACGCAGTTCTTGATCCAGTTATTGAAGTTGTTGATGTCCTCGTCGAGGTTGTCTATTGTGCTAGGTTGATCCATGGTGAGGACACTGAGCCACTCTGCTTCTATGATTTTGCCCCGCTGAAGCTTGGAATGCTGAACCTGGTAGGGGTGTTGACTTATAAAGAAAGTGGATCCACTTCTTGCAGAAAGCAACTTCAGAACTGCTGTTCATTCCCTCATACTTTCACAACTGGCTGGTGGCAAAGACCTGCTTCATGACCTTCCAGACACCACTTTGGCACCCCATAAATGCATCTTAAACATTCAGCACATTTCATCAAGGGGCTAAAGAAATATGATTACATCACCCCCATCCTGATGAACCTCCATTGGCTCTACTTGCGGGACCACACAATTTGCAAAAACAGCTGCATCATTTACAAAGCCATCACAAACAGTACCCCCCCCATATCTTGCAGCTAGGCTATCCTTCTCTGGTGGTTCCTTGCACAATTGCCGCTAAGACACCTTAAGACAAGGCAGCAGACAGCATCCCCATATCCATCAGGACTGCCCCATTACTGCCTCATTTTAGTCAAGCGTTGGCCCTGTACAGTACTCCACTGCCTTTTGACTAGGTTCGCGCTACAGAAATCAATCATCAATCAACCAATCAATCAATCAGTATTTGAATAGCGCAGCCCTGTCACTCCTAGGGGTATGTGGGTGCTGTGGATGCGATGTCTCTGTTGAAGAGCCAGGACTTGAGTTTTTGATGTCGGGTGAGGGCGGGGAGCTGGGTGGTGGGAGGAGGGTAACAGCAGGAGGAGGGAAACGACGTAAAAAGGGAAGAAATGAGCAGAAAAAGGCAAAATAAAGGTCACAAATGAGCAGAAAGATGCAGAATAAAGGTTAGAAACGAGCGGAAAGAGGAAGAATAAATGTCACAAACGAGCATAATAGAGGTCAGAAACAAGCAGAAAGAGGAAACAAGCATTGGCATAGCCAATAGGTCTCGCTTTTGGGACCTTATAAGTATTTAGTTATGCAGCACAATATCCTTGGTGCAACAACATCAACTGTTGCATGGCTAAACACTTATAAGGTTCCAAAAGCGAGACCTATTGGCTATGCCAATGCTTGTATTTTATTGTTTCAAATGATCATTCAGCACCCCTGCTACTGCTATTGGAAGGCCTGCAGGGGGCCTTGGCCAGCGGACACAGGCGGGAGAGAAGAGCAGGCCATGCCAGGTGTGAATGCAGCTTATCCTTGGCTGTGTTGCTATCTGGAAGGCGTGCCGCGGAGCACACGCCCAACACTTCATGGGGGGGGGGGGGAGAAGGGGGGGGTATCAGTCTTAGTGAAACGTTCCAAGGGAGGTTATCTTGAGTCCTTCAGAGGGTGAGCTGGGGCATGCGTCTTTTATCCTTCTACAGTACCTCACCTCTTGATGGTGAGCGCACACCCAGCTGGCACGGTCGTGTTATAGCCACTCAGTTATTTGCCAAGGAACCAAGAAATTTGCTTCAAATACAATTATTGTAACGCGTATTCAATCAGTTTTCGGAAATTTGAAAACATCTCTACAACAAACACCAAAGCTCAGTGTTTTTGTGCAATAGCCATTTGGATTTCATTGAGCTGTCCCTGATAAACAGTAAGGGCGTTGCTGTCGATTGGGCCTGGGTTTATTTCAAAATGAGTATTGGACTTGGCTCTTAGGCCATAAAAAAAAAAGAAAAGCAACAGAAAAACGCAAACGCCTGCTGTCAGCGATGAATTTCCTTTGTAAACTGATTCTTCTTGGAGTTGGAATCAGAAATGTAATCAAGCCATGTGATCCATCGATGTAATCAAGAAAAGAATGGAAGTCCTCCCTCTAATACTTTCCCGCCATATGCACATAACATAGACAGATGCGCACTTAATGGGCACAACGCATTACTATCTCAGAATGCAATCAAACAAGAAAGTCCATGACATAAATCCCTCTTAGTTGGTACAATCTAAATACATAGGTAGTATGATCTATGCGGCCAGCCCTTGGAAGAAGCTACATGACGGCTATTTTGAAAAAGCGACAGCACCTTTAAATGTACTTACTTGATAGAATGCCATCAAAACAAAGTGTAAGTAAGATAGCCTCGCCCCACCCCTTCTCCTACCTCTAAATTATCCAGAGGACATTAGTTAAATAGGTAGTAAAGCCTACGCGACTGAATGACACGTTTAGCACAACTGAGAACTGCTGCTTAAATAGGGAATGCTGTGCACAATCTTCTCTTTATAAGAGCATCCTGCTCCTTTAGACACGCGTTGTCCTCTTTGCAGTGGGGAGTTTTGCACAGGCAGGATGCCGAGTGCTATCAGTAAGCCATCTTCTTATGTTGACTTCTGCCCTTGTTTCTAGTTACAGTCACATGGAGCAGCGGATAGCTTCGCATTCCCGTCACCCCACCCCAGAGATGAGGGCTGGCTGCAGTTTTATGGCAGGCTGCCCTTCCTGCTGCCCTTCCTGCCCGAGCGGGGTGTGGAGGCCATAAACGCAGCTTGGAGTCTGGTTCGATCTCCTGTAATCACAGGAAGCGCTTGTCTGTTTGCTCAAATGTTGTAAATTTCAGAAATGAGCTTTCTCGATGGCTGTGAATTTCCAAAGGGCACCTCAAGAGGATAAGAAAAAAGATATTAATTTGGATAATCCAGTACCTAACCCCATGCTAAACATCGGTCTGTACATTGCCCAGTGTAAATCCTCAATGGAACGCTGAAGCTAAAATGAACGGACCAATCACATTTTTTTTATTGCAAAATACATTCTTGTGCTTAAGATTCTTCAACGTCTAAATGTTTTTGTGAGTACTACAAGGAATATTTATCTCAAATTTCCGTACCATTGAGAATCTGTTATGCATCTCACAAAGCCAGCCTCACCCATTCACACAGTGCTACTGTTTCTTAAAAGATGGATAAGGAAGCCCCTTGAACTGACCAATTTAAGATTGAACAACATGATAGTTTTGCTGTTGACAACAAGTTAGTTTCTTTGCATAATTTGGAAGAAAACTGGGAAGAAAAATGACATATTAGGACAGGTCACCAAATATATCCTCTATTTCGGAAAGATGATTTCTGCACTTAACATCGCTACACTAGTGTTATTGTATGCCAAAGTGGAAAGCATAGGTCCAAACAAATCTATGTGTCTCCCCCATACATCTTCATTACAGTTAAAAACATCTAGGAAAGAGTCTCTCGGTCCAATCGGCCACTTCACACCTCGTGCACACACCAGGCATTGCAGCAAGTTCCCCGTGTGTTTACACCACCATAAAAGATGCTCAGGGGACCAGTCACCTTTCCCAAGTCTGATGTGTACATAGTGGCATGAATTCTGTCGCTTGATCCAAGAAGGATTTCCACAGTACTGCGAAGTACTGTTGAGGCAGACACTGCAACTTTCATAAAGGCCTCTGTGCCGTCTTCTGGATTTTGAATGCCATGCGCGAGAAGACTTACTTTTCTTCAGTTCCCTCTTTGAAAGAGGCCACTTTCTCCTGCAGAAAACTAGAAGTCGTCCAGGTTACGATTTGCTTTCAAAACCAGACAATGAAATCGTATTTTGGGGAAATAAAACCAGTGCATGGGATCCTCACCCCTGACTCGTGGGGGTACAGCAGTATTTGCAATTATGTTGTATAACAGTAACACTGAGACCACATCTTGAGCTGTTGAGCCACCAGATTTATGCACTCTAGTGTTGTGTGCTGACGAATGCTTGCTGGTAGCAAGACTTCTTTCTTCACTGCCTGTCGACCGCAGTCCTCGCGGGAGAGATCCAAGCATGTCCAGGGCCCACAAAAGGCGTTCTTGCACCTTTCTTCGGTAGCCTAAATGTCCCTTATCTCTAAATGCCCTAGGCATGTTTTTGTGTGTTTTGACCCAGTGTTTTGATTGCTCAACTACAGTGTACTTTTTGTGGTTTGAGTAATGGCAGCTGCAGTCCGAAATGCACGCAGGATCCTAATCAAAAGCAATTTCACATGGATCAAATTACAATTGTAAGCAGTTGCCTGCCGTTTAGCGATGACAACTACATGTACTTACTAATTTGTCTCGCGGAAGATGGAAAACATTACTTGGTAGACTACTTTAGGGATCCATACCATAGTGATAGGTACCCATCAGAAAAAAAGTGTGTGCACCAGAAAAATTCTCAAGCACTAGTGGGAAGAAAGACAAATAAAATGAGGGGCAAACACTCAAATACCCAAAGAACACGGGCACAACAACGTGCAACACAAAGTTTCCCTTATTTACATTTAATCAGAGAGAGCTGTATTTTGTAGCAAACAATGCTAGCACAATACGAAAATCCTATATTATGCCGTTTCCTCAATGTCCAGTCAATACTTGGTCTCAGTGCGTTGCAGCTCGCACGCCCTGCATTGATGCTTTAGGAACACATAACAAATGAATTACAAATATATCGAAACACTCTATTAAAAGATCCGTTTTTATGAAAAGCAATGCCAATACATATTAGATTATAATTTTCATGAATGCCAGTTTCGAACAAGCACTGCTTGAGAGCTGGAAACTGTTGCACTGTAGCAGAGTCCTCTGGTGTGGTATTGGTTTGCATAACATTGGTGCGTCTCGGGCCATCGAGTGCGGGTTACAGACCTGCCCCCACCCCACACAGGGCGCATGGGCTCCATGCATCATTCGCCATTCCTCTGTTTGCACATGTGTGCTACATACGACAAACTGTAATCCTATGTTCAGTGGCTACAGACAGTTAAGTCACTATCATGTATGTGTGCATTACCCCGTTCCTTTGGAACACAAGCACAAACACGATTGTGGAAAAATACATTACTGAAGGTGGAGTAGGTATTAGGTTTTGGTTTCTGGGGATGGGATCATGAGTCACCTTGAAACCGAAAGCTCTTCAGCAAGTTAAACAAGAACAAGCCCGGCGGAGCGTGGCGCACGCGCACTTGGGGGCGGGGGAGCGCATTCCAGGCGGGGGAGCGGACCCTTTGAAGTGCTCCCAAAAGCGGAGTGCATGGCGGCACGATACGCGTGATTGTGCGCGTGCTAGCCATGCAATCCGCTTTTGGGAGCACTTTGAAAAGCCCCTTTACAATAGTCTCGCTTTGCGATCGCTTAAGCGATAGCAAGGTCGAGACCTAAAAAAGAGGTCAAAAGTGAGCGGAAAAGAAGGCAGAAAATGATCAGAAAACAAGTACAGGAGGCAGAAACTGAAAGTAGCAGAGGGGAGCGGACTGTAGGCAAACTGGGCAGGAGAATTGTCGCACGAGGACCTGCTCAATAAAACGAGCAGAAAGAGGCAAAATAGATGTCAGAAATGAGCAGAAAGAAGCAAAATAGAGGTCCGAAGCGAGCAGAAAGAAGCAAAATAAAGGTCAGAAAGAGCAGAAGCAGGCAAAATAGAGTACAGAAACGAGCAGAAAGATTAAAAATAAAGGTAAAAAACAAGCAGAAGGAGACAAAATAAAGGTCAGAAGTGAGCAGAACAAAGCATTTGCAATGCAACCGGTCTCGTCTTTGGGGCCTTATATGTATTTAGCAATGCAGCATATTAGGCTGGGTACTGAAACATTTACTGTTCTAGCAGTACCACCCTTCACTGCCCTTGATACAACTTCAAAGAGCATACACTATAGCGTGGAAACTTCCATGAAGCTTCCACGCTATATTGTATACTGCATGCATTGCAAAGCGAGCAGCGCATGTGCCTGGTGAAGGGAAAAAAACACAGGTGCGTGAGAATGATCAGGTCCTGGCAGGCAGAATACCACACTGCCCTCACCTGTTTCAAGCCCAAGCAACCCCTAGAGACAGGGGCAGCAGAAAGATGATATCTGCCGAAGGGACTTCTATCCCAGCTCCTGCTGGCAGCACGCAGATCAACAACATGTTGTGCCAAGAGTACCATCCCACTGGGCCACGCGAGATCTGCTAAGCCAGAGAGCCAACCATAGGAAGCTGCTGAGGTGCCAGAGATTCTCAAGAGCAACCCACCCGTCTTTCAGGGCTCCGCCACCTCTAATGAGCATGTGGACGTGCTGTGCGCATGCGCACTAACCTGCCCACATTTGTGATCCCCCTTCGCGCATTAACTAAGCAAGGATACTTAAAACTGCATTTATTCCAAATATTTGAAATCTGTAGTTAGAATAGTTTGTCACCCTGTCATGAAACACTAGGGGTGTATTTCTCTTGAGGTAAAGGATGGAAATATGGCCAGTTCTGGGAAGCATAAATGAACAGAACCCAGGAAACTAATGGCACCGAAGGGTGAGCCTGCTGACACAGACAGCTTAGGGTACACAACCAGGGCAACTGTACTGCTGACTGTGGGTGACGTCATCCACCATACGCTGTAAAGCATGTAACACCATAAGAGGACATTAAAGCAGTGTTGTCTGCAGTGCAGATGTGTAAAGAAGTGTTTATAAAAAAGAGAAACTCCAATGCCCCGGGGTACTCAGCACTGCTATTAGCAATGCTGCACTACAAGAATGACATTCGTCAAAGATAGCGCGACCGTGTTAGCCCCTTCTGTGTGAGAGTAACTCGTGTTTCAAGGGGCATGCTGGGATTTGTATTCCTGCATAATCCTTTACAAAATCAGAACTACAAGCCCCACAATTAAATGAAAACTTCTTGACTGGATGACCTTCTCATGCATGGAGCAGGAAACGTGAGATACAGGGTTCCTGACGCGTGTGATGAGGGGAGGGACCGCTAGAGGATTTCACGTCGCGTCTGACGCTGCTGCGAGGAGAGATTATTGGATGATGAGGGTCGTCATCGCCCTGTCTTGCTGACGCTGCCATGAGGAGGGGTTACTGGAAGTTTGAGGGCAGTCAGTGCTTTATTATTTAAATACCGCGGTCATAGGGTGTATTCATCGTGCAGTACAAGGTCAAGTGGCCGGAGTCCAACATACGGAGTGTCTTGTGCTCAGTGTTACAGAAAGCAACTGTATCACAATATGGGTATTGGATTAATGCCTCACCCCTACGCACGCCCCCGCCCTCATTCTTTTTCCCCATTTCTCCCCTTTAATTAATTGCCCCCTCCCTCTCCATCCCTCATGCACCATCATTGCTTCCCACTGATTTTGAATCTCATCTTCCTCCTATAGCAACTGCCTATGATACACTGCGAAGAACGAAGCACGAGTTCCAGGGGCCCTTTAATTTAGGAAGTTGCGCTGAACCAACCTCGTCAGACAGTCAGTGAATAATCCAACTACACGAAGAGTGAGCCCAAATCTAGACCGGCTAGGGGGGAGAGGGAGAGCAGGCTTATCCATAGAGCAGAGAGAGGCACCTACCTCCTGCCTCTTCCCACTCCCGCAGGCACATCTCAAGGATTTTGGGGGCCCTGGGCCAATCATATTTTGGAGGCCCTTGTTTCGGAACAGCTTTGAATTTATTATCCCGTTTCAACTCCTTCATGCCCTGTTTGGCCAGTTCACTGCCAGTGCACAGGCATACTGGTCCAAATTCTAAATGAGTTTACATCTAATATTCAGGGTTAGTGATGTGTGTTTTCAATATTGTAACACAGCAGCAGTTCACTAATATTACTGTAAATATTCTCTGTTTCCTCCCTCCCATTTCTCATAGATGAGGTACTGTTTTGATCTAAAGGAAAAAAAAAATTATGGATATTGCATGAAACAATAGCACATCATTTGTCTGAAAAATGTCTGTAATAGACTCTCACACATTACCCACATTAAAAATAAATTAAAGGAAAACGCTATCGACAACAATCGGTTTAAGAATTATTCAAGGTCAACTGGGCAATACTCTCTCAGGGGGCCCCCTGAAAGCCTGGGGCCCTGGGCCAGAGCCCACTTTGCCCATGCCTTAAAACGTCTCTGCACTCCCGAAATTCAGAGAACAGAGAGAGAATACACCACCCTCCCCACCATCGTGAGAGCACGGCATGACCCCCCCAATCACACACTCACATCACAGTTTGAGGCCCGTACAAGGCCTCAGCGGGAGACTCTGCTTGTGAACAAGTGCCTGATGCCCGACACAGGACCTTTTTGTGAAGATCAGTAATGCGGACTTCCATTTCTTTGCCGCTGACCGCGGCCCCCGCAGGGGGCCAATAGGCGGTCTGCGCCTTAGTGGCCCTGGGGCACCGGTCACCCCTCCCCACCCCCTCCCACCGGGGGGGGCCGGGACGCAGACTGCGCGACCCTTGCTGTAATTAGCACTCTCATATTGCGCGAACCCGACCCGAATGGTATGGCAGCGCTGTGCATGAGCAACATATTTACACACATATTCGGGCACGGGAGTGAGATCATGAGCCGCCAGGTCCGCGACCCTCGGGAACCCAGGCATACCAGGTCCAGCAGCTCGCATACATATTCGGGCACGGCGATATTCATTTATTTACCCAGCGTCACAAACCCCGCACAAATTCGAACTGAAGGTAATGGCGCGCAGTTCATGAGCACCGTATTTACATACATAATCGGGCACCGGAGATTAAGTGATCTGCCCGCCGTCTCAGCGCGACTCGCCCGACGGTATGTGGAGCGCAGTCCATGCGCCCCATATCTACATAAATAATCGGGCCCGGAAGTGGGATCATGACCCGCCAAGATTCGCGACCACCGGGGGGCCCGGTGGACTAGGCCCAGCAGCACGCATGCATATTCGCGACCCTCGGGGGTCCAGGCAGACCAGGCCCAGCAGCACGCATGCATATCTGGGCATCGGGTGATCAGTGATAGCCCAGTCATATATATACCTATTCGTGCACGGTGGATTAGTGATTAGCTCAAACCGTAATGCTCGCAAAATTATTAGAGCGCCGGACACAAGCACCGACCAAATAACCCATTTGGGTGCAGGGGGTGTCGTAATGCCCAGATTCACCTAATGCGCGCGAATGTGGTTACGAGCAAATTCTTGTGAATAATACATGCACTTGTATCATGTGTCTGCATTATAGGAAGCCAGCCAATACATGTTGCATATTTATCTAGCGTGAACTCGACCAGAGGGTACTGGAGCAAAATCTTGTGATCTCGAGAAGTCATGGACTGCGGGAGGGACACAGGGAAGAATAGTGTTGGAGTAAAGAGCCCAGTAGCCAGGGAAGTATACAAATAACAACATGGCCATCAGGAGGAGGGACTAACAAGCCTAAAACCAATCAGAAGGCAGAATTTAGGATCTAAGCCAATCAAAAAGATGGGTGGAGAATGGGCGGAGATTTCACAAAGCTTCCATGCTATAGTGTATACTGCATGCTTGCCATGACCTAAAAAGACAGAAAATGAGCATAAAAGAAGGCAGAATAACTAGCACAGGAGGCACAAACTTCCAGTGGCGGCTGCCACTGAGTATCATGTAACGGGGAATCGAATAATACATTAAAATGTGACTTACCTTTCAGCCGGACCGCTGCCCCGCATCATCCTCTTCTCTTACGGCTTAACCTCTTCAGTGCCCATGACGAGATAGTCTCGTCATGGAGCACGGTTGCGCTGTGCCCATGACGAGACTATCTCGTCATGAACCCCACCCACTAGTGCAACGCCCGGCACAGGAGGGGGAAAGGGCGTGGCATTGAAGGGGTTAAAGCAGGAAAAACACCCAGGCTCCCCTAGGCCATGGAATGGCGCTCAGATGGGAACAGGGAGCCTGTGCATGTTCCTCACCAGGATGTGCGTAGAGGGCTGGCCAAACAGTCATGCTCCCTTAAGTGGCCACCACTCCTCCCCTTGCTGGCTGTGACTACAGCCAAGCCCCGCCCCACCCTGTAAACTTGCATAACAAAGGGAAAATAAAACGATTAAAAAATAGTGTTATTATAATTTTATTTTTCCTTTTTCCACCGCAAAAAATGCAGTGAGCCGGTGCTCCTACGCCTTAGCGGAGGAGCCGCCACTGCAAACTTCCCCCATGACACATGCATACATAGATACATGTCTTTTTACTTAGCTAGGCAAATGTGACCCGGAGCAGAAACAAAACTAACAGGATGTGATGCCTGGCTTCCATTGACGGATTTCGGAGGAGAAAGTTGAAGAGGGATTCAAGCGAGGGAAGTTTTTTTTATTAAAGGTTGCTTGGCTAGGTAAACAAGTACTGCCGGTGTGACACAATTACTCATAAAGGAAGGATTAGGAGAAGAGGTAATGGTTAATGGTGCAAATGACCCCACAGTACAAAGGTCCATGATATCCAATGGCAATGCAGTGAAAACCGGTTAACGTGGTAGTACTTACAAAATACAAATGTTTTACTTACATCTGCCATATTTTGAATATATTGAGCTCTCGCAATTACCTTTTCATGGTGATTTTGCTATAATCTCTTTCCTGCAGGCAAGTGGAACTGTGCTCGACATGGCGCTTAATTCCTTTGATGATCAATACATAGGCTGTGCTGATAAAATGGAGCAAAAAATAACAGCAGAGAGACTGTTAGAAAAAGAACTGTCCATAAATAGCAAGTTAAAAAAGCAATGGGACAGTGCAAAACAAAAATGGGCGGATAAGAAAAACAGCGGCTTGCTACCTGATCTCCCGAAGGGTTTCAAGGATGAGTACGGGGTTGCACTGCTGGCCTACACGGCTGATGATGGTAGTATTTACAAGGATGTCAACACTGCTGTCCAGGAGGGCGGCCGGTCTACAGTATATTACATAAACAATTTTCATTTCAAATCCTTGCATTTCTACCTGACCAGAGCTTTCCAGCTCTTACGAGAAGACTGCAAAGTCCAGGCCAAAGACGTCTACAGAGGAGTGGATCTACAGCATGAGCCACCCAAGGGATCAGAAAAGACAATGAGGTTTGGTCAGATTACTGTATCATCATTGGATAAAGAACAGCAAGAGGGCTTAGACGCAGATTCCTTCTTCACCATTAGAACCTGCTTTGGAGTTCTGCTGAAGAACCTTGACCATGATGCAAGTGAGTCCATGGTGCTGATTCCAGCGAACGAGGTGTTCAATGTGACCAAATACACAGACACAGAGCAAGGCCGCAGATTTGTACTAAACAGTACACAAAAGACCTGCAGTTACTATAACTGTGCATACGTCAATGGTAGGTATTGAGTGACACCATGTGCCTGTATGTGTGAAAAATATCCATGTCAAAACTGCAGCATTTATTTTTGCACAGAGCTGTATGCATGAACCACGTAGAACCTGTCCTAGGAAATATTTATGGAATCCTTGTAAAACCTAAAGTTTGGTAACATAAGGTTTTTATAGAAACACACACACCAAGACGCTCCCAAATGTATAGATGTATGTGGGACATCTGTGTGGTCCCACCTACCTGTTCACATTGCCAGCAAGTCTCTGGTCTGCAGATTAAGGTAGAGACTTTATCTTGCAAAAACTTGTTTTTACTTCACGCTCAATGCTAATATTAAACCTGTTTCTAAGACACAAGAAGGTCTGAAAATCAAGTGATTTACCCAAATTTAGGACATTTTGTCCAAACCGGGATACCATGATTACTGTCTAAGTACACAAGAGCCGTAAACATAAGATTAACCCGCACCTCCTTTTGCTTTTTGGAAGGTAAGTGCCTCATCTCCAGAAACCTACAAAAGTCATGTAAAGGCGAGATAGCATTTTTTGTAGTTTCATATAGTGTGAATTTGGCCCGATAGCATTAGAGACCTTTAGAAGAGAACCTGACTACATTACACATTTAGAGCATATGAAGTCGTAGAGTGGTAACATAGCCCATTGCATTCCTTGAACGGCAGTTTAGAGCAACAGACGAGGGCAGTCCCTCAACCCACTGCCTTTGAATTACCCAGTACAAATCCCTGACTGCTGGGCAAAACAGACTGGTGTGCTAAAGTTATCTTCTGGGGTAGTCCCCTGAATGGGCAGACTGATTCAACCAGATAGCAGGTAGCAGATGGTCACATTTATGCATGAGAATCAGGACCCAAGGTCCCTCCTGGGAGGAGGTTACTGTGATTTATCGATTTCCTCTATTTGTGGTGGATCTCTTGGCTTTGTGCTTACAAGTACATTAAAAAATTGCATAGCTTCCTTAATAGAAATTTCTGATAATGTTGGTGCTGTTTTAAACTTCCGGATTTTTTTTCTCAAAGATTTTTTTCATTTCCGTTTGATGATGAAAAAGGCCTTTGTTTAGTAGATCTTCATCTACTTAAGTTAGGGGATGACTTAGACTTTGGCAGAAGGGCTACTGGTTTGTGATGGCGATGGGCTAACCTCTCCACCTAACTGAATAAGGCTGATTTAGAGTTAGATGACCCTAAGTATGCCAGACACTCAGACTCTGTCACTGAGATACTCCTTTGAGAACCCGAGAATGTAAGGGCCGTCAGAGGTTTGGCCATTCGACCACCCACCTGGTTTAGAATGGGATATGAAATTACCAGTTTCTACTATCCTTACTACCCTGAGAACCTTGGCAGTAAGGCACAGTGAAATCATTTAAATGACCATCACACGCAGGGAGAAAACCACCATTGAATGGGAGGGGGTCATTAGTTTAAAAAAAACAAAATTATATTTTTCAATTTTGTTTTTGAAGATACAAAAACAAGTAAAACGTTTGATGGGCAGCTGTCATGTTTAATGGAGCCATCCATTAAACTTTTAACACATTGACAGTAACCACAGTTACGGTGGTTCCTTCCAATGATTAGAGATGTGTGCTCCGCCATTGGATGTCTCTAAATTCCGAATACTGCTACTTGGTCAGGGCGACCTGATAGAGTACAATCTGTACTCAGTTCAATTTAACTTTATTCAATTCATACAAAGAATCATAAAAGTTTGCAGTTCAATACAAATTTAAAAAGAAAAAGTTATTTGAGTCATTACAGATTTAGGGTGCATCTGTTAAAAACTTCCTTCTAGTGATGACGGACCTCAAAAACGTTGCCACTACTACACATGTAAACAAATCCGGGAGCAGTTGTAAGAATAAATAGGCCGGTCTACATTGTCTAAAATTTAAAGATTTCATTAAAGGCTTGATAAAAATAATCCTTAAGTCAATATAAAATTTACAAAAAAACAATACGCGAATGGTTGATTGTTTGGGGATCTGGTCACAAGGACAACACGTTAGTCGACGAGACCAATTATTTCTGTTAGGGAAACTAGTCAGGCGGTGGAAAATATCCAGTCTGAAACGTGTCAAGACAAATCTGTGTTGGGCATTTAAAACACTGATTAAAAACGGTTGCATCGTATAACAGGTCAGTATCATTTGATTATGTTGTACGGTGGGCTTCACAATTTCCAATGTTAATCTTTTTTCCTCCAAGTTGTTCAAACATACTCTTTTTAGTGATTCTCTAGATACATGCAGTAAAGATTCAGGCTTTGCATTGTATTCAGAGTGACAAATATCATGCATGAAATTTTTACGTATTTCAACAATGTTATTTTCATTGCATGATCAGCACCACAGCCATCCTGTAAAATGGCTCTGTTAAAACTCGTATAATCCGATGTCCATAACTTGTGCCGTAGGAGGACTGGCTGTACCCTTATCAGGTCCTCCAAATAGAGTATACCCAGTTCTGCATGACAGACAAAATTAGAACAGCTGTTAGGAAGCTCTATTCAAAACTCTAAATGAGGCCCTTAGTGCTCTCTGGTATAGATTTATAAGTACATTCCTCAGTTCTCTTGCTCCACCCTTATCTGATAGCGTGGCTTGATTCCGGAAGGCATCTACTCCAGAGTCTTCTTCTTGTACATTTTTAAGCACCACTCTTCCTTTTTCATTTAGTTTTTCTGACCAGTGATCTTTATGGTGCTTCAATACTCTGTGGTTTATTTTTATGCTGCTGTTCTTCCACCATCGCACTGGTCTTGCTTCACGAGCACTTGAAGTTCTTAGCGGGATCCCAACAATATATATTTGCATTGACCATTGTCTAGCCTCCAGCATGTCAGTCGAAGGGAGAACCTTAGTGGATGATTTAGATGTTGGTGGAGAGCATGGACTCGATTAACCAAAATACCAGGGGTAGCGGAAGGTACATTACTTGTGCATCATATGACAGTAAGTGACATCACATGACGTTTGACCTGGATAACCTCATGATGAAAAAATATGTCACTGTAAGTGACATAATTGAAGTAAAACTAACAGGTACAGGACTAATAAAAAAACAAAACCACTCCTTAAGCTGATTACTGTCTAAATGTGTTCACTAACTACATTTTAAGTAGTGTACTGTCATGATATGCTACAAGTAAAGTCTTGACATGCCAGGGCTAAGCTGTCATCCACACAGACACAATCATCATATGATTAACATAGGCAATCAGAGACTAAAATGCACAAGCATGTTCCAAATGCCCTCTCAATTCCTAAATAGCCATGCATAAACATCTTATGGCCAGCCACACTAAACATATCCTGAATTTTAGCCTCACAATATCAGGTGTAGCTGCAAATGCCATGTGCAGGCTCTAGGATGACCATGTCACTCAAAGTCATTATAAAAACTGTCTCCAGCCTTGAACTGAAGTGAGCCAAGACTCTACCAGAGTGCACTTATTATACATCTTGAAATGATTTGGCAAGCCCTAGGCATTTTTTAATGGAGAGAGTTGCCAGGTAGTAAAGGCTAAAAAAAGGAGAAGTACCTGATTCTCCCCAGTGAAAAAGGGAATGAATTAAAACTACCAGATTATGGCCATGACAATCCTGTGAGGACACATCTACAAACTCCTTTTGGTTAGGGAAGCATTCGGAGAAACCAGACAGTACAACTTTACAAGCAGCACAAATAACTACATAGAGGTGGCAGGAATGCCATTTTTATTCCTTGCCCGCTGCACCCCTTTCTCACCCCAATCATGTTGCTGAGGGAATCATGAATGAAGTTCTGTACTGTTCTCACAAATCCATGTTCCACTCTGGGTGGATTGTTACAAAGTCTAGGATATCTCTCTATGTTCACTCTCCACAACAGACATTTTACTAGTTGCATTCCTTACTGAGCTCTGCATATTGCTGCTATGCTAGGTTAAAAGCCTATGCAGCCCTTACAGGCCTATGCGAAATAATCCCTGTACTTTACTGTGATAAATCAGCAGATTCCTTTCCTGTGCATAATCTGCACAGAAAAAGCTGCACACTTACTGCCGGCCTCCCAGGACTGTGACACATTTTTTGTCCCAATACTGCCCTCCCCAACTCTGCCTCAAACATACACTGGTGTAACGAAAAGTGAGGGGGCCTCCCTGCACGGTATGTAGAGGGGCCCCCTCTGGGCTCAATCAGGAGCTCTCTGTCCAGAGTGCAGTGCCGAGGGGGACCCTTGTAGCTTGGGGCCCGCCCGCACCGCGGGGGCTGCAGGGGCCTGCGTTATGCCCCTGCAAACATAGATGAATGGCTACATAAGTGGTTGACTGTATCCGCTCTAAATCACTTCTCTTCTGTGTCCCTAGCTCCTTTGAGCTACAGACAGCAGCAGGCAGCCGCATCTGGTATCACTCTACCCCCATAGGACACCTCAGACCATCCTGGGTTTATGATAAACTCTATTTACAGAGTCTCAGGTAATCCCACCCCCACCCACAGCATTGTATCATTTGGTTACACCCTGCACCCTCCAGGTGCTGTGGCCTGGGGCACCTATATCTGTTTCAGAATTCCAGCATGTGAAGTGCAACTTGACTCCAATTGCCTCTTGAGTTTTACACAGCCTTGAAATGTGTTGTGAATTGAAGCAAATAATTATCATAATTTATGCAGTTAATTAGTAGAAGAAAGGTAAAAGGCTACAATGATTCAAACACATTTTTAAATCATGTTTTCCACACACACAGTCCCTTGCTGTGTTAGAAACACAAGCCATGAACCATGGCCAGCCACGCCTATAATTCTCTAAAGGGCAGGACATGACAGACTGTGTCAAATGTTGCACATAATAACAAATGTAACAACCCATGGGAAGCCTGGGTATGATAGGGGCCGAGGGGGCTATGGAAGTGGGTGGCTAGGTGATCTGATAAACTGTAGCAGTTTCCAAGTGCACCTGTTTATATGGTATGCAGTCCAGACACAGGCAATTTTGTTTTAGAAGAGCTAAAAGGAAAGGATCCTCACGGCCTTTGTGACAACACCGGCTCGGGTCGCAAGGTCAGTGCCAGGGGACAAGAAAAAACACTGGCAGCTAAGGGACCTGTTGCTTCACCACCTGGGGTACTTGCTATGTTTCAAACGGAAGCTGCCCACTTCGAATGACCAACTACCAACTGGTCTCACATTAGATATAGTTAAACACAAGCGAGAGGCAACAAAGCAGAGTATACATGGAAAAAGCTGTACATGAAACAACAAAAGACAATAAGACTGATGGGTCCTTTGCTTGTGTTTGTCTTTTAATCGTGACCGTTCTTAAAATAAATACAGACAAGCGCAGCCAACGCGTTTCGCCTAGTCACAGGCTTCCTCAGGGCAGAAAAATATAAACTGGTATGGTGGGCAGATCTGGACAAAACAGCGCCGCGAAAGGACAAACAAAACATCCAGAGTACTCTTGTAGGCGTCATGGAATAGGGTGCGCCGTGGATGAGATGTAATAATGAGGACAAATCTCAAAAGTCTTTAAGAGTGACAATCCATATTGCGCTGTGTTCAGCAAGAGGCACAGCATACGGATTTCACCATGCAGATACGTGACAAAGGGACAAGCCAGGGGTCGCAGTTGCGACCTCTGGCAACTCCTAAATGATGTCCATGGTGGAGCGGGAACTGCATTTGCAACAGTGATGGTATTCCCTATCCACCAACACAGTAGTCAGCCCATCCGACTTAAATGCAAACGGACCATAGGTGTGACTATGGCAGTGACTACTCAGTTACCGCCATAGCCAAGCTCTTCGACGGCCTGAATTGGTTATATATCCATCTTCCCAATTTCGATGGACTGACATATTGCCGTGCCGTTTTTTACTGTTCGTCACCGCCAGGCAAACCATGGCAGTAAGAGACAGTAAAAAAAATAAAATACCCTCCTGACCATGAGAGATGACTCTCTTGGCCAGGGAGAGGCATTGTTTGTTTATCTGCAAAAATAAAATTCCGCTTTGGGATGTTCTTTTTAAAAAAAGTTTGATGCAAGGCTCTGTCATGTTAATGGAGCCCTGCACCAAACTACGAAAGGCAATGACAGGAACCCCCGTGACAACAGTTCCTGCCAATGCTTTAGGAATGACTGCCAGTGTGGCGTTATTTCCAAATTCCGCAGGCCGCATCAGTTTGCTGATCGGACCTGTCTGTACTCTTTCTGATGTTTTCGTGAAAAAGGCCATCACAATATGAGTTTTCTCCACAGGGTTGGACAGCTCCTCCCCCTTTTACTGTCTCAGGTATAGATTCAGTCTTAAATTGGGATCGTCGTCTGTGCCTGGGTGTGTAGGGGCTTTTTACCTGTGCACTCCCAGGGGAAGGTGTTGGATGGCATATGGCACAGGGGGAGTTATAAGTCCAGATGACCCATACCCAGCCATATTTGTCACCACCCTTCATTGCTTTCCTGAGCAGATCGTCAATTTAATGCTTAAGTTAAAGTTGGCTGTGCATGCCTGATATATCTCAGGCTTATGACTTGAATAAAACAAGTCAATGCCACGCTATAGCCAAATGGTCGCTCTAACATCATGTCTGAATTACCTGATTGTTCTGTATACTATTCTTCACCACTCAATGAAATAGTGATTTCAGGCATAGGTTTACTGACACTGGCACACGCGGACTCTTGAACAAGTGTATATGTGTAGTATGTGAACTGTGGGCTGTTTTGTTAGTGTGCATTCCCTGAAGTCAACATGGCAGCCCAACTATGGAGAAAATGACCTCAGAGACAAATTACGTCCAATCAGAAACAAGTGGGATTCCACAATGTATGCATTATCTTCAATTAAAGCAATGTATTTATTTTACACTAGGTGTAATCACTGTGTTGTAGTTTAGGACAACAGTATGACGTCAGCAGTGAATACATAATCAGGGCGATACTGGGACTACTTGGCTCAAGGCATTGCCTTGTATTCATCAAAAACAGGCTTTCGCCTTTGACTTTTAAGTTCAGTTTTAACTCAAAGTAAGAGAGCGAACTTGACCCCTGCTAGCTCCCAAGTAAAAGGAAATGCAGATATTTAAGAGTTAAATGGCCTTTTTTTCCTGCCAAGGTTTTTCAGAACTCGGGTTTTGGTCTGGCTGGCGACAGCTTTAGTTGTCTCTCAAAAGCTCATACCATTCATAGCAAGTGAGGGACAATAGTTCCATCTCTGAATGTGATTGGTTGTTGTGGCATCCCCATGTGTATCAGTCCACAATACAGCCACTGGCTGTGGTGATAGCGAAGTTATAGGATTTTTCACTTGACCTACATGTGGCCATTTCTATATAAACTGTATTGACTCACAATACAGAAGCCCACTAACTCTTGCATTTTAATACGTCAGGCAGGAGCTAGCTTGTGTTGTCGGATGGTTTTCTGCAGAATTGCGATCCCTTCAAGCTCTTGCAGTGCAACTGGCCCATATCGGGCTTCAAAAGATGGTCAAACCCAAAAACAGACTCTGCAGTAAAGTTGACTTCCCAGCACTCGATGAATTGGTGGGGAGGACCGTTAGCTAATATACTCACTGTCAAGCCCCTAACTTTTCGACACTCCAGCACCTGTTATATCCCAACAAATCCCACCTCACCCATGGGAATGCCTGGCATAAGCAAACATCAGAACTAAGGGCAAACTGATGTGATCGCTAAACCACCCTTCTTCCATGGTGCAGCTTTTTCCTAAACTGGGAATGTAGAAAAATTGTTAGCTTGGCAGGAACAATGGCTGTGATGAAAACCTGGTGTTGCTGCCTTCCCCAAGCGACAGATGCATTTGTGTCTTGTGCAAGATAATAAGGAAAGTGCATAGACTTTTGGTGCATACACTTGTTCTCCTTTCTTGACATCCCAAAGTCAACACGTCATTGGCACCAGCAGGTCTAGGAAGTCGTGTCTGCTCCAGACAACCTTTCTCTCCAGCACTGTATACACCTCATCTAAACCCAATGACCTAAACCTCCTGAAGCTCAACCCCGCCAACAACTAATCCCTGCTATGCAACAATGATGACAAGCAACATCTAGCTCAAACCTGGCTCAGCAATATACACATGGATGGATTCAAACCACAACTTTTACCCATAAACCCAATGCAAATCACGTGAATTTGCCCTGGTCACTGACCTCAAGGAGCACATCTTGAAGAAAAGCACGATTTCCTAATAACAACACTCTACTAATTCAATCAAAACCATTTCGCCAAGAAAGTGACTTCAGAGCTGCTGCCTAAACCATCATACTCAGGACGGTTGCAAAATACTCCCAAATTCTACACTGGCCCGATCAAGGGTATCCTACTCACCACAACATGCCTCATTAGGGGCCTACAGAAATATAACCACATCACTTTGACCCTGAACGACCGCCACTGATTTACCTTGTTAGCCCACACTATCATCACTCATAGATACATCATCTACAAAGCCATCGCAACCAGCACCTCCTGCCACTTGGCTGACAAGCTCACCATCATGAGTGGCTTTTGGCACATCAGCATCCAGGAAACCATTATGGTGGTGAACAATAAGTGAAAATAAACACAGCAACAAGCCTTCTCCATCTATACACTACCCAATACCGCCCTAGCTCTGATCCAATTTAGGGAAGAGCTGAAGACGCACCTCTTAAAGGGACACTACATCACACAGTTATTGTCCACTGCACCTTTCAGAACCCAGCTATCCCTCCAATCACTCGGAGAATGAATCTTTGGTTGTCACTCTGTACTGTACTCCGATGTCTTTCTACAACATCTACGCCATACAAATTCTTCATCCATACAAACATGAATATGTTTAGAAATACATTAATCTATTTTTGAATTTTAAAATAATTTATATAATTGTATAGATTGTAGTGATGTGGGAGGAAAAAGCAAAAACTGTTGAATGATGAAATAGTTCCGAAATATTAGGTTAGCGGTCTTTAAATACAGGGAATACTCTGAGTCCCAAGCAAGGTGCTAAAGATCCTAAGGTCACTCCACTGTTTCATTGAGTGCAAGAAGATTGGGGTGCCCTTATTTGTGAAAACACTTTAAACAGAGGCATCAATGTATTCATTTTTCATTCCAAGAGTGAATTTGATAAACTGCTCCTTTTGTTAAAGGAAGTCATTGTTTGCATTGAAATCCATATCATTTGTCTAATTTGAGGTCTTACATGAAATTTGCATTATTTTCATTTCAGAAAAAGATACCAAATCATCGGTGCCAAATTGCATTTACAGTTCTGGTAAGAAAATCACTTCAAATGTTAAAATGAAGGGAGTTTTGAGATCCTGGGATTGGGAAACACAGAGTCAAATGAAAGGTACAAGCATGAATTATTCCTCTGTTTCTGAGGTGTTTAGACTACACATCAAGCCCCTCACTGCATTAATAATTCAAATTAATGAGGGGTCAAAAAACAGAATTCTCTGTCCTCCCAGAACTAATCCTCGGTAAAACAAGGATTCAAAGTCTGTGAACGTTTAGATCTTCCACTAAATTGTGGGGCGGTGCTGTGAGCACCGCCTGCCACAATGCTGGGAATAGATGCCACCGCCACCATGGCGGTGGCATCCTTATTGCCGGTGCGGGCCCGCCGCACCACTGGCGGCCGGTCCCAGCACCACTAGGGTGGCAGGCGGATGAAAGAACGCCCACCAACCTAATAGGCCCCTAAGAGAGACCATGGCAATGACCCAAGGAGCTGCATAGAGACCAATTGGCAGCATCCTGCACTGGGTAGAATCAGTTTCTCACCATACAGCAGTGTTACTGAAAGCAATTTACAGAGCCACAGAACACAGCTAGTTTTTCTGGGTGGCTGCCCAGAGTTGATCACAGGCTAGCAACTTAAAGCTCTGCCACTAAGGAACTAGCTATGATTTTGGAAAGATAGAATATGGCAGAAATCTCCTACCTTTTTCAATGCTAGTAAAAAAGCTAGTTAACGGAGGGACCAACAATGTTGCAATTAAGATTATGAGCTTTTTAACATCCTGTAAACATCCTCAGAATGCCAACTAAGACAGATGGCATAGCTCTGGGTGTTTTGGGAGCTGAGTGGCAAAGCCAGCCCTCTCCAATGAGAAGATCCAAGATTCAGTGATGGTCTGGGTCCAATGATGATAATGTAGCAAAAACCTTCTCACATTTAAGTGATGTGGTTCTCCAGTGGTGGCACACAAGAGAGTGGTAATTCGGCAAAGAAACCATTGGGACCTCTTAGTCTCTTTTGAAACCGAAGAACATGTTTGTTTTACCCTCTGAAGTGTCTCCTCTTTGATGTCAGTTTGGTACTTAAGAAATAGAAGTCTCCTTCTGTGGCATTCGAGCTAAATGATGCCTTATTCTTGAAAGATTTAAATACCTTCATGCTGAAAGGGTGGAGATGTCACTTGGATAGCACTGAGTGATTTGATAATGACTATTCCCAGCGGTGCCTGTCTTGTTCTGTTTCAGTACCTTGCCATTTGCAAAAGCAGGCAAGTTCTTCCACAAAAAGGGAGGTCCATTGCATACGGTGCGAAGAATTAAGCAACGGGTGTGCGTGCTACTGGTAGACATATCAAGGAGGTCCCAGGACCATCCCCTTGGGCATAGTCTGAAACCAAGAAGATGTGCCAGTTGAATTAGGGCATGTTACTGATTGCTAAACATTATGAGTGATGGCATATGTAATTTGATTCCTGCCCAATGTAGGGTAATAGGATATGGTTTTACTAACTTTTGTTATGTTATGATACTTTGGCTGGGTTATGATGTTTGTACAATGCTTTCATAATTGATATTGACGTATATTTTAATATTATTAACATATTGAAATGTATGCATAATTTATTATTATTAACATTAATAACAGCTGCATTTCAGCAAGTATATGCATAGGCTTGCCATGAGCTTTTTCAGCTGCCATATACACATGTTATTTTTCTCATTGCCCCATACCCTGTATTCATGCATGGGTTGGTAAAAAACTGATTTATTGGATGACACTATCAAGGAATGACCCATATTCTAAAAAAGAGCGAGACGCCATTAGATTCCAGAAGGCACAATGACATATTGATGAGCACCCACTTCTTGATTTTTAAGAATGCACTGGCCTAATGAGAAGTATGCAGGGAATGTGCGTACATTTCTGTATCTCTGGTAGGAAAGCCAATGCAGGAACATGTTCAACCCTGATAAGGTATTGTGTATCCTCTTTCTGTTTTCATTCCTTACACTCACCTGTGATAATGCTTTATTTTGTTGTCTCCAAAAGTGTCTTTCTTTTTGCATGCGTTAAGCTAGACTGCAATAAAATCATGTAAGTACTTTACTGTGGAATGGTTTTCCTCCTCACTATGAAGTGGTAGATCCCATGTACAGAAATTACCCTTCAAGAGTGTTGGAACTGGGGTTGCCAATTCACAAAGGTAGCCTGGCTCGTGGCAGGAAGGCACCCAAAGGCATTCTGTGTAAAGTAGCTGTGCAGCACACACATCCACCTAGGCAGAGTAACGCACGCAATGATCTGACACCACTCCACTTGTGTTTAAGAACAAGACTCTTTATGTAGCGTTTTATAGCAGGAAGTAGGCTAGCATGAATTCATTTAGATAGGAGCATAACCTCGGCAATAAATTAGCATGAAATCACTAAAGACTGAGCAAAACATTGACAGTAAATTAGCATGAATTAATTAAAGACTGAGCAAAACATTGACAGTAAATCAGCAGGAATTCATTAATGACTGAGCAAAACATTGACTGTAAATTAGCAGGAATTCATTAATGACTGAGCAAAACATTGACTGTAAATTAGCAGGAATTCATTAATGACTGAGCAAAACATTGACTGTAAATTAGCAGGAATTCATTAATGACTGAGCAAAACATTGACTGTAAATTAGCAGGAATTCATTAATGACTGAGCAAAACATTGACTGTAAATTAGCAGGAATTCATTAATGACTGAGCAAAACATTGACTGTAAATTAGCAGGAATTCATTAATGACTGTACCCCCCCACACTTCAACCCTCCTTAACAGAGTCTCGGCAACTGGGGACTATATCCCAGGCAAGGGTGTATGGCTTCCTTGAACCACCTCCAAGGGGGGGTGAATTCCTTAAGGGGCTGTAGCGCTTGCTTGCTGGCTCTCCCCAGCCTCACTCGCTCTCCTAGGTATTGCAGGTATGTCCTAAGCCTCCCTGAGCCTCATCAGGCACCCCAGGCCCAGTCTCGGTCGAGCCTCACGGTGTCTTCCCCCCAGGCTTTTAGGCACAGTCTCAGTCTCTCCCGGGGAAGGGCGGAAGCGGGACTGCCTCCCTTGAGTTGGACACTTCTCGGCAGCCCCCGCGCTCCGTGAATCTCCGCTCCCTTCCCGGGGACGTTACCTGCACTCTTCGGCCCTCCAGGGCCCTTGCGTCGGTCACGATGATCTGGCGCCTCCAGAGGGGGACTGTCAAAGGAGTCACGAACCCGCTTCACTCCCGCTGGAGCAGAGCAGCTCGCGGGGAGTGATGACGAGGGGAGATGGAGGCTGGATGAGGGCGGGGGCGAGGCCTATGACACGGCCGGCACCCCCGTCACGTGATGGTGGAGAGTCTCCTCAGATCGGCTGCGGCCGCCGGTGCTTCCGCGGAGATGATTTTCCTCAGCTGATGTAGGGGTCGCGACCGGGACGGCCAGCCCCTCTTTACAGTTGCAGCTTCTTCGGGCAGCGGCGGTGAGTTTGGGGCCAATTTACACTTCACAGCTACCGCGCTGACAGGACTCGGGCTGCGGCGGTGAGTGGAGTTAATTAAGGTCTCTCAGCTGCCGCGCTGACAGGACTCGGGCTGCGGCGGTGAGTGGGGGAATGACTAGCGCTTCTCGCACAGCGCTTCAGGGCTCAGCGCCTCAGGGGAAGGACAGCGCCCATCCAGTTTAGGGCCTCTAGCATATAGCGCTGGGATCTGCAGGGGGTAACAGCGCTGACAGAGTCAATGAGGGGGCTCTGTGTAGGATACTCGGTTAGGTCCCCAGCAGTCCTTCGTTCAGGTGGTGGTTTCTTGTGGCCCTGTTGGCTCGTTGCCCTTTTCCCAGTTGAGGGGTTGGTTAAGGCAGATAGGGGGGGGGGGGGGTTGAGTTGGAGGCTGCTGTCAGTCAGGCCTCTCTGGATGGTCCCCTGGGGATTCCCTCACACTGGGCCAGGTCAGTGGGTTTGGTCAGGTTTCCTCACACAACTTAAAGGGCAAGGCCTAGACCTAGTCACCCCTAGTGGTATAGGTGCCCCCTCCCCCTTCTGCCTAAAACTCCAGCACAGGGTCTCCCCAGGTCAGTGACGCCCTCACAACTGACTAGAAAGTTTCCCGCCCTTTCTATTTATACTCCCAGGTCAGGTGACCTCTCTCTATTCCGGAAGGTTCCAGGAGCTTCTACCTACTAGGGATGGTCAGGGGAACCAGGCTAGTGATGTCACAATACCTAAGGGTTCTAGACAGCTCCTGACAACTAGGGCGCTACTTGAAAGACCGCTCCGCAGTAGCAGGGGTCTGTGGCAGCCATCTTAGTCGTAAAGAGCACCTGCACCTTAGCATTGACCAGCAATGGTAAGGTGCCCGAAGACCTAGAGCCAACCAAAAAGAGGGTGGAAAAAAATGAGGCAAGGGCGAAAAAAAACAGGGAAGATCACCCTAGGGCGGACAGGTCTAACAGGCGTCCCCCCCAGCCGAAAGTGGGGAGACCTACCCAACCTCTAGGGAGCTCTCCTCGCTAAGGCGGAAAAACCGAGAGAGACCGTCCGCGTTGGCGTGGTCAACTCCGGGCCGATGTTCCACCCGAAAGTCCATCCCCTGTAGGGAAATGGACCACCTTAGCAACTTTGGGTTCTCGCCTCTCATTTGCATGAGCCAGCGAAGGGGGCGGTGGTCGGTCTGTATGAGGAAGTGAGAACCAAAAAGGTATGGTCTCAACTTCTTCAACGCCCAGACCACCGCAAAGGCTTCACGTTCAATGGTGCTCCACCGTTGTTCCCTGGGAAGGAGCCTTCTAGATATAAAGGCCACCGGTTGGTCTTGGCCATCCTGGTTCAGTTGCGAGAGCACAGCGCCTATGCCATGCTCAGAGGCGTCTGTCTGCACGATGAATTCCTTGGTGTAATCAGGAGTCCTAAGCACCGGGGCGGTGCACATCGCATGCTTCAAGGTGTCAAATGCCTCCTGGCAAGCAGCTGTCCAGTTGACTTTCCGTGGTTGCTTTTTAGATGTCAATTCAGTCAGGGGGGCAACGATGGTTCCATACCCCCTGACAAACCGGCGGTAATATCCAGTGAGGCCGAGAAAAGCTCGGACCTCAGTCTGAGTCTTGGGGGGCTCCCAGGCCAATATGGCCTCAATCTTGGCCTGGAGGGGCTGCACCTTACCCCCGCCCACCAGGTGTCCCAGGTAAACGACAGATCCCTGTCCGATCTGGCACTTGCTGGCCTTGATGGTTAGACCAGCTCGTTGCAGAGCCCGCAGCACCTCCTGGAGATGCTGCAGATGGTCCTCCCAGCCGCTACTGAAGACAGCTATGTCGTCCAGGTAGGCCGCTGAGAAGGACTCCATGCCAGATAGCACCTGGTTCACCAACCGCTGGAACGTGGCCGGAGCATTCTTGAGCCCAAAGGGCATCACTTTAAATTGAAAGTGGCCCTCGGGGGTGGAGAACGCCGTTTTCTCCCGTGCTCCGTCCGCCATGGCAATCTGCCAGTACCCTGACGTCAAGTCAATGGTACTAAGGTACCGGGCTGCTCCCAGCCGGTCAATCAGCTCATCCGCCCGAGGGATCGGATGAGCGTCCGTCTTGGTGACGGAATTCAAACCCCGATAATCCACACAGAACCGAAGTTCTGGTGTGGTGCCCGGTGGGGCCGCTTTCGGCACCAACACTACCGGACTTGCCCAAGGGCTGCTGGAGGGCTCAATAACTCCTAGCTCCAGCATCTTGGTCACCTCACCCTGGATACTATTCTTCACTTTGTCGGACAGCCGATAAGACTTGGCTTTAACTGGTGGGCTGTCCCCTGTGTCCACATCATGGGTACACAGTTGCGTGAGTCCAGGCGTGAGGGAGAACAACGAGGCATACTGCTCCAGTACCTGGCGGCAGTCCCTCCGTTGTTCCGGGGTCAAGGATGGGGAGAGGACCACTCCCTCTACCGAACCATCCTTCTCTTGAGCCGCCAGAAGGTCAGGAAGAGGCTCGCTCTCTTCCTCCTCGCTCCCATCCGTCACCATAAGGAGGGTCATCTCCGATCTCTCATGGTGCGGCTTCAGGCGGTTGGCGTGGAACACCCGATGGGGCTGCCGGGGGGTCTTCAAGTCTACTATATAGGTGTTCTGGCCTCGTCGCTCCACAATCTCGAACGGACCAGTCCACCGGTCCTGGAGGGTGCTAAGCTCCCCAGGCTCCATGACCCACACCTTCTGTCCAGCATCCAACTCCACCGTCCGAGCGTTGCGGTCATACCACTCCTTCATGACGGCTTGACTGGCCTCTAGATTGGTTGAGGCCTCCTTCCACAGCTTGGCCATCTGGCTGCGGAATGCCAGCATATAGCTGACAACATCCCGGGGAAGCTTCATCGAAGTCTTCTCCCATCCCTCTTTGACAAGGCTGAGGGGCCCCCTAACGGGATGGCCGTAGAGCAGCTCAAAGGGGCTGAACCCGACTCCCTTCTGCGGCACCTCGCGGTACGAAAATAGCAAGCAAGGGAGGAGGATGTCCCATTTCCGCCTCAAGTCCTCTGGCAGGCTCCGGATCATCCCCTTTAAGGTCTTGTTAAAACGCTCTACGAGTCCGTTAGTTTGGGGGTGATAAGGAGTGGAGAACCGATAGGTCACCCCGCACTCCTTCCACATGGCCTTCATATAGGCTGACATGAAATTTGTGCCCCTATCCGACACCACGACCTTGGGGAATCCCACTCGGGTAAAGATCCCCATTAGGGCCCGCGCCACCACGGGTGCAGTGATGGTCCTCAGAGGAATGGCCTCCGGGTACCGGGGTGGCGTGGTCCACTAACACCAGGATGAACCGGTGTCCCGAAGAGGTCGGAGGGTCCAATGGTCCCACAATGTCGATCCCGACCCGCTCAAAAGGGGTCCCGACCACCGGAAGCGGTTCCAAGGGGACCTTCACCTTGGTTCCTGTCTTGCCACTTGCCTGGCATGTCTTGCAGGTCTTGCAATAGGTGTCAGAGGCAACTCTCATCCTGGGCCAATAAAAATGCGGGACTAACCGCGCGAAAGTCTTGTCCTGGCCCAGGTGTCCAGCTAGAGGTATCTCATGGGCTAACTCCAGCAAAAAGGTCCGGTAGCATTGGGGCACGACTAAGGCCCTTGAAGATCCATGCACCGGAACCTTCGGCTCGCTATACAGGAGGCCATCCTCCCAGTAAACGTGGTAATTACCGGATTCCTTATTAGTCGCTTGAGCTGTGGCCTGTCGCCGCATGCCTTCAAGCGTGGGGCACTCTCTCTGGCCCCGGCGAAATTCCTCCCGGGTAGGCCCTCCTTCCACGCACCAACCGGCCGGGATAGGCAGGTCCCCCACAGGAATAACATCCACCTCCGCGGACTCTGGAGCCACAACCACCGGCTCCCCTTCCATCCCACGGGGGGTAGCCATCTCCTCTACTGGTCCAACTTCGGGTTGGGCTGTTCTTTCCGGCTCCAACTCGGTGTGAGCTCTCTGCCGGGCAGCTATGGACCTTGTGACCACACAGGCCCATCCTGGTAACCCCAGCATTTCTGTGTGGGCTCGTAGCTCCACTTCCTTCCAGATATTGGTCTCCAAGTCGTTCCCGAGCAGACAGTCCACTGGCAGGGCAGGGCTCACGGCAACTTTTAAGGGGCCTTTGACTCCTTCCCACTCAAATGAAACCTGAGCCACCGGGTAATGACTCAGGCTGCCATCGGCCAATACGGCCGGATGGAACATGTCAGGGATCAACTGCTCCGGGGACACCAGCCGCCTTACTACGGTGGTCATGCTGGCACCTGTGTCCCTCAAAGCCTCCACCTCCTGTCCGTTCACCTGCACCCTCTGCCGGTATTTGGCAGTATTCGATGGTAAGGAAATCACTGGAACCTCTTCCCTATCCCCCAGTGAGACAAGGGTCAGGCCTGTCCACTCCCCCTCCCTATCTAGGGGCAACTCCACCCCAAGCGCTATACTAGCCACCCCAGGGGGCTTACCTCCTGTGGGGGCGGGAGTTCTTTTGCGACACTGGACATCCCCCTTATAGTGTCCCACCTCCCCACATTCATAGCACTTGACTATTCTGGGTGGTTGACCCTTGTCAGGGTGAGTGGACTTTGGGAAACTGGACTGAGAGGGGGTCCCTACACCTTTCCCAAACTGCCTGTTTGGTGGGCCTCGGGAGAGCTCCTTCTTTTTATCTCCCCCCTCTTTCCTCTGGGGGGTGCTCTGTCCACCCTTCGGGCCATCTGCCCCGGAACCCTTAAAGGTCACTCGGGTACTAACCCAAGTGTCCGCCTCTTCCGCAAGTGTCCGGGGGTCGGTCAACTTGCGGTCCACCAAGTGTTGGCGCAGCTCCGGAAAACACTTATCCAAGAGGTGCTCTCTCAGAAATAAGTTGTACAGACCCTCAAAATCCTGCACCTCGCTGCCACGCACCCATCCATCTAAAGCCTTCCGGGCATAATCATAGAAATCCACCCAGTTCTGCGTGGTCAACTTGTGACTGCTACGGAATCTCTGACGGTATCTCTCAGGGGTGAGGCCAAACTTTTTAAGCAGGGCCTCCTTCATCACCGGATAGTTGGTTTGGTCTACCTTCTCTAGATACAAGAGGGTGTCCCTCACTACGGGAGGTATATATCGGTACAGGCCACCCCCCCAGTAGCTTGTGGGCACCCCATGGACCTTCAGGGATACTTCGTATGCCTCCAACCATCGGTTGATGTCATCCCCTACCCCGTAACTAGCAATCACATCTTTTGGGAGGTAGAATTTAGGCTCCCGTGGAACCTCTGGTACGCTGCCACCATTTACATTCCCTTGCGCACTGATCTGTAATGCTCTCAACTCCAATTCTTTGAGCTGGAGCTCATGCGCAAGCTTCCTTTCTTCCATTGCTAGCCTCTTATCTTCCTTTTCTTTTTCCAATTTTGCAAGCTCCCATCTCAGTAACCTCTCCTCCCTCCTGTCCTCATACTCCTCCGGCGAGGCACTCCTTCTAGACACACTACTGCCTGCCCCAGAACGTCTCCCTGGCGACAAGTTTTCACTGACATCAACGTGCAGCAGGTCTAGTTCTCCTGACGTGCCCGCCTCCCCTAATGCCCCTTGCTCCTCTGGCTCCTCGTCCCCTTTCCTCTCTGGGTGGGCTAATACCCATGCTTGTAAGGCTTTACGGAGCTCTTCTCCTTTGGCTCTCTTCCCAACTGCCACCCCCATCCCCTGACAGAAACTCCTCAGCTGAACCACCGAGTATTCCTCTATGTTGGCTAGCTGGAACTCCATTCTGACAGGTGGGGACCCAGACAATATGAGTGAATATCAGGACGTAGGTAACAACTAGGGCAATCCTCTGGGCACACCGTTAGACAGTAGGGGCCACCTGGCTATGCTTGCTTAAACACTAGGTGTCCAATTGCGGCGTACTCTGCTTCACTGAAGGGTGCTGCACAACTACAGGATCTCATCCCACCGCTGAGCACCAAATTATGTTGGAACTGGGGTTGCCAATTCACAAAGGTAGCCTGGCTCGTGGCAGGAAGGCACCCAAAGGCATTCTGTGTAAAGTAGCTGTGCAGCACACACATCCACCTAGGCAGAGTAACGCACGCAATGATCTGACACCACTCCACTTGTGTTTAAGAACAAGACTCTTTATGTAGCGTTTTATAGCAGGAAGTAGGCTAGCATGAATTCATTTAGATAGGAGCATAACCTCGGCAATAAATTAGCATGAAATCACTAAAGACTGAGCAAAACATTGACAGTAAATTAGCATGAATTAATTAAAGACTGAGCAAAACATTGACAGTAAATCAGCAGGAATTCATTAATGACTGAGCAAAACATTGACTGTAAATTAGCAGGAATTCATTAATGACTGAGCAAAACATTGACTGTAAATTAGCAGGAATTCATTAATGACTGAGCAAAACATTGACTGTAAATTAGCAGGAATTCATTAATGACTGAGCAAAACATTGACTGTAAATTAGCAGGAATTCATTAATGACTGAGCAAAACATTGACTGTAAATTAGCAGGAATTCATTAATGACTGAGCAAAACATTGACTGTAAATTAGCAGGAATTCATTAATGACTGTACCCCCCCACACTTCAACCCTCCTTAACAGAGTCTCGGCAACTGGGGACTATATCCCAGGCAAGGGTGTATGGCTTCCTTGAACCACCTCCAAGGGGGGGTGAATTCCTTAAGGGGCTGTAGCGCTTGCTTGCTGGCTCTCCCCAGCCTCACTCGCTCTCCTAGGTATTGCAGGTATGTCCTAAGCCTCCCTGAGCCTCATCAGGCACCCCAGGCCCAGTCTCGGTCGAGCCTCACGGTGTCTCCCCCCAGGCTTTTAGGCACAGTCTCAGTCTCTCCCGGGGAAGGGCGGAAGCGGGACTGCCTCCCTTGAGTTGGACACTTCTCGGCAGCCCCCGCGCTCCGTGAATCTCCGCTCCCTTCCCGGGGACGTTACCTGCACTCTTCGGCCCTCCAGGGCCCTTGCGTCGGTCACGATGATCTGGCGCCTCCAGAGGGGGACTGTCAAAGGAGTCACGAACCCGCTTCACTCCCGCTGGAGCAGAGCAGCTCGCGGGGAGTGATGACGAGGGGAGATGGAGGCTGGATGAGGGCGGGGGCGAGGCCTATGACACGGCCGGCACCCCCGTCACGTGATGGTGGAGAGTCTCCTCAGATCGGCTGCGGCCGCCGGTGCTTCCGCGGAGATGATTTTCCTCAGCTGATGTAGGGGTCGCGACCGGGACGGCCAGCCCCTCTTTACAGTTGCAGCTTCTTCGGGCAGCGGCGGTGAGTTTGGGGCCAATTTACACTTCACAGCTACCGCGCTGACAGGACTCGGGCTGCGGCGGTGAGTGGAGTTAATTAAGGTCTCTCAGCTGCCGCGCTGACAGGACTCGGGCTGCGGCGGTGAGTGGGGGAATGACTAGCGCTTCTCGCACAGCGCTTCAGGGCTCAGCGCCTCAGGGGAAGGACAGCGCCCATCCAGTTTAGGGCCTCTAGCATATAGCGCTGGGATCTGCAGGGGGTAACAGCGCTGACAGAGTCAATGAGGGGGCTCTGTGTAGGATACTCGGTTAGGTCCCCAGCAGTCCTTCGTTCAGGTAGTGGTTTCTTGTGGCCCTGTTGGCTCGTTGCCCTTTTCCCAGTTGAGGGGTTGGTTAAGGCAGATAGGGGGGGGGGGGGTTGAGTTGGAGGCTGCTGTCAGTCAGGCCTCTCTGGATGGTCCCCTGGGGATTCCCTCACACTGGGCCAGGTCAGTGGGTTTGGTCAGGTTTCCTCACACAACTTAAAGAGCAAGGCCTAGACCTAGTCACCCCTAGTGGTATAGGTGCCCCCTCCCCCTTCTGCCTAAAACTCCAGCACAGGGTCTCCCCAGGTCAGTGACGCCCTCACAACTGACTAGAAAGTTTCCCGCCCTTTCTATTTATACTCCCAGGTCAGGTGACCTCTCTCTATTCCGGAAGGTTCCAGGAGTTTCTACCTACTAGGGATGGTCAGGGGAACCAGGCTAGTGATGTCACAATACCTAAGGGTTCTAGACAGCTCCTGACAACTAGGGCGCTACTTGAAAGACCGCTCCGCAGTAGCAGGGGTCTGTGGCAGCCATCTTAGTGGTAAAGAGCACCTGCACCTTAGCATTGACCAGCAATGGTAAGGTGCCCGAAGACCTAGAGCCAACCAAAAAGAGGGTGGAAAAAAATGAGGCAAGGGCGAAAAAAAACAGGGAAGATCACCCTAGGGCGGACAGGTCTAACAAAGAGTCTCGGACAAGACTGAGATGCTTTAAAAAATGATCTGACCCCTTGAACTATCCTAAATGACAGTTAATAAGACCCTGCTTATATTTTCCACTCTGCTGACTTATGGGCGAGGGCAAAGTTCTTTGTCAAGCATCAGGGCCCCTGCTACAGGCATGATGGCATTGACTTACATGAGGGAGAAACTCCCAAATTGGTACGTTCTCATGCCATTGTCTCATTGTAGTTGACTTCCTTGTCTATGTAAGAAAATATGCCTTATCCTTCAGAGTCAACCCAGTCTTACACCATAGACTGGGCTGAGGGCTTCCAGATACACTAACTGGGCTGTCCTTTTCAGCCTGATACTTACCATAAAAATAATTTGAGATCACCAGAGCAAATAGATCTTCTTACAGATCTCCTGGGCCTAGTCCAGGACATGTGTCTCAATTATTAGTGTCAGCTGCAATAGAGGAGCTATTGCTTTCACAATAGCATAATTCTCCTGGGGAGAATGCTAGTGGATGGTCCGATGTAGGTCTTTGTGGTCTGCAGTACTAATCTCTAGGTCGGTGCCTGGGTCACCATACAGGTCCACCAAGTGCATTTCTTATGGTGATTAAAGCAGGGGAGGGATCGCCTAGAGCAGGGGTTTCCAACCTTTTTCATAATGAGAGCTACTTCTGATCAGTGAAAATGGTGGTGAGCTACTGAAGGCCAAGTAATTTGCACAATGTTACCAGACACCCCCTCGCCCATCTTCATTGACTTTAAACCTAATGTCCATGAAACCCAATACTATGATTTGAACAAAATACTGTGACTAGGGGTACTATGATAGGGATGCCATGTGCGTCTGCGAGTGCATGGTCAGCGGGGATGTATGAACATGTGTGTGAATGAATGGGATATATGTGGATTGGTGACTGAGAGCCTGTGTCGTATATACTCTTGACATAGGACATACCTTTCGCCATATGTAGCACCATTACAAGTACAACACAAACCTACAGCCATTTATTTTTTAAATGGGAAAAATTTTAAATGCACAAAAATATTCTGCCGAAAAATTCATATATGGAACATTCTTCTGCACTTGATGGAACATTTTTCTTCACTTTAAATTTCTCCCATTTAAAAAGAAATTGCTGTATTTTGCAGTTATAAATATGGTAGTGTTTCTACCAGCCACTAGGGGCAATAGGCCAGCTGTGGGTAAATGCGTCATTTTGAAATGGGAGAAAATTCAACTGATGCTGTGGAGCATAAGCAGTCTACTAGCCAAATAAGCTTAATTTGTAGACCTTACCTGAACTCAATTCTGGTCTCCTAAAGGGAAAGGTTGCTGCATTTCATCTTGTATCAATAGTTTATTATCCTTTCCCTTTTAAAAGGATGATTGAGGCATTTTGTGTTCAGTAAAAGCACCTTAAGATTCTGATCAATCATTTATACCGGAGTGTGTTGTTTCTCCGGTGTGCTGCATGAGTTGGGAATCTTTTATGTACCTGGACTTCTAGTATCATACCCATAACTAAACTATCATGATTAGGGAGTATTGTTATCATTTTGCAAAGTGTTGATGTAAAACATTTGTGTGAGTAATGCAGTAGGATTATAAGGGTGAGTAGGTGTCAAAAGACTTCCCATCCTTGGCGGGTATGTTGAGGAATGTAAGAACAGCAAAACACACAAGATGATAAACGGAATGTTGCACAATGGCAAAACATTCACCCCCAGTCACAGATCTGGGTTTAATCCATCGTTATTTTGCTCACCACACCACCCCAGTTCAGACATGGCCATATGCAAATCAGTCTTGACCCTGTGCCTCATGGGAACAGTCCAGCCCGAACTGCCAAACCATGTCTTCCTTGGACCGGAATCAAGCATCCTAAAACCGGTTTCTGGCTATCGGCCGTCATCAGCCAGGATAGCTTGATTCCAGTGGCGTAGTGAGCACGGGACCCACGTCTGGGCATACTTTTCCCACATAGGGTGAACAGCAAAACACACAAGATAATGGACGGAATGTTGCACAATGGCAAAACATTCACCCCCAGTCACAGATCTGGGTTTAATCCATTGTTATTTTGCTCACCACGCCACCCGAGTTCAGACATGGCCATATGCAAATCAGTCTTGACCCGGTGCCTCATGGGAACAGTCCAGCCCGAACTGCCAAGCCGTGTTTTCCTTGGACCGGAATCAACCATCCTAGGACCGGTTTCTGGCTATCAGCCGTCATCAGCCAGGATAGCTTGATTCCAGTGGCGTAGTGAGCACGGGACCCACGTCTGGGCATACCCTTCCCACATAGGGTGAACAGCAAAACACACAAGATGATGGACGGAATGTTGCACAATGGCAAAACATTCACCCCCAGTCACAGATCTAGGTTTAATCCATCGTTATTTTGCTCACCACGCCACCCCAGTTCAGACATGGCCATATGCAAATCAGTCTTGACTCTGTGCCTCGTGGGAACAGTCCAGCCCGAACTGCCAAGCCAGAGGAATGTAGGAAATCATCTGATGTCCGGCTGTCAGCATTTTACTGAGGGAGAAGAGTGGTGAAATGGAGTGTGGTAGCGGTAAGATAGAAAGAATGAGTGAAAGTAGAAACATGTTCTCTGCCTGGGGAGTAAATATTCTCCCTTCTTCCAAACATTCATTCTGAACAGTGCATAGAGGGGCACAAGCAGCCTCTTGAAACATTACTTCCACAGTAATACCATTCTGAATAACAGACTAATTGTTTAAGTTTGGTAAGCATTCAATTAACAAATATCTGCAGGGCTCTTTCTATATAAGAGTGAGATGAGGTTGATAGTGGAAGGAGACTTGCAGTTGGTGGTCTGCGTGTGTTAACCTGATAGTGTAAACGTCCCCGTAGCTTGACAAGTTACTGTAGGTTGGTAATAAGAGGATAGAAAGCCTCGGGAATAGAAGTATCAGTTAAATTACAGATAGCATTAAAAATACCATCTGAATTGGGGATATCATCGTGAATGAAATGTAATATTACCTTTCAACGTCAATGTTCAATGTGCAACCATGCAACATTCATGGCGCGGTGTATGTCCCTTTCATTATAACCCCTTTATTTTTCTGATTTACCGCCATGACCTCTTTCAACAAACCCTTCGGATATACCAGGATGGCATGCACTCATGCACTCCCTTTCTGTCTGACTTTTTCTTGGTAAATTTGAAGAATCTTTGGATAACTGCGCTTATAGTTCGCCCCCTTAGGTCTGTATCCCTTTAAATGGTATCTGAGATCAATGACTGGCGATCACTCAGATCATTGAAGTTCATGGACTTCCTTTTGGAAACAATGTTAATGGGCCCGCAACGGAAAATTGGATGTCAAGCTCATTCAGGATTTTCTTAAAAATAAGAAGCCTTTCCTGCACACAAATCTATTTTTGGCATAGTCATGTGTAAGGCCGATTAGAGCACCATTCCAGGATGTATTTTGAATCTTTTCACATGGTTTAAGGTTTCCATTCCTTCCCAACTGTCCGTTTGAAGGTTCTGCATGTCAATGCACTAAACACTTTACTCTATTTTGTACTCTTTACACCATGCAGAGAAGACATTTCCTCCGGCCCATGCCTTTAACACTAGAAAATCTTTCTCATGAACAGGCGCTGGGCTACCTTTATGATCTGGGCACTCCAGAAACCATATATACGGTTTTGAATGATATTTTAAGTGCATTTAAGATCCATAACAAGAATTACTGACATAATATCGATTACAAAAATATAGATGTCAAAAATATAGATGTAAAAATATCTATAATCAAAATAGCGACATCCTATATTTAAAATGTAATTGACAAAAATATTGAAAAAATATATAGATTTAAAAAATATCATTTTTTTAAATATATAAAACATAATGTTAAAACACACATTATAAAATTAACTAAAAAATAATTACTTAGTTAAAATAAACATTAAAAAATATAATAAACAAGTTTAATCTAACAAAATGTAAATATAGATATATAAAATTAAATATATAAATGTATATTTACTGTAAAAAAATTATAAACTAATAACTTTAATGTCTTTTAAAATATTATAAATATATAAAAAAAACTATAATATATATATATATATATATATATATATATATATATATATACACCTATAACACATTCATTTTAAACTTACATTTTGCACTCCATTGAGTGTAACAGTAGGAAAATTATTGAATTGCGTAGGGGTGAAAATGTACTATTCCCGCTGCAATGACTGCAACAATAGGGAAAGTTTTGGATAGTGTAGAGGTAAAAATTACTATTCCCACTGCAGAGAGTGCAACAGTAGGGAAAGTGTTGGATAAGGGAGGGGAACAAATTATTATTCCCACTCCAGAGAGTGCAACAGTAGGGAAAGTGTTGGATAGTGGAGGGGTAAAATGTACTATTCCCACTCCAGTGAGTGCAACAGTAGGGAAGGTGTTGAATAGCAGAGGGGTACATTTACTATTCCCACTCTAGTGAGTGCAACAGTAGGGAAAGTATTGGACTGTGGAGGGGTAGAAATTACTATTCCCACTCCAGACATTGCAACAGTAGGGAAAGTGTTGGATTGCGGAGGGGTAAAAATTGCTATTCCCACTCCAGGCAGTGCAACAGTAGGGAAAGTGTTGGAAAGCAGAGGGTTAAAATTAATATTCCCCAAAAACTTACAATTAAAATAAAAAACAAAAAAATACCAACTACAATACAAAAATTGTTATTAACACAAAAATAAAAAAATATATAAAAATATAATAAATTGCAAAACATAGAAAAATATTTTAATCTTAAAAAGTACTCAAAATTAACTACAAACCTTAATTTGTAGAAGCTTAAAAATATTTTTACAAACAAATAACTATATTTAATTTAATTATAATGAAATTATTAATTATTAAAGAATTTTTTTTTTAAATCACACCATATTCTCCTATAAAATGCACAAAAAAACTCCTTCTTAATTGACACAATTAACATATTTAACAATTAATTAAAAATAATTCTCAAAAAATTAATAATTATTTAACAATGAATAAATTCCCATGAAATCAAAATATAAAATAGATACTAATAAATAAAAATCATTAAATACTTTCTTTAAATTAAATTACTTCCCACCCTATTCCCCTATAAACCCACTCCTAAAAAAATAACACAATTTACATTATTAATTAATTAATTAGTACAATTTTATAACCAATTAATATTTGATTAATAATAATTTAATTATAAATACTAATCAGTGCAAATTATTAATGACGTTATTAAAATTAAAATACTTCCAAGCCTATTCCCCTATAGACCCACAACCAGCCCCTTAAAAAATGGCACCATTTACATAATTATCGATTACTTAATAAAAAATATTCACCAATTAATATTTAATTAATAATTGTTTTACTATTAATACTAACAAATACAAATTATTCATTACTTTATTATAATTAAATTACTTCCCACCTTATTCCCCTATAAACCCACAATCCGGTAAAGAACTAAAATATGTACTATTTAATTGACATAAAATTAATCACCTCTAAAGATTTCACATGTACATTAAAAACAACAGCTATACTTATACAAAAAACATTAGATTACATACTTTTAACATAAATACTAAAATACAGAACACTAATATAAATATCGATATTATTAACAACGATATTTTGACAAACAATATTACTGACTTAGATATTACAGTAAACGATATTTCTTACCTTCAAGTCGATATTCTAGTCAACGACATTCTTGAAGTCGATATTCTGCCACTTCGATATTTCCAACTCGATATTCTGACACTTCGATATTTCAGACTCGACATTCTGTCTGTGCACCCCATAACAAGTATTATTCTATCTCTGTATGTACCCATGACTGCCCAGTCCTGGTGTATTTATTCCTCTTTTATCTAAACTGTCTTAGCATGATCAAGTGGATGAAAGTATTTTAAAGGGGGCGGGATTGTGTAGATAAGCTATAACCTTGATCATTAGTGTGGTATTTTATCATAGTGAAGTTGGTCTTGGGAGATTTTGAAAACATGTATAGCAAGAGGGATTTACAATATTTGCATAGTGGGCCATGGTTAGAGGTTTTTGAAATGAAGGTTGGTGGTAAACCAATTGATCAATTTCTTTGCCTGTTTGTATGAATTTTCCATTATCACCCAATTTCCCTTTCCTTTTTTTTAATTGTTTTAGAATGTTAGGCATACCTGTGAACGTTGTGCTTTATTTGGCTTTGCGAGCTGAGGGTAAATAGTAGGGGTTCTTAGTATTGCATTTTTTCTATGGCTTAAATTAAATGAATTTGTCATCTTTTTAACCATAGCTACCATTTCGTTCTATGTCTTTTCTTTTAGTCTCTAAATGTACTCTGTGAACTATGTCACACTTTTTATTTCTACTTCGAATATTTTAACATGAAGGATATCATGCTGCTATGATGATATTTTGCATGTTGCAATTTTATGTGTACCTTTATGCTTTTATTAAGAAAAAGAATAAAGATTATGATTGATAGGTTTCAAGATTTCCACTGTGTGTCTGTAAAGTAGGTGCCTCAAAATCAAGTGTCTGGGGTATTTTATTACTGATTTTTTCTAGTGGGATCTTTCCAGAAGAGTTTGTGTGCTTTTTTAATTTTGAATACTCTTTCGAACGATATTCCCAGCATCTTTGGTACCATGTTTACAGAAACTCTGTGTAGGAGTTAATCTTGCATTCTGAGCCCTCCAGCAGACAAATATCCAGGGGTTTGCCTGCGATTCTGGTCTACCGAACACCATGATATCTTGTCTTAGTGATATAATGTTTATCTTTTTTTCTGCATGTTTCTGATGCTTTTAATCCTCCAGGTGCCCCATCTTGGCCTCATTTCTGAGATTCTGTTTGTGATTTCTTTGAAGTCTTTCTTTATGCTCTGGGTTCACTTTTTTGTATAATATCTGTGTTAGACTTTGTACCTTGTGCAAAATCGTGTAGTGCTGCAAGCTTTAGTAGAATTAGGGCCCCATTACGATGGCTGCCCTCCACTGTAACGGAAAATGGGACCGACCGCCAGAGTTACGGCGGTCCCACGAGGCCAATTAGGATGCGCCCACCACACTGGTGGACGCATTCTGGCCTTTAACATTGCGGACGGTGCTGCTGGGTGCAGCTCAGTTCGCAATGTTAAAAGTGCATAGTTTGCATTGCCATGCACAACATGACAGGCACCATGCGGTGCCTGCCACCTTGTGTATGGCAATGGTACCCCCCAAGTGCAGCACCCTACCCCCTATCCCCCCCCAGCGCCCCCAAAGCAATTTCCGCCAGCCTTTCCATGGCAGCATCGCCGCCATGGAAAGGCCTTTTAATTTGCACACCATTATGCCCAGATCCGCACGGCAGGCAATCGTAACAATTGCCTGCCGGCGGAAAGCAGCACACGGTCTTTCCATCTGCCGTCGTACCCCCACCATACTAATATGGCGGGGGGTAAACCAAGTACAGATGGCCGGGCAGTGGCCTACGTTCCCTATTAGCATTCGGCACCATTTTTGGTATTAAAGTCCTATATAAGTGAGCCTGGTTTTGTTCTTTTTTGGCCAGCTTTGGTTTTCTTATTCTCCTTGCCCACCTTTGCTTTCCAGCCTGCCAACATTTTGATGGCTTTTGAGTTTGATGTTGATACTCGTGCCGGTCGAGGTGGTGAAAGGTGGTGGTAGCTGCTCTAGATCTTTCCTATAGTCCTGTCCTCAACACCAGAGATATCCTAGATTATTCTGTTTGAACTCCTTTATGCAGTTTGCGTGGTTTGTGTAGGCTGCATACTTTCCATAGTTTGTATACCTATAGCTTTTAATTTGGTTTACTATCTCAGTGAGTCTGTTTATATGTTACTGGTCCAAAATAATCTTAAATTTGATAATTTCCCTTAACCCAGAAATTGTATTTGTTTTATGTGTCTATTAACATATTTATGTTACTAGAGGCTGTTTGTGACGTTTAGTCATTCTGTGCACATTTTATTGTTAGGTATGGTAGTTGGAAATAAGATAGGTTTCCTGAATGTGAAGAATAGGACCGGCACCTAAAGGTTAGTTTTCAGTTATGCTACAGTCGGATGCAAATGCTGCAAGTCAGACCTGTTTGTGTTTAGCTTCTTCTGGGCTCGGCTGTTTTGCACACACGTGCCTCAGTGAGTGCAGCATCTTTGAGCTAAGATGGTGGAGCGACTCAGCATACAACTCCTGCTAAACTTCCGCAGCCAGATTCTCACACAGTCCCTGTGTGTGTCTCATTGTTACGTCTTAGTGGGACTCACCTGTGTCGAACATATGGAACAGAAACACCAATGGACCACACTTAAATAATTTACACTATTGTTTAGCATAGCAAGAGCCTGCCGACCCTTGTCACCTATTGCATGCAGTTGAGAGGTGGGTTTTCCTAATTAGAACATGTTTAGTGCACTGGTAGAAGGTTTCAGGGTCACTTTAGTCCTCTTTCACCGCATGTAAATATCATTAAAATCATGCTTCCTCCTTCCTGCACAGGGTACCAGACTCTAGACTCACAGTGCTGTTGCGTGTGCTTGCAATTTGCCAGCAGTGGCTGAGTGTGGCTAAATTCTTTGTTTGTATTTATATAAATGCGACAGATGGCTGGGAAGTAGCATACCAGCTAAGTAGGGAAATTGATGACCTTGGACACAGAAGGTAGGGGGCCAAAACAATCACCTTGTGGCGGCCATTTTAGCTATAAACCAGTTCGCGTTTTCTGGGCGGTGTCTCCTAATGTGATAAGTCTTTGCATGTGCACCAATAGTTCTTTCGTCTTTTCTCTGCTCTCAGTTTACTTTTTACATTTGTTGGAACCTCTGTTAACCAAGCGAGCAGCAGAGGCGCTGAGGCACACAGGATATATTCTTTGCAAGGGATTTCAATCCCTGGTTTCCGCGAATAGGAGATCTAGTCAATTTCTCATTTCGTCCCTGTTCCAAAAGTGAAGAAAGACTTTGCACTACCAAGTGTAGGCTAGAGTGACCAGAGATGCATAATTTAACACGGCGCAGGTGGGCACATCTCTGGGAAAGTGAATTTGAGAACTGCATTCTGTAAATGTTCTTGGAGCATCACCATTTTCCAGAGATACATTGCACTTTTGAAAGTCTTTACTACTCCTGAGACCAGGGTAAAGCGAATAAGGTAGAAATTGTATTGCAATTCTGTGCTAACCCAGTAGAGTTTCAACATACTAAAACATTAAGGATAAACATACCTTGATTAACATAATGACCTTTGTAAAGAGGTTAGTGGGCGGGGTCTCTGATGATCACAGCTTCTACATTCCTACAGAATGGCTGGTTGAAAATGCTTCTTTAGAACCAACAGTGTTCCAATCAGCTGACGACTGAGCTCAGATGTGGCCTCCAATTGGCAGCTGCAAGGATGTTATGATGTTCTTACTTGTGAAAAAAAATGAGGAGACATCTCTATGTTGCATTATGGACTTGTACATTGAGAGCCTATTACACATAAATAATTAATAATTTTTTTATGTTTGTTCACAGCTCCAGGAGGTGATAACAAGTTCCTTCTTCCCCTTCTCTTCAGTGGATTTTTGATGATTCGTGCTGGAGTTCTAAGGATTTTATCTATTAATTAGCTTCTTCTAAAATGTGTATATTTGAAATGATGCAGAGAGCTATTGCATTTAAATGTATATGTGAATCTCCAAAAATATTGTTTCAGGGTTAATGAAGTCTTGATCATGTCCACAAATATTTTATTTCACAGTCAACGATGTGATTGAGGCAATATAAAATATAATGTTGAGGACACGCCCACAACATATTCAGAGGGATGTGGTTTTAGGAACGCAGATGCGGATGAATGTTGGATCACTTTGGGTGTTTCTATACATCTCACTGACTTTACCGATTTTCAAAAAAGGTTACACATTCTCTAAGCAGCAACATATACCAGAAGAGACGTTACCACAACACATCGCAATTTTAAGCTGTGCCATAAGCCTTACACTCCCTGCATACTTTTTGGCGGGCAAACCGTGTCCAAATTTACAGAGGGAAAAATGCCAGATAAACATCATGACTTGTGGATCCTGCTGAAGGCAACGCAAAATCTACATATTCCACACCATTTCCAGAGCAATAATCATAATTGGGTGCTATTTATTGCAACCAATATTTTAGGATGCCAGTAGTATTCATAGTATATCAGTTATGATAAATGTATCACCCTTTTCTGAGCCAACCCTAATAGGGGCCAGAGCTGCCGACTTTGGAGCTGGGGAACCGGGTCCGAGCCTCGGCGTCGGATCAACATCCTGTGATTCTGGGTAAAGCACTTAGGGGCATATCAAAAAGGGCTTTATCTCTGCTTTTTTGGCTTTAAAAGCCAAAAAAGTAGAGATAAAACTAGCGCCCTATCAGCAACAGGGTGCTAACACGCAAATTCGCATGTTAGCACCCTTTTACTCTACGCTTCCCCTTGCATCTCTAATGAGATGCAAAGGGGGCGTTTCAGAGTAAAATAATAGGAGAAATGTCGCTAAGCGACATTTCTCCTTTTATCAAGGATATCGCTAACCTTGTTAGAGATAAAAAAAAGCAGCGCTAACCGCGGTTAACGCTGCTTTTTTACGTCTGGTATTTTTCTGACTTAGCCATGATATCCTATGTAAGGTGGATATCATGGCTAAGTATGTCTATCCCTATCAGCAAGCTATCGCCAAACCTTGTGGGATTATCGCTGTATTTCCAGCGATAATCTCACAATTGGCAGCTTGCGCTCTGAATGTTATCGCTTTGGAGATAAGCGTTGCTGATAGCACGCTATCTCAGCAATAAAATTCTGAGTTGGTCGGCGATAATTATCCTCATGCTAAGAGCGCTGAGTGATAATTATCGCCGGCCCTTGCTGATATGCCCCTTAATCTCCTAGGTTCTGCCAAAAAATAATGTGACCTTCACTGGTGCTCATGAAAAGCGCTCCAATACCTTTGGATCGAGTTCGGCTATGAGCGCCAGCATTGACGATTAAGTGCCGGTGCCGAGAACTGGAAACTACTGGCTCAATTTAAGCCCTGCGAAAACTGGTTTCTGAGACGCCACTGCCCCCTAACGTCTTTGGAAATGTTTGCAGATCCTAGTCAAGCACTCGCTCTGTGATAATACGCTACAGAGTGAGACCTTGTTTGTAAGTCTTTTTCTAGCGCATCCACCCCATCTCTGGAAAACATGAAGGTTGTGGGCAAGGACATTTCATTCCAGGCGCAGTTACCCATAATGCATTAGCATTCAAGGATGTGTAGTATGACCCATAGATACCTCTCACCACCTCTTTGTGTATGGACCTATACATTTATGCATTTATAACTATATGAATGAATGAGTTTCACATTCAAGTATAATTATGCAAACAATTTTAATTATGATCAAATAAAATGATTGTATTATGTGGGGAATCTCATTTATAAGTACATGAACCTATTTTCAGGGAGTGAAATTATATATATGTTAAATAATATTTGGACACTGGTAACCAAGTTGACTAAGGTGAGAGGTGAGTAGCTATCAGCAGCACACCTGGTGATTTATATGATAAGTTGTCATTCTATACTCACCTGTAGTAATTATGGTATGTGGTTATGAGCTGCCAATAACTGAGTAATTGCTTCTCTAACTCAAGTGTCTTTACTGATTATATAAGGTGAATGAAATCTTTGTGGTTCTAACTGAATCAGGAAGACCATTGTCCTTACATTAAACTTTGCTGAGGCAGAAAGCACACTCTAGCCTTGTCATAGTACTTCCTGTTAGCCTTCCAATGACCAGTCTACCTGCAGACCGCTGTGCCTGCTGGGGCAGGATCCATGGTGTAATAGATGCACACAGGATTTCAATGAGTCTAAAGTGGCTGCTGTGAGATACATCTTCCAATCATCTGTTCATTGAAGCTTCCTGGGTCCATCCTACAATGATGACATGGCATGTTCCAGTAATGTAAAGTTTGCAGTCAGGGCCTTGGTGGCGCCAGGTGCGACTATCTTTTCTGGCACCCCCTTCATGACCTCTTCCTCGGATTCCCTCATTACCACCTGGCAAAAGTGCCCCTCATCTCTCCATAGCCCTTCTCTCACATACATTTCATTTGTTTCAAAGCGCTGGTAAAGGCAGACTTTACTAATCCACTCAGCTATCCACATAAAATACAGATATGTGCTTTGCAGCAGGCATCTTAACCCTCTAGGCTACTTTAAGGTGAGTCAAAATTGTCACTAGACAAAACTCAGATCTCTCTCTCTAGCAGGAACATTAATCACAAGAGTTATCTTAACATTTGTATTGCTGCCTGAAAGCTGGACGCACAAGGAACTCTGCAGCATGTGGTTTTAAATTTAAATTTATTGCTAAACACAGCGCCACCCCCCCCCTGAGGTCAGTGCCCCCCATCCAGGTCAGCGCCCAGTGCGGCCGCACCTGTCGCACCACCCTAAAGCCCGCCGTGTTTGCAGTTATGGCCGACTCATGAATCTGAGTGAACCCTACTTATACATCCACAGTGGTAAGTTGGACCCCTGCTACATGTATTGTGATTGAAATATTAAATAATATTTAGATCCACTTAAACTTTTTGACCTACATTTCTAAATGCTCATTGGTGTTCCGCACATTAAAGTTAACATTTTAGATGCTTTAGGATTTCTGTTAATGCAGGTTTCAAAATGACAAATTCCTCTGTGTAGCTGCAATAAAAGACCAGCACAGCCCACAGGATTAGAAAAAGAAATCATTACTATTTTCAGTAAATTCTTACCTCACAACTCTCACACTATAAAATGGTGGCCAATCCGGTCACTGACAGAGACAGCTAATTGGAAAAAAATGAAATGGTACGCGCCCTTTAAATAAAGTTTAATTCGACAATCCAGAAAAAAACAAAGAGGTAATCCGTTGCTGAATTTATATTTATATTTTTTTAAGTTCTGCGTGATGTTTAATTTACTTTGCTAATTTTTTCATTCCACAGATTACTTGTTTTATGTTTTATGATTTCTTTTTTAATATGTGAATTATATTCAATGTACAACTTCTTTTTTGCTAAAAGTGCTTTTAAAATAAAAACATACTGAACCTTAGTTCTGAACTATGATCTTTTTAATACATTTATAGTGGGGTGCAGACGCTGACTGATCTATATGCTAATGGGCTGCTCCTTCCCTTCGTAGATCTGGCCTTGCCACGGCCTTGCCACAGAGCCAATTTCTGTTGCATGCCACCTCGGTGCATTCACTTAACTCGCTATGGGGCGATATCACGCAGGAATCTGATACCCACTCAACTACACAATATCTGCATGAGTTAGGCACAGGCCGGCATTTAACAAAGTGGTTCCCGGAGTCTCTCTGCACACACACGGCACCACAACTGCTATCCCTCCAAGCCCGATGGGACGCAGACATGCAGCAACCCGCCACAGACCGGGACTGGGAAAGTATTCTCGGGAGCCCGGTACGCATACCTCGGGACGTCCAGTTTCGACTCATTCAGTATTACATCGTTCACAGGGCCTATTTGACATCGGAGCGTATTAATAGGTATTTTGGCAAAAACGGATGCCAAGTGCGCGAGGTGTGATGAGGTGGGGGCGGACCTAAAGCATATGCTGTGGTCTTGTGCTACCATTCATGCGTACTGGTGATGGAGAAAGGACTTGAGAAAAACAAAAGAGACTTGCTCGTATCAACCTCTCGTTAACATGAAACTTTAAAAGGCTCCTTCAGATAAGCATGAGCAGGTTGTAGGTCTAGATTAAAGTAATACTCAGTTGTGCAGCATCTTAGGACCTCATCTGCCCTGCTTGGACAAGATATTTTAATTTGAGCTTTAGATTAGTAACACTTATGACTATGGGCATTTACTAAACATTTGAATAATCAATCCTGTACCTGTGCATGTAATTAAGACAATACTGACCCTACAACACACCACTTAATTCTCTGCCTGTTATGCAAGAGGAAGGGAAACACAACAGAGGCAGTTCTGTTGTGACAGGCAACATACATAGAGTCATTAGAGTGATTGCTGTGCATAGCTTTCTAGCTTTAGCCTGGCACACAAGATGCACTGCAGTTCATTTGTGACCACCTATGACGATGGTGATTCTGACTGGCTCACAGCATTACATTTAACCTTCGGCCGCTGCCTGATATTGGTGATGCGATATGAACCATCCACCACAGCCATCCTCTGCATGACTCACAAGCTTTCAGGGTATATGCATGACTGGCTGCTTCACACTAGGTTCTGTTTCTGAATTTTGGGGCTTGCAAACTTATTTTATAATGGGATAAAAAAAATCAACTCCCGGAATGCAAAGAAAAAGCCCTGACTGTTACAGATAGTAATGAATGGACCAGGAAACTCTTTGCTTCCCTTAAAACTAAGGGTGGGTTCTAAAAGACTTTGAGCCTCATGTATGATGAATGCATTAGGTAAACTGAGTCACAATTAGCTCACAGACTTGTACCAAATACATTCTTATTTTGTTACCTAATGTAAGAAATTGGGTTACTGGTTGACTGGGATGTGAGCCGTGGTCAAGCGGCAACCACACGTCTTTTTTTTTTTTCTTTACCTTTGTTTTGATTGTTTTCCACAAATATACAGTATACAATGCATCGTTTGATCTTTGGGAGTAATACAGTTCAGATCAGAGCGTTACAGAAACAGATCACTTATTGGCAATTAAACTCTAGTCAGTTACAACTGTTGTAGTCTGCCTGTTACATGGACTGATTAAGCATCATAGCATATTTTGAGTCCTTACTACTTGCTAATTCAACAAAATAGCATGTAACATTACATCCTACTCCTAGCACATTTTCAGCAGTATTACACATTTACGCAAGTGTCACATCCGTAACCCCCACCTCACTTCCGTACCGTACTCAACATGTCATTACAACAGTACACCGTGGGTACCCAGTGTCCCATTCCCGTTCATTTTATAATAACCTATAGTTCAGATGATACAACCCTGGTGTTTGGTGGCCAGTTATATGCTGGGAAGGGGGAACACAGAAGACATCCATGGGCCTATATGGAGTAATTGGGCGCGGTACTGATCACCGCCCTGCGCACCCTATCCTGTAGATCCTCTCCACTATCTTGCCCGTTGACACTTGTGGGCGTACCCAGTGACGACTGCTGATGGCTGCGCCAAGCTACGCGAAAGTCTGAGAGTATCGCGTCCCACGCCACTGCCATCGGTTGTTTGCGCAGTCCTCTAGCATCTTCCCGGCAAAGAGCCACGCTTTCCGCCTTTGCCCAGCGTAGCAGGGAGTGATACCAGGCTTCTGCTGCCGGGGGGTAGGAGACTTCCAAAGGCGCGTGAGCAGCCGTTTGGCTACTATGAATCCCAGATCTATGTACCTGAAGGTCACCTTGTGTTTCTTGGATCTAGGGTACAATCCCAAGACTCACTGCTCCCACGTCCAGTCCAATACCCACTCCGTACACCGAGCCAAGCAGCTGGTGACCACACCCCAGTGATCCAGCGGATGGCTCAGGATGAACATATCACAAATCAGCAAAATGTTCTCAAACTGGGCCCAAGTACACATTCAAGTTTTCCCTGACTGTTTCCGCTGGGGGCCAAATTTTATTTTCAACTTAATCTGAATTTAGCCGATGCGTAGATCAATACTCTTTCTTTGGTTAATGGACCAGTAGTCGAGTAGTTGATGGTGATGTTAACAAATTCATCAATCTATTCTTAAAAATATTCATTAAAATAATCACAGACCCCAGGTAAGATTCAATGAAAGTTATCCAATCATTTAGTCAAAATGAACGCTCATTTGTACAGATACACAGTGCAAACTCCGTCAACTTTCATTTGGAGAGAAATTCATTTAGCAAACACATTCCTTTTAAAGACACACTCAACAATTCAATGCATTAGGAGTGATAGATGAACAGGCAAAAGGCATATAAATCATTCATTTGCAAAGAATATGCAAAATCAAGACAGAAAAAATTTACCTAATGGTGAAATGGGAAACCCAACCCCTGGCCAAAAGGATTGGAGGAGGTCACCTGATAAAGAATCAGGAGACAAAGGCAAAAGGACAGGTGCAGGATAGGATTATGCTTACTACACTTCTCTAGCACCCGACGCACCGGAGAGCATCCCTCTCTTACACTCTCTCCCTCCTCGATGTTCTTACGCAAGTCTTCACTCTAGTTAGGCTGTCTTTCAGTATTGAATCCTCCCAGTCTGTTCTTCTGCAGCAGCACTCTCTAACTCAGCATATCTCGTATCTCGCATCTCTCGAATCCCCTCTCGTAACTCTATCTCACAGATTTAGTGAGCCTAGTTATAGACTTATTTTCAGCATGTCCCACCCACAAAAGTTGTGAGTTAGTGGATCAAGAACTATGATTGGGCAGGAGCAGGGAAGTTGTCGTCACCTTATGATGTCGCCTTTTAATTCTAAACTAATTCTTTGTCTTGCAAGCCCCTTCCATTTGATTTATTCATAATTCAAGAAAGCTTCGGTTCACATCCATCTATAAAATACATTAGATACAATTTTAATATATTTCCGCAGTAGGTCCGTGTTCCCATGCATCTCTTTCAAAGTTCTTGGCAGCCCATCAATTTCCCCGGTCACTAGGTTATCTCAAGACTTTAGTGCGCAAGCTCAGCTTTCATTATGTTTCACCCGCCATCTTTTCTCTCTGTTAAGCACATCAGGCCCAAACGCACACTATCGATAAAGGAGTCAAAAACAAATGTTAATGTCTCAAATATGTGATTAGCACTGTTTACCACCCCCTTCAACTCTATCTCATGTTATTTTCTTCTTTGTTAACAGAAGCATTAGCAGCAACAACTCACAATAAATTCAAGCAAGCGTGTGGCAGGCACACGGTGCCTTGAGACCCACAGTTAGTAGCTCTTTGTGCATGCATGAGAGTTTCCCTCTCACATGGTTTAGTCATATTTTAATCATGCAGTTCTGCTTCGCACATGCGCAGAACGTTTTTTTGGTTCCGAGCGGGATTTAAGTTAGGCGCCAATTATTCTTTGTTATTTAAGTAAAACATAAAAGCTCTTTTCCCAAATGTAAATGTGGTGCGTTTATTAGTTTTCTTCTATTCTACAATTACTACTTGTTAGTACATGTTAACGAGAGGTTGATCCGAGCAAGTCTCTTTTGTTTTTCTCAAGTCCTTTCTCCATCACCAGTACGCATGAATGGTAGCACAAGACCACAGCATATGCTTTAGGTCTGCCCCCACCTCATCACACCTCGCGCACTTGGCATCCGTTTTTGCCAAAATACCTATTAATACGCTCCGATGTCAAATAGGCCCTGTGAACGATGTAATACTGAATGAGTCGGAACTGGACGTTCCGAGGTATGCGTACCGGGCTCCCGAGAATACTTTCCCAGTCCCGGTCTGTGGCGGGTTGCTGCATGTCTGCGTCCCATCGGGCTTGGAGGGATAGCAGTTGTGGTGCCGTGTGTGTGCGGAGAGACTCCGGGAACCACTTTGTTAAATGCCGGCCTGTGCCTAACTCATGCAGATATTGTGTAGTTAAGTGGGTATCAGGTTCCTGCGTGATATCGCCACATAGCGAGTTAAGTGAATGCACCGAGGTGGCATGCAACAGAAATTGGCTCTGTGGCAAGGCCGTGGCAAGGCCAGATCTACGAAGGGAAGGAGCAGCACATTAACATATAGATCAGTCAGCGTCTGCACCCCAGCGTCTTCCCAGTGTGTGAGTTCTGCGCTGGCTATTGCCCGGAGCCTTCTGGGGGTACCCAGTATTGGAAGGGATGGCGCGTACAGCTTGATATGGCGCGTGATGTAAATACTGCACCGATAATATTGATACACCACTCGTACCAGGAGCTGTGTAGGCACACCACCTGTCTGGCTCAGGTGAAACTGCATCACAACCTGGGCGTGAGTGAGCTCAGGGTCCTGCGTCGCTGTGTCCGTCAGCTGGTGTCCGCCAGCTGGCGCGCGGTAATCCAAGGCGCCACCCATTGAAGTTGCGCAGCCAGGTAATAATGTTACATGTGAGGTAGTGAGAGACTACCCTGGCCAGTCGACAGGCACATTCTAGCTAGTGACACTCTGCTTCTTGTCCCATGCCATATGAAGTGCCGCATGTCAGACTCCAAGGTTTTAAAGAATGGTGGTTTGAGGTGCAATGACAGATTTGTGAAGTAATAAAGAAGGCGCAGGAGCGCCACCATTTTTAGCAGTGCAATTCTACCCATAACCGCCAGCGGTAGGGTAGACCAGAACGACATCTGCGCTCGTAGCGCTGTAACAGCTCGGGTCAGGTTACCCTCTAGGAGGTCCTGTGAGTCTCTATAAATCAGGACCCCCTGATACCGAAACGCTTCGGTCTGCAAGTGGACTCCCTTGCCATTGATGACCAGGTGTGGATCAGGGGTAGATTCTGCGAATGGATAAAAGAATGATTGTTCCCAGTTGACCTTTAAACCTTACACTGAAGCGAACTCGAGGAGCATGGTCTCAATCGCTTGATGTACTTGCCCCACATATCTGAGATAAATCAATAGGTCATCAGCATACAAGGAGACAGCATAAATACCGTCCCCAAGCGGTATCCCCCAGTCAGCTTGCGTTGAATGAAGTGCCTCCACTAGCGGTTCGATAGCAAGTAGGAATAACAAGGGGGAGAGCAGACAGCCCTGTCTCGTACCTCGTTCCATGGGGACACTTCCCGAAACATATGGACCATTCTTGACCCTTGCTGTGGGACGCGTATAAAATAACTTAACCAGGTTCAGAAAGGCATCACACAGGTCATAGCGACGCAGTGCAGTGAACAGGAACTCCCACCCCAGGGTGTCCAAGGCCTTTTCAAGGTCCAACACCAGGCATCCAGCCTGCAGCCAGTCAATCCCTGAATAATCCGCCACGCGAAAGAATCAGCGCAGATTTAATGATGTACTGCATGCGAGCACGAAGCCATTTTGGTCCGCGTGTACCAAATGTGGCCACAGTGGGGCTAGCCTGCACGCCAGAATTTTCCTATAATCTGTGTTGAGTAGTGCTAGCGGGCGATAGGACACCAGGAGTTGCGTACTCCTGTGTGGCTTGGGCAGGGACACCAGCAGGGACTTGCCAAGAGTGCCCGGGAGAACGCAGACTCCAGCGCATTCTGGTACAGTGCAAGAAGGCACGGCGCCTAAACCTGTGGATAGGCTTTAGAATATTCAGCCGGGTACCCATCTGGCCCTGGAGCCCTGCCAGTTGCCAACGAGCCGATGGCCGCCCGCACTTCTGCCAGTGTGAGCGGTTTGCTCAACTCATCGCGTTGGTCTGTCGAAGGGGTGAGTAATGCAGCCATGACTGCCAGTGCTGCACAAGTTTGTGAGTGGTAAATGCTGGTGTAATGTCCGGTGAATGCACCATGTATGCCATACTGTGTAGTGAGTACTGTTCCCTCCACAGTCCTGATTCTCAGTATAGGCATTTGCGGGGTTTCCTGCCGGATCATGCGTGCCAACAACCTTCCCGCTCTTTCCACCACTGCATGCATGCGCGCTGCTTGTGATGCATAATTCAAGCAGAACAGGTGTTCCATCACCTCAGTGTGCTTAGCTCACTGCGCGTCGATGTCGTGTTGCGCACCAACACCTCGCCCTAGGTCAACTTCCATCTGTGTCAACGTGTCCTCAATACCCTTCACCTCTACACATAACTGTCTCCTAATGTTCCAGCTCAGCCCCATGCTGTGCCCTCTCACCACTGCCTTGCCCGCATCCCACAGGACACCCTCATCAGTAACAGATCCTGTATTCTGTTCGTAATACGTCTCTAATGCCGCATGCACTGCCTCTTGAAATGGGGGTCTTCCAGTGCCAAGGTCTGTTGTTGTCTCAGGCAAGTAATGTGACCACCCACCTCACCCTGTAGTGTCAGCATATGTGGATTATGGTCCGAATGTGTCTTGCCGAGATAATCCACCTTGGTGCATTGCGGAAGTAGCGGAGCACATGCAACAAAGTGGTCAAGGCAGACATGTAGTTTGTGGGGATGCGAGTAATGTGAGTATCTACACACCTGTGGGTGGAGGGCCCTCCATACATCCGGTAGTCCCCAGCTGTGCAGCCATTTCTCCACAAGCCTGGCGTCAGTTGTTGCAGTCGTCTGTGCGAGCGGTGGGAACGATCTTTCTAGGGTCGTGTCCGGAACCGCATTAAAATCCCATCCCAGAAGCCAGGGAATGTCACACCAGCGTGATAATAGGCCAGTCAGTGTCTGCCAGAAGGGGTCCTGTTCTACGTTTGGTGCATAAACGGAACCCAGTAGCACCTGCATTCCATTCAACTGACCTTTAACAAACACATACCTGCCATAAATGTGTCTTCAGATATGAAATGGGTACCTGGGCGTATCCAGATCAGTGCTCCTCTGACATATGGCGAGTAGTCCGTAGCAAAGACCTGCCCTCTCCACGAATCTCCGGCTGTGAGATGTGGGTCTCCTGAAGGAGTGCCACATGCGCTGCATGGCGCTTTAAGTATGCATACGTGCCATATCTACGGGCTGGTGTGTGAAGCCCCCTAACATTCCAGGTGACTATGTTTGTGGGAGGCATAGGGTGCGGCAACCACAATTCTTGTCAGGGTAAGGCATCAGCAAACCCCAAATTAATTTGTGCTTAAAAAGTACCTTAGATGATGATCCAAGCCCGCCGAACAAAAGTACCTTAAATCCGGGTTTGCGGAGCGTTGCATCAATATGCATCAAAAATGTATCACACACACTGCCATGGTCATTAGCAAATGTGCTTTCTACCTTAGCTACTTGAAGGACGGCATTTATGTCAACTGATCTATATGAAATGCATCATGTGATGTATGCGTTATACACGGTTTGTGATTTGTGGCAAATGTTTCAATAAACTCATTTTGACAGCAAAACAAAATGTATCACGCAGCCTATGCGATGCATCAGTTCTGAGATACTGCAAGGCTACGGTGAGAGGGTTTGTTGCATTGGTGTTGATGATCTCATCTATAGGGCTTGCGATACAAAGTCAGGCATCGAGGATGAGTTGCGTAGTTGGGCGATGCATTGGTTCCAAGGAGCTGTGTGTTCTTGCGATGTGGTCATATTCAAGGCTGCCTTCGACGATGGATGTGAGCACCTACACCAAGGACGCATTGTGCAGTGGCGGTTCCGAAAGTGATGTGGGCTTCAGCAGCTATACAGATCTTTGCGATGAGTCCAATCCATGCAACAGCAGTGATGCGTCGGTTCTGCTAGGGGTTGCGCCGCAGGGTCCAGGACTGGGGTGGCACCACTTGGCAGGTAGACTCACAGATGGCAGTGCCCAGGTACAGATGCAAGGTTGTTGGAAGTCTGATATGTTCCTGAGGTTTCAGATCAGGAGGCCGGACAACTAGCCCTTGGAGTCACACTAGGTTCTGGGTTCAAGAGATGCAGGTCCAGTCCTTCTCACTCAGGCAAGAGGATAGTAGGTAGCAAGTCAGCAAGCCAGGAGAACAGCAGAGTGCAGTCCATCAGAGTGGCAGTCCAGCAGAGTGGCAGTCCTTCAGCAGCACAGCAGTCATTCTTCCTGGCAGAGTATCAATCAATCAATCAATCACTTATTTGTCGAGTGCGCTAATCACCCGTGAGGGTCTCAAGGCGCTGAGCAGGGGTTGGGGGTGCAGCTACTGCTCGAACAGCCAGGTCTTGAGAAGTCTCCTGAAGAACAGCAGGTCCTGGGTCTGTTGCAGCTGTGTGGGGAGGGTATTCCATGTCTTGGCAGCGAGGTAAGAGAAGGACTTGCTGCCGGTGGAGGTCCTGTGGATACGTGGGATGGTGGCGAGGGCAAGGTCGGCGGAGCGAAGCTGGCGGTTCGGGGTGTAGAAGGTGAGACGCTTGTTGAGGTATGCTGGCCGGGTGTTGTGTAGTGCTTTGTGGGCGTGGGTGAGGAGCTTGAAGGTGATCCTCTTCTTGACTGGGAGCCAGTGGAGGTCTTTCAGGTGGGCAGTGATGTGGGTGTGGTGGGGATTGTCGAGGATGAGATGTGGGGAGGCGTTTTGTATGCGTTGGAGCCTCTTCTGGAGTTTGATCATGGTCCCTGCGTAGAGAGCATTGCCGTAGTCTAGTCTGCAGCTGACAAGGGCCTGTGTGACCGTCTTTCTTGTTCCAGTGGGGATCCATCTGTAGATCTTACGGAGCATGTGGAGGGTGTTGAAGCAGGAGGAGGAGACGGTGTTGACTTGCTGGGTCATGAAGAACGATGAGTCCAGGATGAACCCCAGGTTGTGTGCATGGTCGGTGGGTTTGGGTGCGGCTCCCAGGGCGGCCGGCCACCAAGAGTCTTCCCAGGCGAAGGACGTGGATCCGAGGATGAGGACCTTTGTCTTGTCTGTGTTGAGTTTCAGGCGGCTGATCTGCATCTAGCTGGCGACGTCTTTCATTCCTTCGTGGAGGTAGGTTTTGGCAGTGGCGGGGTTTTTGGTGAGTGAGAGGATCAGTTGAGTGTCGTCAGCGTAGGAGATCATGTTGAGGTTGTGCAGGCGGCGATGTTGGCGAGCGCTGCCATGTAGACTTTGAAAAGGGTGGCGATGAGGGATAATCCTTGGGGCACGCCGCATATGATCTTGGTGGCTTCGGAACGGAAAGGGTGATCCAGTCCAGGGCTTTGTTGCGCATTCTTGCGTCGTGTAGGAGTGTGCATAGGATGTAGTGGCAGACGGTGTTGAAGGCGGCCGAGAGGTCCAGGAGGATGAGGGTCGCAGTTTCACCACTGTCCAGCAGGGTCCTGATGTCGTCAGTGGCAGCGATGAGGGCGGTTTTGGTGCTGTGATTACTGGGGAATCCAGATTGGGAAGGGTCCAGGATGTTGTTCTCCTTGAGGAAGTGGGTTAGTTGCCTGTTGACGATCTTTTCGATGACTTTCACCAGGAACGGGAGAAGGGAGATGGGCCATAAGTTCTTGAGGTCTTTTGGGTTTTTTGAGTGGGGCGTTGATCTCGGCGTGCTTCCAGCTTTCCGGGAAGGTGGCAGTCTTTTTTTTTTATTATTCTTTTTATTAACTTTGCTCATGGTCACAAACAGAATACAGCCATCGGCAGAATGCATAGTGACTAATTCCCGTGCACGATACCCATACAATTCTACATAATAAACCAAGGACATGCTCAGAATGGACCCCCCTCCGCCCCACCCCGAACACCCCGAAACATCTTCCATGAACCCCACACCCTATGCCACTTTTTTGCACAGCCCCTGGCCTTGTATATGGTTTCTTCCGCCCTCTGACACCAATCCAAGTTCCTGAGCCATTGATCCCACTGCGGCGGCTCCCGCGCCCCCCAACAACTGGCAATGTTGCATTTCGCTACTCCGGCCGCCAACGCAAGCCATATTTCATGGTACCTGGACCAGTCAGTGGGGCCTTTAATCATGAGAAGAAGCCACTTGGGCTCCACCGGGACCTGCGAACCCACCACAATCGACATCGTCCGAGCCACCTTCGTCCAAAAGGGTAAAATGTACGGGCATGCCCAAAGGATATGATAGAATGACCCTTCCTCCTGGCATCCCCGCGCGCATAACGGGGACAAGCTCCTACCTCATGCGAAAAGGTGGGTACGCGGGTAATACACCCGATGTAGGATTTTTAGCTGCACAAGTCGGAATCTTACCCGAATAGCCACCTCGCGCGGGCTTTGCAAAGCATCCTGCCAGTCATCATTCTCGAGGCGGCTTATGTCTACCTCCCACCTCTCCCGCAGGGACTCCAACGGATCAGGCATATTGTTTATGAGTTTACGATAAATGGTAGCCGTGGGCCTACCTAAGATGGGATCCAACAAAAGCCTGTCCTCCATGGGAGAATACTCCGGGATAGAAACGTCCGGGCTCACCTGGGACCGCAGGGCAAGTCTAAGGCAAAGATAATGAAACCGCTGGGACTCGTGCATACGGAATTCTCGTTGGAGGTACTCAAAGGATCTGGGAGCCTCTCCTTTCCAGACATCCCCCAGGTATTCTATTCCAATCAACCTCCAGCCCTTGAAGCCCGCAAGTCCCTTAACCTCTAGCAAATAATCCCCCACCCACAAAGGGGACCTCCCAGTCAGTGCACCAGCCCACCCCAGGAAGCGATTCGCCTCCCGCCAGCACTGCAGCACCACCCTCGTATGCGAAGGCAGGGCTCCACGCCAACGGCGCGAGTATAGGAGTGGCTCGCAAGAGCCACCCGGCATTGCATACCTGTCGACCCGATAGGCAGGTTCTGAACTCGGCGCGTATACCCAATCGTTTACCACCTGCAGTTGGGAAGCCCAATAATATAATTGGACATCGTACACTCCTCATGTGAGTTTACGCATAGCTATCCTCGGCCTGCCACCGTCCCACAGCAGCGTGCGGATCAATCGAGATATGCGCCTGAACACTCCACTCGGGATTGGATACGTCGTATTCTGCAGGACGTACAGGAGCCGCGGCAAGGCCAGCATTTTGAACAGTGCAGCCCGTCCGGCAATAGTGAGAGGCAGGGACCGCCAGTGGGCCACATCAGAGGCAAGCCTCACCAAGTGCGGTTCAATGTTTTCCGCTAGGAATTCCGCGCTATCTCTGGTGACATAAATCCCCAAATACCGGAAGCCTTTAGTTTCCATCAATGCCGGGCATCGGAAGGTGGCAATCTTGAAGGAGCTGTTGATGATCTTCCAAAGTCGGGGTGCGATGATGCGGTTTGCTTTGTTGAAGATGTGGTGAGGGCAGGGGTCGGATGGTGAGCCGGAGTGGATGGTGTTCATGGTCTTGATGGTGATGTTGTCGTTAACGTGGGTCCAGGAGAGCAGGTGGTTGGTGAGGCTGGTGAGCGATGAGTGCAGTTTTGGCGGTTGTACGGAGGGTCTGGGTGTGGAAGCTGTCGTGGATGTCTGCGATCTTGCGGTGGAAGAAGGTGGCTATGGAGTCGCATAGGTCTTGTGACGGTGGGCTGTCGTTGAAGCTGGAGCTGGGGTTGGAGAGCTCCTTCACGATGTTGAAGAGCTCTTTGCTGTTGTGTGCGTTGTTGTTGATGCATTCTATGAAGGAGGTCCTTTTGGTGGCTCGGATGAGTTGGTGGTGCTTGCGGCTGGCGTTCTTTAGGGCTGCGTGGTTGTCTGGTGTCTTTTCGTGGCGCCACTTTTTCTCCAGTCTTCGGCAACTTTGCTTTGATTCCTGGAGGTCGGTGGTGAACTAGCTGGCCTTTCTGTCGGTGCATCTGTTGGAGGGTTTCTTGATCAGGGCGAAAGTGTTGGTGCAGTCGTCGATCCATTGCCTGAGTTTGCTGACGCTGTGTCGGTGTCAGTGGTATTTGTCAGTGGATCTCAGGCGAGAGTGGTGATGAGCTGGTCTTCCGTGGCCTTGTTCCAGCTGCAGTAGGGGATCCGTGGCGAGTGGTGGTGCGCGGTGAGTTTCTTGAAGGTGAAGAGGATGCAGCGGTGGTCGGTCCAGTGGAGTTCGGTGGTGTGGCTGAAGGTGACGTGGTTGCTGGCTGAGAGGATGGGGTCGAGCGTGTGTGGTGGTGTGGGTAGGGGTCGTGACGAGCTGTTTGAGTCCGAGGTTGGCGAGGTTATCGAGCAGAGCGACGGAGTTGCTTTCGTCGGCGTTCTCAAGGTGGAAATTCAGGTCTCCGAGGAGGATGTAGTCTGTGGACGCAAGAGCATGCGTGATGGCGATGTTAGAGATGGCGTTGATGAACTGTGGCCGGGGTCCAGGGGGTCTGTAAATGAGTGTACCTCTGGGGGTAGTGTTGGGGTCGGTATGGATCTGGAAGTGCAGGTGTTTGGCGGTGTTGCATGTGTCTGTCTGCAGGTCGAGACTCTGAGGGTATTCCTGTAGACGATGGCGATTCCTCCTCCTGGTCTGTCGGTGCGGTCCCTTCTGGTGATCTTGTATCCATCTGGGATGGCTATGGCAATGTCGGGTGCGGAGGAGGGGTTCATCCATGTCTCTGTTAGGAAGGCAACTTACGGCGAGGTTGAATCGAGTAGGTCCCAGAGTTCAACGGCATGCTTGTGAACAGAGCGGGTGTTAGTATGCATCTGAGGTGATTGTTTTCTGCTCTGGCGGGTGGGGTAGGACGTGCAGGTGTTTGGCAGCTGGTGAAGCTGCAGCTGTGGCAGGTGAAGGGTCCCTGGGTGAGTATCGGGCTAGCCTGGAAGCAGTTTGATGATCGGCCGGTGCGGAGTCAGTGGAGGAAGCTGGTGTCGTAGCGTCGTTGGGTGTCGTGGCTCTCGCGAGGGCCAGGGGTTCTGGTGCTGGGCGCGGTCCATGCACGGACGGGCGCAGACAGGCTTGCCTTAGGCGCGCCAGTAGTGCGCCAGCAGCACGCCAGCGGCGCGACCGCACAGCAGTCGGAATTTAAGTAGGGAAGGGGGGAGCGGTCGGGGGGCAGGAACGGGGCGGATTGAAGTGGGAAACTGAGTAACGCAGTGGCAGCGTTATGGGCTACCGGAGTGGGAAATCCAAGAAGGAGTCAAGAGTCAAAATTAAATAAAAGGAGCCAGGAGTAAATAAAGTACAATTTAAAGGAGCACAGAAAAAGTAAAATACAAAGGAATTAAAACGCGTCACCCAGCAGGGTGGGGTCTCGAACCCTGCCTGAGTTGGACCGTAGGGCAGAGCGCAGACGAGCGGAGCTGCAAGGAAAGAGGTGATCACTGACCGAGGGTCAGGGATCTAGCTTGCGCTCCCCGCAGCGGTCGTCATTTAAGTAGGGGAGGGGCGAGCGGCTGGGTGGGCAGGAGCGGGGTGGGTTACGGCGGGAAACTGACTAACGAAGTGGCAGCGTTATGGGCTACAGGAGTGGAAAATCCAAGAAGGAGCCAAGAGTCAAAATTAAATAAAAGGAGCCAGGAGTAAATAAAGTACAATTTAAAGGAGCACAGAAAAAGTAAAATACAAAGGAATTAAAACGCGTCACCCAGCAGGGAGGGTGTAATATTCATAAAATAAAAGATGAGTCCTTGGGTTGCTGCATCCAGATGTAGGTTTATTATCATTAATCAGGAATCAATGTACAGGATACAAGCAAGAATGCAATTCAGTAAAGGCCCAGGTTAAGATCCAGTTAGAGCTCAGTTAAGAGCCAGTTTAAAACCCAGTTAAGCCCCACCGGGAGCAGCTGCCCTGCTGCTCAGCCTCAGATCTAACTGGCAGTAGAATCAAACATACACAAATGGAACTCTTGGGTGACATCACAGATACAGGCTGAGGGGCTTAGAACAAACACAGAAGAAGGACAGAGAAAAAGGAAAAGCAGGATGTAACACATCTTCCTCCTTGACAGAAATAAGAGACAGATGTGAAACAGAACCTACAGCAGAGATGAAAGTAACACAACTTCACCTTTAAAAGAAATTAGAGACATACGGAAACGACAGAAAGAAGAAAAGTAAATGATAGAACAAACAGCACATAAAAGAAAACCCTCTTCCCCAAGTAAGTGAAAGAGGATAGAGATCAAATGGAAACATTTACAAAATATTCATAAATTTAACGACATTTTCAAATATAATACCATTTAGATGAAATAATCACCATGGCACAATATTCATAAATATAACGACATTTTCAAATATAATGCCATTTAGATGAAATAATCACCATGGCACAATGGATTAGCATTTTCAAATATAACACCATTTAGATGAAATGATCACCATTCCCCTCCCTTGGGAAAAATCCACTAAAACATTTCTGACTCAAGTTCCAAAACTTCTTAAAATATTGGAGAACACTGCTCCCAACACCTCGTCATCAATTGAAAATGAACACCTCTAAAACATTAGAGCACATACGTGGTTCATATATAAACAAAGAAGCACTAAGACTCCTCACATGAAAGCGAGCACAAACATAACTGAGCACACTATGGCTCTTTACCATTAAACTTGAAAAAAATGAAGCCCTAAGACTTCTCACCTGAAAGCGAGCATGAATATAACTGAGCACACTATGGCTCTTTACCTTTAAACTTGAAAAAATGAAGCCCTAAGACTTCTCACATGAAAGCGAGCAAGAATTTAACTGAGCACACTATGGCTCTTTACCTTTAAACTTGAAAGCTTGGAGAGCCTAAAAAAAAATGAGCACCGAATGTGGCTCCGACAATACATATCCAAATACTGGAGCAAACAATCTCCAGCTTTACCTTTTTAAAATGGAGCACCTCAAAAATGAGCACCGATTTGGCTCCGCACACAATTACATTAAATTAAATAAAATATCACAAAACACATCACCAATACATATCCAAACACAGAAGCAACCAATCTCCATAACCATGAAAACAAATGAGCACCTCAACGAAGGTTGAGCACCATTGTGGCTCAAAAGTACGCAATAATAAAATTCTTCAAACCCATCACACAAAAGTATAAGTAACAGCGCAAACATCACACTGCATAACTTAACAATATGCATAATGAAATACACAACTTTTTAAAACATAACAAACTAAAATAATAAAGGTAGTCACCGTCGTCTGATTTTTTTAAGAGAGCTACTCCTCTGATGTGTGGCACCAGGAAGACAAAAAGGAAAGTCAAGCTTGAAGAAGTCATAATGGCTTGCACAGCTCTGTCCACTTTGGGAAAATGAATACCTCCATTGTCGGGAGAAAGACACACACACACTCTGAGCAGCACATCGTTCCAGTTCAAGACGTAAAACTAATTCTTCCAACGCAGCGTTTCTGTGAGACTTTAATTTCATTTGAAATGCCACACTTTCTGCATTCCTATAAGGCACAAACTTAAATTTTGACATGCCGTACTTCTCGCACTCAAAACAGTGACGTAGGTATGAGTGACGAACACCCAATCGAGATATTTTAAAGTCAAGAAAGCCCAAGATGGGGGCACGCTGCCTCACGCTGCACCTGGTGGCTCTCGGCATCTGCGTGCACCAAACGTCAGGAAGGATCACCGGAGCAGTAGAAGACACATTCGTAACAGTGGCTGAAATGGAGCTCAGCACAGCATGAAGAGCACGAGTCGAGGAACCTTTACAAAGGTATGCGCGTGCAAAACTAGTCACGAGCTCCATTTGTTTTCAACCATGTAAATGTCGGTTGAGTAACAATGCAAACAGTGAGGACTCAGAGTTGCTCAACTAATAATAATGTCTCACCTGTTTTAGCTTACCGTTGCTAGAAAAATACCTCGGCTATGTGAATCAAGCACTGTTCACTTTCTATCAGTTATTCATAGTGAAAACACTGCACAAACATGTCCAAACAAATATCGCACGTCCTGTGTAAAATCGGCAGTTTGTCTTCTCCTTTTCTTTTAATTTAAAGTTGAGATAGGACTGATTTTCCAGCTGCAGGCACAGTTTTCTTTTTCCAGATATGTAAAACTCTCCAGAAAGTCGATTAAAGTACAAACACTTAAAGTAGAGTGCACAGACTTCAGGTAACCACACACCCTTTTAAATACGTGGCAGATCCAAGGTTAATCAAATCAAATCTCCTCCTTTTTTACGATGTGTGAGTCTCAAAATCAAGGTGCAAATTCCATGTAAAAGTAGATTTAAAAAAGCAGGTGACATCTAATGTTTAGGCGTACTTTAACATGTCCCCAACCCAACTTACTTCAGGCTGTCAGTTGTTGTAGACACCGGTGGGGCAATCAAGGGGTTGGACATGCAGTTCATTTAATTTCTTGTAGTTTCTCTTGTAAAATTCCTTTGATCACGCGTGGGTTCTTCCTTCAAATCGTCGCCAGTGAAATATTTATAAAATAAAAGATGAGTCCTTGGGTTGCTGCATCCAGATGTAGGTTTATTATCATTAATCAGGAATCAATGTACAGGATACAAGCAAGAATGCAATTCAGTAAAGGCCCAGGTTAAGATCCAGTTAGAGCTCAGTTAAGACCCAGTTTAAAACCCAGTTAAGCCCCAGTTAAGATCCAGTTAAAGCCCAGTTAAAACCCAGTTTAAAACCCAGTTAAGCCCCACCGGGAGCAGCTGCCCTGCTGCTCAGCCTCAGATCTAACTGGCAGTAGAATCAAACATACACAAAAGGAACTCTTGGGTGACATCACAGATACAGGCTCAGGGGCTTAGAACAAACACAGAAGAAGGACAGAGAAAAAGGAAAAGCAGGATGTAACAGAGGGGTCTCGAACCCTGCCTGAGTGGGACCGTAGGGCAGAGCGCTGACGAGCGGAGCTGGGCGGTAAGAGCTGATCACTGACCGAGGGTCCACAGTATCCACAGGTCCAGAAGTGTACTTAGGTGGCGGTGTCTAATGTCCAGTACTTATACCCGGTTGTTGATTTGAAGTGGGGAAGTGCTACTAGAGGTTTCCCTTTGAAGTTCCCAGGCATCCTGCCTACCCTGCACTGGCTCCAATCTAACTACAGAGGGTATGCAGCCCTATGTGTGGAGCCAGGACACAGCCTTTTAAGGTGTAAATGAGGCTTTGCCCAGCTCCTCCCTCCCATCATGGAAGTGATGGTTCATCCAGGCACAATTAAGCTCCCTATTCTGTGTGACTGTCTAGGAGGAATACACGAAGCCCAATTGTTAGCTGCTCCTAAATATGTGACCAAAGACAGGCTACTAGCACTAAGGGGCCGATTCTGATTCCGGCCGCAAAATGAACCGACCGAGATGGACCCGGACCGAATACCGACCGACACGGACCAGTGCCGTACGACCCGTGCAGTACGATGCAACGCGAGTGAATTAAAACCGACACGTACGGAATACAAGCCGTACGACCAAGCCGTAGGGAAAATAGTGATCCCGCCGGAAAACCGACGCGTTTTACACTGACCGACACAAACCCGGAATGAAACCGACCGACCCGTACCTGCGATGTCCGATCCGCGCAGTACGATGCAATGCGTGTAAAACCAGACCGACTCGCACGGAGACCAAGCCGCATGACCGACACGCACAGACAACCGGGCACACAAACAATAGAGACCACCGCGACCGAAGCGTACCAAACACAGAAGATAGGCAGCGCGAACGAGCCGGAGAAGCCTGCATGAGACAACAGCAGCGTCCGTTTCCGTCACATGAACGTCTCCTTCATGCCTACAAAACCCAAAGGAAAAAAGACAAAAAAAGGACCAAACAAGCAATGACAAAGCCAATAAATACCAGAGAAAAAAACATTGGACAAAGACACACCCACAACTCCAACTATATAAAGGACTACAATCACTACCATCATCCCTTGCAAACAGGAGACACAGCCAGCAGCAAACACCATTACCCAGCAACCACAGATACACTCACAACTCACCAATCACACAACTCACACACCATCAGCACCTCATACAAAATCACACACACATACACCCAGCAAAACCAACACCAAACCACCCTCACTTGCACCCTCACACACACATCCCTCACCACCACCACCCTTCACCATGCCCCCAAAGAAGAATCCAAAGTTCACAGATAGTGAGTTAGAAGTGCTGGTAGACGAGATCATCAGAGTAGGGACACGTTTGTTTGGTACATTGGTCCAAAGGACCCCCATCTCACAGAAAACCAAGATGCGGGCGAGGATTGTGGACAAGGTAAACGCTCAAGCACCAGCAAGGCGCACAAAGGACGATATCCAGAACAGGTGGTATGATGTGCGCAGGAGGGCCAAGAAACTCATCAAAAAAGATCACGCCCTGAGTTAGTGCACTCCTACCACCAGAGAGCGTCCATGGCCTAACAGACATCCCAGAGCCTGGTGAGTACACAAACAACATACCCAAGATTGTGTGGCAAGGGGACAGTGAAACCATGCACCGCAAGCAAAGCTACAGTAACCAATAGATAATCATCCCAAGATGTGTATGCCAGTCAGACAAACACAATACCTGCCATCTCATAGTGACTGGGAACTGTGTCATGACATGCACCAACCTACAAACAAATAGAGCAAGCCAGTGGCACAAAGCCAAATAGACCCTGCCAGACAGTTTGCCAACACAAACACACCACCTCATAGTGCAGCTGACTGTCAGGAAGGAATGGTGGGGATGCAGGTGAAGTGAGTGTATCCAAAAGCATGATGGGGCCTTTAGTCACAGATAATGCTCCCCCTCCGGATTGGCCCATCAAGACCTCTCTGAAACATGCCCACATCACAGGGAGTGGGAAATGACTGACAAGATGGCTGACACTAGGTCCTGCTGTGGGGAGCACAAGGCCCTGCTCGGGGTTGTGTGCAAATCAGAAGCAGGACACCACTGACTGACATCCTGAAAAACAACTTGCACGCCCTACAATGGAAGCACGTTTCATGATGGGAAGGAGGACTGACAGCCCTGACCATACTTACCAGCATGTGGAGACACCCCCTGTCAACACAAACTCCACACAACTCACCAGGTACAATGCATTGACACACACCTCATTGAAATATCAGCAAAATATACCCCATACTGTGTGCTGCTGTGTGAAGCACAGGGGCTCACTTTGGACTTGTAGCCAAACAAACACCAGGATTTCACAGTCAGCCATCTTGCCATTGCTGTCACACCCCCTCACAGGGAAGCAGAGTCAAGATGGAGGAAGTATGGGCATGCTGGGAAGGAGGTGTAGCCAAGAGTATGATGGGAGTCGCAGTCACAAACAATCTACACCCACCCACATGGCCCAGCAAGATTAAACTGAACCATACTCGCCTCACAGGGAGGGGGAAGGGACTGCCAAGATGTCTGACACTGGGCTTTGTCGTGGGGAGCACAAGGCCATGCTGGGAAATGGCCAACAATAAACACCAGGACTACACAGTCAGCCATCTTGCCATTGCTGTCACACCCCCTCACAGGGAAGCAGAGTCAAGAGGGAGGAAGTATGGGCATGCTGGGAAGGGGGTGTAGCCAAGAGTATGATTGGAGTCGCAGTCACAGACAATCTACACCCACACATATGGCCCAGCTAGATCAAACTGAACCATACTCGCCTCATAGGAAGTGGGAAGGGACTGCCAAGATGTCTGACACTGGGCTCTGTCGTGGGGAGCACAAGGCCATGCTGGGAAATGGCCAACAACAATATCAAACTCTGTCCGTGACAAGCTGGGAAAAAGCAATGTACAGGCAGGCATCTGTTCAAAAAGTAGAAAATGTCATGTTTGTGAACCATCTATGCATGTAGAAACATAACTCACATTGTGTGTCTCTTCCAAACATAGGTGGTGCTGGGCACCCAGCACCAAATGATGAGGATACCCAGTCCGAGACTCTGGCGGACACTGAGCTCTCTGGTCTGACTCTCTCTCTGTCCTCTTCGGATGACGACGACCAACCTGGCCCCTCTGGTGTGAGCCATCATGCAGCACCATCAGCATCAACATCTGCAGCCCCAGTTCCCATGAATCCAGCATCTGGACACCGACAGGGCACCCCCGCCAACACGGACAGACCAAGGCCAATCAACACCCACAGCACAGGGACACAGGACCCCCCGGAAGCTACAGCAAACACCACCAGCAACACCACCCAAGGGGTCCCAGTGTCACCTGTGCGCCCCGCCGCTGGTCCTGCCCGTGTGGATAGGAGTGCTGGGAAGGGTGGGAGGCACAGGGTGCGCCTTGCAGAGGGGTCTGGACTGCATGATGACCCCCACGTGGCACGCATCTTAGATGCGCATCAGGATAGCACCGGAGGATTTGGCCAGGTAGTGGGGATCCTCAAGGACATGCAACACGAGCAGGTCGCCCACCATGCCCGCATGGAGGCCAAGTAAAATGACATTACTGCGGTGCATCGGGACATACTCCAATGCGTCCGCCAGATCAACACCAACCTGTCCACACCTCCCTGTGTGGCCACAACATCTGTCGCAACACCATCTGCCAGCGCCACAGGGAGGGAGGAGGACTCTGGCGGAGAGTCCCCTGCACCGCAGAGGCCTGCACATGAGGATCCCCCCCCGGAAGAAGAGGGGTCGTACGAAGAAGGACATGTGAGAGGCAGATGTCCCAGCACATCCCCCAGGGCCTCTAAACCTGTTCTGGACAATGTCCTTTGTGCGCAACCCGTTCACCTTGTTCAATCGCACACAACTCGCCCACATGACATGGAGGGTTCATGTTGGGTCAATGTAGCAGATGACTGTGGACTTTACTCTGGACATTTCATCTACCAGCACTTCCAACTCTAATGTGAACTTTGGATTCCCAAACCAATGTAAAGCACCCACCATCCTGTGCACTTCCCTCACACGTTTGAAAATAAACTCACCAGTACACCATACTTGCCTCTGTTGTGATTCACAACACAGTGCATGCCAAATACTGCAACAATGTGACCAACGTAAGGTGAGTCATGGTGATGTGACACATGTGAGGGGAACACACCACTATGGCAACACAACACATACTCACCATGGCCATGTTACTCATCACACCCAATGATGTTGACCTGAAACACATTGGCATGCACAGACACAACACCAACCCCAGTCAGAGGTAACAAGTCCACAGGTGAGGTAAGCAGATGTCACTCAGATGTGGGAAGACAGACAACGCGTAGCACAGGTTCATTACACATCAGCAACACGTTTATTCCACAGTAGTTGCACGGTAATTCTAGGTAACAGTGGACACACACTCACAATGTGTTGGAGAATGGAAGTCCAGGGATGTGTGGTACATCAGTTGATGGGAATTGTCAACTTCCACACTGGTGTTGGCTTCTGGGTGTTGGGGGTCAGTGGTGACCAAACAACAGGCAAAGTACCCTGGGAAGGACAGACACAAGACACATGCAAAAGCACAGAAGAACAGGAGAGAACTGCAATACACATGCACAAAACATGTTGCAAGACACCTACACAAAAACAAGTTAGCAGTACTACCCTATTGTGGAGTACACACCACCTGAATGGACACATCACTGCACGCATCCAGTCAAGTGGCACACAGACACACTCAGACAGCAACAGAGCTGCCACAACACATTCCAGGCTACCTCCATACATTCACATAACATCCCTTGAAACTCACATTCAGGTGAAGAAGTTGTTGATGAGCTGTGAACGGACGTCACCCTCATCCTCATCATCACTGGCATCTTGGCCCAGGCCGGGATCCTCCACAGGTGCCAGAGGTTGGTCATCGTCATCCTGGATGAGAGGCACCTCCTTCCGCACTGCCATGTTGTGTAGCATGCAGCATACAAGGATTATTTTGCACACCTTTACAGGCTCATATGGGAGAGCTCCTCCGGTCTTGTCCAGGCAGCGAAAGCAGCTTTTCATGAGGCCGAATGTCCGCTCAATCACCCTCCTGCTCCGACCATGTGCCTCATTGTAGCGCAGCTCGGCTGGTGTCACAGGGTTCCTGAGGGGTGTCAGCAACCACGGCATGTTGGGGTATCCGGAGTCACCTGCACACACAAAAATGAACAAGTAACTGAGTGTTGTAGGAGTGCGGAATACAACATTGACAAACACACACAATGAGAAACAGTCAGTACACACCGACAAACCAGGCATGCTGAGCTGGCATCTGTGACATCAGCGTTGCAATGCGACTACTCCTCATAATGTAGGCATCGTGCGCAGAACCAGGGAACCGTGCACACACATGTGTGATTGACATGTCAGCAAGACATACCACCAAAGCATTGATGGATTGGTAGTGTTTCCTGTTATGGTATGCCTGCTCATGTGCCTGTGGTGGTATCAAGGCCACATGTGTCCCATCAATAGATCCGATGACGTTCGGCATCCTCCCCAGTGTATAAAAGGCATCCTTTATTTCAGGGAGTTCAGCTGGACTCGGGAACTTGATATACAGGTCTAAGAAATGCAACATCCCCTCCAAGAGATTGCGTAGCACCCGACTAAACATCGTTTGTGACATCCCACCAGCAGTAGCCACAGTGTACTGGAAGGTACCAGTAGCAAAGAAGTGCAGGGCTGCCATCACCTTCATCTCTGGGGTCAGAGCTGTAGGGTATGTCCGGCCAGGTAGCAGATGTGGCACCAACTGCTCCACCAACTCCTCAATCAGTGGCCTGGTGAAGTGGTACCGTCGGATGTAGTCGTGTTCTTGCATGGCTTGAAGGTCTGGGAACAGTCGATGGACAGCTGGTGCCCTGCAGAACAGAGATGAACAAAGGAAGGATGTCGGTTCATCCACCCATGTGGCCATGACCAGGCTCAATATCACATGATACATCATGACATTACACAATGTACTGAGGTGTGTGCTGTTGGGCATGGACACACGTCACCTACATGACCACTATCTCACATCCCAGTTCCACATATCCACATGAGTCCTATGTAGTGCAATGGCCAATCATCTGGTTGAGTCACCCAACCTATGTACTGCTGCAACGTTCCAAACACACACCACAGTGACAAGTGAGGCCTGATGTCTCCCAGGCATCACAGATCTTTGCCATGCAGAAACCCAGGGTCCCGGTATTGCCAAAAGCAATGGACATGGCATAGCACGTACACACCACAAGGCAAGCGTAAGTACCACAGGTAGTTGCCACTGTTCCTGCCGGCCCTACATGTACGTCTCTTAGACACACACCCCATCAAGGTTGATGCATATACCACATGGATGTGAAGACTGTCACCCATTGGGCATATTTGATCAGACACATCTGAGACACAACATGCACACAGACTGTGGGTGCACATCAGTATTGTGGCTACAGGTCTCACTGTGACGTACATGCCATCACCCCCAGGACTCAGGGTGTATGTGACATGTCCTAAACATATCCAACCTGAAACTGTGTCCGTGACTCATGCCCATTACTGTACAATTGCACATCACAGTGGTAATGTGCACAACACACAAAGGATTCTGCCCCCATGTATACATGCACAGCCTGGGAGTGGCTGCACAAAGTGATACCCAACAAACCATATGTGGCCCCCCCAACCACCCAGAGAATGCAGCCTTACATGCCATGGGACACTGTGTGCTTAATGCTGTAGTGTGGTAGGTGTGCACAGGTGTCCCTGACCAGTAAATGTGTGTTGCATCCATATAAAAGTCACACCAATGAGGTCCGACGCGGGTGACAATGCGTACGCATTGCACGGTTCATGACCGAGCCGTGCGTACGCTTTGCCATTGCCTGCAATGAGGTCCGACGCGGGTGGCAATGCATACGCATTGCACGGTTCATGACCGAGCCGTGCGTACACTTTGTCATTGAATGCAATGAGGTCCGACGTGGGTGACAATGCGTACGCATTGCACGGTTCATGACCGAGCAGTGCGTACGCTTTGCCATTGCCTGCAATGAGGTCCGACGTGGGTGACTATCATGCATACGCGTCGGACAGGCATGGTCCGAGACAGGCGTACGCCTTGGCCATTGAATCATATGGAGACGGGTACATGTGCATATTCAAAATAAGCGTTGTACAGTCAGTTGAACGAGCCGGGCGCACCCATTGGCTCCGGACTGTCATGGAGACGGATGCGGATTCAAAACTTGTACAAGTTGTGCACTGGAAATTCAGTTGGATGCCTACAACAATGTTGCAATTTCAAGTGTTCCATGAAGGTGAAGATTTGAACGATGCGGAAGGCGTGTATGAGTCGTACATTTAAATGGATTGGCCAGATTGATAGAATGCAACCGTGTTGGACCTATCACTTGGGACACATGGCACATATTCTGCCTCTGCAGCACAGATATAAGGCTGGCTGGCCCCCAGGGAGCTCACTTGCCTGCACTACATGCTACTGGACCACATCCCTGCTACCACTGCTGCTGTCTCTGCATCCTCTGGCTCCTGCTATGGCACGTACTCTGGAGAGGGCCCCAGCCTTCACTGAGGAGGAGAACCAGGCCCTGCTGGACGGGCTCCTTCCACAGTACATCAAGCTGTATGGGAAACCAGAGGAGCAGGTGAGTGTGCAGTCCACTGCCTTCCTAATTATGCATGTTGTCTGACTAGCAGTACTAGCAGTGTGTACACCAGTGGCAAGCATTCTCACCGACTACTTTCATCCCCCAAAGTGTGTAGGTACATGTAATGAATAGCTTTCCTGCTGCTAAAGTGCATTAGTGCAAGTTTAAACTATCCAGGCATTGTTAACATGTCAGACATGCAGGTGATTTTTCCTTCCCCATGGTTGCACTACCTGTGTAATTAATTTCCCTTTGTGATGATGACATGTTTATCCAAATGTGTGCTGCACAAATCTGGGGCATGTGTGTTAATGTACTTTTCACTTTGTCATTCTCACAGGTTGATGCCCACCAGAAGCAGGAGATCTGGCTGACCATCGCCTGGGCTGTTCGTTCGGTGGGGGTCTACAAGCGACGGATCCACAACTGCCAGAAGAGGTGGCAGGACCTTCGGGGACGGACCCGGAGGATAGCTAGAGTCCAGCTGAAGCTGTCACCTCCACGCAGGAGGGGCGGACACTGGACACTGACTCCCCACATGCTCCGGATACTGGCAGTGGTCTTCCCGGACCTGGATAGGCAGCTGAAGGCCAGACAGCAGCAGGAAGCGGGTAAGTCCATGCCTGATCTGTATACTGTGAATGGCATGCTAATAGCAGTCTTTTGGCCTGTTCACACTTCCACATTACGTAGGTCTTGTAGTCCAATACTCAGGTCCCTCAATTGTGTGATGCACCCTCCTCATCTATTCCACAGGTGTGGCCCCTACAGTCTGTTGCTTGTGGCACTAGGGCACTGTGTCCCTGCTCTCAGCTATGCTTCAGCTACCGGTCAGCATCTGTTCCTGTGACTCTGTTGTGTGTTTCATGGGTGGGTCAATTGTTTACACAATGCCTGAGATCTGACATGTGACCTGTGTGTGCCCTTGAGATGTGTTCCAATTGCTGGTCTGACTTGCAACATGTGGCTGGAGTATTCCAAACAAACCCTTGCAGCAGGGGACTCCAATTTTTGGGCCTCAGGAGTATGTATATCAAGTATGCCACACTTGCATAGCCACCTGACTACTGTCCAGGGCCAAACACTGTTTCACGGAGACCTGGCCATTCATGCCTCCTCAAGGGCATTTAGAAACACTCTGTAATCCCACTCCTGTGTATGAAATTGCAGGTTGTGCTTAGTGACATGTGCCCTCAGGTGTCTGTGTCATTAGGGTGTGGCTTGTTGTTACGTACAACTGGGGTGTCCATGATTCAGAGGGTCAGCATGACATCTGAGATGTGACTGTGAGAGACAAGACCTGTGTGAGATATAGGTGTGTGATCATCTGACAGTGCACAATGGTGTATGCAACTGTGTCCTTCATGCAGCTGGGTTACATGCATGGCAGACTGTGATGTATTAATGTACAGGGATTTGTGTTTGCAGAAACTCATATGTATGATTTGCATGATGTGGGGTCTTCTGGGTCCTGCATATGTTGTTTGCATGGGATGGGCAAGTGTGCCGGTCATCTGCAGAGTTAGCTTTACCCCTGAGCTAGGATTGTGAGTCAGTGCATATTGTTGTTGTCTGGATGCCCTGCCCCTGTGACAGGTGACAGTGTTGACTGACTTTCAGGGCATCACAGTGCCATGGCATTTAACTTGCTATGAGTGATCCTGCATTGTTTTCAAGTGTGCACCATGCACCCCACTGTGGCATTGCCCATCAGGACATTAGAACATCATAGTGTGTGTTGCTGGCATGCATCACAAGCATGTGAGTCTCTGCCCATCCCTTCATCCGGACACCTGTACTGAGTCAGTAGCAAGAGATTCACTTGCATGTACAACTAATGTGTGGGTGGTGCATGTTGGCACATTGGGGTGTTAGCATCCAACATGCAACAGACATATATGTGAAAGTCAAGGAGGGAAATGTGTGCCATGGTTGATGTTGAGAATGACAATTGTCTTATTCTAAACAGTGTATGCACTTTGAGCTGTGTTCAGCTGATGATGCCAGGGCTTGCCCTGTGATGTGATGTACTCACTGTGGTGTGTGCAGTCGGTGCAGGTGACTGATGTTGTTCTCTTACTTCCTATTCCTATCCAAATACATCCACGGCCACAGGAGGGGACAGCTCCATGGATCAGGAGGAGCCACAGAGCCTTACAGGGACAGAAGGAGAGGAGTCGGGTGGACCCAGTGGCACGGAGGGTGAGTGGAGCAACACAGAGGAGTTGTCAGTACCATCCCCTCCAGCTGAGGGCCACAGCAGCTCTGAGGATGACTCCCGTGTGGAGGCGAGTGTCAGCAGCCACCAAACCCCAGCTAGTGAGGCTATCCCTGCCACCACCACCACCACCCTCTCTTCGGCTCCCATCCCAGAGGTCCCTGTGGGGTCCCGTGTTTGTGAGCATGTCTCCTTTGTGCCAGGCACCACACCCCCTGCCCCTGTGTCCCCTGCTGCCCTGAGTGAGGAGTCTGTGGACTTACTCAGACAGATACATATAGGGCAGGCGTCGATGCTGAAGGTCCTCCATGCACACACAGGTCTATTGACACAACTGGTGTCATTCATGGAGGGCATTTCCTCGGGCATGTCTGTCCTACAGAGGACCAATCAGTCCGTGGCCTCCTCCCGGACGGCAGCAGTGTCCCTCCTCCAACAGTCCCGCACCCCTCCTACCCCACCCACGATTCCTACAAGCCTACCTGTCCCAAGCACACAAACACACAAACCAAGGTCTAGACGTGCACACCAAGCAAGCGCAGGGGACTGATACCACACTCAAAGGGGCTGGTTTGCAGACACACACACAGTCATCCACAACCACTCCGCAGTCCTCCGAGACCTCTCTCTCCCAGCCCCCTTCCCTTGCATCACCTGCAACCCTATCTCCCCAGAAGCTCATCCTCGGTGACCTTGGCCTCTTCCCCACCGACCCAGCAGATCCTGATTACAAGGGGAAGAGGAAGTCCCCATACACAGAGGGGAGTGCCCCTCACACCCAGACACCCTTCCCCAGGCGCAGTCAGACAGAGACCCCCACCGCAAGTTCCCCCGGCGCCAGAAGAGCAAGACCCCCCGCCACCACGCAGTTCCAAGGAAAAGTCTCCATCCTCCATCCCCAGGCCACCACTCCAGAGGTTTCCCCGCCACTCCCTGCCCCGGGTTCCCCCACCCACAGATACACCATCCCCAAAATGCTAAGGCCATCCCCCCCCTAGCACTTGCTCCTCCACACCTGGTCAGACAGTTAGTGCCACTGATGTGGGGACCGTGTCCCCCCTGCCCTGCCGACCTCACCTGCCCCCCATTCCGCTCCCATGGATGTAGGCACTGCATTGGAGTCCACGACCACCCCGTCTGACTTGGGCACTGCAGTGGTGACCCAATCCACTCCATCTGACCTGCCCACTGGAGTTGTGCCGGCACCCACCTCATCTGACTTGTGCCCCACAGTTGTGACAGCACCCACCACTTCTGTCAGCTCCACTGCAGTTGCAAGTGTCTCGCCTGCATCCACCACCTCTTCACTGCCTCCTTCTGCTGCGCTCTGATCCTGTCCCTGCGGTGCCTGGCCAGCCCCCATGTATGCCCCTCCGAGGGGATGACCGCGGTCCTTAGCAGTGCAGGCAAGCAAGGTGTGACAGTTGTCACTCTACTTCACTCCTTGGCATTTGGACATGGACTGGTCATTGGCCTTTTGTTTGAACAGACGTTTAACTTTTAATATGCTGAATAAAGCTTTTTTCTTTATCCCTGTGAACTAGATTTAGCTGTACATTATGTTGATGATGTTTAACATGCCCTTGCACCTGTGATGCTTTGTTTACAATGTTGAATACTGATGTGTTGCGGTGAGGTACTCCCTGTGGTTCATGAGATATGTATCCTATTCTTTTGGGTATCCATGTCATCCTTTGCAGCTACCTGGGTGTGTCAGTATCAACTATTTGTGGACATCTCTGTGAACATTTCATTTGCATGGGCACATCTCTGGCTTGCACCCCTGCACATATGATGTGCTTCCCATTGTCAAATTTGTCACTTCCATAGACTTTGTGCTCATCAACCCTGGACCTACAGGTGTGGGCATCATTGGTATAGGAGCAACTGGGTCCTCTGTGCAACTTTCTAGACATATGTTTTGGGTATGTGCAGATGACTTAGGGGAGACTCACGTACCCAGGCTGTTGTGACCAGAGCCTTCATTTTGTGGTAACTGATGGCTGACTGCCCAAGTGTTCTGCTGACATGAGTGAGATGTGCGGTGAATATGTTTGGCACAGGTGGGCTTCCACAGGAGTTGGGTCCCCTCAAGTAAGTGTGTTGTCCAGTGACATGGCCTGGGCCCATGGTGTGTGTTGTAGGAGCATGTGTGTGTGTCCACATCCCTGTTCATACACAGACAATGTTCCCTTGATATGTTCCTGTTGTTGATGCTTGCTGAGTGGTACTGGGTTCATCCCACTACTTTTCCAATGGGCTACCAGATGTGTGGGTGCATGACACACTACTTTTAATTGGTGTATCATCATTGGGATTTGTCAGTTTTGAGTGGTGATGATGTTGTCAGACATAGATGGGACACAGTCAGGGTTTCTCAAGGCACCTGTTTATTTGCTAAATCATGTAGTTGTCCCTAGCTGGTACCTTTCAGTGATTGAGACATTTGTATGTGTGTGTGACTGCTCCCACTTGTCGGGTTCATGGCTGCGATGCTGGCAGGTGTCAGCATGTGTGCCTTGTGGTTCTCCTTGGCTTCTGTATTGTCCTGGGACTGTGGCAGGGATTCTGAAGGTTAAGTGAGCTTTGAGGTCATGGCCATGTACCGCGTACTGTACAGTATGTCTGTCATTCCCCAGGGTTGTAAACTGTCCTTGTGTGATGTGTCTGTGCACCTTAGTTCCTCCCAACAATCCTGTGTTTGTCATGGGTGCATGTGGAGTGTCACCTGTCCATGTGGGCTTCACAGATACACATTGTTGCAGTTCACGGTGTGTGGTATTGAGGGTGGACTGATGTAAATGTTTGCATGGATGGTCCCCTAGCTCCCGTTTGTCCATGGGTGAGGGGCCATGCTGAGTGATTTGTGTTTGTGTATGTGTGATGTACGTTTGTGGCACAGGATACATGTCTGGGCTTCCCAGTTTGTTCAGCCCCCCTCATGTGTTGTGTAGTTGCCTGGGGATACTGTGACACACACACATGCTGTGTCAGGTGTGCAGTGTGAGGTTGCCTGTTTGGGTTTGTGCATCTACACCAGTGCATTGGTATTGCTGTTGTGGGCCTTTGTCTGGATGCTGTTTCTGTGATTTTGCCTGCTGTCCCTGTGAGTCATATCACATCATTGTGCACATTCATCCTTGTTGTTAGGTGCCATTGCTGGCATGGAATGTGAGTTTGTGAGCTGACACCTACAGTCTACACATGTTGTTTTGATTAGTGTGTCTATTTTCGAGATGTGTGTATGCTTTGTGATGGTCACTTCTGCTCTTGTGTCATTGTACACTGTATGCATTGTCAGCCCCCATGTGTGGTGCTTGTCTGAACATGGCAGAGAGTGTGTTATGTTTTCACAGCACTGTTAGCCTCACCACATCTCTGTGGGAATGGGACACAACCACTAGTTTGCCCCAGAAGTGTTTAATGTGTTGGGAGCAGGGATCATACATGCTGTTTGTTATTTGCAGCTTTGACCATGATGACTCTTACCTTTTGGTCACTGTGATGAGGGGGATTTAGTCCCCATCACCACAATGCTCAACATCTGCTGCATTTTGGAAGCCCCCACTTAACTTCTGTTCTACACAGCGAGGGGATGTTCTTTTTACATTGCCACAGTGCTATAGTGATGCTTGCCTTGTGTATGTCACACTCATGTGTTGGTCATACATGTGCTGTTAGTTACATTGTATGTTCGAAGTCATAATCACTGTTGTGGGCATTTGTCACAGACTACACACTGTTGTCATGATGTTAGGGGGGATGTATTTTGCTGACATAACTGATGTTGGAGTATGCTGGATGTGTGGCGCATCACCCATCCTATTGCTGGGGGTGGCAGAAGTGATGGGCAACAGGTCCCCTATGGGTCTGGGTGGCAGGGGTGATGGGCAACATAAGCCCTATGGCTGGGGGTGGCAGGGGTGATGGGCAACATGAGCCCTATGGCTGGGGGTGGCAGTAGTGATGGGCAACATAAGCCCTATGGCTGGGGGTGGCAGTAGTGATGGGCAACAGGTCCCCTATGGGCGTGGGTGGCAGGGGTGATGGGAAACAGGTCCCCTATGGGTGTGGGTGGCAGGGGTGATGGGCAACATAAGCCCTATGGCTGGGGGTGGCAGTAATGATGGGCAACATAGGCCCTATGGCTGGGGGTGGCAGTAGTGATGGGCAACATAAGCCCTATGGCTGGGGGTGGCAGTAGTGATGGGCAACATAAGCCCTATGGGTGTGGGTGGCAGGGGTGATGGGCAACAGGTCCCCTATGGGTGTGGGTGGCAGGGGTGATGGGCAACATTAGCCCTATGGCTGGGGGTGGCAGGGGTGATGGGCAACATGAGCTCTATCGGTGGGGGTGGCAGTAGTGATGGGCAACATACGCCCTATGGCTGGGGGTGGCAGTAGTGATGGGCAACATAAGCCCTATGGCTGGGGGTGGCAGTAGTGATGGACAACAGGTCCCCTATGGGTGTGGGTGGCAGGGGTGATGGGCAACATAAGCCCTATGACTGGGGGTGGCAGGGGTGATGGGCAACATGAGCCCTATGGCTGGGGGTGGCAGTAGTGATCAGCAACATAAGCCCTATGGCTGGGGTTGGCAGTAGTGATGGGCAACAGGTCCCCTATGGGTGTGGGTGGCAGGGAGGATGACAACATAAGCCCTATGGCTGGGGGTGGCAGTAATGATGGGCAACATAAGCCCTATGGCTGGGGGTGGCAGTAGTGATGGGCAACATAAGCCCTATGGCTGGTGGTGGCAGTAGTGATGGGCAACAGGTCCCCTATGGGTGTGGGTGGCAGGGGTGATGGGCAACATAAGCACTATGGCTGGGGGTGGCAGGGGTGATGGGCAACATGAGCCCTATGGCTGGGGGTGGCAGTAGTGATGGGCAACAGGTCCCCTATGGATGGGGGTGTTAGTGGTGCTGGCCATGCAACCCCTATGGTGGGCTGTTGTTAGTGGCTAGGATGTGGATCCCCTGTGTGTGTGTGCCATTTTGCAGGAACGTGTCGTTTGTTTGTGTGGTAGGTGTCTGACTTACTGCCTGCGCCGTCGGCGTCGGTTCCTGATCCGGTCATAAATGTAGAGTACTCGTATGACCTGCGCGATGGGATTCATGATGTGTTCGTGTCGTACACGCTGCTTGTTGCTCCGTCTCGAACCCGCTGCAAGCTGGTCCATCTCGTATCCGTGTATTGAGTTGTGGCGCGAATCGTAGCTGATAGGCTTGTTTTCCGGATGCTGTGACATCCCGTACGTGGTGACCCGTCCGGCGCGTAGGAAGTATGCATCGTACTTGTCATGCCGGAAACTGCTATGGATACTGCTTCCGGGCAACTCGGTTCAGTGTTAGGAGTTACGGCTCGGACGGAGAATAGAGCTTAAATCACAGCCTACGTGTCGGTCGTGTTTTTGGCAGTTATGCGCATCGTACTTACTCTACAGGACGGACCGGCTACGGGTACGTGTCGGTCGCACGGTATGGCTAAGGACAGCTGTCCGACCCAGTATCGGAATCGGCCCCTGAATGTAGGTCTGGGTGGTGAACTCCGCTCCGTTCACTTAGTTTGCAGAGTTTTTTGCACTCCACGCTCCGCGGAGCATGCTGAGGTCCGAAAAACTTTGCTCCGCATAGAGGGTAAGATTTTTTCCCTCCTTCGTGCTTGCCAATGGTAAGTCCCAGTGAGTTTTTTCAACGCTGTCGGTCGTGGATGATCGCTACCGCTCCTGTTGAGAGAACTTCCATTCACGTTGAGGAAGCTGCAGCTCGAGTAGAACTTTACTTGAGTGGCAGAAAGAAGCAGCACCCTCTTGTGCTGCACAGAATACCGCTCGCACTGATTTTATAGTGCGGGACAAATACCTGGTGCTGAAAATCAGGGTGAACGGCACGAGATAATGCACTCTGCTGCTTGTAGAACTCCACGGAGCTTGGCAGAGTTTTTTTGTCACTCTGCCCAGGCTTAACTAAATGGCTCAAGTAGGAAAATGCCAACTTTCTAGAAGTGGCATTTTCAGAATTGCAAATTAAAATCCAACTCCACCATAAGTTAGGATTTTAAATTGTGATCCTAGAGACACCAAATATGAAATTTCACTTATGAAAATGTAATAAGACAAATCCAATGTTATCCTATGGGAAAGATAGCCTCGCAGTAGTGAAAAATTGATTTAATAGTTGTTCACTACCAGGACAACTAAAACCTAAATGTACATGGCCAACATATTAAATACATTGCACCCTGCTATCTCGACTGCCCAGGGCCTGGCCTGGGGTGACATATGTATTAAAAAGAAATATTTGGACCTGGCAAAAGTTTATTTTTAACATTAATGGGTAGTGGGGAGTAGGACTAAAAACCCACAATCAGAACAAAAAACTCAAATACTATCAAGAATGTTCTGTTGCTGACTTGTATTTTTGGCAATATTGAAAATCATTCAAAATTTCAAACAAGCTGTCATACATATCATTATATTAACTCAGACAACATCATAGAACATGATTGATATGAAAAAATCATATACAAGTCCAGTAAAATTATTTCAAATGATATAAAAATGTTAGCGTAGATACTCTGGGCATCATTAGGATGGCACGGAAAATGGGAAGGCCCGCCATATGTGCGGCGGTCCCGTGGGGGAGATTAGGATGCGCCCGCCACACTGGCGGGCTCATCATACATTTTTAACATTGCGGCGGGCGGTGCTTTCAGCAGCACCCGCCGCTGTGGTAAAAATGCATATTGTGCATTTGCATGCACAAAGTGGCAGGCACTGTGCAGTGCCTGCCGCATTGTGCATGCAAATGCAGGTACCATAGGCAGTGGGGTACCATAGGCGTACATAGACGCGGACACCCGAAGTCTGACTCAGGAAGCTTTTGCGAGCCGGATGCCCCGACTCAATCCGGCTGTCGGAATCCAGCATCGTACTAGCTCGGTCGTGAAACATCTCCATTGCGCGCCACGGTTTGCTTGTGACCGAGTTGTACGGAACGGTTCGGAGCCAGAAACGATTCAGACGGAGATTTCGCGCTTGTTCGCATTGTACTTCGATGTCCGGACCTGTGTACGACTCGGACGGAAAACCAGCCTCCGAATCGGATCCGCTAATGCCGAACCCGATTCGGTGCCCTTCTGACCGAGATCGGAATCGGCCCCTTAATATTATATTATAGTTTTTGGGGATAGTATAATTAATGTATATTTTACATTTTTATATGTTTATTTAAAACATTGAGGATAAAAATTATACATTTAAAAATGTTAAATTAAAAAAAAAAAAATTCCAAATATTATTCATTGATGTCTATGGGGAGTTAGTCTTATTTTCATTTTAATTATGTGGCCATTTTATTTCCTTTTAGTCACTTTTTTACCTCTCTCTTTCGTTTTTAGGTCATTTAGCAAGACGGAACCTCGCTGTTGGGAGTTGCTTTTCGTCCGTCCGGGTAAGTTTAGTTTTATTTACTTTTAAGTTAGTTTTAAGGTAGGGGTAAGTTAGTGGTAGTGTAAATATATTCATTAGGTCATTATTGTATTGTTTTCCGGATAGTTACGTGTTGTTTTGGCAGTTTAGTGATTTATGTGCTTGATTTAGTGTTGGATATAAATACAATGTTATGTAATTTTATTTATATGTTTATTAAATGTGTTTTTGTCTATTTTGGGGCCGATTCCGATTCCGGCCGCAAATCGTACTGACCGCCACGGACCCGGACCAGGGACCGACTGACACGGACCAGCAGCGTACGACCCGTGCAGTATGATGCAACGCGTGTGAATTTCAGCCAACACATACGGAATGCAAGCCGTACGACCGAGCCGTAGGGAAAATAGTGATCCGGCCGGAAAACCGAAGCGAGTTTCACTGACCGACACGAACCCGGAATGAACCCGACCGACACGTACCCGCGATGTCCGACCCACGCAGTACGATGCAATGTGTGTAAAACCGGACCGACTCGCACGAAGATCAAGTCGCACGACCGACACGCACAGAAAACCGGGCCCACAAGTAATAGAGATCTCCGCGACCGACACGTATGAAACACAGAAGATAGCATGAATGAGGCAGAGAAGCCCGCACGAGCCAACATCACCATCTGTTTCCGTCAGAAGAACGTCTCCTTCATGCCTACAAGACCCAAAGGAAAAAAGACAAAAAAAGGACCAAACAAGCAATGACAAAACCAATAATTATCAAATTAAAAAAACCTGGGACAAAGACACACCCACAACTCCAACTATATAAAGGACTGCAATCACTACCACGAACTCTTGCAAATAGGAGACACAGCCAGCAGCAAACACCATCACACAGCAACCACAGACACACTCACAACTCACCCATCACACAACTCACACACCATCAGCTCCTCACCAAAAGCACTCACACATACAGCTAGCAAAACCAACACTAACCCACCCTCACTTGCACCCTCACACACACATCACTCACCACCACCACCACCCATCATCATGCCCGCAAAGAAGAATCCAAAGTTCACAGATAGTGAGTTAGACGTGCTGGTAGACGAGATCATCAGAGTAGAGTCACATTTCTTTGGTACATTGGTCCAAAGGACCCCCATGTCACAGAAAACCAAGATGTGGTCGAGGATTGTGGACAAGGTGAACGCACAAGCACCAACGTTGCGCACAAAGGACGATATCCAGAACAGGTGGTATGACGTGCGCAGGAGGGTCAAGAAATTCATCGAGAAAGATCATGCCTTGAGTCAGTGCACCAGCAGTGGCCCTCCTGCCAAACCAGTCTACTTCAGGACCTGGGAGGAGAAGGTGCGGGACATCCTACCACCAGAGAGCGCCCATGGTCTAACAGCCATACCAGAGTCTGGTGAGTACACAAACAACATACTCAATATTGTGTGGCAAGGGGACAGTGAAACCATGCACCGTTAGCAAAGCCACAGTAAACAATAGATAATCATCCCAAGATGTGTATGCTAGTTAAACAAACACAATACCCGCCATCTCATAGTGACTTGGAACTGTGTCATGACATGTACCAACCTACAAACAAGCAGTGGCACAAAGCCAAATAAACACTGCCAGACAGTTTGCCACCACAAACACACTACCACACAGTGCAGCTGACTGACAAGAACGAATATTGGGTATTGTTAGAAATGGCGATTTCTGGTTGGCTGAGGCTTGCGCCAAAGCCAGGCAGAAACCACCACTCTAGTCAGGGCTGGGGAGTTACACGCCAAAGATAACCCCTGCTCACCCCCTTGGTAGCTTGGCACGAGCAGACAGGCTTATCCCTGAGGCGATGTGTAAAGCGTTTGCGCGCGCACCCAGCAACAACACCCAAGGCCCACCACAAAGGAAACTCCACACAAGGTATTCTATAAAAATAGCCTTTGTATTATACACAACACATTAGATAAAAACACATACTCTACAATGTGCCAGCAGGCACGGGCAGAATTTACAAGGGATTATGTACAAGACAGGGCCGCCTGGACCACTGTCAGGAATTAGCACTTTTAGATATTTAGCACATAAAATATATAAAATCACTGTAGCACGAAAATAATATGTATAGCACACAACCAGTACTTACTGGTATCGGGGAAGTACCACCTGCGTAACCCTAACTACCTTAGGAGACTGTCACGCCGGGAACTAGAACCTCACTAGCACCACCTGCACTAGGAGAAAGCAACAACCACCTACGTATCACAATACCTGTAGGGGTAATAGAACGTTACACATGATGCATCACATTCAGAGGTGTAGGGAAGGAAAACACATGATGCCTAAAACATTCAGAGGTGTAAATCAATGGCACATGATGCATCAACACACATTCAGAGGTGCAAGTAGGAACACAATTGCGCAAAACTCCTATGCCACCACCGGTGGCAGTCCCTGGGCCAACTGGCCTGGAAGGGGCTAGGACGCCCTGCGTTCAGTCAAGCTGCGCCAGCTGCGCAGACTAAAACAAGAATGGTCCCCCACCTAAACGTGGCAGCTGCCCACTAAGTGCTGGGCAGCTGGAAAACGAACTTCAGGCACTCGGCGTGCCTCTGGAGCCCTCTCTGGGCTCTGACCATTCACATATGTCCCCAAGAGCCCTCGTGGCTCGGAACAGTCGTGCTCCCCTTCGTTGGAGCGCTCCGGGCGCTCTGAACACCAGACAATGCCCTCTAGAGCCCTCGTGGCTCTGCACAACGTTGGAGCCTCACTGGGCTCAAACAACAATACCCCGGGAGCCTTCACGGCTCTGAAACAACAGGCCCCCGAGGTCGTAGCGTTCACTGCGCTCTTCGTTGGAGTCCCTCTCAGGGACTCGAGACACCACAATGCCTCCGCTCGTTGGAGTCCCACACGGGGGACTCTTCGCCAATCGAGATGCCCCCCTAGAGCCTCACGGGGCTCGAGAAATGCTGTGGCAACCGTTGGAGCCTCACGGGGCTCGATCACTGCCCCCGCACCCCCAGCACATGCGCGGAGTCCCCCAGCCCTTCTAAACACTCACCGGGCTGCTCGGGGACTCCCGCGTTGTCTTCGCTCTCCACGTCGGGGCTTCCAGTCACGCGGAGGGGCAGGCACCGACAATGTGCCTCGCGCCCCCTCTGCACCAGCTCTACTCGCACTCCTTTCCTCCGTCCAGCGCGGGGTAGGCTCCCGCCTGGATCTTCGCTGCACAGGAGCGCGGGGTAGGCTCCCGTCCGCTTCCTGATTTCGAGACGAGGCTTCCGTCCCGCGGCACGCCCCCAGGCCTGCCTGACTTCCGGTTACGAACCGGGCTGCAGCGGTGATCTCGGTGATTAGAGGGGTGGGCTCCCTCTGTAAATGCAATCCTCGGCGGGGTAGGCACCCGCCGCAACCATAAGCAAATAAGCGGGGTGGGCACCCGCAAGCTGAATCACAGCGCACACAGCGCTATAAAGGGAGCCAGCGCTCGCAGCGCTACAAAGATCGTAAAAACGCCCCCAGGTGCTGAGAAACAGCAGGTCCAGGGAAACAGCGCGCACAGCGCTACAAAGTCCAGGAAGCGCTCCCAGGTGCTATGGATCACCCAAAAAGGTCCAGCCAAGAGTCCTCAAAGAACAGGGGGCAAAGGCTGGGCCCAGAGCCAGCACACAGGGTCCTCCAGCAGGGAGGCAGTCCCCAGTGGCGGTTTCTCCTGGCGCCCAGCAGCAGCAGGCCCCCCCTCAAGTGATCCTGCAAGAGAACAGTTTCTGTGGGGACACAGCCCCATTTTTATACAGTCAAACCCTTTGTTCTGGGTTCAGGGTGAGGGGGAAAACCAGTCGCAGCTGGTTGGGGAGCACCCTTGATGTGCTCAGCCCCTCACTCTATTCATTGGCAGGGCTAGGGTCGTCAGTCGCACCGCAGGGGGCGGGGCCAGCATTGTGTGTGGAAAACCCTGTCCTATTCAGGACCCAGGTGTACTCCTCCCACCCATCTAGCTGCTGATCTCCCCATTCACCACTGGGTGACTCATACTGACTCTGGGGAATCCCTAGCCCGTCACATGACATGACCAGCCAATCACGCGACAGACACACTGCACACAGAAGTGCCCACTTCTAGAAGTGGCACTTCCACACTAGGTACATGCACGCCGCACACATCATCGCGCAGCATTCACTCCCACGAGTCCGCACATACCAAACTCGGGCCTGCACACCCCAGGCATCAGGAACTACTAGGGACACATACATTCCCCATGCATTCCTATGGGAGGGCAGGCCTATCTCACCACATGCACTCAGAGCGCGCACGCACTTTACCCTGGGACACAGGGAAAGTGCGCAGAAACCAAACAATCACCACACCAAGTCACCAGTAAAAAGCAAAAAAGTTCAGGGGTGAACCTGCCAGAAGGGCCAAGTCCAACACAACCCCCTTCCAGCCAAAACGCAGGGCAGCCCAATCACCACCGTGATGGACTTCCCTGCTTGGGGCGATAGAACACGGACGCGGGCCCGCAACTGCAGGGACACCCTCCGGTTCTACGCCACAGTGAACCCATGGAATTCTTTCTAACACCACTGTCTGGACCAACTGGGCTACCCCACTGGTACTCCCAAGCTGTCCGCGGCCAAGACCAGGCCCTAGGCCACCCAGGTGCCACTGGTCCTTGCCTAATCACAGAGTGGGGGGTAGTAACCCCTGGCACATAGCGGCCATTCTCCACTCTTCCTCTCTGCAAGACTGGACTAGACTGCCACTGGTTCCCCAGCCTAGGGTCTACACCCTCAGGCGGACCAGGAGTCTCAGGGAAGGCTCTCCTCCCCCTACCTCTTCTCCTAGGGTTCCTCCTCCTCTGGCGAGGGGTACACCTAGAACGCCATTCCAACCCAGGGTTTAACCCCTCAGGTTGTACCGGGGGCAGAGGTGGGCTCTCCCACCCTCTGCACCCCCTTCCAGAACCCTGCTCCCTACCAACTGGGGCGGTACCTCTGGAAGAAGAACCGGTCGGGACGCTGATTACAGACGTCCCACCCTTCAGGTCAGGCTGATCCGGAAACTGGCCTCCCAACCTCCGGCCTAGAACCTTTGGTGGAATAATTGCCTGGCACTCCAGGACTTCTGGGGATTTCCACTCCATCCCCCTGAGGCTATCAAATGACACATATGTCGAGCGACTGTCTGTCTGGCGCTGATCTCCCATCCCCTGTCCACCTGACAGTGCGCGGAGACCCCCCAGAACAGAAGTGGTGCCACCCTGGTCACTACACGGGATCCTAGCCCAACTGGGTAGTCCCTGACCCACAGGCTCTTCCACTGGGGAACTCATCCCCCAATCACTCCTCACGCTGGCCTCCTGTACCCTCCCTACCGGAGCGGTACTGCCAGACTCCAGAACCACAGGAGCCCTGTTTACAGGCGCTCCAGGTCCTCCACTCACTAAGAGATCTTCCTCAAGTGGACTAACAGGACAGCCTAGGTCCCCAACTTGGTGTTCCCTCATGAAACCATCCAAGTCCTGAGGCAGGGTTTCGGGCGTCTGGGGACCCCCGGTCACCCCCTCACTCCTGCTCCACTGAGCCAGGCAGTGAGCCCCTACACCCTCCTCGCTATCCTGGGACCTAGCTGGGCTACACTGAGCCTCCTCCACCACGCTGGGCTGGAGGATCTATGACCCACTATTGTTGGAATCACTCACTAATGGCACTAGAGGACCTCTAGCACTTTCCCAGCGCTCTGCTTCATCTCCAAGCTCAAATGGCTCAGACAATCCACACCCCAACAGGTGTTGGCGCAACTCCGGCACACAACAACTGAGCAGGTGTTCTTTGAGAACCAGATCACACAGTTTATCATAATCAGCTCCTGTGGGATCTCCTATCCAAGCAAACAGTGCATTCTCACATCCATCCACAAACTCCTCCCAAGACTGGTGAGACAGTTTCCTACTGCCCCTGAACTTCAACCTTAACTCCTCCTCCTGGGGAACAGGTACCAGACTGGGGGAACTGGGACTGGGATTTCCTACACTGGAATCTATCTGGCTACTACAACTGGACTCAACCCTCCCTGGGGAGCCCAGAAAACTAAGACTGCGCGCAGGGGATAGTCTACCCCCCAGAGCTACTTTGCCTCTGGTGGAGGCCCTCTCAGCCTTCTCTATCCTTTCCTGCGCCAAGACCCTCTCAGTCTCTAGCTGTTGCTTCTTGACCTCCAGCTGCGCCATAGCCTGCGCATGCTCTAACCTGAGCTTTTCTAACGCCAGCTGGTGCTCCCTTTCTTTCCTCCTATCTTCCCACTCCTCTGGGGACAGGGAAAGGGATGAGGCGCTGCCTCCTACGCTGTACCCAGTAAGGGACGCCCTACCTATGGGGTCCTCACTCTCTACGGGCGTCCAGGTACTGTCATCTTCTTCCTCCTCTTCGGAATTTTCAGGGCTTCCCACAGACCCACCACCCTCCAGGTGTGAGGCCCGGGCCCTTTCTATACTGTGCTCAAGATCCCATGCACCCTTTTGCCATAGGACCAGGTGGTCCTGAAGTTCGTACAGAGTGTTGGACTCTCTCCCTGTACAGGACCTTTCTAACTCCTGCCTCTGGCGTCAAGCTAGCTCATAGGGATCACAAGCAGGCTCCATTCTGGCAGACGTTCTAGTAAAAAGATCACACAGGGAACCTAGGGGTCTGAGCCTAACAGGAGCACACAATTCACAAAAAGATTCAGCAAGCTCTCTAACCCAGAGAACTCACACTCACTTGCCTAGTGCCACACACCATTCATCCACACACACAACCCTCCCCTCGGACTGGTAAGGCAGTTTCTACCACCCCTGATTCCTCAACCTGACCACCACGTGACACAGGTACCAACTCTGGGCGCAGGGCGGGGGACAAATGTACAGGACACTATTACGCTGCCACCACTGGATCCCACCCTCTGGTGAATCCAGAAACACAATGCACTAAGGGGGATGATCTACCCTCCCGAGCTAGGGACACCTAACTCACAGTGCACAAGAACACATTTCCAAAGAAATGACAAAAAAACAATTTTAAAACAATAATCCCTATACCATGTGATTTATCTAAATGCAGAGTTTTGTAGTGCGGCCAGTTGCCGCTGCGGTACAGCGCAAACGCAAGTCCAAATCCCACCGCTGATCACCAACGTTAGAAATGGCGATTTCTGGTTGGCTGAGGCTTGCGCCAAAGCCAGGCAGAAACCACCACTCTAGTCAGGGCTGGGGAGTTACACGCCAAAGATAACCCCTGCTCAACCCCTTGGTAGCTTGGCACGAGCAGACAGGCTTATCCCTGAGGCGATGTGTAAAGCGTTTGCGCGCGCACCCAGCAACAACACCCAAGGCCCACCACAAAGGAAACTCCACACAAGGTATTCTATAAAAATAGCCTTTGTATTATACACAACACATTAGATAAAAACACATACTCTACAATGTGCCAGCAGGCACGGGCAGAATTTACAAGGGATTATGTACAAGACAGGGCCGCCTGGACCACTGTCAGGAATTAGCACTTTTAGATATTTAGCACATAAAATATATAAAATCACTGTAGCACGAAAATAATATGTATAGCACACAACCAGTACTTACTGGTATCGGGGAAGTACCACCTGCGTAACCCTAACTACCTTAGGAGACTGTCACGCCGGGAACTAGAACCTCACTAGCACCACCTGCACTAGGAGAAAGCAACAACCACCTACGTATCACAATACCTGTAGGGGTATTAGAACGTTACACATGATGCATCACATTCAGAGGTGTAGGGAAGGAAAACACATGATGCCTAAAACATTCAGAGGTGTAAATCAATGGCACATGATGCATCAACACACATTCAGAGGTGCAAGTAGGAACACAATTGCGCAAAACTCCTATGCCACCACCGGTGGCAGTCCCTGGGCCAACTGGCCTGGAAGGGGCTAGGACACCCTGCGTTCAGTCAAGCTGCGCCAGCTGCGCAGACTAAAACAAGAATGGTCCCCCACCTAAACGTGGCAGCTGCCCACTAAGTGCTGGGCAGCTGGAAAACGAACTTCAGGCACTCGGCGTGCCTCTGGAGCCCTCTCTGGGCTCTGACCATTCACATATGTCCCCAAGAGCCCTCGTGGCTCGGAACAGTCGTGCTCCCCTTCGTTGGAGCGCTCCGGGCGCTCTGAACACCAGACAATGCCCTCTAGAGCCCTCGTGGCTCTGCACAACGTTGGAGCCTCACTGGGCTCAAACAACAATGCCCCGGGAGCCTTCACGGCTCTGAAACAACAGGCCCCCGAGGTCGGAGCGTTCACTGCGCTCTTCGTTGGAGTCCCTCTCAGGGACTCGAGACACCACAATGCCCCCGCTCGTTGGAGTCCCACACGGGGGACTCTTCGCCAATCGAGATGCCCCCCTAGAGCCTCACGGGGCTCGAGAAATGCTGTGGCAACCGTTGGAGCCTCACGGGGCTCGATCACTGCCCCCGCACCCCCAGCACATGCGCGGAGTCCCCCAGCCCTTCTAAACACTCACCGGGCTGCTCGGGGACTCCCGCGTTGTCTTCGCTCTCCACGTTGGGGCTTCCAGTCACGCGGAGGGGCAGGCACCGACAATGTGCCTCGCGCCCCCTCCGCACCAGCTCTACTCGCACTCCTTTCCTCCGTCCAGCGCGGGGTAGGCTCCCGCCTGGATCTTCGCTGCACAGGAGCGCGGGGTAGGCTCCCGTCCGCTTCCTGATTTCGAGACGAGGCTTCCGTCCCGCGGCACGCCCCCAGGCCTGCCTGACTTCCGGTTACGAACCGGGCTGCAGCGGTGATCTCGGTGATTAGAGGGGTGGGCTCCCTCCGTAAATGCAATCCTCGGCGGGGTAGGCACCCGCCGCAACCATAAGCAAATAATCACAGCGCACACAGCGCTATAAAGGGAGCCAGCGCTCGCAGCGCTACAAAGATCGTAAAAACGCCCCCAGGTGCTGAGAAACAGCAGGTCCAGGGAAACAGCGCGCACAGCGCTACAAAGTCCAGGAAGCGCTCCCAGGCGCTATGGATCACCCAAAAAGGTCCAGCCAAGAGTCCTCAAAGAACAGGGGGCAAAGGCTGGGCCCAGAGCCAGCACACAGGGTCCTCCAGCAGGGAGGCAGTCCCCAGTGGCGGTCTCTCCTGGCGCCCAGCAGCAGCAGGCCCCCCCTCAAGTGATCCTGCAAGAGAACCGTTTCTGTGGGGACACAGCCCCATTTTTATACAGTCAAACCCTTTGTTCTGGGTTCAGGGTGAGGGGGAAAACCAGTCGCAGCTGGTTGGGGAGCACCCTTGATGTGCTCAGCCCCTCACTCTATTCATTGGCAGGGCTAGGGTCGTCAGTCGCACCGCAGGGGGCGGGGCCAGCATTGTGTGTGGAAAACCCTGTCCTATTCAGGACCCAGGTGTACTCCTCCCACCCATCTAGCTGCTGATCTCCCCATTCACCACTGGGTGACTCATCCTGACTCTGGGGAATCCCTAGCCCGTCACATGACATGACCAGCCAATCACGCGACAGACACACTGCACACAGAAGTGCCCACTTCTAGAAGTGGCACTTCCACACTAGGTACATGCACGCCGCACACATCATCGCGCAGCATTCACTCCCACGAGTCCGCACATACCAAACGCATCAGGAACTACTAGGGACACATACATTCCCCATGCATTCCTATGGGAGGGCAGGCCTATCTCACCACATGCACTCAGAGCGCGCACGCACTTTACCCTGGGACACAGGGAAAGTGCGCAGAAACCAAACAATCACCACACCAAGTCACCAGTAAAAAGCAAAAAAGTTCAGGGGTGAACCTGCCAGAAGGGCCAAGTCCAACAGGTATGCAGGTGAAGTGAGTGTATCCAAAAGCATGATGGGGTTTGTAGTCACAGATAATGCTCCCCCTCGAAATTGTCCCATCAAGACCCCTCTGAACCATGCCCACATCACAGGGAGTGGAAAATGACTGACAAGATGGCTGACACTGGGTCCTGCTGTGGGGAGCACAAGGCCCTGGTAGGGATTGTGTGCAAATCAGAAGCAGGACACCACTGACTGACATCCTGAAAGACAACTTGCACGCCCTCCAATGGAAGCACGTTTCATAGTGGGATTTCTGGCCAGGTGGGAAGGAGGACTGACAGCTCTGACCATACTTACCAGAATGTGGAGATACCCCCCCTCAACACAAACTCCACACAACTCACCGGTAGAATGCATTGACCCACACCTAAGTGAAATATCAGCAAAAGATACACCGTACTGGGTGCTGCTGTGTGAAGCACAAGAGCTCTCTTTGGACTTGTAGCCAAACAAACACCAGAATTTCCCAGTCAGCCATCTTGCCATTGCTGTCACACCCCCTCACAGGGAAGCAGAGTCAAGAGGAAGGAAGTATGGGCATGCTGGGTAGGGGGGTGTAGCCAAGAGCATGATGGGAGTTGCAGTCACAGACAATCCCCAGCCAACCACATGGCCCAGCAAGCTCACACTGAAACATGCTTGCCCCACAGGAAGTGGGAAGGGACTGACAAGATGTCTGACACTGGGCCTGAGAAATGATGTGGCTGACAATCACACACATGCACTGTCCAAACAAAACCCGGTCGCACACACAGCCATTGCAACCATATGTTCTAAATCATTGTCTGGGGATGCAGTGTCCAGGGGTGCACCCTGGCCGGGCAAGGGAGGTGTGTCTTGCAGATGACAAATCTGGAGAGCCATATATATGGTACATTGTACAAAACACACAGGAATTCTAATATACATCATTGACAGGGGACATCTGACAGTGAATGGAATGGACACACCAATATAGCCGACACCATAGCATGGTCACATTCACACTCGGTGCTGTTGTGAGCTGCATTCCACCCCTACATCGTGCTGAAACATAGGCATCCTTCACACAACACACCACTCACTGACAGACACTGTAGACACAAGGCCAAACATGGACAGCATTGGAGGAGGCATGCTACTCACAGCAGCCAAACTGCAACACACACACCAACGGCCCTCACGGTCATGAACATTGAAAAGCCAGAGTGCTACCTTGCCCAATCCATGTCAATATGTGGAACATTGACAAGTCAAATCACATATGCACGTACAAAACTCAGCACCAGAATCATTAACGATGGTGACATCATCTTTTGTATGAAATGAGATGGGAACTAGGAACACTGGAAGAAAACACTTCCTCCAAAGAGATCAGAGGCATACCGGACTGTGACCATGTCGTAACAATACACCAATGTGGCACACAAAGACTAGCAAACTATGCTACCACACATGCCCCAATAGTACAACATATCCCCAGTGGAATAGCACGTATGTCCTTGTTAAAGCTCACATGTGTACAGGGATGACACACCTGTGTCAGAAACGTGATGGCCCTTGAGTAGCAATGGTCATGTACAGACAAATCTATCCATGAGCTAGGCATGCACACACTTCGACATGCACATTTAAATGTTTATTCATGGCTGGGCAATGTGCAACAACAATAACAAACTCTGTCCGTGACAAGCCACAAAAAAGCAGTGTACAGGCAGGCATCCGTTCGTACAGTAGAATATGTCATGTTTGTGAACCATTGATGCCTGTAGAAACATAACTTACATTGTGTGTCTCTTCCAAACACAGGTGGTACTGGGGACCCAGCACCAATTGAAGAGGATTCCCAGTCCCAGACTCTGGTGGACACTGAGCTCTCTGGTTTGACTCTGTCTCTGTCCTCTTCGGATGACGAGGACCAACCTGGGCACCAGCAGCATCAACATCTGCACCCCCATCTCAGATGTTATGCTGACCATCTGAATCATGGACACCCCAGTTGTACGTAACAACAAGCCACACCCTAATGACACAGAGGCAGACACCTGAGGGCACATGTCACTAAGCACAACCTGTAATTTGATAAACAGGAGTGGGATTACAGAGTGTTTCTAAATGCCCTTGAGGAGGCAGGACTGGCCAGGTCTTCATGAAACAGTGTTTGGCCCTGGACAGTAGTCAGGTGGCTAAGCAAGTGTGACGTACTTGATATACATACTCCTGAGGCCCCTAAATTGGAGTACCCTGCTGCATGCGTTTATCTGGAATACCCCAGCCACATGTGGCGAGTCAGACCAGCAATTGGAACACATCTCAAGGGCACACACAGATCACATGTCAGATCTCAGGCATTGGGTAAACAATTGACCCACCCATGAAACACACAACAGAGTCACGGGAGCAGATTCTGTCCGGTAGCTGAAGCATAGCCGACTGCAGGGACACAGTGCCCCTAGTGACACAAGCAGCAGACTGTAGGGGCCACACTTGTGGAACAGATGAGGAGGGTGCATCACACAATTGAGGGACCTGAGTATTGGACTATTGGACTACAAGACCTACGTAATGTGGAAGTGTGACCAGGCCAAAAGACTGCAATAAGCATGTCAGACATAGTACACAGATTAGGCATGGACTTACCCCCTTCCTGCTGCTGTCTGGCCTTCAGCTGCCTATCCAGTTCTGGGAAGACCACCACCAGTATCCGGAGCATGTTGGGGGTCAGGGTCCGGTGTCCGCCCCTCCTGCGAGGAGGTGACAGCTTCAGCTGGACTCTAGCTATCCTCTGGGTCCAGCCCCGAAGGTCCTGCCACCTCTTCTGGCAGTTGCGGATCCAGCGCTTGTAGACCCCCACCGAACGAACAGCCCGGACGATGGCCAGCCATATCTCCTGCTTCTGGTGGGCATCAACCTGTGAGGATGACAAAGTGAAAAGTACATTAACACACATGCCCCATATTTGTGCTGCACACATTTGGATATACATGTCATCATCACAAAGGGAAATGAGTTACACAGGTAGTGCAACCATGGGGAAGGAAAATTCACCTGCATGTCTGACATGTTAACAATGCATGGATAGTTTAAGCTTGCACTAATGCACTTTAGCAGCAGGACACCTGTTCATTACATGTACCTACACACTTTGGGGGATGAAAGTAGTCAGTGAGAATGCTTGCCACTGGTGTACACACTGCTAGTACTGCTAGTCAGACAACATGCATAATTAGGAAGGCAATGGACTGCACACTCACCTGCTCCCCTGGTTTCCCATACAGCTTGCTATACTGTGGAAGGAGCCCGTCCAGCAGGGCCTGGTTCTCCTCAGTGAAGGCTGGGGCCCGCTCCGGAGTACGTGCCATAGCAGGAGCCAGAGGATGCAGAGACAGCAGCAGTGGTAGCAGGGATGTGGTCCAGTAGCATGTAGTGCAGGCAAGTGAGCTCCCTGGGGGCCAGCCAGCCTTATATCTGTGCTGCAGAGGCAGAATATGTGCCATGTGTCCCAAGTGATAGGTCCAACACGGTTGCATTCTATGAATCTGGCCAATCCATTTAAATGTACGACTCATATACGCCTTCCGCATCGTTCAAATCTTCACCTTCATGAAACACTTGAAATTGCAACATTGTTTTAGGTATCCAACAGAATTTCCAGTGCACAACTCGTACAAGTTTTGAATCCGCATCCGTCTCCATGACAGTCCGGAGCCAATGGGTGCGCCCGGCTCGGTCAACTGACCGTACAACGCGTATTTTGAAAATACACATGCACCCGTCTCCATACGATTCAATGGCCAAGGCGTACGCCTGTCTCGGACCATGCCTGCCCGATGCGTATGCATGATTGTCACTCACGTCAGACCTCATTGCATTCAATGGCAAAGCGTACGCACGGCTCGGTCATGAACCTTGCAATGCGTACGCAGTGTCACCCGCGTCGGACCTCATTGCATTCAATGGCAAAGAGCACGCACGGCTCGGTCATGAACCGTGCAATGCGTACGCATTGTCACCCGCGTCGGACCTCATTGCATTCAATGACAAAGCGTACGCACGGCTTGGTCATGAACCGTGCAATGCACATGCATTGTCACCCACGTCGGACCTCATTGGTGTGACTATTCTACGGATGCAACACACATTTACTAGCCAGGGACACCTGTGCACACCTACCACACTACAGCATTGGCCACACAGTGTCCCATGGCATGTAAGGCTGCATTCCCTGGGAGTTTGTGGGGGCCACATATGGTTTGTTGGGTGGCACTTTTGTGCAGCCACTCCCAGGCTGTGCATGTGTACATGGGGGCATAATCCTTTGTGTGTTGTGCACAATACCACTGTGATGTGCAATTGTACGGTAATGGGCATGAGTCACGGACACAGTTTCAGGTTGGATATGTTTAGGACATGTCACATACATCCTGAGTCCTGGGGGTGATGGCATGTACGTCACAGTGAGACCTGTAGCCACAATACTGATGTGCACCCACAGTCTGTGTGCATGTTGTGTCTCAGATGTGTCTGATCAAATATGCCCAATGGGTGACAGTCTTCACATCCATGGGGTATATGCATCAACCTTGATGGGGTGTGTGTCTAAGAGACGTACATGTAGGGCCGGCAGGAACAACAGTGGCCACTACCTGTGGTACTTACGCTTGCCTTGTGGTGTGTACGTGCTATGCCATGTCCATTGCTTTTGGCAATACCGGGACCCTGGGTCTCTGCATGGCAAAGATCTGTGATGCCTGGGAGACATCAGGCCTCACTTGTCACTGTGGTGTGTGTTTGGAACTTTGCAGCAGTACATAGGTTGGGTGACACAGCCAGATGATTGGCCATTGCACTACATGGGACTCATGTGGATATGTGGAACTGAGATGTGAGGTGGTGGTCATGTAGGTGACATATGTGTCCATGCCCAATAGCACACACCTCAGTACATTGTGGAATGTCATGATGTATCATGTGATATTGAGCCTGGTCATGGCCACATGGGTGGATGAACCGACAATCTTCCTTTGTTCATCTCTGTTCTGCAGGGCACCAGCTGTTCATCGACTGTTCCCAGACCTTCAAGCCATGCAGGAACGCGACTGCATCCGACGGTACCACTTCACCAGGCCACTGATTGAGGAGTTGGCGGAGCAGTTGGCGCCACATCTGCTACCTGGCCGGACATACCCTACAGCTCTGACCCCAGAGGTGAAGGGGATGACAGCCCTGCACTTCTTTGCTACTGGTACCTTCCAGTACACTGTGGCTTCTGCTGGTGGTATGTCGTAAACGATGTTTAGCCGTGGGCTACGCAATGTCTTGGAGGGGATGTTGCATTTCCTAGACCTGTACATCAAGTTCCCTAGCCCAGCTGAACTCCCTGAAATAAAGGATGCCTTTTATACACTGGGGAGGATGCCGAATGTCATTGGATCTATCGATGGGACACATGTGACCCTGATACCACCACAGGCACATGAGCAGGCATACCGGAACAGGAAGCACTACCACTCCATCAATGCTCTGGTGGTATGTCTTGCTGACATGTCTATCACACATGTGTGTGCGCGGTTCCCTGGTTCTGCGCACGATGCCTACATTATGAGGAGTAGTCACATTGCAACGCTGATGTCACAGATGCCAGCTCAGCATGCCTGGCTTGTCGGTGTGTACTGACTGTTTCTCATTGTGTGTGTTTGTCAATGTTGTATTCCGCACTCCTACAAAACTCAGCTACTTGTTCATTTTTGTGTGTGTAGGTGAGTCCCGATACCCCAACATGCCGTGGTTGCGGACACCCCTCAGGAACCCTGTGACACCAGCCGAGCTGCGGTACAATGAGGCCCATAGTCGGAGCAGGAGGGTGATTGAGTGGACATTCGGCCTCCTGAAAAGCCGCTTTCGCTGCCTGGACAAGATCGGAGAGGCCCTCCCATATGAGCCTGCAAAGGTGTGCACAATTATCCTTGTATGCTGCATGCTACACAACATGGCAGTGCGGAAGGAGGTGCCTCTCATCCAGGATGACAATGACGATGACCAACCTCCGGCACCTGTGGAGGATTCCGGCCTGGGCCAAGATGCCAGTGATGATGAGGATGAGGGTGACGGCCGCTCACAGCTCATCAACAACTTCTTCACCTGAATGTGAGTTTCAAGAGTTGTTATGTCAATGTATGGAGGTAGGCTGGAATGTGTTGTGGCAGCTCTGTTGCTGTATGAGTGTGTCTGTGTGCCACTTGGCTGGATGCGTGCAGTGATGTGTCCATTCAGGTGGTGTGTACTCCACAATAGGGTAGTACTGCTAACTTGTTTTTGTGTAGGTTTCTTGCGACATATCTTGTGCATGTGTATTGCATTTCTCTCCTGTTCTGCTGTGCTTTTGACTGTGTCTTGTGTCTGTCCTTCCCAGGGTACTTTGCCTGTTGTTTGGTCAACACTGACCTCCAACACCCAGAAGCCAACACCAGTGTGGAAGTTGGAAATTCCCATCAACTGATGTACCACACATCCCTGGACTTCAATTCTCCAACACTTTGTGAGCGTGTGTCCACTGTTACGTAGAATTACCGTGCAACTATTGTGGAATAAACGTGTTGCCAATGTGTAATGAACCTGTGCTACGCGTTAAGTGCATTGTCTGTCTTCCCACATCTGACTGACATCTGCTTATCTCACCTGTGGTCTTGTTTCCACTGACTGGGTTTGGTGTTGTGTTTGTGCATGCCAATGTGTTTCAGGTCAACATCATTGTGTGGGATGAGTAACATGGCCATGGTGAGTATGTGTTGTGGTGCCATAGTGGTGTGTCTCCCTCACATGTGTCACATCACCATGACTCACCTTACGTTGGTCACATTGTTGCAGTATTTGGCATGCACTGTGTTGTATAGCAGATCAACATCTCCCTGAACATGACAAGTTGGAATCACAACAGAGGCAAGTATGGTGTACTGGTGAGTTTATTTTCAAACATGTGTGAGGGAAGTGCACATGATGGTGGGTGCTGTACATTGGTTTTGGAATCCAAAGTTCACATTAGAGTTGCAAGTGCTGGTAGATGAAATGTCCAGAGTAAAGTCCACAGTCATCTGCTACATTGGCCCAACATGAACCCTCCATGTCATGTGGGCGAGTTGTGTGCGATTCGACAAGGTGAACGGGCTGCGCACAAAGAACATTGTCCAGAACAGGTTTAGAGGCCCTGGGGGATGTGCTGGGACATCTGCCTCTCACATGTCCTTCTTCGGACGACCCCTCTTCTTCCGGAGGGGGGGATCCTCAGGTGCAGGCCTCTGCGGTGCAGGGGACTCTCCGCCAGAGTCCTCCTCCCTCCCTGTGGCGCTGGCAGATGGTGTTGCGACAGATGTTGTGGCCACACAGGGAGGTGTGGACTGGTTTGTGTTGATCTGGCAGAGGCATTGGAGTATGACCCGATGCATCGCAGTAAGGGCATCCCACTTGGCCTCAATGCGTGCGCGGTGGGTGACCTGCTCCTGTTGCATGTCCTTGAGGATCCCCACTACCTGGCCAAATCCTCCGGTGCTATCCTGGTACGCATCTATGATGCGTGCCAGGTGGGGGTCATCATGCAGTCCAGACCCCTCTGCAAGGCGCGCCCTCTGCCATCCACCCCTCCCAGAACCCCTATCCACATGGGCAGGACCAGCGGCGGGACGCACAGGTGACACTGGGACCCCTTGGGTGGTGTTGCTGGTGGTGTTTGCTGTAGCTTCCGGGGGGTCCTGTGTCCCTGTGCTGTGGGTGTTCATTGGCCTTGGTCTGTCCGTGTTGGCGGGGGTGCCCTGTCGGTGTCCAGATGCTGGAGGCGTGGGTACAGTGGGTGCAGATGTTGATGCAGCTGGTGCTGCATGATGGCTCACACCGGAGGGGCCAGGTTGGTCGTCGTCATCTGAAGAGGACAGAGACAGAGTCAGACCAGAGTGCTCTGTGTCCGCCAGAGTCTGGGACTGGGAATCCTCATCATTTGGTGCTGGGTGCCCAGCACCACCTGTGTTTGGAAGAGACACACGATGTGAGTTATATTTCTACATGCATCGATGGTTCACAAACATGACATTTTCTACTTTTCGAACAGATGCCTGCCTGTACACTGCTTTTTCCCAGCTTGTCATGAACAGAGTTTGATATTGTTGGCCATTTCCCAGCATGGCCTTGTGCTCCCCACAACAGTGCCCAGTGTCAGACATCTTGTCAGTCCCTTCCCACTCCCTGTGAGGCGAGCATGGTTCAGTGTATGCTTATTGGGCCATGTGGGTGGGTGTAGATTGTCTGTGACTGCAACTCCCATCATACTCTTGGCTACATCCCCCTTCCCAGCATGCCCATACTTCCTTCCTCTTGACTCTGCTTCCCTGTGAGGGGGTGTGACACCAATGGCAAGATGGCTGACTGTGAAGTTCTGGTGTTTGTTGTTGCCCATTACCCAGCATGATCCTGTGCTCCCCACAACAGAGCCCAGTGTCAGACATCTTGTCAGTCCCTTCCCACTCCCTGTGGGTCGAGTATGGTTCAGTGTGAGCTTGCTGGGCCATGTGGGTGGGTGTAGATTGTCTGTGACTGCGACTCTCAACATACTCTTGGCTACACCCCCCTTCCCAGCATGCCCATACTTCCTTCCTCTTGACTCTGCTTACCTGTGAGGGGGTGTGACAGCAATGGCAAGATGGCTGACTGTGAAGTCCTGGTGTTTGTTTTTGCCCATTTCCCAGCATGGCCTTGTGCTCCCCACAACAGAGCCCAGTGTCAGACATCTTGTGAGTCCCTTCCCACTCCCTGTGGGGCGAGTATGGTTCAGTGTGAGCTTGCTGGGCCATGTGAGTGGGTGTAGATTGTCTGAGTCTGTGACTCCCATCATACTCTTGGCTACACCCCCCTTCCCAGCATGCACATTCTTCCTTCTTCTTGACTCTGCTTCCCTGTGAGGGAGTGTGACAGCAATAGCAAGATGGCTGACTGTGAAATCCTGGTGTTTGGTTGGCTACAAGTCCAAAGAGAGCCCCTTTGCTTCACACAGTAGCACCCAGTACGGGGTATATTTTGCTGATTTTCCAATGAGGTGTGTGTCAATGCATTCTACCCGGTGAGTTGTGTGGAGTTTGTGTTGAGGGTGGGGGTGTCTCCACATGCTGGTAAGTATGGTCAGGGCTGTCAGTCCTCCTTCCCATCATGAAACGTGCTTTCATTGTAGGGCGTGCAAGTTGTCTTTCAGGATGTCAGTCAGTGGTGTCCTGCTTCTGATTTGCACATTCACTCACTCCCATTCACCCCAAACGTAGCTAGCAACATTACCATGGGGGCATGTGTATAGGCAGCCAGCACTACAACTCCCACCAGGCCCCCTTGACCCACAGCATCAGCAAGATGGAGCCCTCCCCCCACCCCACCCAGAAGCATGTGTCAGCCAGTACATTACCCTCATCAAACTAACAGGTAGGTAGCCATCTTCCCTGGGAGGGTGTTTGTGGGCGGGAGGCCTGTACCACTACTCCCACCACCTGAGCAGGATGGAGCACCCCCCACCCAGAAGCAGTTGAAAGCCATTGCAGTACACAAAACAAACTTACAGGTAGGTAGCCATCTTCACAGTGAGGGTGTTTGTGGCTGGGAGGCCTACACCACTACTCCCACCATGCCCCCTGTCCCATAGCCTAGCAAGATGGAGCCCTTCCCCCACCCCACCCAGATGCATGCCTCAGGCATTAGATTACCCCCATCAAACTAACAGGTAGGTAGCCATCTTCCCTGGGAGGGTGTTTGTGGGTGGGAGGCCTGTACCACTACTCCCACCATGCCCTCTGTCCCACACCTGAGCAGGATGGAGCACTCTCCCACCCAGAAGCAGTTGGAAGCCATTGCAGTACACCAAACAAACTTACAGGTAGGTAGCCATCTTCACAGTGAGGGTGTTTGTGGGTGGGAGGCCTGCACCACTACTCCCACCATGTACCCTGTCCCACAGCCTAGCAAGATGGAGCCCTCCCCCCACCCACCCAGAAGCATGTGTCAGCCATTATATTACCCTCATCAAACTAACAGGTAGGTAGCCATCTTCCGCGGGAGGGTGTTTGTGGGTGGGAGGCCTGTACCACTACTCCCACCATGCCCCCTGTGCCACACATGAGCAGGATGGAGCACTCCCCCACCCAGAATCAGTTGGAAGCCATTGCAGTACACCAAACAAATTTATTTATTTATTTATTTAATGGTTTTGTAAAGCGCGTAGTAACTCCGAAGAGCATCCCAGCGCTGATCTGCTTCTCCAGGGGTTTTGGCCAACTAATGGGATTATATTTGCGGGAAAAGGAAGGTCTTTAAGGTCTTTCTGAACTGGAGATAGTTCGGTTCAGTCCTAAGTTTTCGGGGTAGCTGGTTCCATCTCTTCGCCGTGTGAACCGAGAAGCGACGGCCACCGGTCTTAGCTTTTCTCACTCTAGGGACTGCAATGAGATTTTCAGAATTGGACCGGAGATCCCTCTCTGCTTTGTATGGAGTTAAAAGTTCTCTCAGAAGAGGGGGACCGTTGTTGTTGAGTGTTTTGTGGGCCAGACAGAGGGCTTTGAACAAGACCCTTTCTCTGACTGGGAGCCAGTGGAGAGAGTTGAGGGCTGGCCTGGCGGAGGATCTTCCAGGTGTGCCCGTAAGTAGGCGGGCTGCGGCATTTTGGACTTTCTGCAGTGAATTCAAGGTGGCTTCAGGAGCTCCCAAGTATATAGCGTTACAGTAGTCTAATCTTGCCAGGATTAGACCCTGGATGAGGAGCCTCCTTGCGGTCTCTGGGAGCAAGGGAAAGATCTTCCTGCAGGCTCTGAGTACAAACTTACAGGTAGGTAGCCATCTTCCTTGGGAGGGTGTTTGTGGGTGGGAGGCCTGTACCACTACTTTCACCATGCCCCCTGTCCCACACCTGAGCAGGATGGAGCACTCACTCACAACCAGAAGCATGTGGCATCCATTGCATTGTTCACCATCACCTAACAGGTAGGTAGTCATCTTCCCTGGGAGGGTGTTTGTTGGTGGGAGGCCTGCACCACTACTCCCACCATGCCCCCTGTCCCACAGCCTAGCAAGATGGACCCCTCCCCCCACCCCACCTAGAATCATTTGGAAGCCATTGCAGTACACAAAACAAACTTACAGGTAGGTAGACATATTATTCTGTCTTGTGACACCACTGAGCAGGATGCAAGCCTCCACCACGCACACACAGATGTGTCACATAACAAAGCCAAATGTGAACACATAACAGGTAAGTACGTGCACCTAGGCATTCGTCACAAAATATATGGTGCCATATGACAAACCCAGCCCTCTCATTGCACAAATATGCACACTGATCCTACTGCCACGCACAGTGTGCACACAGCTAAGCAAAGGGGCAAATTGTGGACCTCTTGGGCCAGCAAGTGGCGGTACTGAGGGACAGGCCTGCGCCACAACCAACACCTCCACCTCCCTCTGGTGGGCCGCAAGATGACAAGTCACCAAAGTGTGACACACCAATGCACATGTAGAAGAAAGTCTGTGCACAATCATGCACAGCACCTATTGACATTTGCAGTGCCATGGGGCCAGAGTAAAAAGGACCATTCAAAAAAAAAGAAAGAATGTTTGGTGGTACAAATCAAGATATGCACATGCCAAGACAAAGGTATGCAGGAGATGACAATGGCCAGTCCATGGCCAGATGTGACGTCTGCCAGGTCAGACAAATCAACAAAGAGTCCTCACTGAAATAATATGTTGTGCTAGTCCCTAGATGTCAACATGTCCCTGTAATCACAAGTATTGCACATGGCGCATGGTATGTATAGACACCTCACACCATGGACAAGTAATGCATGTACCACAGTATCATGTCAGGAGGCACAGTAGTGCACATAGAAAAAAAAACTGACTGCAAAGGACAACTCCATCAACCTGCAGAGCCAGTCTCCCCCCCGGTACATGGACTCTCAGATGTTGACTACCGGGATTCTCTGGACAATGAGCTCGAAGCCGGCCCATCTGGTATGCCAGGGCGCAACAGGTCCCAGGACCCCATCGTCCCCCCCACCACATCTGCTGCAATACCAACATCTCTGCAGACCCCTACTGTCATGGCCTGTGCGTCCTCCACCAGCACCATCACTACCACCACCACCAACATCACCACCACCAGTGCTACCTGCAACACTCCCCCTGTCCCAGAGGATGACCACCCCACCCCAGCGACTGAGGAGGGCAGGGAGAGGATGCGGGTGCCTACAGTGGTGAGGCAACAGGTCCGTGGCAGCAGGGAAGGTGGGAGGGCTAGGGTCACCCACAGACAACAAGAGGCTGGGACCCAATCCCTGGACCACATCACCAGAGTCTTTGGGGCATATGAACGGGCCCAGGGACGAACTGTTCCGCGAGCTCATCCCGCTGATGAGGTCCATCGACACCCGCATGGGGCAAATTGTGGACCTCTTGGGCCAGCAAGTGGCGGTACTGAGGGACAGGCCTGCGCCACAACCAACACCTCCACCTCCCTCTGGTGGGCCGCAAGATGACAAGTCACCATCCTCCCCTGCGGCCACAGAGAGGGGTGAGTCCTCAGACCCCACTGGCCCTGCAGCGGGGCCCCCCCTGCCAAGTGACAAAGGGACCGTCCTAAGAAAACCCTGGGAGTAGCTGGCGGCAAAGCACCTGCCAAATGCGGAGCCAGCCATGATGGCAACCCTCTTCACCACTGCATTGACTTTTTGGACTGTCTTTCCCCACACTGCCTTGTGAATGGCATCTGTCTGTTGGACTGGGTCACCACATCAATGTGGTGACTACTCGATTATCTCATTTACCATAACTGCCAACTCACTGCTCCACTAATCACCTCAATGTAAATGTTCACCCCCCTCACATGTTACAATTGTAAATAAAAAATCCTTACACACATGTTGTTGTGTCTGCTCCGTCTTTATTCCAGGATGTACAGTCTTCAGCATGATTACAATGTACCAGGAGTATGGAATATATGTAGGCAAGGAGAAGTTGAAGGCACCTAGGAAAACACAACAGAACAACATTCACTGGTCTGGGTGTGGCATCACAGATATCACACAACACCTACCATCAAGATAATCCAACATGCACACATCACATTAGGCAAGAAGTGTCAACATACACATCCCGTAGATGTTCCTAAATGACCTGTCCCAGAAACATTGTAAGCCACCACTAAGTCTACAACCGGCTGCTGTCACAAATCTCACATACAGCTTCACAACAACAGCAACATCATCAGACAATGGGTACGTTGTACATTATCATCCAGCTTCAAGTGAAGTAGCGGGTGATGAGCTGTTGATGTCCTCCTCTCCACTGTCCTCATCACTGGACACAGGTTGGTTTGCAGGTGCGGGCCTTGGGTCCTCATCATCATCCAGGATCAGGGGAATCTCCTTGCGAATGGCTAGGTTGTGGAGCATGCCACTACAATCTGACATACCCTCCCAGGCGAGTACATCAGTGCACCTCCGGTCTTGTCCAGGCAGCGGAAATGTGACTTCAGCAGACCAAAAGCACGCTCCACCATGCAACGTGTCCTCTCATGGGCATCATTGTAGCGGACAGCAGCAGCAGGGGTACTTGGGATTCCGCAGTGGGCTCAGCAACCAGGGATGGTTGGGATATGCAGAGTTGCTGGAGCGGGTTTTTTTCTAGAAAATTGTATACCCCCTCCATTCTATAGGTTTACATTAATAAGAATAATTGATTAATAATAATTGTGCTAATGGTTTGCTGTGAGAACTTACCAACCTTACTAATATATGAAATACACGTGGGATATGCCTTTGCATTACCTAATTATTACGTAAACTAAATTGTGTACGCATATTAATGATAGACAATTAGAATATTGCATGTTATATGTTGCTTTCGTGATGTATTCGGTGATTTGTGCTTTAAAATGTGAGTTTAACCCGCAATGAGTGTTGCTTTTGCTAGATAAATACACACACATAAGGGGTTTAGCGAGGGAATAACATTTTAATAGCCATTTCAATGTATTAATTACGTTTTTGTGTTTGTTTTGCTTAAGTTGGCCATTTGGGCCTACCACAAAATGGCTGACATCCCTACCTGATGAATTGACTCCATTACGAAAGTCTCTGGGTGAAGTGCGCATGAGTCGCCGCTAGCAACTGTGGCCTTCTTCTGACCCCAGCCAGACTGTACCCATCAAGGTTACACCGGGACCACGTCCAAGAATTCATAATACAAAGGACACTTCTTCGAATCGGATTTTTCCTGTGTCATGACCTCATGACAAAATGCCTGTGAGAAACCTTAGAGGCTATACTAACCTCACCTCACCTCCTGGCACCAGTCAGGACGCTACAGCTTCCACCGCGCAGCGGATTTAACGCTGCTGCGGACTTAAACACAACAAACTATTCGCGCCGCCATTGCCGCCGAGCCGCGAGGCCACGCCCACTTTGAGGCCTCGCCCCCCGCCCAATCTGTATAAAGACGCTGATTACGAGCGTCCCCATCCAGATCCACGTACCCTCCTGAGGCGGAAGCCGGGAGCCAAACCTGCTTTTTAAAAAAAACTTTGTGTGTGTCACTTTACTTGCTGTACTTTTTAATAATACCCTCACCTCACCTCCTGGCACCTGTCAGGACGCTACAGCTTCCACCGCGCAGCCGATTTAACGCTGCTGCGGACTTAAACACAACAAACTATTCGCGCCGCCATTGCCGCCAAGCCGCGAGGCCATGCCCACTTTGAGGCCACGCCCCCCGCCCTCTTCCTCCCCTTGATAAGATGTGCATTCACCGTACGCGCAGCGGACGGTCGCAGCGGGCGCGCCGTTTGCGCGCCGAAGGCGCGCCAAATGCAAGCCCGTCTACGCCCGTCATCGCCAAGACATCGCCTCTCGCCAGTCCCCCTGATCAAACTTCGCGGGATTCCCGTCACTATGGCAGAGAACGCCTCATTGCCTTAAACCCTGGTCGGAGCTGTTTGGACACATTAGGCATTCTTGGTCACACATGCCTTCAATGTAAGTCTTGCCACTTCACTACACCCAGCCCCCGCCTTTCTCAACAGAAACGAGGCTCTCCTAAGCTTACGCCCCTTACTATTTTCCAACTTAACGTCAGGTCTCTCACTAAGCATCATCTTGAGGTCAACACCCTCATACTGGAAGAGAACCCTGACATTCTCTTCCTATGTGAAACCTGGCTACGCGACGACATGTCCTCCATACCTAACCTCACGTTACCTGACAACTATCTTATGATGACCCTAAATAGAGACGCTAGAGGTGGAGGCATCGCAGTCATTTATAAAAACCAATTCTCTTGTTCTTTTACCAAGGAAGATATTCTGGGTTGCGAAAGTGCCCGTTTTAAAATAACAACCTGCTCTCCCTTTGCCCTGTCAGGCCTTTACATCTATCGCCCACCTGGCCCTGCTTCTAAATTTATCGAAGCTCTCCTTGAGGTAGCTAGCTCTTTAGTGACTAAATCTGCCAACTTCACCATTCTGGGCGACCTCAATCTCCACTTCGATCTGTGTAATGACCCTACTATCAAAAACCTCCTGGCCGACTTTGCTGCCCTACAGCTTAATTCCCTAATCCAAGCCCCCACGCACTCAGCCGGGCATATCCTTGATCCGGTTTTTACCAACATCTTGGAGGCTAAGACAGAGGTGCCCAAACCGATGGGATGGACAGATCACGATCTTATTAAAATGTCCATGCTAGTCAATGAAGTATCTTACAAAACCGAACCAACCCGCCGTTTAAAGAGACCATGGCACAAACTCTCCACTAATGACCTCCACGCCACCCTTGGAGAATTCCACCATGAAGCTAACCATGACATTAACCTAACCTATGACGCTTTCCATAATTGGATCACCAGAGGACTAGGTGCTCTCATCCCAGCCAAATGGACTAAAGGGCGCAGCTCGCCCTCAAACCCATGGTACAACGATACCCTTAAATCCATGCGTAAAGACTGCAAAAAGGCCGAGCGTCTATGGAGAAGGGAATATAAGATTGGGGACAAAACCAACTATCTATCTAAACAAAAGCTTTACCACAAAGCCATCTGCGCCGCTCGCGCCGCCTTCTATGCAGAAGCAATCAACTCGAGCTCTAACCCTGCCAAAACTGTCTTCAAACTGGTACAAGAACTGCAGTGTAGTAGATCCCCCTCTACCTGCATCTCTTCTGCACTACAATGTGAAGACCTCGCTACGTTCTTCGTAGAGAAAGTCCAAAGAATTTACAGAACCTTCCCCCAGCATTTCTCCAACCCACCCAGCCCTGTCAACCCCATAATCAATGGCTCTATCATGTCACACATTCCAGAAATTGCCTATGATGACCTCTCCAAACTATGCAGGAAGGTTAAATCAGGTTCCCCTGCAGACCCCATGAGGCCTACCCAATTTACGGAATCACTCGATTTTTTTCTGCCATCCCTGGCCTTTATAATAAATCTCTCTTTTTCAACAGCCAGTGTTCCGACAGCCTGGAAACAAGCATGGGTTGCCCCTATTATCAAGAAACCCACTCTAGATCCATCCAAACCGGAAAATTTCCGACCCATTTCTTTGCTCCCATGGTTGTCCAAACTTGCAGAGGCCCATGCTAACAACGTTCTGGCCCAACATATGGACCAAAACGACATCCTTGACCCATCTCAAAACGGGTTCAGTCTGGGCCACAGTACGGAGTCCGCACTACTGGCTACCACCGAATATCTCCGGTCGATTCTCGATGCTGGTCAGAGTGCTGCGCTGATTCTTCTTGACCTCAGCGCAGCCTTTGACACGGTATCCCACAATATCCTCCTCAATCGCCTAGAGTCAATAGGGGTCTCCGGTCTTGCCCTACAATGGTTCTGTTCCTTCTTGAAGGACAGATCCTTTCGAGTGTCAGCCTTCCCTTTTCTATCTAAGCCCCATCCCATTGGACAGGGAGTTCCGCAGGGCTCTGCACTAAGTCCATCCCTTTTTAATCTTTACGTGCAGCCACTTGCAGGTGTGGCTAAAGAATGGGACCTCACGCTGGTGTCGTATGCTGACGACACACAGCTGGCCATCACTCTCACGGAAGGCCCTTCCACCTCGGCCTCAAAATTCAGAGACGGCCTTGCTGCAGTAGCCCAATGGATGACGGACAATTGCCTGCAGCTTAATGCGGGCAAGACGGAGGTGCTGCTCCTTGGTAAAAACATCAGCCATTGGAATGAGCACTGGTGGCCCTCATCACTAGGCACCATTCCACCCCCCAAATCTTTGGTCAAAAATCTGGGAGTTTGGATGGACTCCTCTCTTACTTTCCAGACCCACACCAAAAGAGTGGCTGCCACCTGTGTTGGCTTACTGAGAAGTCTCAGCCCCATACTTGGTTTTTTGGACGCTAAGACCCGCCAACTTATTATCCAAGCCACTATTCTATCTCGCTTGGACTACGCCAATGTTCTTCTCCTTGGCGCCAACAAAGGAGAGATAGCACGACTGCAACGCGTTCTGAACTCTGCGGCAAGAGCCTTGGTTGGTCTTCCCCGCAGATGCTCGGCCAGAGACACTATCCGTAGACTGCACTGGCTACCTATCGACTCCAGAATCCAGTTCAAGACCCTCATCATGACCTTCAAAATCCTTAAACTCGGAAGCCCTAAACTATTATGACCCCTTCTCACTCCCTATGTCCCTCAGCGCTGTTTGCGCTCCTCAAACCAGCATCTACTAAGTATACCCCGCACAAAGCTGTGCCGCATTGGTGGCCGCTCCTTTAGGGTTCTAGGAGCCAAGCTTTGGAACGCCCTGCCATTAACCATCCGCTCCATGGAAAGCTTGTCCACCTTCCGTAAGGCCATAAAGACTCACCTGTTCCCCTCTCTTTAAGCCTCCCCTACCCCCCTTTCCTTCAACTCTCAGGCTGGTTTCTGTGGTTTTTTTAGCGCCGGGACGCCTCTTTGCTGGGGCAGCTGTTTTGCGCTCTACCAAAACTATAACATAACATAACATAACAAATCAACCAATCAGAAGAACTGTGCCCCAAAACTTGTTACATGTTGAATTGATTTTACTATAAAAGAAGTAGAATAGAGAGGGTCGTTCGCCATCGCTTTTGATTGCCTACTTGATTTCCTGACGTTATGCTGACGGAGAGGACGGTGACACTGCAGGACAGCTGTTTCCCTGATACTCTGACGGACTGATCAGATGCCCAATTTCCAGACAAACTGATTAATCGCTTTTATGGGCAAAAAGAGACAAAAGATCTGAATTTGACTTAGAGGACGACTTTTAGCCAGAATAGGTAAATATGACAATTAACTACTTGAAATAACTAATGGTTTCTTCTTTCCATTATTTAGATAAAATTCAATTATTGATTACAAGAACTGTGTCGGGTTGTTATTTGGAAAATGTATTGATGTAAAGTGATTATAGAATTAAGAGTTACTCAACCCAGCGACTAGCTGATCCATGGCCTATCCATGGGAGGAATACTGAGGATGATGTCTAGATCCAATTGAGGTAGAGAAGGATAGGTGAATATATTGCTTATTAAGGACTACGTGTATTTCCTCTCATTACAGTGTATGGAATAAATCACCTCCTTAGAAACATGGATCAATAGGGAATGAATGTTGGTGTTATGGGCCCCACCAGTGAATGGAGTGAATGAATGAGTCTGTGAAGATCTATGGTCTATGACGAAGAGAGGGATTTAGTATTCCACGCTGCAACAGTTTTTCTGGTAGCAGAATAATGGTTAGCTATTGTTTTGGGTTTAGTGACGATTGCTTGTAAATAGCTTATTGATTATTGATTGGTATTGGTTTATGTACTAACATTCTATGTTGAGTTACGTCAAGTTTTATGTTGTTTGCACGGCTTCTGGGATGTAGGAAGTCGGGAATTGGTAACGGTTCCGTAGCAGAGCAGAGAAAGCGCTGCTCTCGGGAAAGACGGAATTGTGGTTGCCCGTAGGTACACGGGAGAAATGTGTGACAATTGAAGTTGCACGGCGCATTGTCTGGGTTCGATTCGGCAGCATCGTCATGTGTTGCCATTAGATATATTCTTTGTATGAGAGAAGTGTATATGATAGTAAAGAGTTACCTGTGAAATTTTGGTCTTAGGTACCAGGAAACCAAATGGCATACCGATAACGCTTATCACTGAAAAGGAAGCAGGTATTCTCTGAGCTTGCTAGAAGGACAAAGTAGAGGGAAGTGCTGCTTTGTTAACGTATGACATAATTCTGTAGTAGGACAGACTGTTTGCTGTTCTCGGGAAAGACAGGATTCTGTGTGAATGTACTACATTTTCTTTTGTGAAAGTGTGTGAATGTGAAGGCATTCGGGTTAATTGTGAAACTTTAGTTTTATTTCTCAGGAGCATTGGGTCTCCAACTAGGTGTCTTAATTCTAGAGAAACGGTTAGCTAATGCTTGTTAGAAGGGTAAGGTAGAGGGATGTGCTACTTTATCAAGGAAGTACTGATTCCGTAGTAGGACAGAGGTAAGCGCTGTTCTTGAGAAAGACGGAATTCTCGTGAGAAAGGTCTTTTGCTGTTCTTTGGTTAGCGAAGCGGACAATGGAGATGTTTTTGTGTTGTTACTAATAGAATTGTAGAAGTTGCAACAAAGGTTCCTTGAGCGGATTTTGTAAAGGAGGGGTAAACGAGAGCAAGAGCTGCTGCAGCGGCTGCTGGTGTCAGAACGACCGCGCTGGGATTGGACAGTAGGTCAGAGGTGTGAAACGCTCTGGATTGGTGTGTTAGTGTAAAGCCGCGCTAGGAGTGGAGAAATACAGGGTGACGTAAACGCTCCCTATTGGTGCGTTAGTGTGAGTCGCGCTGGGATTGGAGAACTGTGACAAGTGACGTAGACGCCCCTGATTGGTGCGCTAGTGTAAACCGCGCTGTAATTGGACAGAAAAGCGGTACAGTTACAAAGGAGACTTGTGATACTGAGAAAACGAGAAAATGTATTACGAACCACCAGACAAAGAGAAGAGATCATGGTTTGGTTAAATTAAAAGGTGGTTCAAGAAAGACAAACCGGTTAAGACTAGGGAAGGACAGCTACTCCCACCACCGAAAACCCCCGCATCTTTAATGATTGCGAAATATGGGTATCATACTTGTATTTGGTTAGATAATTGGGTAAAATACACCAAGGACGATGGAGGCCTGGCATTTCCAGAACATGGTTCCTTTAATTTAGCTGTTTTAAGAAACCTGCGAGAAAGAATGATGTATTTAGAACCAAGACCTAGACCGACGCAATTTGAGGCATTGACGGAATGGGAAGATGAGATGCATGAACGAGAAAGGCAGAGAAGTGGTAGAGGCTACAGGTATATGTTCGTCAGGCCATACGGACATGAGACACATGATGATCGAATGAAAAGATGGCGGAATGCAAGCATGACTGAGGGTGTGTTTCCTGTAAGAACGGCAGGAGAGAATGAAGGAAGAAAGTGTGTAGAGAAAAGGCGTAATGTGGAATCGAGTGGGTATGAAGTGAATGAATCGGAAGATGATGTTCTTGATGATGTGTTTTATAAAAATCCACCACCGTATCGACCAGAACCAGAAGCATTGACACCAAGTGCCCCAATGAGAGAAACCTTGCGAACAATTAAAACAGAGACTATGTCACCAGAGTTAGGGAAAAATAACTCCGCAAGAGAGGTAGAAAAACAGACAGAAAGTAGAGTAAATGGTGAAAATTCAGCAGAACTGGCCAAAACTACCCTAGAATTAACTGAGAAAATAAGAGAATTGACCAAAAATCTAGAAGCTGTGACAGTCCCAGTAACAATAGGTCCAGTAATGCCCATATTTGAGAAACAAAAGGGTGCTGAACATTTGACAGTACCGTATGAAAGCCATAATTTGGTTGAGAGCCCCGAACGGAATCAAAATGAGAATCCATGGGGACCGACAATAAATATGTTTGAACCGAGTGTTTCAAACAATCCATTTGTGACACAGAATTATGCAGAAAAGAGTAGAATGACGGTGGAAACATTGTTAGAACCCCAAAGGATCCCAGAACAAAATAGCATAGATAACCCAATAGGACCGTCTGTGGAAGAATTAAGCGAATGGCTAAGAGGGTTACAGAAGAAAGACCAAGAATCCCAGTCAATAGATTTAGCCAAATTACAAATGGTGTTAAAAGAATTGATAGTAGGAACTATCCCTACTGAAAAATTGAAAAGTTATCAGGATGAGGACTTATTGTTCCTGTGCAAAAGTGTGACATGGAGAGCGAAAAATCTACATGAAAGATTAGGAGAAGTTGCGAATGAAATGGGAATAGATATTGAAAAGGTAAAGGCATTACAAAAACCTTATCGAGCTGATTTCACTGAAAAAGATATCGAAAATCTGAACACCACAGGACGGATAGGGCAGATTAAGGACATAATTGTTTTATTGAGAAAATGGGGAGATGTGGATAAATGGAAAAATAAGTGGTATAAAAGGCGTGATGATGCCTCAGAAAAGACAGCTTCAGCATTTCCTGTTAGAGAGAAAGAAAAGGTAGCAACAGAATACCCCATGAGGGAGATTCCAGGAGGAGGATATGTACATGTTCCATGGACAAGACAGGACATTTTGTCTTTTACAAATGATTTCCCTCGACTACGTGAAAAGCCCGGTCGAGTGGTATCGGCAGGTAGACAGATTTGTAAAATTGTCAAAAGTACTATGGATAGATTTGAATAGTCTATTTGACATAATAGTACCAGCAGATTTGTGGACAGAATGTAAGCTCATGATTAATTGGCCAACACAGGAATACCCTAGGGATCCTAAGACAGGAGCTTCCGACCCAGAAGTAATGAAGAAATATGAACAGGTTATGGCATTTTTGAAAAATAAGGTACCCCCTAAAGAGACAGACTGGGTAAAAATTGACAGAACACATCAAGAGAGCAAGGAGTCAGTACATGCATACTACGAGAGGTTAATTCTGGCTTTTAAGCAGTTTAGCGGAGATGAGAACCTGAGTGATAAAGATTTGAGTCATTTTGTGTACAGATTTGTATATGGTTTACGTCCAGAAATTGGTGATATGATAAAACAACATACAGTCGATTGGCAAAATAAGAAAATAGATGAAGTATTAAGACATGCTAAGTATTTTAGCGATGAGATTGAGGTAAAACAGCGAAAACTGAAAGAAAAGGCTATGTGGGCACAGGTAAAAGTAGCTGAACGGCAGGAAGCTCAGTTGGTAGAACAGGAACAAGATTTGGTCCAGGGAAAGGTAAAGGTAATATAGAAGAAGCTAAAAAGAAGTTCCCCTGCCATAATTGCGGTAGGTTAGGGCATTGGAAATCCGAGTATAAATTTCCTCCAAATACTAATAATGAAAATCCATCATTGAATCCACAGGTGCAGAAAGAGGTGAGTGGTCAACTGCAGCAACAGCAGCAGGTGGTTATGTCACAGAATCAGGTGCCAAAACCACCTTTTCCGCAGAACAGAAACTCACAGAAGTATAGTAATGAATCGGGATTCTACAATGAAGAACAGGTAAATAAACCATCACGCGCTCGCGCTGTTTCGCAGTATTGGCTGCAAAACAATGAGAGTGATTCAGAAGCAGGCTATTGACGGTGCCGAAGGGAGGAAGAAGAGTGCGTACTTGGCGCAACTCTAGAAGTAGACCAGACAGGACCATTCGTAGATGGAAAGGTTAATGATGGAAATATTACTTTCCTAGTGGACACTGGCGCTACTCGATCAACTGTTAGATCATCTGATGTTAGGAATCTTCCTCTTTCGGATGAAACAATCCAAGTAGTTGGTGTGTCCAACAGACAGATAAAAACATATCTTACAGAAACAGTGAAAGTTAGTATAGGGAAATTTTCTGAAATGCACCGCTTTGTGGTGTGTGACACCAGTCCTGTAAATTTGCTAGGTAGAGATCTGTTGTGCAAAATGAATTGCACTATATTTTGTACCCCATATGGAATAGCTTTCGAGACACCAGATGAAGATGTTTTGTATAAAATGATCATAGCTAACAGAGAAAGTGAGGTTACTGGAGCATATGCAATATTCAATCCAGATGAACTGCCTAAAGAATTGAAACAATCTGTAAAAGCAGAGGTTTGGGATTTCACTGGAGAAGATGTAGACTGATGAGAAATGTAGACCCAGTAAAAATAACTGTAAAGGAAGGAATAAGTTATCCAAACGTCCCTCAATATAAATTGACGCCTGAAATAATTGAAGGAGTAACTCCAATAATTGAGAAAATGATCAAGCAAGGAATTCTGAGAGAAATAATGAGTAGTCCATGTAATTCACCCATTATGGGCCTGAAAAAGCAAAATGGGAAGTTCAGAATAGTGCAGGATTTGAGAAAAGTGAACAAAATTGTTGTGCCATGCTGTCCCATTGTACCAAACCCATCAGTGATTTTGTATCAGATTCCCCATGATGCAGATTGGTATACGGTGATTGATCTGTGCCATGCTTTCTTTTCTATCCCATTGCATCACGACAGCCAGCAAATTTTTGCATTTCGTTTTGGAGACCGTATTATGGCATGGTGCCGAATCCCACAGGGGTATACAGAAAGCCCCTCAATATTTAATCAATTGTTAAAAAAGTCATTGGAAAGTTTACAAATGCCCGAAAGTTCAGTACTAGTGCAGTATATCGACGGACCTCCTTGTGGCGTTGAAAACCCGTGAAGCTTGTGAGGTAGACACTATAGCCTTACTAAATCATTTGGCAGATGGAGGACTAAAAGTGTCACCAGCCAAACTGCAGTATTGTAAGAAAGAAGTACAGTATTTGGGACATAACATTGAAAAAGGATTAAGGAAAATAACGATAGACAGAATCAGAATCATAAAAGGAATGAGAGCCCCCATGACCCAAAGAGAGGTGAGAATGTTTCTGGGAATGGTAGGGTACTGCCGTCAGTGGATAAGTAACTTTTCCCTGATCGCAAAACCCTTGGTACGACTGACAAGAAGTGATGTCAAAGATCCCCTTGAATTGAACAAGGAAGAATTGGCAGCATTCAAACGATTGAAAGATGGATTGTGTGAAGCACCAGCATTGGGTATGCCTGATTATGAAAAAGAGTTTGAGTTATATTGCAGTGAGAGAAATGGATGTGCACTTTCTGTGTTGATTCAGAAGCATGGAAGGTTGAAAAGACCGATTGCATATTTTTCATCAATGCTTGACCCAGTAGCCGTAGGCTTACCTGGATGTTTGAAAGCCGTAGCTGTAACATGTCGAAGCTTGGAGCAGAGTGAAGGAATTGTGATGGGATATCCTTTGAAAGTGTTTGTACCTCATGATGTGGCGATTCTCTTAACAAGAAGTCGTACTCAGTATATGACACGTAGTCGGCTGACTAAGTATGAAAAGGTTATCTGAGGTGCAACCAATGTGAGCCTTGCAAGATGTGTGAATGTAAATCCTGCAACACTGTTGCCTGATGCTGAAAATGTGGAAGTCCGAGACGAAGTGGATCATGACTGTTTGGATGTGCTTGACTTCTGCACGAAACCACGACCAGACATAAAAGATGTACCTTTGCCAGAAAGTGATTTTGTAATGTTTGTTGATGGTTCATGTTTGAGAACAGAGGAAGGAGTGCTAAGAGCAGCATATGCAGTATGCACGGTTGCAGCAGTGTTGGAAGCATCTTACCTGAAAGGGGTAAAGTCTGCTCAAGTAGCAGAATTAGTGGCCCTGACTCGAGCATGTAAGATCGGGAAAAATGTGAGAGTGACTGTGATAACTGACAGCCAGTATGGCTTCGGAGTTGTCCATGAATTTGGCCAACTATGGATACAAAGAGTTTTCCTGACCTCAAGTGGAACTCCTATAAAGAATGCTGAAGTGGTTGGAAAGTTGCTTGAGGCGATACAGCTGCCTAGACAATTGGCTGTGGTGAAATGTGCTGCCCATAATCAGGGTAGTGATTACATCACTACTGGCAATCGTTATGCCAATGACATGGCACAGTATTGTGCTCGCAATCAAAATTCTGTTAATCGGGCCAAGGAAAAAGAAATGTTTTCTTGCTCCTTAATGTTTACTAACGTTGTGGGGACATGGGAGGAAGTGAGACAATTGCAAGAAGAAGCAGGAAATGAGGAAATGAGGCAATGGGTAAAAGCAGGATGTGCACCAAGAGAAAAGGACCATGTGTGGGTCTATCAAGATGGAAGACCAGTCATGCCTGATAGCATGATGTCTACCATGGCACAGATGTATCATGGCCAGGGACACATAGGGAGAGATCAGGTCATTTAAGCAGACCTGGTACAATCCCAAGTTTAGACTTGTAGCAGAAAGTCTATGTCAGAGATGTCTAATATGTCAGCAATACAATCCTGGGAGAAAGACAGTGGTGAGTCTAGGAACCATAGGCCGAGAAGGAGGGCCTTTTACCAGAATGCAGGTGGATTTCATTGAAATGCCTCCTTGTAACAGATTGAGGTATGTTCTGGTTATAGTCTGTCTATTCTCCAGGTGGGTGGAAGCATTCCCAACAAGAAGAAATGATGGGATGACAGTAGCAAAGCTGCTTTTGAGAGAATTCATCCCCAGGTTCGGGTTCCCAGTGACCCTTGAATCAGACAGAGGAGGTCATTTTCATAATGAGATCGTAAAATTGATTAGTGAAGCATTGAATGTACAACAGAAACTGCATTGTGCCTACCGACCAGAGGCTTCTGGTGTGGTTGAACAAATGAATGGTATGATCAAAAACAGAATTGGGAAAATGTGTTTAGCCACAGGAATGAAATGGCCTGATGTCTTGCCTCTAGTACTGATGACAATCCGAGCAACATCAGACAGAACTACAGGGTTAAGTCCTCATGAAATAATCATGGGACGCGCAAAGAGGCATGTGTTTATTCCAGTCAACAAGCTGATCACTATTTCTGATGACATGGTATTGGAGTACTGTAAAGGCCTTGCTGACGCAGTTCATTCTGTGTTTTATAAGGTTGGAGCGGATGCCACCACTCTTGAAAGGAAGCCAGCCCATGATCTGAGCCCAGGAGATTGGGCAAGGATAAAAGTCCACAGAAGAAGAAACTGTTTGGTTCCAAGGTGGGGAAAACCAAGACAAGTCATTTTGACCACCACAACAGCCGTGAAGTGTGCTGGACTGAAAAACTGGATCCATGCCAGCCATACTTTGAGGATACCAAATCCAGTGGACAGCAAAGAGAAGGAGTATTATGACGAATCAGAGTCAAGTACTGAATCAGATAGTGGAGAGCCAAAAACACAAGAAAATCCTGAAAGGGGCGAAAAAGAATCAAATCAAATATTAGGCCCCAGAAGTATCTCCCTGAGAAGAAGATTGCAGATTTCTGATGACAGTTCAGATTCTGAAAACGAACAAGGAAGACAAGGTCCCAGAAAAGAACACAGGAAGAAGAAGGGAAAAGAGCATGAGGAAGCAGTAAAAGAAATACAAGAAAAGGAAGTCCCAGATGAAAAACTGAGAGAAATTCCACAAGTAATAATAGATCTGAATGAAGAAGGGACAGGTACAGAGAGAGAGGGACAGATTGCGGAAGAACCCCGAGGAGGTGTAGGGAACTGCAACATCCAGCTAGGTGAAGGGACAAGTAGCCAGCAGGAAGATAGCGTGTCGGAGACCCGAGGAGGGACAGAAGTAGGGAAACAAAAACAAGTGGTGGAAAAAGAGACTGTGGGAAAGGAAAAGCAAGTTGGGACAGTCAGAAGAAAGCGAGAACGAAATACCTGAAGGTCGAGTTCTAAGAAAGAGAGCTTGGAGAAATGAAAAGGATGACAAAGGAAGTAAGTTGAAAAGGATTGCTAAAAACGAAGTTTGGCCAAATAAAATAAAGAGACTGAGATATCGGTTGACTCGAGTAAATTCACCGAGAGCTGAACAGGTGAACGAAGTCACAAGTTAGGAGAAATCCAAGGGAGAAGAATCAATTGTAACTAAAGAGACTGGAAGAACAAGAAAACCTAACCAGAAGTATAAGTCACCGGAATGGACGTACGTGGCCCTGCCTGAGGAAAAACAAGAGGCAGATAGTCAAGGAAATCCAGAGGAGGCTTTACTGAAAGTGGTTAAAGAAGAAGGAGAATCAGAAATCCTGAGAGTTCTCTTGTCCGACATTGGAGAAGAAGAAGCGGAGAGTCAGGAAATTCTATATCCTGATTGGGAGAAGGAGGCAAAGGACGATGAGATGCCAAACTGAATAGAACAAAGAAGCTGTTGATGTGGAAACAATAGAATTAAGAGAAAAAGTAGAAACTAGTAGAACCACGTAGGAGCTTAGAAGCTTTGGGATAGAAACTAGTCGTAAAGTAAAAGAGGCTAAGTCAAAAGACACGGTCCATTTTAATAAAAGATGGCTAACATAGAAAGTAGTAATGGTAGATGTACCTTCATGAAAAGATGGTGTAAAACATGTTGCTGTTGTACAGGATTATTAATGCTTTTATGGAGCATACTTGCTCTTGTGATCTCATTTAAAGTTACTATAGATACGTTAGAAGGACGTAGTGAAAATAAAACTAACATAGGTAGAATTTCAAAGGTAATACCGACTGTAGAAGCTAATATTCATTTGCATAAAGATAGGTCTATTAATGATTTCTCTAATAATGTATTTTCAAAATTGTTGTATGAATATGTAAAAACTATGGATGTAAGGGACTGCTACGTCTGCATGCAGTTACCTGCCTCTGTTGCAGAGGGAGTAATAAGGAATAACATGTAGTGTAATAGCTAGTTTATTTTATCAGACAGGAAAATTAGAATATTATTATTCAGATGTAGATAACATTTTCTCTTTAGTACCTGTTAACAATAAATTAAACAAGGTAAAACCTGCTAAAGTATTAGGTGAATTTTTCTTAGAGATTAACGAATTAACATTAGAAGCTGTGTTTAAAAATAATTTGACATGCAGTTTACAGAAAGAAGAAAAGACATTTTTAGATATGGTTGAAGAAAGAAGACATAAAATGCACAGAAAAGCATCAGGAGGAAATGTTGAAAAAAACGCTTGGGATATAGAAATGGAGAAACATCTAATGAAGGGGGAGTCTACACCAACAATAGCTCTAGATAGGCCTCAGAAAGGAAAATTTTGTATAAGAAGGAATCAAACTGCATATGATAATTACTTCTTAGGTAATAGTGAGTGCCATGATTGGATGTGGATGGGGATTTAAAGGTGGAAGAGATCCAGTATTTCCTGGACTATTTTTTATCTGTGGGAACAGGGCATATTATCGTTTGCCAGACCATTGGTATGGCACATGTTACGTAGGCCTGGTATTTCCAAAGATTTTTCACATGGACAGAGGAGAAGATGGTGTACATAGTTTAAATAATCATATAGTGCGTAGAAGGAGAGAATCTTGGGCAGAAATTGTGGGTGACATCTTTGGAGCATTGATACCAGCAGTGGGAATATCTCTGAATGCGAACAAAATTAGAAAATTATCTACAGTAGTGGATCGCTTGTCAACAAGCACCGCTGGTGGATTGTTATTGGTCAATACTGAAATGGTTGCCATGCGTGCCATGGTGATGCAAAATCGACTTGCCCTTGATATATTATTGGCAAAAGAGGGTGGAGTCTGTGGAATGCTGAAAGTTCAACATTATTGCTCTTATATTCCAGACGAAAGTAAAGATCTAAAGGTTTACATTAGAAATATTACTGAATTGCATGATGAAATTGTACCGCTGGAGGTTGAAGATGTATGGACAAGAATTGGGAAGAAAATAGCTGCTATTAAAAATTTCTTAGTTAAGATAGGTAGTACATTTATAGGTAAAATTTTATTTCCATTAACATGTGTGATTTTTGTATTATTAGTATTAAGATTAGGGTGTATGTGTTGTAGAAATAAGAAAACAAAGAATAGAATAAAAAGAGAAAAATTAAAAAGAAAAGAAACGAGTCAAGATATAGAAATGGAAGAGATAACATTAGAGGAGTGGAAAGAGAGTATGTATAAAAAGGCAAAAAGAGAAGAATATGAACAAACTGAATTATGAACTATGAGCAAGAACACATTTTGAATTTTCCGTAAAAGGGTATTAAAAATGTGGGTGTTGTGTGGTGATAAAATCACCAAAGGGGGATTGCTGGAGCGGGTTTTTTTCTAGAAAATTGTATACCCCCTCCATTCTATAGGTTTACATTAATAAGAATAATTGTTTAATAATAATTGTACTAATGGTTTGCTGTGAGAACTTACCAACCTTACTAATATATGAAATACACGTGGGATTTGCCTTTGCATGGCCTAATTATTACGTAAACTAAATTGTGTACGCATATTAATGATAGACAATTAGAATATTGCATGTTATATGTTGCTTTCGTGATGTATTCGGTGATTTGTGCTTTAAAATGTGAGTTTAACCCGCAATGAGTGTTGTTTTTGCTAGATAAATACACACACATAAGGGGTTTAGCGAGGGAATAACATTTTAATAGCCATTTCAATGTATTAATTACGTTTTTGTGTTTCTTTGGCTTAAGTTGGCCATTTGGGCCTACCACAAAATGGCTGACATCCCTACCTGACGAATTGACTCCATTACGAGAGTCTCTGGGTGAAGTGTGCATGCGTCGCCTCTAGCAACAGTGGCCTTCTTCTGACCCCAGCCAGACTGTACCCATCAAGGTTACACCGGGACCACGTCCAAGAATTCATAAAACAAAGGACACTTCTTCGAACCGGATTTTACCCGTGTCATGACCTCATGACAAAATGCCTGTGAGAAACCTTAGAGACTATACTAAATCAACCAATCAGAAGAACTGTGCCCCAAAACTTGTTACATGTTGAAGTGATTTTACTATAAAAGAAGTAGAATAGAGAGGGTCGTTCGCCATCGCTTTTGATAGCCTACTTGATTTCCTGACGTTATGCTGACGGAGAGGACGGTGACACTGCAGGACAGCTGTTTCCCTGATACTCTGACGGACTGATCAGATGCCCAATTTCCAGACAAACTGATTAATCGCTTTTATGGGCAAAAAGAGACAAAAGATCTGAATTTGACTTAGAGGACGACTTTTAGCCAGAATAGGTAAATATGACAATTAACTACTTGAAATAACTAATGGTTTCTTCTTTCCATTATTTAGATAAAATTCAATTATTGATTACAAGAACTGTGTCGGGTTGTTATTTGGAAAATGTATTGATGTAAAGTGATTATAGAATTAAGAGTTACTCAACCCAGCGACTAGCTGATCCATGGCCTATCCATGGGAGGCATACTGAGGATGATGTCTAGATCCAATTGAGGTAGAGAAGGATAGGTGAATATATTGCTTATTAAGGACTACGTGTATTTCCTCTCATTACAGCGTATGGAATAAATCACCTCTTTAGAAACATGGATCAATAGGGAATGAATGTTGGTGTTATGGGCCCCACCAGTGAATGGAGTGAATGAATGTGTCTGTGAAGATCTATGGTCTATGACGAAGAGAGGGATTTAGTATTCCATGCTGCAACAGAGTCACCTAGGTGTGACAAACACAAATAAACATTGCTATATCGCTGAGGCAGAGGGCAGCAGGTCACACACCCAGCACGCCATATGACTAGGCATACTCACCCACAATCCATGCATGCTCGGGAAGCAGATAAGCCATCAGCTGGGGTACAATGCTGTTACACAGGATGTAGGAGTCATGGGCTGAGCCTGGGAATTTGGCACACACGTGTGAGATGATCATATCTGCCAGGGACACCACTTGCACATTTATGGAGTGGTAATGTTTACGATTCCTGTAGATGTGTTCACGTGCCTGTGGTGGCACAAGCCCAACATGGGTGCAATCAATGGCACCAACAACATGGGGGATCTGTCCGAGGGGATAGAAATCACCCTTCACAGCTGCCAATTCAGGCCCCCTGGGGAAATGTATATATCTGTCCTTGTAGATCATCATGGCGGACAGTACATCACGCGGCACCATGCTGAACATAGGTTGTGACATTACACCTGCGCTGGCCACCGTGTGCTGGAATTATCCAGTGGCAAAAAAATGCAGGGCTGCCATCACCTTATACGTTGGGGTAAAAGCTGTTGGATATGTTCTGCGAGGCTGCAGGTGGGGCTCCAACATAGCACAAAGGGTTTTTAGGGTGGCTCTATCCAGATGGCATTTCCGGATGATCGCCTCATCCTCCATGTCTTCCAACACTGTCAAGTGACGAAGCACATTTGGTCTCCTCCTAGTTGAGATGAAAGTGGACACATGTCAATGCAATACATCATGAGATGGGCACAGCATCTCCAGTTCTGGATGACACAACGCCAACAATGACTGTCATCAAAATTGAGTTACAGACCAGCTTACATGTAGGGACACCTTCAGCTACACAAATGGCACACTTGTCACCTTACACAAAGCATGTACCTCAAACACTACCTCAGTGTGAATGCACAAAGGGATATGGCCACATTTACCATGGGCACACCTGGAGTATTACATCCAGCATATGTGTAACAAATCAACCCTGCTGTCTCATACCTAGCTGCTGTACCTGACACACCTTCATGCGTCATTTGAACCTGGCACACATCAACCACACAATGACCACTGTCGGAGCAGAAATGACGAATGTGTGCATGATCAGACATTAGAGGACATGCAAAAAAGAACATCATTCATTGAGACAAACATTGCTGTGATTGTCACTGCACCTCAACACATTGACATGTGTACACATTGTAGAGTCAATAACAACACTGTCCTGTGTACAGGACCTTCAATATCATAAGTACATGTGAGGGAGTACATGCCAATCTACGAAATCACATACACAAACATGGCATGTGTAGTCACCAGTGGAGTAAATGGAACATTGGCATTGTGTGTACAATGATGTGCCATTGACTATGTGGACACTGTGCACTGTTGATGTTTGCCAGATAGCCCGTGTGATTGCATGGCACCCAAATTGCGGCAACTACCGCCTGGCCCCAGCGGTGTGTCACCAGCAATCCCCAATACACAACTGCGGTAGTGATAGCCATGGAGACATGCCCAAATGGCGGTTGGCATGCCCGCCATCCAAATTGCGGTGCCTCATGTGATTGTATGGCACCTAAATCACTGTAGCTACCGCCTTGCCCCAGTGGTGTGTCACCAGCAATAGCCAATGCACAAGTGCGGTAGTGATTGCCATGGAGACATCCTCAAATGGCGGTTGGCATGCCCTGCCATGGAGCATGCCCTTACAGCCAATGGGAACCTTAATTGCGGTGGCATGATGCAATTTTGAAAATCGCGGTAGGCGTGCTCCGCCACCGTGGAGCCGGTCATTGGATGCAATTGAAAGATGCACCATTGTGGTAGCGCCCGCCTGGCCCCTGCGGTGTGTCACCGCCATGGAGCATGCCCTTACAGCCAATGCGAACCTTAATTGCGGTGGCATGATGCAATTTAGAAAATCGCGGTAGGCGTGCTCCGCCACTGCGGAGCGGCTCATTGGATGCAACTGAAAGATGCACCATCGAGGTAGCGCCTGCCTGGCCTCTGCGGTGTGTCACCACCATGGAGCATGTGCGTACAGCCAATGGGATCCTTAATTGCGGTGGTATGATGCAATTTGGAAAATTACGGTAGGCGTGCTCCACCACCGCGTAGGTGATCATTGGATGCATTTGAAAAAGGCAGACCTGGAACACCAATTGCTGCAGCTTGGCACCTTTGAAACGACCCCAGGGGGCTGTATATGTGTGGAAGGGAGTCTCACATTTCCACTGCTCCCAGAGCCTGCTGCCAGAGACCCCTCATCTGCTGCTGCCTCCAGAGACTGCTGTCAGAGACCCCTCACCTGCTGCTGCCTCCAGGGACTTCTGTCAGAGACCCCTCACCTGCTGCTGCCTCCAGGGACTGCTGCCAGGGACCCCTCACCTGCTGCTGCCCCCAGGGACTGCTGCCAGAGACCCCTCGCCTGCTGCTGCCTCCAGGGACCCCCCACCTGCTGCTGCCCACAGGGGCTGCTGCCAGAGACCCCTCACCTGCTGCTGCCTCCAGGGACTGCTGCCAGGGACCCTTCGCCTGCTGCTGCCCCCAGGGACTGCTGCCAGACACCCCTCATCTGCTGCTGCCTCCAGGGACTGCTGCCAGAGACCCCTTCCGCCGCTGTTGTCTCATGTCCACAGTGATGGCAAGGACTGAGAAGATCCATGCTAGTCCCTTCACAAGCGAGGAGTTGGAAGGCCTAGTGGGCGAGGTGCTCACACAGTACCCAAGGCTATATGGTGCCCCAAATGTCGTGGTAAGTCATCAACAGTGGGGGCGGAGTGCAGGGGGAGCACACATGTAGTTGGACTGATGCAGTATGTGCCTGAGAGTGTGGGGTTGTGTCATGCACTGCCTAACATGCTGTCTCCAGGGGAAAGGTGTGTGTACCCTATGCCACAGGTTTCCCTGCCTGCACATGTATGTTTGAGTGACCTGTGTTGTGTTGTCAGACATACAGTGACGCAGCAAGTTCTTCTTGCAGGAGTCAGGACAGTGATTGCTTAGCTGAATGGCTGTGTGTGCCCCTGTTGTCCATCTCAGTGTGATCCCAGCTGGCCTGCAAAGTCCCTGCACAAAAAGACAAGGACACATCACTTCACTTACAGAGTATTACATCAGTCTTTTCTCATTGCACTCCAGCTATGGGCCATCTCAGCACTGTAGATTGCACACGACCGGCCTTGTGAAAAGGATTTTGGATTTGTGAGTTCATGTGTCTCAATGTGATATCCATGATACAGTTATCTATTCACAGGGCAGGGACATTGAGGGCTGCTCAGTCTTGGACACAGTGAGTCTACCCCCATACACATGTTGATATGTGATTTATGTCTTGCTCAACCTAAAAAGGAACTGGAGATGTGGGCAGGCTACTCAGGGGTTTCAGTGCTGGCATCCTGCATGTGTGTGAGATGTGCAGGGACTGTATTCCCCCTCACACCTGCATGTATTTACATCAGCTTTCCCCATGCAGATGTACCATGTGAGATGTATTCTTGTCTCTGTTAGACATATCTGTAGATTTTGGATGAGTTTGTATCATGCTACTGTACTGAGAGATGTAGGTACATAACACTGTGGCACTGATCACTTCCCCCTCTTGTCTCCCATGCCTGCAGCTCAAGGTACACCAGCGTAAGGCCGTGTGGAGGGCCATTGCGGCCAAGGTGTGGGCTCTGTGGGTCTCAAACTGACGGCACACCCACTGCCACAAGAGGTGGGACGACATCAGCCGGCTGGTAAAGAACGTGGCAGAGATGACCTTGGGGCTGCTTCCTCGCACTGGGCGGTTGGCACAGCGCAGCATGACACCACTGATGGGCCGCATCTTGGCTGTGACACAGCCTGAGCTGGATGCAAGTTTGAAGGAGCATCAGCAGCAAGCCAGGGGTGAGCATTCTGGGAAGGGTGACTTTGGCTGGGAGTGGCTGCATGTGTACAGTGCCTGTGCCAGCGCTGGCCTATGTGATGTTGGGAGTGTGATGCAGTGGCTTGGAAGTGACTGCTGGGCTGGGTGCAGGTGTTATGCATTTGCCCTACCTGTACTTGCTAAGGTAATTTGAGTACTGTGCAATCCCATTGCATTCTGAGTCGTGGTCTTCCGGTATCGTCTGCATTGGGGTAGTCTGGGGAATGCCATGGGAAGGAATGGCAGTGTGCCCGATCTGAGTGTGCCTGATTTGGGAGGCTTACACATCTGACACCAATGTGCACCAGTTGATGTGCCCCAAAGTACAACATGGTGGGTGGCATGGGCTCATGGTCATTGTGGAATGTCATGTTGTAGTCTGTGTCGTGTTGTCCACTCCTGCTCCATCCAGATCTGTCAGTGGCAACAAGTAGTGTGCCCCCATCATAGCCCTAGGTGTGCTCAGATCTATTTGTCTGGTTGAACGGAGCCACTAGCAGGGTGTTGTGCTGTGTGGTCATCACATGGCTCACTTATGCCTGAATTTCCAGTTTCCACGCACTGTTTGAGGCAATATAGTGAGTTAGCACAATGTGATTGCACAGGGTGGTGTGCAACATGTAGATTTAGTCATCTTTTGTGAAGCTTTGCTTGCATATGTTTGTTATGTTGCTGCCACTGAACTGACCCTACATCTCTCTCTCTCATACAGCATCTCCTGTGGTCACGGAGGGACAGGAGACGGACACCAGTGGGGGTGAAAAAAGCACAACAGCTGCACAGGAGCCCAGTGACACAGATGTCACCAGCGCCTCAGAGGGGGAAAGGAGTCTGCTGGAGGAATCCCAGCCTGAGACACAAAGTTCCACATCATCTGATGCCAGCGGTGATGCATCCATGTTGGCGGGCACAGGGAACGGGGACTCAGCATCATCTTCCACCACACAGCAGCCAGTGCCCACCCTCCCAGCCACTTCGTCTGGTGCTGCCCGTGTTCGCACCAGTAAAAGGGGAAGAGTGTCCTTCACCCCGGGCACCGCTGCCCCTGCCCCTGTCCCCCCGCTGCCATCAGTGCTGAGTCTGTAGACCTTTTGCGCCAGCTGTGTGTAGGCCAGACAGCTATCCTCAATGTCTTCATTGACCACAACAAAAAATTGGCACAGGTGCTTGCTTTCATGGAGGGCATACATTCATACATGGGTGGGCTGCACCGAACCGTCCAGTCTTTGTCCTCCACAGTGATGGCAGCCCTTCAACAGGTACATACTCACAGTCTGGCTCCGGTCCCTTTGTCCACCCCCCTGGCATTGGCCACATCTGACAATAGTGACCACACTCCACAGACCTCAAAGTCATGATACAGCACACAAAGCACACAGCAGCAACAACCCAAGCGGTCCCGGGCGCAGACACCATCCCCACAGAATACCAAAGCCACCCCAGAGCGCAAAGACAAAAGCCCGTCAGGCGACACCAGGGGCCAAAATGCAAAGAAGCAGGCCTCAGGCTCACATGCCTCAGAAGCATCCCCAGCCAAGGACTCTCCTGTGCAAAGAGAAGCCAAGGGTACACCTAGGAAGGGCTCCAAGGCAGATTCACCCATCACCTCGACTCCCATTCCAAGCCCACTGAAGCAGGGGAAGGAGGGCACTAAACCTAGTAAACAGGGGAGGGAGGGGCAAAGGCGAAGCCAGGCAAAGCCTTCCGCTGGATCCAGCACATCCCCAGAGGGAGTGCCAGCGTCTGCACCTGATGCAGCTTTGGTGGTGAGTGTGCCTGTTGTGTCCACACCACTTCTAATTGATACCAATGCAGGGAAGCAAGTTAGGATCCTCAAGAAGTGGAAAGGCACCCCTCCACAATCTCCCAGCCACACTGTGTCTCACATCTGCATGACTCTGCCTCCACGTACCACTACACCACCTGGTCCAAGCAGCACTCTGGCTTGCCAAGCCACTGATATCTCTACCTCAGCTGGGCCGCTCTCTCCCCGATCAAGTGCTCCGACAGTCACCGACACACAGCCAGCTCCCAGTCCGCCTGACAGCCAAGTCTGAATGGTAGTCACCCTCACACACCTGTCTCTCACACAGGTGGGCCAGTACTGCACATTGTTACCCCCTATGTTGCTGACCATGAAAAGGTACAGTCACACACATTCCCTGTGCAGCTTCTCGTGGACATACTCTGCACTTCGTTTTGGCCACTGGCCTTGTTGCTCTTTGCTGTGTTCAACTATTACCTGTGCAGCTTCTCATCGACATACTCTGCACCCTGAACTGGCCACTGGCCTTGCTGTTTTGCCCTTACCTGTGCAGCTTCTCATGGCCATACTCTGTACTTTCCCCTGCCCACTGGCCTTGCCATTCACTGCTGTTTGCCCCTTGCCTGTGCAGCTTCTCATGGACATACTCTGCACCCTGAAGTGGCCACTGGCCTTGCTGTTTCGCCCTTACCTGTGCAGCTTCTCATGGACATACTCTGCACTTTGCCCTGCCCACTGGCCTTGTCATTCACTGCTGTTTGCCCCTTGCCTGTGCAGCTTCTCATGTAACCACTCTGCACTTTGTGATGGCCACTGGCCTTGTTGTTCACAGCTGTTTGCCACTTGCCTGTGCAGCTTCTCATGTAACCACTCTGCACTTTGTGATGGCCACTGGCCTTGTTGTTCACTGCTGTTTGCCACTTGCCTGTGCAGCTTCTCATGTTACTCTGCACTTTGTGATGGCCACTGGCCTTGTTGTTCACTGCTGTTTGCCCCTTGCCAGTGCAGCTTCTCATGTAACTACTCTGCACTTGGTGATGGCCACTGGCCTTGCCCTTGTCTAATATTGGTGCCTATCTGTGCAATATGTAAATAAAGACAGTCGCTCCTGTTGTCTGTTTTGTCAGTCTCCTTATTGAATAAAGTTATTTTGCTGTGTGTATATGGTTTACTGTGCCACATTCTCTGTGTGCCAATTCAACATAGCCAATGTCTTGGCACACTTACTGTATTTTTTACAGGGGTGACAGGTACTTCAGTTCTTCCTGACCCTGGTACTTGTAGGGGCAATGATGTAAATTTTAAATAGAAAGCAGTTGTCATTTTCTTATTTTGTTCATGTTGGCTATGTTGTACACATGTCAGGTTGGGGGGGTGGCACTCCCAGCACAGAGTGGGATTATATCCACAGGATTGCAGGCAGGCTGGCCAGGGTCATCATGTAGGTGTATTCTTCCTTTATGTGTGCCCAGTAGTGTATGTGTGTGGTCATCTTGTGATGGCCAGTCATCCTAGTCCCATGGCCTACTTTCAATGTGTGCTCTTGGGTGGTCAAGAAGTGTGCAGTGTGAAGGGGTGACTTTGTAAGGAGTGTTGATGTGTGTGTGCTCCTGCATTTTCAACTACACACAGGTGTCACCCAGGAATTGGTTGCCTGTTGTTTTGATTGTTCTGCCCTGTGGATGTGGTTGTATGCACATGTGTGAGTTGTATGTTGTGCACTGTGCAGTGTGTTGGTGTATCCTTGCAGTTCTGACTGACTCCTACTTGTTGTTTTTGTCAATTGTGAATATGCAGAGAGTGTGGCTGGCAAGTCAGTGTTGTGTTTTGTTGATCATCCATGTGTCTTGATACTGTTTGTGTAGACTGTGTAGACCTGCTGCTCCACACCGCCATTGTGGTTGTGTTTTCTCATGCATTGCTGTCACATGGTGCCTTTCTGCCTCCAGTCTGGCATGTTGTGTGTGGTGTCATACCATCCCCTATCTGTGCTTCAGATGCCTACCCATTGTGAATCTGCACTCCCTCTATTTGTGTATGGTACACTCCTGCCATGTCCCCTACTGACATGCAGAACACTTCACTTTGATGTCAGCTGTCCCCTTGGTTTACATGTGTGTGTGCCCCCCTTCACTTGTGACACTGTGCTTTGTGCTGCAGTTCTTTGACCAGGAGCAATGTGTCACTCAGGACATTTATCCAATAGGTTATATGTGATGTTCTTGTGCTTTGGCAGTCATGGTTGCTCATATGCACTTCAACTGTGTGTGCTGCCCAGTCCTCTGGTCAAGTTGTTTCCACCTTTCTGTCCCAGACTTGTGCATCTGTTGGTGTTGTGTTGAATGTATGTGTGTTAGCTGTGGTACTGCTTCACTTCCTGGGTGTGATGTTGTCTTTGTGCTGTGCTGATTGGTGTTGTGTGGGTTAATGTTATGTCACTCATATCTGTGTGGGGCGGGTATGCTTGGTGTGCACACACTGTTTGTTGTGCATGCAGTGCTGTGGGTGTATGTTGCCTTGTGATTGCCTGGTGTGCATCCCCTGATGTCCTGCTGTGTTTGCTATGCGATTTGTCTGCCTGTGCATCTGTTGTTTGTTTGATGTGGCTGTGTTTTTCTGTGATGGTGCACTTCTTGTCTGTGTTGTGGTATGTTGTCTGTGCATTGTTCCTGAGTGATGAGGTTGTGCACTCCTGTTGTGTCTGTGCTCCCATTGCCTTTCCACAGTTTAGCTGCACAGGTCATGTGTGGTTTTGTTGTGGTTCTGTGTGTGTTTCTGTTGGGTTATGTGTCTGTCTGTCTGTTGTTTTTGTGCACACATTTGTTCTGGCATCCCTGCGTGTGTGTGATGTTTGTAGCTACCCCCAGGGTGTGGGATTGTTTGTCTGTGTATTGACTGGCAAATATTGCCACCCTTCAGTGTGTTTGGCACTGGTGTTGTGTGCTGCTGGTATGAGGGGGGTATGTGTGTATATTCCTATAGTGTTTGACAGTCATGGAGTGTGTCAATGGGCCCTGTGTGCTGTGCTGCTGGCGTACTCCTGTGAAGTAGTTGTATACATATGTGTGGCTGTTCACAGTTTGACTTCAGGGCCTTCCTTTCATCATTTTGCCTATACATGGGTTGCCTTGCTGTCTCCCTGGGTTGTTGCACTGAGCTGTCTGTGGTTTGACTTCACTCACAGTGCCAGCCTTGTGTGCTTTGATGGGCTGAGGGTGTTGTTTTATGTTCCTTGTCTTGCACACATGCTTGTTGCTTGTTGTTTGTTGTTTGTCTCCATGGCCTTCCAATTGTGTGCACCTCACTTTGGCTTTCCTATTTGTTGTGCTCCATTGCTGGTGGCATGTGGTGTGTGTATGTGTCTGTGTGTCAGTATGGGGTATGTCAGTGTGACTTGGCAGGCTGTGTGTCCAGTAGGATGTTTGTTCCCTGTATGTGTATGTGTTCATTTAGTGCTTGTACTCATTTGTTTGCCATGAGTGTGGTGTTGTTGTGGTGTGTGTGTTGCCCTGGGCCTGTGCTTCTGTGCTGTGTGTTCCTCTGCAGCCACTCCTGATGTGGCTGTCTCCCTGGTTGTTTGGTGTGTGGTGCAGGGTGTGGATTCACCTGGCTTGTTGTTGTGCATGGGGGTACACAGGAGGGTCACATGGCATGTGTCTTTGGGGGGGCTAGTGTGTGGAGGGTGGAGGTGTGGCCCTGTGCTCTTTGTGCCCTGCCCATGCCTGGCGCTGGCCCTGCCTTGTGCATTGTGCGCATGTATTTCCTTGTCTTCACCGCTGCGTTGACGTGACCGGGACATTGCTGCATGATCACGGAAAATGTGTGTCCTGGTTGTGGAGGGGTGACTTGGTGGCAGGTGGGTAATGTGTGGGTACACTTGTGGATGTGTTCCTGTCCCCACCAGGGTATCTGATGTGGATTTGGACCCTGTATCAGCCCATGAGTTGTGTGTTGTGGTTGTGTTTTTGCATACCTGCGGCGGGGTCCACGGCAGTCCATGAGTTGCTGGTGATGTATCGGGTACAGCACCAGAAAAACGTGTAGGGCTGGGTCCATTGTGGTCGTGTCCGGGTGGGGTGGACGGGGACTCTGGTTTCGCGTTCCGCTGTCGAGCTTCCGCCGTCTCTGTTTGGGCAGTTTCTCCGCTGCGGTGCAACTGCTTGTTTGGGCATCCAAATTTGTGGAGCGGGGCGGACGTCATTCCGCACGGCAGTGAGTCTCCATTGGCTCACATGGCCATGGTGGCAGGCACACTTTGATGGCGGTACGCGTCGCACTGCGGCGGACAGGAAATGGGCTATGTTTGACCATACTAATATGGCGGGTGTGAGGTCCGCTGCTCGCGGGAGGTAAAATGCATTTTTCCGCACCGCCAGCGCCGCGGTGGTGCCACCGCCCGCCATCCTAATAGGCCCCGTTGTCTCTTGGGAGCCTGTGCTTGCTTCCCTTATTGTGTCTAATGCTTCTCTTACTTCCAATTCAGTCACATTGGGGGGATGGTTGTGCTCTCTAACATTCACAACATTCATATCTACTGTTGCAGCTCTCCCAAAACAGGCATTTGAATATTATTTGCTACATTTCCAATGAGTTTTAGTTTCTATGAGTTTTTCTTGGGTGTAAGTGTAACCCATGTAGCAAAGCATTAGTTTTCCCTTTTGAGATGTAATAAACTTTGCTCCTTCTGCCATTTTTACGGTATATGTGTGAAGATATATACAGATGTGTTTGGTAAATATGCCATTGTGAATAATAAATATGCTAGTATTATGAATAATACATAAAAAATACTTTGTTTGTGTTTTGTTGATGGGTTTATGTGCTGCTTGTTGTTTTTTCACTGTAGGTGTGGAAGAAAAATGTTTATGTTAATTAAATTTGAGATATGTTTTAATTTCTTGGTATTATTTTTTATTTAGCACTGAAACCATACTTACTTTTTGTAGTAGATGAATTTAATTCCGGGGATGTTTCTTGTAGATGCAGTTTGTAAAAGCTGTGAAGAAAAATTTACTTTAAGTTAATTTGTATATTTATTAGTTTATACTTTTCATCATGTTAAAAGAGGTACTTAGGGGTCTATTAGGATGGCGTTCGGAAAATCACTTCAACTGCCATGGTAGCGGGAAAACACCGCCCGCTAGGACTGGGGGTCGGAAATTCACTCCAACCGCCATGGTAGCGGGAAAACACCACCCGCTAGGACCGCGGCATAACCGCCAGTCCAAATAGTATGCTCTGCAGTCGAAATCGACCGCAGCAGTACGATTGCGGCATTTAACATTGCGGGTGTTGCTGCTGCCAGCAACACTGCCGCGATGTCAAAAAAAGCAGGTCCAGCATATCCCTGCACTGCGTGGCAGGCACTGCACAGTGCCTGCCACCTGGTAAAGGGACATGGGGGGGGTACCATGGGTACCCTGCACCAGCCCCATTTTAACAGTCCAGCTCCGCCTGCCAGGCAAGCGTACGGACTGCTACCGGCGGAAAAGTGGCAGGCGGAAAATCTCACCGCCGCAGTCATCACTGCCATGCTAATGGGAACGGCGGTTTTCTGGGTTGCGATCGCGGGTGGATGACCGCTGCCGGCCCGGCGGTTGCCACCGCCGGCACCTGGCGGCAGCTATCCGACTGCCATCCTAATAGACCCCTTAATAACATTTTTGTCTTTTTTTTCTTGGTGTGGTTGTTTGGAACTTTAGTTTTGATTTAAAAAGGGGAACATTTCATTATTTTAGTTAGTTAAGTTAAGGAGGTCGAGGTATTTATATTTTGTAAAAAAATGTTGTTCTTACCTGTGTTGTAGTATAATCTGATATAGTAGTTTATGTAGATTTTCTTTATCTCTCTCTCACAAAGTAGCGCTCTCCCTCCGTGTTTGGCCGATAAACGGTAAATTGGTGTTAGTTAATTGGTTGTTTTTATAGTGTTTAGTTAATTAGTTAGCAATTTTTATTGGTTTGTGCCGTTTTAGTTTGCAATCATTGGTTGAGGTACGTTGTTTGAATTTCTTAGTAGTTACCTTTTAATTAGGTAAATATATGTAATGTTTATTTAATGTTTATAATATATTATTTGTTGTAGTTATTTAAATATATTTGTTAATATTTTTAATTTACAACATTTATAGTTATATATTATATATATGTAATTTTCGTATCGTTGGTAAGTAAATTAATGTTATCTTGTGAATTTTAACATTTATTTGGGTTAGCAGGATTATAACATATTTTTTTAATCCTTTAATAATTTTATATATATTGTTATGATTTATTATAATTATTTGAGATGTGTTAAATAATTAAATAATTGTAAATAGTGTTTATTTAATGTTAAATGGCATTTTCGATATTTTTTAAATGTATTTTATTGATATTTGTGAGTCGATATTAGTGTTATCGATATTTGTGTTGTGTTTCATTATAATTTAATGTTCTCGATATTTTTGTTATCCATATTTTTGTAGTCGATATTTTTGTAAACAATATTTAACTAAGCGATATTTTTTTTATCGATATTTGTGTAAATTCCTGTTTAAGTATAGGGTGTCGATATTTATCTGTACAATATTTTTACCGCGATATTTTTGTAGGTCGGTGTTTTTGTTATTGATATGTAATCAGTGATCCAATTCTACATAGCAGCTATGTTATCTTGAAGTGCACCTCATATCGCCCAATAGCTTGCTTCAGTTTTTAACAAAGTAGCCATCAAATCAACAAAAATACCATGGGAAGACTTCCTGAGCAAAGTTGCGATATACGCAAGCAGGAATGCGAATTTTATCATCTTAGTGGATCTTAATCTCCATCTTGAGAATTATGGGAAAGCCGAGATTTCTAGTTTTTTGGCTGACCTGGAGGCCTTCCAGTTGGTGCAATGTGTCCTTGAGGGCACGCATGTGGCAGGTCACCTATTGGACCCTATATTCTCTAATTTAATCCCTCTAAAAGTTTCCCCGCCGGTCCCGCAGGCATGGACAGACCATTTTTTGGTCCCATTCTCGCTGCAACTGCAGGGAAAAGCCGACCCGATTCGCCCTGCCCCAGTTCTTAAACGTCCTTGGCATAAATTGGACTTGGGCCTTTTCTCTGTCTGCCTGTCTAGTCATAGGCCTCAGTTACCTCTAGACATGGAACTAGCGAACTTGCAATTCCATGAATGGTTGTCAATAGGTTTGGATACTTGCATTCCAGCTAGATTGGGAGGGAAGAGTCAAGGGCCATCCAAACCCTGGTTTAATAATTCATTAACTACAGCTAAAAAGGGATGCAAGCAGCTTGAACGTGTTTGGAGACGCTCATATGACGCGGCAGCAAAAAGGGAATATCGGGCGGCCAATAAGCAGTATCACAGGCTTATTCAGAGAACACGAGTAGAGTATGTGGCTAATAAAATCCTGGCTAGCACTAATCCTGCCAAGACAATCTTCTCCCTGCTCAAGGGTATGAAAACCGCGGGTGTAACTGCGGCTTCCCCGATTTCTTCGAATCATCAGTGTAATGAGCTGGCTCGTTACTTTGTGAATAAAGTTGAGAGGGTCTATCTCAACCTGCCTGCTACGGCCCTGCGCGCTGAGGTGGAGGCACCGGGGGCCATTGGTCCTACGGTGGGAAACAGCTTGTCATTTTTTCCTCCCCTGTCACCTATTGAATTTGAGGCTCTTTGTCTGAAAATCAAGTCGGGCTCACCGGCCGATCCTTTGACTCCTGCCCTTTTTCGCCAGTTTCACTCTTTGATCTCTCCTTGGGATATTGACCTGGTTAACCTGTCCCTGTCGCCAGCGTCTGTACCTGGGGCATGGAAACATGCTAAAGTCATCCCGTTGCTTAAAAAATCTTCCTTGGATCCTGCGGAATCAGGAAATTATCGTCCGATTTCCCAGCTGCCTTTTTTGGCGAAGTTGGTGGAATCGCACGTGAATTCCATTCTTTCCAAGTTCATCGAACAGAACGCCATTCTGGATCCATCTCAGCAGGGCTTCCGAGTTCATCATAGTACTGAGTCTGCTTTGATGGCAGTGACGGAAGCTATTAGGGGTAGCTTGGATGGCGGCGATTCAGCGGCCTTGGTCCTTTTGGACCTAAGTGCGGCGTTTGATACCGTCTCCCACGCGACCTTGTTAAAACGTCTTCAGGAAATTGGTATCAGGGATGTGGCCCTGGACTGGTTTCAATCTTTCTTGGAGGGGAGGTCCTTTCAAGTGTCTGTGCCACCATTTCACTCACAGGAGTTTGCTCTGCATCAGTGGGTGCCGCAGGGCTCAGTGTTGAGCCCTTTATAATTTAACATCTATGTTCTTCCCCTGGCTGCAGTAGCAAAAGGCAGGGGGTTGTCACTGGTGTCGTACGCCGATGACACCCAATTGGTGATCACTTTCTCTAAGAATTGTGGTGCCAATTTGGTTTAGTTTAAAGAGGACCTATTAGCAGTTGCAGACTGGATGGCGGCAAACTGCTTGCTGCTGAATGCTAGCAAGTCTAAGATCTTACTGTTTGGAAAGGATCGTGAGTTGTGGTCCGAGCAGTGCTGGCCAGAGCGTTTGAAACCCGCCCCCTTACCCAAGGAGGTTGTGAAGAACTAGGGGGTATGGCTCGACCATGGCCTGACTTTCGACTTTCAATCAAAAGCAGTGGCAGGGGTGTGCTTTGGGCTTTTGCGTGGTTTGAAACCGTTGCTGGGTTTCTTTCCTCCCAAGGTGCGACAAACCATCGTCCAGGAATCAACTTTGTCCAGATTTGACTATGGGAATGCCCTCTACTTGGGTGCTAATAAGGCCAGCATTAAGCGCCTGCAGAGCGTTCAGAACGCAGCAGCTCGTTTAATGGTAGCACTTCCAAAGTCCTCTTCAGTTGCTCACATACTCCCTAAGCTGCATTGGCTGCCTGTTGAAAAGCGCATTCAGTTTAAGGCGCTTTGCGTGTCGCATAAGATTCAGACCCTTCAGGCCCCTTTGGGGCTGTCTAACCTGCTTGAGTTCTACGTGCCACGGCGCCCTTTGAGATCGGCTGACCAAGCACTGGTCTGCATTGCTCGCGTTTCGAAAGCCAGAGCTGGCGGTCGTTCTTTACGTAGTCTGGCAGCGAAACTCTGGAACTCGCTTCCTGCCCCCATCAGAGCAATCCAGAATCATCTGGCTTTCCATAATGCCATAAAAACTTGGCTTTTCCCTGTCCTCCTTGGTTAATACTGCATTTCTCGCTCCTAGGTTCAGGTTTTTGGTCTTTGGCTGCGCTGGGATGCCCCGTCGCTGGGGCAGCCATGCGCAATACAAATCTGACTAATAATGATAGCAATAATAATATAGCTTGGAGACAGCTTCCGTCTGAACACCAAAAATACCATTTCGGTGTTTAGGCGAAGCCATATCCAAGCTAAATTTGATGGTCTATGGAACCACTGCCTACTCTTAAAAAATGTTTTTTCACCTTTCACGGAGGGGGAAATGGCCCTTTGGAACCCCTTCCTATTTGTGAATGGGTTACCACGTCCTTTGAGTTGGTGGTAAGATATTAATATTTGCAACTCAATTTATACACACCTTAAAGAATCGGTATTCGAAAATAACGCCCTTCAACGTTCCTTACAAAAAAGCCATTCCTTAATCCTTCTAACAATTCAAATAACCTTTCCTGTCCAGAATTCCAGTTATGTGTAGTGTTGGACCTCAAATGTGAAGGGCTCCTCTCTTTTGCTTTAGGCTAGAAAATTAGATCTTCCCTTCTTCTAGTGTCTGTGGTGTGTGTGTGTGTGTGTGTGTGTATGTGTGTATGTGTAGGTGTATATATGTATGTATTTATTGAAAAAAACACAGGTTTCAGGGATGTTATAGTTAGAAATTAGCATTTAAAAAAACATAGAAATCCACTAAAAAAACACAGGTTTCAGGGACGTTATAGTTAGGAATTAGCATTTTACAAACCTTAGAAATTCCTAGAATAAAACAAAGATTACTAGTACGTTATAGTTAGGGTGACATTTCAAAACCAGAGAAATTCAGCCGTTATGGTTAGCTTTCTAGTCTTGCAACCACCCCTCGCCTGTCTCCTATCTAACCATGCCAGCAGTTTATTGGCCTTGTCCCATACTTCATAAAGTCGATATTGTGTTGCTCTTGCTTGTGCCCTGGTGCTTTCTTCTGCTAGGCCTCTATGTTATTTTTGTTGGACACGGAAGTGATGTCTCTCTATAGCTGATTGGGGATCCGTTCCTGCTGCCTGGGCCTCAAGTCGGATTATTTCTTTTTCTAGGGTGACACATTTGATGTGTTTTTCATTCTAAATGTCTCCTATTTTGGCTTGCGCCTGACCTCTAATGACCGTTTAAAGGCCTCCCAGAGGATCACTGCTTAATCAACCATCCCCTGTACTGCTGCGCCCCAAACTTCATTTCTTCTCTAAAGTCTTAATCCTTGAGGTACCAGGGTTCGATTCTCGGTGGCGGGCCCTCCCCGGGCCTGCTAGCTTCACTTCTACAGGGGAGTGATCGGATATGCCCCTAGCCAAATGTACAACCTCCCTAAATTCTCCAAGCCCAGAGACTTGTGTTATGATATAGGCCAAACTTGAGCGGCTGCCCGTTGCTGCCGAAAGGTGAGTGTATTGCTTCATGTCAGGGTATTGATGTCTCCAAATATCCCCTAGGCCCAGTGCCTCAAGGAACCTCTTCAACTGGTGCCTGTGCCAATTGTACCTCTACCCAACACTTCTAGTTCCATCGTAACAATTTTGTTCATGTCAGAACCAGTCAACCCTCAGGCAATTGTAGTAGTATGGTACCTAATGTAGCTAGTGCAGTTGACTGTAACCCTGGTGGTGAGTAAACTGAGCAAAGATTAAGTCTCCCCCTCCCACAAACCACTTATTGATGTGTATCTACCAAGGTCGTCCATCCACACATAGTGTTCCATGAAAGGGCATGCACATATAATCAGAATCCCAACCCCCCTGGAACCAGAGGTATATCCTGCATGTGCCCTGAGAATATAACCATATCTATCTAAAGCCTTACAATGATTACCCTTGAGGTGTGTCACGTGCAGGAGAATAACATCTGGAGTATGGCGCCTAATAAATTGCAGCACTGTTGATCTTTTCAACTTCCATTTAGGCCGTTAACATTCCAGGACTATATCTTAATCGAGAACTGGGATTGTCTATGGATCACCATCTAAATATGTGTTCACTGTGAGATTCTCCCTCTCCAAATAGGTTGTTCCTACTGCTACACTCCTATACTCACTCTTTTGGTACAGTTCTAGACTAACATGCCAAACTACATATTACCCTCACAACTCCCCCACCCTGCTTTTTAGGTTAAGGAAACCCCAACTCTCCAACCCGCAGAGTGCCAGTTGCCCTGAACATACATAACATTTCTAGCTATGAGTTTGAGGGGGTGGTCGATCCAGCTTGACCCGAAAAGAGTTAGTTACAGTCCACCCCTCCCTGTCCCAGCTCTTCTTCAATTGGTAGTCCCTGTAAGTCTCGATCGCGAGTCTCTGCCAAATTGTTCCTTCATGTACCGCCCATAGTCTCAATGGATCCAGGTGTCTCTCCTGGGCTCTCCAGGGCCGGGGCCCAGTGTGTTACAGTCTTACCTCCATACTGGACCTTCGTCTTCAATCTCCCGGCTCTGCTCCCGCACCGGCAGGGCCGAGTGGACTCGATGATGTTGCTCACTGACCTTGCTCGATCACTGACTCCCCGCTCCTATTAGTAGGTCCCGTTCTTCAACCGGATTAAAACTCTTTCTTTGTCTCTGCACTTGAAGCGTAAAGTCTGCGAAGAACCTGATTACTGAGTTTTCATAGGGAAGGTCACCTTCCACTCTGGTGGTATGGAGTAACGTGTCCCTATCACGATTATTTAATATTCTGGCAATTATTGTACGCGGTGGGGCTCCTGGTCTGGAAAGAGGCGCCAGCACTCCATGAGCCCCCTCTATGGAGAAGAACTTTGATAGGCATGGGGGATGCAGCTTGTTGATGATAAGATCTTCTAGGAACAGGTCAACGCTTTGCCTCTCTGCTCCTTCGGGTACCCCCACCACCCGTATATTGTTTCTTCTCGCTCTCCCCTCCTGATCTTCCAGCCATGCCGCAATGTGCATTGCTTGTTGTGCTAGTTGTTTCGTCTTACACTGAAGTTGAGCGATTTTAGTTTCAGCGGTGGCAAATTTTTATTTAGTTTTGAAAGATCTGCTCTAATTAGGGTGACCTCCACTGATTTTGGGTTCTAGGGAGCCTGTGACGTCCCGTATTGCTGCCATGATTACGGTCAGGGACGGCTCCTCCACCTCTCCTTCTTCTTCTATCAACGTGGCAGGTTTTGTGACCGCATAATTGTCCATTTTATTAGATTGGATTGGGCCTGTGCCTTTGGGCTTCTCCATCTTCCTTGTGGTTGCTGTCCGACTATTACCACAGGGAGCCCAGGAGCCAGTCTCTGACGCTCCTTACCAGCTGGAGTTCTTCCCGCTCCCAGCCGTGAGTTATCTCCTGCCACTCGCACCCCGATCTGTGGCAGTATCAGGGTGATAATGCCTGAAGGAGACCTGCCGACCCGAGATGTCTGTGGTCGCTCGGGGTCTTGTCTTGTGCTATTGCTTGGCTGGAGTCTTCACCCTGCTCTCAATTTGTTCTAAGCTCCACTATTGTTGGTCCTTTATTTGTTAGAGGATATGCAGCACACTGTATTCCTTTAGGGAGTGGGGGTTCTCTGTCTTGGTCCTCAACCCCAGCTCTTACCTTTTGTGGGGTGGAGGTCGCCTATGTTTCACCGCGTCGCTTTTTCTTTTGAAATCAGTACGCTTCTTCGAGAGTCCTCTCGTTTCCAGCGCCACCACCCTCCTCTTCCGTGTAGCCATCTGAGTGCCCCAGGGAGTGCGTAGGCTCACCTTGAACATCTAATACGGCCACTGCCTAGGTTTTGTCGCAGGCTGAATTATCCAAGGTATTTGCAGCGGTAAATCATGGGTGGTGTATCCTCCATTCTGCCTATTTTGTCATGGATAATCTGCCCCAGGGCTGCCTGTCTCGTGAAGACCCAGTCTTAAGCTTCTTTCCTTCGGACCGCTTCTGTGTCCAGTCACTTTCTGATCGCAGCCTTTGCTCACGGCTCTGCAATCACCTGGCCTCTCCGACACCTTCACTAGGCCTTGTGTACTGGGGCCTGGAGCCTTTCCCACTGCCTCTGTGTCTCAGCACATCGATTTTCAACGCGTCGGTTGGGTGATTGCAGCCTCAGATCGCTGCTCACCTCTACTCCGGCGCTGCTTCTCCGCTCTATTTGTTCGGCCCCACGGGCCCACCAGGCACCTCGGTCTCAATGCGTTCTGCGACGACAGTGCAGGCCCAGCTACGCACACCGCGGGCTCCGCCCTCGATCACAGCAGCTGCTCGTCTTGTTTTCGGAGCTCCAGTGGCAGTTAGAACCTCAATCTGGGTGCTGAAGAGACTCCTCTTTCATTGTTGCTGTTCTCCCAGGGGTTTATAGCCTCTAGGGATCAGGATAATGCCAGATATTTACGGGCCTGGACGGGAGCTTCGCTGCACTGCGGTCATCTTGGTCCGCAAGCAAGCCACGTCCCCTGAGCATTTTCTTGTTTTTCATCACAAAATGACTTCCACTTTTGTTTACCTTACAATGTATGTGTTTATTTAACCAAACATTTTCAAAATATAGCTTGGAAACAATTGTGCAGCCATTCAGAAACTTGGATTTTTCATTCTACAGGTATTAAGTAGGTGGATATTGATCTAAACAACACCTAAATTAGTGTGCAGCTTGTTTAACCTGTTTTATACTTCCAGTAGATGCTTTGTCCTTCTGGAGACTGCTGGACTTGCTTAGGTCTCTGTTTTCACCTGGACCCACTTGATTAACCCTGGTTTGATTTACTATTTGTGGAGTACTCCAAATAGTTTTGCTTCTTTTTTGCTTTTTCTTTTTAGACTACATTCACTAACCTGCAATGTCAAAGTGCCCTGGACAGAGACCCGCAGGCCCAGGGAGGTCACCCTCCTTGCCCGGGATAATAAGCTCTAACTGGTCCCCGGGTCCCTGCCCAGTGGTACCTGTGATGGAAATCCCCAGTCCTAGCATCTGTTCCCTGGCCCGCCGTGTCTCAAAGTACCCCAGATGGGGACCCACAGGCCCGGGGAGGCATCCCCTGCTTGCCTGGGATCAAAAGCTCTGACTGTGCCCCAGGTTAGAGCTCCAGCTGGCCGTGGAGTGGATCCCTCGGTGCCTTGACTCTCTTCTCCATCCCACAGTGCCGCAAAGTGCATGGGATTAGGTTCCGTAGAACTGGGGAGGTCGCCCCTGCTTGTCCCCATTCAGGAGTGCGAGGCCTGCCCGCATAGGCCCTTGCCTGATAACCAGCCAGGTCTTTGAGAATCCTGGCTTCAGGGTCCCTGTCCCCTACAAGTGCATGCAAAATCCTTTGTCAGAAGTCAGGGTGCAACCAGATGGCTGTCCTTCGAGTCCTGGCATTTGGGTGTTCCAAACCCCAGACATCTGGCAGTGCACAGTCTGTTCTAATGGTGCTCACTCATGGCCAGGCTGCCCTGGAAGATGAGGGCTTATTTCACTCACAAGCCCAGACAAGATTCTAGGAGGTTGGGTGCATTTTCACCTATGACCCCTTCTATCACTTGGTGTGCATGGATTCCAAGATAAGAGTGTTGACTTGATAAAGATTAGTGCCACCTTGTTGTCCATTTGTTCTCATTTGGGAGTTGCAAGGGCCTGGGCGGGAGCCCCGCAGGGGCCTGAATCTACAACTGCCTTCCTGCCCGGTTCGATTGGCCTTTCGTTCAAGCCTTTCTTCCTAGAAAGTAGGAAGGAATGCCCTGTCCCCCAGGTCCCTTCAATCCAGCAGGTGCAGCTATCTGGTTGATCCTGTCAGTAGCATACTGTTGTAATTCCAGAGTAATACATGCTGATAAGAGATGACCTCCCACAATGCAAGCATTTATCAGATCAAAATGAATCGGGCCCACCTGGCCACTTTGGTGACTCCAGATAACCTTGGGCTGATCGCACCTTAACAACTTTCAATTGTACTTTCTGTGCCTACCATCTTGACCACAGTAACATGGAATGAAGGTCAGATTCTGGAGAGAGAGCCTGAGAGATGGCTACCACATCCAAGGAAGGCAGCAGGCGCGCAAATTACCCACTCCCGACTCGGGGAGGTAGTGACAAAAAATAACAATACAGGACTCTTTCGAGGCCCTGTAATTGGAATGAGTACACATGAAAAAAATTTAACGAGGATCCATTGGAGGACACGTATGGTGCCAGCAGCATCAGCAATTCCTGCTTCAATAGTGTACATTCAAGTTGCTGCAGTAAAAAAGCTCATAGTTTGATCTTGGGATAGAGCTGGTGGTCTGCTACGAGGCGAGCTACTGCCTGTTCCATCTCCTGCCACTCGGTGCCCCCTTGATGCTCATGACTCAGTGTCCTGGGGGTCCGAAGTGTTTACTTTGAAAAAATAGTGTTCACAGTAGCCTGGACACCTGAGAACCTCAGCTAGGAATAATGAAATAGGACTCTGGTCCTATTTTTTTCTGGTTTTCAGACCTGGGGCCATGAGTAAGAAGGATGGCCGAGGGCTTTCTTAATGTGCCGCTAGAGGTGAAGTTCTTGGACTGGTACAAGATGAACAAATGTGGAAGCATTTGCCAAGAATGTTTTCATTAACTAAGAATAAAAGTCAGAGTATCAAAGACGATCAGATACCATTGTACTTCCAACCATAAATAATGCTGACTAGAAATCCAGTGGCATTATTCCCAGGAACTGCTGAGCGGTATCCAGGAAACCAAGGTCTTTAGATTCTGGGGGCTGTATGGTTACAAAGTTGAAACTTAAAGGAATTGAAAAAGTGCACCAGCAGGAGTGGAGCCTGTGGCTAAATTTGACTTAATATGGTAAACCTCAACGGGCCCAGAAACGGAAAAGATTGACAGACTGATAGCTCTTTTTCAATTCTGTTGGCAGTGGTTAATTTCCATTCTTAGTTGGTGGAGTGATATTTCTGGTTAATTCTGATAACAAACAAGATTCCTCCATGTTAATTAGTTATGTTATCCCCAGCAGTTGGCTGTAAATGTCTTGGAGGGACAAGTGGTGTCCAGTCACAATCAAGATCTAGATCAAGTGATAACAGATCTGTGATGCCCTGACAGTGAACGGATCAGCGTGTGTCTGCCACTTGGTGGCAGGTACGGATAACCTGCTGAACCTCATTCGTAAAAGGGATCTGGAATTACAATTATTTTCCATGAGTGAGGAATTCCCTGTTGCAGTAAGTGTGAGTCATATGCTTGTGTACCTGCCTTTTGTACACACCACTCATTGCTACTACCGATTGAATGGTTTAGTGAGGTCCTTGAATGAACCCTGCCAATGTCAACAACTGCTCTGGTGGACATGCTGAGAAGACAATTAAACTAGAGTATCTGAGGAAATGAAATTCATAACATGGTTTCCGTAGGTGAACCTGTGGAAGGATCATTAATGGTGGAGCGACCCAATCGACTAACAGTGACAGCCTGGACCCTTGGGCATCTCCCAGAGAGAAACCAAGGCACACGGTCTGGCCTTCCCCTTGTGCGGCTTGGCTGGGGTAGCAGTCTATGGTTGGCGTGCACAGGCCAGGCTCCTCCACTTGGGAGGGCCCAACTAACATGTGAGGTACCAAGGCCGGTGATGCCATGGGTCCTCTGGAGGGGTGCGATGCAAAAGATAGCCCTCTCAAGAGGGAACCCATGCTCACCCTGCACATATCTGGGAGTAACTAAATTGCAGTGCCTCCCTGGGCTGGGACCCCCTGATGAACCTGCACCTGAGCCCTCTCCAGCCTGATCCCGGTCTGCCCAGGTTTCCAGTGACTGGGAAGTGCCCTGTCTTGTCTGGCAGGACAGCCTGGCTGAGAAAGAGACAGGACAAGTGGGAACCCCGGTTCCTCTCTTTTGGAGATGCTGTATCCAATTGATGCCAGTGTGAAATGCTTCTAGAGATGGGAGGAGAAGCTGCTCGAGTTTCCACATGTATATCAGAAGCAGGTAAGTCACTTTGATGGTGTGGAGGAGCCTGACTCTTCTCTCTTCAGTACCCCATCAGTGTTTGTGTACCCCCAGTCCACTGGCATGGATAGGAGCTCTCGCCTAAGTTGGGGACTGTCAACATGCAGCAGTCGAGTGCTGGCTCCCACCAGCCCAATGGGTGCTGGTTGGCTGACATGCAGGTGGGGCAGGCCTCCCTCATTGCAAGGTAGCTGGTGGACTGGTCCCATGTGGTCAGGTTGGGGTTTAAAGACTCATGTGGCCATGTCTGGAAGAACCAGTGGTGGAGCATTCTGCATGTGCTGACGTGCTGCTGTGCTAGCCCCTTGCTTGCCCACCTGCAGTGGTGATTGGGTGGAGCTACTGGGCAGAATGCCTGGAAATACTTTTTTAAATCATGGAGGCCCACTTCCAGAGGGGAAGAATGATGTGTGATGCGGTGCTGGGCTGTCTCACTACATGGGCAGTGGATGGCTGGTGCTGACTTCCTCCTAAAAGCGGGCGAACGTTGCAAAAGTTGCCTTCGACTTTTGTCAGCGGATCACTCGGCATCCACTTGATGAAGAATACAGATTGCTGTAAGAATTAGTATAAATTACCAGAAACATTGATCATCGACACTTTGAAGGCATCTTGCAGCCCTGGGTTCCTTCTGGGACAATAGCTGTCTAAGGGTCGCTTGACGGTGCAGACGAAAGAGCTTACAGCGAATCCCCACTTAGTGGCGTGCGCAAGAAATGTGGTGTACAGAAGACTGACTGCCCGATATCGCTCAGGGTTCCCAAGTCCTTCCGATTGAGACTCTTACCGCAGACAGTGTTAGAACAGTTGCAGATCCTGGCGCAATGGGATCAGGTGTTCTCAGAGTTAGGTGGCTTGGAAATGCAGCCAAAAAGTGGGTCGTAAACTCGATCTACGGTTAAATACAGGTGGGAGACTCATAGCTAACAAGTACCATAAGGGAAGGTTGAAAAGAACTTTGGAGACTTCAAGAGCGAGTGAAACCATTGGGAGGTAAGCAGGTGCCTGCCAGACGTGACCCACTCTGGGGACAGTGGGAAGTGGGGAGTTTGACAGGGGTGGTACATCTGTGAAACGATAAAGCAGATTCCTATGGTGAGCTTAGGGAGGACAGAAATGTCCTTCAGAACAGAAGATAAAAGCTTGGTTGATCTCAATTGAGGAGCCAATGAGTGAAACTATCATCTGTGGGAATATGACTAGGCCTGGGCATGAAATTCTGCACTGCTCTCAAAGTTTGCGGAGCTTTTTCCCACTAAACCCTCAACATAGAGCACAGTGTTTCCTCTCTTGCGGCTCACCAACGTTAAGTTGGCGAGCAAGGAAAATCTTACTCCAGACCACCTCTTGGTGAGATTTCCCAACACGGGCGGTTGTGGCTGGTTGCTACAGCTCACATTGAGAATGTTTCCACCTGCGTTGTAAATCTGCCGCTCAAGTTTAGAACATCTACTCAAGTGGCAGTAAGAAGCAGTGCTCGCTTGACCTGCACGTGGTGCAATTCGCACTGATTTTACAGCACGGGATGTGGAGTTCCGCATAGCTCCTCAGGCTCGGGAACCGGGAGGTGGAAGGCACCGAACCAGGGCACCCTTAGCTGATAAACTGTAGGGACAGTCCCTGCACAAAGCATGGTGGCTACAGGCTGAGAAGTACTCTCATGCCTCTCTGGGTGTGAAGCGGACATGGAACCCAATGTAAAGGCCCAGACAGTTCCTGGGGCAGGGTGGTGTCAGACTGGGGAGGAGTCTGGGGCTACTGTGCAATGAGCAGCTCTCATAATCCTCCATGAGAGGTGGGCAAAGTCGTGCCTTTTGCCTGGGAGCCACGGTTCCTGCAGGTCCGTGTTCCAGGCCAGGATAGGGTGGTACCCCACCCACAAGGGTTTGCCATGTTTCAAGATATCCTCAGTTAGCTTGTCAGCTTCATATGGGGAAAAACATCACCAGTGACGGTTTATTCCCAAGGCCAGTCTAGCCAATGGACAAGTATGGGAGTGCCTACTCAGTGAACCACGTCACCAGCTCAGCTTTCGTAATCTGAATTACGCCCAGGCCTAATTTCAACAGTCTGTTTATGTAGGAAAAAGTCTGGGATTGGCTGGTGTATACTTTTCACAGCCAAAGCTGTGCTGAGTACTGCATCAGTTTTACAGCTTCTGCCACTGTCCCTAGTGCACTGAAGTCCTCTGCAACAACTGTTTCCTCATCTCCTGCAGCAGCACCCACAGTTAGTGCCGTCCAGTTTTGTAGTTCCTACAGCTCCTCCGCTAATGACTGTACATTCACCATCACTCGTGTCTTTGAGTTCATGGAAGCTGATTCTTGCTCCCCACAACCGCCCCCTAAAACTTACTTACTGGCAAAGCTTAGCTCTCAAACACAGCAAAGCACACATCATTCAACTAGGCATCCTTTGGGGGTCATCTGAGAGGTGGCTTCTTAGTGTCTTGTGATGCATCTGTGAGGTTGCTAGTACCTTTGTGCTCAGAAGTGGGTGCAAGGGGACAGTAGGTGTTTTTCCAGCACTGTTGGAAAGCCAATTGTATAATTTGTGTGCTCTTGGGTTCCTGCACATAAACTTTAAAATGTAATACTTGAAGTCCAGTGCATTGGCCCATTCACAAAAACACCCTCCTTACTTAGCCAATCCACTCAATCAATCAATTATTGCTTTATTTGGTTATTGAACATGAATAACCACAAAAGTACAGTAAAAAATGAGATAAGCATCTACATAAATAAATATAAATATATAAAAAACCACGAGTATGTGTATAAACAATCATCATTACCAGTTCATATTTATATTACAGTGAATCAAGAATTGATTTTCAAGATCTAAAAGCCCTTTTAAAAAAAAGTAGAAACTGAGACAATAGTTAAAATATTATCTAATCTCTGGATGGCTAAAAATGCAGGGCGACACTGATTGAGACCCATTGTCCTCAATAACGGCAGAATCCATCTTTTCCTTAGCACAACATAAAACTTACAGAATAGCAAAATGTGCATATCCGATTGGTTGGACAATTCATCACAGGGCCATTTATTAAGCCCCTTTGTCCAGTCATTCATTTTGGTGAAACTAAAAAGTCTGAATAAAATATTTAATCTAAAACGAATCAATAGAAACTTATCAAAGTCTTTCATCTGTAATTTCACATATGGCTGGATACCGCTTGTAATCATTACAAGTTGGTGCGCCACCACTGTGCTTTTCCTCATCTCAGAGCTTGATCTTTTTTCCTCTAAGTATTCCATGCATAGATGTTTTAATTATTTTCTAGTTACTTGAGATAAGAGGATTGGATCATCAAAATAATCTTGACGACCTAGCTCCGTGAGGAACATCTTAACATATGTCAGCCATCTTATTTTCCTTGTTTCGTCTAGTTTAGCATCTCTCAGTATTGCTTGATTAAAAGCACACTCCTCTGTGGTCCACACCCTGTGCCACAATAAAACTGGTTGAATTTTTATAACATCCTCTATATCGGGTTGACCCAGCTCCTGGTGGCAAATACAATTGGAGACGCTATCTGGGGCTGATAAAAGATGTCTCAGAAAACAATTTTCTGCTATTTGTAATGGTTTAACATTTGCGTACCCCCATATACCTGCACCATAGGTTGCAATAGCAACACTAGTTGCTCTATATATTATTAAAAGTTCCCCAATCGACTTTTTGCCCTTTTTTCTTGCAAAGTTTATAACAGCCATTAACGATTTACTAAACAGCAATCTCCGTGTGTGTATTGTTGTATTCCATCGACCAGTTTGGTCGAATAATATACCCAGGTATGGAAAAGTTGGAGTAAATTCCAATGGTTTAGAATTTATATACATAGTTTTCTTGTTAATTTGTGCCCTATGTCCACAATTCATACAGTATGTTTTCAAGGTATTGACTCTTAAATCTAAATTGGTTATGAAATTTGCAAAGGAAGTAATCATCTTTTGCATTGCCAAAGGAGTCCGGGCCATCAAGACCGCGTCATCCGGGTATAATAGCGCAGGAATCGATCTTTTACCTATCATTGGCATATCCCTGCACTTCCTAATTAATGTCTTTTCCAAGTTATTACAATAAATTGTAAATAGGAAGGGAGCGAGTACGCACCCCTGCCGTACTCCTCTTTCGATATTAATGGGTGTCGTGCATTCACCATTCCTACCATATCTAACTGTGGCCCGTGCTCCCCTGTATAATTCTCTCAGAAAAATAATTATATTCATCTCCACGCCCATTTTCTCTAGTATGAGCCACAGCTTACTATGAGTGACACAATCGAACGCCGACGTTAAATCTACAAATGTTAAAATAATACGATTTTTCCTTGCCCTTACATATTTATCTAATAGAATATGCAGGTTAAGGCCCTGTTCGATAGTGCCAAGATGTTTCCTAAAGCCATATTGGAGGTCACTTATTATGAAGCAGTCTTCAGCCCATTCCTGTAATCTGTTAAGGATTACGCGCCCAAGGATCTTAATGGTAGAATCTAACAATCATATCGGGCGATAGTAAGCACAACTTGCTCTATCTCCCTTTTTAAATATAGGTATTATGATTGACTCAAACCAGGAGGATAGTAATCCACTCGAACAGGCTGCATTAAAATGTTTTGTAAGGATTGGGCCCCATTGGGCCGTATTATGTTTGAACAGGTCGACGGGCACCCCATCGGGTCCAGGAGCCTTCCCCCCAAGGCTGGCCTTAATACCTGTGATAACTTCATCCAATGTTATACACAAATCTATTTTATTATTTGTCGTGGTCGCCTCGTTCACCATTTCTACAGTTTGTATCTGGTCCGGATGACTCACCTCACTATATAGACTTTCATAATGTTTTACCCATTCCATACCCGTAATAGCTATCTCTATTCTAGCCTTTTCTTTCTCTTCACTAAAGGGTGCGTTAACTGCCTTCCAGAAGGCTGCAGTATCTCTACTCAGAGACGCTTCACACAAAGAGTCCCAAGCCTCTCTTTTCAAGGTATCCCTTCTTTGTTTTTGCGCATTTTTGTAAGCCTTTCGTCGTTCTATAATTATACGCTGGTCTCGAGCTGGGTCCCTTAAGGCATGTTTTAAGTTAGTATAAGCCTTAGTGCACTGCGTGTCAAACCAGCTGGGTGTCTGTTTCTTCGGGTTTTTCTTATCGACCCATAAACTTTTTTTAATCTCTGAACTTATAGTTAGAAATTTTTTAATAACTATAGAGTCCGATGCATCAGCATCAAGGCACAGGTCAAAACTGGGTGCACATTGCCTAATAAGTTCTTGTAGGAAGTTCTCCGGAACCACTTTTGTCCATTTCAGGGCATATCCATTTTGTCGTTTTAAGGAAATATCTACTACTAACTCCCTATTTGTACTGTCTTTATCCGGTATATAATCGGGATTTGAGAGTTCGATTATGAGGGGAAAATGGTCACTCAATGCGGTATCTAACATGTTAAAATGTATCACCTGTTTGTTATATCTAGTCGGGGTCATAATAAAATCAATTGTCGAGAATGCACCTCTCCCATTAAATGTGGGGCGAAAACTGACCTCCGGTTCACATGCTTTGTTTGCAAAGCACATGTCATATGAAAACATAATTTCATTTAACAGGTTTCCACAGACAGAGTGATCAAAATGTGATATGCTTGTCACCCTATCCAACAAAATCCCACAAGCCCCTCGTTCCCCTCTTTAACATAATAGACAATTGTAATCCCCTCCCCAGACAATAAACATTTCCTTATTTTTCCATCCCATCATGTATTTAAAAACTGCATGCAATCCTCCTAGTACTGCCTCCACGGCTTCCACCGCGATGTTATTATAAAAGTTTACAATCAACAGACACTTCTTCTTGTTGATATGTATCCGGACCATATGGTAATACTCATTATTAATTGGGAATTCTATTTTATCGCATTTTAAAAGGTTTGATACATAGGTACACAGCCCCCCTTTGGGTCTGCCAGAAGCTGCACCTATAGCCGGGGAAAAAAAGTTTTAAAACCACTTAAATGATGAGCCTCCTTCGCCCAAGTTTCCTGCAGGCTAACTATGTCGTATTCCGTTACCAGGTTCAGCCAATTAATATCTGACTGCTTGGATTTTATACCCGCTATGTTCCAAATCATTATTAACCAACTACCCTTATTAGGACTATTTTTTGGCTGTTCTATGCTTCTTGGGATTTGACTGACTTGAATCACTTTTCTTGTTAATGTTTTCATGCCTATCATGCTACCCTCTGCTATAAGCAACCTTTCATTATCAGAGGCCCCATCTACTGGAATCTCTAATGTAGGTGAGAAATATTCACTTTCATATATCTTTTCAATCACTGGTATTATACCCGATGGTAAGGATTCTAAAATTGACAGACAGGGGGCCCCCAAACACCGTCAATCTACTCCTTCAAGGCCCTCATAGCCGTATAAAATGTCAAAACGATTAGAGGTAGGGATATTAAAGCAGTTATTGTGTTCATCCCTGCTACTTCCACCCTGCTTGCCTGAGGAGTATATGTTTGTTTGAGCTAATAAGGGCGGCGGGTAAAAATATCGTAAGTCCACGGTTTGTATACCGCTCCCTGCGCTTTGCTGACTCCAGCCGCAGATGTATCTAACCACCCGCCTATCCCTAAAGTTGACTATAACACAGTCCCCTTGTTTGTCCTTTATTTTATGTCCCAGCCAGCTTATTCTACGAACATGCAGAATTTCGCCATGCATAAAGATTGGCATAGGTCTAAACTTATTCAGCCAGTGGGTTACTTTATTTTTCGATTCAGAGTAATTTTCTAGTTTACCCTCTTCCAACTCAGGGACCCCCATCAAAACAACGGTGTATGGGAGCGATTCTGGTGGTAAATCAATACATGGGTGTGTTTTTTTGGATCTAACGATATCCTGTAGTCCCTTATCTGCACCCTCCTTTTCCCTGAGATTCCTAGAGTGCCCAGAATTTACAGTATAACCTGATATCTTTACCGGCCCCCCCATACCCTATTCTTTGTCTCTCCCCTCCTTGGGTGCTCGGGGATCTGTTAGCTGTAGATGTACTCCCCTGGTAAGTTCCATTAGGTAATTGTGTTGATACATCTGCCCCTTTAGATTAGACAATGGGGCAGTTGTATCAACTGCGTTCTCAATATGGTTCAAGCAATTTGGTGCCATCTTCAACTCTGCACAATTCTTCAATAACTCGTTATTAGCCAGAGTTGATTCCTCTAACTTTATCAATCTGGCACCTATCGTTCTTTATCCTCTCTAGGAGGGGCAGCATTAATGATTTGAACAAATGTTCCATTTTACCCAGAATGTCCTCTGTATGTTCAGAATTGGAGATACTATAATCTAACCGATCTTCTAGAGTGGGATTTAATATTACTGGTGTTTCAAATGTTATAGGTGGTATCAGTTCTAGTATACTTAACGTCTGCGTCGCTATGCTCACACTTTTGGTTTTTTTTTGCTTGTTTTCCATATTCCCACCTTTTGTTTTCAATAATTTCACTCCCTGTTTCCTATTCATGTTCGGACCAGTATTAAATGTTACTTATGCCGTTGTTTTTTGTTTATTGAAAATACCTTTAGTCTTAGATCTTGTCAAAGGTTGTAGTATATTTCCAGTAGTTACACTAACCACATTCAACTCATTGGACTCACTTAGCACTTCATCTTGACTACTATCATGTATAATAGATGGATTTACTTTGTCATAAGAGAGTCCTTCATCGCTATGGCTCGAGGTATTCTCTCCTATATTTGCCCTTGCTTGCTTGGGTGTATTTGATGCTACAATACCCCCCATCGATGATCTTTTAAGATACAGCGGTTCTAGTGAGAGGCGTCTCTCAGTCAAGGCTATTTCCTGATCTAAAACATTGGTTGCTCTTATTATAAAGTTATCCAATGTTCCTGTAATGCCCCCCCCGCCCCCGCAATTCTCCCATTTCCTGTCCAAGCTGTCATCAATTCTTTTAGATGACACGTTTAAATTATTCGATACAGAATGCGAATATATATCCACTTTGACCAGGATACATTTCCCAGCGCTTACTGTTCATTACTTTTTTCATGGGGGTAGCCCAGCCCTGCCTCCTTCTGCCACGGACGGCCGCAGACGGCCCCGCCCTTGTCCCAGGTTTCTCCCCGGGACGCTCCCGCGCGCTCCCGCGCAGTGGAAGTAAGGTCTGATTAAATAACGTCCATGGCGGTGGGCGGTGCTCAGACCCGAGCGCAGGTGTGGGCAGCCAGAGGGCTCCTGGGACTTCGAGTCCTTCAATGACCTCCACAGGATAGAGAAGGACTTTGCAGCCCCCAAAACTCCTTCGTTGGATAGAACAACACACATCCTACAAGACGCTGCGGCAGCTAATCCACTAATAATATCTGGGGCCCAAGTGGTCTGAGAAATAAGAAAGCCCATCTTCTAGAACCACCCAAAATCAGAACAGCTACAGGAAAAGGAATATTTCTCCAGGACAGCCACAACAACTTGGAACTTGCTTCGCGAACCCCAGAACACTGACCCCACTCTCAAACTTCCACAAGCAAGTTAAGGCTCACCTTTTCAGACAATTCCTAGACAAACCCCCTATATAATATTTTTATTCAAATTGTAAACATAATATGTGACTAAGGGTACACTTGTCAAAGCTGTTTTAATCCTTGCTCCATCTTGATGTAATCCTTTCTTGTGACCTCTATCATGATGTAAAGGGCCCTTCTACAAACAGATCCAGGATCACTAAATACATGGTTAAAATAAACACAGTAATTTTGCTCCTAAGTGGTTAATGCCAGCAGCAGTTTTAAGCCTAATGGCCATCCCAGGATGCTTGTTTCCGGTCCAGGGAAGACATGGCTTAGCAGTTCTGGCTGGACTGTTCCCATGAGGCACAGGGTCAGACTGATTTGCATATGGCCATGTCTGAGCTGGGGTGGTGGAGTGAGCTAAAGAATGATGATGGATTAAACCCAGATCAGTTGACTGGGGGTGAGTGCTTGCAATGTTCAACACTCCGTCCCTCATCCCCTTTGGTTTTGCTTTGTTCGCCATTAGTTGGCAGGGTATGCCCAGACGTGGGTCCCTTGCTCACTTTGCCACTGGATTCAAGCTAGCCTGGCTGATGACGGGTGATTAGCCAGAAACAGGTCCCAGGATACTTGTTTCCAGTCCAGGGAAGACATGGCTTGGCAGTTCGGGCTGGACTGTTCCCAAGAGGCACAGGGTCAGACAGAATTGCATATGGCCATGTCTGAACTGGGGTGGCGGAGTGAGCTAAAGAATGATGATGGATTAAACCCAGATCAGTTGACTAGGGGTGAGTGCTTGCAGTGTTCAACACTCAGTCCATCATCCCCTTTGGTTTTCCAGATTTACATAGGTGTCACGCAATACAGCGCATCACCCTAAGGTACTGCGCTGCGTTGCTTAACAAGGAGAGACCAAGAGAGCGCCATATCTACAGAGATATGCCACACTCTCCTCCCTACTCCCTGGCGCTAACGCAGAATTTTGCTGCTGGGCGCCTGGCAGACACCTTAGTGCATAGTGCAAGGGTGTGTGTGTTTGTGTGTAACATAGGTTGTGTATTGGAAGGGTTCCTTTTCAGTACAAAATATTATGACTAGACACATTTTAAAACTTTTCCTACTTTGTATGTGAGTTGCACAGTGTAGCACACATGCAAAGTTGAAAAAGAATGAGAAATTAAAATATTTTACCTTTTAACACCTGTTTTCCAGCAGAATTGTATTTTTGGCACAAAAGTCTGTCTGCTAATGTTAATGGATAGGGTTTAGCGTCAAAAAGCATGGGTGGTTGCGTGGGAACGCCCATGTATCCCCAATGTAATGCCCCCTTGACTCTAAGTAACCCAAAGCAGCGTTCCATGCTGCTATGTGTTTAATTTCTTTAAAAATACCGATTTGTGTTGGTTTGCAATTCCCCAAAAAGGTTTTGCATTGTGGTTTGCATTAACAAAATAAAGCAAACCTGGTACAAAACCTTTGTGAATCTTGGCCACAGTCTGCTTCTCTTCCAGGGCTCCTCGAAGCAGCACCGACTCCATCCACACAACATGCAGAGTTTATTTATTCCGCCCCCCTCCCCGTGACACAAACCCCAGTCCTCCCATCTTTTAAAGGATGATGGCCGCCCTACGGTTCTCTGCCTAGCAGGGGCAGGGCAGAAGTCAGACCAGACAACTGGGAAGTGCAGCCAATGTCACTCATGGCGCAAGGGTGGGCACACTTCCAATGGGCCTTGGGCTGCTTTCAGGGGGTAGGGAAGGTGCCACCCCGCTGGCAGGGCACTTAGGGCAGGCAGAGGCATGTTAAAAGGTCAGGGCAGTAGCCAGCGCTATGGGTGTAGTGGTACCCTACACAGATCACTGCACAGGACCACGGCTGATCACTGCACCCCAGGTGGGCCCAGTAGTCAGTCATGGCAAACTGCAAACATTTTCCATCCAGTGCAGTGACAGTTGTGGAGCACACACGTCTCAAAAGTCTTTTCATGGTGAATCTGTTGTGCATGGGGAAGAGAAGAAAATGCCATTCCACAGCAATAGCCGAGCTGAAGGGCTGGGAGCGGTGGTGCATGCAGAACAGAAGAGGATGTGGTAAGAGGTGAAAGAGGGGAACGTGCTGCTTTCGAGCTGACACTGTGCAGGATTCGAGGAGAGTTTCCTGTTATAACAACAGTCTCATGAGGGATGGGGACGCAGGTTGGGTTGCAGAACAGAACAGTGCTTTTCAGACAGAAAGTTCATGACCCAGCACAAAAGGTCAGATGGACTCTACAGGAACCTGTTCAGTATAATGAGGAGTTCATTACATGCCAATGTGCTCACCTGTTGCAATGTAGATTTGCAAATTGCCTTATTTTAACTCACCAAGTCCCCTGAATATGTAGCATTTGTGAAACGTTCAGGTTCATCATGCCTCGTAATTCCAGTTCAAAGCACCACAGAAACGAAAGCAATCAATTCTTTTCGGTAATATGCTCTATTTCTGTAGACCGCTTCATTGTGTTACTTTATTGTCTTTCGGTAGGTGTCACGTATGTGGGTTTCAATAGCTGTGTCTCCCAGCTTCCCAACCTTGCCAGGTTCTCCCTGTGGATTCTCGAGTGTGCGCACTTCTTTATTTTACTCTGATAAATGCTTCAAGTCTATTTTCCTTTTTTTGTCCAGAGAATTTCACCACCAAATTGTAAGCAGTGGAAGCAGAACAGAGCATTATTGGAGGTATTTTTGGATTCCTCTTTTGTGTACCAGGAGTTTGAGAGTGTACATTTGCACATCTTCCATCTATCTTGAGAGGCTTTTTGCAGTTTGAGGTGTTAATCATTTTACAATAAGTTTATTTTCACGAATCAGCCCCAGGAACAGCGTTGATAGTAGTTGCTCTAAAGTATTAATGGTGCTCTACCAATATTACAGGTACCTGTTAGTAATTAAAATAAATGTGTTTTTCTTGGTGCAAACTCAAGTTTCTATAGAAATACATATCTTGTGTGTGTTAGTAATACACCTCCAACAATGTCCCTTTGCCCAATGTGACCAATTGTAACTATTCATTATAGTGCATGCCTGTACCACTCATGGCTTTACCACTGGTAAGTACAGGTGAAAGTAGGTAAGTACTGTGTTTTATGTACACACACACACATATATATTTATAAATAAGTGAAATAGTGCAACAGGGTGTAGAGCGTTTAGGTTGTAAGGGACTCTGGTAATAATTTTAACACCAGTATGTTAAATATTATAAATTAAAAAAATTATCTGTAATGATATTAAAGCATTAATGTACTGGTGCGGGATGCTTGAGTTTTAGTGAGTAAGGGTGGAAAACTGAATTAATACCCAAGTATTAAATAAAATACACTTGAGCATTTGGCTCTGCTCTTTATTTCTTGGAACATAGCAGGGGTGACATCATTGCTCCAAGATGGCTCCACTCCAAAGAATTGGGTAAATATAGACATAATTGCATTTCAAGAAACCTGGTCAGTGGTTGATCTTCCAGTAGAAGGTTTTACACAACATCAAACCATGGCCACAAAATCCCAACACAACGGAAGACCTTAGGGAGGCCTTGTGGTTTACGTATCACGTAGTCTAAACATCATCATGGAAGAACTACCCCGCGTAGACAATGGCCTCCAAATCATCAAACTTAGTAATTGGTCACAAGACAAGAGACCTCTACTTCTATTATTCAACATCCACGCTCACCCTAATGCAGCCAAGAAAAAAGTACTAATAGAAAAGATAACATCCACCATATTCACTTACAAGCAAAGTCAACCGACATGGGACATAATACTGATGGAGATTTTTACTCAAACCTAATCCATGCCATAGAAGATGACGACATACTCAACATTGATAACACATTTTGGAATGTACCGACCCAGGCAAAATCAATAGCCAAACGTCAAGAACTTATTGGAGAAAAATGTGTCATGATGCTGGAATTTCTTAGAACGAAGGTCCTAAATAGAAGATTAGTAGATGACACCCCACCAAGGTACACATTCCATTGTCCCAATTCACAATCAATTATCAACTACACGATAGTCTCTCTGCCATTGATTCCATTGGTCAAGCACTTCTCAATAAAATACACAACAGAGGGTGATCACTCGTGCCAGCTTCTATCACTAGGAATAATCCCAGGAGCCCATGAACTAGCACCAGTAGAAACTGGCATGACAGACACTACCAGCTTAAAATATTGTGTTGGTTCAATGAATCTATAGCAGACCTCGCATCTCTGGCCACGGACTTGTGGCCTTATTATGGCTTTGGAGGTCTTGCAGCGGGCTGCCACACAAGCGCCCCTCTGCGAGACCAACAATGCTGTCCACACACCACCCGCTAGATTAGGAGTTTAATCCTGGTCTGTGGACGGTGCTTTGGTGGTCCCACAGCGGTGCCTTTCTAAGACTCATATCTGAGCCCTAGAAAGGCACAGTATTGGGAACTTCATACCACGTTCCTGCACGGCATGGACAGTGCAGTCCATGGCTTGCAGGAACTGGGGGTGCATACAAAGATGGGGCACACCATGTTTCCCTCTGCATACACCCTATGGCCCAGAGGCAACAGGGAGACCTGCAGGGCCCCCTTTGTTGCCTCTTTGCCACCCTTTTCATGGTGGTCACACCACCCTGAAAAGGGTGGCGATGAGGCTACTCAAAATATGATCAGTGGTGCTGGCTGCTACAGTGCCAGAATATTTTTTACAGTAAAAGACTGCCGGCCCAGTGGGATCCTTGGTCCATAGGACTGCCGTATTCGTAATAATGCCCTTAATGAGTCACACTATAAACATCATCAACCCGAGCTTGGTTAGGTTTTGGTGCTGCCTTACTAACACAAGTCTCCTCAATGAGTCCTCAATGACATCAGGCCCACCAGCACTGCAAAGAACGACATCAGGTCCACTAGCCAAAAACAAATCACGCTTCGTAGCATTGAATTGAGTTAAATAGGGAACAAAATAAAGTCACTAGGCTATTGAAAGAGCACCCTCTGAAGTCTTACCTATGGGAACATCTGAAATGAATAAAGAAAAAGTATAAGAAACAACTCTGGGAAGATAAGAAAGTCGTGAAGGGCCCCTTCTGGGCCAAGATAATAATCAGTGCAAGGTCTAGCTGGAAGATCAACAGCAATACAAAGTTGGTACAAGATCAATCAAGCCAAAGATTACACATTAAAGAGCACATTTTGGGCAGCTCCTCAAAGTGATCAGCAGTCGGAACACTATAAATATATGAATGCTTCCCTCAAACAATTATGTATAACTGAACTATGGGCCGCAAGTGCGCCATACGACACCTTTAAATAGGCTACCAACAGGGCTACAAAGCTACAATCTTGTCTTGAAGACAAAATAAAATTCAGCTCCTGCTCATGCATGGATAGGACTCAAGTACTATGACACTCTGACCCCAACACCCCACCTGGCAATCCTGTTTTCAGCATGCATAAACTGCAGCGTTATGACCCTGTACATGGGCAACATACTAGCACTAGCAAACCAACCAACTTGTAAATATACTGGTCCGATATCATGTAGACTATGCAAAGGAAATGAAGAAGACCTCATTCATTGGATCTGCATCCCTGCAATGATGCATATGCTTCGCTTACCACTACAAAAGAAAAGCTTCAACAACAGGGGAATCCGTATGTGCAGGGAATCTATAATAGCATGCCTCAAACCCGGGGCCCGGCAGTTTAACTGCAAACTTGTCAAATTTCTGGCAATTGCCCCCATCGAGAAGCCTGGGGCTAATAAAAAATTGCACAAATTTGGTCTGGGAGGTATTTGTGGTGGAAACAAGTCAATATTGGTCTTGTCGATTTGAACAAACATTGCACCAGTCTCTAAATAATCGATTTGGTTCATGAAAGTAAATATGTAATGTAGGATAATTCATTTTTAAAAATCATTCCCCATAAAAATAAAGAAGCATGTATTGTCCTTGTATCATTAACCAACTGAGATGCTATGCAAGGGATATAGGGGCAATGGGTGGGGAAGTGTATTAACACTCAACTATTATTTTTAATACCTAAATAATAGCTAAAAAAAAATAATTAAAATTATTTGAAAATTAAACGGATATGCATTGCCCTTCAATTATTATTCCACTGGAACGGGGTGTGAAGGAAATAGGGGCTAAGGATGGATAGTGCAGTAATATTGGGCTACTAATTTTAATACCCGAGTAATAATAAAAAAGCAAAGTATTGTTCAATTCATTAAAAAATAATAAAACATATAATAAAAACATTATTGCTAACACAATTATTGTATACAGATGTGTTAAACAATTATAATTTACCCAGTATTGAAAAATATAAAAATAACTTATAAACAAATGATAACATCCACGTATTTAAAAAAATTAAATGAAGACAAAAGATGCAGATTTCTAATTATATTTACAAATGTACATAAATATAAAATATTTAAAAACATATAAAAATGGAGAATAGAATTCTTTATTTACATTAACAAAATAATAATTAACAATACTAAATAAATATCTTAAATAAAGTTCCCATGGTTTCACATTGAGAACAATTTAGAAAATGTTCCTTTTATAATTTTACAGGACTCCATGACACACGCGGCTGTGCATCTCTTTCTACATTTGATGGGGTGCTGCAGAGGAGATGAGATGGAAGGCAGAGCTGCAGTCAGGGAAATCTTTTTTACATTTTTTAAAAAAACATGTAAGTTAGATAATTTACTACAAAGGGAGAAAGAGGAATTACACTAAAGCCAATTAGAATAGAAATGTTTAAATTTATGTATACTAGCCAGATTTAAATCCTCACTGCAGGTTGTGTTCAAATTATTAAAAGAGTTATGCCAACCTTCATTGGCATTGTTTGTTTTTGTACTTGCTTTTAAACAAGTAGTGCAGCTATTCCACCACTCAATAAGAAATAGTGGTTTCCTGCTAAATCCATACCTGTTCAGAGAGCCAATCCATGTTTACTCAAAGTAATTTAGTGAAGGGGACAAATGTCTCTGCATTTTGCTTACATTATTCTGGTTGTGTAATTGAAGTGTAGTACTCATTGGGAGGCACAAAACATATCAGTTAGTGGTTTTTCAATATAAATTGCAATTTACTGCTTGACATATAGTCTTGAACTACAGATGTTTCTTTTGAATTGTGCGCCAATATGCCTGTTAAAAGAGAAAAAACATATTTCAATTGTGGGCAGTAGGGTATAATTGAGTAATAGCATTAACCATTTGGATTTCAAAATCAATAAGAATTTTTTTAAGGCCTTTACATTTTTTTATCATGATGTGGCAGTTTCGAAGCAAACAGCATTTTGTTGTGAACAGCACAGTACAATGAAGCTTCAGTACTGCCACCTAAGCAAAATGGATAAGATTTATGCAAGAAAAAGGGAACACTAATGTTAACCAATTGTTGATTCAATAAATCACCTTCCAGATATCTGCTCAAGTGCATAATTATTTTTCCCATTCCATTACTGATGCAAGATATAAAAGTAATGAGTCTATCTCTCTGCATCGATAACTGCTCAGTTTTTTCTTCTTTAACTCATCATATGAAGCATTTATATGACATGCACTGTTGTGTGATGTATGTTTTTGGATTCATTCATGGTGTATATATACTGTGAGGTAGTGTACATAATAATTGACAGAGATATGTAATAACCTACAAAGTTACCATACCTGCAAAGTACCACCAACATTGATGGTGCATGAAAATATGCAGAACACAGGAGCATATGGAGGGTTTATTTCTTAGGGCCAGGCCAATACACCAAACTATACACACTAACTGGCATGTATGTGGATAAACCAGTGGATGAATGAGTGTGGTTGCATTAACTTAGAAAATGAGAAAATCTCATACTACTGGTGAAGTATCTATGCTTCATGCCTTTCTTGTGACTTAATCAATCACAATGCCTAAAATTCCACATCCAAGGCTCAAATATCTCTTCCTTGCATGTATTTTCTATTTTGTCCCTTTCTCTCTCTTCCTGTCCCCTTTACTCCACTAACTATCTGGAAACGTGATCAATATTGAAGGCACCTGAGTTTTATAGTAATGGGATGTACCATACTGTAGCACACTACAAACGCAGAGTGAACAATCTATTAGGTTTACAAATACAATGCCGATCCCACAGTAACCAACATCAACACCCACCAACAGTACGCTCACCCGATGAATATCAATATAGTATAGATCCCACCTCTGAATCCAAAGGGCCTAAACAACCCATCCTAAAGAAGGACAGTTACTGACTATTGACATTAACTGAGAGGCAACATTATTTTATCATGAAATGAGGATTGGGAACCAGAGTCCTGGATTTTGCAGAACGATAGGATCAACGAGTTTGCTTGGTTTTCACTTAGGAAAAAAATGGGGTAGCTGCTCTCATCTCAAAGAAAGCAGTCATATCTATATTAGACAATGTGATAATGAAGGTAAAGTGTTAATAACTAAAGCACACAAAGATTATGTTAACTTTCATATAATCTGCATTTATAACCCAAGTGGGGAGCGATCCCAAATTGCCACATTTTGGATTAACCTAAACAAATGAGCCAATGAAATATCAAACGACTCAAGAAAACTACTGGGAGGTGGCTTCAACCTTCCTTGGGATACAACCCTTGACGGGATATATTCTTGTAAACACAGGCAGATCAAATTGTAGTCGAAACAAATTAAGTGATATATGGTGTCTGCTTAACCCCACAGGAAGCAAATTCACTTTTTACTCTCATCCGCAAAACACTTTAAGAAGAATAGATTGCTTACCGACTGATGATACATTAACACTGAAATTAATCAAAATCCCAACATGGACCAAATCCTAATCCCTGACCATGCCTGCATCTCCTTAGAATAAAGCGTCATCAAAGCTCCAATTGGGATGTAAATATGGAGAATTATTGGGGAAATCGTAAAGGCAAAAGAACAAAACTCAGCATCTAGTTAACACATTTTTGAAGAAAATGTAACATTGGATGTATGCCCAGAACTCCTGTAGGGTGGCATTAAATTCACTGTAAAAAGGGGTTATGATAAATAGTATGTCTACCAAGAACAAACACATGGGGAAAAAACTGGTGGCTTTAAAGGAAGAAATCAAATCCCTGGAACACACCTCTGCACCCTCCAGAAACATCGACATTCAACACAAATTAAAGCTCCTAAAATATGAGTATTACAAAATCATCAGTGAAAGAGACCATTTATGATCACTAATCTCAAAAAAAGTCTGCTAGCTTAATAATACCTATAACATACAGCAATGTCTCAAAATGGTGTTAGCTGGAGTTCAGTTACACGTAGCACAATTAATTGCTGGGAATTAAATCGGAAGGGGAGAAAAACAGGGAGACAAATTTCTTTTGTAACATAAATTGTATTTTAGTGAATATACATATGTGACATATTTAGCTTCATATAATCAAAGATATGGAAGGGTGACACTGCGTTACATTGAATGACATGTAACCTGTGGGATACTGTGCACAAGTGCTCGTGAAGGATTGCGACCGCGCAGGTGACACATGAGGAAGTATGTACAGCGATAGGATGGGGCGCAACAAAGAACAAGTGAAGGTAAAATTTACATAGTTAGGATAACCGAATAATAAATGGTAATGAATACAAAATAATCAAGTGGGGTATCCTTGATCCTTGAGGGGAGAGCCGAGAATTCCGCTGTAAAAGTCGACAGTGTTTCGGCCTGTAGAGGTATTTAGGCCATCATCAGGACCAGGTTACTGTTACTTATATGGCAGTGCTGGGGATAAAGGGATATACATATATATCTGAATACATGTGATCATTCCATGATGGGCCAAGAAGAATGTAATAGAAAGGGGAAAGTATAAGAATTACTTAAAATTGAGCCCAAGTAGGGGAAAAAGGAAAGAAACCAGGGAAGGCATGGGTTGCAGCAAACAAATACCGCTTGACTAGGCTCAGAGAAAAAAGATTGTGCGAAACAGCGCTAGTCCCAGTGAGGGAAGACAACTTACGCGAGAGGGTGCACTGTCAGAAATCCAGGTGGGGCAAAGTCCAAGGCAATTAGGGTAGGACCTGCGAAGGTCCTGTCTAAGGGGAGAAAGGAAGAAATGAGCGACGGAACACCAATGCCTGAGGCGGAAATTAGGTGGTAAATGGGGGGAACAAAATTCCCATAGCTTACTCGAAGGGACGTAATTGGGGGTCCCAAGGGGTCCAGCAAGAAACACAGGTAATCACTCACAGTTGCGACAAATCAAAAGCTGCTGGTTAGATTACCTAGAAAGCAAATGAACGAGCCTGATAAGTAGGAGGTACAATGGATAGGCCAAAGGGTGGGATGGTGTTGTTCCCTGGCGTAGGAAATGGTGATAACATGGTAAATACGCCGGTTGGGGGACAGGGGGGCCGGGCCGCGGCCTGGAGAGAGGCCCCTATGTGGGGGAGGGGGTCACGTGGTGTAAGAAAATGTGCAACAAGGTGCTGCAGGTGTTTCCCTCTGGCATGGTAAACCAGAGCAGGGCATGCACTGTGTGGCGTGTGCTGAACTACGCCAGGTCGGTGGTGAAAGCGCAGACACAGGGCAGATAGCCACCGGGCTGCATGGCTGGAGTGGAGCAGGAAATCGTCTGGTTACCAGTATAGACCTCCATAGAGGAGAACAAGAGTCTGCATGTGCTGGACTGTGTCAGGGGGACATGAAGAGTAAACATGGGGCGGGGAGCCACCGTGCTACGGGGGTGGGTCGGGTAGCTGTCAGGCAGCGATTAGAGAAAGTGGAGGACCGGCCGCAAGGGCCGTGGTCAGCACGGACAGCATTCGTGAGAGTGAGTTGGCGGGCTACACTTACTTCCGAAGGTAAGCTTGATATATCCCTTTCTCCCCAGCACTGCCATTTAAGTAACAGTAACCTGATCCTGATGATGGCCTAAATACCTCTACAGGCTGAAAAACCGTCCACTTTTACAGCGGAATTCTCAGCGTTCCCCTCAAGGATACCCCACTTGATTTTTTTTCATATTCATTACCATTTTTTTTTTAATATAACTTTTTATTAACAAACATCGGCATATAGGCATTTAAAAGTCAGCTTAATATCAATACATGCATGACAGTTCGAGGCAATACTACTACAAATTACACACAGTGACAACATTTCAAGGAAGAAGCAAATCATCAAGTTCAATACTCGGTGGGGGAACGCAAATATCTCCACCATAGGAGTTCCACTGCGACCAGATGCGGGACCACTTTTTAGAACAGCCTCGGGCCGTATACACCGTCTTTTCTCTGAACATACACCAGTCCATATTAGCCTCCCAAGCTTCCAGAGTAGGAGGGGCTGCTGCTCCCCAGGCCTGAGCAATGTTTCTTTTTGCCAGCATGAAACCCAAAGTGTCCCATTGTGTTTGGTGGGTGGTAAGATTGGTCGGTTCCCATATGTTTAGTAAGCATCTGCGTGCTTCAGGGTAAATGGTAACAGTGAGGACAGCCCTCATCACTTTGTGTACCTCCCTCCAATACGTTTGAATTAGTGTGCATTCCCACATGATGTGCATAAACGTGCCGACTAGGCCACATTTTCTACGACAGTCTCCTGTTTCGGCTCTCCCCATCAGTACTAGCCGGGGACCGGTCATATATATCCTATGTAGGATTTTAAGCTGGACTAGCCGTAATCGAGACGGAATGGCCACCACTCGAGGAGAGGATATCGCCTCCTGCCAATCATCATCATCCATTTCTATACCATCTGCCTCAAAACTGAAGAGGATCATCCATGTGATGTATTGATTTATTATAAATTAATGAGATGGTCTCATCAGGGATGTGACCATCCAGTATTCTGTCCTCTAATGGGGATGATTCAGGAAGGTACGTGCCTCTTGGGATGAGGGAATGTAGTGCATGGCTAACTTGTCTGTAATGAAAGATCTCAGTGTCAGCAAGTTCGTGTTGACTCTGGAGGGTGGCAAAAGGTGTCACCCCTCCCTTCTCCCATATATCCTTGATTTGTGATATGCCAATCAAGTCCAATTTATCAAACCCCTTTGATGTCCACAGTTTACCTAGTTGTGCAGAGTCCCATGGGTAGTAGCTAGCGCCAATTTACGTTTCCATCCAAGGGATTTATTTGCAGCATGCCATACCCTGACGGAGTGTCCAGTGGGCCCTGTTAGTCCGGACCGGCTAGATCTCGAATAAAGAGATCTATTATAATTTCCTCCGGGAAGAAGCCACTTATCCATCCGGTAGCCTGGGTTGTTAAGGTCTCCATATGTGCTATGATTGATAGCTGCTAGGTGTGCAGCCCAGTAATACTTCTTTATATCTGGCAGACTGATGCCACCATCGAACTATTTTAATGTGAGTTTACCCAAGGTTATACGTGGTGATCCGTTCCATAGCAGGTCTCTCTGAAGGTGTTCAATTTCCTTAAAATATTTCAAGGGGACTGGGACAAGCGAATTTTGCATGGCATAAAGAAAATGGGGTAGGGACATCATTTTAAAAAGAGCTGCTTTGCCCAGAAGAGAGAGGGGAAGAGACTTCCAACTGGCTATGTCTCGCTTTAAGCGAATCATCGGAGGAAGGAGATTTTGTTCATATCGAAGTGTAGGGTCTAGGGAGAGAAATATTCCTAAGTAATTTGAAGCCTGTGGCACTGATCTGAATTGGACAATTGCTCATTACCATTTATTGTTCGGTTATCCTAACTATGTACATTTTACCTTCACTTGTTCTTTGTTGCGCCCCTTCCTATCGCTGTACATATTTCCTCACGTGTCACTTGCGCCGTCACAATCCTTCACGAGCACTTGTACACAGTATCCCACATGTTACATGTCAGTCAATGTAACGCTGTGTCACCCTTCCATATGTTTGATTATATGAAGCTAAATATGTCACATATGTATATTAACTAAAATACAATTTATGTTACAAAAGAAATTTGTCTCCCTGGTTTTCTCCCTTTCTGATTCAATTCTGGGCAATTATTTGTGCTACCTGTAACTGACCTCCAATTAACACCCTTTTGAGACGTTGTTGTATGTTATAGATGATTGCCCTAGTCTCTTTAGGGTATATGGGCTACCTCCTGTAGTTTGATATAGCTTAATAATGCCGACATGACTCTAGTAAACTAACTTAAGGCCAAGGGTAATAAACGTAAACATCACTGCAATCAAGGATAACACAGGGCACACTAAATCTCACACAGAGATTATTCTAGATTGCCTTCATGAGTTTAATTCCAATTTGTATAACATGGAGATGCAACCCTCTGGAGATATCTTTCAAGCGTACCCAGGTAAACTACAGCTAGCCTCACTAGAGAATAAGTCATATACGGGAGCTTAACAAACAAGCTGGCAAACCAGAACTCACTAGGGCCGTCAGCTCACTAAAAATGGCATGAATCGGTTGCCATGGAGTTGTTGTAAAAGTTACAAGACACTATTTATTAAGCCACATGGAATAACTATTCACATATTATGCTTGATTCAGGACAATTGGTAATATGGCATTGGAAGGTACCATTACGTTGATCCATAAGGAAGAATATCCCCTAAAAACTAAGGATTATAGGTTCCTGTAGGAGGCTGGCTTAGTATATGGTACACACTTATCTAAGTGAAACACCTTGCACTGATCCAGGCAACCCTCATGGTGATGCTAGTGGTCTTTGATAACCATAAAAAGCCCTCAAAGTGGTAGCTGTGGAAAGCAGCCTTCAGGCTTATCTTGAAGGAGTACTAAGCAGCTTGTTCAACCAGATCTAATTGTGTAGGTTGAGCAAAAAAGAACCACACAGTGTATATATAAAAATATGTCTATTTATTACACAACACTCGCAAACACATTGGTATATGTCCTACCCGGATTTATATAAACACAAATGCACAATAATACTATATTTTGTTGTTGTTTTTTTAACACATATTTTATTGAGTTTTCAGTTTTGTTGATGTTCACATTACATTCCTCCATGTACATATGAGTCAATCAGTGACATGCAGTTCTGATGTTTACAGGGTTTCATGGCAACAATCAAGCTTACAAGTATAACATCTCTAGGTTATCTATTTGCATATATTGATCGCATACATGAATACGGTGGAAAAATTTGGTATACGTTATACATAGTCGATTTACATGATGCCTATAATCACAAATATATCATCTACCATCGTTCAATCAAATAATACATCTGATTCAAGTACATGAAACAACAATAAAGAACTGAGCTACTATGAACGAAGTGTCTGCTTCAATTACCTGGCTGGCTGGTCAGGGCTGAGGGCGTTAGGACCAGGAGGGGAGCGGGTGGGAAATGGGGGGGAAGCAGAGGGGGGTAGGAGAGAGGGCCAAGGGGGAAGGAAGGGGGAGGGAGGGGCAGGGGGTTCAGGGGGGACGAGAGGGACAGGGGAGGAAAGGGAAAGGAAGTAGGTCGTGACCTCAGAAGTACATCAGTCGTCAGCAAGAGTAGTCGATTGTATTTTGAAATGTTCTAGTAGTTGAGCTCATTCTTTGATAATGGTTTCTTCCTCAGCCCTCTATACTCCACGCGCTGCAGCACCTCTCTCACAGTAGCAACCCATTTTATGACCTCCTCACGCCATTTCGCCTCATGTGGCGCCCTGTGTGATTTCCACCGCTTTGTGATACGTCTCTTGGCCAACATTAAGGTGAGCCCTGTAAGACGGCGTAGTACCTTCGCCTTCTTAGGAAGGGGAAAGAGACCCAGATGACAAGCTTTAGGAGCATTCCAGGTGGAGAGTTCAGTGAGATGTGTGAGGCCCTGTATGACCTCTGTCCAGAATCCTACAAGGGAGGGGCAGGCCCATAACATGTGTACAAAATCTGCCTCTGGGCAGTTGAATCTAGTACATTCTGAGGATGAAGGTGGGTACATACGCTTTATCGCCCGGGGCATGAGGTATGCCCTGTGTAGTACGAGCAGTTGTATTATTTTGAGCCAGACATTTCGGGAAACGCGCCTAGGATACTCAAAGATCTGTACCCATTCCCTGTCAGTAAACTCTCTGGCCATGTCTGCCTCCCATTTATGATGAAGAGTCAACAAGGAGATTCACAGATGGGACCGTAAACCTCGGTACAACCATCTGACTAGATGACTACCATGGCCCATTATGTGTAGCGTCTGCATAGTTCGAAGGTCGGGGGCTCCTTCTGGTCCACCAGCCAGTGCTTACGCACATATTGTGTAATCGCAGCATGTCGTAGAAACAGTGTGGGAGGGGACAAAAATTTCTGTGTGAATTCTTCATGAGGCATTAAGTTCCCATCAAGAAATAAGTCACCTGCGGTCTCCACGCCAGCCTCCACCCAACTGCGCAGTCTAGTGGCAGATAGTACGCCCCTTAACGTGGGTAGGCCGCACAGGGGGACATTTGGGGCATATGGTACAGGCCTGCCAGTGTATTTCATCGCTAATTTCCAATAATGGAGTTCAATGTGTAATAGGAATGGGGGGGTCTTGCACTCGATCCGCACCAGGGCATTATAATGATTGCAGTGATCCAGCACGCAGATGTTCGGGAGAATAACCTATCTCAAATAGGTTATGACTGTCAAACCAATAAGCCAATCACTGCAGCTGCCTCACTATATAATAGGCCTTTAAACCTGGTGCTCCCATGCCCCCTTCAATGCTCGTTAACTGCATTTTGGTAAGAGCCAATCTGTGACAATCCTGTCCCCATAGTAGTGAGGTCAATAACCTGCCTAGTGCTCTATAAATCCAGGCAGGAAGGACAACAGGGAGATTCACAAATTGATACAATAATCTAGGGAGCATAACCATTTTAGAAACGGCTACACAGCCTGCGGTTGTTAAGAGTACAGACCACATTTCCATTGTCGGTGTCCGATGTGGTCCAGTTGATATGGAGCCCTAGATATTTAAAGGTGGAAGGCTCTACCTTCAACTGCACTGGTCCAAATTGAAGTGTGAGAAGAGTGTACATATCATTAAAGGAGAAAGCTACTGATTTGGAGGCGTTAAGGTGCAAACAGATATCTCCTCAAATTCCTCAAACAGCGAGGCTGCAGGTGTCATGACTACATGCATATCTGCAAAGTAGAGCAAAATGTCATCTGCATAGGCCGAAACAGGCTGGCTTAGCCGGCCAACCGGAATACTGTTGTAGATAAAAGGTGGTCCACAACGGCTTTCTTCTCAGGTTGTTTTTATTAAGTTAGACAGGAAACACAAGAGCGGACTCTCCACAGCAGAAGCCAAACGCAACTGCCAAAGGAGAGAACACAGAAGCATGAAGCAACCTAGAACATAGTAAAAGGAACATTCCACAAGCTCAGAGAATGCCCAACAAGCAGAACATGTACTACACATCTTCTTTCTTTCTAATGAAAAGAAAAGAGAAAGAAAAAAAACACCTCAACACACAAAATCTTGCAAATAAGCTGGAGCTCTTCTTAACCTTTGAACCCTACCCCGTGGCAAAGGCAAAGGAAGAGGAATAGCATCTGGAGCAGAGTGAACACCAGAGGCACCAGAATCTCCCCACCCACCAACCACATGAGATGCAGGAGACACCGAGGTAGCCTCGTGTGGCAAGGGCGCCAAAAGATAACCACTGTTACCTTCTGCTGAAGAAGATTCACACCCGCTGGCCAGAGACCCACCCTTTTTATAAAGAGCCACCCGTCTAAAGTTCCAACACTCCCCATTGTTCAAGATAACACAATTATCCAAGACCTTCTTCACAGTAAATGGCCCCTTGAATTTAGACAACCCCCTTGCAATTCTACCACTCTTGACCTTAACTAAGTCACCCACCCGAAAAGAACACCCAGTGGACAAAGAAACAACCCCAGAGGGGTTCTTTTGCAAAGCCACCACTCGCTTCATCCAAGCAGGAACAAGTTTGGAACCCGGAGTGCGCCCTCTCATCAGTTGAAAAGGAGACAATCGACCGTCTACCAAGGGTGTGGTGCGATAGGCCCACAACATCTCATTAACCATTTTCCTTACAATGAGACCCTCAGAGGAAGCCATTTGAATAATGCCTTTCACCACTCTATTAGCCCTTTCACACATGCCATTTCCTTGAGGGTTGTACAAGGAGGTACGATGATGAGTAACACCACAACCCTTAAGAAAAGACTGCATTTCCAAAGAAGTGAGTTGTGTACCATTGTCTGTGATGAGCACGGACGGAAGACCCTCATCTCTAAACAAATCGCCCAAAAACCCAATTGTCCTTTCAGTAGTAATGTTGTTAGTGAACTCCACCACCAACCATTTTGAGTAAACATCAACAACCACAATAGCATACCTGTCCTTCTCATGAAGTTCACCCATTGGGCCAATAAAGTCCAAGCAAATACTGTGCCACGGTGAACCAGGGTTTTGTATGTGAGTTTGAGAGTTGCTGGGACCAACCTTAAGTCTCTTTTCGCCCTCCTTGCAAGTAGGACAATTCACCACCCAGTCCACCACCTGTGCATCCATACCCGGCCACCAGAAATTATCTCTCAGCCGGCGTTGTGTGAGAGTTTGGCCTAAATGGCCCTCGTGGGCCAGAGCCAACAATTTCCTTCTCAGACCACCAGGAGGTACAAACCTTTCACCTTTGACAATCAAATTATCCGTAACAAGAGAAAGATCCTCCAAAACTTTTACAAAAGGACGTACCGAAACTGAAACTGCACTCTCTCTCCTAGAACCTAGCCTGATAAGCTTAATGACCTCTTGTAGCGTAAGATCGGCAGACATTTCACGCTCCCAATCAACAGCCTGAAAAACACCTTCTCCGACAAACACAGCATCTTCAATAGAAGCAACAGCAACATCATCCTCAGACGAGAACGGAGCTCCCACAGTCTTCCAATCTAGCGTCGACCTAGAAAGACAATCAGCCTGTGTATTCCTCCATCCCTGGATATATTGGACAGTGTATTGAAACTCCTGAAGCTTGGAAGCAAGCCTAGCTAATCTAGCCGAGCCTTTACCCGTTCCTCCCGGAGAGAGAATCTTAACAAGAGGCTTGTGATCGGTTTTGAGCACGAACTTCATGCCCCACAGGTAGGTACGAAAGTGTTCCACTGCCCATGAAGCTGCCAGAGCCTCCCTTTCGATAACCGAGTAATTCCTCTCAGCCTCTGTTAAAGTTCGTGACGCAAAAGCAACAGTACGCTCATCCTGACCAGAGATTTGTGAAAGCATAGCCCCAAGACCGGTAGCACTGGCATCAACCGTCACCACAGAACTTTTCTTGATGTCAAACGGGGTAAGAACTTTTGCCTCGCAAATCTCTCTTTTAATAGCTTCAAAAGATTCTTGAACCTCTGTAGACCACACAAAGCTAACCCCTCTCTTTAACAATGACCTCAAGCAAGAAGTCTTGTCAGAAAAGTTCTTGACAAACTTAGCATAGTACTCGATAAGCCCCATAAAGGACCGTAACTGGTCCTTGTCCTGAGGTTGAGGAGCAGAGCGAATCGCCCTACACAGATCCTCCTTCGGGCTCACCCCACTTGCACTAATGGTGTACCCTAAGTAGTCTACACGCTCTGACAAGAATTTGCATTTATCCTTTCGCAAAGTCAAACCAGCCACCAAAAGCCTGTCCAACACTATCTTGAGAGTGACATTATGTTGCTCCACTGAATGCCCATAGATCAAAATGTTGTCTTGAAAGTAGACCGTATTACCCACTCCCTCAAGAAGATTGGAGACCATCCTTTGAAATACGCTGGCAGCTGAATTAAGCCCAAAAGGCAAGCGAGTAAACTGAAACGTGCCAAAAGGTGTAATGAAGGCAGTTAAATGCTTAGAGTCCTTATGCAAGTTAATCTGGTGATAAGCACTTCTAAGATCCAGCTTAGAAAATACTTTAGCACCATGTAACGTAGTGACCAACTCGGATATATTGGGAAGAGGAAAAGTGTCCGCAACCACACAATCATTCAAGGATCTTAAGTCAACACAGAAACGGAGCTTGCCATCCGATTTCTTTGTGACGACTATGGGAGAAACCCAGGGTGATGCCTCGACTGGTTCAATTACTCCAGAGGCCAACATCTCATCGATCATGTTCTTAACTTCTTGTCTAACAACGATTGGGACTCGCCTGACCTTGTGCTGCACAGGAATGGAGTGGTCCCTCAACACAATTCGATGAGAATACCCTTTGAGTTGACCCAAGCTTTCTCTAAATACAGCGCTAGCATCGCCCAAAATCTTCTCCAACTCATTATCCTCGATTATCATCACCTGTGGTGAAGCACGAGGGTTGACAATGATCGCCAAGTCATACTGGTGAACCCAACCCAGAATTGCCGGGCCTGACCTAGAAACATAAACTTTCCCTTGTATGTTCCTATAAGAAAAGACAATGTGTGCATTGAAGTACCCCAAAATGTCAATGGTCTCGCCTTGATAACCACCCGGGGAAATGTCTTTAGGTAAAAGATGCCTAGTACCCCAATTGAGCAAGAAAAGATCATGTGGGATAATAGTGTACCTTGAACCTGTATCCACCATTAGGTGAATATCTTTGCCATCTATGATGAAAAGTGCCTTAGGCCTGACTTTGAGTTTGTCACTCAACACCACAGACGAATCACCATCAACCACCAGAATTTTGTGACCATCTTCATCAACAAATGCACTATCGTCCACAGAAGCCACAGAAGAACGAGGTTTGCTACGACAAACTCTCGCATAATGACCCACCCTACCACACTTCAAACATTCTTGTTTGGCTGCAAAACAAAATTTGGAGTCTGAGGAGTGAACGGTGCTGACGCACCTGTTGCACATGCGAGTTACAGAGGACTTCTGTGTAGTGGGATTTTTGATGAAAGGAACTTTTTTGACAAGCTTCTTATTCTTTACCGCTGCTATATCAGCTTGTTCTCCGGAAGAGTGAGTTTGTTCTGAGCATTCCTGACAGGAAATTTCATTAACGTCACCAGAATTCTTCTTTTCAAGTTCCTTCATATATCCTTGAGACTCCTCAACAATTTTAGCTAGGTCTATGGCTGTCAGTAGGTTAGGATTTTTCGCCGCCCAAAGACGCTCTTGGATCTTCTTGTTATTGCACTGTACAATAAGTTGATCCCTAATAAGTTCATCCGTCATTCCACCGAACTTACATTTCACTGACATCTCTCTCAACCTGGCAACAAAGTCATCGATAGATTCGCCTGTTCTTTGGCTTTTTGTGTAGAACCTGTATCGATTCATGACTAAGTTCTCCTCCTTCGCATATCTTACCTCAAGCCTACCAATGGCCTCCTTATATTCGTCAGGAACAGGTTGCCCATTAGCTTGTAGTGCTTGGGGTAAATAGCGAAAAATGCGTTGACCTTCTTTGCCCAAAGAACCTAGTAAGAGTGCTTTCTTACGTTTTGCGGAGTATTCTTGAGCATCTAGAGCATCCAAATAGTTGTCAAACATCGGGAACCAATCATCCCAAGAAATGCTAGGTTGTCCAGGAAGAGCCAGAAAACTAGGAGGAAGAACTACAGAGGGATTCTCGTTTGTCATGGCTGACCACGCTGAGCCCTCTACAGAACAGAGAATAGGGCTAAATAAACTGAAGAATGAAGAGAGAAACAATGCAAGGCAGTAAAACAGTACCTGAATCCACAGCAGGTCGGATGAGACACACGACCCGTATGTCACCTCAGAGAACGAAACGCCAGCCAAATGCGCTCAAAAACCGAGTTCCGTACCTCGGTGGCTGACAGGGAAGGTGTTGTCCTGGAAACAGTACAAAACAAAGATGGCCGCCACGTCGATGACGCAGAGACGTGAGAGCGTAACTAGACGCTTGACGGGAGCTGAGCAGCGAACTTCTAGCGTGACGAAGAGGATTCTTGCCGTGAACCACTCCGCGGTGAGGATTCCATGATGTCATCAGAGGAGGGGAACCTTGACGAGAAGAGGAGCTCCTGTCGCACCAACTGTCACTCCCACGCCGATCGTGCCCGCAACCAGAACCAGGCAAACAGGTGAGTCGCAAGTGTCTCTACAGCAGTTAAATTCAGACAAAACCTTCTCCAGAGCGAATCGTTTCACACAGGTTTGGCTCTCCCTCACGCTTAACGCGTAAGACGCTTGACGCGTAAGACGATCCGTAGAAAGACCAACAAACGGAGAGTTGACCAAGCAGGAAAGCTCGTCTGTTTGTATTGACTAGAGCCAGAGACAGTTCTGTAGGATCGAGCTTTGGAGGGTGAAAGCGTAGAGATGTTCCGCTCTTGTGATGAAGACTTGAACTAAGCAAAACCAAACGTGGGCTGATGAAAGAAATCGTCGCCAAAATTGTTGTAGATAAAAGGTGGTCCACAACGGCTTTCTTCTCAGGTTGTTTTTATTAAGTTAGACAGGAAACACAAGAGCGGACTCTCCACAGTAGAAGCCAAACGCAACTGCCAAAGGAGAGAACACAGAAGCATGAAGCAACCTAGAACATAGTAAAAGGAACATTCCACAAGCTCAGAGAATGCCCAACAAGCAGAACATGTACTACAAATACCATACGGAGCCATCATGCAACGCAATCGTTGTGTCAGGGGTTCTAAAGCAAGCACAAACAAGGGCGACAGGGGGCAACCATGTTGTGTACCCCGAAGAACATCATATGCTGGGGAGATGTTGGTGCCAGTTTTTGCCCTCGCTGTGGGTCTAGTATAAAGCAGCTCTACTCAATTGATGAATTCTGGAGGGATCCCATATTTGAACAATGCAGCCAGCATGTATGACCAACTTAAAGAATCAAATGCCTGATGGATATCCAAAGAGAGGCAACCCGCATGGGGGAATCGGCTCGGGCAGAATGTAAACGGGCATAGAAGTGTCAAATGTTCAATGAGGTAATGCGTTTGGGTATGAAGCCACACTGGTCTGTGTGGATCAATTTGGGGAGTAAGGGAAGTAGCTGCGATGCCAGAAGTTTACTGAGAATTTTATATTCTATATTAAGAATCAATAGGGGCCTATATGCTGTGAGGTCTGGTTTCAACAAGGAGGTCACTATCGCCTCCCTAGTCGTGGGGAGCAAGATACCCTCTCTTAACCTCTTCTGTGCCCATGACGAGATAGTCTCGTCATGGAGCACGGTCGCGCTGTGCCCATGACGAGACTATCTCGTCATGAAACCCACCCGCGTGGGAAACGCCCGGCACAGGAGGGGGAAAGGGCGTGGCACCGAAGGGGTTAAGGCGGTGGTGAACAGTTGTAGTAGTTTGTGAACAAAGGGCATTGCAAAAGTGTAATAAAACTCAATGGTGAGCCCATCGGAGCCTGTGGTTTTATTACGGGCGAGTCCTCGTATTGCACTACGGATCTCAGCAGCGGTCAGAGGGGCCGCCAAGTCCACAGCCTGTGCTTCAGTAATGGTGTGGAGCTCCAGTGACTCTTGGAATGTTGCCGTTGCGTCCATCATGTCATGAGGGGGGGCGGCGTAAAGGGTTGCATAGTAATCGTGGAATGTTTTATTAATTTCTACCTGTGTAGTAATTAAGGTATGGCAGGTATCATGTATGGCCGGAATAGGTGTTAGGGTGGGTTGTGGCCTAATCTACCTAGCTAGTAATGTGCCTGACCTATCCACCTCCGCATGTGTGCGCAGTGTGTATGCATGCAGATCTATCACACACAAGTGTTCTAACAGCTCGACATATTTAATCCTGGCTTCTCGGAGGTCTGGCCTTTTATCCACGTCAGACTGGGCCGCCATCCAGAGTTCGTAACAAATTCCCCTGGTCCGTAAGATCCCTGGTCGCCTTCCGCCTGACCCCCACTAGTGTTCCCATGGAGACTCCCTGGACTGTCACCTTAAATGCCTCCCATTCAACAGCTCTGGATGTCACCATGCCCTCGTTTTCAGTAAAATATGTAGTGATGGTAGTGGCTAACTTATCACGGAACACTGACTCCTCGAGCTGTAACGGTTGAAGGCGTCATGTAGGAATTGCCGTGGGGGTCCAACCCCAGTTAAATACCAACTGTAAGGGGTTGTGGTCCGAGATAGTTTTTCCCAGATAGGTCCTGTGCACAACCGTGGGGAACAAGTCTCGGGTGCATAGAAAATGATCAAGGTGTGTATGCAGGGAATGCGGGTAGGAATAGAAGGAATATTGATGCAGACCAACATGCAATCTCCATATATCCAGCAGTCCCCATCCCTTGGCCCAGTTAGTCAAGTTAGTGGCCTGTACTGTAGCGGCTACATTAGATAGGGGGGTTGTGAGTGGTCCACGTGAATATTAAACACTGCATTAAAGTCTCCCCCTAATATCAACGGATACTGCATCCAGTCTGTAAGGGCTCGTGAGAGGCGGGAAAGGAAGGCATCCTGGTCAGTGTTAGCTGCGTAGATTGACCCCAAGACTACTGGTGCACCATCTAACATCCCCTGTAAGAGTATGTATCTCCCCTGGTCATCAATCCTGCTGTCAGTCAATGAGCAGGGGACTCCCGCTCGCAGCCAGATTGCCATTCCATGTGAGATGGCAGAGTATACAGTACCATATAATTGACCCCTCCATTTTCTCTGCACCCTTTTAAGCTCAGAAGAAATCAAGTGTGTTTCTTGAAGGCATACTCTCTGTGCCTGGCGGTTATTCTATGTTGTTTCTGTATTGAACTCATCCCCAGTATGTTCCAGGAGATGATAGTGTATGACTTCGCTACAGACATGACATCAAGAAAATAAACTCCATCCCCCCCTATTCCAACCCCCCCACCCCACCCCTCCCAGGCCGACCCCACCCCAGGAATGTCAGGAAACAGGCCAGTAGCTCAAACAAAGCAACATAATCCCAATAACGGGTCAAACGATTAAACTGCGGTCGACCAAACCGTGTGCAAACAAAACACATGGAACACTATATAACAGTAAAGGCTTCTTGCCTGTGGGGTAGGCTGCTTACTCTGTATACGTAAGTATCGGCTACAAAGAGTGAACTAACCCAGGACAGGCCAGGCCACAGGACCTCAATAGTGAAGCATACCATGCAGCTTCCAGTGGAGCCACCCATGTATGGGTCATAGTATAACAGGTGGCCTATGTCAAACAATGGGTAACGAGGTATTCCCACCCAGGGACGGACGTGTGTCAGAAGAACATGAAACAATACCCCAGTTCACATTACACTGACAAAACTGTTAGGCCAGTCGGTCGTTGCTGAGTTGCATAGACACAGAAGGAAACAACGCCATGCTGCCCCCAGAGTCTGAGTCCGAGGAAACCTCCACTGATGGACTAGAGCGGATAGGCGCACGAGGGGTCTGCAATGCTGAGGCTTAAAGGAGGGCCTCATGTCTGCCCTCCAGCATCGACTGCTGCGAGGTGGGACTTGTCGCCATGCTCTGCGTGGTGAGTCCCTTTCTCCTTCGACGTGGAGGGCGCCGTGCTTTCGGATGTGACTGGGTAGGGCATATAACGTGTACAGTGGCCGAAAAATGATTTTCCAGCCATTCCCATGCACTATCAGGCGTGTCAAAAAAACAAGCATGTTGGTTGTGGATGATCTTGTGATTGGCAGGGAACAAAAGAGCAAATGCCAAGCCTGCAGCGTGGGCCAGGGCCATATCCTCCATGAATGAATAGCGTAGGCGTTGAACTGCCAGTGTGTAATCCGGAAAAATTGAAATTTTTGTGGATGGGGCCGGTGTCCCGGGCTATTTGCAAGATACGATCACGGTCTCTGTAATTTAGGATTCTAGCCAGTATAGGGCGTGGGTTTGCGCCAGGAATGGGTTTACGCATAGGTACTCGGTGAGCCCGTTCCACCGTGAAAAGCACAGATAAGCCAGTGGGGCTACACTGGTCTTCAGCCAGTTCTCAATAAATGTCGTTGGGTGTTGCCTTTCCGCACCTTCAGGGAGCCCAACAATGCGAAGGTTGTTACGTCGGGCCCTACCTTCTACATCATCGGCATGGGCCTGCAAAGCCTCAATTTGCTGTTGCATCCGCTGTATTTGCACGTCATGCTCCTTCACCTGCAGCAGTAGAGTTAAAATCAAGTGGTCAGAGATCTTCACCTTATCTGCCAGTTTCTTATGATCATCCTTGAGGAAGTTTAGCTCCGTGGACATAGTGCCTATTTGTTGTGCAATAGCTGATCGTGATTCCCAGATTTCTTGGAGCATCATGTCCAGCTTATCAGCAGGAGGTAGAGCTGTAGCCCCATCCTCATTCCGACATGACTGTATTGAGGAGGTCTCTGAAGGTGGCGTGCCAGCCCTGCTGGTGTCCAACGTCATCTTCGTTCTACCCCTGCCCATTGTCGTTGACGGCTCAGCAGTGTTGCAGAGTATATTGCACCTATGGGCTCCACGCAGAACAAGTGGCCAATAGGACAGTGCAGGTCCAGAAACAAAACTCAACAGTATCTGCTACCCGGTGGGGGAGTATTACACTTCCCACCTGTCTTCTCTGCTTGGGACCAAGAGAGGATACAGAACCCACAGCCAGGCCACTGTTCGCGGATTAGCACAAATGGGGGAAAGAGAGAGTCTCACTACATCTGTGCGCATCCATGCCCTATGTGGGACAGCACGGCAGGAGGGGTGCAATATTCAACCTTGTGCATCGCCCAACCTAGCTAGCTAGGTATAGTGCATCCCCACCTCCTTCGCCTTACAAAGGAAGATGCCACTCTGAGATCCGAGATGCTGGGCCTAGTCGCGTTGAATTTAGATGATCCTACGGGGCTTCGAGGTGGCCCCCGGGGATTCAGGTGCACTCCCACCAGTTCGGGCACTTCGGCTACCAGGGCAGTACCAGGTGTGTAGCCGGACAACAGAGGGAGGGAGCCACAGGCCACCACAATGCCACACTTTAGTGGTGAGTCAGGACCCACCTCTCCGCCAGGGCCCAAGACCGAGCAAGCAACGAAGGAGAAGGGGGGAGCGGTAAGGCAGCTGTCCCCACCTCAGCAACCAAAGCACTCCGGAAAGCGAAAGGGGACCCCCTTGGCGGCACTAGCCAGCACTGCCAAACAGGATCAGGGCCACGGGGGGTACCTGTCTTTCTCCCCCGCGTTGCGGGACCACCATCAGGGTAGCTCAGCTGCAGGATTGCCATTTGCCGTTACGACGCCATGCAGATGGAGTTCGCCGCAGGTCTCCAAAGGCAATCTCACCATCTCCGGAGGCACTGGCAGGGGGGCCACGATCACCACCAGCAGGAAGCCCGCAATCATCTGCCAACCACAGCAAGGCAGTGCCCAAAGCTCACCAGGTAGAGCGCCAGCCGGGACCCCACGCATGGGACCACACCACAGTGACCGACCACTGTCTCCGTCCAGGGTAAGAGGAAAGGCAGGTGTGCTCAGGCCTGTTCCACGCACTGCAGGCCCGCCTCGATCAGGACCATTCCGGACAGGAGGGTGACGCCCAGCAGTACTCCGCGACCTCGCCGTTCAGCCCTCTGCTGCCATCAGGAAGTCCGCCACTGTATCGCTGCCCCAGCTGAGCCGGATTAGCATCTCGGGCCCAGAGCTCGTCGCTTATGCGATCTCCATCTTGGGCTGCAAGCCACGCCCCCATCCACAATAATACTATCATTGTAAACAGGTAAGTGCACACAAAATATAGTGGTCTCTGGGGGAGACCAAACCATATACTGAAAAAGTGGAATGCGAATTGGGACCAAAGTCGGGACTTGAACCAGGAGACTAAGAGGAGCTGGGGACACAAGGAGCTACCCTAGGTAGGTACCCAGGAACCCCACGGAGGCTGTGTGCAGAATAGAAACACAGCCACGTGATCCCTAGAAGTTAACGGGAAAGCCGCGGTTGCAATTTTGGAGAAAAAAGACCCTTCCTAGTGGACCCTAGAGAAACCCAGTGGAAGGCAATAGTTTGGAGAGCCACCCCACCCGTGGATACCACAGGAATCAGGGAAGCCGGGTGCAGACTGGTGCAAAGTGACATAGACCACAATGGAGAACTTCAGGAAAGATGCCACTGGAGAAGACTTTACAAGAGTTCGGTGAAATCCAAGAGGGATTCTTGAAGTGAAGAACCCGCAAGCAGACGGGACAGAGTCTATGCCACTCGGAGGTGACCAGGAGGCATGTAAGAGCAATGCCCACCGATGTCGGATGGTTCAGAAGAGTTGACGGTGACCTTGTCGATGCAGCTGTGGGGATCAGGTGATGCTGAGGAAGAACAGGAGCTGTTCAAGAGCTGTCCCAGATCGGAAGTCGGGAACAAGGGGGTTGGTGTCTGGCGGGAGCAGCAACAAGCCTTGGCAGCTAAAATAGGTGTGGAAAGCAAAGAAGGAGCAACGTTGGGACCAGCAAAGACCAAGGAACTCATCACGAGCAGGAGAATCAGAGTAGGCCCAAGCATAGCAGAAGAAGACCCACTAGAGGACCCACAGGCCAAAGGCAAAGGTGTCGAAAAGAGGACCTTGAGCGGCTCACCAAAGATAAAGGCCCACGGTGCAGAGGCTGCAGTGAGGATGCTGAGCTTTGTAGGAAGAAATGCTAAAGGCTGGAGCTTCCTGTAGCCCGAATATCTCTGGAGTGCAGAGACAACAAGCCTTTGCAATGGCAAGTCGACACGGTGCACAGGGGTTTGGTCCCAGCAGTTTCTACAAGGGATACTGGCCTCAAAATTGCAGAGAGGACAGTTCAGGCCTCGAGGGAGTTGCAGAACTACCCCCTGTGTTGCTGAGCCTTTCGAAGTCTGTGGGGCATCAGGAGCAGCAGACCAGTCAGCTTTGTTGCATTGCCTGCAGATGCAGGGGAATGACTCCTTCACTCCAAGGGAGATTACTTCATGTGTCGTTGATGCCCACAGGTCCGTTGAAAATCCTGGAAGAGGCTCAGACACAGATGACGAAGAAGACTTGCAGAACAGCGAGACCAGGAGCTTCAGGAGTCTCCCTGGATGCAGTCTCGGTTCCAGCTGAAGTCCAGTGAAATCCAAGTGTCCAGACAGTCGAAGAGTGACATAGTTTCAAGCTTGAATCTTGTCCCACAACAAATCTGAGGACTCACCCACAGGTAAGCCCTTAAATACCCTAGGAAAGGGGTTAGGATGACTCAGGGGCCCCTCCCAGAGGAGAGGCTGGACAGAGGGGAGGACACTCCGATGTCCTTTGACCAGTTTTGCACCAGAGCAAGAGCAAAGAGCTCCCTGAACTGGCTCAAACCAGAGTATGCAAGGGGACACCAAATGTGCCCTTCAAAGCAGTCTGGTAGTGCTGGCAAGCATCACAACCCCAGCCCAATACACTAAATCCTGTCTGGTAGGTAGTCACACCTCACTCTGACAGGAAATCTATGGTTCTACTTTCCCTGCTCGAGCTCTGTTCAGCAGCAGGAGGGCAGAATCTTGTCTGGAGTGGGCAGAAGCACTAGCCTCCCGGCAGACCCTGTAAGGCTCTTACCGGGAGTACTGGGGGCTTCCCGGAGGAGCCCCCCAGTTCATAGAATCAGACCACCAACACCAGTAACAGTGTTGAGATGATACCAACATGTTTCATACCAAACATGCCCAGATTCAGCACAGATACTACATAGTTAGCCATTGCGTAGTAATGGATGGCCACTATATGTATCAAAATGGAGGGTCGCACTTAAAAAGCCTGGCAAATTGACTCCCATGTTTGTAGGGGTGCATGCTCATGCAGGGATATCCTCACACTTACCCAGCACCCTGCCTTCAGGACTGAAAGGCCTGCCTTACGGTTGACTTACAGGTTGTAAGTGTAGCAACCTCAGATATAAGAAAACATATATCTGTAGTAAGAGGTGCTAGCACCCACTTACACAGGCTGCAATGGCAGGCCTGTAGTCACAGTTTGTGTGGTCTCTCATGGGTGGCAAAATACATGCTGCAGCCCATGGGAGATTCCTAGTGTACCTATGCCCTGGGTACCTTGGTACCATATACTAGGGATTTACAAGGGTACACCAGTAGGCAACTGTGGGTGTACAGAAGTACTTACCATAGTCGATTAAGGGAGAAAGCACTCTGACTCGGGTCCTGATTAGCAGGGTCCCAGTCAGACTAGTCAAAAACTTACCCCACACAGCCAATGTTTGTGTAGGGCAGACTTGTTTTAGAAAAGGCAAACTATTGCCCTCTCCCACAATGGCTAAGGTGCTGGATGCAGAGAAGGCCTTCAACAAAGTATTGTGGACTTCCCTTCATTCAGTGCTCTTCAAATTTGATTTTTAGCCCGACTTTAAATGAACGATCATTGCAGTGTTGTCATTGTGAGGAGGTAGGAGTTTTTATTTTTTATATTTTGTTCCCCCGTCCCCCTCCCTCGTTCCCTGCCAGCCGCTACTGCCATTGTGCACAATGTCATCACTGGTTCTAAGTGCGAGGGGTAGACAATTAGTCGCCCACAAGGGACAGAAACATGAGCAATCACTTAGAAGCTTCACAATAAAGCCACACAGTGATTGGGCACGTCCTGTAACCGTCCCGCACCCATGTTGTCTTGTGAGAGAGGGCCGCAGAGATAGGCCAACCTGAACCTCTGTGACCAGAACCAATACGGACATTGCTCACACGCTGTTTCTACTACTCACAAGCAATGCAAAGAATGGCAGGGGCTGGTGAACAAAGTGCTCCAAGGGAGACAGGGGAGGGGGGCTGGGTTGTGTGCCCCATTGGCTCCGTATTAGAGAATGGGTTTGAGAGATCTGTCCAACTAGACATCCCCACTTGACACAGGATTGATCCTCCCCGCCACAGGCACCCAGAGTAAAGCTGATCCACAGCCAGGGGGAAAACAGCTAAACTAATCTGGTATTTTAAATTAGACATGTGGTGGCTTGCGGTGGCTCACGGTGAGGGCAACTTCTTAACCCCCAATGGAAGAGCCGTCTCTGATACAGGTAAGAAGTTCAGGGAGAGGGTCAGGCAGAAAAAGGGATTATCAGCTGTGGTCATACATTTGAAAGTAACATGTGAATGATGTGTTTCTTGGAGAGAAGAGTCTTTAGTGCTTTGCTGAAGACCAGGGCCAATGCCTCCTTTTGAAAAAGGAAAAAAGGTGCATCCTTTTAGGGTCCAGTTGAAATCTAGCCAAATCCTGCAGTCCAAGTAGTTCCTGAAAACCTTTGGTTGCAGAAACAGGAAAGAAGCACTTTCAGTTTCAATATTAGGGGTTGGATGGACTGTGGGGAGGGGTTCACAAGACAGTCACAAGAATATAAAGCCTGGCCTGACAAGGAGAGAAGAAACAGGCAAGGAGAGGCTTGGTTGAGTTCAGAAATCTACAAGCTGACCTAGCAGGTAAGGAGCATTGGAAAAACAAGACACATTACTGCAAGAAGCTAGTGAGTGTGCTGGGATTCATGAGTGCCCAGTTACTTAAGTAGCTTCCTTTAACCTGAGAGGAAACATTGGCTGTGCCCTGCAGTGTTTTCACAGATGGTAGATTCTATTACCTTTTTAGTTTGCTAAGTTACTCTATACTATACTATGAGCTAGTATAGAGTGCACAGTTGGTCTTGTGGTGGTATAGAAACGAATATGGCATGTTGTAGTACATAGGTAAATGCTTTCATGTGGCATCTAAACCAACACTACAGCTTAACAGTGATAAGCAGGCAGACTAAATGATATAGAAATTTCAGTTTCTCTCTGCACAGGAAAAGATTGAGAGAGCTGGAACAGATGGATGGATGGATGGATGGATGGATGGATGGATGGGCGACAAAGAGAGTGGGCATTAAAACGCTAACTTGGGATCTGATACTGAGAGAGAATTCACGCTAAGAGAGAGTAAGAGAGAAAGAGAGAGAAAGAGAGAGAGAAGCATGGGGAAGAAGAAGGGTAAATCAAGACAGAAAGACATGGACGAGTGAGATAAACTTCAAGGGGGAAAAGAAACAGGGGAAGCAGCACAAAGGGAGAGATAAAGAGCACAAAAATGGGGGGAGAGAAAAGGAGAGGAAGGATATAGAGAATGGGAAATGTAGAGAGTGAAACAGAGAACATGAGGGAGTGGCACGAAAATAGAGAGAGATAGACCGATGCTAAAATAGAGAGAGTGAAAGAGCACAGACAAGAGTTAGAGGGAGGGAGAATGAGAGAGAGGGTTGATTTACCTTATTTCATGTAGTGGAATCCTCAGAAGTGTTCATCACAATGTAGTGGCACTACAACGCAGTGGATCGTAGGTAGTGGGTGCACTTGCTATGTCAACCGCATTGTTCTGTACAAGGCTTAATTTGTCGAGGCCCTGGCACAGTGTTGCTGCACTCGAGTAATCTTGTATAACGTCTGCCCTTTTGCATTATGCTTGTTTTGCGAATTTACCAAATGCAGCTGTAATTTCAAGTCTGCTCATGCAAAAACCTTACTGTAGGAATATGGTAACAACTCAAACAAACAGTACGCAAGTGGCTGCGACACTTGGTTTTTTGCACCATTTTCTTAACGAAAAATACGTCTTGGCATCCAAAATGGAAGCAAGGGCACATTTTCATCTGAAATACAATGCTGTGCCAGATTGGCATCTCATGTAATTTCGCCTAGTTTTTCTGAAATTCTGCATATTTACGCGCATGGAAATTACACTAATTTTGCACAACCGTACATTTATCCTCAAACCTTTTCTAGATAACTATAGAAATTCCACCAGATACATTGGAGTTTGGCATTTGTTACACATTTCTGCAGAGATCTGTGTCCAGTGTGTGCAGCTTGTCCTTGGATGCAGTGTAATGCGAAATAAACTACAAGAACCAGACTTGAGTTAAAAAGGTTGACTGGATAGATTACTTGCCAACCAGAGGTCACATTCAGAGCTCCTGATTAAATCACCAGAGGCTCTAAATCTAAACCTTGAAATCTCAATGCCAGGTCAGCAGTCGTCGGGTAGTTTGTGGTAGGTCCACAAGAAGTATAACACCAATCCAAAAAACATTGGAAAGATCAAGCAATGGGACATGAGTCAATGAGTGTCCATGCTTGGGGTGTGGCTGGACCTGGGACCAGACCTTATGTACTATTGGAGCCATTGGCTTTCTGCCATATAATTTGGGCATAAGCCATTCTGCGTACCAGGGGCAGCTCCTCCGCTAAGGCTGAGCGGTGTCCCACTGCTCTTTAGGCAGGGAAAAAAAATGATAATAATATATAAATTATTATTATTATTTTTTTCACAGGTTCAGGGCTGGGTTAGGGCGTGCAGGCTGGGGTCACAGGGGGAGGAGTGGTTTGCACGCTCAAAGTGTGGATGACTGCTTGGCCGACCGTCTTACACGGCCTGGTGGGGAACATGCCCAGGCCCACAGTCCCCATCTGAGCGCCGATCCACGGCGCCCAGACCAATCACAATGCTGCATTGCGATTGGCTCTAGGGAGCCTGGGTGTTTCCTTGTTCTGGACTCACTGGAGAAGCGGAAGAGAGACACGGCCGGCGAAAAGGTAAGTGGTATTTTTATTTAATTTTTTTATTTTGTGCCTCTTAACCTTCATGCCCTGCCTGTCGCTATTGCTTCGTACCCTCTCAAAAGGGCTGGTATCCACAGAAATGTAGATAGGTCACCTCACCCACAGATTATCGTGCCAAGCTTCATCATTGGTGACTTATCTAAGGTAGGTGAAAACTACCATCATAAACTCAACCATTAATCAGGACTACATAATAAGTGGTCCTGGATCAGAACAGGGAAATCGTAGAGTATATCCCAGAGATTTCCCTTTTAATAATTAACATACTAATATAGCCAACATGTTTTGGCCTTGTCAACTTGCCCAAAATGTTCTGTGGCCTTCATCAGGACTGTTATATTCCCTGTCTACTTATCACTCAGTCCATTCATCATCTTGAGGCATAAGGCTCTCATACCTGATAAATTGTATTATAAACCCTTGTAGAGGATATCTGGATCTCTGCACCTTTCCAAGATGACTATTTATTAAGAACTCCAGATTAGCAGTTGAGTCTGCGGATTTGGTATCTACCTTCCTTGGTGTGCATAGGTCACCAGTAATGAAGCATGTCGTGATAATGTGTGGGTGAGGTGAAATATCTAATTGGCTGGTGTGTGGTTTCCCTAACCAAATCTGTGCTGAGTGCCGTCTATCAGTTCTGCAGCTTCTATCAGTGTTCCTTTGCACTTTGGTTCCCTGCAGCACGTTTACTTTTTTCCTGCAGCATCTGCCACAGTTAATGCCACTTACCACCTTAGAAAGAAGGGCTATGATTTCCAGCTCATATTTACATATATAATGTTTTGATTGTTTTATTTAATCTTCAGGTAACAGCAACAACTGATAACTTTAATAATGCCGTGGCTGATTTTCTGTGCCTGTGTCTCTGTGCTCATCTCCCCGGGAAGCTCTCAGGTAAATTTAACATAATTAAATGTATTATAATCATATATAACAGAAAGCGTGGTCCACATGAAACTTCAATAACGTTGACAGATGTTCACATGTTTAGAAACATTGTGATAGAGATTACAGCATAAAGAAGAAAGTGTATGTTGTGAACTGCAGTGTAGGTACTGACTTCCATTCAAAATGCATTTTGCATATTTTCCAAGCCTGGGAATTTTTACACTATTAAATTCATATTCATTTTAATCCTGGCTGCAAAATCTTTGATGTAGTGTCTCCTGCTTTCAATGCCTTGTGCATTCAGTGTATCATATAACACATGTGCAGTTACAAAACTCTTTCTACCTGGAATACAACCTCTGTGGATCATCATCTAAGCCTGCAATAAACATCACAATCCTCCCACATAAGAAAATCAGCAAACAGTTTACATTTATCAGTGAAAAAGCATAGACTTTAGAGACCCAATGTAGTCCTTGTGTGGGTTTTCCATGAACACACAAACTTCAGTACACAGAAAAATGATGTCACTCTTCCAAGAAGAGATGTTTGTATGTAGTTTTGCCAAATTTGGTGTCAGTAAATCATCAGACTCACTAAAACAATTCAACAGATAGATGTCCACTTCAGAAGATTTCCCTAACTCTATTTAGCACAGAGCTTTCCTGATTTAATTATTGGCAAATGGTTTCCCAGTGTATCTGGAGGCAGAGTCTACACAAAGGCTCATCAAGTTCTCCTGCCAGTAGGAGAGTCTTGTATTGATGTGCTCTGATACAGAGGTCCACACAATCCTTAACATGTTCTCTTGAGTTAGTATTATACATCTGCTGCCCCCCCACTCAAAATCTGAAATCCTCTTCATGTGTCTTCTTTTCTCAAGATGGGAAGCCAAAGCACAATTTGCCTTATTTCATTTCGTTTTGTCAGGCAGACTAAAATCGGTCAGTTTAGCCTATTACTCCTTAGGCACTAAACAACACAATTGTGGCATCCCCCAGGGTCTTCATTTAGGCTTCCCCTGTTTAATGTACATATGTTCCCCCTGGAGGCACTGATTGAATCTTTTGGTATTAAGGTAATCTCATATGCTGATGATACCTACCTGATTTTCTCAATGGACCGCTCTACTTGCACATCTTACTAGCATCTTTTAAAATTAGTCTTAACAAAATCGTAGAGTGGATGCATAATTGCTCGCTCAAATCCAACTCTAATAAAACAGAGATCTTACTTTTTGGCTATAGAGAGACTTTCCTCAACTTTTCGGTCTCTGATTGGTGGTCTGAAGACTTGCCTACTCCACCTGCTCCTATATACACTGCAAAACATTTTGGGTTTCAATTTAGACAAGGAGCTGTCTTTTCGCCCGCAAGTGCTGGCAATTACTGGACCATGTTTTTCTATGTTGAAAGCCCTAAAAAACTTCCTGCACATTCTTCCTTTGCAGGTGCATACATCCAAACTGCCAAGCCAGGTCCTCCCTGAATCGGAACACAAGCACCCTATGACCAGTTTCACCCTAGTAAGGGATCTTCAGCCAACCTTACTATACCTCAAAGTGAGGAAGCATTAGTCTTAAGTAAAGAGTATACCACTATGATAAGCACTGAAACGGATATGTTACGCTGTTGCTATCTCGTTCTGCCATTTATAATAAGTAAACAAAAACACATTAAATTGCAGCTGCGCCAAACGACAGAATCAACACCACCTTTCACTTTACGCTTAGACCCAGATTTACAAAGGAGTCATGCAATGCAGCGCAGCACCCAAAGTTACTGTGCTGCGTTGCGTGACAGGGAGAGATCACGAAAGCGCCATATCTACAGAGATATGGCATTCTCCTCCCCTCTCCCTAGCGCTGGCGTAGAAATTTGCTGCAGAACGGCAAGCATATGCCTTCGCGCAATGGTGCAAAGGTGTGTGCGTGAGCGTAGCTTTGGTTTTTCACTACAAAACATTATGACTAGACAAGTTTTAAAACTTTCTGTACTTTGTGTGTTTGCTGTACAGTGCAGCACACATTCAAAGTTGGAAAAGAAAGGAGAAATGAAAACATTTCTCCTTTTAACGCCTGCTTTCCAGGCACAAAACCCTGTCTACTAATGTTAATAGATAGGGTTTAGCGTCAAAAAGCATGGGTGGTTGATTGGGAGCACCCATTTATCCCCAATGTAATGCCCCTTGGCGCAAAGTAATGCAAAGCAGCGTTTCATGCTTTACATGCTTTGCAATTACCAATTTGTGTTGGTTTGTGAATCCTAAATATAGGCTTTGCCTCGGGTATGCATTAAAAAACAAAAGCAAACCTGGGACAAAACCTTTATAAATCTTGGCCCTTGTCTGCTTCTCTTCCAGGCCTCCTCGAAGCAGCACCGACTCCATCCACACAACATGCAGAGTTTATTTATTCCGCCCCCCCCCTCCCAGTGACACAAACCCCAGTCCTCCCATCTTTTAAAGGATGATGGCCGCCCTACGGTTCTCTGCCTAGCAGGGGCAGGGCAGAAGTCAGACCAGACAACTGGGAAGTGCAGCCAATGTCACTCATGGCGCAAGGGTGGGCACACTTCCAATGGGCCTTGGGCGGCTTTCAGGGGGTAGGGAAGGTGCCACCCCTCGGCAGGGCACTTAGGGAAGGCCAATGCATGTTAAAACGTCAGGGCAGTAGCCAGTGGGGTACAGTGGTACACTGCACGTGGGGGTGCCGCTCACTGCGCATGACCACGGCTGATCACTGCACCCCAGGTGGGCCCAGTAGTCAGTCATGGCAAACTGCAAACATTTTCCATCCAGTGCAGTGACAGTTGTGGAGCACACACGTCTCAAGAGTCTTTTCATGGTGAATCTGTTGTGCATGGGGGAGGGAAGAAAATGACAGCGCCACTTTGTTTTTTTGTTTATTAATAGTGTTGTTCAGTATTACTCCAACACTTCGACGGACGCCCCAACGTTGGGAGGTACCAAAATTCCACTCCTTATGTTCGCCGATGACACCCTACTCCTCTCCCAGACCCTGTCTGGACTACAGGTGGCACTTAATGTTTTCACGAACTTTTGCTCTGACTTCGACTTGTCTGTCAATGTGTCCAAAACCAAAACCAAAACCAAATATATGGTTTTTAACAAAGGGAGAGGTGTGAAGGGTCACGTTTCCATGGACAAAGCCCTGCTTGAACGTACCAACATTATGACCTATCTAGGGGTGGTTTTTGAAAATAAGTTGGATTGGAGGCCGCAAATTGATGTTTTATCTTTAAAATTTGCTCAGCTGTCTGGTTGCCTAGTTAAAGAACAAAAGCAATCCCAGTCGAGAATGATAGGCCCCCCCATTAAAATCTTTAACGTTAGGATCAATTCGGCGATCCTTTACGGCGCCGAACTTTGGGGTTTCGCCGATCTTTCTCTTCTGGTTAAGGCACAATATAAATTTCTTAGAATGCTCACGGGCCTTCCTTGTTCCACCCCTGTTAAACCGCTCCTGCTGGACCTTGGCTGTCACTCGTTTGACGACATTGCAAGGTTTAAGCCATTGGCCTTTTGGAGGCGTTTATGGACAGTTCCCGAGTTGAACCTTTATGCCAAGGCCTTTCTCGATGTGCGATCCATCCTGGGGGCTGGCAACATCCCCTGGTTTAAACAGACTAAACAACTCCTGGATTCTATGGGGTTAGGCAATCTATGGACCGATCCAGCTAATAACCCCTTTCCCTCCAAGAAAGACTTTAAGGGCCTTTATTGGTCAATGGTGCAGCAAAAACATTTAAATTCAGCTACTGCAGAGTCCTTGACAGGAAGGTTCCTAGCCCAAAAAAGAATGCCTCTCCTCGAAGCTTACTGGGATACCATCACCAGACCTTGTGACAGGAAACTTTACCATCAATTTAGGGTAGGCACACTTCCGACTAACTCCTTTACCAAAAAATGGAAGGGTGCTTCCAGTGAATCCTGTAAAAGTTGTATTGACTGTATAGACTCTGTTGGCCACATCTTTTTTGTTTGTCCCGCTTATGCCGCACCCAGAGCTAAATGGCTTAAACCATTATGTCGTACTCTGGGTACAAGACAAGGGTCAGAAGCACTTGAAATACTGAGATTTGAGCCTAGTGAATATGTTGCTATTGCTGTCGCTAAATTTTTGGCTTGGGTTTGGTTTATTCGAACAAAGAGGCATTAGGTTTTAGAATTATTTTTATGTATTCTGCTCAAGTTTCGTTTTCTTGTATGTATTTTTTATGTATTGTAACTGTCTTTTATGATGTAACACATCGACAATAAAGACTAATGAATGGAATGGAATGGACAGCGCCACAGCAATAGCCGAGCTGAAGGGCTGGGAGCGGTGGCGCATGCAGAACAGAAGAGGATGTGGTAAGAGGTGAAAGAGGGGAACGTGCTGCTTTCGAGCTGACACTGTGCAGGATTCGAGGAGAGTTTCCTGTTATAACAACAGTCTCATGAGGGATGGGGACGCAGGTTGGGTTGCAGAACAGAACAGTGCTTTTCAGACAGAAAGTTCATGACCCAGCACAAAAGGTCAGATGGACTCTACAGGAACCTGTTCAGTATAATGAGGAGTTCATTACATGCCAATGTGCTCACCTGTTGCAATGTAGATTTGCAAATTGCCTTATTTTAACTCACCAAGTCCCCTGAATATGTAGCATTTGTGAAACGTTCAGGTTCATCATGCCTCGTAATTCCAGTTCAAAGCACCACAGAAACGAAAGCAATCAATTATTTTCGGTAATATGCTCTATTTCTGTAGACCGCTTCATTGTGTTACTTTATTGTCTTTCGGTAGGTGTCACTTATGTAGGTTTTAATAGGTGTAGCTCCCAGGATTTACAGCCTTTCAAAGTTTTCCTTATGGATTCTTGAATGTGTGTGCTTCTAAGGGCGGAGGAGCAAAAACCCACTGAAATGCCCCCCTAGAGTAAAATAAAATGGTAATGAAGTTAATTCATTAACATTTTTTTTCACCCCGTCCCCAACAGAGCGTCAGGACAGGTGCGGGGCTGCTGCTGACTAACAGCAGCAGAGAGAGCTGGGCAGCTGGGCACTTTCAGTTTAAAGCGCGCATGTCTTTTTGTCCGGCAGTCTTGCGACAGCCAGCCACACATTCGTACTTTAAACCTCTCTAACCTAGCTGTCTTAAGACAGCTAGGTTACAGAGAGCAAACGCCTCCAGAACGCTGTGGGGCATCTAGTTAATCCACTCTCACACCAATCCTAGCACAGCTCTAATGCTGATGAGCGCAACACTAGGATTGGTTTGGGAGTTTGGAGCCCGTCTGCCTGCCTACCTGGAGGAGATAAGACCATCAAAGAGAAGTTGTGTCGCACTCGCAGGTAAGTGTTTTTTTTTAATGCCCTGCCTGCTCTACCACCCTCGGGACATGCCAGCCCCCACCAGCTTCTTGATTTTACCTGAAAAATGCTTCAAGTCTGTTCCTTTTTTTGCCCAGAGAATTTCACCACCAAATTGTAAACAGTGGAAACAGAACAGAGTATTTTTGGAGGTATTTTTGGATTCATCATTTGTGTACTGCAAATTTGAGATGGTATATCCGTACATCTTCCCTCTGTCTTGGGAGTTATTTTTTGTAGTTTGAGGTCTGGCCTATATGGCCCTAATCACTTTACAATAAGTTTATTTTTAGAAGTCAGCCCCAGGAACAGCGTTGATGGTATCTGCTCTAAAGTTTTATTGGCTTTCTACTAATTTTACACGTACCTGTAAGTAATTAAAATAAAATGTGTATTTCTTGGTGCAAACTCAAGTTTCTATAGAAATGTATATCTTGTGTGCGGTAGTAATACACCTCCAACAATGTCCCTTTGCACAATGTGACCAATTGTAACTATTCATTACAAAGCTCCATGCTTTAAGTTACCACTGGCATGAGCCCACCCACAATGTATATCATACAGCTCTTAACTACAGCGTTCTGCCTATATAAATATAATGCCGCATTGTTTACCTTACAGTTTGAAGCTGTGGCGCAGTAGGATAGCTGAATGTTGTTTAGATTTCAGCAATAGCAAAAGCAGCAAACCAGGCTGGTTCTGTATGGGATGCCGCCTTTTCCACGCAGGGTTGCTTTACAACGAGGACACCTTTATAGGTCATGCCTATACTTACCACTCATGGCTTTAACACACATTATGGTAAGTATTGGTAAAAGAAGGTAAGTAATGTGTTTAATGTACACACACACATATATATATTTACAGATAAGTGAAATAGTTGAACAGGATATAAGGGGTATAGGTAGTAAAGTACTCCTATAATAAGGTCCACATGAGCATATGAATGATTAAAAAATGAAATGTAATAAAAAACAATCATCTGTAATGCCATTAAAACATTAAGGTACTGGCGCGGGATGCAAGGGTTTTAGGGAGTAAGGGCGTAAGAGTGCATGAATCGTGTATTAATTTTAATACCAAAGTATTAAATAAAAAAATAAAATGCATTGCCCTTCAAATATTAATCTACTATAATGGGATGCAAGGGATAGTGATGGTAAGGGTGAGAGAGTGTATTAATACTCTGGGATTTAATATATTTAATTAAAATAAATTCATTGAAATTAGGAAACAATTACATTAATATGTAGTGCTCTTGAAATTTTAAGCAACTAGGACAAGGTGCAAGGGACATAGGTGCTAAGAGAGAGGTAGTATTTTAATGCTTCGGTATGAATTTTATTACACGAGTAATAATTTTTAAAACTGATTTACCTTAAAAATAATTAAGTATGTATTGCCCTGGAATCAATAACCAACTGAGACAGGATGCAAGGGATATATAGGCTATGGGTAGTGAAGTGTATTAATACTCAAGTATTATTTTTAATACTCAAATAATAACTAAAATAATTAATTGAAATTATTTTAAAATTAAATGGATATGTATTGCCCTTCAAACAATAATCCACTGGGACGCGATGTGAGGGATATAAGGCAATGGGTGGGTAATGTAATATTTGAGAAAAACATAAAAACATGTTTTAATGTATTAAAAGAATAAAACATAACAAATATAATAGGTTAATAAAACAGAAGTATACAGATTAAAAAAATATATTTACCTAATAACATATAGGCAAATTATAACATTCACGTATTTAAAATAATAAAATAAAGACAATAGTTTTTCAAATTATATTTATTAATTTACTTAAATATAAAATATTTTTAAACCAAAAATTGAAAACACAATCTTTATATATTTAATTTTTTTGAAAATTAATAATACTAAATAAATATTTAAAATAATGTTCCCACTGATTTCCATGGAGAACAATGTAAAACAAATTCCTTTTTAATTTTTACAGGGCAGAGTTGTGGTTGAACAACTTTTTTTAAAAACATTTTAAAAAACATGTAAATTAGGTAGATAATTTACTGCATCAAGAGAAAGAGGGAAGTACACTAAAGTCAATAAGAATAGAAATCTTAAAATGTACGTATACAAGCCAGATTTAAATCCCCACTGTAGATTGTGTTCGAATTATTAAAAGAGTTATGCCAACCCTCATTGCCATTGTTTGTTTTTGTAGCTACTTTTAAACAAGTAGTGTAGCAGTTCCACAACTCAAGTAGGAAATTGTGGTTTCCTGTATCAAACCAGACCTGTTCAGAGAGCCAATCCATGTTTCCTTAAAGTAATTTAGTGAAGGGGACAAATTTCTCTTCAATTTTGCATTAAGTATTCTGTGTACATGTACGTGTATAGTATCCAATATCCATCATCATCATCTCATGTGCAGGTGAACTCCAACATGGTATTTCCATACCCTCCATAGCAGGTACACTAGGAGTTTTATTCTTATTCATCATAGCACCTATTATTTTCCCTAAAAAATAATACAAATAGTGTACAAAGCAAGCTAACAATCAACAATCAATGCCAGCATAGCTATACCACAGGTCACCCAATCACTGCGCGGCTCTGACAGCAACCAACCAACCAATGTCAGTGCAACTGTATGCTGACATGTCACCAATCCCAACATGTCTCCTTGGCTGACTAACCAATTACAGCACAGCTTCTACGTGAATGAGAAAATAATATAAACCAAATAAAATAGTGTCTGCTTAATCTAAATGGGAGAAAAGCAGCAAATTGGAAAGTAACAGTTTTCACAAATCACAGAATCAATAATAGAACCAATTTCCACATCCAGCTCTGATCAAAATTACTCAGTCACATCAAATCAGACCCCCAGTTCAGCAGAAATATGCCCCTGTTGATTTATTCACTCCTATGCTCTGAAGAGCAATTATCAATAACCTAATTAAACATACAAAACCTAGGAAAGAAGTTAGTTAGAAAGAACTCCCTATCTGTGTAAATGTGGTGCCTCGTAAAGCACGCTACCTTACAGCAGACAAGTTTAACAACAAAAATATCTAGCAATCTTGGATTTTGACGAATCCGATAACCAAACCAAAAACAACATCACTAAAAACTTCTCCAATATAATTTACAAAATAAACAAGTACATCAAGATTACAGTAATCAAACCACCAATAGAACCCACAATCATTACTGCATAAGCAAAAATGTCACATTCAGAAAGAAAACCCATAACATCCAACAGCCGCTTACAATTTCACAAAATCTCACCAGAACACTCTCAAACACACCAGAATCACTCTGCCCTATTCATACTTAGGCTCCTTTCATTCAGGAACAAAAGTGGTGCTGTCCCGAGCAACAAAATCCATCAGGATTCACCTTGGAAAATCCGCTAATCTAGGCACAGGACAAAAATGAAGCGCAAAAGCAACTTCTGCTACAACAAATTTGTGGGAGCACAGAACTCCACAATTTAGACAACCCCACCAAAATATAGACACTCCAACTTTGACCTTTTGTGGACACCAACTATTTGATGAATCGGAGACGGTGTTAAACCTCAATTTCATGAACAAATGTGTCCCCAAGATAACGCAGCTCCTCCCAACAGTATAAAAAATGCAAAGCATTCATTTAATATAAAGGGCCTACTCAATAATTGAGTGCTACACTAAAGTATAGCTAAAATATTTATTACAAAAAATCAAATAACAGAGAACACATTGTATAGATCAAATGCCATGAAGGTTTTTCAGCAATTAATGCAAATACAGAAAATACAGAATCAGAAATTATTCTAAGTACCAAATGAGCAGCAAAATCAATAGATAATCAGTCAGCTCCCACAGTAGCATAGGAATGATCTCACCAGAGTTCTCAAAATCAGGATTTTTAGACACTATTTCTGCATATCAAAGTAGCAAAGCTATGAACTCACAGTGGCATTACTGAAAGTTTCATTTCTTCAGCAAATCAGAATACCACATTGTTATAGTCACGTTACCTTAACACCCACGCATGATCCCACTAGATAAATATTAATTCAGCAAATTATGACCTAATGTTATCCGGCATTGACAGGAAGAAGTAGTTACATGAACTACATCAGAATATATGAATAAATAGTTCACAGCATGCCAAGGAAAGATCATTGAAAATAGCAAATTTTTATGATCAAGATTTACTGTGATTAGCAAAAACAGGAATGAACAATATCAACTGAATTAACCCAGCTTCTCTCTGGGTGCCTATTCTCTGTGGACAGCCTGGGAAGCGAAATGAGCAGGGGGGCAGAGAAGGGAGGGTTAGGAGAGGAGAAAGCATCTGATTTATCTAAAATGGAGACAAAACTTAAACATGGGGATTTAAATGTGTTTTTTGACAGAAAACATTTGGAATCTAGATAATTGAAATGAAATAATAGATGTCATGTTTTAGAGATTATAAGGGATTTTCTACTTCAAATTATTCTTCCTTGTGTAGCTTTTTTTTTCTTTCCTTTTTCTTAGATAACTTGTGTGGCATTCCTATTGTATTTTGTATATTTATTTTTATATTCATTTTCATAGTTTCAGTATGTGTTAGTTAAAACTATCCCAAGTGAGCCATAGTTATTTGTTGAGAGATCCATTCACAGAGAGCAGTCGACCTTCTGCCATCCATGCACATACTGGGACACATTCGCAAGCTTCCATTTGCCCATCCCTACGGTCATGCAGCCTTAGACTAAGCAACAAGCAGCCATTCAAAGAGAGTAAAATACCTACGAGTCCGATGGATATAAGGACAGCATATCTATAAAAAAAAAAACTACCAGCAGCCTTAAAGGCACTTTGGCACATACATGTCCAGAGACAGAGACAATCATGCACACACACAACAACACACCTCAAACATTCATGCACAGAGAGAAGCATGTACACATGTCCATAGACCACCAGAAAGGCATCCACGAACACGGATGGATAGGTCGATGAGTAGATGGATGAATGTGGGCTGTTGCTTCATTGGATGGGTAAATGATAGGATGTAGTGATCGTCAAATGAAAGAGTGAGTTGATGGATGCTTGGATAAATGTCTTATTGATGTGGGTGGATGATGGATATGAAAGGCTGGTGTGGATGAGGACAGTTTGTGAATGGATGGAGGAAAATCTAGTAATTAGAAGGTATTGGTAGTAAGTAAGTAGGAAAGGAAATACAATATGATGAGGGACTGGAGCCCCATAATCATTAATCATTTGTACTCAATGTGTAAAATAAGAATCTGTGTGTCAATGTGTGGAAGTATAACAATTTAACGAAGACACACTTATAATCAAAATGGAAGCAATGTATTACTTATGAGATAACTTAATGCGTGATCAAGATGTTTTAACATTTGCCTTACTGTGAGGAGAGCTCAGGTTGAATAAACTTTAGAGTTTTCGTGTATTTCAAAATGTAATATTTTCTTTAAGAATGTTCTCACATTTTCTTTTAAGTTCATTTGTGTTTGCATGTGGCTTACCAATCTTGTTGTTTAAAATAGTCATGCTGAGAAACTGTTTTAAAACTTTAAAAAAAGGCAAACTAGACCTTCAGAGGCTAAGCAGAGTGTATTTTAGAGACTGCTTAATCTGATTTATGGTTTGAACTGTGTTTGGAAAGTGTACGTAGCACTCCTTTTTGGATAGAAAAAGTGATTTGTTTAAGTGCGTGAAAAGCAGTATTTTCAGTGGTTTTAGATTTGGATTTGGGCCTTACCTGCTGGCTAAAAAAGGCCATGAAAAGTGTGGATTGAGCCTGATTGTCTCCAAGGAGATTCTGACTTCACGAACAGAGCGCCAGAAGTCAGAATGCCACCAGCCTGTGCTTACCTGATTAGCCATCTAGCTCCCAAGCAACCCTGAGCCTTCCTCCTCCCACATTAGCAGGCTGTTAAGGTCTGTGTAGGGAACCCCAAGAGAGCCACCTCCATCTTGCTGCCCTAGCCTCTCTTTGTCCTAAACAGCCCACTGAGCAAAGAATAGAAAAGGTGGTAAGAACATGGACATGTTCTGTGTATTCTTGATACTTTACAAATTGCTGAATTTTTTATGCGTGACTTCTTAAATTGAATTCTTTGTTTCTGTACAATCTGTACTTTTAAAACTATTGTTTTTTTCTACCCGTGACTGTTGAATTTTTCTCCTAGTTTCCCCTGGACTGGGCAACAACCCCTCACCACCCCTCAGCCCTTAGTGTCTTTAAAAGTTCAAAAAAGAAGCCAACTACATCCTCAGAGGCTTAGCAGAGTGTGTTTGGGAGACTACATAATCAGCTTTATGGTTTAAATTGTGTTTTGAAAGTGTTTGGCTAGAAAAAGTGATTTTTTAAGTACGTGAAAAGCAGTATTTTCAGTGGTTTTTTGATTAGGATTTGGGCCTTACCAGCTGGTTAAAACAGAACCTGAAAAGTGTGGATTGAGGTCACATGCTCCTTAAAAAAGTTTGCTATTCAGCGTTACAACTGTGCTCTAATTGTCTGCTGTATCTGGTGCTTCTATTGGGCTTAGGTTTAGTGTTCTAATTTGCTGATAGGTCTAGGGTTCTGACTGGTCCCTGGGTTAGTGATTCTATGGAACTAAGGGCTTAGGGTTAGTGTTTTCATTAGCAGATAAGTCCAGGGTTTCCATTGGCTCATGGAAATAGGGTTTCTATTGGACCTAGGGCTTAGGGTTTTGGTCTCTGATTGGCTGCTAGGATTAGGGCTGTGATTAGCTGTAAGGACCTGGTCTCCTATTGGCCCTGGGGCCTAAGGCTGGTGATGTGATTGGTAAAAGTTAGGGCTAGGGTTCCCATTGGCTAAACGGTTCACCTGATCACTAGGGCTATTTAAGCTCAGGGCATCTCAGCCCGGGCATCGAGGCTAAGGACTAAGAGGACATGGGCAGTTGCCTGTTTGGGCTGGTTCGGGACTGGTTGGGCATAGGGCCAGAAATGCTGCTTATTTTCCCATTCACCAGCACCCATATCAACCCATCCATATCCACAAATATATTAAAACATTCACAACAAATGCACTCCACTCATTTACTACAAACAAACCCCACACAGATTTCAATGTCTCAACACCCGCTACAAAACCCCACAAACCACGCCTATAAATCATTTCAACCCAACTACGATACATTTGCACCTTCACTCACACACAAAACACAAGTCTATTCTATAACACTAACCAAACCACTTTTCACCAACACAACCAAAATCCACACCATACGTAACTATAAACCATCCAGACAAACACTTCCTGCTCTAATTACTCCTAACAGACCTGTTTCTGTCACCAACAAACCTTTACTCAGTCTCCAACTTTTCATCAACCAACAACCTCTTCTTTTTACCCAAAAAACACAACTACACAACACTTACACTCCATTGTACCACACATTATACCTCTTTCAGCTATAAAATCTAACACAAACAATTTTAACACTTGTTCATCTTCTCTCACACACCACAAAAACACATCACCATCCCCTTGTAGCTTCCACTCACCAACAATACTATACATACAAATACTTCACAGAAAACAAATACATCACCACCTCCTCTCACTACTCCTCAAAACATAACACACACAACAGCACAACAAAATCTTACACACATTACCTCATAATACCTTCTGTCACAAACTAGAAACATACACCCACTTCCAGCCTCCTGATTACACAAATAATACGTACTCTAAAACAAATCCACTGGCAAACTTTCACTCTTCCCCCCACACCTAACACATATACATCAACACATAAACCCTCGTTTAAACGCCAACATGCCAGTCTTCAAAACTTCACATCTCCATGTCTACTGCACAACAAGGCTATTCTACAAAAACACAGCTTACCAACTCACTCTCAACCATCATCTCCACCACCTACACATGCAGATTCAACAAAATGGCTTCTTAGCCTTCTGTGCCAGGAATGGAATACAGAACACCTACACTGTTGCTATCCTCATACAGCTGACACCAACACTAAAGACACACCTGCTACATGTCCACAAAACACTGCTGACTCTTTTACAAATCAAAGTCACATAATCACCAAAACACATTCTCTAAATTGCCTACTAATAAATGCACGATCACTCTAACAAAACAAGCATCACATCTACTACCTTTTCACTGACACACAACCTGACTTACGCTTTATAACTGAATCATGGTTGCGCAATGACATGGCTCCAGTGTTGCATGAAGCAGTTCCTTTATGATATCAAACTATCACCCAAAATAGTATAGGCACAAGAGGAGGTGGCCTAGCTGTTGTATTCAAGCAAGCAATTACTATCACTAAACTTGATGACATCTCCATACAAGATTGTGAGGCCCTCTTCACCAGATGCATCCCTACACCATCTTTCTCCTATAACTTCCTACTCCTTTACAAACCTCCAACTAGCAATGCAACATTCCTTGACACATTTCTAGACACAGTTTGTTTCAAACCTTATAACACTACACTCAAGCCTATACATTCTTGGTGACCTAAACATTTGGCTTGGCAAACCCAATATGCGCTATCCAAAAACAATCATCACTGACCTAGGCACACTGAACCTATATCAGATCGTCCACAAACCCACACACATTGCTGGACACATCCTAGATGTAATTTGTGCAAATGCTGAACTAGTTACCTTTCAAACAATGACTCCAGACACATGGGCAGACCACCATTTGCTTGCTTTCCAACAGAAGACTACACAATGCAACACACCTAAAACCACCTTACATCCATCCACCTATCACCATGGAAAAACACAATTTTAAACACTTAGAAACACAACTAACATCCAGTACAGATATAGACACAATAAATTACATTACAAAGCTATATGAGTGGCTACAGGAAGCTTTTGATATTGGATATACCACTAAGAACGACACAACAGAACAAAAGAAAACAGGCACTTTGGAGAAATACAGAGGTAAAAGAGGTAAAGCAGCAAATTAGAAAGCTGCAATGCACCTAGCTCAAGACAAACTTCACCTGTGGAAATGTAACAGATTATACAAGTCAGAAATCAAAAAAGCTAAGATAAAATACTATTCAGACAGAATTCAAAATGCTATATAAAGGATTCCATAAAATTCTCACCCAAGTTCGTAAACCAAATTGCCTAGAAGGAGCTCATCCGATTACTTTCACAGACTTTTTGCACGACCAAAGCTGATACGTTGGGCTCCTATTTAAAAGAAAGAAAAACCACCAGTACTGACCCTTTCCCCCAAAAAACCCACCAAGAGTAGGCTAACCCAGCCTCTGCATTCCTTCCAGCAAATATCACACAATGAATTTATGGACCTGGTCAAAGCAAGCAGGCCTGCTGGCAGCCCATCTGACCCATGTCCACCACAAACCTTCAAGTCAATTCTTCTAACAAATTCTGCTGCCACACCAGTAAGAACAATTATCAACAATTCCTTGACTACGGAAATATTTCCAGAAGATCTAAAAAAGTAATACATATGCCCATTACTAAAGTAAATAAATCTTAACCCTCTTAATCCCAACAACTACAGACTAATTACAAATGGACCTTTCCTGGGCAAGCTGGTAGAAAGAAAAGTATTCGCCCAGGTGTCACAATTCATTGAAGATAATGTAATACTTTCAGACTCTGCCCTCTTTGCCATCTGGGATGACCTTAAGAACACAGTTGACCAGAACGGGTTTGCTGGACTACTTCTCTTGGATCTCTCAGCGGCCTTTGACACGGTTGACCATGACACTCTGAAACAAAGAATCTATGAAGCCAGCCTAGAGGGGACTTCTCTTGACTTGATCACATCCTCCCTTCCAAACAGGACTAATGTCATCCATACCCCCCCTTCTCATCCAAACCGGGATTTCCACACAAGGTACAGGCTACCATCTCTCTTGTTCTGTCTAAACTCAATTACACCAATAGCCTCTACCATGGATCATCTTTAACAACGAAGTAAATACTTCAACAGATTCAGAACTTTGCTGCACGAACTACTCTTGCATATAAAGCCACAAGCCCATATCTCTCCTGCTTTGAAAGCCATACATTGGTTACCGTTTGCCAGAAGATCCACATTCAAGCTCTTTAGGAACCTCCACTCTAGATTTTCACTTTGCCTCAAAATCCAACCTTACAAGGGCAAAACCATAGGTGACACATCCTTCTCTGTTCAAGCAGCCAAACTATTGAACTCTATACCCCCAAACATAAGAGCCAAGGATAACTACCTTATCTTCAGAAGACTACTCCAGAGTTGGCTCTTCCCCCACATAAGTAACATGCTCAAACATAGATGTGCAGTGTGTCCCTGTGTATGCAAGCATTTATTTGGGCGATATGTGTGTACCTACATATGTTTATTTCTTTTTATAAACATGTATACACATTTATAATAGTTATGTTTGTAAATATATAGATATTTGTTGGTTCTGCTTGACAAGTGTACATATTACTAATGGTTATATTATTCTATGTTTATAATAAATATAGTTCACTGCATGAACAAGTACATTTTTATCATACCTATTTATCGACAATTGCTTCACTGTTAAAAAAATTATACAAAAAGTATAAAAACATATAAATTGGCTTGAGGTACAGCAACACTTGAAAGTCTGAGTTATTAAATACAACTTAAATCTACATATATTACCTTGCTTATACATATACACCTTCCATGTACTTATGTATCTTTATATTTATTACTTTACTTCTAATTTAGCATCTCCAATACACTACAGTATATCTCATCCTATAGATCTCACAATATGTCCTCTACCTTCACTCTCTGACTCATTCCAAACCTCATTTTACTAATCTCTCCAATGCACTTTCCTATTTCTAAACCTGTATCTCTCTCAATATATCCCCTACCTCCACTCTTTGACTCATTCCAAAACCCCATTCTGTTCCTATAATCTCCAACATAACCCTTATCAGACTCTTCCATCCTCTACCCCTCCTTGTATCATCTCAAACCTCCTTTACTATTCAGAACTCCCAAACATTGTCTTTCAACCCTTTGCTCTGACTCTTTCCCCTCAACCTCTCCTTTACTCATCCCATACCTCCTCCTAATGCGATAACCCCCCAAAAAAACACTTTTTAGAGCCCTCCCTCTCTTATCCCCCCACTATCCTTTTCAATCCAACTAACAGACTCACATGTCAACCACTCAAATTAATTTCATATTTCCCTATACTAATTCCCCACCAATCCTGTTTGGGTTCCCGAGTAGCATGCTGCCCACCAAAAAGTGCTTCGACACCTAATCAGGGGTAACAAGCACTATATAAATGCAAACCCTTCCCTCTTCTATCCCTCCACTATCCATTCAAATCCAGCTAACAAACGCACACGTCCACTGCTCAAATTAATTTCATATCTCCCTATAATAATTCACTACTAATCCTATTTGGGCTCTGAAGTAGCATGCTACCCGCTGTAAAGCACTTCAACGCCTCGCCAGGGGTTGTATGCGCTGTATAAATAGAATTACAATGCAATTCCAATTAAAGTAGCAAGCGTAACTGGAGACTTTGGGGGATGAGAGGAAGCCTCCTCTACTAGACACTCCAGTCTGCTGATATTACAAGGTTGTGCAACAGTGTGCTTCTTTGTTCAACAATGGGAATATGGGGAGTTTACCTGCTCCCAGACGACAGTGTCTTCTGATTGGCTGCATCTAAGTGAAGTTGGAAATGAGATGTTTCTAGAGAATGTTGTTTGATTTAATTATGTGTTTCTCAGAATAGTTTAGCAGATCCTGCCCTGACGTCGCCCCATGAACCTTAGTTTGATTCGACTGATGCTGGCACCTTTCTTTAGAATTTCTCCTTCCCACTATCAGTTGCTTATTTAGCTTAGGGAAGTTCCTTTATGGAACCAATTTATTTTCTGATCTGTTCTTTGTATTCATCATATTTTGCATCTTCATATATATAATATACAAATATAGACTGCATGATCGAGCTGATTTATTCCCTTATTTGATAAACTGATTATTTAATAAATCTTCATGGTTTGGACACCATTCTCTCTGATGCTCTTGTGGAGTCAAATTGGGTTCCCAAAAATCTAAATGTGGTGCTAATGTATGCTCATTGCATCCACTGTCAGTGGATATTAAAAGGCCAATACAACAAGTACCGTCACCTAATAGATGATTACACCAGAACCTACAGGTATAGGTAGCTGCGCTGGATTAGGTACTATATGTTCAGATATGGGAAGGAAAGTTTAGGACAGATTTGGAGATACATTGACTTTGTTAAATGCTTCTTCTTGAGCTCTCATAAGAAAGGGTCTGTAATAATACAGCAAGCCTGGTTTACTCCTGAGTTACATAAGCAACGGGAAATGTTCCAGTTGAACATCCACTTTCTCATCAGAAAATTGGGCAATATGTAGATCAATTAGATAATTAACGAGTTCATAAAACATTATCCTAAGAATTTGACAGTGGCCAAAATGAATTTCTACGAAAAACAATGGTAGCTATTACGTAACACTATTAAGCTGAAAGATCAGAGTGGTTTTTGCTTTTGGATTTTTATTAACATACTTCATAAGGTGAAAGAAGGATGCAATGTTGATTGCGCTGACCCAAGTAGATGGGTTCTTCACATAAATTACCGTTATAATGACTGGAAAAAATAGTACTGCATCTTTTGTTCCAACCCTGTTACATTATGTCAATGAGTTGAAAAAAGATTATTTCAGAGATGTGAGAATTTCCATAGTAGGAATGGGCTTAAAGCAGCTGTAGGAAAGTGCCTCTTTTGACATGGTTAGCCACCACTTTTTGCCTGATGTCTGATGTGATTTCAAACTGTAAGTGCACTGGGTTCCTGCTTGCCAGGCTCCCAGTGCCAGATCTCCTTTCCTCAAACTGTACCACAATAGGCACAACCTCGGCTGCCTCTGTAAGCCCCAGTAGATGAGGTCAGAAGAAGGTCCCCTACGGATGCCTCATCCGGACCAAAGTTGCTGCTATCACAGGCTGAGCTTCCAGGTGCTGGACGAACCATGCCACCTGTACACTGTGTAAGATATAGGTAAGCCTACCCTACTGCAAGCCTTTAGCCCTAAGGCAGGGTACCCTATATCATATGTGAGGATATATCAGCATGAGTGGATGTGCCCCTACAATATCCCATCCATTCTGGGTATTTTAAGAGAGCAGGGAAGTGATAAGGAGTACATGGGCTGGATACTCGGCAACACGAGATTCCTAGTTCCATGATGGCTTCTTTGTTTTCTAAGAGGTTTGGTACAAAACATCTTGTCTTAATAAATCTCTGCTGATCTCAGTATTGAATTTATTGATAAATTCACACAGGAGACCCAACTAGAGGCTCTCCTGAAACCTACCGGACACTGGTATTGTCCCAGTCTAGTTTTAGCCACCTGCCATCACCAGACATGTTTCGGGACCCCTGTGTAGAGAACCAGAGCTCTACGGATCCAGAGACAATGCCTGCTCTGGGCAGAGATAGTCACACCTTACCCCCTGCAGGATCTGCCCCAGCAGAAGTTGGAACTTTAATGGACAAGCTGCCTTTGAACCCTGCCCCCGGCCCTCTGCTGTTAGAAGCAGATGGTGATTTCTCAGTCCTGCTCCACTTTTGGCAGGAGGACTGGCCGGAAACCCCACAGCCCGCCAGCCTTCTGTAAATTGCCAAGAACCTCCCTCTTAGCAAGAGGCTTTAGTCTGCTCTGTCCCCCGATATAGAAACCTCTGTGGTTGAGGACCAGCATACTCTGTGACTCAGCACAAAAAGAAACGTTGCAAAATCCAAGGCCTGTTGGTTCAGCAGTCTAGTAGAGTCGACCCCTGCACACCTCCATCAACCTGAGGGATCCTCTCAGCATAACACCATAGGCTGGAGATAGCCCCGTTCCCGAGAGCCCGCACCCTCTTGCCAGTGGTGTTAACTGTGTACAGGCAGCAATATTGGCACGACTCCCTCTTCCATGACGGTCTACTCTGCAACCCACCTGTGGCCTGACCGCTACCAGCGAACTCTGAAAAGCTGACCTACGACCTGCTCCAGGTAATACTCGCCTACCTGCTTATTCAGGAGTTGAAACTGTACAAATTTCTGATCTGAAGTCTTGCTTCTCAGATATATTTTTAAAAATTATTAATTTTTTACAACATTGGTCTCGGATTTATTCTAGAGTGTATGTGTCATTTATTGCCTCTGTGAGAACAGCAGATGCTTAATATTGTCCTTTCACAAGCCCAACTGCTTGCCCACACTACCACAAAACGAGAGTTAGTATTATCTACTTGTAGCCTCTATCTTCCTCTGTGGATATCTCGCACTCTCTACATAGTGTATTTTATTCTAGTACACTGTACAGAGATGCGGTATCTTACAGCAGCTTATTAGTAATGGCTTCTTATTAGTAATGGGACATCAGTCCCAGTGGCTTTCCCTATGCTTTAAATCTGATGCCTTATTGGGCACGCAGGATATCACTGTTGTACCTAAATGCTTTGGACAAGCCGAAATGCCTGACAGGTGGAAGGTTCAATCTTACATTACTTATATAAGCAAGCAAAGGCTAAGCCAATCGGTTTGGCATTCACTACCAGCCTTTTAGCATTACTTATGCTTGTTTTTCTTAGTTTTTAGAAAATATTGTTGTAGGAGCTGCTGGTCTCTTGCCATTATTAAAACAAATGGAAAAAGCTAAACTATTTGTTTGGTTGCAAAAGCACACATTTCCATGGTAGGCCCTAGCACCGAAGGGAACAATTTTGTGTGTGGATGTGCTCTTTATGGAAGAGTACAATGCCAGAACTCACACTGAGGTTAGGCAATGGCTGAAGTAGGCTAACCCACTGCCCTAACTGTACGCTGTAGTGAGTGGATGAAATATGAACGTCACACCAGCAGACCTAGGAATGAAGAGACCTGGTGGAAAGACCCTATAAGCAAGTATATTCTACATATACTTTTAGTAATCCCAAAAGGTCTTGGCTAACGTCATACCTAAGAATAAGACTTGAATGACCTTTACAGTTACAAACTGGGTGTGCCCCTTCATTTGGGTGCTAAAGTCTTTGCTGGCATCCTACTTAAAGAACTGCAGTCCTGGGCCACCGTTAACTCATTGTTATCTAGCTGTCAAACAGGCTGTGTTGTTGATTGACCAGGGTGTAAGCAACAGCCACAATCCCATGCAGGATGAACCACAAAAAAATCACTAAATTAACCTGTGCTTAACCTGGGTAGCTTTGCACAAAAGCAGTCAGACTTAACTTAGAGGCAATGTATAAAGTATTTATGCAGCACACAAATAGTAATAAAGTGGAGTCATAACACATGAAAAATCCCACACCAATTTAGGAAAATAGAGTACATTTTAATAAACAACAAAAATCCAATTAGTAGAACCGGAGTTATGAATTTTAAAAGTTTTTAGTAAAAACTAGCTCCTGAAAGATCAAAGTGCCAACTGTGGACTTCTAATTGTGGAAGACTGGGTCAAAGTAAAAAAATACTGCCGACCACGATGGAGCATGGTTCAAATACAAGAAGAGGATTGGGCCCGGTCAGTGCTTACCTTCAGACTTAGTAGAATTTTCAAGAACAATGTTCTGAGAAGGTAAAGTTCTGCTGGGCAAGACTGCAAGCGGTGTCCAAGGAGGGAGCGTGGTCTTCGGAGAACCTTGAGTAGAAGCCAAGGTGAAGATATCTACATTCGCACTTAGTCATTTTTATTGATGCCCCTTTGGCAGGAGACCACTGAAAAGCATTTGCTGCTGTGGAGAAAAACATAGCAGGAGCAGCCGCGAAGTCAGGCTGAACGGCAATGCAACTTGGGCGGATAGACAAGCAGGTTGATCCGTGCCTCCTCCTAGTTCTCAGAGCAGTTTTAGACAAACACAATTCTAAGTCATTAGTTTTGGATTTTGGCTATCTGGGCACCCTTAGCACCCCAACCCAGGATCCAGGACTGGTGGGACACAACTGGGGGGACAGGACTCACGAAGTCTGGGTCCAGGTGCAGGTTCAAGATGGTGGCAGTCTTTTGTGTCCCTGTGGCTCTGCACAGGAGGCCATAAACTAGCCATTGCAGACACTCTGGTAATCCTGGGTGCAGATGAAGATGCAGGTCTCAAACTGCAAGGATGGCCTCTGAGGGTTCAAGGCAGGCTCCAGGCAGCAAAGCAGTACTTCCAGGTACAGCAAAGCAGTCTTGGAAGCTACACAGTAAAACACATAGCAGGCAGTGCAGGTCCAGAACTGAACTGAAGAGTGGATCTGTGGGTTCTATTTGTTTACCCTGGTGGCCTTCCTCTTTGAGGTGCATGGAATTTCCTGACTACTCTGCCCTGGCATCAAGCTGGCTGCAGTGACAATGTGGAGGTGATAGATCCTTTGTGTGAAGGCAGAGCACCGCCTATTCAGTTGCAAGTGAGGCTATGCTCAGCTCCGCCCCCCCATCCTTCCAGAAGATGACCCATTCAGGCAAACCTAATCCCTCTATTGTGTGACTGTCTGAGAGGAATTCACAAAGTCTAACTGTCAGTTACACCCAGTCATGTGACCTATGACAGGCTGTAGGCACAAAAGGGATAAGGACAGGGATATAAAAAAAATCTAAAAGTGGAATTTCCCAAATTGTAACAAAAAATCCAACTTTACCATTAAAGAGGATTTTTCATAACAATTTCATAGACATCAAACATGAACTGGATACCTAGTCCCAGTCAAGAGTTAGCACCTATTAAATGTCATAAGGCAATCCAAAGTTATCCTATTGACAGGTATGCCTCACAGTAGTATAAACGAATTTGAGAGTTTTTCACTACCAGGGAATGTAAAACTTAAAAGTACAGGTCCAGCCTTTTAATTAAAATGCACCCTACCCTATGGCCTTCCTAGGGCCTTCCTTAGGGTTAACGTATATGCAATAAAAGGGGGGTTTAGGGCATGGCAGTTTATAATTGTATTCATGTTGCATATGGCAGGCCTGGGACATGTTTTAACTCCTTTGGTGCTCATGACGAGCTGGGCTCGTCATGAGTCACAGTGGAGCTGTGCTCATGAGGAGCTGGGCTCGTCATAACGGCTGAGCTCCGCCCAAGCGATTGATTCCCCGCCTGTGCGGGCGAATTAATGAGTGGGCGGAGTCGTGACGAGCCCAGCTCATCATGAGCACAGCTCCACAGTGACTCATGACGAGCTAGGCTCGTCACGAGCACCGCGGCGCCATGCTTACCCCCTGCCACCCCGCACCGTTGGGGAATTAGCCCCGTAGCGAAGCAGTTAAAGGTGAAACATCGGTTACATGGCGGTGTTTACACCACAATACTTTTACAATGCGGGTATCACAACGCAAGTCATTACAATGACTTGCGCTGGATTGCGCTCTAAGCTAAGGAATAATATGATTTCCTATTCCAACACCTTCCCTACTGTAACGTAGGCTGGAGTTGGAATAGTAAATCATATTATTCCTAAGTCCAGCGCCCTCCAGCACAAGTCGTTGTAACGACTTGCGTTGTAATGCCTGCATTGTAAAGGCATCGCAGTGTAAACACCGCGGTGTAACGTCGTATATTCGTTTTAAAGTGCCACTTGAGTAGGTCACACAATAAGAACTGCAGGCTCACTGGTAGTATTTAATTTACAGGGCCTAGATATATGGAATACCACTCTACAAGGGACTTTAAAACTAAATTAAATATGCTAATCAGGTGTGAAACAATCAAATCATGTTTAGGGGAGTGAGCACTGGTTAACAGTCCTAAGGCCAACAAAAGCAAATTTCAGCACATAAATGGGGGTAAGTAGTCAAAATGTTTTGGGGGAAGATAAGGCTAACAGGTCCAACACAGGCTTTTGCAGAAAGTGTGTCACTTTTCAACCATATTTTACCTGCTTTAAACCTTATAGACTATACAGTCCACAGCATGGAGGCTCAGTTATTGTTTGCAATAATATCAGCATGGTTAACGACACTAAACAGGTGGAAAAGGCAATATATCTTGGAGTTGATATTATGGCTAACGTAGATAATATTGTTGACGGTAATATTGATCCTTTAATTGCCAAAAAACATTCGAACTAGTGAGATTACATAATCTACACCTGTCAATTATTGGTAGATGTAATATAATCCAAATGTTTTTTTCCCTAAGTTTTTATATTTTTTAAGGGCAATCCCGTTAGAATTAGAATGAAGTATGGAAATATGATCTTCCCTTTCATTAAAAGAAATCCAAAAATTCACTGGAAAACAGAAAGGTTAAAGAAACATTATAGTTAGGTACAGCAATAAAATCTTAGCTTATGTTGAAAAAAACTAGAAATTCACTGACAAAACCAAAGGTTAAATAAAGCAACATTATAGTTAGGCCATGTAATGAGTTAAAAACGAATGTATAAAACCTCAAAAAACACTGGTATTCGCCAGTTATTGTTCAGTGGGCTAAGTACAAGGTGTGCTCTGCAATGCACATTTTACATCACTTTTGACAGGTTAAATGACATCATTGAATGACCAGTAGTGGCTGCTACGCAGCAGTAGTGGTGAGGGGGTGGGGAGTTAAAGAAAAAAGGGAAAAAAATGTAACTTACCTGCAGTCCACCACTTCTCCTCCATCCTCTTCTTCGTCGACACAGGAAGCAGAATCAGGAAGGCGGTACAGAAAGCACTCAGGCTTCCAGACTGCCCTAGCCAATCACGGCTCTGCTGATAGCAGCATTGTGATTGGTCTGAGCGCCATGGTTTGGCACACAGATGGGGTCTGGGATCCTGGGCATGTTCTCCACCCAGGCTGTGCAACACAGCCTGGTGGAAAACTTGCCACGTGCACCCAAGACGATCGGCCAAAACCGTCATTCGCACTTAGAGAGTGCTATCACTCCTTCCCCCTGCTCTGTGAGCAGTCTAGCCTGTCTCTGGTGTTTGGTCCCGGGGATTGTGATTCCGCCACCCCCCCCACCGCAGGATATGTTGGCCTATAGACCAGCTAGCTCACAGTGCCACTGGAAGCCCCCCTAATCAGTGAGCGAATAGTTTTCTGGCAATCACTGAACCTGACTACCCTGACCTCTCAGGGTTCGTCAAAACAGTAAAGAACGTTTAGCTTAGCCACTCGTGCTAACTTATTCGCAGAGAAATATACAGAGAATACACATTAGGATGTTTTCAATAATATTTATTGAAACAACTTTATTCTTGCATAAACTATGTGTGCTGCAATGATAAGTAGACAGAAGCACATAAACGTGCACCAAAAGCGTAAATATTAGAAATAGCTCTACCATGGTGCTAAAACAATGTATATATGCAGGCACATAAAACAAGGCAATAATCAAGTATACTCCCATGATGCGAATCCTACTCTAAATGTACCTAGAGTGTGCGTAGGTGTAGAGCCAAGAATCCCCCCAAGGAGCGATCCAACCCCATTACCTGATGGGAAAGAGTGAAGGACCCTGTCTTGGTCACAAACAGGACACCCCTCACAAGATGTAAGACCGCTGTGTTTAGATTTCTCAGCATGCAAGAACCTCAATATCAGCAGAAGTGCCTCCTCTGCTAATCTATCGGGATGCTCATCTTTTATATTAGAAAGCAGCCTTGGGATGTGCGTATAGATTAGTGATGTTATGGATATGTAGATAACCCTGTTGCCCCATGGATGAAGATAGTGATGACATTTGTACATAATGCGAAACAAGATCTTGTACCTGATGTTCAGGGCATTGTGATAATGTGCGAAGCTAGATGTGAAAACAAGTTTAGTTTCAGAGAAACTAATCCAGGATTGGCGTGCATGAAAATATGTGCAAAAGGTCCCCGCTGAAAATTTTATTTGTGAGGACATTGTGAGTAATAAGCTGCTTCGCTACATGGGCCTAACTGGTAAATATAACAATAGCTGAGTTGTAGGTCATAACCGTGGTGATGATAGGGCTGTAACATAGGCCCCAGTGGTGCAGGGTGGCCCCCAACACTTGAGTGGCCCCCCAACCCTTCAGCGGTCTCCATTCAGTACATGACCAATGAATATGTGTGATATATGGGAGTCTCACGAGCCCAACTTCATAATATGTTTTATGTTACCCACTGGGTGAGGTGTAACCCTAGGGACATTACCTTCTCGTCCGTCATCCCGGATGCAGTGCTTACGCACCAGATACATTTCCTTTCTGACAGAACCAATTCCCTACCTGAAAACCAAAAAGTTCCCCCAAGATGGCCATTATTACCCAGGAGCCACCACAAAAGGGAAGAACTAACAAAGCATTTCCTGTAACATACCACACCAAAAGACAACAGTAAAACAGGTAATAGTCAACCGCCATACCCGAGCAGGACTCAGGACTGCATCCAGGAAGACCAGGACTTGAAGTAATGAAGATTAACGGTACGTAACCGGGCAGTTATCTAGCCTGTGTCTGTGGAGTGCATATTTTCCAAGAAGAACAATGCCCTAAGAATGATATGTTATAGATGAAGTTGGGAGTACTTCACCCCGCGTGAACCAGATGGAAGCCTTATCATGCATCCTTGACTTGTCCTGTAGTATAGAAGTTGACACAGAAGAGGAGCACACATCTCTTGTAACTTAAAACTAACCCTGAAGACACTTGATATAGTACATGAGGGCAGATGCATTGTGAAACCACAGCATTAGCAGCTACAGCGGGGTTGGAGTTCTTGATGAGCCTCTTCTGTCTGGAACTTAACAGACAAAGACTCATTATTAACAGGAAAGGGTGGGTGAGTGAGTGAGTGAGTGAGTGAAAAGATGGGTGGCTGAGTGAAAGGGTGGATGAACTGACAGGGGGAAAGGATGGATGAATGAGTGAAAGAAAAGATGCAAGTATGGATGAGTGAATGGCTAGCTGGATGAGTGAAATAATGGATGCAAGGAAGGATGAGTGAAAGAATGCATGGATGAGTGAAAGGGCTAGTGAATGGATGGATGGGTGAAAGGAAGGATGGATGGATGAGTGGATGAGTGAATGAACGGGTGGATGAGTGAAAGGGTAGATGGATGGGTGAGGGCGTGAGAGGAAGATGGATGAGTGAAATGGTACATGGATTAATGGATGGGTGAAAGGGTGGATGGATTAGTGAAAGGATGCATTGCTAAGTGAAATGATGGATAGATGAGTGAAAGAGAGAAAGATGGATGGAGGAGTGGATAAGTGGAAGGATGAATGGAGTGAAAGTGTGGATGGATGGATGGATGAGTGAAACAATTGATGGATGACTCAAATGACCTATTGATGAGTAAAAGGATGGCTGAATAAATGAATGGATGGATAGGTTTGGGGGATATGGTTGGAGATGAATGATCAGGTTTGGATGTGGATTGGAAAATGGATGGATGGAATATGAAAAACTGAATGATGGATACAAAAATACAATATATTACATAAATCTGACGTTTTGCTGCCGGCTGCCAGCCGCCTCCAACGTCGCGCCTCATCGCGTCGCCTCTCCTCTTCCTGCTTGGTCCCAGCAGCCCCTGGGACAGACTCCCTGCCCAAAGTGCAGGGATTGGTCTGAGCAGGCAGGAAAGACGCACCTGCTCAGACTCAGACTCAGACCTAAGTATGTATGTGTGTTTTGGTTGGCCTAAGACGGCCGGCCAAACACACATGAGCACTTAGGGAGTGGAGGGCACTAGCACTCCTCCTCCCCCTCCCATGCCTTGGCCCTGCCCCTCCCAACACCACTGGCTAAGAGCCGGCAAATGTAAAGTAAAACGATGCAAGAACATCGTTTTATTTTACATTTGCTGACAAGCAGTGGGGCTGTGAGAAGTTGTCCTGGTATATGCTGTCCACTAATTATAGTCGGCACCCTGTACCAGTCCAAACAACCCCTTATTGATGATAGGTTAAAGACAACCTTTATTGAAAGCTATCCTAGTGGTAGCTATGGAGAGCAGCCTTCAGGCTAAGTCCTGAAGGAATGTAAAGCAGCTTGTTTTACCAGTCTATATTCTATTGAGTGGCTAAATGAAAGACAACCACACCAGGTATATATATAAAATATATGTATTTATTTCTAAACACAACCTCCTACTCTCTTTATGAGGCTAGAGGTCAAAACGCATAAGTTACACTTTAAATATCACAGTAATAAGCACAAATACACGTCAGGCCCTAGGGGCGAGCCAAACCATATACTAAAATAGTGGTATAAGAACCACGATTTAACTAGACACAAGGCCTAGAGCCTGTAGAATCGCTGTGACTCCAAGGAACCACCCAAGGTAGTGACACAGGGGACCCACGGGGGCCGTGTGCAGAGTGAGAACACAGCCGCGAGCTCCCATTAGCTTTTATGGGGAAAGTCGCGGTTAGATTTTTAAAGATTAGGGAAACTTAGAAATGAGTCAGGACCAAACCTTTTGGGACTTAGGAAGTTCTAGGGTCAACACCCACGGGAGCACCGGTGCACTCGAGTTACCTCACCCAGGGAAGCCAAGTGCATAGGTGTCAAATGGTGTCGGGTCGCGTCGTCGATTTCAATGGGAGCTGGCAAAGAAGTGCTGCTGCCGGGACGATGCAAAGTGTCCGAAGAGATCCAAGCCTGGACTGAAGTCGAGAAGAACCTGAAAGCAGAGGGGACAGAGTCTGGGTCACTTACCAGTGACCAGGAGGACGATAGGCGGATGCCCACCGATGTCGGGGGATTTCAGGTGAAGAAGGTGAAGCTTGACTCTTCAGCCACGAGGACCAGGAGGTGTCGAGGATGACCAGGAGCTGGATTCGAGCTGTCCCATGAAGGATGTTAAGTGCTGCAGCATCGGTGCCCAGATTGGACACAACAAGCCTTGGCAACAGCAACCCATTCAGAAAAGAGAAAGATGCTTTGGTGCAGACCAGCAAGGTCTGAGGGCCTCACCACTTGGAGGGGAGTCAGGGCACATCTGGAGCAACCAGGGAAGCCCAAGGAAATTCAAAGTTACCCTCTCAGAGACCCACCAGTCGACGGACCAGGGATCGCAAAGGGACCTCGAGAAGAAACACAAAATGGCGGGCCACGGGTCACTCAGGGTGACTAGGCCGACAATCTTCAGTGGATTCTCTGCTCGAGATGGGGGCTACAAGTAACCCCAAGCATGACTTCAAGAGACGTCGAGAAGTCAATGCACTTGCAAAAGTGCCCGGTGACCAGGAGTTCCGGTTCCACGCTACTCACGAGGGCTGAGGGTCTCAGCTTTGCTTGGGACTCGGGTCGGCCTCTGAGATGTCTGGAAATCCTTTTCCTGGGCTGCAAATACATCAGAGTCTGGCGGGAGCTTCGGGGATGCAGACTGACAAATTGCTTTGTTGGTGCCTGCCAAGCAAGGGAGTCACTCCTTGATCCCAAGGGAGATTTCTTCAGTCCTCTAGTCTTTAGGAGAGCGTCGAAGTTCCAGGATTCAGCTTCAGAGGTTCCTTGCTTATACCTAAGGAAGGGGTTGGACTAACTCTGGGGACCCACCTATGGGAGGGTTTGGAAAGAGGGGTGGGTACATCCATTTCCTTTGTCCAGTTTCGTGCCAGAGCAGGGGCTGAAAGCCCCTGAACCGGTTTGAGCTGGACTATGGACAGGGACACCAAATGTGCCCCCAGTGCAGGACTTCAAAGCACCCTGGGAGTGCTCCCACCCAGCCCCAATACACATAAGCCTGTCTGGGAGGTGTTTACACCTCCCTGTGACAGGAGACCTATTGTCCAGGCCTCCCCTGCCAGAGTTTCGGTCAGCAGCAGGAGGCCAGACCCATGTATGTGGCTGCAGCATCTATTTTGTGATGCCAGGGCTCTATTAGATTTCTACCGGGTATAACGGTACTGCCATGTCTCTCCCTCTAGAAGGGTGGGATCATATCCTCACATCAAGAACTGATGTGGGGGTATGATTCCAAGGTGTTTGGCACCAAACACGACATGTTTCCGTGCAGCCGGTCCAAAGTTAGCATTAACCGTTTTAGATATAATGCACTTAAGAGTATATGGCCAGGCTGCACCACTGACAACCCCGGAGAAGAGATTCTGAAGGCTGCAGAGGGGCTCAGCTCATGCCTGGGCACCCTCTCACATAAAACTAAGCAGGATTGATAAGGTCTGCCATAGGGGTGACTGATTGGTTACTATGTGCAGTGATAGGTGAGGTATAGTGAACCTATACCTCAGTAAGGGGTGCATGCACCACCTTGCCCAGGCTGCAGTAGCAGACCTGTGGTGTCATTTGGAATGGCTTTTTAGGGGTGGCATAATACATGCTTCAGCCCCTGGTAGGCCTCTGGGGTACCTATGCCCTGGGTACATAGTATACCATATACTAGGGACTCACAAGTGTACCCCAGAATCCAATCTGGAGTGTACCTAAAGTACATGCAATCAATTTAGAGAGGAAGCAGCTAGGCTGGGGCCCTGAATAGCAGGGTCCCAGCCAGACTAAAGTCGAAAAACAGTGAAACACCAGCAAAAAGTGGGGGTAAATATGTGAAGCAGATCCTACTCTCCTACAGGGGCGATGCTCCTCCGCCATTGTGGAGGAGCCGGCCTGATGGGAATGAGAGCTGCTAGGTTCAGGTTTCAAGGTATAAATTGCTGTATGCGTGTTACATTGATTTTTGTTGCCCATATTTTCTGGGTGGATATGGGGAAGTAAATAACTTCCAGTCAATCATGCCCTAGTGGGACTAGTGCACACAGGCAAATAAACTAGCAGTGAATCACAGCAAAGCAGCCAGAATATTCCAGAAAATGTGTGTGTGTGTGTGTGCGCGTGTGCTTGCACGTGTGCACTGTGAGTGTGTGTGTGTGTGGATGTATCATATCTGTAGTCAGGGCTGGCTTTAGCACTGGAGGTGAGACCATCATTTTTGCCCCCCTCCATGACGTCATCCTCGGATTTCCTCATGACCACCGGCAAAGTGCCAAGCATCTCTCCATAGCCCCTCTCTCACACACATTTCAGTTGCTTTAAAGCACCGGTAAAGACTGACTTTACTAATAAGAATGTACATCTACCCAAACAAACCCTTTTCAGCAACATTAGGAATAGAGAGTGAAAGACTGGGGGAAACAAACATAACTTCCTATCCTATTTTATATAATTTGCATGCAGCTCTTTGATGACGGTTCATAACGGTCACTGTTCTATATTAGGGATGCATTTTATGAACCGCAGTGACAAGAGGATATGTGTGGCAAAAGCAGTAATCCTCTCAGCTATCTACATAAAATACAGATCTGTGATCTACAAGGTAAGAGTTCTTCACAGCAGGGATATTAACCCTATGCGCTACTTTATGGCAAGTGAAAACTGCCACTAGACAAAACTCTGTTCTTTCTCTCTCTAGCAGGAACATTAATCACAAGAGATTTGCTGACATTTTTAACCCCTTCGCTGCGGCGCGAATTCCGCCGCAGCGCTGGGGGGTGGTTTGGGGGGTTTGCGGCGCCGCTATGCTCATGACGGAACCACGCCGTCATGAGTCACGGGCGAGCTGTGCTCATGACGGCGTGGTTCCGTCATGACTCCACCCACTTGCGCTAATTGCCCGCACAGGCGGGGAATTAGCGCCGCGTGGGCGGAGCGGCCACCAACGGCCGCAGCATGACGGAACCACTCGGTCATGAGCACACGGCGCCCGTGGCTCATGACGGAGTGGTTCCGTCAAGGGCATGCAAGGGGTTAAAGCTGCCTCAAAACTGGAAGCACAAGAAACCTGTAGCAGGTGTTTTTAAAACATAAGTTATTGCTAAACACAGCGCCCCCCGCTGATGTCAGCTCTCAGTGCTGCTGAACCAGTCGCAATGCCCTAAAGCTTGCCCTGTCTGAGTGGGCTACATTCCTTCTCCTTATGATGGGACCCATTTGGAGGCCAAAATTTGTGGAATTGGTATAGGGTTTTATTTCCAATAGTAATAACTCGATACATAACATGTAGGTTGAGCAAAAAGCATTTATTTTAAAGTTGGCTAATGTAGGTCTCAATCTCAAAATGGACATCTTTCTCTCCTTTCCTCGCTATGCACACAGCACACATTAGCAACTTTCTAGACAATTAAGAAATTTACAAAAAGGTCATGCAACACAGCGCAGCCCCCCGCGAGGCTGCGCTGTGTGACAGACAGAGAGCAGGAGAGCGCAATATCTTCAGAGATATGGCTGATATGTATGTACCCTTCTTGTACAAAATACTATGCCTAGACACAATGGAAAGCTTTTCCCACTTGGTATGCTACACAGTGCAGCACGCATGCAAAGTTGGAAAAGCACTGAGAAATGAAAGCATTTCTCCTGTTAGCGCCTTGATTGATGGGGCATTAACTTTTGGCGCAAAACCATGTCTACAAATCTTTGTAAATATGGTTTTGAGTCTAAAGGCATGGGCGGTTGCATGGGAACCCCTATGTTCCAACCATGTAACACCCCCTTGGTGCTAAGGAATGCCAAGCCGTGTATTGCGCTGCTTTGCGCGACTTTCAGGGTGCTTTCCAGTGCAAACAAGTTTTGCGCTGGAAAGTAAATAGCAAAAAAAAAACATTTTGCACTGGTTAGCATCACTTTTGTGACACTAACCCAGCACAAAATGTTTGCAAATCTCCCCCAATGTTTCATAAAGTGACTTCTCTCCTATGTACAATGTGCTGCTTTGTTCTCAAGTCTCGTACAACCTTGTGTTTGTAAAATGACTATTTTCAAGGCCTTTTCTACTGGGACCACTGGGTGTCTCTGTATTAAACGAACCAGTTCCTGTAAACTATGCTCCGGTTATATGATGTATGAATAGCAGTAGAGATGAGAGCTGAATTATGTGAATATTTGGGATAGTGCTGAGGAATGCGATTTCAAAATGATATTGGTTAGAATTGCGTGACTTTTGTATATATACATCAAATGTATATTTTTTGTTCTGTAATGTCCTCGTTAAAAAAGCCTCATTTTGGATGCTGGGGGCTCACTCTTTTTTAATTTTGGGAGGTGACACTACATCGATCTGACCTCTGATTTATGACTTATGGCCTGTTTCATCACTTGGCTCTTTATATACTCCTCCACAACTGCGACAAAGTATACATACTGCCAAAATAATTGCCTTACATTTGGTGGGCGGACCACAGGTTTAATAATAGCAGAGACTACTCCATCTCTGCTTTGATTTAACCCCTCACCCAGCCCTGTGGAGTAAGGGCAATTGGAAGCAGACCTGCAATTCCACCCACCTAATTAAGATAGGCAGAATTAGAGGTCAGTTTTCACTGCCTGTCACTGGCAGGAATGAACTGACAGTAAGGGGAAGTGAAAAATGCTAAATGCTTCCCTCTGGACTCCCATGGCGAGGGAATATTTTCTTTGTTACTTTCAAAAAGAAAATCTTGTTTCGGGATTTTCTTTTTGGAAAAGGAAACTGTTAGGTGCAGGACTCCTTCCTGCTGTCAGAGCCCTTCAATACAACTGCAAATGCATGAAGTCGGAGCCTGGCAATGCTTTCTAAATGACTGCCACCTTGACGGTCATTTATAAATCTGGTGGATGTTCCCTCCACCAGGGTGACGGAATAATTTACTTGAACGCCCTGGGTGGAACAAAGAGCCTTCACCCAAGAAATAAATTGAGCAGAATTTGACTATTTGCATTTCAGTGAGAACGTCATGCTCTTATTGATTTAAATGACTATTTGACTGACTTCTAGCCATTTCTATATTAATATAAACCTTTATAAACCTTCATGGTTTTTACTATATTATTTGTCAGTCTTCATTGCAAAGCCTAATGTGCTTCATATTTAATGATGAAATGTTATTGAATATTAGATTTATATCATGACCAGGCCCATTCAAGGAGTAAATAAATCTTTAGGGATTAAAACCGCTTCTAGTCCATCAGCAGCACTTAAAAACTGACATACCCAAAATTCACCCCCTCAGAACTGGTAGCAGAGGATGGTTTCTGAACTGGACCTGTATGGTTAGAAACTTTACCTTGATATTTAAACCTGGGTCTTGATTCTAGAGCTAATTAGGTCCAGAAGCTAAATCGGTCCGATTCACTCTGTAATCCTGAATTCCAATGGTTCAGTGTGGATTAATGGCAGTGTTCTGAAGTAAATCCATGAATTTAGAAGTAGTGAGTATAAGTAGGGTGATGATTCGTAGTGGATTGTGGCATTAAAAACATAGTGTTGCATGTTAAGCAGTTCATTGTGGGATTTGTTGTTGGGGTTCTGGTGTAATGAAAGATATAAGCGGTATGTGAGTGCTTTGACTTTTATTTGTGGAATTGAAGAAGTTTGTTTATTTGTGATTTTTATTCTTTTTGTCTTATTTTAAGTTGAATTGTCAGTGTTCAGTAACTATTTCCTGTGTCAATTTTGTTGTAACTATTTGTGCTTAGCTTATATTTGTTAATGAGAAGCTGAAATTGAGAATATTGTTATTGTTGAAATGGAAAATTCCCTCACATGGTGGTGGATATGCACTCTTGTCCTTAGTTCCCCAACTGTAATGATGTCAGGATCCCTAATGCTGATGTTTGTTGTCATAGGCAAACACGGAGCATGTGTGTATGCCATGTCCTAGGCCTTTCTCACTGACTGCGGTCTTATTGGAGTGGGAGGGGTGCCCAAAGTGGTACCCTCATAGTGGTGAAAGGGTACTGGAGTTCAGCAGCACGAGTGTGGTGGTGCCAGCATACCATGTAGTGATCAGTAGAAGTGAATAGGGTCCTTTTACCTGTCACTGGAGTAAGGCCTATGGGCTCACTCATTTATAGTTCAGCTGCTGTGTGCATAACTCCCATTGGCTTACATTGGTTTTGTCGTGCTGCACAGTTGATTTGTGGTCTGCATGTCCTGTGTGTGTGTGTGTGTGTGTGTGTGTGCGTGTGTGTGTGTGAAAGGGAGGGACTGACTCTCCATTGCACTTCAAAGGGTGTTCTTTGATTCAGAGAGATTGCAAGAAAGGGACCTGGGCACATCTCAGGAAGGAGATGGGGCTGATAAGAGAACCATAAAGAGTAGGGCTAAGGCCCTGGGGTAACTTTTTAATGCACATATCACTGGCTGATAATACTGTGGCTGACATCCAGGTGTGTATTTCTAGTTATTCCCAAGGCCTGTGTTGTGGGGCTATCAGTTTTGGAGTCTCTTCTGCTGTGACGGACTGCTTTTCTGGAGGAAGAAAGGCCAGTGTAGTGGGCACTTCAATGGGAAGGAGACCCCCAACATAGACTTCAAAGACTCATAATCTAAATTGTCAACTGTTCTGCCTGTGACTAATACTAGGGGCAGAGGGCTGCTGGCTGAATGGGACATCCCCCAGGGAATCCAAGATCACCTACCTTGGAGCCTGGCTGCTTACCAACACCAGTATGACCTGTGAGGATTAGGAGAGCATTGGAGGGAACGAGTTTCAGTGGGGAATCCTAGCGAGTGGATCCCCGTAGTGAGGTGAGAGGAGACAGCTGCTTTACTGATCGGTCTTTGCCTGCATAGAGAGGAAGTTGCCGACCCCTGAATGTCAGAGTACGGCTGTCGTGAAATGAGCCATGGTCGTCGCTAATTACAAATGGTCATCGCCCAAGTGCAATGTGAAGTCAGTGGCCTTCGTATGCCAGAAGAGGGCCTTTGTGAAGAGTACTGCTTTGACGAGTGGGCTTTAGCCCATGCGAAGTGGTAAGTCAGTGACCCCATATTTCAGTTGCAGCTGCCATGAAGAGCATGTCCGTGCTGAATGGGCAGTGGCCTCTATATGTTGACCCCGAATGGTAGGTAGGGTTGCAGTGAAGAACCACTGTGCCAATCATGACCAAGCAAAAAATGTGACCTTCTCGAGCAGAGGCGTAGCTAGAGCTTGTGGCGCCCGGGGCTATCCCTCAGATTGCCGCCCCTGGAGAGGGGGATGAGGGGTGCTGGGGAAAAAGGACCGAGAGACGCATAGTATCGCCACTAATAGTTACCTCGATCATGCAAGTTACATGCACATACATGACACCGTCCAAGGCTACACAGTTAAATACACCGGTGACCGGCAGTACAAAGGAGAACACACAGACTGCCACCCTGCAGGATTTCAGGAAGGGCCTAAAAACATGGTTATTCGATTAACGTCCCTAATCAGCAGCACCGCCCCCACCCTCCAGCGCCTAGATACCCTCACAGGTGATAAGTAGCGCTAAGCAAATCCTGTTTGTTTGATTGATTGACACCCGATTTCCACACATCGTTTGTGCCCTACATTAGTTTTATCTGTAAAATTGTATGTCTTTGCAAGTTAAGTGACCACTTCAATGGAGATTGTGCTGTCTATAAATGACACTGCGCGAACACAACATGCTTTAATGATATATGTTCAACATTGTGAGTTCAGTGATGAAGCACTGATGGCAGCGACGGCACTCTGAAAATTGTTCGAGCAACACTGGGTGTTCCCAATCCTGTTTCTCTTGGTTATTACCTTCTCTGACTCAAGGAAATTCTAGTCCCCCTCCCATATGAATGGGTCACAAGCCCTCTGGACATTATTAAGGCAGGTATTGGCCTGATAATGTGGTAACCAGATATTTTACTCATTTGCATTTTTAAAGAAGGGCGCATGTTGTGTGTGTTTTTAGTGTCTCACCAGAGTGACCAAAAAAAGAAGCCTGCTGTGGTTGGCCCTTTATAGTTTTCAGAGCTTGTTACAGTCTCTGACAATTCTATGTTTATTTGAAAATTGCTGGCCTCTGTGCTAAGGCTGGGTGTTAAGCAGTCTGGATTCCTCCTTGCACAATTGTTGGCTCAATTACTTTAACTGTAACTCTAAACCTAGAACACAAACCCTAACCACAAACCTGCGGTAAGACCCAATCGAAACACTTGTGTTCATCCAAACCTTAAAACTAACCCGCAATCTAAGCATAATCATACATGTATCTCTAAACCTATTGTTAATCCAAGCGATGCTAATAACTCCAGTCCTCGTTCCACCCCTATCCCATTCATCTAACCATCACCCTCATCCTAGTTGTAACCTAATTCTTTCTAACACTAATATTGACTGTCAGTCCAACTCAAACACTAATACCAGCTTTAAGGCAACCCCTATCTCGTGCCCTAACTCGAGAATAGCAGATCTTGTTTCAGTGCAAGATTTGTGCATGCTGTGGAGCCTTATGTTAAAAACAAGATCTGCAAACTTTAGTCCAGTCTCTAGATGTCACCAGGTAGGTATGTGAAACTGCCCTACTCACTGGCCTATCGAGCCTGGCTTCCCCAACATTATTATTAATCTCAGCAGCAAGGCTTACTGCAAACATGGAAAAGGGCAGACCACAGATCATCAGTTAGAGAATGTCTGAGCTCGCTCCCAGTAGAGAAACACTGCATACTCAGGACAGTGCGCATAACCTTCAAAGCCCTTCACCAACCTACCTAGCATCAGCAATTACACGTCACTGGGCAAAACAGAAACCCCAGAAACAAAGAAGCACTGATGCTTGTAACTCTGAAATTCAACATAAAAAAATCGTATGGCCTTATTTAGAGATTGGTGAATGGAATATTCTACCACACAGTGGCACATATCCTGTGCTCTGTATACAAAGGCTATAGGCTACAATGCACCTGTAATACATTTGTGTCTGAGCATCCCATCGGCCAAACTTCAAAGTAGGCCCTTACTCCATCTGAATAACAGCACCCAGAATATGGATTTTCTATTTATCCAATAAAACTCCATATTCATGCCTCATAACACCTAACACTTACGTTTGTGACATTTACTTGCAGCTCTCTCCAGCACTGGCACCGCCACATATGCAGTGTCATTCTTAAATCAAATATTGTAGTGTGAAGAACAAACTGACTACTTAACGTTCACTATAAGACAACACGTCTTTGCTAACATGGATTTATATGACTTGGATGCATTTCTCAAAATATGTATCTACAAATTGCAAAATGCTCTGACATCATCCTGAACATTTCTTTGTAAATATGTATGTTTATTATTTGGAATCATTTCTCATATTTTTTTGTAAAAATAAAAAACTGTAGAGTACTTTAACATCGTCTGCGTGTGGTATAAAATTTCAAATAAAGAAATAAAAACGTAGAAATTACCCCAGGCGTTATCGGAGCAGCTCAGAGGAGGGAAAGGCCAGGCACCCTTGTCGCCTACCCAGGCAGGGGATAATCACGCAATCGATCCTTGTGCGGGCCCAATTCTGGTCAGTGCCAGCGTGCTAATAGGCTCAAAGCGCTCCTCCGCACTCCTGTGGGAGCCGCTCCACAGGCCTTGTGGTTTCACCTACGTTGGGCCTCCGCCAGATGCCGGCGTGCGCTGTCTCAATGGGGTAGCTCAGTGTGCCACACCCCGCCCTCAATCTGTACACAAGGGCAGCTCAATGTGATCGTCCGCAGCAGGAGACTTCGGCGAGTACACCTCAGCCCCAGGCTCATGCGGTGGTCACCCTCCCCACCGCCATGCCATTATATGGGCCACTCCCTGGGGCCGCCGCCACTCACCACAACATCCACGGCGCTCCAGACGTGTATCCCCTCTACAGTCCTCCAGCGGGCAACAAACAATGTCCTCCTCAGGGGGGTCACAGCAGGCCGCAGTCAGGGGTTCAACGGTGCCTAGGCCGTGCTCAGCGGGGGCCCCCGGGACGCGCCCTCCGTGGTGTAGCCCCAGCAACAGGAAGCAGGCCTTCAGCCGAATAAGCAACTGCAGCGATCACCAGGCGGGCCCCGCCGCGCCCTTGATGCACCAGGTGGGCCGTGTGGGGCCCAGACCGTCACCGCTACTTCCAGGCACGGCGCCACAGGGATCGAGGGTTTCCCGCTCTAGTGCGAAAGCGCAGAGCATTCGTGATCTCGCTCAAGGACCCTGTCTCAGGGACAGAGAAGGGCCCGAAAGGGGACCAGTCAAGCCACACGTGATCACCTGCTTCAGGCCGTGCCATGCTGCGAGCTCCCGGAAGGATCAGGAGGCAGAATTCTTCACTCCGGAGAGCGGATGGTATGCGCACAATATGGCGACGCCACTCTGAAAATTGGTGATCCCAGCCCGGTCGCGACTCGCGTGCACGCACCACACCACCACCACCACTACTACTATGCGGTGCGTGCAGCGTGCGTGCGCTTGTGCAGGCAGTAGTTGCAAGCAGCTCACGTGAGCTTGCACTTCAAACAGGGCCGCGAGGCACTGGCGGCCCGTTGCGGCGGCCTTTATAATTTATCCCCAAATAAATTATAAAGTCCGCTGCAAACACCACCCTGTGGACACATCAGTTCCACCCTAAGGATCTCCCAGTAATTGCAGACTAGGAGGGTGTGAAATAGGCGTAATTTGCTTCCGAGTAGTTACGAGTAAGGTAAAATAACTAAAAACCCACATGGCCAAGCAAAGACCCACAATCACTCAAGGGGAACTGCATTATGTTCAAGCACCTTTGAGTCATATCACAGAGAACCTCAAAGAGGAAACCAAGCCAGAGTATCCCAACTACAAGCTTAACACCTCCCGATAGCCAACAGCGATGCCAGCTTTATTGTGGTTTGTGTCCTGTTTTGGAACCTTGAACATGTTCACGTCTGGACTTCTCCTTACAACATGAAATTCTAACTTTCAATGGAACAAACAGCAGTTCCACCACCCTCTTGGTTGGTTTGCAGTGAACAACAGCATAACAATGTGTGATTATATTTTTTAATGAGCTATGTAAGCATCCAAATCAAATTTAACAATGTGTACCAAGTCAGGAATACTATTTTTATCTGTGTGTATGGAAAACACTATTTGTTGGTTGTATATTTTACAATTCACGATTTTCTAGTCTATTCTCCCTTTCCACATTTCAACTCAAATACTGTCTGCATTTGTTTAAAACATCTGACCAGCGGCTCTGGGTATGATGTTTATATATCCTCATCAGCCTTGTATTCCTAAGCATGTTGAGATGTTTCTGCATTGCCACATTGATTCTAGAGTACCTGTACCCAGTACTGGTCCATGAGGGTCAGGTCAATAACAGTTTTAAGGACATCTACTTACAATGAATCAGAATGGGTCTCCTGACAGATCTGTTATGGATCTTGCAGTGCTGTGCGGGAACCAACATTGGACTTCTGGCTTCTATGGAATCTAGTGGGTCCTGAAGGATTAATCACAAACATCCTCCAGAGCCTTTCTACTAAATTACAATAGAAGGCAATGAAAGAGGATATGTTGGGTATGAAAGTTGATTTCACATTCAAATCCACATATTTTCAAAGATAAAAATAGAGATGAAAGTGTCCCACAGACAAAAAAAGCAAGACTGTTCTATGGATGCATCGCGGGGTTGTACAAAGTGACTTTTAAATTAGCGTCAGCCTGCAGAAACGGACAGAGAAATAATAAATGAAAATTCTTCTATCCATTCTGAGCATATTTTTGCCAGTGATTGCCGAAGGTGAGCACCAGCACTCATTTCTAGGAGGCCAGGACGTATTTTCAGATTATGCACAAGAGAGAGAAAGGCAGAAAATGAAGAATGGAAGAGAAAGATAGAAACACAGGGCCAAAGGAAGAAAGCAGAGATTAAAAGAACCAGCAAGTGGGAGATAATGAAAGACGAAATGGCACTACAGCAAAAGTATTCTGCATTTTACTCGTAGTGAAGATCCAGAAACACAACGCTAACTGTAGCTAGCATAAACATCAACTCTACAAAAGTTTCGATCCACTGTTGGTCTAAAAAAAAAAAAAAACACTTTGTGAAGGTGAAGAGCCAATAAATGTTAGCGTGAGCCCCCACAGACCTCACTTATGTGACAAAACAGAAATGCTAGTTCAAAATTTAGCGTTTGAAAAAAATAAATTAGATTAGTTTCACACATGAATTTGCACTCTATCATTAAAGCAGAACGAATCACTACAAACAACCGGCATATACAATTTCAAAATGACAACGAAAACAACTTTTTTTTTTTACAGCAAAAAATTAAGATAAAAAGATTACTAGGTGCCTTAAAAATCCAGTCATGAATACAAAAATAGATTACATTTCCATGCATAAAAGTGTAAATAACAAGTTAGGATTTTACATGGAGCAACGGTTAAACGCGCACTAGCAGAAGCCAACTAAAACAACGCCAATTGACGAATGCATTGCTTGCAATTAACTCAATTTGCCCTAATTGAATTACTCTAGTCTCCATAATAAGCAGCACGTGAGCACTACCAGCCGAAAATAATACACACGTCCCTTCTTAATAGTTTATGTAACTTTTATTGGTTGCTAACAGTCCTCAAACTGGCACTGCAGGGTTCCGTTTACACGCAATCACAAGTTACCTAATTAGTTTGAAGTTACAAAAACCTTACCTGCATAGAGGTCGAACACCGTAGGGACGCACTCCTCTGGGAATGCGCCATTCGCATAACTCATCAGCAGACATGTTTGCGAGCTCCCGGAAGGATCAGGAGGCAGAATTCTTCACTCCGGAGAGCGGATGGTATGCGCACAATACGGCGACGTCAATTGGTGATCCCGGCCCGGTCGCAACTCACGCGCGCACGCGCACGCACCACACCACCACCACTATGTGGTGCGTGCAGCGTGCGTGCGCTTGTGCAGGCAGTAGTTGCAAGCAGCTCACGTGAGCTTGCACTTCAAACAGGGCCGCGAGGCACTGACGGCCCGTTGCGGCGGCCTTTATAATTTATTTGGGGACTGGGAACACTGACTGACAAAGTGTTAGCCAGTGAGTGTCCCCAAATAAATTATAAAGGCCGCCGCAATGGGCCCCCGCCTCCAAAACAGTGCCGCCTGGGGCGGTCCGCCCCCCTCGCCCCCCCCCTAGCTACGCCACTGTTCTCGAGATCGTCGTTGGAAGAGAGAGGCTGCCCTGGTGACACTAGTGAGCATAAGCTATGGCTGAGGACCAATGCCAGAATCTTTGCACTGCCCCACTACCCATGGAAGGAGCATTAACCAGCCTCAGAGGAGTATTGAAAACCCCCTGGCGACTGCAAGAACATGTTTGAGGAACTTGAGCACAGACAATCATTGCCCGCCTGGGCCATGTGTGAAAGACGTACTGGATACAGCTGCTGCTACTCAAGCACTTATAGAGGGGGCATGCTAAGGAACTGTGGTCAATCAGATCTTGATGGTGCAGGTAAGACCGATTTCGGGCCAGTCGACCCTGGGGCAACTTGATTGGCAGATAGCGCTTTGGCACTGGAACACTTTTGACTTTAATATAGGGGTGGTCCTAAATCACAGAATTTCACTCTTCAGAATTCCTCAGAGTTACAGAAAAACTCTGCAAAATTCCACGGAGTTCCACCAATGAGCGGAAATATGCACATTGCACTGTGATTTACTGCTGGTAGTACGTTCCATGCTGAAAAATCAGCGTGAATGTACCGCAGTGTGCAAGAAATTGCAGCCATTCGAGTTGATTTTCCTGCCGCTCAAGTAGAAAATCTATTCGAGAAACAGCCCTCTGACCGTTCACGGCCATCTGTGTTAGATAATCTCACCTGAAGCCCTCCTACAGCTGGAAATCATGCTAGGGATGCCAAATCTTGCCTGCACTCTGCAGTTCACATTTGCGGTGCCTCATGGCAGAAAAAGCTCCACCACACTGCGATGGGCGGAATTTGGACAGAATTTTGTATTACAAGAATAACGCAGAGTTGTTAAATTTTTCAATTCCACAAGTGGAATGAAATTTGCCATCCGGGCCTACTTTAAAAAATAGTTGGAGTGGGACTCTTGAGACTTGGACTACTAGTGGGGCTTAACCTGAATGTCAGCTATAGTGAATGGGGAATAACCCCTACTGCTAGCTTGAGGGGAGTGGGACATAGGGGTCTGCCAATGAAACAAACACTAGAGCCCTGACACCGTGGGACTATTTGTATTTTTTCAGAATATCATATTTAACTTTGTGGTTGTAGATAAATAGTTCTTTAATTACAAAAGCTAGTATTTGTGCTGCTGCGCGTATTTTGAGTAGTGAGCCTGTGTTCACCTCCCTGTCTCTAACTCCCCCAGAGAAGCCTTGGACTGCTCAACCCGCGCTACCACTGGGAGTCAAGTGCTAAGGGGATACTTGGCCCATTTGCTCAGGATCTATAGTAGGTCAGCCCTGGAGCATCAGGGGCAAAAGGTCTCAACCGCCATAGTGGGACCCAGTAATCCATGCTTGCCTTCTGAATAGTATCATACAGTCAATAAGTGTGTTTTTGTTTTAAGGTTTGTTTATCAGATTTCGTCGAAAATCCTATATCTTGAGGTATAAACTTTTTATTTGCCCTTGTCTGTTAAGATTGAGGTGTGCGTGGTGAGTCACCACATCTGCAGCATGATAGGGATTTGCTAAAGGTCTAGTCATGAATTCATGTTAATTCAGATTGGTAACTCTTTATTCTTTAGTATACAGGAGTAAAAGTACTCATCAGTAGTTGGTTAGCGTGGAAGTCCTGCTCTCCCTGTTTGTGGGACTTCTTTTAGAAGAGATTTGACTTTTCCCTTTCCTTTAGGTAAAGCGGGCAAGAATTGTTCATTGTTTAATTGTTTTAAGTGTGTCAAACTTAGATATCATATCACTGCAAAGCCATGCTGTGGATTGTTGCTTGTTGTGTGGTGACACGCAGACAGACATTGAGATTGTTAGCCTTTGAACTACTATTGGTTGATTGTGCTGTGAGTCGTAGTATGGTTGGCGGACAAACTTTTTGGTGCCGCACTAGGATTGGTTAGTTATCGCTGTATATTATCTGAGACTGGTGGATTTCTGCTGGAAACAGTGAGTTTAGTTCCGGCAAATGGAGATTGTGGTTAACAAACCTGCTGGGACAGAAAATGCCACCCAAAAGGACACCTGTCCATTGTACAATTGGCAGGAGAAATGGAATACATAAGATGAAGCAGAACTGAGATATTTGAGCAGAGAAACTGCTAGGCGAACCTGTGAATAGCATGAGAAATTAGAAACCCTGGCTGAAGAGAATGAGATTCGTTTAAATAGAAATAAAAAAATGAATGTGAAAAAGGGTAATGTGTAAGGGAGTTCAGCAGCATAGCATAGCAGTTCCATGTCTGCTATGGTTGATGGCAGATGTGTGGTATGGCGAGATCTGCAAAATCTTACTTAGGGCCCCTTTCGCATGGATGCTAACGCCATTTTATAATATGCAAGAGGAAATGTCCTAGGCTGCTTGGTGGGAGGGAGGGAGGTTGCGAACATGTAGGTGACTTATTTCTCAACAACAGATTTATCTTGTTCGCACAACCTCAGGAACAGTTCTATGTAGGACCAGGACTGTGTTTACACTATGCCAGAATAGTGTATACTGCCCGGATGATTTGGACCACATTTCCTGACAAACCACAAGAACGCGTAATATACAGCCATTGCTGGAACTGTTGGACTGTAGTCGACTCATAACCCACATACTTGCCTTAGTGACAGACTGTGAACAAGTTTAACAGGTATCCCCTAAAACATGCTTCAAGTTTATACATTTTCACTAGTTATAGAGAACTTACATGAGGCTGGAACATTTACTATGTATTTATCCTGAATCACCAACTACATCTCAAAAATGCTGGCAGCTGGCTATGAACATTCTCCATATGACATGAGTGTGTCCCCTGATTGCAACCTGCAAAAATGTAATACAAGCTGCAGGACTAGCATGGGAAGGGTCCATAAAAACGTGCTTCTTTATATAGTGCCAAGCAGAAACGACTTAAAAGGAAAACTCTGCTGGTATTGCTGGCAATGGTGTTGGCAAGACGCCGGATCGCCATACATTGGGAGTCTTCTTGAGCCACTGATATTACAGGATGGAAATATAACTTAGTGGACCAGGCTCTGGCCAATGAGCAGCACATGCTTACACAATGGTATAATAAAGTTATTGTTGATTTAGTAGTATGGGGTAAATCATTATTAAACTGTTGGGTTCCTCCTACTAATATGAAGGCATAATCTGAGGCCATTATGAGATGAGCCAGATGGGGAAGGTGGCTGTGGTAATTTTAGTGCACTAGTGACATGCATGAGCCATACAATATACTCTTAAATCTTGTACTGATTAAAATGTCTGGACGTTTTTAACTCTTATGCATTTGATACATGTAGTCTTCTATGACTGCAAAACACTTTTATAAAAACATTTTTAAAGAAAGGAGTAAAACCCTGCAACAAGGAATGGGGAGAATAAAGAAATAAAAGGATCGATGGTCAACAAAATGTTTTAAAGTGAAACAGAAAAAGCCAGCAATTGAAGTTGAGAAAGAGACTATTGCAAGTGAGTCAGAGACTAGGGTGACCACTGAATTCCCTCTGAGATAAGTGCAGGGAGGAGCACATGCGCATTGGAACCAATCCGATCTTCTTTCTTTCACAAAGTACATTCTAAAGCTGAGAGAGGAGCCAGGGAAATTGTATGAAGAGGTAGGAAGGATTACAACTGTGTCAAAGGTACATTGGGAAGATTTGAATATGCTGCTTCAGGTTTTCGTTGCCAGGAATTTGTGGATGGAGTGCATGGGAGTTGTGAATTGAGCCACGCAATAAGCCCCAGGAACAGTCCTAAATGGTCCATTTCCTGATGTTGTGATCAACTAAAGGGAGGTGATTGCAGAACAGAAGCATAGCAGACATTGCCTCACGCACAATTGATCTTACAGATACCGGCTGCAAATACCCACATGCAAAGGCAGGGTCTGTGGAGCTGATACCTATGGTGATGTTATGAATGTAACTCAAATACAATACTCACCGTGAACAAGAAACACCACCTAGGTTGTCAGCTGTGCCCAAGCATCCTGGTGATCAAACAGGAACATGAAAGGCAGTAATAGCAAGGGGGTAGAACTAAACACAAGCACGATAGACAAGGAGGAGTGCTTAACAGGAAAGGAAGGAATTCACAGGGCACACAGCAGAAAGCAAGCAGCAAACATACAAGGTGAGGCAGCAGGAATAGAAATGCAGTAAACTAGGAACTGGAAACAAGGAAATGGGAAGAAAGGCAGGGACTGGAAGAGGATATAGTGAATACAATGGTATACTAGAATAGTGCTGGATCAGGAGTCAAGAAAACAAAGTAGCACTGAAGGCTGTGCTGGAGCAGGAACAAGAATTGAGCAAAAGCTCAAGAGCCAAGGTAGCAATGCAGGCAAGTGCCAGTTCAGGAACAGGGAATTACTAAAGCCCAGGTGCCAAGGTAGTACTGCGGGCAGTGCTAGTACAAAAACAAGGAATTACTAACACTAAGGAGCCAAGGTAGCACTGCAGACAGTGCTAGTACAGGAACAAGGAATTACTAAAGCTCAGGAGCCAAGGTAGCACTGCAGGCAGTGCTAGTACAAGGAATCACTAACGCTAAGGAACCAAGGTAGCACTGCAGACAGTGCTAGTACAGGAACAAGGAATTACTAAAGCCCAGGAGCCAAGGTAGTACTGCGGGCAGTGCTAGTACAAAAACAAGGAATTACTAACACTAAGGAGCCAAGGTAGCACTGCAGACAGTGCTAGTACAGGAACAAGGAATTACTAAAGCCCAGGAGCCAAGGTAGTACTGCGGGCAGTGCTAGTACAAAAACAAGGAATTACTAACACTAAGGAGCCAAGGTAGCACTGCAGACAGTGCTAGTACAGGAACAAGGAATTACTAAAGCTCAGGAGCCAAGGTAGAACTGCAGGCAGTGCTAGTACAGGAACAAGGAATCACTAACGCTAAGGAACCAAGGTAGCACTGCAGACAGTGCTAGTACAGGAACAAGGAATTACTAAAGCTCAGGAGCCAAGGTAGCACTGCAGGCAGTGCTAGTACAGAAACAAGGAATTACTAACGCTCAGGAGCCAAGGTAGCACAGCAGGCAGTGCTAGTACAGGAACAAGGAATTACTAAAGCTCAGGAGCCAAGGTAGCACTCAGGCAAATGCCAGTTCAGGATCAGGGAGTTACTAAAGCTCAGGAGCCAAGGCAGCACTGCAGGCAGTTCTAGTACAGGAACAAGGAATTACTAAAGCTCAGGAGCCAAGGAAGCACTGCAGGAAGTGCTAGTTCAGCAACATGGAATTACTAAAGTTCAGGAGCCAAGGTAGCACAGCAGGCAGTGCTAGTTCAGGAAAAAGGAATTACTAAAGCTCAGGAGCCAAGGTAGCACTGCAGGCAGGGCCAGTTCAGGAACAAAGCATTACTAAAGCACAGAAAACAGGAACAAGGAATGCTAAGGCTCGGGAGTCAAGGAAGGACTAGTTCAGGAACAGGGAATTACTGCAGCCAAGTGCCAGTTCAGAAATAAGAAAAACTGCAGCAGCTCAGGAACAAGGAATAACTAAAGCTCAGGAAACACTGGGAACAGGGATATCAAAAGCTCAGGAAACAGGGGTCGGTCTCACTAGTACACAGCTACAATGACGACCAAAGCTGGACTGAAGGGAGCTGAGGCTTAAAACAGCTCACAGTAATCACATGCATCAGGTGGGAGCGAGCTAGCAGCAGCCAGCCACAGGTGAGCTGAATTCCTTCACCCATCCTTGGCCTGCAGGGTGGTAATGAAGCAGTGAGCAGGGAATTCTAGGTAATGGAGTGTCAAACATGAGCAGGCTGGTTTCAAGCATGAGCAGGCTGGCTTTCACAAACCCCGTCAAGGATTGGGAATGGATGGCAATTTGCAAGTAGCATCCAAATGACTGGAAGTCAGTATATGCATGAAAGGGAGGGTCTGGAAGCTTAGTAGAACACTGGAGTGCCCCACAACTCAGCCCCCTGGTGGTGGACATGAGAATGCAGGGAGCGAGTCGTGACACCTACTGATGTAAAATGTACAATAAAGAAGGAAGTTTAGAATTTCACTGGCACAGACTTTGGGTTAACAGAAGGTGCAGATCCAGTGAAAATTCATCTGAATCCAGGTGCACTTTATTCTTGAATGCCTGAACATAATCTTTGTCCAGAGGCAGTGTCACGAATGACAACTGTGAGCCAACAATTGATAGCTCAGAATATTTTTGTTATAGAATTGCATAGTCCTGGTAATTCGCCTATAATGGGACGGCAAAAGGAAAATAAAAATTGGAGAAAGTTAATAAGATTGTAATCCCATGTTGTACAGTGGTACTAAATCCTGACGTAGTCCTTTTAAGGTCTCGCCTGAGCCAGTGCATGCGCTGCTCTGGCGAGCCATTTAGTAACTGGGTTTTCAAAGTGCTATCCACAGGCTTTTGCCGGCCACCAGCTTGCTGTTATGCGCACAAGCGCGCGCAACATGCACAGCTTCCACAGAGCGCGTCCTCACGATCGCGATCACTTTCACTTTTATCGCGATCACTTTCGCTTTCACGTCCGTTACTTTTACGGACGCGCGGCCAATGCTTGTTGGAAAAGCTTTGAAGCCCGCTTTTTACTAGGCCTCTCCAGTTGCAACGTCATCCACATTCAGTCAGCCGCGCACTGACATGCGTGAAACGCCTGGCTTACAAAACACAAAGCGCGGCTTGTACGGGAAAACGCCCGGTATGTGGCTGAGGCCGCCCCTGCTTGTTGCCATGCGCGTGCATTGTTTACCAGTCCTGCTCTAGCGAAGCCCCGGGCCGCGCGTGAGCCGCAAGCACACCACATCCAAGGCACAACAGCTGGCTTGTACTTACTTCCCCCGCCGGCCGGGGAACAAAATCTCTCTAACGTTATTAGTCATAGAAGCCGCTCTGTGCATGTGCTCGCAGCTGAAAGGAACGCGCAAACAACCGCAGAACATTTACACTGAGTCACCCTATCAGTTTACAAATGGCTGTTTATCTCTCACCTCCGGATAACTCATTTATCAGGCCAGGTATTACATGCCCTCGTGCAAATCGGTTGCTCGTTAAGACTTCAGAGGCAGCAAGCTAGCTCAGGAACTGCATGCAAGCTTTCTGCTGTATACGGTACCTCTTGTGCACACACATCCAGTCATTCAAGTGTACTGAGGGCCACGGCGTTAATGAGCACCCGCTGTCCAGCTGAATGCACTGCTACGATTTTTTGTCCACCTAAGGGAGAATGACTGTACAGACTCAGAATTACTAGGTCCTTTTCTGCACGTTTATTTCAGGGCATTTTCTGCTCCTGTTTACCACCGGCTGGTACCTGGTAAATGGGAGAGGGAGGCTGTAGGGGGTCAGGGCAAGGGGAAGGATGTGGGCACAAATGGGAGGGACATCTCATGCTTTCCCTCTTGTGGTGGGGTTGGTGGGAGTCAAGTGGGAGCTGAGCTGTGCTCCTGTCAGCAGCCCTGGTGTGGAAATACATGTGATTTTACCAGGTGCGCTTCTGTACTTGGTAAATTTGGACCCAGTGTTCCTGCACCCGGTACTCTAGAATCTAAAAACACCTGCCACCCATTGCCACAATCCCTTTGGCTTCTTACCACCCTCCCACCTGAGAATGCCACTCCGCCCAACATGCAATCAGACCTGGACTAGGAAAATCAGCACCTTAATATGACAGGTCTTCGTTTACACTATTATATGCCAGGCGGTATCACCTACAGACAAATATGAAACCCAATTAATGTATATATTATCATAATACTCCACCCCTCCCCTAACATCCCATCCACCTGTGCCTATCGGCTTCCACCCCTGCTATTTCTTGCAGTCTTCCTACTTAAATTACCTGCCTGTCAGCCAGTCCTCAGACACCTGTCTCTCCAGGTTCTACCATTCCTCCTATTTCTTCCCATTTCACATTTTCCTCCAAAACTTTCATATCTGCTAGCGCATTTGAACATAGCTCCACATCGTCTCCCATCCTGGATACCCCAAGTTTGTCTGTCTATCCGGGAGTATTGCCACCATTCTGAAACAACTTAACCTTAGGAACCCTAAGTAATAATGAACCTCCTAATTTCTGCCTCACCAACGCCCCTCCATTTCTATTTCTACCATCTGTTATTTCCCCCAAATCGTTTAAGAACTACTGGTTCCCATGAACGTTTCAGCTCATTATCCTGCCACACCCTACCTTCAGTCAGTGCGCCTGTTCAGGCAAGAACATGGCAACCCCTCCTTTTCCCTTCCTTCTCTTCTGGCCCAACTTCTTTTCCACCAAATCTTTTTTCTCACCAATCCACTCTTTACCATCAGTCTTCTTGTCTTCACCAAACTATTTCGCAGCATCCTTATCTAACCCTGTGTTTCCTGCATTTTCCCAATCACCGCTGTCCACCAATCATCTTTCAAATTCTCTTTGCCAGTTCCCTGAGTCCAACTCTCTTTCCCACCATTCCTCTCTTCTCAATCCTGTTTACAGTTCTCTCCTTCTTTTCAATCCTTATTATTTCCAGTTATGTATTTTATCCATTCTTCCTTCTATTCCAAAGCATGTCTTCCAAATTCACCATCTTTCCCTACACTGCATTTTACCTGCCTGTTCTGTAAACATTCTTAACCTAAAGCGATGTTCCTCACACCAGCCCTCATTCTCTCTTTCTCCTCTCTGTTCCATTTCACAACCTTCCTAATCCTCACTTATTTCCCACATCCAACCACTTTAAAATTCAATCCTTCATTCTTTAGGAGACACACATGTACCCTTGCGATAAGCCATTATCATAACATCCATGTCTTCTGTGTCTGAAACTTCAATTCTCCTTCTTAGGCTTCCCTACTACCACAATATAATTCCTAATTCCAAACATGTGCAAAAGGTTCTCCCATCCCATCCTACTAAAGTATTCCTACAAAATTCTGCCCTATAGAAAGGCTTCCCTATTCTGGGCGGGGGTCAGCAAATTCCAGTGCACAGTGTCTCAACCTATGGACCCTGGAAACCTGGCTTCTATATAAAACATGCAAGAGATAAAGAGGCTGGAGCATAAAAAATAAACTTTGAATTCAATGCACCCCACTTAGTCACCATGTCTCTTAAGCAACTATCTCTTCACTTACTGTAAAAAAGTATCCACATGACCCTATTTTCATACATATGTAACAAACCTGCTGTCTGCCCAGCCAAGGTTTTTCGTCATCCAGTCTTATTGCCGATCACACAATACTTTGTATTTTGTGCACCTTCTTCTGTTTAATCATCTCGAAGCAGTTCTCACAAGGATTGCCACGTGGTCTGTATTTTTATGCCCTGGCACAAGGGAAAATTGGGAAAATATGCAAAAGCTGGTACTGTTCTTTTCCCTCTCTGAAATATGAACTCTAAACATCAAATATCACTTAAGTCTTTAGAGCTACCTATTCTTGCATCAAAACGTACCGTCCTGGATTGCCATGTAAAAAGTAATACAAGAGACTTAACACAAAACTTTAATAGTGTACTGGTGCCCCAGTGGACAGTATTTCACAGTCATTACAAACTGCACCTACTGGCAGCCACACCACGCACCAGCGGACTGACTACAAACACCTCCCTCCCTCCCTAAATACACACATAGCAGCTCTACACATAGGGCAATCATCTCATACTTCCTTAACCCATGTGACTTAGGGGCTAGAGCCGCCGACTTTGAAGCTGAGGAACCAGGTTCAGTCTGGGGTGAGGCTCAAACATCCTGTGACTCTGGGCATATCACTTAATCTCCCCGTGCCTAAAAAACATGAAAGTGTCCATCTGCAATGCAACTGGTGCTCATGTAAAGCTCTATTACACCATTGACTCGAGTTTGCGATATATAAAACTGCAAAAAAAAAATCTTTCTCTGACCACAAATCTCACATCTAGAGCCATGCTCACTAAAGCCTACTGGGAACAACATGACCCAACTTATCCAGCCTTCTCAGGCCCGCTTCTGCTGTGCGCGACCGCGTGGCCCTCTCCACCCCTTCCCGCTTACTCACTCATAACAAGCATTGGCATAGCCAATAGGTCTCGCCTTTGGGACCTTGTAAGTGTTTAGCCATGCAACAGTTGTTATTGCACCAAGGATATGTGCTGCATAACTAAACACTTATAAGGTCCCAAAAGCGAGACCTATTAGCTATGCCAATGCTTGTTCGAATTACCATCAGATGCAGAGTGGTTCATAGTCATCGACTTGTGTAAATCATCCTTTTCTCTCCCTGCAGGAGGGCAGCAGGTTTCTGTCTGTATTTCATTTGTTTAACATAATTCTGGTTTGGTGTAAGATCTCACAAGGTCTTAGAGCAGAAGTCTTCAAACTGGAGGACGCGCCCCCTTGGGGGTTCCTTGTTGGCGTACCCAGGGGGGGCATAAATGGCTCATTAAGTACCTGTAAATGAAGATGTTTATTTTTTTCATTTCCTGGCCGTCTTGCTTCTCATAAAACTTGAATTGCATAAAATGAAAGCAACTATGATCCTGAGCCTTGTGGTGGCGAGGTCAAATGCGTAGCAAAAAAAAGCTAATATTCATACGTATTTTGTTGTATTTTCACCTACATACAACTGCATTTAAAATATTGCGCACGCCATATGTAAAATTAATGCACATTAAACTAATTGGTGGGAAATGCACTGTTCACATTATGAAACTTGGTTAATGTGATCACTGCAGATGTCTGTATGTGAGACCAGAGTGTCACAGAATTGAATTTTGGCTGGTGCAATGAATAATAGTGACTTGTGTATTTACAATGCTATGAGGCATGTAACAGATCGTACTGTGAATATGTAAGGCATTATTCTAAAATGGCATTACACACAGTATAAGATAGGCTGCCACACAATAATTTTGTGTATGTGATTGGGGCCACTGGAATAATGTGGCAGGGGAACACCAAATTTTGAGGCATTGTTTGCTAAATTAGGCAGCAAGAAAAGGCAAATTATGTGCTATAATGCAGCACATTTTTATGCAAGTATTACTTCACTATTTTGACATTTCTTCCCATGGTAGTACTGTTTGGGCAAAGATTTTGCCTCATAAGAACCAATTTAACCACCAAATACGGAAATACAGAAATAAGCTACTTTAAGATGACTAGTTAAGCTTTGCGAAGAGCCTTCCACGACCTACAAACATCTCACCATGTTTTTAGTAACTTTTGATCCGTCTGAGCTAGAAACACATTTTTTATGTAGAATCTGCAGAATATGCAGTAGGCTATGGATTTTGTTGACAAATACGCAAAATCCATAATTATGTGAAAAATGCAGCAGATGCAAAGTTGTATAATCCAGTGCCCCTGTACATCATATCAAACCAGTGCGTTCTAAGAATACATATTAGTAAAAGATAACCAGACTGTACCTAGTGCAGGTATCTCTTTATAAGTCCATTAAAATGAAACATTTCAAAACTCAGCATCCTTACATTCCTCTAAAAAAATAATACATTTTTGTCTCATGATGTTTCAAGTGGCTTGTAAATTAAAGCTCTTTAAACCCCTCTTTTCACTCTCACACAGAGGTACCTTCAGGTCCCTATTAACAATTCAGGGATGGCTGTTTTTAACAACAAGTACAGTTTTAGTAAAATTAAAAACACATGAACTCATACACTCTGCTAACTATGTCCTCTATTTACATGCAGATGTCCTTCCAGGTGAGTCAAGAGGGTGGAAAGGATAAGCACAACAGGTCATATTCAGAGTCCAAATTGTCCGAACACTTTGAGTTTCTAGGTAATGGCCCAGGAGAAAGGGGAAAGGATCAAAACTCCATGGATTGCATCAATGAGATAGCCTGGAGTACCGGGCGCTATGTGGAATCTAATTTTTTTGTTTATAAATTATACACCTTCCCCCCTTCCGCAGAGAGATGCCCTGAAGAAGGTGTTGCAAAATACAGGCTCATTTTTAGGTCTTGGCTCTCGACAGCGCATGCACTGTCTCAAAGAGACATGTTGTATATACTTTGGCCCATAGGCTTACCACTTGCTGGCTCCATCGTCGTTCTCCAATTCTCCAATTCTTGCTCCCCATTTGTCCATCGTATGCATGCTACATACCTCTTCAGTGTTTAGCTCTCCCCGAGAGCATGGACCAATTACTACTATCCAACCACAGCTCCCATTCAAGAACTGTTTTACTGACTCTTTTTTTCTTTTCTAAAGAGCACATTTACACGAGCGCTTGTGTGTTCACTCATTCTCGAGCTCAGCTGCAAATAGGCCTGTAAACTTTTTCTTATCTCGCCACATTTGCTGTGCATTCAAATACTGAGATCAAATGTCAGGGGCTGTTTCCTGAGGCCGCCTATTTACTTTTCTTTGTCTTACTGTGTCTTAAGTGAGAGGATTTGCAGGCCATGGGCATTGTTTTGTATTGTTTGTCTTGCTTATTCTGGATTTGTAAGGGGGTTCCGCCATCCTTAACCATTTACTTTTTACTTATGCGGTTGCATAAGCTTAAACGTTCTCGTGAATGACAGGTACTGCCGTATAACAAGACTTTGAAAGCGGACTACCGGACTCATTTTAATGCGTTTACATACGCTTAAAAATGAACCACAGGTCCAGTAGAAGAACGTGTTAGACACTCATTTGAAATTTGATTTTCTTATATGCTTAAATGCTTTGATGGGTTATGGTAACTGTTGCATACAAAGTTTTTGAAGACAGACTCGCTGGTCTTGTTTCTATGAGTTTATATACACTTAAACTGAAACGTGGGTTCAGTGAAATATGGACACAGTATATACTTATTAGAGACCCCTTACCTTTCAGTTTCCCTTAACCAAATGCGGACTCGTAAAGCTAAGCTGTGCTTTAGCTTCATGTGCCGCTAAAGTTCTCTATATTTTGAAGATATATTCACCTACTGACTGATAATGGATTGTGTTGTGTTGCTTGACCTGCCCCATGCTGTCTTGCTTGTCCGATCCCTGCTGCCTGCCAAAAATGTGCTTGGACACTTTCAGCTGGGCTGCTATACAACATAGCTAAAAGACATTGACAACGCCAATAACTCTGGCAGTGTGAGGCCTATTGACTTTGCCAGTGCTTGTTTTTCAAAGCCCCTCACTATCATTAGTGCAGCAGGGGCATTGGCACTGAGACAAAAGTGTGAGGGGCCACTGCACCCCAATAATGGGTGTGTTACTAGCACAAAAGGTTGGGAAGCCATTTTCCTAGTTAGCACTGGGGCCCAGGCTACATGCAACAGGGGCAGGGATATATGTAGGCATTTCCCCCTTTTTTTAAAACAAAGGGACAGACAGTCTACTTTGGGCCCTCAGGATAAGAAATAATGGACAGTAGAATGGGCAGAGGACTAGATATCATTGGTGCTTCAGACCAGGGCCCATGGCTGTGAGGGCCCATCAAACCCCTTTTATGACTGCTTTACTCATTCCTTTCTGGCATTAGGGCTCAGTGCACCCACCCTTGCTATGCCAATGTAGAATTTAGCATCAGACAATTGGCTCAAGAGAGGGGAACCTTAGCATTAGGCTTCATAGAGATGGCAGAAAGGAGGCTGGGAGGACGGCTTATATGAGGGGAAGATGTACTTCCAGTTTCACAAGACAGTTGGTCTCATTAGTAAAGCAGGCAAAGTGGCGCTAGGGCCCAAGAGTGTGAAGGGCCTTCTGCATTACAATTATATCTGCCTTACTGTACAATAAGACCTAGGGAGAGCATCAAGGATGAGGGCTCCCTTGCTTCAAAGAGGTGGACAACACGTGGGAGCTAATTTGTTCTTAAAGGGACAGACAGACTGTTTCAAGATTGGAGTGGTGGTGGGGAAGGGGTGAAAGAGGCAAAGGGGATAGTCTGCAATTCAGGGCCACGGCTATCATTAGTGCAGAAGGTGCAGTTGCATTGGGACCCAAGAGCGTTAGGACCTCAATTAGAGGGAGTAGTGTTTTTTGTCTAGTTCAGTTTTTTATGTGTTGCTCTTTTTTATGTCTCACATTTAGTGTGGATTATGAGGTACTGAAAAAGTGCCCCTGGTATTATCTCATAAACCTCACTGCTTGTGCTCAGCCCTACCCCTCCAGCTCCCCGAAGTCTTGCCATATGTTTGGAGGGGGGCCAGACTTCAAAATATTTTAGTTAGCTGGGACTCAGGGCAAAAAAGTTTGAAGACCTCTGGTATGGAGAGAGCCCTTTGATCATCAGCCAGATATTGAAGAAAAATCTGGAGCCCTTAGTGATGCCCTGTACTTCAGTGTAGGTTTAATTTATAACAACCTAATGGTGGCATGTAAAACAAAGGAAAATTGCAGAGTAGTCACAGTTGCACTTTTGATCCATCTAACAGAGAATGTGCACACAGTTTCTCCTAGCATACTCCAGTACTGTCAGAAAAAGGTCAAATATTTGGAACACCACATTGAGGAGGTAGTCAGAATGCAGCCACCCACAACTCAAAGCCAAGTGAGGATTGTTTGGGAATGGTTGGCTATTATCATCAGTGGCCTAGTGTTAAAGCCTCTTTAGAGGCTCATACACAATGATGTGAGTGATCCAGTACCCTGTGACGACTTATGCAAGCGTGCCTTCTTAGACCTCAGAGACAAACTCTATAATGTACTTGAACTAGGAATGCCAGAATACAAGAAGGATTTATTTTTATTCTATCATGAAAATGACAGGTGCGCATTGTCTGTGTTGGAACAGACTCACAGAGAAGTGAACAACTCTTGGCCTGCTTTTCTGCTAGATTGGATCCTGTGGCCACAGCACTTCCCAGGTTGCCTTCAAATCAGTTGCAGTGCTCTGTGTGGTGGTCCAACAAAATAAGGGAATTGTGATGCGCTACACAATTATTGTGAAGGTTCTCTACGCAGTTGAGATTTTGTTGACTTGTACCGGAACCCAGCATATGACAAGGTGCCAATTGACCAAATATGAGCAAGTAATCTTGGTGACTGAAAATATTTTATTTCAAAGGTGTAATATTCTCAACCTACAACACTCTTGCAAATTTTAGATCATCATAATAAAGAACAACATTTTCACCTTGAATATTTCTATGTCGGAGAATTATTTGTCAAGACCAGACATATTAGATGGACAAATTAACATCATTTGTGATGTTTCTTGCTTGAAACCCCATGATGAGCTGTAAAAGCAGCATATGCAGTTGTGACCACAATTGACATTGTGAAAGACCTGTACTAAAGCAATGTAACTTCAGCATAGGTAGCCATATTGATCACCGTAACAAGAGAGTGCTCTGTGCTTAATGAGTGTTACAATTTATACTGGCAGCCAGTATGGGATTGGCATAGCTCATATTTTGGCTCATTATGACATGCGCTGCACACAAGAGGGGTGACTATATGATCAAAGTGGGCAATCGATACACGGATCATGTGGCCAGATATTATGCTCTTGAGTACAACTCATACAGTCTAGATGAATCCTGTAAAACTGACTGTGACAATGTAGCAAGTATGTTATTGGCCGCAGTCCAGACCTTCCACGAACTAGGAGAACTCCAACATGAAGCACCCAAGACTGAGAAGAAGTGGTTAATGGCAGGATGCACCAAGGATGCCAGTGAAACATGGGTTTCAAATGATGCCCGCAATGGTCAGACACTTCCATGATCTTACCCAAATTGGAAGGGATGGGATGATCTGCACATTTTAGAAGTACTGGTTTAACCCTTACTTCTGATCCCTGGCTGACAGTTTTCATGATCTATACATTACATGTCAGAACTCTATGCTGGCAAAGAGACAGTTGTGACTATGAATCACATAGGGCAGTATGATGGCCCATTTAGTCACCTGTAGTTGGATTTGTATTAAACTGCCCATCTGCAATGAGATAGGTATATCCTTGCAGTGGTCTGTCTTTTTTCCTGATGGGTTGAGGCGTACCCAACTAGGAGCTGCGATGGTCTCACTGTAGCCAAACTAATATTTAGGGAGTTGATCCATATTTTGACATGCCAGTTTCTCTCGATTCGGACCATGGGAAACATTTTAAGAATATTATCATGAAGGTACTCTGCATAGCTTTGAGAATATATCAGAAATGCCATTAGAGATGCAAAGCTGGCCGTTAGGAATCCTGACGCTAAAGCAAGCTTTCACACGTTAGCGTGACTTTGCTGATTAGGCGATAAAATTATCGCCACTTTTCTGCCAAAAACGGCCGCAAAAGCGGCGATAATTTTTTATCGCCTGCTTTTTGATATGCCCCTAAGTGATTTGCCTAGAATCACAGGATGTTCAGTGTCATTGCCGAGAGTCGAACCCAGTTCCCCAAGATCTGAGGTTGACCACCCTAGCGGTTAGGCCAACTCCTCTCCAGGTAGTTAAATGAATATTCAAAACTCATGGATGTACACGCTTGTTACGTTTGCACCTTTTTGCCTGCATTGCTGCGGAGGCTGTAATGGATGTAACAGCATGGGTGGTGTTAATGTAGGCTATGGCGGTATCGGTAATAGTAAAAGTGAAGGTGTTGTTTAATAGTTGATGTGGTAATAGTGGTTGTGTCAATAGTTATGAAGTTCCAAATACATAAAATCTCTACTATGAATGAGCTCCTTTCCTTCAACATTATTTGTTTTCATTCTTATTATTTTTAACTCTTTAAGGTGTGCAGTCCCGCCGGTGGGTAGGACCCTATTCACGCCTTTATGAACTCAAATTTATCTTTCTATTTGAATCCAACCATGCACAGCCGCCACACCCCCCTCTATGTGTGTTTTGAGTTGTAAATAAACATTTGCATTAATATATTCATGCCGTAATTAATTCCTTTATAATTTGTTCATTTTAAAAGTTATTCATCTTGGCTTCCTCCAAACATTTATCCACATTGTTTTTCATTCTTCCCTATTACAAGCACTCTAAACATTTCCAACTCGGGATATTGCAAATTCCTTTCTTTACTGCATTTCAGTCCTCAAAGCTTCCTTCTTCAGAAGTTTTAACAATCTCTTAACAACAATTACGTCTGTAACCTTTAAAAGATGACATCAAAATACTTTTTTACTCCATTTAAATATAATAAACAAGTGGTCTAAAGGATAAATCCCTTTTTAAGGACTTTCCTTTATTGAACAACCTGTCAATGTTTACCACATCCCTCTATTAATCCGCTTCTCTTTCACATGATTCTTGCCTGCTACTTTTCTCACATGCTTCAATCAACTCTTGCAGTTATCTGGTGTTCCTTAAATATGCCCTGCATGAACTGTTTATTTTCCAGTTCTGAAACAACATTCTTAATTTGTTTCATTCAAAGCAATTTTCTACATGCTTGGCTTGCAAAGGGAAACAAATTAAAGGAAGTTATAAAATAGGGAATAAAGAGATGTCTCTGTTAAATAACTGATCAAGGGGGCAGAGCGAGAGAACAACTAGCAGTGCCTGGAAGCATCCAAGCAACCAGATGTGCGAGGAAGCCGAGTCGCCAGGTTTTCTGATTTGTACACAAGTGCCCCATGGGAGCAGAGGACCGTTCCCCGGCCTGCCAGTGCTGTTTCTTCCCCATCTGTTGTCACTGTTTTCTATTTGGGCAGGCAGAATGTACTCTGCTGCTGTGCATGCTTCACTGTTTTCTAGTTAGGCAGGCACCATGTACTCTGCTATGATCTTTTCACTATTTTCTATTTGGGCAGTTGCCATGTTCTCTGCTGTGCACTTTAATTAGGCATGCCATGCACTTAAATGTAAGTGCATTGTTTCAAGATCTGTTCACCTAAGTACTACTGCAGACAGGTGGTGCTGTGTAGTTAAAAATCCATGTTTCCTGCTGAGTTCAAGTTCACCTAAGGTTCTCTTTGGTTTATTTGTTCAACTTCCCTAACCGGTGGTGTTAATTAGTTAAAAGCTTCCAGATGACCTGAAGGTTGTCTGGCATGCTTGCTTGCTTGATTATTTGTTCAGTGCCCTGCCATCTCATTAAAGGCCTCCACTCCCTGCCTCAGTTTCCTGCCAGATACAACCTTCTAACTGACACAAAACACTCAATAATCATCTAGAGGGCTTCAAATACATGCTTAATAAGCCCATAAATGCAGCTCTCAAATGTATCCCCCAGCCTGGCTTTGTCAATCCATTTTGAGATAGAGCTAGTCTCCCGCCAGCACCGTCCTTGGGTTTGAATGCTCCACTACTTGCAACAAGAATAACTTGGATGTCTTCGCCTGGACGCTGGGGAATAGCAACCCCTCTTGGAACTTTGCCCCTTTGAGACAGTCATCACCAACAACCTTGAACCCCAGAACCTGGCCATTCAACTGGCACCGTCCGGCTCTCATCGCCTTGACTATCATTCCCACAACTCTGTTCAATGCACCAGCGATTCTGGCAAATTACATGGACCACAGGTTAGTACACTAAACAAACACTTCTGGTTTTCATATCCCCCTTTTCTTCAAGGATACCCTAGCAATTAGAGCTTGAACAAAAAAGCCTTGCCAAAAGGAAAAAGACTAGGGGGCACATGTATCAAGTTCTGTTTTTGCAATTCTCAAATAGCGATTTTTAGGGAATCGCTATTTGAGAATTGCAAAACGGGATGTAATAAAAAATTCGCAAATGTTTTGTGATTCCTTGGCATTCCTTAATTGCGATTAGCAAATTGCTAATCGCAATTAAGGAAAACCTTCCCATTCATTCCTATGGGCTAGGAGGCCCATAGGAATGAATGGAAAGACATTCTCATTTTGCGATTCGCAATTTGAGAATCGCAAAATGAGAATGCAATTCCAAGGGTGCTAGGGTGTCAAAAGGACACCCTGTTGCACCCCTGAAATATGTATGTATGCACATGTGGCGCACATACATGCCCTAAGGGTATGTCTGTGCGTCACATGGCACTTTGAAAAATGCCAAAAAGTGAATTTTTCAATGAAATCGCAAATTAACACCAACTTGAAGTTGGTGGTAATTTGCGATTTCTTACGGCCAAATTGCAATTTTTCTAGGCTTCATACATTGCATTTAAGGAATCGCAATTTGCGATTCCTTAAATGCAATCGCAAAATAGAGAATCGCAAATTTTGCGATTATCTAATTTGCTATGCCCTTTTGGAATGATACATCCCAAAAGGCCTTTTCCTGTTCGCAAACGGGCCGATTCTGAGAATCGACCCGTTTGCGAACGGGAAAAGGGTTTGATACATATGCCCCTAGTTGTGTGAAGTAACACAAAGTTAAAGACAGATAATGATTTCAGAATCATCTGAGCAGAGTCTAAAGGATACACACTCGAGATTTAGCGCAGGGGTCTGTGCTAAAGGGCTCTTCAAGTAGACTTGAAATCATTATAGTAATTTTTGTTTGGTATGTTTCATTAATGACTCACACCTCAGGCTGATTGTAAATGTTTCATATATAGTAGACAGAAATGATTGTATTCTTGTTGCAGAGTACTTATCTTGACTGAAGGAGTGTGCCTTGCCACTAGAACTTGAGTGGTCCTGCTCAGAGATGGAACATGCCATCTTGTTTAAGGGACCTCTTAGGTACATCACAGCCATCTCCACTGAAGTGCCCCCAGTTGGACAGCAATACACCAGAGTCAATCCACACCAGATGCCCGCAAAGAGGAAAAGGAGGAAAAGCACACGGGAGCTAGGGAATCTATGCAACCGGTTCCTAGCTATGCTGGAAGCCCACATTGAAGCCTTACTGGGCCAAACACTGGCACTCTGCAGAAAGTTCCTAATCAGCCCAGTAGTCCAAAGCTGGCAGAGATGGAAGCATCCCCCCGTGGTGTCCTGAGCCCCTTCTCAGTTTCACTGACCTCTTTACAAGGAAGATAGCATTGCACTCCAATGACAATCACAGAAGATGGAACTCCAGATAGACCTAATCCAAACAATGGCTTCCACCTGAGTAGATCTGGGCTCCAGGCTTATCTCCATGGAAAAATTCATTGGTCTATCGGAAGCAAACATGCCCATGCCTCCCACTGCTCGATAAACTATTGTCTCTTCCAGAAATAATATGCTCGCTCGTAGATAGAACAGCGCCGGAAAATCCCAAAAAATTTACAACAGCAGAAAACATCCTCTCCCACACCAACTGAAAATAACGGCGCTACGCTTGCACCATCAAGGGGAGCCCCCCACCAAAAAAGGGCCCTGATCCTGTTACTAAACAGTCAACGCTCTCCGTTGGCCTCACAGTAGAAACACCTTCCCCGGACACGACGAGTGCTGGGACACCCACTCACAATCACAGCACTGTGATCTCATCCCCCAAACCTAATCAAGAAAGATGAACCAGCTCTAAAAAGGGACCCCCCAATTCCACCCCTGCTCCCAAAAAACCCAATTCCCTCCAGAAGGGAAAAAAAGAAACTTAAAAAGCAGTCAAAACAGCAATGCCTCGAAAAATGGAGCTCATGAATCCCAGGGTAAGGGGATACCAGCAAGACGGACCAGGAACAGGGGTCTACAAAGCCTTTCTTCATCTTCAACTCAAATCTGAAATCAAAAACAGAGAACACCAAACATAAGGCAGTCACTATCGACACAAATTTCTCCTAAAAAAAACCAACCACAGATGTGCATAAGACACCCAAGGTATCCACCCAGGATCTTAGGGCTGTAGAAACTCCTAAACATATTACTGGGTCCAGCATACCGCAAAACCAACCACTATAGTGGTCCCCGAAAAACAAACAAAGGACACAAGTACTAACACAGAGCCACTGCACGTCATACTAAACTACGGCGCACCCGGTCCTGATACCCCCACTTTCGCCAGCGGCACTCAAAACACATCTTGGTCCAACCCTCTATCACTCAACACTCGCGTCCACGGGAACACCACTTGAACACAAATTATATGCTCCAACCAACCATCTCCGGTCATCAACATGGCAAGTTGCGATAAGGCCAAAGACTGATCGGGGACATAAACAAACCCTCATCGGGCTCGAGGAGCCTCTTCTTGGCAGATCTCAGACCCCAACCCCCCCCAATCTCTGCAGTTTCTACAATTCCTACCCTTTGGTCCAGGCGAGCCTCCTAGCACAAGCACTCTGGGACAGCAAGAACTGGCTTTCATTCCGCACTATACCCATAAGGGCTTGCACGCCATACTCAACAGGAACAACCTCCTACGCCTATTCAAGCACATCCCGGCCCTTAGGGGTCTAACCTCCTGCAGCCTGACATCCGTAAAGTTTGCTCAAATCCCCAATAAAGGAACCTTGCAGACCACCATCACCACATGGTCAGGAACAGCACTAAGGGACCACATCCTAGGGTAAGTGAGAGCCTTCGAGGGCTGGGGCATCGAGCTCTTGAAGCCTTACCTGTGGAAATATTTGCAGGTGCTGCTACAGGAAGACACTGCAAGGCCTCATAAGAGTGTGCTGAGGGGGTCATGGGGAGCCACCCATGACTGGCTTCCCAGTTCTTCAAAGCCGAAAATATCATCAAAGTCTCATGCGCCAACTACCAACAACTGGTAAGATGCACGATAAGAACCGATAACAACTCCAACAGGTGGTGCCGCCTGGGCAACCCCCATCAAGGGACCACAGAGAACTGCTTTTAGCTTGAACCCCCAAGGCTGCCCTCATGCTCGACCCTCACAGCCAAGCCCCAAACTCACAATCACTTCCTGGAATGTGTTGGGGCTTAGGCCAATACTCACATGCAAACCTGAGCTGACCTATTTGAACAAAATCAACATTATCTACCTACAGGAGACATGAGCTCTTACTCCATCTGTTTTATACGGCTCCTACGAGCCCTTCAAGGCTGACCTCATGCTCGACCCTCACAGCCACGCCCCAAACTCACAATCACTTCCTGGAATGTGTTGGGGCTTAGGCCAATACTCACATGCAAACCTGAGCTGACCTATTTGAACAAAATCAACATTATCTACCTACAGGAGACATGAGCTCTTACTCCATCTGTTTTATACGGCTCCTACGAGCCCTTCAAACCAGCAAAATGTACCAATCTTTTTGGGTGTCCATCAGGGGGCCTCTCAATCTTTATTAAACACTCCTGCAATATCAAGGGAGTACCTCCACATTGTAATTCCCCAGCCTGACGAGCAGCCCTAATTTACGGGATATCAAACAACACAAAAGACACTCCCTTTCTTCTAATAAACCGCTTCCACAATGTAACCAAAACATCCAAACTGCTTGCTACCAAACACCTTCACAACTGGAGGATCTCCTGTTGGAGTTTACCATACACTAAACCTTGCTAGTGGTAGACTTTAACATCAGGGAACTGGGGAGCACCTACAACTCCGGACATAAAACTAAAGAGCATGAAACAATGAATATTCTACTGTCTAACCATAATCTACTTTAAGCCGAAAAAATCTCTGAGGTACAAGATCCCCATGCTCAGTTCCCCGCTACATTCAGAGGGATCTCAACCATAAACTACATTTTCCTGTCAGCCCCCTCATACAGTCACCTGGTCATAAACTGGAGATCCCTGACCGCCCCGAGAGCAGCCACAATCTCCTGACTGCAACACTTGATCTACAAGCGGCAACGGCTGCCAGTGTCTCAGAAGTGGGGCTATCCTTGCAGACCGAAGCACACACACTAGTCAGGAGAATCAAAGGGCAAGAGTCAGCCACCCCAAAGGTGGGCATTTTGCTGGAAGATGTAATGGTAGAAATCAACAACAATCCCCTGGGAGACTCTTATCGCAGATGGGACGATTTAATAACTAAACTAAGAGACCACCTGGTGGGATTTTGTGCCTCACATCAACACACCAAGACCCTTCAAGAAGAAGCAGCTCCAAAAGCCGTACAACAGGGGGATTTTCACTGCATGAAGAGCACTAAGGAGGGCAACAAACTAAATCCCACCATAAATTCTACAAAGAACATTGTTAACCTACACAAAAAATACAAAAAACTAACTTTGGAAGGAAATAAAAACTCCAAGCAAAACGAAAGATCAATAATACACAAAATGCTAAAAGAGAAAAGCCTGGACCACTTCTGGAACTACATCAATTAACATTCAATATTCCAAATGCACCAGGAGGAGTGCAGTCCTAGAAGAAACCTGGGTACAACATGTCAAAGCACAATATAGCAGTCTCGTCAAAGCCCAAGATAGCAGTCTGCTTTTAGGTACTAGAGATGCTTTTGCTGGGGGACAGAAGACCATATGCCTGGTGAAACTCAAACTCTGGCCACACAGGCCAAGGTTCACAAATATATAAAAGCCATAAAAACAACTGAGCTCCAGGCCCCAATGGCCTCCCAGAAAGCGCATTTAAATGTGCCCAGGGGGGCAGGGCTAAAGTGTTAACCCCCCTTATCAACCAAGCCCACACTGCTGCACAAATCCCAGACTCATGGAGCGGCTCTACCCTATGTCCAATCCTCAAAAAAGGAGACCCGACCATTTCATATAACTACCATCTTATAGCCCTCATTGACCTAGAGGCCAAAGCCTACACCTGGTCTCTTCTCAAACTGCTAGAAGAATGGGTCGCAGAAAATATCATCTTACCATACTTCCAAACTGTGCTCGGTGCTGCGGCCTCTAAAATCGATATCATCACAGCACTTGCCATCTTGAGTCATCGCGCAGCTCAAAAAGGCCAGCCTTCTCTTCATAGCTGTTTTATTGACTAAAGTGCCACATTTGATAAGGTGGTCTACAACATACTCCAGCTGCACTCCAACACATGGGTATGGGTTAGCACGGGCCCCATCACTGTATCCTCAAAAATCACAACCAATGACCGTCGGAAGCAGGGGTGAGCCCTCACTCCCCTCCTTATCATCCTGTACACAGCCGACCCAGGAAAATTCTTGTAGTGCAGCTGCATGCTTCCACCACAACTCAGCCAATCAAAGCTACACATTTTACAACTATATCGTCATAATGTACCACACCAAAATCAGAATCCAACAAGCCTTGAGCAAGCTTCAGGATTACAATGACGCCAACTCTCTTAAAATCAACCAGGACAAGACCAAAGTCCTGATCTTTGGCCATTGTAGAAAAAATAAATTTCCAACCAGGTGCATGGGAGCTGCAATTATTAAAACAACCATGAAGTACAACTACTTGAGGGTATGGTTCAACAAGTCCTCCAGACCTTCGGCCAACCAAGCCGCCCTGAAAAAGAAAGCCAGAGCCATCACACACTGCATGAACGTTCTAATAAGATCTTAAACAGCACCTCAGCCACACTATGGCAAAGGTCATGAAAGCCACTCTTCTCCTGGCGCTGCACTATGGGCAACATGCCTTCCCAGCGGCCTGCGCCGCAAGCGTAGACCACGCTCAATGCTCGGCCTATAAGAGAGTATTTTAACTCCCCAGATACATACGAAGGACCGGATTATGGTTGGAACTGGGCCTTCCAAGACAATCACTCACCTGTGAGGCTGACAACCTGAAATATTACAGAAGGGTTCGAAAAGTACCGGAAAACACTCCTAAAGCACGCCTAAAAGAACATTCAAGAGCCCTGGGAAATCCTGGCACCGACAAATTTAAAAAGCTATAACCTCTCAACAAATCAAAGCCACTGCGCTAAACTCGGACGTTTTCCCCTACACAGCCTGGAAAATGGTCATCAACAGGCACCTGAAACTAACCTCACATCTGCTGGACACCGGTTCCTTAAAGTCCTCAACTATGCCATACCCCCTGAATGATTCTTACTTACCGGGTAGTCACAGCCATGTCTCTCAAATGGACTAAACCGACAAGTCTGCAGAGATATTTTATTTATGCTCCTGCTGGGCCCACAAGTGGCCAACTTCAAAAAAGGGGCTCCACTGGGAAAGTAGGGGGCCTGCAGACTGTGCAACTGTAAGAAAGAATCATGGCTCCACCTTCTGTGCTGTTGTCCCACGCGTTATGTCCCTAGGAGATCTCTCCTTAAACCACTTTATACAAAGAAGGTTCTTCACTCATGCCTGGAGGCGTTGTCACTGTGCTCCTCCCACACCGATACATGAACCCAAGCTAGTGCGGCAAATATATCAAGAAACTTGAAGACCTACTCTGACCACACCCTGGTCTTCCCCGCCCTGCCACCTTTGCTCAAAAATTGATAACGGACTACTTCACGGTGTGACTTGAAGACTCTTAACACAGACCGTAAACATGGCCTCCTCCTTTACTGTATACCCTTACCTTTGCCATCTCCTACTCGTGAGCACAGAGTCGCAATACACTGGGTCCAGAAGCCAGCACCCACTTACACTGCGTGGCTGTCAGATGCTACCCACTGCCAAGAGCAACTCACTACATACTGGGACCTTATGCCTGCAACCCTTTATCACATACCTCAGACAAAGAGTTGGCGAGGTGTCAGATGGGCCCGAACAGGCAGTGCTAGATGAGCTGACGGGTCCGTCAAGGCTGATTGGCAACAGGGTATGAGGACAGGCGTTGGGTAGGCTGGGTGAGGACGGGAAGGGTCAATGCTACCCAACAAAATTGTGCTGCTGTATATTGGTAACGGGGGTATTGTGGAGGGGGGGTGCACTGCTTGAATGGGCCAAAACATCAATGTATAGAATGATTCAATGCTGGAGCGACATGTCGACCCACAATTTTGCAATGTATGCCTTCTTGTTTGCTCAATAAAGTTTCATAAAAATAAAATAAAACTTAACTTTGCCATGGCTAACATTGGTGCCCACCTTGGTGCCCTTTTTATCCTTTTAATAACTGTTTTATTGTAAAATTGGTATGGTTTTAACTAACTAAACAATAAAGATTTTCAATTTGTATTTCAATTTCCATCTCTCTCTTCCCCCTTGCCTCCAGAGTTAGTATATGGTATCACTTACCTCTTGTGATACTAAGGATTAACCTCAAGGGGAAGTGGAGAAAGAAAATTCACTTCCACAGAAGTCCTGGGAATTCAGATGAGTGGCCTTGACAGGCCACAAAGTGGGGAATCATCAATGAAGCTGATGTAAGCAGCAGACCAACAGCAGGAGAAAAACCATTGCTGGCAGTACAACCATGCAAAACCGAAGAACTACTTTGTGTCTGATACGGAAATATTTAATGAAATATTAGTGGCAAAATTTAAATATCCGTGAAATGCTGTGGGCTTCCCTGACACCTTTCCCAGCAAATGGCTAATGCAGAAAAAGGCACAAAATACCATTAATGAAGTACACTAGCCCAAAGCCCGCTGTCTATACTTCTTTTTGTATTTGGGAGGAATTGGTGATCAATACACAGATAAAGCTATGTTGTAGCTAGACATATACAGTGTTTGAGGAATGGGGCATGAGTGGAACGCGGTGAGAAATGAGAGGTAGGCAGCACCTAGAGAAGTTGGTGTGAATCTGGTTCAAAGGGAAGGATCTCTCATCACACAACATTCTTGGCATTTGTGAATAGGACGAGAGACTTTAGGTTTCTCACCCCACAACTGACATGAATTAAACTCCCAAAGCACCAGGTTCGGCATGCGTTCCTCTAAACGGTTCCTCCACAAATACCACATGGGTGTGCATAAAGCATTGATGCAGCTTTCAGCTTTTCAGAGAATGATAGCTCTGTGAGAGGGCTTCATAGCTGTCAAATTTACAGGGTCAATGTAAGACGAGCTGCTCCAAACTAGGTTTTTTCTTTGAATTCGAGAACTTGCAGTCCTCATTTTTCAATGAGATAAACAAGACTACAAGTCCCAGAATGCAAAGATAATACAATTGAACTTTAATAGCTAATCACACATAGAAGTGAGAAACTTGACACAGCTTCAATTTAAAAATGGCAGTGTTCCAAAAATGGGACATATTCCATATGGGATATAGATCCAGCAAGCGCATGGTCATGAAGGGGCGTGAACCATGGGCCATGCAAGTCCCAGAAGAAGTGAGTAACATTTATCAGGAGCTTAGACTAAGGCTGAAAGCAGCGTGGCATATAGACATTTTGGTGGAACTTTATTTGAAGGAAGCCTGTGCTAGGTTGAAGGGGCCTCTTCAAAGTCCCACAGCCTCAGTAAGCATATATCTTGTTTTGAAACTACACAGTGCAGTGACATGTTGGTTGAAATGTCAGTAGTGTGAAAATACAAATGTTACCTTGCACCAGGCGGTAGCTATGAATAGCGCAGCACGTGCAGTGACACCAGGGCCCAAGGGTGTGAGCATCCCACTGCACCCCAGTTGTATCTGCACTTTTCCAACAAACCAGGGGCGAGGTAAAATTCTATTCTTGCACCAGTGTTTAATTTGAGCCGGTGGTTTCTGGTGCTCGGCACCGGCAGTTAATTCTCAACAATGGCACTAATGACAGTCCACCACATGGTAGCCTAGTCTGTCTAATTTTGAGATACGCCCAAAAACAGTGGTTAATATTTTGCTATACATTAAAGATCAATAACGCCTGCCACCCATGCCATTTTTAGGTCTCGCCTGAGACAGCGCTTTAGCGCTGCCCTCGCGAGAGCTTTTGTAAATGGGGGATCTGGAAGTGCAAACAAGTGCTTTCAGGCCTCCAAATACAGTGCATGTGCGTCGGCCGGGCGCGCGCACCATTTGGAGGCCTGAAAGCACTCGTTTGCTTTCACTTCCGCGGGCCGCACGGCCGCTTTGATGTGATCGCGATTACTTTCACACACGCACATAGCCTACCATGGTCAGTCATTCCCTCGTGAGTTTAGCAGAGTGCACTTTAACCAGCTTGCTAATGCATTTGCTCTTGCAGCTTTAAATAATCATGTTGACTGTGCTCTGCATTGTAAAATGAAGGTTCTACTAGAATTGTTTTATTGGAGTATGTAAGAGTTGTGCTGTGAATTATCTTCACTTTTTAAATTTCCCGCAATCACTTTTTGTTACACTGCACCCTTCTTCTTGTGTCACAATTCAGGACAAAAAGCATGTTGCTTTCGATTCTCATTCCAAAAATAAATTCAAGCTATGCAAATGGGCAACTGAGGAACACGTTTTGAGTGGAATACAACTTTTATTAAACCCAGAAAGTACCCCGAAAATCGCATTCCTCTCCCTTTTCACAGCCCCTCTCACCCGCCCTTCTTGCGATATAATGTATTTTAGCATTAAATTGTTGTAGAATCTGAAACCCCCCCCCCCACCTTACCGACCAAGCTACACCCCCTGAACATTTCAGACAGTAATTTACTGCTGGCGCCACTTGAACATATGCTCGTCGATAGCACTTCACACCGTTTACAGCCCATTCACTGGCGAGACGCTGCTTACTAGGGAAACACAAGATAGCATCTCTCCACGGGAAACAGGCAGCCACATTGTAACACTTGCACACATGCCTCCTTTTCGATTCAAGGAGAACAACAAACGGATACTTTTGAAATTTGGGCACTTACATATGGTTGCTTAATGATCACGGGTGCATTTCAATATATTTATATCTTTTTGGTCCTTTATGTGTTCTGGTTACCGTACTAAAATGTAATCATTTACTTTATCTTGCACAGTGTAAAACAAATCTAATTCAGGGTTCATACAATGCTGGCAACACGCATTTAATTTCCGTTTGCCATTTTCTCAGCAGCCTGTCTCTATTCCCTGAGGAGACGTCACCGAATGCCAGCAGAGGCAAGGACTAAATACAATGATAATAAAAACAAGCATTTGCAATGCAATAGGTCTCGCATTTACGTGAGTTTGAGCTATTGGCATTGTAAATGACAATGCCTTATATTTATGTTTTGGTTTTTAAAGCATAAAATAAAAGGCATTGTCATTTACAATGCCAATAGCTTAAACTCATGTAAATGCGAGACCTATTGCATTGCAAATGCTTGTTATAGCTGTGGGTGCATTGGAAAAGTCCGAGTTGTCTAACTTGTAGGATGCGATGGGTAGTAGTCATTCTGGTACTGTCGGCTCTGGCAGGGGCAATGGACGGCGCACGCTGCGGTGGGCTCCTGTGAAGGGCCGAGGCACTTACTTTTTTCTTTTTTTTACAGGTAAGCACTGTCTTGCATTGAGGCCTATAGAGCCTCTACTGTGCCACTGTCCTACAGATGCCGTGCTGTAAATGCTTTGTGCTGCCTCAATAAACTCAGTGTTAATTCTATCATCTCTTTCCCGCAGGCAAACGCCATCGTGCTCGACAAGGCGCCGAATTGCTTTGATGATCAATACAAAGACTGCGCTGATACAATGGAGCAAAGAATTATAACAGAGGGACTGTTACAAAAAGAACTGTCCAGAAATAGCGCGTTAAAACGGCAATGGGACAGTGCAGCAAAAGAATGGGCGCGAAAGAAAAACAGCGGCTCGCTGCCCACCCTCCCCAAGGGGTTCAAGGACGACTACGGTGTGGCCCTGATGGCCTACACGGGCGAGGCTCCAGGTATTTACACTGACTTCAACGCCGCTGTCCGAGAGGGCGGACAGTCTCTGGAATATTACATGAACAATTTTCACTTCAAATCCTTTCATTTCTACCTGACCAGAGCTCTCCAGCTTTTAAAATCAGATTGCAAAACTCATGCCATGGATGTCTATAGAGGAGTGAAGGTACAGTTCGAGCCACCGAAGGCATCAGAAAAGACAATGAGGTTTGGTCAGTTTGCTTCAACATCATTGGATAAAAAAAAGAGTAGAGCAATTTGGCACGGCTTCCTTCTTCACCATAAGAACCTGCTTTGGAGTTCACATTCAGAAGTATTCCTTTTATCCTGATGAGAAAGAGGTGCTGATTCCAGCGAATGAGGTGTTCACTGTGACCAAATACACAGAGCAAGGCCACAGATTTGTACTAAACAGTACACGAAAGACCTGCAGTAGCTATAACTGTGCATACCTAAGCGGTAGGTATTTGAAGGACGCTGTGTGCCTGTCTGTGCGACACAGCATCATTTGTTTGTGTGCAGATGCATAAAACACATGGAACCTGCCCTATTATACTGATATTGATAGAGAATACTGTGGCCTGGGAGTGCTTGTGGAGACCTTGGGCCTGATGTGGAGTCAGGCGGATAGGGTGCATCTACACACCTTCCCGCACCCTAATTACAAGGCCTTCGCATATAATGCACCAGTAGTAAGTTGGTGAGACATCCCTCATGATTATGACTCCAACCTCTAAATTTGCCAATTCAGCTTACATAAAATGGTTTTTACTTCATACTAGATGCTGATATAGATCTGTTTCTCTGACACTAGAAGGTCTGAACATCAAGTGATTTATCTAAGTTTAGGACATTTTGACCAATCAGGAAAGCCCTGATTACTGCTCAAATACACAGGAGCAGGAAATAATGACAATAACCATCGCCTCCTCACCCAGGGCCTGATCCACAAAGGTCAACTTACATATTGGTGTAAGTTTACTATTTTTTGGTATTCACAAACTACAAGATTAATTTTACTACTAGTAATTGTACGACTGCAGAGAGTCTATAGTCAGGCCGAGAACTCCGTACAAAAAAAAATATATTTTTCTGTGCTGAGTTCTCCACTCTGTGGGCGGCTTGAATAACTAAGATAGTGGGCAGGCAGCGCATGGATGAGCATCCTCCTGGTAGTAGGTTATTGTGATTTAGCAATTTCTTCTGTTTGTTGTGGATCTTTCAATTCCTGGCTTACAAGTCCCAAAAATGACAAAAATCTTTCATGGAAATTTCTGAGAATGTTGGTGTTGTTTCAACTTCCTGGGTTTTTTCTCAAAGATTTTTTGATTGCAGGGTTGTGTTGTTGAGTATGGTGTGGTGCAGTGTTGTGTTGTATGAGGTTGTGCTCTGTGGTGTTGCGTTTTGTTAATTTGGATTTATATGGCACAAGAAATTAACCGTGAGGGTATCCACGTGCTTGAGCAGGCGTGTAGGCATAGGACTTGAGTGCAGTGTGTCCGTTCTTCAAAGTAAGTAGAAGAGCCAAACCGTCAGCTTTTTGCGGAATTCAAGAAGTGGGGTGGAGGCCATGATGTGTTGAAGGAGGTCGTTCCAGGTCTAGGGTGTGATGTAGAAGAATATTCAACCTCGAGTTCTGCTTTGTGGAAGTGGGTGTGTGTGCGAGTGAGAGTGCAACTGAGCGCCGGAGTCAGGTGGATTGGTGAACATGAAGGCAGTATGTCGGTCCGATGTTGTGCAGTGTGTTGTATGGATGAGTAAGGAGTTTGAATGGAATGCATTTGTGTATGGGAAGCTAGCAGATCTCTATGAGGTGTGGTGAGAAGTGGGTGCGTTGTGGGAGTTCGAGGATGAGTCTTGCTGCACTCTTGAGAATGATTTGGAATCGGTGCATCAGATGATCAGACATCCCTAGCGTAGAGTGTGTTACCATAGTCTAATCTGCTTGTGATGAGTGCTTGTGTGAAGGAGGTTCAAGTGCTCATTTGAAAATCTTGAGGAATGTGGAAGCAGGAGGAGCTGACCACATTGACCTGTGCTGTTTTGTTGAGCTTGTCTTCCTTGACGATTCCCAGGTTTCTGGCATGATTGCATGGTGTGGGTCCAGGTTTTGCTTACCACCAAGTGGAGTCCTGTGGAGAATTCTTGTTCCCAAAGATCAGAACTTCCGTCCTGTCGGAGTTAAGTTTCAGGCAGTTAGACCTCATGCAGTCTGCTTTGTTGATCATGCAGTTGGAGAAGTTGGGTTAGGTGGTGGCAGACATGTCAGTCTGAGAAAGGATGAGTTCTGTGTCATTATCATAGGATATGATGGTGATGCCTTGGGATCCGATGATGTTGGAGAGCAGTTTCATGTAGATGTTGAACAGGGTTGGGCTGAGCAATGAACTCTAAGGGACTCTGCATGTCAGATCCCTGGATTCAGATGTGGAGGGTGGTAGTCTGGCTCTCTGTGTTCTTCCTGTAAGGAAGGAGCTTATCCAGTTGAGTGCCAGACCTTGGATGTCTATGTTGTGCAGTCATCTGAAGAGGGTGTGGTGAGAGACTGTATCAAAGTCTGTAGAGAGGTTGAAAAGGATAAGTGATGCAGTTTCTCCAAGGTCCAGTATTGTGCGAATGTCCTCTGTGACCGCGATGAATGCTGTTTCTATGCTGTGTTTGCTCCAAAATCCTGATTGGGTGTCGTCCAGTAGGTATGGAGTTCAAGGTGGCTTTTAACATTCTTGTTGATGGCCTTCTTTATCACTTTGGATGGTTTGGGAGCAGAGAGATGGGTCATAAGTTGTTCAGCTCGCCGGAGCTGGACAATAGTTTTTAAGGAGGGTGTTCACTGTTCCATGTTTCCAAGCTTCTAGGAAGGTGGTGGATTTGATTGTGGTATTTATGATGTGGGTGAGGGTCTTGCTGTTGAAGATGTGATGGGGCATACATCAGTTTTCATGTTCTTTGATGTGTCTTCGGTGAGTGTTTTCCATTCAATCAGATGTCCTTCCCGGAAGGTGGTGGTCAGGTTGATGATGACATCTTTGGGGTCTGATTGTTGATTGAAATTGCTGTAGATCTTTTCTATTTTGCTGTGGAAGAAATTACGTAAGTTGTTGCAGAGTTCTTGAGATGGGGTGAGGGTGCTGGCTGTGGCCTTGGGGTGGGGCGTGAATTCCTTAACTATTGAGAAGATCTCCTTACAACTGTTGAAGCTAGCCTCTATCCGTTCAGTTAGTGCCCTCTTTTTGGTGTCTCACAGGAGTTGGTGGTAGTGTCTGAGCGCAGACTTGTAGGTGGCTCTGGTGTTGGCATCATGGCTGGATCTCCATTTTATTTCCAGCTGCTTGCTCTTGCATTGGAGCCCAGGAGGTAGCCTGTATACCAGATGGCTTGTTTGTTGTTTTTGATGGGAGTAAGAGAGTCTGTTCAGTTCTTGATCAATTCGTTGAAGTTGATGATATCCTTGTTGAGGTCGTTGGTGGTTTTGGGTTGGTCCATTTTGAGGGCGCTGAGACAATCTGCCTCTGTCATTTTGTACCAGTTTCGTCTGGGTCAGTTGATGCTGGTGTTGTGTTGACTTGTGGTACATTGATGTAGAAGTGTATGATGGATTAGTCCGTGAGTGATGAGGTGGAGTTGTGTCTAATACTGTTGCTGGTGATGTAGATTGGATCCAGAGTATGTCCTGCAATGTGTGTTGGGTCAGTGACAAGCTGGGTGAGTCTGATGTTGTCTAAGCTTTCGAGGAGGGCTGTGGAGCAGGGGTCCGCTGTGTCCTTAATGTTGAAGTTGAGGATGCTGAGTAACACAAAGTCCTTGGAGTTGATGGTGAGGGGTGGTATAAAGTCTGTGATGAAGTTGCTGAAGTTGGTTTGTGGTCCTGGTGGTTGGTATGTGAGGGTGATGCCTTTCAGGATGAAACTGTTGTGATTTTGTAGTCTGAAGTGCATGTATTGCATGAAGAGGGTGTTAGTGTCCATAGATGTGGTGCATTTGAAGATGTCCATGTGCAGGATTGCAAGTCCTCCTCCTGGCTTGGGATGGTAATCCTGTTGTCCGATCTTGTCGCCTGATGGGATAGCCACAGAGTTGTTGGGTGCCAAAGCACGGTTGATACTAGTTTCCATGAGGAAGAGGAGGTCTGGTGCATTGTTGCTGAATAGGTCCCAGACCTCTGTGGCATTTTTGCTGAGCGTCTGGGTGTAGAAAAGCATGCATGCAAGTGGTTATTGTGGTGCTGGTCTGGTGTGTTTTGTGGCATTTGCCTGGGTGGTTGGAGGTGTTGTTGGAACATGATGGAAGAGTGTGGGTGTGCAGGGGTATGGCTGTGCCAGGAGGCTGAAGGGTCGCTGATTTTTGCCCACGGATGTATGTATATTCAACAGCTCTTGTGCACATGTCAGTAATCTTTTTTTTATATTAAAATCTGCAAATTATCAGCAGATGGTTGATTATTTGACAAGTGTGTTAAATCTATAATTAAGGAGACTCTGCAGTGTACAAAAAATTGCATGGTTCCAGCTTTCCTGACAACATTATACAACAGCAGGTCTAAAATAAAATGAGATAAAAGTATTTCCTCTCGATCAACATTGTCTATCCACCTCGAAGGATGCTCCAAGAATGCAACCAGACACACACAATGTAGCAAATGCAATGTCAGGGTAAGTGGACAAAGAGAGTGCCTCATAATCAGCAGCAGTTTAACACAGATGCAAATGATGCAAACCATAGCTACCATCATTTTGGCGCACCCTGTTCCTCTCCTCAGCAAGAGTGATTCCTACACTGTGCCCTTTCCAAGCTGTCTACCACATCTCCATGGTAGGTTCCTCTCTGGCCCCCGGTGAGAAGACCCATGCAGTCATGAGTGTTCTGAACTACGCTATGTGATAAGTGTGAGGCACCTGGTATGGCCATTGAGTGCTGAGACACTCAAACTAATGAACTTCATCTAGACTGCTATCAGTGAAGAACAAATTCTCTATTTTTTCTCTGTGCATACATGCTTGGCTGAAAAAGGTTATCTTGCTTGGCTGGCATACTGAGGTATTAAGTCAGACACAAGATCGGAGGACAGTACACAACATCCCTCCTCAAAGTATGAAAAGTAAACAAAATATGAAAATATGGGCGAAGACAAACATCCATAACTTTCAAAGTAGTCCATAGTCCTATAGTCATTGTGATGGAGAGGGAAGAGGGTGGAGTGAGCACCTCCCTTGGCCACCGTGCTCCTCTCCATGCTTTCCCCTGGTGGTGGTAGTGGGGTTGGGTGTAGCTGAGGTGTTCCCTGGATATCCTCTTAGTTGCATCCACATTATTGTTGGTTCTCCCAAATTACCCCAATGTCTTCTTCACTTTCAGGTAGCAGCACATCATTGTCGAACCTGTCTACATTGTGAAAACTTTTAGGTGTTTGAACATTTACATATTTCTGACTCCTAGGTCATTTCCCATTTTTTGCTGTGATCATGGTGCCATTACTTGTAGAGCACCCAGAACCTCCTCCATTGCTGACAATCTCATAGTCCCAGTTGCGGGTCTCACTTCCCTCTGGCACCGAGACAGGGTCAGTTTGTCAGCATGTCAGTCACTTGGCATAAAGGCAGGTCATTTGCAAGGAGACATTGTCTTGTTAGACAGATGCTGCTGCACAGAATGTCACTCGCTGGTACTCCATGTCTGTGCACAATAGAGCAGCGCTACTACACTCAAATATGGCCAATGCTATGAATAGCCCATAGGGCAGACCTCCATGAGCTGTGCACTGTAGACTGTAGCCTGAGCTACAACAGTGCTGTGGTGTTACTTGAGTGTCAGTTTTTCCCTTCTTTGATTTTTGCATTGGGCGGTGTCCTGATGATGTATTGTAATTAATAAAATGCATAGAGGATAGAGGCCAGCCTGAGTATTTCCTTGTCCCTGCCCTGCTGCCATCAATGCAGGTGCCCACGTTGTTCATGTAGGCCATTTGTACTTCCAAAATCACGTTGGCGACACAGCTGCTCGCAATCCTGTACTTGCTCCTATGCAACATGCCAAATGCTGCCGGGTCATTCAGCTCTCGCGCCACGGCCACAGCCATCCCACCTGCCCTCTCCCTCACTGGATCCTGCTTGCAGTGCCGCTGCTGTGAACGTGTGGGCCTCCTGAATGCCTCTTAGCATGATCACTGTGCTGCCAGTGCCCCATACTGCTTTGTGGTGTTGCTCTTACACGTCCAATGTTGAGGCCATCAGATGCTATTGCCTGCACACTGCCATGCTCAAGCTGCTGAGTATTTTCTGCTTCACCACAGAGAGCCCGGGATGGGTCCTGTCACCCAGTCACACTAAAGTGAAGGCAAAATGACCATGCGTTTTCTTCCTCCCTGGTAACTCCTGCCACAGAACTGTTTCAAACTCAGTCGTGCTCCCTGTACCTTCATAGCTTGGCTCTGCTCACACACTGACTGGCACCATATCTTCCTCTTTTCATGGTGGCACATAGGTGATGTAAATGCATTTATAATTCTTGCCTATTGCACAGCACGGTGCATTGGTTTCTGTAACAGGACATGCCAAGGCTGCCATTATTGTGCAGCGCTCAATCGGTGCTTTACTCCATTAGCAAACCCAGACTGTGAGCGATTCTTACTGTGACAAGAAAAACAAGGCTCAGAGGAGTCTGCGGATGCATTCCATCCCAGGCTCACAGAGCGCGCTAGCACTAGCACCTTACACAGTCAGACACAGGACGTTTGAGACCAGATCATCCAAGGGTGCACATCCACAAAACCAGGAGAAGAGAACCAGGCAGATCTTCACCAGACATCTTAACACTTGGCCTCTGTAGCTCAGTGGCATCACGGATGGAGGTATGTCTAAACAAACTGATTACAACTGAACCCGTGAATCAGACCTGGAAGACCACCCCTTGTCCCAAACCAGCACCACAGAAGACACAACACAGGCCCTTCAGAGACTGCAAAGATGTGTTCCCTCATCCTGGTGACTGTCCAGCCCCTAGCAAAGAAATGTTCAGCCTGTGGCAAACTTAATCATTTCATCAAAGTCTATGATTCCTCCCACAATCCCAAGGGAACCCCAACGTGGTAGTTTACTCTTTCACACCTATTCAGCCAGAGTTGCAGGTGGATAACGAGAAAGAACACGAAGGTGTCATATATATGCTGTACGCTGTAAAATAAAGCAAGCTTCACTGATGCTCTCAATCAAAGTTTTAGATACGAGTAGGTGGACAATTTCTAATAGCCCTTATGGTCACCTATACCTTCAGAAACAAAATGTCTCAATCACAGTTTGACTCCTTAAAACAACAAAGTATTCTTAAACGGATGTATGACGTAACAACGCGAGTCATTACAACGCGTGCAGTTACAACAAAACTTTTACAATGAACGCGATGTAACCACGCGATGCCATTACAACGCAAGTCTTTACATCGACTTGCGCTAGATGGCGTGCTAACATTAGAAAAGCGTAATTTACTATTCCAACTCCAGTCCACTTAACAGTAGGGAAGGTGTTGGGATAGTAAACTACACTATTTGTAATGTTAGCATGCCATCTAGCGCAAGTCGATGTAAAGACTTGCGTTGTAATGGCATCGCGTGGTTACATCGCGTTCGTTGTAAAAGTTTCGTTGTAATGGTAGTGCGTAGTAAAAGTTGCGTTGTAAAGGTTGTTTACCTTCTTAAACCCATAAAGATCAAATCTATACCTATGGCAACAATTCACCTCTATCATGGTGTACCATATTCACCACAGAACTCATGCAAGAGGATTGCCTCGCATTGCCAAGGGATACATGACCCAAAATGGAGCAAGGTCGGTACTGGCGCGTATTAGGTGGTCCTCTCAGGCTGGTTTAAAGCTGGGTGGGCAAGTACTACTATGCTATGGAGTACTCTAACCTCAAGGTTCATCACCCGATTTTGAGTTTTGCAGACTGAAAGTTTAACACTGATGGAGTAAAATTTATTCAGTTGGTGTAAAACTACCTCCGATGGCCCAAAGAGTAGGGACTGTGAAGGTAAACCATCTAGCCTATTTAGATTGAATGGGTGGATGATTTTTTTTAACTCTCTGTCACGGCTGGATATATTGGTTGTCGAGAGGGAAAATACAAAAAAAAATACCCCACACCATGGGAGAACATCCCCCATGATGTGGGGGGGGGGGGGGGGGTTATAGTTGTTACTCTCAAATACAAACTCCGGTTTAGGAATTTGTTTTTGTAAAATAAAAACCTTTGGAAAAGTTTGACGGCCATCCGTTATGTTTGAAAAGGCAGTCCGTCAAACATTTACAATATTTACTGGAACCTGCCAATGTATAGAGATGTCTGTGTGGCTGGCAGACATCTCAATATTTCGCAGGCGGAATAAAGGCAGGGTGGCAGACGTAAAGTTCTCTGCCACCCTGTCTGCCTTTAATCCTTCTGCGAAACCCTAAATTAAACCCTCTGTCAAGTGTTTCACAGTGGGTCAAAAAACAATGGTTCGGAATGCCGTCCTGAGTTGTTGCCAGTGGTAAGACTATTTGCAAGCCATCATCCCACCACCTTTTGGGAATTGGATTACCAGTAGTACGCCGGGAAAGCTGAGATTGGTGCAGTTTTCCAAGCCTCTGACTGCCAATGTTTATCCGCACCATCTACTTTGCCGCTGAGACCCCTCTTCCTCCCTGGAGAGGTTCAAGGATGCTATCCACTCCGTGGCTGCCCGCTGTGTTGACCAGTATTTTTTAATCTTGCCCCCTTGTAATTGCTGTGTTTTTCATGCCCTCTTGTAATTGCTTGTGTTATCGTGCCCCCTGGTAATTGTTTATTTTCTGTGCCCGCCTACTTCTGGTCTTGTCCTCTTGTACCTGTTATTTTGTGCCCCTTATCCCGCTTCCCTCTTCCCGCCGCTGCTGCCCCTATGGCCCCAGCCCACTCACATTCCCACCTCCCAGCTGATCCCCTTCCTCCTCCCTGGAGAGGTTCGAGGCCGCTATCTGGTTTGTGGCTGGCCACTGTGTTGATCTGTATTTTTTAAACATGCGCCCTTGTAATAGCTGTGTTTATCGTGCCCCCTTGTAATTGCTTGTGTTACTGTGCCCCAGGGTAATTGTTTTTTTTCCTGTGCCCACCTGGTTCTGGTTGTGTCCTCTTGTAACCTGTTATTCTGTGCCCCTTATCCCGCTTCCCGCCGCTGCTGCCCCTGCAGCCCCCCCGACCACGCAAGTTCCCACCTCCCAGCTGACTGTCCCTCCCCCACCCCTACTTAATGGCAGCCGCTGCGTGGTCGTGCTGCTGGCGCACCTAGGGCAAGCCTATCTGCGCCCGCCCGCGACCCGACCGCAACCAGCGCCGGGAACCCTGGATCTACGACCTTTCATCGCTACGATTCCCGCGCCCTCCTCTTATTCATCCCCGGAAGACTCAGAGACTGCCAACAGGCCTCGCCTAACATGACCCACAGCCAGTTCTCCTGCCTCCACTGCCGCAAGACCCTGATCACCACCCCGGCCTCCAAAAGTACCGACGCCAGCACCTGCGACACCCTAAGATGCATCCTCCTCAATGTGCGCTCAGTACAAAAACACGCCATGGAAATCTGGGACCTACTCGGCTCTCTCTCACCTGACATCGCCTTCTTCACGGAGACCTAGAGCAACGCCTCCTCGCCCCCGACAACAACACCACCATCCCAGACGGATACAAGATCCAGAGGAAGGACACTCCAACCACCCGGGAAGGGGCCTAGCCATCGTCCACAAGAGCACCCTCCGCCTCACCACCTCCAGCGAAACCTTCCCCTCCACCGAACACCTACATTTCCATTTGCAGACCAGCAATAACGACCACAATCCGAGGAACCCTCGTCCACAGACCCCCGGACACCCTTCGCCACCACCATCACTGACCTCATCGCCCCCCACGCCATCGCATCAATGAACTACATACTCATAGGAGACCTGAACTTCCACCTCGACAACCCTAATGACCCCAACTTCACCATCCTTCGTGTCAACCTCGCCAACATCGGCCTCAAACAACTCGTCACCACAGCGACCCACAGAGCAGGACACACCCTCGACCCCATCTTCGCTGCAGGAAAAAGCATTCACTTCAGCCACACAACGCAACTGCCATGGACCGACCACCACTGCGTACACTTCACTGTCGACAAACCCAAGGCACCCAAACCAGCCCCATGCCCACCACAAAGAAACTGGAGCAAGTTTACTAACAAGCAACTTAACTCCACCCTCACCCAAGACAACCACACCTGGGCATCTGACGCAAACATCGCAGCCAGAGAACTCCACACTTGGATCTCCAACTGCGCAGACTAACTCGCACCGCTACACAACCCCCACAAACAACTCCCCAGGAAAGCCGCCTGGTTCACTGCCGATCTCCAAGAAGCCAGGCACACCTGCAGAAGCCTGGAGAAGAACTGGAGAAACACCAAGACAACAGACAACTACTCCACCTACATGGACGCCATGACGGACTACCACAACAAAATCAGAACCACGAAGAGGAACTTCATCCACAACAAAATCCTCGCCAACTCCACCAACTCCAAAGAATTCTTCAGTGTCATTCAGGAATTCACCAACCCACGCAGCGAAGCCACAGACATCACCCCATCCCAAGACCTCTGCGACAAGCTTGGAACCTACTTCCACTTCAAGATCAAAACCCTCTACGACAACTTTGTCGACCATCCACCATCCACCAGACACTACAGCTGGCTCCCTGCCCCCCCAAAGACACCAGCCAGCCCACCCTCTCCAACTGGACACCGATCACGAATGAAGACACCACCTCGACCATGAAAGGCATTCACTCGGGGACCCCCACCGACCCCTGCCCTCCTCACATTTACCACAGAGCCACGGCCGCCATCGCTCCCATACTGCAACACCACCTTCAGAACGGGCACCTTCCCCGATGACTGGAAGTGCGCAGAAGTCAGGCCCCTGTTTAAGAAGCCCACAGCTGACTCCACTGACCTCAAGAACTACCGGCCCATTTCGCTCCTCCCTTTCGCAGCCAAAGTTTCAGAGAAAACAGTCAACAGGGAACTGACTCAATTCATCGAAGAGAATGCCATCCTTGTCCCGTCCCAATCCAGATACCGTAGCAACCACAGCACCAGGCCCGCCCTACTCGCTGCCATGGACAACATCAGCACCCTCCTGGACCATGGCTGCTCCACAGCCCTCATTCTACTCGACCGGTCAGCGGCCTTCGACACCGTTTCTCACCGCACACTTATCGCCAGACTGCACGACGCCGGCATACAATGAACAGCCCTAGACTGGATCCGATCAATCCTCACCAGAAGAAGTCAAAGAATCAGACTGCCACCCTTTCTCTCCGATCCCACGGAAATCACCTGCGGAATCCCACAGGGGTCATCACTGAGCCCGACCCTCTTCAACATGTACATGGCCCCCCTCGCAGCCATTGTCCGTTTTCATGGTCTCAACATCGTATCCTATGCCGACAACACCCAGATCATTCTCTCCCTCACCAGAGACCCCACCACCGCCAAACTTAACATCCAGAAAGGAATGCAAGATGTCACAGTCTGGATGACCAACAGCTGCCTGAAGCTCAACACTGAGAAAACAGAAGTCCTCATCCTTGGAACTACCCCCTCTGCATGGGACAACACCTGGTGGCCGACCACCCTCGGAAGCCCACCTACCCCCTCAGACCACGCCAAAAACCTAGGCATCGTACTCAACGCATCACTCACCATGAAACGACAGATCAACACCGTCACCTCCAGCTGCTTCAACACCCACCGCATCCTTCGCAAGACCTTCAAATGGATCCCCGCCGAATCAAGGAAGACAGTCACCCACGCACTCATCACCAGCAGACTGGACTACGGAAGAGCACTCTAAGCCGGCATCAACAAGTCCCTGCTCCGCAAACTCCAGACAATACAGAGCACCACGGCCAGACTCGTCCTCGGCATCCCGCGGCACGAACACATCAGCCAACACCTACGTAGACTCCACTAGCTCCCCGTGGAGAAAAGAGTCAACTTCAAAATCCTCACTCACACCTACAAATGTCTACATAACAAAGAACACATATACCTAAACAACAGAATCAACTTCCACGTACCCAAAAGAAACCTCCGATCTGCCACCCTCGCACTGGCTGAAACCCCTCGCATACACAGAGCCAGAGCAGGTGGAAGATCCTTCTCTCACATTGCAGCCATGGCGTGGAATGAGCTACCAGCAGACATCAGACGCACCCCCTCACTGAACACCTTCAGGAAGACTCTCAAGACCTGGCTCTTCAGCTGAACAGATCTGCGGACCCCCCCAACTTCAGCGCCTCGAGACCCTGACGGGTGAGTAGTACGCTTACAATTCCCCTGTTTGATTGATTGAATGTTTCTAAATTCCAAACAGCAGTAAATTTGCATCCATTCAAGGAGTACTTCTATGGGTGAAGATTTGTTATTTTTTTGGTAAACAGGTTGCTATACATAATTAAGTTGTTGATCCAAAAATGTAACAAGTTCAGAAGTCGTAATGAAATCATAACACTGAGAAAAACCAACACAGACATAGCAGACCCAAATCAAGGCCCCCAGACCTAATTACCAATCCAAGCAAGAATTTATTCAGGGGTGCCATACCCCAACCCCCAGCCCCGATGTATGCTCCTGTTCAAACTTGAGACAGCAAACACAAATGAATGGATCAAAGAGCCCACAGTGTGGGTGTCAAAAACTAAAACAGCCTGCTAAAATGTGTTTGCATTGGCATTCACCTTCCAAATTCATCTATAAAAAGAAAGTGTCATCTCACACCAACAGAAGATGACCTGGTGGCAGCAGTAAAGGGGACCTTTTGTTTCTCTAAAATTGATCTCAACTCCAGATACCTTCAATGTCTGCTCGATTCAGAAATCCAGGATGTTGAACATATTTTTCCACCCACCTTGGCCTCTGCAAGTACACATGGCTACATTTCCAAATCTCCAGTACAGCAGAGGTGTACCAGAATGCCAAATAAGAGGGTCTTGCTGTGCTCATGAAAGACATAAATGTCAGCACTAAGACATAGCAAGGCTCTTGAAGGACACCACCCCAGACTTCGCTGCATCCAGCAAACGTTGATAGACATTGGTCCCACCCTCAATAGCAAGGAATATGATTTCAATGCACGCATCAGCTTTTTTGGATTTCGGTTCTCAGTTGATGGGTGGTCCCTGACTCCCCCAAAGTTAAAACCATACAATTGGCACTTCAATCCACATTCATATCAAGAGTTTTCTTGGTATGGTCACGTATTGCAGACCATTCAAGAAGAATTTACATCTCTGACTGGGTCATTGAGAAGGTTGACTAAGGTCACGTTGAACTGGACTGAATAACAACCTGGCTCAGCACCATGAATGTGGATGGATTCAAACCCTAACTTTGACCCAAAAATCCAAGGCAAGTCACTTGGATTCCCCTAAACACTGACCTCAGGGAGCACATCATCAAGAAAACCAATATTTCCTGGTACCAGCTCTCTCTACTAATTCAATTAAAACCATCTCTCACAGACAGTGACTTCAGTACTGCTGCCGGCACATTGTACTCAGGTATCAGGATTGTGGCAAAACTCTGCCCACATTCTCCCAAATTCCACACTGAGCCCACCCAGGGCATATTACTCAACACCTTAGCCTACCAGGATGGCAAGCTGACCATCTCCATTGGCTTACAGCACATCAGCAGCCAGGGCACCACTAGAGTGGAGACAAATATGTGTAAAAAACACAGCGAAAAGCCTTTTCCATCTGTACCCAGGATAGGCCCAAATCTGCTCCAATTTAGGAAAGAGAAGACACACCTCTTTAAGGAAAAACTAAATCACACAGTTATTATCCACTTCACCTTTCAGAACCCAGCTATCCCTCCAATCACTCGGAGAATGAATCTTTGATTTTCACTCTCTACTGTGCTCTGCAGTCTTTCTACAATGTTCGCGCCATTCAAATTCCTCATCCATACATACATGAATATGTTTAATTATAAATTAATTTATTTTTTAACATAAACATATATTTTTGTATGAAAGTGTGGCTTTTATTGATGTGGTAGAACACCGCCAATAATGTAGAACTTTGAAATAGTTCCAAAATATCAGGCTCACGGTCTGTGTGTGAAGACCCATAATTCAGTGTTAAAGATCCTATGGTCACGCCAGGGTTTCACTGAGTGCACGAAGATTGGGGTGCCCCTTATTGGAAACAATTTAAACAGAATTATCAGTTCATTAATTTTTCATTGCAGAGTGAATTTGAAAAACTGTAACTTTTTGAAGAGAAACCATTGTTTGCATTGAAATCTATATAATTTGTAGAATTTGAATTTTTGCAAAAGCATCACAGTTTGAACCATGCATTCTTTTCATTTCAGGAAAAAAGGCCGAGTCATCTTTGCCATATTGCATTTACAATTCTGGTAAGAAATCACATCATGTGTTCTAATGGGGAAAGTTTTGAGATTCCAGAATTGGGAAACGCAGAGAAAAATGTACAAGCACGATTGACCCCTCTGTTTCTGAGGTGTTTATACATCAAGGCTCAGAGTTCATTGGTAGTTCAGATTAATGAGGGGTCAAAAAACAGCATTCCATATCCTCCTCGGACTAATCCTAATTAAAACCAGGATTGGAAGTCTGTGGATGTTTAGATCTTCCACTAAATTAGGAGGAGAGAATTGGGTGCAGGATAGAGTAAAGCAATAACCAAAGTTGTCAATTACTAAATATTCCTACTATATAAAGAGACCCCAAGGAGTATATGCACCTCTGAGATGAGAGTATCGATCCCCAGCAAGAACATTCTCCAGTCCAATCAAGGACCCAATGCTGTTGCAAAACCTGCAATGCTAAAAAACACCAGGTTAGCGACCAAAAAGTCTTATTTCAGTATTTACTGAACACTTCTTACAATTCTGAAAAGTCTATACGAATCGCAAAAGATGTTTTGAAGCTGATTCTGAATCGCATTTTGGAAGGAAAGTAATAGAGGTATCCTCTACTACCTATGATTCAGTAAGAGACGGATCAGTGGCTCGCTAAGACAAACAATTGATGTTTTATAAAGTCCTGAAAAGAGGTGACAAGAGAGTCGCGACAGTGAAGCTGTCACCTTTGGACAGCTTTCCTTTGGAAATCTTGCTGGGTGGCCTAGGAGGTTGCAATGAATATCCCATGACGAGGGAAGGCTTCCCTGGAAGCAGCTATGGTATCATCAATTTAGGGGTTTCAATGAACTTTCTGCAACCACAGAAAGGCTGCTTTAGTAATGTAATGTAAGGTGGATTTGTAGAGTGCTGCTTGCCACCCTTGAGAGTATCCAGGTGCTGAGTAAGTGAGTGTAGGTGTGTGGTGAGGCTGGACCTGAATGCAGGCAGTCTCGATGCTCCGCAATAAAACTAATTGAATTGCCAGGTCTTCAGCTTCTTGTGGAATTGAAGATGTAGGATAATAGGACCTGGTTTTACGACATTCTCATGTTATGAAACTTTGGTTTGGGCTATGATGCTTTTCATTTGCTTTCATAAAAGACATTTATGTATGTATTAATATCATTAACATATGTACATTTATGTATATTATATTATTATTAACGTTAACACCTCTCCCATTTCAGCAAGTGCATGTATAGGCCTGCTATGAGTTTTATCTGGTACCATATCCAGGTGACAATTTTCTCATCACCTCATACCCTGTGTCCATGAATAGGTTGGATAAAAAACTTGTTTTATGTGTTGAAACAGTGTAGGACCGCCCAATATACTAATAAAAAGAGGAATAAGCCATTAGAGTTCTGGAGATGCAATGACAGACATACTTGTGCCCAGTTCTTGAATTTTAAGTTTGCGCTGTTTTATTGAGAAGTGTGCAATGAACGTGCATACATTTTTTTTTTTTTTTTTGGAAAACCTTTATTGTGCATAAAACTCAATACAAACATGGGCCTACAACCACCAGGGCCGGCCGCTAATATATACATAGTCATCAACATCAAGGCAGCAACAGGCCCCCTGGGCTCAGCCGAATTAACAAATCACTGAGTGAACCGCAAGGGCTATCAGGATACATAATTTTTAGAAATACAAACAAAGAAAGAAAAAATAAAATAACACCAAAAAAGCAAGGCGGAAACCATCGAAAAAGGGCGTCTAACCACAGCCGGGGGACCACACAATACATACTCCACCCTCAGGTGGTTAATGAGGATGATCAAGGGGGAGGTGGGGGCGACGGGAGAGCGACAACCATCTACAGGTAAAATGTAAGAGTCCGGGAACCTCAGGATCAGGGGGACAAGGCCGCATCAGATGTGTCCACGAGGGGGGGCGTGCAGATGTTCCCTCGGTACGCGTTCCACTGACCCCAGATTCTACCCCACGCCCCCGGCTTACCCCGGGCCACATACACGGTCTTCTCTCTACACATACACCAATCCATGTTCTCCTTCCATACTGACACGGTGGGAGGCCGCCGGGAACCCCAAAGCTGTGCGATGTCTCTCTTAGCAATCATGTTCCCAAGGGCCGCCCACCGAGTCTGAGCCGCATTATAGTCATTAGGCTCCCACACGTTCAGCAAACATCGGCGAACCTCAGGCAACAGAGCGACCCCAGTGAACGTGCATACATTTTTAAACAAATGGTGGAATTGCCGAATGCAGGAATCTGTTCACCCCAAATAAGGTGTTGTGTATCTTCATTTCACTCCCAATACTCACCTGTGACAATTCTTTTTTTGTCATCACCAAATTTACTTTCTTTTTGTATGGATTATGTTAGTGTGCAGTAAAGATTTGTAAGTACTTTAGTATAGTATTTTGTACTCTTTTAGAATAAAGTGGTAGATCCCATGTAAACAAATTACCCTGCAAGAGTCTCTGGCAAGGATGAGGTGGCCTGCAAACTGATCGCTCCCCTTGAATTAACCTACAAAAGGTTCATAAGACCCTGCCTACACTCTCCACTCTGCAGACCTATAGACTAACCAAGAGAAATCTAACCTGTGAAACTGGAGAACAGGGCACCATTCTCTGGCAAGCATCAGAGCCCCTGACATTGAGTTTTCTGAGGGAGAGGATCCCAAATTGGTACACTTTTATTCCATTGACTCGAGGCACTTGCCTCTTTTTTACTCAAGTCAATCCAGTCTACACCACAGCCTAGGTTGAGGGTTTTCAAACACATTAGCTGGGCTGTCCTTTTGTGCCTGATGCTTAATATATAAAGGATTTGAGAATGCCAAGACAAATAAAAGCTTCTTTCAGATTTCCTGGGCCTACTCCAGGACTTGGGTCTCAGCTTGATAGGAGGAGCTATAGCATAATTCTCCTGGGGCAAATGTTAGAGAAAGATCATTATAGCTTTCTGTAGTCTGCAGTACTAATCTCTAGGTTGGCGTTTGGGTCACCACGCAGGTTCTACAAGTCCCATTAAAACAACAGATTCACGTCGAAGGCCCCAGTGCAAGCTGTTTGAGTTATTGAAGGTTAATGAAGGTTAAGGTTCCACATTGACATAATTTACTAAGAAATTGGTGGGTCCTGAGGAGAACCTCATAAAGATAGAGGTTCGAAACGCGTCGACCAGTTCGGTCCTTTTTACATCCATTTGAAAAGCTCCGTTCAAAATGTTCTTTTAGTTCTTTCATTGTATATAGAAACAAAGAGAAAATGTTAGAACATATATAGAGTTTGGAAAATAATTCATTTCAGAAGGGGAGATGTCATTAGGACCGCTTTGTCTAGTGTATGTCGATTGTATGTATGAATGGATAGGCCAAGAATGTTTGATGAATGAATGTAGTTTAAAACCCCTAGGGGATTAATACTATTGTTTCGTTCTGTTTAGTGTACTTGTATGTATATTGTGTCGTATTTTGTAAAATGCAAATGCGCAATGAATAATTGTTGAGCGCACAAATGAGAAAAATGATAAATAAATAATAAATGTTTTTCTGAGTAAAAGGCAATTCTTAAAGCCCTCCTTTCACGTTTTACCTTTCATGATAGGAGTTATTAAAAGGGATTGTTGTCTAATAATTCTCAGTTTGGACAATATGTTTTGTTGGTTTTGTTAATTGGGCTCAGTCCAGCTGAGTTTTTTCGAGCCAGAACCCAGTTTTGGTTTATAATGGTGCAGGCAACAGCATAGAGGTCGGCATGGAGCAGCAGCATCTGGTATACCAGGGCGTCGATGTGAAGCGGGGCTATGTGAAGTGCGGTGCCCTCAGGTCACGGTGCAAGCAGCATCTAAATGGCAGCATCAGGTGGCGTCATCATTGAGATGAGGATAGTGGTGCGACTGCGAAGCGGGCGATGCTCTCTGTGGTGCCAACAGGTCACAGCAGCGTTGTTGACGGGGATGGGTTGTTTTTTCCCCTGTGGCCGCTAAAACACCCTGTTCCAGATGCAGGTACCCAGAGGAAGGTGAAGTCTTTGGTATGCCTGAGACTTCCAACAGGAACCAAGCTCTACTTCAAGCCCTTGGAGGAACTTTAACAGCAGGATTCAAGAAAGTTTAGTCCAGTCCTTTCAATGCCTAAGACAGAAGGAGCAACTACTGGCCACCCCAACAAAGCAACACACAGCAAAGGGGCAGTACTCCTCCTGGCAGCTCTTCCAGCTCTTCTTCTTGGCAGGATCCTTAGTACAAAAGTGTTCCCAAGTTCTGGGGACAGGACCCCAATATTTATACTACTTTTCCCTTTGAACTTTTAGGCAGCAAGTCCCCCTTGCCTAGCAGAAACCAGCTCTATGCTCCCTAGTACAGATTCACTACAGGAGGTGGAGACAGCATTGTGCGGAGCACACACAACCTATTCAGGTTCTATTGAAAACTCCCCCCACCACCCTAAATTCAGAAAAGTCTATTCAGTCTGGCTATGAGTCACTCAGGAAAGACAGGACACACGCCCTTGTGACTATCTAGAGTAAATGCACATTCCTGTCACTCCAAAATTAGACGATGACTACACAAACAGGCAGAGGCACACAGGATGGTTAAATAAGAAAATGGCAACTTTCTAAACGTGTTCTCACTACCTGGGGATGGGCCCTAAAACTTCAGTAAGGCTAGGCGACCTTAAATCTTTTCCCCCAAGATTTTTGCTAGTACTGAAAACTCTATACAACACTTAATGTTTTCTGAACACTCTTTTAATATCAGTGATGAGTAAATATTAAATTATTTCTTTTTAAAACATGATTTGAAAAATGATCAAATACAGGGACATATTGAGGACAAATATAAATTCACAATTCATACATGAAACAATTGTTTTGACACCCACCCCAAAGTACATTTACACAATTTACACGTATTGAATATTTTTGAACAATCAATTATTTCAAACAAATTTCCTTGAATTAAAACACCTAAATAGTTCTACCTTATTGTTGTCCAACCAGGAAGACCCATATGGTACTAGTCTTTGAAACACCTGTCCATTTCCTACATTAATGGACTACGCGACCGTGCAAAGCCATGATTCTATACACAGGGAGTCTACTCAAACATTTTTATTCTATTCCCCTGCTCTTCAAGTCTTATTTCATTGATTGCATGACTGCCTTGTTGTTGTTGACACGTTTCAAACCTGTACTATGATTCGTGGGTTCTCTTCAGGACACAAAACTGATATGAACTACAAATAAAAACAAAAAAGATAACTTCATCAATCCTTACACTGCTAAACTGGTATATTCATTTTTAATCCTTCTATTATTCCATTCACCATTGGCTACCTCAAGTCCATCTGCTAAGGGCCAGCTGCTACAATCACTTCACTGGTCCAACTCCAAATCTATATACATAACCATATCACCACATTTGGCTCCTCAGTCTCAATTAATCACTTCTCAAAGATTCGTAATCAGCTTACATCTAATTCAATTGTCATGCCGCAGTTTTCTCTATTCTACACCGCCATTCTGAAAACAAAATCAACCGATATGTAATTAAAACTGCACGTGCACTGAACCATCCATCAGGGCTGCAACACTAACTCTGTGAGCCTTTATCAGTCACACTCTGAGCTTGTCACTAGCATTTCACTCGTACTTCCGAGCTGCTGCTCATTCGCTCACTGTTCCAATACGTTTGACTTACCAATGGCATATGTATTCTTCGGCTGGTCAGAGCTTAGTTCCTTCGCTCGTCCGTCCGCCCACTCCAATTCAAACGAGAGCTATTTCTGTATGTGTCCCGTCTTCCCTATATCAGTCTTGGATATATGCTTAGCATTCTGGGACCTGTAGTACTTTCGAATTGGAACAGTGCGCGAATGAACATCAGCGTATGGTGCAGCGCGTGCGTCTGTACATGCTGTGCTTTATGGTACTAGTGTACAGTACATAGCTCAGATTAACAGAACTGGAAGAAGTTTGTTGTTCCTACAAAGATAGGAATGGAAAGAGCCAAACTATAATAGGGCATTTTTCAGGCCATGATTGCTAATTGTAGCACCAATGATTCTTCTAAAACATCCATGTATCAGCAGGTTTTGTGTACAAATAAACCATACCACAGCCAGGCCTAGGTGTGGCTTCACACCTTTTGTTGGATTCATTAAACTGAGTTTTCTCTTCCTTGATGTGTCATCCTCTCCCAAAGGCTCTCTACCAGTTAGTTATTCTAGCATTACTGACTAATAAGCCACTCACCAATACTAGTCATTGATGCTCATCCTGACTTATAAGTCTGAATATCAGATGAAGGAACACAAGGAGGGTTTGGTAATGAGGTGAAAGGTACCTCCCACGTTGAGAAACCTTCCGTTCACGTTGAGGAAGCTGACGCTCGAGTAGAAAATCTACTCGAGCGGCAGAAAGAAGCAGCACCCACTTGAGCTGCGCATGGTGCAGTTTGTGCTGATTTCCACTACAGGAGAACTAAAAAGCAGCACAAGTGGCGTGACCTAATGCACTCCGCTGCTTGTGGAACTCCACGTAGTGCAGTGGATTTTTTTGGTCACTACATAGAGTTCTGAGTAGCAGAACTCCACGAATTCCACCCAGGCCTTCCACATATGTGGGCAGGACATGCAGACACCCCAACAGTTCACAATGACAATGTGTAAGACAACATGGAAGGCAGGTTTCCTGTGTTTGGTCTCCATCATCTCAGTACAGCGCCTGCAAACCAAACAAATTAAGAATGGTAATAGGCATCTGCAAAGAATGTCAAGGTCAATGCAGCAATTGCAGAAAGGGCAAGACCATTGGATAGCTTCCATGGAGAAGGAGCAACATCTGCACAGGCAGTACATGGCACGCTTTGATGCCTTCACTAATTTAATTGATCAATTGGCAGTAGCCACGACCACTCTTGCAAGCAGAAGTGTTAACATACAAAATGGCATTGGGCACTGCTTTCAGGACGTTGCACGTGGGCAAGTACAAGGGACCACAGACACACAAACTTTCTGTCCCCAACATTCAGCCACCACCAGAGAGTTAGGACAACGCTAGCATCAGTAGAGTGCAAGTGAAATGCTGTACAAGGTGGACACGCCGTAATACGTCTGGATCTGACATGTCCCCTCTTCCACAGGCCACAATTGGTGAGAAGGGAACCAACCCCAAAGGCTGGGAAAAGTGGAACAACTGAACACTCAGAATCATGAGTCTCCTTTGTTTTGTTTGTTATTAGATACTTTGTTGCTTTGTTGAAACAATGTTACATCCGCAATGGATACAGTTGATTTAGGAGAGAAACATTATTGCCACAACCTGAATAAAATGTGATCTTTCAGTTATGAACATGCATTACCAGCATGTGTGATGTCTGTTTCTTAGATGTTGTAATCATTCTTACCTCAAAAAGAGTTGTTGGTGATCTCTGTGCATCGTGCCCGACCCTCTGCTGCACGTGTCCCGTCCTGCTCCACCTGTAGTGGTGGTAATTCCTCAGCTGAATCAGATTTGGGCTCTATGTTGATGTTGTGCAGACCCTTCTTCATGGCAATATTGTGTAGATTGGCACATGTGGAGATGATCTTACAGCACGTCTCAGTTCTGTAAAGTAGTGCTCCGCCAGTTTTGTGGATGCAGCAGAACCTGGACTTCAGTATCCCAAAGGTCTGTTCTATAATGGACCGTGTTGTCTTATGTGCCCTGTTGTTTTTTTGTTTGTATTTCTTTATTGAAATTTTACAACAAAGTACAGTAGTGCATTCACATTTGCTGAATATTACATATGTCCACATATAAAATAGTTTGTTCACTATCGCAGTGACCCTGATTCTATATTTGCGGCCCATAGGGGGTTCAACAGTAAGCTAATATGAATCCCCTTAGTTCTCAGTTTCTAGTTTCTGGAGTATGCTCACAGCCTTCCAAGGTGTACTCCTCAGCTAAGGAGGAAGTGCACTGTACAGGATCCAACAGTTGGATAGTCACTTCTCTGCATGTTATATGTGCCCCGTTGCACTGCCTTTCACTTCTGGTTCTTGGAGTCAAGTATGATGTGAGCATTCAAGGACTCAAGGCATATGAACTGTCTCCTTAAAGAGCATGAGAAGGATAAACCATTGGATCACATTAAACAAACAGTTCTGGGCACTGTAGGCAATGAGACAGCAATTATCTTACAAAGTAAAAAGCCATGACACAATTCCTCCTGAGACAGTTGGTTATGTATTCCACTGTGGCGGACCATGAAGGAGTCATGGATGCTGCCTAGGAATATGGCCACAAGGTCTGTTATGATGCATGAGGCATCACACCCTACCTGTACATTGAGTGAGTGTGTGCTTTTCCTATATCTGTAGATTAATTAATTTGCTGAGGAGAAACATATGGCAATATGGGTGCCATCAATACAGCCAATAACATTTGGTAACTGTGCAGCCCGGTAAAAAACTTAAGTTGGTCTGTTGCACATATTCGGGGGTATTTGTAAAAGATATGCATTGAATAACTTTGCTAACCATGATGGGCAGAAACTTGTGAAGGAACCTGGAAAAAGCTCTCTGTGGCAACCCCTGCCACTGCTATGATATCCTGTAATTGCCAAAAGCTAGAAGGTGTAGATAGCATAATACCTGTACATTTGATGGGATTGCATTGCTTTGGAGTGTTGGGGTCTGAAGCTAAGGTTGGAACTCACTCCAGAATTACCTCACTACTGACTCTGTACTTTTCATATATCTCCTCCTCTGTCTGTTCAAACAGGGTGACCCTCACCCAAATATCCTGTCCTGTCTCCTCATTCTTTTCTGTCTGTCATCTAAAATACTCATCCTCGGCTATACAGAGCTGCCTTTCCGAAAGAGACAGGTGCATTTTGGGTGCCTTCTTATAGTTTGCACCTGGTTACTACCCAACACAGATTGATGGTAATTGAATTTCCTAATTGGCCATTTTGCTCCTATTCGCAAATAGGAAATCCTTTCTGCATGCTGTTAGCGAATTGCTATTTAGGAATCCCTATTTGCAATTTCCTATTTTTTCCAAAATGTGATTGCTACTGACTAGAAGTCGCAATTTGCACTAGTAAAAATGCCTTTTATACATTCTGAAATGGCATTTTGCATTTCCTAATGGCTTGAAATTATGATTTGCACCATTTGGAAATTCAAAATGCCTTCGTACATATTGCCTTTAGTGTCTGAGTTAATGGTGCTCTGGTTGGTGCCAAAATTCTGTATACTTAAAGGCAGCGTCCTGGTTTTGCCAGTTTCTTTAATATTGAGGGGAGTTCTGGATTGTGCATTTTCCCTAGTTTCTTGAGGCATTTATAAAAGTCCAGATTAGATAGATTGTGTTAGTTTTGCAGTTCTGCAAAAGATGTGATGAACAAGGTCTTTCACAAGACAGAAGCCCATTCTACCCAGCGTAGATCCGGCTGTCGACTTTGAGAATTTTATAACATTAGGTAGCATAATTTGACTTGGGCATTTGGAGTGGTAATTTTGTGTCAAGGGTTTTGAGAGCTGCTATGGTACTGTATATAATGTGAGTGACATTGGTAATTGTTAGGGTTGCACACAGAGGAAGAGAGTACAATAGGTTTTTCTCCATTGGTAGCAAACTGGTTTTAACTGAGTATCTGCTCAAAGCCACCAGGCTCCTTGCCTCTCATGTAATGCTGTTAGTTATCTCACAAAGTCTGGGACATTTATGCCTCCTTTGTATTTATTCAGTCTAACTTTTTCAATGAAATTCTAGCTTTTTGAGTCTCAGTAGAAATTCTGAAATATATGTGTTCACTGTTTTGAAGAACTTTTATGAGACTGTAATTGGGAAAAGAGGGGTACCATAATTTTGATGCGTTCAGATCTACCCATCTGTGTGATGAATTTTGTCAACCAATGGATTTATTGTTTCTTTAGTCGATAACATTTTGCTTTCATTGATATCAATTCTTTTGGGTCTCCACTAAACCAGATGTATTTTTTCATGTTTTGTGACCATTTTAGTCCTGTAAAACCTATAATTGAGGATGATCAATGTATGTTTAGTAGAAATGCCCCTGTCTTCTCTTTATTCAGAGAGCATCCTAATACAGTGCATAGGTATTGATCTCTGGAAATATTCTAGTGATGGCTGAATCAGCTCCTTCTGTGAATATTAATACATCATCAGATAGGCAGCTACCATCTGTATACCAGAGGGGAGGGGGGTCCCTTTAATGTTGTTGTTGTGTCTTAATGAGGGTAGGGAGGGTTCAATGGCTAATAGGAATAAATGGTGAGACAATGGCCACCCCTGCCTGGGAATGACCGAATAGGGCTGAGAGGTTTCCTCAACTGTTGTGCATGCTTCCGACTTGGAATATAAACCATGGGTCATAAGATGACGTATTCCTCTAAGTTAAATTTGGTCAGTACAGCCTTTGGAAAGGTCAATGAGACCCTTTTAAATGCCATTCCTGCATGTAATGCGATGGCCATTGTAGGTGCATCAAGACATTTTGCTCTCTCTATCATGTGACGGAAAAGCGTATTGTTGTCATTTACTAGTCCGCCTTTAAAAACTGTGTTTGAGCTGGGTGTATTATAGCATGCAATATATTGTATAGTCTGTTGGGTAGTATTTCTGAAAGGATCTTGCAATCAATGTATATTAGTGATGTTGTGCTGTAATGTTTAAAATGTAGCTGATCTTTCCTTTTTTTGAAATAACCACTATTGTGGCACTGATGGCCAACCCTAAAATTCTTTCTGTTTTTGCAGGGAGGTGGAAGAGTGTTTCAAGGGGCCATGTTAAAATATGTACACATTCCTTGTAGAATTTTCCATAAGGCCATTTGAGTGTTTGGTTTGATAGGATTCTTCTTTGCCTCTGGATCTAGTGTAGACAGCAATACTTTTTCAAGATATGAAGTACATTCTTCGACAGTTGCTACTTTATTAGAATCATACAAAGTTTTAAAGAAGTTATGGAAGGTTTCTAGTATGGTTTTGGTTGCTATATTGGTATTACCAATTGTGCTCCTAATGGCAGGTATGGTTGACTTGTTTCTAACATATTTTAAGTATTTTTCCAACATTCTATCTGCCTTCTTTTTCTCTCATAGCTTCTTTGATTTATTTATAGAGACACATTTATGTACCTTCCCACTTAGGAATTGTCTATATTCATTTTTCAGAGCTTTAAGTTCTGAGAGTAGCACTTTTCCTTTTGTGTACACACTAGATTCTTGATTTTATGTTCTAGGTCATTCAATATTTTTTCCCAAGTTATGTTAATCAGTGTGTCTCTAATTGTAATTTTAAGTGCGGTCCAAGCTGTGTCAGGGGTTATTTCCTCACTCATCTTCCAGTCTTTTGACTGGATAGTAACGTCCCTGTATCAAGCTCCATTGAAATACATGCATGGTTCACTTTTAGGGTTTGAGGTAGATTTTAGGTGTTGACTGTCAATTAATAGTTAGTCAATTCTCGATAACTAATTTTAGGTGTGTGTAGAGAATGTTTAATACCTCCCTGTTGGATTATATAGGCATCATATGTCAATCAATCTGTGACTTTTATAGATGAGTCATCTGTGAATGTGATTTAATCCCTCTAAATTTGGCACTTGAGTTTCAATTATTAAACGCCCGACATCGCCATCGCCATCCCAGAGGGCTACAAGATCACCCGAAGAGACTGCGGCAACCAGACGGGAGGAGGGATCGCCATCATCTACAGGGACACCATCCGCATCACGACCAACACCGACGACACCCTGACAACCGCCGAACACCTGCACTTCCAGATCCACACGGACCCCAAGACCACCCTCAGAGGCACCCTCATCTACCGACCCCCGGGTCCACGCACACAATTCAGCGAAGACATCGCCGACTTCATCAGCCCGCACGCCCTCCCCTCCGCTGACTACATCCTCCTGGGGGACATCAACTTCCACCTGGAGAACAACAACGACGTCAACACCACCACCCTGCTCGCCAACCTCGCCAACCTCGGACTCAAGCAGCTGGTGACCACCCCCACCCACCTCGCCGGACACACACTCGACGCTGTCTTCTCTTCCAGCAAGGACATCGGCTTCAGCCACGCCACCGGACTCCACTGGACGGACCACAGCTGCGTCCACTTCACCTTCAGAAGATCCACGACCCACCACCACCAGCAACAGGCTGCCCGAAGAAACTGGAACAAGATCACAGCAGACCAGCTCGCCGCTTCCCTGAGCCAGCACCCTCCCGCTAGCTCAGCGAACCCCAGCCAGGCCGCCGACAACCTCACGAAGTAGATCAGCGACTGCGCAGACGACCTCGCCCCATTGAAGACCCTGCCTAGCAGACCCGGCAGCAAGAAGGCCCCATGGTTCACCGACGAACTCAAGAGCTCCAAGAAGAACTGCCGAGCCCTCGAGAAAGCCTGGAGAAGGGAGCCAACACCGGACAACATGACCACCCTCAAGCTCGCCACCCGGAAGCACCATCAACTGATCCACGCCACCAAGAAAACAGCATTCAAGGACCGGCTGGACAACAACGCGCACAACTGCAAGGAACTCTTCAACATCGTGAAAGAGCTCTCCAACCCCAACGCCGGAAACAACGACATCACCCCGTCACAATACCTCTGCAACTCCCTCGCCTCCTACTTCCACAACAAGATCGCTGACATACACAACAGCTTCAGCCCACAAACAACGCTCCCCACGACCGCACCAACGCCCCCCACCACCACCCTCAGTGCCTGGACCCATATCAACACAGAAGACACCATCTGCACGATGAACTCTATCCACTCCGGATCTCCGACCGACCCCTGCCCCCACCACGTCTTCAGCAAGGCCGACGCTGTCATCGCACCCCACCTGCGGGACATCATCAACACCTCCTTCGACACCGCCACCTTCCCTGAGAGCTGGAAGCACGCCGAACTCAGCGCTCTACTAAAGAAACCAACAGCGGACCCCACCGAACTCAAGAATTACCGCCCCATCTCGCTCCTCCCGTTTCCAGCCAAAGTCATCGAGAAGACCGTCAACAAGCAGCTGGCCGCCTTCCTCGAGACGAATGGATCCCTCGACCCCTCACAGTCCGGCTTCCGAGCCAACCACAGCACCGAGACGGCCCTCATCGCCGCCACCGATGACATCCGAGCCCTGCTGGACAACGGTGAAACAGCGGCCCTCATCCTCCTAGACCTCTCCGCAGCGTTCGACACTGTTTGCCACCGCACCATAGTGCAGCACCTCAGCAACATCGGAATCCAGGAGAAGGCACTGGAGTGGATCATCTCCTTCCTCGCGGGAAGGACACAGAGAGTCCGCCTACCACCGTTCAGATCTGCAGCCACGGAAGTCATCTGCGGCGTTCCCCAGGGCTCCTCGCTCAGCCCCACCCTCTTCAACGTCTACATGAGCCCCCTTGCGGCCATCGCACGCCAACACAACCTCAACATCATCTCCTACGCCGACGACACCCAGCTGATCCTCTCCCTGACCAACGACCCCGCCGCCGCCAGAACCAACCTCCACGAAGGGATGAAAGACGTAGCCGAGTGGATGACGACCAGCCGCCTGAAACTGAACTCTGACAAGACGGAAGTCCTCATCCTGGGCTCCTCGCCTTCCGCCTGGGACGACTCCTGGTGGACCCCCGCCCTGGGCACCACACCGAAACCGACAGACCACGCACGCAACCTGGGCTTCATCCTGGACTCCTCCCTCTCCATGACCAGACAAGTCAACGCCGTCTCCGCGTCCTGTTTCAACATCCTGCGCATGCTACGGAAGATCTTCCGGTGGATCCCCGCCGAGACCAGGAAGACGGTCACCCAGGCACTCGTCACCAGCCGACTGGACTACAGCAACGCCCTCTACGCTGGAACCACCGCCAAGCTCCAGAAGAGACTCCAGCGGATCCAGAACGCCTCAGCCAGACTCATCCTCGACATCGCCCGACGCAGCCACATCTCCGGACATCTGGGAGACCTGCACTGGCTCCCCGTCAACAAGAGAATCACCTTCCGTCTCCTCACCCACGCACACAAAGCCCTACACGACCAAGGCCCGAGCTACCTCAACAACCGCCTCAACTTCTACGCTCCCAAACGCCACCTCCGATCGACCAACCACGCCCTCGCCGCCGTCCCCCGCATCCGAAGAGCAACAACTGGAGGAAGGTCCTTCTCCTACCTGGCCGCCAAGACCTGGAACACCCTCCCGACCGACCTTCGTCTGACCCAAGACCACCTCTCCTTCAGGAAGAAGCTCAAGACCTGGCTGTTCGAGCAGTAGCGGCACCCCCCCCCCCCCCCCCCCCCCCCCCCCCCAAGCGCCTTGAGACCCTCCGGGTGAGTAGTGCGCTGTATAAAGGCCTTGATTGATAACCTGTCAATTGGGGATTTAAAATCACCTCCACATATATGAACAGGTCGTTAATACATTTGTTGAGGGCGATCTAGGATTCTGGAGAGTCCTAATTAGGAGCTTAAGTGTTAGAACTGTAGAATTCGATGTTTTCTTTCTTTTCTTCAATTGTGAATCATCTCCTTTGACTGTCTTGCATTTGTGATGGTATTGTGATATTTGTGTTTTTTTTAAATAAGTGTTACAACACAATTTTCCTTGTCTGTCTGTGGAGCATAATCTGTCTTCTACCTAACTGAATTTGATTCAAATAGATTCCCTGTACCCAATTCTGGTCTCTTGAAGAAAAATGATGTTGCCTTTCATCTTGTAGCAATAACTTTTTATCTTTTCCCTTTTAACAGGATGATTGAGGCCTTTTGTGTTCAGGGGAAAACACCTTAAGATTCTTATTAACTATTTATAGTGCAGTGTGTTGTTTATCCAGTGTACTGCATGAGTCGGGAATCTTTTAGGTACCCTGGTTACTAGTATCATTCCCAAAACTAAAATATCATGATTAGGGAATATCATTATTATGTTGCAAAGCATTGATGTAAAACGTTTGTGTGAGCAATATGTATTGGAAAATTGTAAGGGTGAAAAGGTGTCATAAGCCTTTCCATCCGTGTCGGATATGTTGACGTAACTAGGAGATATTCCATTGTTCATCCGATGTCGCGATGTCAGCATCCCCCTGAGTGAGGAGAGAAGTGAAATGGAGTGGAGTAAGGGTCAGATAGAAAGAAGGAGTGAAAGTAGAAACAATGAGCATTTAAAAACCTCTATTTCCCTCCCTGGGAGTAAATATTCTCTACTCTCCCAAAAATATATTCTCACCAGCATGTAGAAGGACACAAATAGCCTCCTGAAACATCACTTTCCCAATAGTACAATTTTGTATTGGACGTTACTGATATTTATTGTGTAAAATAGCCATTTTAAACTTGCTAACATTGATAACCATAATAACTTTGCTTCTGTGTTACACAACTATGGTATGAGGGTAACTATCTACCTGTACTAAAGGAGTTGGTGGTCTGCGTGTGTTACCCTGAAAGTATAAACATCGCTGTAGCTTGATAGGTTAGTTTGAGTTGGTAAAAAGAGCATCGAAAGCCTCTGAAATAGAATTATCAGTTAAATTACAGATAGCCCTAATGATTCCATCTGTATTGGGGATAGCACCTTGAAAGAAAGTTATTATGACCTTTTAGCGTCAATTTTAAAAGTGCGTCATTCTCATGTTAACCGTGCAACATGCATGGCGCTGTGTATGTCCTGTTCATTTCATTACCTTTACTCTACTGACTTACCACCATGACTTCTCTCAAGAGTTCTTACAGACCTACCAGTATGGTGTGCACTCAAGAACTCCCTTGTTGTCTTACTTTTTCTTGGTAAATTTGAAGAATCTTTGGATAACTGCAATGATAGTGCAACACTTTAGCGTCTGTACCCTTTTAAATGGTATCAGAGATGACTGACTGGAGGTCACTCAGATCATTTAAGATCCATGGATTTGCTTTTGGGAACAATTGTGATGGGCCCACAATGGAAAAAGCTATGTTAAACTCTTTCAGATTTTTCTTAAAAATAAGAACCTGTTCCTGCATATAATCCTATTTTTGACATGATTTTGTGAAATGCCGATTAGTGCGCCATTCCACGATGTATTTTGATTCTTTTTTTATACGGTTTAAGATTGCCTCTGTGTGTCTGTAAAGTAGATGCCTGAAAATCAATGGTCTAGGTGTTTCATTACTGAGTTTTTTAGGTCTCGCATAGGCAGCGCATGTGCTGCCTCTCCGAGGCATTAAGTAATCAGTATTACTAGAGAAACTCCACCCATTGTGTTTCTCTTTGTTTTGTTGCTTGCCTTTGGTGAAATCTGGTATTGCTCTTCTTATCTCACTGATTGTGGCAAGTGGTCCCATACGTCACTTCCGTTTTCTCCTGTGTCTGGAGGAAGCAGCATCGACCAACTACAGTTAACTTACGCTGCAGGGCGGTATCTTTTAATGTAGGGACTACTTTGTTGTGTTTTTTGCAAAGGTGCCTGGTCCACACATACGTTTAATATGCACGGCCACTTTCCTCGATGTTTTCACCCCCCCACCACCTCCCGCCCCTCCCTCCTTGTTTTTCCTGCTGCTGCCTGAGAGCGGCTATTACTATTGAAACCGGCTGTTGCTGGCAAACAGCGCCGTATCCCTCCCACTTTTTTTATTTGTCCCTCCTCACCCCACATCCGAGATCGCTGTTTATTTCTGCTTAAGTCCTTTGATAACAATGGCAGCACTCGGGCCATTACCTTGAAACATTTTAGGTTAAACCACGGGAGCCGCGATTACTGCAAAAGTAAAGAAATAGAAAAGCATTTTTTTTTTATTTCTTTACTTTTGAAGAAATTGCGGCACCCGCGCTTTAGTTTAGGATGTTTAAAGCTCGGCTGCTGCCCACGCAGTGCTGGCGATTGGCTTCAGGGACCTCTAGGAGCAGCCAGTTGTCTTACAATCTATTGCAGCCAATGCTGGCGTCTGGCAGTGAGACCTTTAGTGACGACCTGCTGCAGTGCAGTCAGTGATAGTGTACGGCAGTGGTTCCCAAATTGTTTGAGCCGTCGCTCCCTTGACCTAATTGGCAGTTGCCATGGCTCCCCTCCATTTTTTTACCGGTGGGTGGGTGACCGTCGATGTAAGTCCGACCTCGAGAGTACTTCCTTTTGTCTCCCTTAAATTAATTGGGATGCAATGAAGGTATTTAATCATATTTGTAACAAAATAAAAAGATAACAGTTGTTTAATAAAAACTCGTTAAGTGAGAAACGATACAATATTAATAGCCAAATATGTTTCCATGCAAGTTTTTTTAACCACACAACAATAGTTCAAAAACTGCTGTATAATAAAATATGTTTTTCAATGAACAGGAACAACAACAGAGTCCGAATTTACCTTACAAATCCTAGTGAGATGGATGTGCTTGTTTTTCCTTACATAGCTCCTGAAATCTTGGAGTTATTTTTGAGAATGCAACACACATTTCTTTTTCAAGGTTAATGTTTGCTCTATATTTTGACTTTATCACTGCAACTGCTGAGAAACCAGCTTCACAAAGGTACGAAGTAGCAAACGGGATCAAAATATGCAGGGCACTCTTGCTTATCATTGGGTATTCATCTCCAGTTTGGCACCAGAACTCAAGCAGTGACTGAGACTGGAACCTTACTTTCAATGCTGAGTCACTTGAAACATCAATGAGCTGTTCTGCTTCCTCATTGTTGATATGCTGAGGTATCTCAGCATTGAAGGGGTCTCTCACTCATTTTATTGGCTCCACTTCATCCTCTGGAAAATATTTGTCAAGGTAAAAATGCAGTTGAGACAAATACAGAACAAAAACTGCCCTCAGTTCCTCCTTTAACGCCATCTCATTCACCTGTAGAAACTGGTCCAATGAAGTAAAACATTTATAGTCACCTTTGCTTACACTGCTTTTCCCAAGGATCACTTTCTTCTTAAAGCCTGAAACTTTGTCTGACAGTTGCAAGATGTTAGTATTATTGCCTTGCCAGGATTTGTTCAGTGCATTCAGTTTTTCAAATAGATCAGAAAGAAAAGCCATTTGTATTAGAAAGTCTGCATCAATCAATTTGTCAGCAAAACAATGTTCCTCATCGTGTAGATATGAGTGTATTTCATTCCTCAGCTCATACACTCTAAGCAGGGAGTTACCAAGAGACAGCCACCGAGAACTGCTGTAGAACTAGAGGCATGAGTGTTCGAGACCCATGTCATGACACAGTTTAGCAAAAAATCTAGCTTTTATTGGTCTTGTTTTAATATAATATACCACTTTGATGACTATTTTCAGAATACCATGCAGTTCTTCACTGAGGTTTCCTGCTGCCAGTGCTTCTCTGTGTATTATACAGTGTGTCCAAACAGCATTTGACGCTTTAGATCGTATGCAAGCTTGAAGTCCTTGGTAGCATCCTGCCAATGAACGACCCCCATCTGTACAAACTCCAACACATCTTTCCCAGTCAATGTGATTCTGTTGCATAAAATCATCCAAAACCGCATACATGACTTGACCTGTAGTTCCACCTTTGATTTCTTTACAGAACAACAAATCCTCAACAATTTGTTTTTTGTATAGAAACCTGACATAGCAAATATGATGGGTGTTGTTGTGGTTGTCTGTTGCCTCATCCAACTGGAGTGCAAAGTCTTTGCCTCTTAGATTACAGATGAGCTGATCGTTAATATCTTCAGCCATATCATTTATCCTCCGGCTGATAGTATTATTAGAAAGAGGCACTTTCAGCAGCTGTTTACCCGCATCTTCGCCGAGCATGATTGTTACCATATCAACAGCAGCAGGCAAAATCAGCTCTTCTGCAATTGTGTGTTTTTTTTCACTTTATATGAAGACAGGAGGGCGTTACTATTAATTTTCGTTTGTTTTGAGAAAGTTGACTTTTATAGTTTGGCTTCTGCAACTTTTCTTACAAAACATTCCCTTGGTTTCCGACCACATTTGGGTGAAGACTTTCAAGATGCTGCTTAAGTTTACTTGGAAGCATGGATTCCAGAACCAAAACTTTTAAACAGATTGCACATTGAGGACACTCCTCATTATTAACCTGAACACACGTGAAACCATAATCCAGATACCTGTCATTGTACTTTCTGTACTTGGCTTTTCGTTTCCCGTCCTCGTTTTTGTCAGAGGAACCTGCAACTTCACTTCGCTGAGACGAACTTGGCATTAGAAATCTCTTCATTGTCACTCAGAAAGATGGAAATCAGTTCCACTTGTCTTAATTATTCAGATGGAGAAGAGAAGAATGTACAAAAATATATAAGAAAGGTCTTTCTATCTGTAAAGTTCCTGGTCTTCTTTTCTTTTCCTTTGCTCCAGTATTTCCAGTCCAGTCCAAAAAGCTTTATTCGACACTTTGTCATAAAAGCATTTTACATATGTATACATGATTATTCCGGAATACAGCTAAAATCTAGTAAAATATGTGACAAAGAGATACATATCCTACAATAGTTATTACCACTGGAGCTGGTTACAATTAAAAAGAGTTAAGAAATTGCCTTAAAAAACAGATAAAAAAGAATTGCAATAAAACATTGTACAGTATCATCATTTCTTTTGTTCACTTCCAGTTAATTTTGACAATAGAGTAAATCTGCTGGCTGGGCAATATAATTTTCATTGTATCAATCAATATACGGCTATCAAGTTTAAACAGTCAAATTGGCTTGTGTTATTGTAAGTTTTAGCCTTATTATCCACGCCCACCCCAGAAATTTGGCAGCTCCTATAGAGATATACGATAAGGTGCTAGTACATATTATCCTTTCTACCTTCGCACTCTTCCTCGTACCCAACATTTTACATATAGGTTTCAACCAAATCCGGTACGGGGCAGCATAAGCTGGGCACACAAATAGCATATGGACAATCGTTTCACTACATGATAAACAGACTGGGCACTTGTCGTCACCTGAGCTCGACCACCTAGATGTAAAAGATTTAAGAGACAGCGATCCCACTCTCAGCTGGAAATACAGTTTTATATCCAACGGTTTGGTTATGGTGTCCCAGTAGGGTTCAAAGACAGGGCTGTCTTTAGAATTCAAAAACAAACCTGTCAATGAAGATGATTCACTATATCTTTCGGTGTTATGCACCACTACCTCCCAGTACCTTTCTTTTAATGCTTATTTTGAGGGAAAACATGCTGAGAGTGGATCCAACCAGAGGGAATTCATCCCCATGCTTGCAAGGACATCCCTAACTCCCCGCAACCAACCTATCTTGTGGAAAGTATCAGAATTAATAACATCTATGAAATCCAATGCATACAACTTCAATTCCGGCGTAGTCCACAATCTACACCAGTATAAAACAGGGCGTACTTTTGCAATACTTGATATGGACTTTCAGCCAAGCTCATAGAGCAGAAGGGACTGTGGTGTACTTTGCGGGAGATTGGTGATACTACGCAGGAATCTATTTTCAGAGACTCTAAATTTGGGCATATTCTTGAACCCCCAGACTTCGGCGCCATAAAGAGCCGCACTGACCACTTTCATGTCGTAAACCTAGAGCACAGGCCGCATAGGTTTAGTGAGTGGCTTTTTGTGCTCCGCATTTAGCGCACCTGCCAGTTGCCGATGTTTAAGTGTGGCAAGATCAATTTGCTGATTCCACTTCATATCACTCTGAATGTTTACCCCCAAATAAGTGAACATTCTAACTTGGTCCAGTGGTTGATTATTCATTAAAAATTTTCCTTTAAAAACATTATATGAATTAAAAGTCATGAACTTCGTCTTAGATACATTGATTTCTAGACCACTAGCTGTACAAAATTCTTCAAAGATAAGCAAAGCTTGCTGGAGTCCGCTCTGCATTTTTGAAATTATCAAGGTATCGTCGGCGAACATTAAAATGGGTATTTTGGTCCCTGCAAGTGTTGGGGCATCAGTATTCACGGATAATATGTGATCCACTATGCCGTTGATGCCATAGCAATGATGGATCTATTATTTCTGTTATTTTTCAATAGTAGCCCATGCTGATGGTGACCATTTGGACTTATTATTCTTATTGGTACCCCGCACAGACAGAAAGATCATTCAGTTTTTTAATGGAATCTAAGAGCGCGCATTTTTGCAAACAATGAAGAAAGCCGAATTGCAGCTAATGTGTACATCAGACTCTGATTTGTAACAGCAAATAACACACTTCAACAATTCCTGGGTCCATCCTAGGACATATCATAGTAGTACAGAGTACGCAACAGCACGGACATATGGTTTTTCATTAAAATCATGGCAGTAGTTTGACTATCGGTCCCATTCTCTGACATAACCAACCAACATCTGTTGTGTATTTTGCAATCAAGGCAAATGAAAAATGTACGAATGCATGCCATTTGCTGTTTGTGCTCATTGGGATGGTTTTGGGTCAATGTTGTGGCATAAACGTGACAGCAATGAAAGGCAGAGCAACATTTACAGAAAAATGAGCATGTCCATTTTACAAGTCCCGGGCCCCCAAGAGTAAGAATAGCAATATATACAGAACAATAAAATGGCAAATGGAAAGTTTGCTGCATTTTAGTGCAGCGGTTGCAACAAACAATAGAAAACATGAGCAACTCTGACTTAGTTCATCTAAGCTGGATAGAAACCACTTCACGTACCTGCTCGTACTTCAACGATGGCTGTTCTGCCTGGAGGAACTGGCTCAGTGGGTTCAGCGGTGAGATCGGCTTTTCCGCCGAAGCATGCTTCTTCCCTACAACCAGGATTCAAAAGTAATAACACAAATTATTATTAGTATTATTAGTCTACTTTTCTTTTACCAACCAAAGCTATATTTTTTTTTAATGCAGCATGCCATCTAAATAAATAATGATCTGTACATGTTTCAAATGGCAAATGTAACTTGAAATTACTTTTACATTTATTCAGAGCCTGATTAATTATTATCCGTCCCTAAAGAAGTGAAGTACAAAGAGCAACGTGATGGTTGGAATGCTTGAATTAATCTCATCCACTGGCAATCACTTTGACTGAATCCCAATCCATAGTTTCTTTTCCCAACAACGACAAGCTGTAGCCGCAAATGCAGCAAAGTGCGAATAATTCCTGCAAATGCTGAGTACACACGCATCCAAATAGCAAATGCAGCAGAGCACATTCAAGTCATCGAAGCAAACACAAAACAGCACACACAGATACACTACCATTCACACACAAAGGCATGCAAATGCTGAAAATACAGCGCTGCACACATATACACACCAGCGCAGCAAATGTAACGACACCCACACCAATTCAGCAAATGCTGTGGAGCACACACACCACTGCAAAAGTGCAGTGGAGCACATGTAAGTCAATGAAAAGGCAGCAGATGCAACAGAGAGCACACACATGCTCCACTGATGCAAACTGTGTGCCTGGTCCCAAACCCTGGCTTATTTATGCCAGCTGTGGATTGGGAGTTCTCTAGAACATTCACCAAAAAATGGCATTTTAAATTGTAAGTTTTATGCGAGTGAATATATTGCATCACTTTTCCTGTTTTGCACTAGTTTTGCAACAAACCATATGGGGCACAGAGCTCTGACCACCCACTGCCCTTGCATGCCGAAGCCCCAATTCATTTTGTGGCTGAAGGGCGCACAGATGTATTTGTAATCGGTACTAGCTTTTTTGTAAAAGGGGAAAAACAAACTTTTGTTTTATGTGCTTTCTCTCATTGATAGTGTAAATGCGGCGTGAACTCAGGCATGGGAGGATGTATTGAAGCCAGTGACCATACTGATGTTTTAGGAATATTTGAATGTATTTCCCTTTCAGGGACCATCCGAGAGTTCTACTGGGTTTGGTCTAGAATAGATTAGAAAAATGACGATAGCCCTGTCTGTAAACGCACATTTAAAGATGTTTTTTAAACAAAATACACTTTTTAAAATTTCATTGTAAATGCATATTCCAGATTTAATAAAACCCAGTAGAACTCTCGGTTAATCTGGAGTTAAATTCCACCATGTTAAGACGGAGCGACTCGGCGTTATCATTTCATACTGAAGGAAAAATGCACCCAACAGGCAAACATGCAGGCCGAAATTCATTTAATGCACCCCATTAAACTCTCGCAAATGCTTATGGTTGTGGGCTGGCCCTGAATGACTTTCACCAAAATTCTTCAAAATTGTGTACAATTGTGTCCGAGCATTGTAGCTATGAAAGTTGCCTCATCTTGTTTAGCGCCATCACGAACTGTGCAGTGGGGGCAAATATTTGAACACGAACGCACAGCAGATGAATTTAAAGCAGCACTAATAATTATTTCAGACTCATACAATAAAAACCCCATGCATCTGGAACATTCAAAAGTGAATAATGTGCTCCCAATATTATTAAATTAAAGCGGAGGTTTGCGACTCAGCAAGTACACAGTCACAGACTAAAGCGGTTGTATAAATGCATCATCGCCAAGGTCGAGGAGCTTTAAACTGCTCAGTAAGTGGCCTGAGCTTCGATCTTGGCCTTCTTGCTTTTATGCCGGGGCTCCCAACATTCTACTCCCGTACTGTTCAACGGACCACACAGAAATCCCTCCCATCCCAGTACCAACACTCCAGCGGCCCTAGTGTTACTTATATCGAACTTCACTTTCTTACTTACCTATTTCCTTGCGAAGAGGGTCCCACGAGGCAAGGCAGCAATAACGCTCCTCAAACAATGGTCAGAGCTGCGTATGGCGTATGTATACCAGTAATGCGGCGACTATGCCTCTGAAAGCATGTACGATGCGTGCGTACGTACGCACATAAGGAGGCAGTACGCTCTTGGGCCAAACCATTTCCCACGATTCTACAGGTGGCATTTCTACATTTCTAGTGCTGCAGCTGCAATTTCCCACATCGTACCGCGGTGCCCCTGGCAACTCATAACGTCACACCGGGGTGCCGCGGCGCACAGTTTGGGAACCAAGGGAGTACGGTGCTGTGGACCGCTAGTGATGGCGTGTGGCACTGCAACTCAGTGCAGTCAGTGCTGGCCTCTGGCTCCAGGGACTAGAGGTGGGCGAGCCGGCAAATTAATAGCTAGAACAGAGTCAGTGCTACTAGTGCCTGTCACTAGCGAGCATGATGCATCGATTACAAGCTCCCTCTGCCTATTTTTGCTTTTTCCCGTGTTCTTCCTATATTTTGAAGTCACACGCATGTGTTCTGTACTGCCATAAAAAGACATCAATAGGGTATTTTGTTTTATTTTGTTTTCAGTTCTTTTGTGAATTGGTATTCCAGTGTGTTTAACTTCATCAAGAAGCGACACCTAGTGGCAAAGTGTCTCCTTTGCAGCTTTCACAAGGGACATCTATTGGTGGATTGATGCCATTGCAGCCTCTTTAAAGGGACTTCTTTGTATACTGAGCACGCTTAGTCCAATCCATTATATTAAGGAATACTCCTTCTGCAGTGCACCTCCTGATCAGTAGATATGTGCAGAAGTAATGTATAATATGCCTCATATCCAAACACTTATAAGGTTCCAAAGGTAAACACATAGATAAAATACATTATCATTTACAATGCCAATAGCTGTACCTTTCCTAAATGCGAGACCTATTGCATTGCAAATGCTTGTTTCTAGTGGGATCCTCCCAGAAAAGTTTCTGTGCGCTCTTTTGATTTTGAATACTCTTTCAAACGATATTCCCAGCATCTTTGCTACCAAGTTTCTAGAAACTCTGTGCAGCAGTCAGTCTTTGAAACTGAGCCCTCCAGTATGCCAAACATCTTTGAAGTTCGCCCTGTGGTTTCCGTCTTCCAAACTCTGTGATATCTTGTCTTAGTGACAACTTTTATCGATAATGCCCATTTGTTTCTGGATGTTTATGATTCCTTTCATCCTCTAAGTGCCCCATCTGAGTCTTTTTAGAGATTCTGTTTCTGAGTTCCTTGAAGTCCTTCCTTAGGCCCAGGGTTCACTTTACATTATGTCTGTGTTAGACTTTGCACCTTGTGCCAGATCATGTAGTACTGCAAGTTTATTTTAAATCAGTTTCATATTTGCGTTCAGCTCCATTTTAGGTATCGAAGCCCTGATTATGTGGGCCTGGTTTTTAGGTCGAGCCTAGACATCACTTGCGCTTTCGTGGTTCGTGACGTGTTGTATATACTTTGTGGGCTTACAGCCTGCCCACTGCTTTCCATTTGTTTGTTTAAGTGTGCTTTAAAATTCTTGCTTCTAAGTGGTTATTTTTTCCTATTTGTCTCTCCTTTTTGTTGTTTTGTTCCCTCCCCTGGGGCAGGTCCCCTTGCAGCCTTCTACTTGTGACATCTAAGCAACTGTAAAAGGGACTACTTTTTCCTAAGTGAGGGCACTGCACATGAGTGCTGGATTTTTTCAGTTACTCCGATCTCTGATGTCAGGCAGCTGCTCATTTTCCACTTGTCTGGGCACGTAGTGCAATAACTCCCTAAGCTCGGTGTGCATGGCCAAATGAAGGAATCATTACTAATTAGTATGACGCTCACGAGTCGCCATCCTTGTTGCACAATTCTCCTCCCTGCACTTCCATATTGCTTGCCCAGAACGCGCTGATTGCATTCTCTCACGAGAGGTGCTTTCCATTCCAGGAAATTCAGTGAACCCGCCAGGGAATACACACCTGCTGAGCTGCTTAGGCAGCCATCCTGGGGTCGGGCGCCATTTAAAGTGCATCCTTCAAGTGCTGTGTCACTTGACAGCAACAATCTCTAGGAGGAGACCTTCAGTTTGATTGGTTTAACAGCCAGGGCTGAGTCCTTCTTCATGTTTATATTCACCAATGGTGAAACAAAGAACCACTGCCTCAAGAGGGACTAGGTAAAGAGTTGGGATCATGCATGTCTAATCTACTGCAGGGCTGGTCCAGTGCTATGGCACTATTGTGTCATTAGAAGGCCCCTTCGGTAATGGGAAGCAAGTGCAACGCTGGCGTCATGGCCAGCTCCCAGCTGGAACTTAACTTCCTATGGCTGTTGTCCTACTGCAAGATCATGGCCCCGGAGAGCCCCAGCACAAGGACTGGAGGCTGGAGAAAGTGGATGACATCTCTTCTGCCCGTCTTGTATGATGTCTCTGATTGTGAACGGGACATTTATTAGTGGTATGGTTTTAAATCGCAAAGCATTGAGACCATTGACCCGCCTCATTAGGCCACACAGAAGACAGTTGATAACTCTTAACAGATATTAATAGGACCCGTTACAAGCCCTGGGCCTGATACCTATTTAAAAGCTGGTTTATTAGCTCTCATGACTTAAAATCAATCATGGGACGGAACATCAGACAATCCTGTGTTTCCCATAATACCACGATCAGCATTTTGTTGCCTCACTCTGAGATTTTATTAGTCATGTTAGTGCTATGTGACCTGCATCCCTGATATTTCTGTTTGGAGTGAACCTGTACATACAGCACTATATTATTTTGTGCAATCTCTGACATAATACAAGAAATGTCATGTTTTTTTTTTTTAAATCAAAAGGAACAAGGTGAAGTCAAATTTCTTAGGGGAGGTGCCAGTACTCTGGCTACTACTTTGCGTCGTGGCAGAAGATCAAGTCCTTGAAACATATGCGAAGTGTTGCCACCCTATTTCATGTTTAATGTTAAATTTAGGTTGTCCAACCTTAGAGCAACTACCCTCACCAATGGCACAGGAGCTATTTTGACATTTATCTATACGCTGTCCATCTGGGATTGTGCCAGGCTAATTTGCTCCTCTGTAACACAGTGACCAAAGGTCGTTACAATGAAATGTGCCAGGATCAGTTGCCAAATGTTTCGCACTGATAGTTCACACACCATGAACTGGTCCATATAATGTAAGTAAATCAGTTGGTGCTTTTGCGTGAATATCTTGAAGTGAGATACCAGCAGCGGTCAAGCCGACTAAGAGGCTGGTGAATCCCTCATTCTTACAGTGTCAGACTTAAGCCTCAGGAAAATCATTTTTGAGGATGCCCATAAAATCTCAATGCGTCAAACGCATCTTGAAGAAATATTTCTGCAATCTGCATATCCAGATCTCATTGAGTGATCCAGCCTGTCCTCACTGATGAGTGTTATAAGAGTGTGTTTGGTTTCTTTACACTTCGACTGGCCACTGGATGCCTCTGCTTACTACACTTGTGTGTCTTCAGCTGTGCATAGCTCTCAGTAGCCCAAGGCTCCTTACTAATAGGGCATCAAAAGAGTTTTGTTTCCTATACAACAGGTGAATAAAGGCATCCAAATGCCCAAAACGCTTTTTACACATTACCTGTGTTGTTTTAAGCAGTGCTTACATTGTAGGGCTCTCCTATTTATCTCAAAAACGCAAAGAATCATCACTCTTTATTTATTTCTCTCTTGGTTTATTTGTAAAGAGAAAGTAATCTTTTTTTTGTTTTGTTTTATTTTTTTCACAGCAGCTCATATTTCACTAAATTCTTTAGTCAGGACTCCAAATGCTAGCATGACTTATTGGCATTGCCTGTGTTTGTTCATAACAAGCTAGTATTACATTTCCAGTGTTCATTAAATAGCACGGAAGCCCACCCATGGGCATGTGTGGCCCTTCACCAGTGGCGCATGAAATAACAGTAGATGTTGCAGCACCCAGGATAAAGTGCTGCATGGCTGAATACTTATAAGGTCCCAAAGGAGAAACCTACTGGCTATGCCAATGCTTGCGTTCTCTTTTGGAGAGTTTTGATTTCCTTATTCTCCTTGCCCACCTTTGCTTTCTAGTCTGCCGAGATTTTTGGGGGCTTGAGAGTCTGGTGTTGATACTCGTGCATGTCGAGTTGGTGATAGGTGGTGGTAGTTATTCTAGATCTGTCCTATAGACATGTCCTAAACACCATAGTTATCGCAGATTATTGTGTTTAAACTCCTGTTTATGCAGTTTGCGTGGGTTGTGTAGCTTGCATACTTTCTGTAGTTTGCATACCTATAGGTCCTAATTGTTTTTCAATCTCAGTGAGTCTGTTTATGTTACTGGTCCAAATTAATCAGATCACGCAACCTTAAATTTGTTGTTTTCCCTTAGCGCAGAAACTGTATTTGTCTTTTGTGTGCATTAACATATTTATCTAATCAGAGGCTGTTTGTGAAGTCTAGTTATTCTGTGCACATTATCATGTTCGGTATAGCAGTTGGAAAGAAGATAGGTTTCCTTCATGTGAAGTGTAGGACCAGCACCTGGGGTGAGTGTCCAATGATGCTGCAGTCTGATGCAAATGCTGCAAGTCAGACCTGTTTGTGTTTAGCTTCTTCTGGGCTCAGCTGTTTTGCACACATGTGCCTCAGTGAGTGCGGCATCTATGAGCCAAGATGGTGGAGCGACTCAGCATACAGCTCCTGCTAAACTTCCAAAGCCAGATTCTCACAGTCACTGTCTGTCTCATTGCTCTGTCTTAGTGGGACTCACCTGTATAGAGCACATGGAACAGGAATGCCAGTGGGCCACACTTAGATAATGTACACAGTTACTGTGCCGTGCAGCACAGTGAGAGCCTGCCAACCCTTGTCACCTATTGCATGCAGTTGAGAGGTGGGTTTCCCTATTAGATCATGTCTGGTGCACTGGGAGTAGGGTTCATGGTCACTGTAGTCCTCTTTCACCGCATGTAAACATCAAGAAAATCGTACTTGCTGCGCAGGGTACCGCACTCTAGACTCACAGTGCTGTTGCGTGTGCTCACTTGGTTCAGCAGTGGTTGTGTGTGGATACATCTTTTGTAATCATATCCTTGCGAGAAATAGTCGGAAAATGGCAAAGCATTAAAAGCAGCTCATCAATGAAATTGATGACCTTGGATGCAGAAGGTAGGGTGCCAAAACAATCACCTCTCGGCGGCCTGTCAGCCTTAAACCAGTTTGCATTTTCGGTACTGTCTCCTACTGAGTTAAATCTTTGCGTGAGCACCAACATTTCTTTAGTCTTTTCTCTGGTCTTAGTTTACTTTTTATATCTGTCGGAACCTCTGTTAACCAAGCGCACAGCAGAGGATCTGAGGCCCACAGGATACATTCTTTGCAAGGGATTTCATTCCCTGGTTTTCACGAATAGCATATCCAGCCACTTTCTTCTTCCGCCCCTGTACCTAAAGTGAAGGAAAACTTTGCACAAGCAAGTGTAGTCCAGAGTACCCAAGATGCATAAAGTGATATGGCAAAGATGGGCACACTCTGAGAAAGTAAACTTGAGAACTGCATTCTGTAAATGTTCTATATCACCTTTCTCAAGAGATATATTGCACTTAGAAAATGATTTACCACTCCCTCACCCCTGCATACAAGGCCCTTCACAACACTGGACCTGCATACCTGAATGGCCGCCTCTTCTTCCACACACCCAAAAGACACCTCCGATCAGCCCAGCTCTCTCTGGTCACCATCCCTCATATCAACAAGACCAGAACGGGAGGAAAGTCCTTCTCCTGGCTCGCAAACAAAGCCTGAAACACCCTCCCCACCTACCTTCGGCAATCTCCCACATTGCCCGAGTTCAGGAAGGACCTCAAGACCTGGCTCTTCGAACGACCCCAGCACTCAATGGAGCCGCTCCCCCTCCCCTTCCCCCTGAGCGCTTTGAGACCCTCATGGGTGAGTTGTTGCGCTTTACCAACCCTGATTGATTGACTCCTGACACTAGAAATTGCATTACAAGACTCTGCTAACCCATGGAATTTCCAATATACCAAAACATTAGGAATAAACATACCTTGATTAACATAATGACCTTTGCAAAGAGATTAGTGGGCGGAGTTTCTGAGGACCACAGCTTCTGCATTCATACACAATGGATAGTTGAAGATGCTACTTTAAGAAAAAATCATGTACAGTTTTCCAATCAGCGTACGACTGATCTCAGACGCGGCCTCCAGTTGGTAGCTGGAATGGTGTTATGATGTTCTTACATGTTAAAAAATTAGGAGTCTCTGTTATCTCACATTATAGACTTGTGTATTGAGAGCATATTGTTAAAGCACTTTCATGAAACTTCTTTCTGTATCATAAATATTCACCATAAATAACTCATATTTTTTTATGTTTGTTCACAGCTCCAGGAGGTGATAACAAGCTCCTTCTCCCCCTTCTCTTCAGTGGATTTTTGATGATTCGTGCTGGAGTTCTAATGATTTTCTCTTTTAATTAATTAGCTGCTTCTAAAATGTGTATATGCTGGAAATGATGCCGAGAGCTATTGCATTTAAATTTATATGTGAATCTCCAAAACTATTGTTTCAGGGTTAATGAAGTCTCGATTATGTCCAAACATGTTGTATTGCATAATATAGCCTTATAGCACGCCGTAGCGGGCTATACCGGCTATTAAAGGCCCGCTGCAGCGTTAAAGGCCCGAGCCGAAGGCGAGGGACTTTAACAAAAGCAGCGGGACTTTAATAGCGGTATAGCCCTGCTACGAAGGGCTATACGGCTATTAGAACATTCTGCCACTAGAGGGCAGAATGTTCTAACAAATTAAACAAAGGCTTCTCGAAGCTCGAGGGGATTTAAATCCCCTCGAGCTTCGAGAGGCTTTTGTAAAACATTGGAATGTTGCTCTGTGGGTCTTTATCGGCCCATAGAAGCACGGAGCACTCCATTGTCTACAATGGAGTGCTCCACATTCCAATGTTCTAATGAACATTATGATTGAAGCTAAATAAAATATAATGTTAAGGACACGCCCACAACATATTCAGAAGGATGTGGTTTTAGGGCAAAGTAGATTCAGGTGAATGTCGGATCACTTTGGATGCTTCTATACCTCTCACTGACTTTACTGATTTTCCCAAAAAGGTTACTCATTCTCCAAGCAGCAACTTAGACCAAAAGAGACATTACCACAACATATTGCAATTATAAGCTGTGCCTTAAGTCTTACACTCCCTGCATACATTTTGGCGGGCAAACCGTGTCCAAATTTTCTGAGGAGAAAATGCCAGATAAACAATATGACATGTGGATCCTGTTGAAGGCAACACAAATCTACATATTCCACCCCATTTCCAGAGCAATAATCATAATTGGGTGCTATTTATTGCACCCAATATATTAGAATGTGAGTAGCATTCATAATATATCAGTTAGGATAAATATCTCACCCTTTTCTGGGCCGACCCTAATTGGGGCCAGAGTGCTGACTTTGGAGCTGGGGAACCAGGTCGAGTCTTTGCACAGGCTCAACATCCTGTGATTCTGGGCAAATCATTTAATCTCCTAGTGCCTACCAAAAATGAATGTGTCCTTGACTGGTGCTCACGAAAAGCGCTCCAATACCTTTGGATCGAGTTCACGCTATAAGCACCAGTGTTGACAATTAAGTGCTGGTGCCGAGCACCGGAAAACACCAGCTCAAATTAAGCATTGAGTAAACACAGGAATCTGTTTTCTGAGACGCAACTGCCACCCTAAAGCCTTTGGAAATGTTTAAAGATCCTATTCAAGCACTCGCTCCGTGATAACACGCTAGAGTGGGACCTTGTTTGTAAGTCTTCTTCTAGCGCCTCCACCTCGTCTCTTGAACACATGAAGGCTGCGGGCAAGGACAGCTCATTCCAGGCGCAGTTACCCATAATGCATTAGCCTTCGAGGATGCCTAGTATGAACCATAGTTACCTCTCACCACCTGTTTGTTTCTTTATGGATAGACTTATACATGTATGCATTTTTAACTATATTAATAATAATGAGTTTTACATGTAAGTATAATTATGTAAACAAAATTAATTATGATTAAATATAATTATTGTATTATGTTGAGAGTCTCATTCATTAAACAAAGCAATTTTCAGTAAATGAAATTACATGTATGTTAAATAATATTAGAGCACTGGTAACCAAATTGACCAAGGTGAGTGGCTTTCAGCTCTACACATGGTAATTGATATAATGAGTTGTCATGCTATACTCACCTCTGGTAACTCTGATTATCAGCAGGCAAGAACTGGGCAATTGCTTCTCTAACTCAAGTGTATTTACTGATCAAAGAAGCTGAATGAAACCGTTGTGGTTCTTATTGAACCAGGAAGACCATTGTCCTTACATCAAACGTTGCTAAGGCAGAAAGCACTCTAGCCTTGTATTAGTACTTCTTGTTAGCCTTACAATGACCACTCTTCAGCAGACCGCTGTGCCTGCTGTAACAGGATCCACGGTGTAATAGATGTATACAGGATTTCAATGAGTCTAAAGTGGTTTGCTGTCAAATACATCTTCCAAACATCTGTTCTTCGAAGCTTCCTGGGTCTGTCCTACAATGATGACATGGCATGTTCCAGTAATCCACACTGCTTAATTTGTGCCGGTGCTTTCCGGTGCTTAGCACCGGCACTTAATTGCCAGCACCTGGGCTTATGTCTGTCTGCCACATTGAAGTGGTGTCTGCCAATTTAGGTACGAGCACAACAACGTCTGTTTATTATTTCAATTTCTATTTGGAATTATTAGTATTTGCCTTCAAAGCCATTCGTATAACTTTGGGGCCTGTAATAGTATGAACTGTCACACTTTTAAGAGCGTGATGATTAGTAGTGTGTTGGTGCTGTCATTGGCAGTGCTGCCAGGGGCAACGGATGGTGCAAGCTCTAGTGTCCTCCTGTCGAGAGCCCTGGCACTAAGTTTTTTACAAATTAAGCACTGGTAATGTAAAGTTTGCAGAGAGGGCCGGGTTTAGTGTTGGTGGCACACAGTGCTGCAATCTTTTCTGGAACCCCCCACCCATGAGCTCTTCCTCAGATTTCCTCCCTTCCACCTGGCAAAAGAGCCCCTCATTTGTCCATAGCCCCTCTCTCACATACATTTCATTTGTTTTAAAACGCTGGTAAAGGCAGGCTTTACTGATGCACTCAGCTATCCACTTAAAATACAGATATGTGCTTTGCAGCAGGCATATTAACCCTCTGCGCTAATTCATGGCGAGTCACAACTGTCACTAGACAAAACTCCGATCTCTCTCTCTAGCAGGAACATTAATCACAAGAGTTATCTTAACATTTTTATTGCTGCCTGAAAGCTGGACGCACAAGGAACTCTGCAGCACGTGCTTTTAAATTGTACATTATTGCTAAACACAGCGCCCCCTTGAGGTCAGTGCCCCCTATTCAGGTCAGAGCTCAGTGCGACAGCACAGGTCACACTGCCCTAAAGCCCGCCGTGTTTGCAGTTATTGCCTACTCAAGAAACTGAGTGAACCCTGCTTATTACTCTGTATTCAGTGGTCGAAGTGGGCGGGAACGGAGGGGCACGGCGTGCCCCTACTTATTTAATTTAACAAAGTCCGTTCCCCTACTTCTTCATTTCAAAAATGCGTCCCGGGACGGCAGGAATGCTCTGAGCTTAAAAAAAAAAACTACAGGATCATCCAGGCCGGTGAGCTGCATAGCGAGGAAGGCCTCTGCAGCTGCCAGGACCCCCTCCCCCTTCCCCACTGTATCTGTGGGCAGGGACCTGCCCAGCAACACTGTAGGAGCCGTGGTGCAATAGAGGAGCAATCAATCGGCACAAAAACCCGGCTACCTCTGATGGGCCCAGCTGTGCGGTGATTTACACCTCATTTAGTGAGGAGGCCACCCACCTGCCCCCACTGTGACCAATACAATGGACACATTAGGACGCATTGGCGGCCCCGCCCTTGACCTCATCTGCCCTTTATTTTCCAGCTCACCCAGACTGACAATACCACACGGAAAGGAAGAGGACTTCATGTGGAATTCGTGGCAGACTGTGCTCAAACCTTGGCGCTTTTTAAAAAAAATGTGCAAGATGTTTAATGTCTTATCTGCTGTTTTCCGTATTATATTTTATAAAATGTGTACTGCTTCTCTGTCTATGTTCAGAGATGTGGTCTTTTTGAAAATACTGTTTACCCTTTTCTAAGGATATAACATAAGAGCAGCCCGAGGTGTCCATTTCTGTGACACCGAGCACCAGAGCCCCTTGTGAACCCCATCCAGGGTCTGACTGTGAAAACAAATCAGTCCAGGCACCAAGGCCGGGCTGGTGTACTGGGCATCGGAAGGGAGGCTGGTTTCATCACTGGAGGCTGCAAAACCGACCCCCAGTAACAAAACCCGCAGAGCTGTCCAGCACAATGACTCACTTCTCACTCTCAAAAACGCAAAAATTACTGCAGGATTCCTTGTAAGCCCAGCAGATTTCAGGCAACAATAAAAGAGTCAAGATTTATATCTCTGGTGGTTGATCTTCCTGTTGGAGAGAGATTGGAGTTTTGTCTATTGCCAGTTTTGACCCATCCATTGTAGCGCAGAGGGTTAAAATGCCTGTTGCAAAGAACCTGTACCATACAAATCACAGAACTGTATTTAATGGGCAAAGCTCAGTCGGTTACTGCTTTTGTCACAGAGAGCTGCATGCAAACTGCATGGTGAGGGTTTGGAAGTTATGTTTTTTCCCCAGTCATTCATTATCCTAATACTGCTAAAATTGGTTTGTTTGGGAAGAAATACATTCTTATTAGAAAAGCCAACTACTGTGTTACATTTTGAACCCTCGGGTTGTGTTCCAGATCTTAAAAAAATGGCAACCAGAATTGATGGCATGTGAATCCTAACACCTTCTAGCCCCTTTTGTCTTGTAAACATTTTCTAAACATTGATTTACACACGTATGATTAATTGTCTCTGTATGTGTGCATGATGTAAAGTGCTCCAAGTCCCTCACTGGTATGAGAGGCACTATAAAACAATTTAAATACATGTGAGAAAGGGGCAGTGGAGAGATGAGGGGCGCTGTTGGAGGGTGATAGTGAGGGATTCCTTGAAGGGCCCCAACAAGATTGTCGCATCCTGGTGCACCGTAAGGTCATCATTTACTGTTCTCTAAAAGCTAATACAATGGAATACATAATACAATGTGTTGTAGAATGCACCAGTTATGTAATTTTTTCCAAAATTTTCTAGGGGAGAGAAGACCCTCTCCCCGTGTCCCTTTTGCAGTCATCAGGCTTGCTTGCTGCGTTCGTATGCATCACACTGTGCAGGGGATGGACACAAATTTGCCAGGGCTGCTTTGGGTTCCCAGTTCGGCCCTGTCTGGCACCAAGGTAAAAGTGCCCCATTTAGCAAATGAGATATCTAAACAAGCATTGGCAAAGCCAATAGGTCTTGACTTTGGGACCTCTTGGGTTTGTGATTTTGTTTTAGCAATACATTACAGCCTAACTAATGTACGATTGTGTCGCCACAAAAAATAAAGTTGGATGTATCCTTCACTTCCCGAATGAAAATATAATTTTGCCTTTACCCTCAAGAGCTTTTTCAAGTTTTTTGTGGGTAGGAGAGTTAGCAAGCCAGACAGTTCAAAAGGTATAGTTAGCAGGACACTTGAATACATAATGTCGATGTTTGAGCAGCTTGCTGGATACATGAATGTGGAGGAGCCCTGGGGTTTCTGTGAGTCAGATCAGATTTTCCTCAAGAATCCCTTAATCTTCTGAGCCCTGCTTATGCCCTTCCTTGCTGTCCACGAGTACACCAAAGGCACACCTGTGTACACTAAGAGCACAGTTTTCATGTCCTCAACGTTTGAGGCAAAAAACACTCATTGATTTCTAAAAAAGGAGTGTCAAAACTAAAGTAGCCATGTCGTTCCTGCTTATATTTCGCACGCTTTACATAATCTTCCTGTGCCTATGAGTGTTTGCTTTTTCAAGGATGTTGTTACGTTTTTCAGGCAGTGCGTAATTTGAATTGAGTCACAGCCAGGTGTTTATAATGGGGCAGAATTGGGTTGTAGCTGAAGGCAGTGCAAGTGTCTCTCAGTGGGACAGAAGGGTGCTCAAGGAGGATAGGATGTGGCGCTACGGCCAGAGCTACAAAATCTGGAACTGGGGAATCAGGCTTCATGACCAGTCCACCAGACCACTCTCCTGAGGGACCACATTCCCCTACTAGACCTTAGAAGGCCATACTAGACCATAGAAGCCCTGGTCTCTTAGCACCAGCAGGTGGACCCTACCGGTGGCCAGTGTGGGTTAACTTTGAAGTCATGTCCACCACAATCCATACTGAAGTTCACCTACAGTCTTGCGGGTAGGCCTACGAAGCAGCACACCCTAGAACAGCAGTGACTTTGTCACTGAGGTCACAGGACCCTTGAGGCCAGTCCGCCTCACACATAGGTGCCTCCATTGGCCTTGTTCCAGTAGTATTAATGCAACTCACCAGGGATTGGCAATGCAGGATTTGCATGCACACCAGACTAAGAGGCATGTTTACAAGGGCCTTGCGTCATGCTTGCACCATGGAACGTGGTAAATGCACATCACAAATCTGCAAATCATATTTATGAAGCCACGCAAAGCCACTTTGCAAGGCTTTGAATGGTTTCATAAATATGGAGTAAATCAACACAGCGCAAATTGCTGCTTTGACTTACTCTGCACAAGGGAGGCGTTGCAGTGGGTGTTCCCACTCAACTCTCACGTTTTTTATGCATTCCCAGATTTACAAGGACTTGTAAACCTGGGACTGATTCAAAATCCGACGCCTCCCCAAGGGAGGCACAACAAGGAGAAAAATCTTTATTTCTCCCTGTTTTCCTCTTTCTATATGGGCAGCACTCATACAAAGAGGAAAAAGCCTCTCAGGTTTGCTTTTGTGCACAAAAACAATGCTGCATGCAACGGAGGTACCCCCATGGTGCAAGGGTGCCTGCGTTGGCGCTAGGCTGACGAAACGGCACCAGCACACTTGGAAAGGGCAGGAATGCACCGTATTGGATAAAGACGGTGCATTTCTGCCCTTTCCCTGTGACCCAGGGCAGCACAGCAAAGTAACTTGATGCGTTGCACCACCATTCCCGTAAATATGTCCCTAAGTTCTCAAACTTCACGGTGTCTCTTTGCTTCAAGCAGCAAGCACTTTTAACATGTGCTGCCTGCTTTTGGGCCGCTGCAATTACGCAGCAATGGAGGGCAAAATGATGTTGCAGTGTTGACTAAATTATGCAGCAAAGAAAGACTGCAGCTTAATGTGGTACATTTTCTGATACTTTGTTATTTTGAAATTTTTACACATACTAACAGTCTCTGTAAAGCTTTCGCCTCATTAATAGCAGCCCTGAGAACGTGACCAGTCAACCTTTGTAAAGGGCCCTCCACTTCACAGCAACACAAGTCACGTTGTTTTGATCCATTTGAGATGCAAACAAATTTTTAGGTAAAACCATCAGCTTATGAAGCAGATGGTGCTTTATGTGGCAAACACGGCAGAGTTATAATTATGTGGAAAACATTTGCAAACTAGGATATTTTGCCATTCATGTTTGAACTTCTCCCATGCAGTCTCTGGTGGGTGGTATTCCTATACACCTAAAGTGCTCATGGAGGAAGGTGCCTAATAGTGATTGCAGAGGATAGTAGCCTGTAGGGGAGAAAATAACTGATTGAAATAATCTGAGGACCACTACCTTTTTTTGACTCTACCAATGTTTGAGTCTCATAATTTCAGAATTGATGCATTTGCAATTCTGATTGCTATCTAACTTGAGTGGTAATTACACAAACTACTCATAAAATAGTTGTATCTCATTCATCTGATACTGCTAAAAGTATCAGGTCTGGGTTGTTTTAGAGTGCTAGGTCTAGATACAATAACAGGAAACTAAGAGGCATCTAATGCTGGCTTAATGACATGTTGCGTGAAGCATGTAAAAACACATGAATGCAATTTTGCATTGATTGTGGGGCACAGAATGATGTCATCAACAGTGCTCCCCAACACATGGGGCTTCCTGTCATCGAATCTAAAGACAAATGTTATGTTCAGAAATGGTTAGAAAAAGGGAGGGGAAGTGCTAATGAAAGAAACTGCATGGCTCGGACACAAATGGCTTATGATTCCATCTCTATGCGTATTTGGGACATTCTGTGATTGAATACATATCCCACATTGTAAATGTATTTTAATGTCAATAACTCATCTATTAAACCTCAAATAAACGTGTATCTATTGGTTGCATTAAATAACATCATAAGCTGTAACTCGTCAGTGAAATGCCAAACATACTAAAAATTGGGATGTTTTGCTCTTTTTTTTAGCCACACCTCTGACTCCGCCCACTGACCCAATCCTCGGAATATTCCCGCCCCTGATGCCCCGCCCACAGTTCCCCTACTTTTTTTTCCCCACTTCGACCACTGTCTGTATTACATCCACAGTGGTAAGAATGACTCCTCCTATATGTACTGGGATTGAAATATTACATAATATTTAGATTCGCTTAAAATCTTTGACCTACATTTCTAAATGCTCATTGGTGTTCCGCACATTAAAGTTAACATTTTAGATGCTTTAGGATTTCTGTTAATGTAGATTTAAAAATGACAAATTCTTCTGTGTAGCTGCAATAAAAGACCAGCACAGCCCATTTACTTCATTTCACAGAGTGTCTGCAGCGTAGAAATAAATACTGTTAAACACACTGAAAATTAATTTTGTGACACAAATATCACGCACGCTCCATACATTCCCCCCCTGGCCCCGGAGTCCTGTGTTTCCGCTTCCCAGAGGCAGACCGGTGCTGGGCGCTGCTCTCTCCACCAAAGCTGTGATCTCTGCATGAATGGTGCATGAATCAAAGACATAACCCTCTAGTTAAAAAGAAATGCAGACACTACCAGATGTGAGACACGTGGAAGAACTACACCTACCATTATACACTTCTCACAGAAAAAAGTCTTAGGGGAGCATAAATGGATGTTTCCAAAGTAAATAATATTGTTAGGAAAGAGCAAAACAGGATTAGAAGAAGAAATCATTACTATTTTCAGTAAATTCTTACCTCACAACCCTCACACTATAAAATGGTGACCAATCCTGTCACTGACAGAGACAGCTAAGAGGAAAGGGGTGAAATGGTACGCGCCCTTGAAATAAAGTTTAATTCGACAATCCAGAAAAAAACAAAGAGGCAATCCGTTGCTGAATTTATAAAGTTATATTTTATTAAATTGTGCATGATGTTTAATTTACTTTGCTACTTCATTCATTGCACAGATGACTTGTTTCATATTTAAGGTGCAACCGTACATATTTTCAATGTTCAGCTGTCTATTTCTCGTTTAATGTTTGAATTATTTTCAATGTACAACTTTTTTTTGCTTAAATGGATTTTAAAATAAAAACATACTCAACCTTTGCTCTCAACATTCTTAACTACGATCCTTTTAATACAACATTTTTTGTGCAAATCATATTTAAATAATCTTGTTTCTACCTTAAACCTTAACAACCATTTACAGCTCACGAAACCTTAAAAAGCATGTACAGCTCACGAAAACTTAGTAAACGCCAGCTGATCGATTTGTCCTCTCAATTGCAGTATTCAGGCATGCATAAAATAAGACTTGCACTGATGGTGTAAATTCTCTAGTCCAAGCCATTTGTTCACATGGATTCTACAAACGTACGAAGAGTTTAAGGAGTTATTTGTGCCCAGTCAATATTTATGAGATGTTATTTCAAAAAGGCACGCAGAATGTTGAAAAAATCCCAAAAGTAGCTGTTTTTAAGGTTCAGTGTCTTTAAACTGCTTCCTTATGAGAAGCTCCAGAATAAATATTAATGTGCAATACTGTCTGCAAGACATTTTTTTGTTCAAAAGTTTAAAAAATATTTCTTATTCGCCAATCGAAGTCGGAAAGGTTTTATTAAGAACATTGGAATAGTCAGTGAATCCCGGAGTGAACTGCCCAGAGTTTCCTGCAGCTCAGGTGACGCAGCAAACGCCCGAGTAAGAGCAAGGAACACATGTGTGCACTGGTGAGCATGGATGGGTTTCTAATGGCGGATGGATCCAAAAAGAGAACAAACAGGGGTCCTAGTCCGAGCTCATGAGACAAAGAAAAGAGGACCTTCAGATAACAATAAAAAAGTAAAGTCTTGGCTGAGCAAGCAAATCTTAATTGCAGAGATGTGACAAGAAGGCCCGAAGAAGGACAGACTCTTCCTCCAGGGGTTTGTAGCATGAACAGCTAAACATGGCTGAAGCAGGTTATAGTTATTCAAAGCAATAATCCATATTACATAGATGAGGTGGCACCAGACTCCCTCTAGAGTGAATGTAAAGTAAATCCTGACCTGTAAACATGCCTTAGAACAGCTTGGAGGCACAGCATAAAAGAACTCTCATGCTGCAAGACGTTTGCACTTGCTTTGTGCCGAATACAACATTCTGTATATTTTGGTCAGCCCTGTCAAAAGTAAATAAGGTGAGTAGAGTCTTGAGCCCTGCCAAGTTTCCTAGGTCCATGGTGATGTGTTGCTTCAGTCCAGATTTTTTTAACGTGATTTCTGGGACTTATTGTCTTATTTATGCCATTATAAAATGGGACTACAAGTCCCAGAATTCAAAGCAAGAAATCTGGTCTGGAGCACCACATCAGGCATAGACATAGGAAACTTGACAGCTATGAGTCCTAAAGATAAAAGACATAAAGTAGAATTTGGAGGACTGGTACTCCGTCATAAGCTTGACGAATATCCCATCCTCATCAAAAGTGCCATAGGATATAATACGCTTGTAATAAAGCAAGCAGGATATCCGTCACATTTATGATGGAGTATCCCATCTGCAAAACTCTAAATCAGGCCCTAAGTATTTATTTAGGTTTATTATGTATTTCTGTTTATTGTATATTGCAAACTAAATAAACAAAAAAGGTGCACCTGTTTATTGCACGGGTGGCCAGACCCAGTGGTGTAACCTACAGAGAGTGTTTGAGAGAAAGGTTTCCAGAAACCTCCCATAGTTGACATACATCAAGAACCTCCATTCAAAACCCTCTTCGACACACACTGGATGAAATCCTGAAATCTGACCAGAGAATGGTATGGGAATGGTTTGGCCGCAGGTCATGATATAAAACTTTAAAAGGTTCCTTCAGTTAAGCGTGAGTAGGTTGTAGGTCAAGATTAAAAAACTACTCAGTTGGGGGCCTGGCTTGGAGCCAACAGCAATGGCCGCACACTAGAGGAGCTCCGGGCTCGTGAATGCTAAAAGTCCAACATCCGAAGTCAAATCCGTCCCTGGCAGTGGAAATCAGAACAGGGAAACCTACTAGCACCCCGAGGGAAAGCTTGGAGTGGCAGAAATCTCTGGGAAAATGCAAAGAATGGCAGCGGGAGCCGAGGCGGTGCGAGGGCTGTGAGACGACAGAGCATGAAGAGAAACCAAAAGCAGGGGCCGGAGCTGGTGTGATCCATTGGACCAGGAGCGGCTTGATCGAGTGGGCACTCCTGGCAACCAATACCTCCTGCGGCTTTAAATGATTCAGAGCTGCCGCCTGGGAGACCACGACCAATGAAAACACCAGGGGCACCGACCGTGGCCTTTGAGAGGTGATAGCCCCGCAAAGAGATCGAGAGCGAGGATAGGCCCCAGGGGTGGCAGGGTCCGGCCCCAGGGGTGGCAGGGTCCGGTGGGTGAGGTAAGCTGAGGCTGTGGTGCACGGGAGATCCATGAGGGCAGAGCCTGAACTGGGACGACGCCGGGGTCTCTCCCAACGACAGAGGAAACAGCGTGTCCTGAGCTTGTGGTGGCAGGGAGGAAGAGGGGAGCTAAGTGAGTAAAGGTGCAAGTGGGCTGACTGGGCGAGCCCGCTCGGCGACTGGTAATCTCCTGCGGTGCTGGGGTTCCGTAGCCGGCTTCCTGGTGTCCATGGCTGACAAGAGCACTGGGGACTTCAGGAAGGTGCAGTGCGAGGGCCAGGCCGGGACCTGAGAAACATGGCGGCCTCACAAAGGGAGCAGGTGCATGGACAGGCCCCCGAGAACGTCGGAAGGCTGTAAGTGAGATACCTGAGGGCCACAGTGCCGGTGGCGACTATAAAAGTAGAGTTTAGACCGGGGCATCGCAGAAGATCTCTTCCAGCACTAGGAGATACTGTGTGGCCCCCTTTAAATATGGTGAGCGCTGATCAGGACCCAAAGGGCTCTAATTAAGTGAGGGTAAGGATAAAAGACCAGCGGACATGGCCCCATCAGGTTGAGAAACAGTACACCGACCGTTTGGCAGTCATAGGGGAAGGAAAGGATCCCAGCTGAGTGTTGTTGGCACAAAGGGTGTCAGGGAAGTGAAGTGAATAGGTGCTACTGCCCAAAAAACACGAGACCCATCAAACTAGCACTGGCAGTGAGACGGAGCTGGGGCCCGGGTATAGACACATCATTTTACCCACAGAGTGGGGGTTGGTGCTGGTAACTAGAGAATATCCATGCGATTTCCAACAGGAGATAAATCTGTAGAGAGTGGCCCCCTGGAGGGCCCCCAGGAGGTCTGGTGTGGAATTACAGCTCCCCTGAGAAGGGACTGGAGATAGGAGTCAGTATAGAGCTGGAAGGACACCAACACCTGCAAATAAGAAAATGCAAAGGCAATGGTAAAACCAAAGGGATCGACAACAACTCAATCTAACAAAATGGATAAATATGAGGAGCCAAAACCATTGTCGGGAGACGTTGGTGCCAGGGAGAGGAACAGGGGGGTTCGGAGCCCTCATTGGCAGCCATCATGGCGGCAATAACGGATCTCAAAGGAGTGTTGGAAACAAAAATAGGCACTGTAACAGTGTAAGTGAACCTCCTGAGGGCAGACTTCAGGAGAATCTCAGAAAAAGTAACAGCGGCGGAAGGAAATATCACACAGTTGCAAGACACCACACAGGGACTTGAAGAAAAAGTGAAGACCCGCAAGCAACAGCAAGAGGCCCTAGCAGCTAAGATCGAGGATCAGGAAGGCCGAGCAAGACAAAATAACTTGTGGGTGGTAGGGGTGCCAGAAGGAATGGAGGGACTCAGTGTGGAGTTCTTTTTGGAAAACCTGATATCACAACATCTATGCCCCAAAAGAATGTCAAACTTTTTCACTATCGAACGAGCACACATAACCCCAGGCCCGAGGTCTCGACCGGGGGCACCTTCCAGAACAATTATTGCCAAAATCCTCAATTTCAGAGATAAAGACACAATCCTACCAACAGCCAGAGCCCATGGGGACTAACATTACGAAAATGCAATGATCTGATTCTCCCTGGAGTTTACACTTCAAGTACAGAAGTTACGCCGCAGTTTTGAGGCACTTAAAAAAGAGCTACATGCCAAAGACATTAAGTATATGATGCTCTACCCGGGCGCGGCTGCGAGTAGTGGCGGAGGGGAAATCTTGGCACTTCACCACACCGGAAGAAGCCTGTGAGTGGCTTGAAGGATTGTGAGAAGTGAAGCAAAAGGCGGCAATGAACAGAGATGAAAGGAAATCCCAGAGCTCTGGGGACACTGACCGACTGGCGAGAATGGGCAGCAAGGAAGTTGATATGCGGGGATAATTGGGAGAAACATCACCTGAAATGAAAACAATGTGTGGTTTGATCTGGGATGGGGGGATAGGGAGGTGGGGAGGCCAGACACAAAAGAAACAACGGGTCGAGGACTTGCTATTGGGACACTGCACAGGGTAACAAACTTTAAGTATCATCGAAGGGCTGGTGGTATGGATGAGAACGGAGTGAAGAAAGTACTCCAGCCCACCCTAACGTGAAGTAGTTCTATGGGGCAAAGGGCTCTCTGCAAGTTGGGGAGGTGGGTAGTTTTAAGCCTGTCAAGCAGGGAAGCAGGGTGGGGATTGAAGTTACAGGGGTTGTGTCCCCTTCAGATGGGGGTGTTTATTAGTTCAGTTAGTTGTTTTGTGCTCAGGGACGTGAAGCGCTCATTCACACGAAGAAGTAGCATGGAGGGTGTCCAGAAAGATGATGTCCGAGGGCGAGTACACCCAGAAAGTTACAACAGGAGCCATAGGCAGGACCATTTGCCTAGGGGACACTCACAATTTTGGCATGGAATGTTAATAGGCTTGGTAGTAAAATTAAAAAGAGGCTCGTGCTACAGTACCTCCGAAGACATGGCCCGGATGTGGATCTGCTTCAGGTAACCCACTTACAGGGCAATCATTGTAAGGCACTAGATAGATATTGCTACAAGCTGCAGGCACATGCTGGGGTCACCACGGGTTCCAGGGGAGTGGGCATTCTAATAAAGACTTTGACGCCACTAATTGTACATAGGTGCTGGTCTGACAGGCTGGGGAGATACGTAGCACTTTCGGCAGGGTGGGAGGGGAAGACCCTGAATTTTTTCTCAGTATACGTTCCTCCTCGACTACATACTGATACCTTTGCACAGCTCGGAAATACTATCCTAGAGATGCCAATGGGCATGCTGGTCTTTTGGGGTGATTTGAATCCTGTGATGGACCCACACATGGATATACTGACAAATGTAACAGGCGCAGCAGGAAAGGAACCACTGAGGGGATTCATAGAGGCAATGGGAATGTCGGATCTCTGGAGGGCACACACTCCCATGGATCGTCAGTACACGCACACCTCAGCGGCGCACAAAACTCACTCTAGACTGGACTGCATCTTCACCTTGACCTCACAAGTGGAACAATTCTGAAACACAACACACAAAGCACAGGGTATCTCACATCAGTCACCTGTTATGGTCCAACTACAAGGACCACATAGAAAAACCACACTGCCTCCACGGTTAGATCTATGGCATTTTAGAAACATACACTTTGCCCAGAAGATACATACACATACAGTACAATATTTTTAACTCAATGAGGGCACAGTGGAGTCAGCTTCTACACTTTGGGAAGCGTATAAGACAGTGATTAGAGGGTTCATCCAAGCAGAGATAGGAACCCATAAGAAAGAGCAAATTAAAGAGAAGGTAAACCTGGAATTTGAGATAACCCAACTGGAGGAGAAACTAGGAGATGAGGAAAGTATTGATAGTCAGGTGGCCAGATGCCTGGTCCACAAGTGACAGGAACTGAAAGAGCTGGGTGGAAAAAAGGCAAGACTGCATGCACTAGCAGTCCACAGGAGAATCTTCGATGTCGGGGATAAAGCTAACAAGAAGATAGCATGGCTGTAGCATAGAGATAGGGATAGATGCTGGGTTCCAGAAATACAAAACCTAGGTGGAGAAAGCGAATGCACAAGGAAAGAAATAGCGGAGAAATTCGCTAATCATCACAAGGAGATATATACCTCCACTACGGAGCATGCAAGGAAGGATTGTGATGAATTGTTGCCCGAAATCAAATATCCCACGGTTAGGGAAGAATGACAGACAGACCCTGGAACAAGACATAACGGTGAAAGAGGTCACTAGCGCCCTATCAGAGCTGCAATCAGGGAAGGCGGCTGGCCCCAAGGGATTACCGATCGAATTGTATAAAAGTGTGACTAGTAAGGTGGCCCCACACCTTTTAAATATGTACATGGATGTGAGGGAACAAGGGGAGCTTCCAGTGGACCTGCGCACCGCCACAATTAAAGTAATTCCTAAAAAGGGTAAGCAACCAACTGACTGTGGATCATACAGACCAATATCGCCCCTAAATGTGGAGGCAAAGGTGCTGGCCAAAGTGCTGGCAAACAGCTTACGGCCAGTGATCTCCACACTGGTCCATCCAAACCAGTCCGGGTTTATGCCTCACAGGAGTACGCAACTTAATCTGAAACGACTATATTGGGTACTTCACTGGACTAAACCATTGCCGGAAAGGGCAGCAGTTCTCCTGTTGCTGGATGCCCAAATGGCATTTGATAGTATTGAAAAATTGGGCCACCCGGGACAGATTAGTTTTTGGACTCAAGTACTGCTCCTGGGTAAAACTTCTTTATCAAAACCCGCAGGCCAGAGTGAAAGTAAATGAAGAGGTGTCCCGCTCCTTTTCCCTCTGTAAGGGTATGTGGCAGGGGTGTCTGCTGTCACCAATGATCTTTACCTCGGCGTTGGAGCATCTGGCGACATGGGTCCGTAAACCACCCGGTGATGCAGGGGTAATCGGGAGGAGGGGAATGGGATGACAGGATATCGCTCTATGCCGACGACATTCTCCTATATTTGACTAACCCATATAGGTCAGTCCACAAGGTCCTCCATATCTTCCAGCTGTTTGGTCCCTACTCGGGATACACAATCAACAGGACAAAATCCCTCATGTTTCCACTGGCGGAGGAAATCCCACAGAGATTGGAGGTTTCCACTCCCGTGCAAATCAAAACTAAATTTACGTACCTGGCCATGCAGATCTCCACGAAGGATAAAGATTTTCTGGCGGAGAACTTGTATCCCCAGATACAGAGACTAGGTAGGGATGTGGAACACTGGAGGAAACTGCCGGTGTCACTGATGGGGAGAGTAGTCCCTTTTAAAATGATGTCCCTGCCCAGATTACTATATGCGATGCAAAATACCCCTCACACGATACCAAAGAAAGTCTTCCAAGATATAAACAGCGACAAACAGCCTTAATAATGAATCCCTAACGAGTGAGCTTAATAACGACTCCCAAACAACGACCTGTACCTGAACCACGACCTCCCTAACAACTACTATATCTGAACCACAACCTCCTAAACCAGAGGTAAGTGTCAATAATTAAATAAAAAAGTTACAAATATTATTTTTTAATTGATTTATACATTTCCTTATTGTAATTACTTCATCGTTATAATAGACTTTGTATAAATGAACCTTGTTAGGCCAGTAGATGTCACTGTAGGTTTGTTTTTCAATGATGCGGCTGTTCACAGTTTAAATTTCATTTCATTAAATTTCATTGTTCATTTCACAGTTGAAATGGTCACAAAAGGGTGGTTGGACAATTTTATATGTTTTATTTGAGTCAACTCTTAAAAAAAATGAAAATATTTTCCGGAATTCGTTTAAAAAAAATGTAATTTCTGTGAGAAAAAAGATGATGAACTTATATTATATCGTTTTTTTCCCATACATAATTGTCTCTTTGTAAGTTCGTCTGTATTTTTTTACAATGATTATTTGATTGTACATTTAAAGTTTCTTTACTATAAATAGTTTTCAATAGAAGTCTTGTTTAATTAAAATACATTTTTATCTTGTTTCAAACTGGCGTTCTTTTGAACGTAGTGGTAGATTTGGGTTATATGGGAATTCATTAATTTTTGTGGTTTAGTAAGTTGTTGTACAATATGTAGTGGTTTGGCTTTGGTCGTTGTTTAGCCTTCATGGCGTAGGCACTCGTTGTTTAAATGGTAGTTGTTTAATCTTTAATCCATAAACAGCAAAGTACGTAAACTCCTTTGGGATGGAGGGAGTGTTAGGATAGCCCTTGGTAAGCTTCAGAGGGATATATATGAAGGGGGGTTGGCTGTCCCAGATATTACCAAATATTACTGGGCCTCGCAATTGATAGTAGTCAATGATTGGAATTTCGCAGACCGCGGAGAAACGGCACAAAGGAAATCCTCAGCACATGTCTGTAGTGTATCTAAACATTTATCTGCACATTGTATGCATAAATATTAACACAGTATTTTGAGTTTCTTGTTTTTATTTCTTTATTCTTATAATTTCTCTTCAGCCGACATGTGTTTCATCACATACACTGGGAAATCGTCCCACGGCTTTCTCAAGGCTGTATAAACACAAACAAAAGACCGATGTAACACCATACATACACTGGTGTAGATTATCACATTAGAAGTTCTCCATGTCTAGAGGCATAATTATACACCTCTAAGGAGAAACATGTAATAAACATGCACAAGGTAGAAGGAATGAACATGACACCCATGCCAATCAAGGGCCCAACCTTACTATTAAGCCAAACTATAGGGGGTGAAAAAGTGACATCCCTGATCACCTGCTGATTGGTGATGGAGGAAAACACTTATCTGACATTGATTAAAGAACAGCCTAAAATAAGGAAAGTCGATTGTCAGATGCAAGCACAAACAAACACAAAAACCCCACAAAAAACAGTCAATAGGTGATGGAATAGTGATCAATATATCCACCTTAAAACTCAAGGTCAAGCGTGTGTGACAACACATTTAAAATACCTCTACAATCTTTGGTATATTCCTCTGTGAAATTAAAGACGCCTATCATTAGAACAAACTCCTCGTATACATGCCTACTTCCATTTCCAAATCTAGCATGCAGATGGAAAACCTTCTTCTTATGGGGTGATAATTCCAACCCACAATGGGTAAAATATCTGTCTTCTGCGTTAAAATGTGTTCTTTATTCAGGAAAGGTCTCCATTTTACCAATCCACAAGCTCTGAAAATATATATATATCCGGGGATGTAATAATGTGTAAACTCCTCCAAAGACAATACTCGTATGTATCATTAGGTAAGATCCGTACAATACTGTAAATGCACATATATCAACTTTCGAGCCATAATCACTAGACACCTGTGCACGACGCCGCCTTATTCATCCTAATAATTCAAGGGAGTGCAATAAACTGGACAACATAACACACCATCCAGCCACTACCTCTATGCGGTCATGCTTACTTGTTCCAAAATGAAAACGTGTGTCCCCGCTTTGCATATCCATTACATTATCAGAGTTGCAACACATGCGTTAACGTATCTATTTCTAACATCTCAGAGAGTGTCATCCATCACAACTATCAGACTGAAAGTCCGAGACTTAGCTAATGGAACCATATATGTCCCATCGAGATCACAACACACATCCATATATCAACTCTCGAGCCAGAACTATCTAGGCACCTGTGTGCAACACCGCCTTGTTAATCCCAATCACTAAAGGGAGTGTAATAAGCTCGCTATCCTAACACACCATCCAGCCGCAACGTCAATGCTGTCATGCTTACTTGTTCACTACTCAAACGTGTGTCCCCGCTTAACATAAGCATTACATAGTCCGGGTTGCAGCACTTGTGCTCACATATCACATCTCAGAAAATATCCACCGTCACCACTATCCCACTTAGTCGTCCAAAACTCAGCTAATGGAACCGTATATGTCCCATCACAATCCCCACACAAATTTATATTTACTGCACCCAATTGGCACCAAGATATTCAAAAGATGCCTTTGTGCATTTCTCGCATGCGCAGGTCTATCAAGCAGTACCCGTATGGCAGGGAAGAGAAGGAGGAAAGCCCGGGGACGCCGCGGTAAACGGGTGTGGTTTTTAGTTTAAAACAATGACTTTTAACTTATATCTTAATAGGAGGGTGGAGGCGGGCGGCTGGCCAACTCCACTCCACTGCGGAATGTGCAGAGATTTGCCTACTCCGCATTCTCCGCGGAACGCGGAATAGGCAAAACTCCGCACACTCCGCGGGCAGAGGAGAGTTCTCCTCCCACGGTTAGCCTTGAGGGAGACCTTTAAGAAATGGGAAATGCTTGGGATAGAGAAACTTGAAGACATATGGAGAGGCCAGAAACCGTTCACATTCCAGGAGCTTCAAAGCGAATACGACCTAGCAGAAACGGAAAGGTACAATTATTTACAACTAAGACATGCGCTTCACCAATACATAAGAGAGGGGGACACACTCCCAGACTATTCTCCTCTGGAAGATAGGCTGCTGATGGATCTGATGGAAACAAAGTCAACCTCCCTGACATATAAAAAGTTGCTTTACAACTCTCCCAATCCAATAGAGCCCCTCTGGGCAGCATGGGAAAACGATTTGGGGTTACTAGAGGATGACGACTGGGAAGAAGTCCCCAGGAAGTTGCGATTAGAGCCAGGTTCCGTTTGCTGCAGCTGTGCATATTACACAGATCTTATGCCTCCAGACCGCTACTGCACAAACTGGGACATGGGTTTTCTAATTTTTGCATGAGGGAATTTGGAGAAATAGGCACCTTTTTCCATATTTTATGGGACTGTAAATATGTTAATGGGTACTGGAAGGAAGTGGCGAGAGTCATGTCAGAGGTCACGGGGATAAAAATCCCAGTAGAGCCACAATGGCTGCTTCTGTGTGTAACGGGGAAGAAACATGGCTGAAATATGCCACCATTTGGCTGAGAGTTGCGGGGATGGTGGCAAAAAGAAACATCCAAAATGGGGTGCACTATACGCACAACGGTTGAGAGGATGGGAGGGTGACTTGGACTGGTGCTGCAATGCAGAGAAAGTGATATATAAAGCTAGAGGCTCCCCACACAAATGGGAGAAAATATGGGGGGACTGGCAAAAATATCGGGGGTATTCAGACTGAATGGGGGGGAGGGGCCGAGCTTCAGATTAGATTAGAGAGCTTCTGTTGTCATTATGGGTAAGAAGAATTGACTTGAACTTGTGGCCATGCTATAGACTAAGATGATATATTGTGAATATGTAACCATGACTTTGTGATCCTGTGATTAACACTGAGCTTGTTCAATAAACACAATTAAAAAATAAAATACTTAGTTTTGCAGCATTTTAGGACCTCATCTGCTCTGTTTGGACAAGATATTTGAATCTGAGTCTTAGATTAGTGACACTATCACTATGGGCATTAATTAAAATTTGAATAATCAATCCTGTACCTGTGTATGTGATCAAGGGGCATATGTATCAACATCTCCATTTGCGATTCTCAAATAGCGATTTTTAAAGAATCGCTATTTGAGAATTGCAAAACGGGATGTATTTAAAAAATCGCAAAACTTCTGCGATTTCTTAAAATTCCTTAATTGCGATTAGCAAATTGCGAAATCGCAATTAAGGAATACCTTCCCATTCATTCCTATGGGCCAGGAGACCCATAGGAATGAATGGGAAGTAATTCTCAAATTGCGAATCGCAATTTGCTAATCGCAATTTGAGAATAATTTCAAAGGTGCAAGGGTGTCAAGATGACACCCTGATACACCCCTGAAATTAGCATGTGTGGTCATATGGCTCACATACATGCCCTAAGGGCATGTATGTGCGTCACGTGGCACTTTGTAAAATTACAAAACGTGCATTTGTAAAAGAAATCGCAAATTAACACCAACTAGTAGTTCGTGGTAATTTGCGATTTCTTAAGGATTAATCGCAATCCTTTGGTGAGTGTTACATTTCATTTAAGAAATCGCAATTTGCGATTTCTTAAATGCTTACGCAAACTTAAGAAATCGCTAAATTAGCGATTCCTTAAATTTGCGTTGGGAATTTGCCTAATACATCCCGTTTTGCGAATTTTTCATCGCAAACGCTGTATTTTGCGAATCGCAGTGTTTGCGATTAAAAATTCGCTTGATACATATGCCCCCAAGACAATACTGACCCTACAACACACCACTTTTCCTTTGCCTGTTATACAAGATGAAGGGATACACAACAGAGGCAGTTCTGTTGTGACAGGCAACAGACATAGAGTCATTAGCGATTGTTGTGTGTAGCTTTCTAGCTTTAGCCTGGCACACAAGATACCCTGCAGTTAATTTGTGACCACTTATGATGATGTTGATTCTGGCTGGGTCACAGCATCACATTTAACCTTCAGCCGCTGCCTGCTATTGGCGATGAAATATGAACCATCCACCACAGGCATCCCCTGCTTGACTCACAAGCTTCCAGGGTATATGCATGACTGGCTGCTCCACACTAGGTTCTGTTTCTGAATTCTGGGGCTTGCAAACATAGTTTATAATGGGATAAAAAAACAAGTCCCAGAATGCAAAGAATTAGCCCTAACTGTAACAGTTAGTTATGGATAGACCGAGAAACTCTTTGCTTTCCTTAAAACTAAGGGTGGGCTTTAAAAGACTTTGAGCCTCATGTATGAAGAATGCATGGATTCACAATTAGGGCACCGACTTTCACCCCAAAAAAATTATTAATTTGTTTCCCAGTGAAAGAATTTGAGTTACTGGTTGACTGGGATGTGAGCCCTGGTCAAGCGGCAACCACAAACCTTGCCAGGGTAACAAACCAGCAAACCCCAAATTAACCTGTGCTCAAAAACTACCTTAGATCCAGGCCTGCTGAACAAAAGTACCTTAAATCCTGGTTTGCGGAGTGTTGCATTGAAAATAGATCACGCAGCTGATGCAATGCGTCAGTTCTAAGAGCGAGGCTACAGTGCGAGGGCTTGTTGCAATGGCATCGATGATCTCATCTATAGGGCTTGCGATGCAAAGTCAGGCATCAAGGATGAAGTACGCAGTTGGGCGATGCATTGGTTCCAAAGAGCAGTGAGGCTGCGATGTGGAATCCAGCCTCATCGTCGAGGCTGCCGAGGACGAGAGATGTGAGGGCCTGTGCCAAGGATGCTTTGTGCAGTGGCAGTTCCGAAGGTGATGTGGGCTTTAGCAGAAATACGCGTCTTTGCGACGCATGGTCCAGGACTAGGGTGGCACCACTTGGCAGGGTAGACTCACAGATGGCAGTGTCCAGTTAGAGATGCAGGGTTGTTGGAATTATGATCTGTTCCTGAAGTTTCAGATCAGGCAGCACATCAGCACAGCAAAGCAGGAGAACAGCAGAATGCAGTCCAGCAGATTGGCAGACCGTCAGTAGCACAGCGGTCCTTCTTCCTGGCAGAGTATCTGCAGATCCAGAAGTGTACTGAAGTAGTGGTGTCTGAGGTCCAGTATTTATACACAGTTGTGGCTTTGAAGTGGGGAAGAAGCTATTAGAGGTTTCTCTTTGAAGTCCACAGGCATCTTGCCTCCCCCCGCACTGGTCTAAACTAACTACAGGGGGTATGCAGCCCTTGGTGTGGAGCCAGGACACAGCCTATTCAGGTGTAAATGAGGCTGTGCCCAGCTCCTCCCTCTCATCCTGGAAGTGATGGCCCATTCAGGCACAATTAAGCTCCCTATTGTCTTCATTACCGAAACGTGGGCTGACGACGCCTCCTCCATTGACCTTGCACTAGCTATTCCGGAAGGATACTCAATAATCAGGGCGGATAGAAATGGGAAACGGTGGGGGGGGCCTTGCTATCATTTACAGAAATGAACTGAGGGCTAAGGGCTCAGAACAGGGCATCAACCCAGATTGTGAGACCCTACTCTTCCAGATAAACATTACTAACAATTATACATTCAAAGGCCTCCTGATCTACAGACCGCCTAGGGCCAAAACGCCACTGCTACAATTACTGAGCCCTTTTCTGGAATCAAGCGTGAAGAACTCAGACTTTACCATTCTGGGCGATTTCAACATGCACCTAGAAAAATGCTCAGATACTAACACAATGACATTGATAGACACACTGTCCAATCTAGCCATGGAACAGATTGTCAGGCATAACACGCACAAGGCAGGGAACACTCTTGATGGGACCTTTACCTCCAATAATGACCTTAAGATAATTGAAATCCTACTGGTGCCCTGGTCAGACCACAAGGCAATAACATTCGCTATAAATGTGGAAAGGGAACGAGCTATACCTGCACCGCCTCCTAGGCGCGCCACGTACTTCATCTTAAAGGAGCATCTCGCACTGTCAATTCCTGAATTAGAACACAACAGTAATTTAGCCGCAAATCAAATTTCGAGCTGGATAAATTCAGCCTTTAAAATAGAAGTCACTCAGAAAAAAGATACCTCTAGGAGAAAACCCCCTTCCCTACCATGGTATTCGGACTCACTTAAGGCACAAAAGCAAAAATGCAGAAAGCTAGAAAAGAGATGAAAGATCAACTTTGATCATCGGTTGAAAGATGATTATAAAACCTCCCGGGTCATCTACAAAAAATAATACTAGAAGAAAAAAGCAAATACTTCACATGAAAAATAAAGGAGGCACAGAATTCTAGCAAGGAACTCTTCTCCACAATAAAAAAACTAATGAAAATAGATAACACCGAACAGACAGTATTAAGCTCCGAATTCTGCAATAACTTGGGCCAATTTTTTGTAGATAAAGTTACCGCAGTATATGATTCCTTTAAGATGACAGCCAAACCTCTGCCCATACGGTCCATCATAGAACCTAATGAGGAAATACTCTCACACAATGAGAACCCTCTATTTCACTTCCGGCCACCATCAGTAGAGCAGATTGTTCAGGTGGTTAGATTAACTAAATCCGGGGGTCTAATGGACCCTTGTCCACCAAAGGTGATGCACTTATTTCCTGAACTACTGAGTGAGCAATTAGGTTTGCTATTTACAGGAATAATCAGTTCTGGACACTTCCCAGAGGCATGGAAAACAGTCTCAGTGCTGCCATTGCTTAAGAAACCAAGCTTAGACCCACAGGAACCCTGTAAGTACCGACCCATTGCGAGAATCCCGTTCATCGCTAAAGTACTGGAGAAATGATTGAATATACAGCTGTCTCAATTTCTCTCGGAGACAAACGCCTTAGACCACTTGCAATTTGGATTCTGAGAGGGACATGGAACGGAGACTGCCCTACTCATGGCAAATGAAGAGCTCAGGAGCGTACTGGACGCCGGAGGAAAGGCCGCCTTGATCCTTTTGGATCTGTCGGCGGCCTTTGACACTGTAAACTATGATACGCTCCTGACCCGACTAACAGAATCAGGAGTCCATGCGTCAGCCCGAACACTGCTGGCCTCTTACCTGTCTGACAGAACGTTTACAGTGGAGCTGGGAGAGGCTAAATCAAAACCCTTTAACTCGCCGTGTGATGTACCCCAGGGGTCCTCGTTAAGCCCCACTCTATTCAACTTGTACGTGGCACCTCTTGCGGCAATAATAAGGAACTGTGGCTTCCTACCTGTCTCCTATGCTGACGACACCCAAATCGTGGTGTCAATCGCAAACAACGCCAAAGCAACAGCAGATAGGTTTAAAATATGCATGGAACAGGTTAACCAATGGATGCAAAGCAATTGCCTAAAGCTAAATGGAGATAAAAGCGAAGTCATGCTATTGGGGACAGACATAAGAATCTGGTCCCGGGATTGGTGGCCAGATAGTTTAGGTAATTGCCCATCCTCAGTCAATAAGGTAAAAAATCTGGGAGTCCTTCTGGACAATAAACTATCCTACGATGCCCAGTCAAACAAATTAGCATCCAACATCTGGTTCATCCTGAAAATGTTAAGGAAACTCTTGCCATTCATTCCCCTTGATTCCTGTAAAACTGTTGTATCAACCCTGGCCTTATCAAGGCTGGACTACGGGAACGCTCTATATGCAGGTATACAGGTCCAGCATCTGGCTAAACTGCAACGACTCCAAAATGCAGCAGCCAGGCTGGTACTGGACATTCCCAGGTCTGAACCTATTATACACAGATTAAAATCCCTCCACTGGCTTCCACTAGGAACAAGCATTGGCATAGCCAATAGGTCTCGCTTTTGGGACCTTATAAGTATTTAGTTATGCAGCACAATATCCTTGGTGCAACAACATCAACTGTTGCATGGCTAAACACTTATAAGGTCCCAAAAGCGAGACCTATTGACTATGCCAATGCTTGGAGGCGAGGTAGTCGAGGAGGTGACTTACTGGATAGAACACAAAAAAGGCAAGTGGTTCTCAGAAGCCTAGACTGCTATGAATCAACAGGACAGGGCTGCACCCATAAACTTAGTATTTTCCATTATGGAATCTCCTGCCTGAAATGCAGTGTACCATCTTTAAAAGCGAACTACAAGTTCTATACCATGTGGTGTTTTGCATACACAGATGGTCTATACACTGCATTGAGAACATTTATTATTTTGATATCACAAATTCATATGTAGAACCAGAGGGAGCCAGACATTGCATATTGGAGTTGTTAGAGAACGTTTATATGACACGGAACTGCAGCTTGTGTGGCCTGTATGGCCTAAACTTGTCTGAACTGTTACAAGCCAAAACGTGCATGCATGGCTGGAAGAGTGCATTGGACTAAAGCAAAGCGAAGCAAAAGAACCAGGCGATTCAACGACACCTACAACTAAAAAGGACAAAATATCCCGGAAACTGGAACAGTTCAACTTGTATTGATGCTCAGGTGGGAGGCAGAGCACAGTTCAATGGTACCAACTGTCCGCCATGCCTACATGCCGCCAAAGAGCAGAATGCACCAGTTGGGGAAAGCGAAGCAACGCAAACAATGACAACACACTCTTGCAGAGCAGCTGCATGACAGACAAATTAGGTGTACCCATCAACCATCACAAATTGAACCTACACATAGGTGCTTCAGGCTGCTTGTTAAATGCACGCCATAGAGGGAGCCACTAGCGAATACACCATACATCTGTGTTTTAACACTACAAGGGATCTGTGACGGGTCAACAAAAGCAATAGACTTACAGAAACTTCAAACAGATGAAAGTGGTTTCAAGCAGCAATTCCAATGCAAGACACCAGCAGAGCAGACACAGGTAAAGGTAAATTGCCAACATATAAGAACGCCGCATAGAGCCCTTGTAGCAGAATAAAAGAGGGGTACATTTTCCACTCTATCTGTACTGTAGAAAGAGATATATAAAAAGCATGCACCCCACATGTAGTGTCGACAGTTATTACAGCAGAAAAAACACACATTGCTGAGATGAACGACAAAATCAGCCACACATTACAAGAGCACTAAGTAAGAAGGTGTAACCCAACCAATCCATGTTTACATTTTATGTTCTCTCAGCGCAACACAAAAACTCAAAGGGTTTTGGAGCATTAACAACAAATGCCTTCCTCACACGCAGGTCTGACCTCGCACGCCAGGCTTTTATTGCATTTGCTGTGACTCGCTGCTTTCCTATTTTTTCGTCATAAAATGTCAAATCCACAAACCCAGAAATATGAATACCCGCTGCCTTGGAGACGAGAGGGTATTCTCGTTTTTCGCAGTACTGAACCCAGCGTGGTATTTTGGTTAGTGCGACGTGAAGTCGTTGCATGGGAATGCTGTTCGACTGCTTGGAAATATATCTGTGGTTTGTTTTGGTTCTGGCTGGCGGCACCTCAGCCATAAATGAAAGATAAAGTGATAGACTGCGGCATGGAGCGTGAAGCAGAGGTGGGCTTGTAGAGGGGAGAGAGTGCGTGAGCGGGGGCAGACAGTCAAAAAGAGAGAGAGAGAGAGAGAGAGACCGGCAGCAGACTCAGAGGAGAGAGAGTGCACGGGAGGGGTAGAGGAGTGAGAGAGAGAGAGAGAGAGAGAGTCAAAGAGAGAGAGAAGCTGAGACAGGCAGTCAAAGAGAGGGAGAGTGGCAGTCACAGAGAGAGGCAAGCCAGGCAGTGGTTAGTGAGAGAGGTAGAGACAGGCAGTGGAGTGAGATAGAAGCATAAAGAGAGAGAGAGAAGTGAGGCCAAGTAGAAAAGACAGGCAGACAGAGTCAACGGAAGAGAAAGAGAGACAGGCAGTCAAAGAAAGAAAGCGAAAGACATTCAGCAGAAGAAACCAGCATTAACAAGCATTGTCGGTAAAAGCGAAAGTTATCGCGATCACTCTGAAAGCGAAAGTGATCGCGATGACGCGCTAAAGCACGCTAGGGATGCGCGTGCAGCAGCGGGGGGAGGGGCGGAGATGGTGCTGAAGGCTGGCGCAGGAAAGGCAGATGGCTGGGCGAGAAGGGAGGGGGGAATGCGGGGAGCAGCTGTGTGCGTGCACGCACAATGCGTGCACGCCATTGTGCACTCAAGCTTGTAGCCAGCACAAAAATGTGGGCAGCACTTTCAAATCCCACCTACTAAATGTCTCACCAGACAGCGCATGCGCTGGGTCAGGCGAGACCTAAAAAGCAATAACAAAGCCCGAGACTCGAGCCAATGGCAGAACTAATTGGCTTTGTCAGTGATAATTGCGGTTCTTATGAGGAGTGTGAAAAGTTTTTATTACACAATTTTTGGCATTATTATTAGCTTAATTGTAGTTGGCAGAGTCTCCTGTGTGTTTTTTTTAATGTCTGCACACTTGTAAAGTTTTCTCTTGCAAATGTTAGTTGATTGCGAATGGGTACCCTGCTTAGCTTTTTCTGTCGCGCGCTCTGCTGTTGTACCATGTTGGTAACCCACAATCCTTTTGTAGGCAAATGCATTACATGCTACTCTTTTTCTGTACGAACGACCCAACATAAATAGTACTTGGTAAAGACTAAAGGGCTTTGCACAGTCACTCCAGTGTCAGATGAGCTACCTTTGGATGCCGTGGCTTTTTACGTTATTTTTTTTTGTGCTGAACTTTGAGTTGGTGGCAGTGCGCATGTTTGCAATCGCTGCTTTAACGTGGAACTACAGAAGTACTGGTGCTGTCTATTCTGAGTACCAGTTTGCTCCTGAGAAGTGCTGGTACTCTCCCTGTGAAAGTATTGCATAGCGGAAAAGTGCAGGTAGTCTCTCTCTCAAATGAAAGAAGTGCCGGTACTCCAGTACCCATTAAAAGCTCTGCTTACCGCGCAGAATCGGGAGGAAAACATTGAATACGAAGGAAAACTTGTGGTCATGACCCTGGCAGGTTAATGGCAGGGAAGTGGCAGCAGCATCTTGGGCTGTGCCTGTGAGCGTGTAGCCACAAGTGAACCGGTAAACTGGGTACTTGTGTGGTAACTTCACCAGCCTGGTGTGAGACTGTCATGGTGCAGCATCCAAGTATATTGTGATATTCCTGAAATAACCCTGCAGAAAATAAACTGCATGTGCAGTTGGACCGCCTTAGTACTGACACTGCCAAAGTACTCCAGTCTGTTCTACTGCTCTGAGTGCCTGGACCTGAATACGGATAGTCTCAAACACGTTTTAGAGTAACTACGATACATTCAGTACTTACACATTGATGAGAAATAATCGTACTGCACAACAACTTACCAATGATAAATGAATTCAAGCTATATGACTCACTGAAGCTGGTTTGACGTGCCCATCTACTGATGAAAATATAAGGACTGTGAGGGATGGACCGTGATCCTTTAAAATAAGAATAACTACCCAGAAGTCTCTCAAACACGGACGAAATGGAATCACCATAATTTTGGTGACACCTGATATCCGCCAAACTCTCCTAACTTTTGTGGTTGCATATCCATGTGGTTTGACACAAACCTTCCTTCCCGCGTTTGCCTGAAAATGTTAAACTTCTTTTTACTCACATTTTTTAGAAGACATTTTCATAGGTTGAGCAACTCTGAAAATAACTTTGAGGTGGTTTGCCTTCTATGGGGCTTGGCTTTCTGGTCTCACTAGTTCTTCTTTGCAGAACCCAACAAAAAAGGTTTTGATTATGACTTAAAAAATATATATTAGGGGAGGTTCGCTCAGTTCAACACTTCTACTGGTGGCTCGGTTAATAAGAGAAGGCACACCTTCTGTGCTGATGAGTTCTTGCAATATTCGTCCATAACTACTGGCACTTCACGCAGCGCGAAAGAAGATCTCTGAAGGGGCGATAGAAACACTGCCACGGCCCTCGGACAACTACAGGCTCCAGGAGGCTCAGGGGCAGAGTGACCTCCAGCGGCCCCTCCCTCCTGCACCGGACTTTAAATAAACCTCGCGCCTCCCGCTTCGCGGGACGCGCAGCGCGAAAGAAGATCTCTGAAGGGGCGATAGAAACACTGCCACGGCCCTCGGACAACTACAGGCTCCAGGAGGCTCAGGGGCAGAGTGACCTCCAGCGGCCCCTCCCTCCTGCACCGGACTTTAAATAAACCTCGCGCCTCCCGCTTCGCGGGACGCGCAGCGCGAAAGAAGATCTCTGAAGGGGCGATAGAAACACTGCCACGGCCCTCGGACAACTACAGGCTCCAGGAGGCTCAGGGGCAGAGTGACCTCCAGTGGCCCCTCCCTCCTGCACCGGACTTTAAATAAACCTCGCGCTTCCCGCTTCGCGGGACGCGCAGCGCGAAAGAAGATCTCTGAAGGGGCGATAGAAACACTGCCACGGCCCTCGGACAACTACAGGCTCCAGAAGGCTCAGGGGCAGAGTGACCTCCAGCGGCCCCTCCCTCCTGCACCGGACTTTAAATAAACCTCGCGCCTCCCGCTTCGCGGGATGCGCAGCGCGAAAGAAGATCTCTGAAGGGGCGATAGAAACACTGCCACGGCCCTCGGACAACTACAGGCTCCAGGAGGCTCAGGGGCAGAGTGACTTCCAGCAGCCCCTCCCTCCTGCACCGGACCTCAAAAGTACATCGCACTTTCCGCGTCGTGGGATCGCGCGCGGGACGCGCCGGGCGAAGCCCGGGCAAAGGGCGGGCCGTCTACGGCCGTCCAAGGCCGACCGAGGCTGGGCTGGGCCACCCCCCTTTCGTTGGATATCCAAACGCCACATCTCGCCCGAGAACCAGGTGACTGTTATATATTTGGTTTCATGTTTGGTTACAACCGGGCCGCTCCTAGTAGCCGCTGACTGCCATTTGAATTACGAGTTCCTTTACTTTCACTGTATGTTAGCTCTGGCTCGTGTCTTAATTATATAACAAAAGAAAAACAAGAGATTAAATAGTAAATCAACATGGCCACACAATCTATAAAAAAAAGGCCTTCCCTGGTAGGGGGCTCAGTTCGGGGGACTTTAGACCATTTTATTACTAGGGCAGCTTCTGTGTTAGAAAAAGAGATCGCTATCACGGAACGCCGTCTCTCAATGGACCCTGTGTTTCAGAAACGTTCCTCCCTGGGCCATATTCAACAGGTTCCCTCACCGTCAACCAGGACTTTGGACCCTGAACCACCCAATGACCCTGGTCTTCCTGCGCAATTGTCTAACCCAATGGATATTATGCCTATCGTAAATGAAACTGGCATATCTTCTTCTAACCTCCAACTCTTAACGGACACCTCCCTTGGGGACTCATCCCCTACTTATGTCGCTACGACTTCTAAAAGGAAACCCGCTAAACCCGTTAAAAACAGGCTTCCTTGTTCAATGTCTGCAGCAAAAAAAACCCTTACTGTTCCGACAAAAAAAAGGAGAAAACATCGCCATTTGGATGTGCCCAAAACTATGCTCCAATCAACATCACCTCCCCCACGAACTAGGCATCCTACTCCATCAACACAGCCCCCCATCACCTCTTTTTCCAATCTATTGACAGACATAGAGTGCCTTGTAAGATCTTTAGTCTTGCCTCTAGCAGAGAGAGTTAAGAACATTGCGATACAGTTAACATCCTTGGAAGCTTCTTACGCCTCCCTTATTGCATCAAACATCGATCTGAACTCTTACTTACGTAAAAATTCTACTGAAGCTACCACGCATCTTCCCCTCACTCAAACAATTACTCAGGCTAATATATCGACCCATACACAGAACACACAAGTCTCTCAGCCTATAGCAGATAAACAATTCACCCCCAAGGGGGATTCAAGAGAAGATCATCCTTCCAACCCCGCAGCGCCCCCGGGCAATAACATCAATAGGCACCCTCTCACAGTTCACAAACTGGATAAAAGTTCCCATATTGACTTGCCCCCCGAAGCGGCTCCATATGTAGTGACTCTTATCGGGGTCCCAGTGCTCGCCCAGGGTAAGACGGAGAGTTACCAGGAACTCAAAAATAAAGTAGTGCACTGGTTGACTCAAAATAGACCACTCCCCCCTGAAATTAACGGCGAAATTCTACACGTTAGGAGACTGAATTGGCTGGGTCCTAGACCTAAGGACAAACAGGGCGATGTCATTATAATTAACTTTCGAGATCGTAGGGTGCTCCCATACATATCGGACTGGTATACCCCGGGAAGGGGTCTCGGAATCACAACGGCCGACCTTAGTTATTTCTATCCCCGTTCTCTTTTGACAAATTATACCCTCCCATACCCACCATCGAGGGTTATCACCGAGACTCCTCATTTCACTATCCCAACCTTAAACAGATATGCCACCTTATCAGGTTTGGACGAACAGGATTGACTTACCCACAGTGAATTCACGACTGACAATTTCCCTATCATGAGCATCTCGTCGCTCAACTCAGCACCATTCAATCTCAATCTCAAGAATAACACCTTGCACATCAACAACATGGGGCGGTCGCCAACCCCTGTCATTGCTCCCTATTTTTCACTTTTTGAGTCAGTGCCTTTGTCTGTTGGCCCGATTACTAATCTTTCTCTCACCCATTCGGCGCACACAGATATTCCCCCCCCTAAAAACTCCCCGCGTCTTTCTGAAACTGCTGAGCCTGCATTAGATTCCATAACTGGAATTACTGGCACGGATGAGTCCCCCCAGGGCGATAGCCTTTTGTCTTGGAACGTGGCAGGTCTCCGCGACAAATTGTCTAATGCCGCTTGGATCCAAACCGTTTCACGACACAGTATTATATGCCTGCAGGAAACCTGGACCACTACAGAGCTTCATCTTTTAGGGTACCAGACTTTTCATACTCCAGCTTCTCCCAGTGTTCACGGCAGAAACAAGGGAGGTCTTATGACCTATAACTCCGTAGAATTTCAACCGAAACCAACTTATATCACAGGGTCTTCATACTATCAGTTAATCAGTTTGACTGGTGGTTTCTTTAAAAACGTTGTCCTGGTCAATTTTTATAATAACATTCCAAATTCACATGTTGTCTCGGTGCTCAATGGATTAAAATCCGATCTAACTAAAAAAGTATCCCAAAATAATTCTGACACCTTAATCATCCTGGTAGGCGACTTTAATTGCCCTTTATGTCCTCAGAGCCTTAAGGGCATTTGTGGCCTGACAACTGATATGGACGATTCTCCCAACCACTTTTGCCACACAAAATTGGGAGATCTCTTTAATGGATTAATATCCCATTTTAACTTATCCTTTGTCAATGACCTATGCCTTCCACCTAAGTGCTTCAAACCCACTTACAATGGGAGAGGCTGCCATACCACGATTGATTACTCACTTATATCTTCTAGGTACTCAGGGGCGATACTTAACTGGGAGACCCTTGACACTGTTATTAGTGACCACTATCCCATCGAGGTAACTCTAAAGTTAACCTCGTATTCTATTGACATGGTCAGGCAGAATCCCCCTTACTCCCCCCCCCTGCAGCTGGGAACCACCATGGGCCTTTTTCTTAAATGGGACAAAGTGGTCCCCTCTACTTTCCTTAAAACTCTGGTAACCAACGCTTACGATCATATCCAAACCTGTCTGTCACCTACAGAAAACCCGCAGGTAATTACTAACTCCTTCTCTGCTATCCTATTGGAAATCAAATCTCTCCTTGCTCGAGCCCCAAAGAAACCAGCCCCACTAGCTCACGGCTGGTTTGACAAGGATTGTTCCAAAGCCCTGCGACTTCTGAAACTAGCTTTGAAGTCTAACCCTAGAAATCGCTTAGAGGTCCAGCAAGCCAGGCACAATTACCGTGTCAAGCGTAAAGCAAGGAAAAACCAGCTGAAGTTGCTGGCATGGTCAGCCCTGGTGGAAGCCTCTGAGAAGCGGGATAATACTGCCTTTTGGAGGGCAGTTAATGCCCCCTTCTTTCGATCTCCCCAGCCCCCGATTTTGGATTCAGCTATCACCCCTGAAACATGGGTCAAACATTTCAGTACCTTGTATAACCTTACTGATATGGACAACTGTCCACTGGAGCGGGAAGCAGATTCTAACTCCTCTACTGACCAACCTATTTCTACTTCTTTTCCCCTAAACATCTGTTTTGATCACACTGAAGTACTGATGGCCTTAAAAGACAGCCCTTCCGGGAAGGCCCCAGGCCCAGATTGCGTCCCAATAGACGTTTTTAAGTCTCAGCTTGACCTATGGGCCCCACTGCTAACCAATGTGTTGAATTCTTTGAACACCACCGGCTTTATCTCCACCTGGCCAGAGGCAATTTTTGTCCCGATTTTTAAAAAAGGCGCAAGAGATAATCCCGCCAATTATCGCCCAATCTCACTTTTAGATTCCCTTATGAAGGTAGCCGGGCGAATCATTTTAAACAGAATACATGATTGGCTAAGCACTCAGGATATTATTTCTGACATGCAATACGGCTTCAGAAAAGGCAAGGGTACCATTGAACAGGGCCTTAATTTGACTTTAATAATAGCCAAATACACTCAGGCAAAAAAAGGTAACCTCTTTATAACCTTTGTAGACCTTAGCTCCGCATTTGACTGCGTTGATCACTGGCAGCTATGGGAATCCCTCACAGTGATTGGCTTAGACCCTTTCATTCTATCATTTATTAAAGAGCTATACAGGGATGCATCGGCCCGCGTGAGATACGGCAAAAATGGAGAATGTTCTGACAGGTTTTTTATCAGACGAGGTGTCAGACAGGGTTGTATTTTAGCTCCTTTACTATTTACTCTTTATATCAACTCTGTCAGCCACCATCTGACTAGAACTTTTCCCGACTACCCTACGATCAATGGTAAGCCTATTCCCATTTTGCTTTACGCAGACGATGCGGCAATTATGTCCCAGACTCGCATTGGCCTACAAAGGGCAGTCACTGAATTTACTGACTTCATGTCAAAGAGAGGCTTAAATGTTAATACCTCTAAAACATACACCATGTCCTGTGGCCTCGGGATTGGAAAAAAACCATGTACCATTTTCCTGAACGGCAAAAAACTAACCAATATTGATAGTTTTCCTTATTTGGGCATTACTTTTAACAAGAGAGGCACTTGGCGAACAGCCGCCCAAGCTAGAGGCCTAGCACTGTCCAAAGCTATAGGTGCACTGACCAACTTCTCTAAAAAATTAGGGGGTCGCCCAATAGGCCCATTAGTTCAGATCTATCGGGCGAAGTGCATTTCAACTGGTACCTATGGATCTGGGATATGGGGGATTGACCCCGTAGAACAAATCCAGCGACATGAGAACGCCTTCCTACGCTACCTTTTGGCGGTCCCTCCAGGTACTTCTACCTATATGGTGCACACTGAACTGGCTCTCACTTACATTGCGGACACGATTAATTCCTCTCCTCTTCTTTTATGGCATAAAGTCTGGACCAACGAAGAAACTCCATTTAATAGGGAAATTATTAGAGATTGTCTAAAACTGAAAGAGGTCAGGAACATTAAATGGTTGAATTACATAAAAAAATTGTGCACTGAAATGGGGCACCCTGAATTTTTCGCTGACCCTTCAACCCTATCTAACACAGCCAAACCCGAGTTAAAGCGACTTGTGTTAAATCACCTGTGCTCCAAACGATGGTCCTTAGAAAAACAGAAGAGCACAATTGTAGATTACCAAAATACGATTACGGCAGGTAGTATACAGCAATACTTACTTTTAGAACCATCACCGTTTACTCGTATGCTCCTGACCCGCTTTCGTACTAACACTTTTTTTAGACTCCTAACTTTTCCCGATCCAAACTGCTGGTCCAATGACCTACAGAAATGCCCTTGCGACGGCCTGTCGATTCAATCCAACATCCATTGCATTTTATTTTGTAGATTTTATCACTTGCCAAGGACCCTCTTTTTGAAACCTTTGCTTAAATCATGGGGATTACGTTCTTGTAAATTGGCTTATCAAAAATTAAAATCTCTGGAAACTCCCTTAGCCCTGGCAGCAATTTCAACCTATCTGAAGCTGACGATGAGGTTTAGGACATCTATGCAGACCTAAACGTCCTAACCCCTTGACTCTTGATTGTATTTGCCTTTCTGTTTTCCGTGATTTTAAATCATGTTACAAAATGAATGTAATTTTTATTGTTTTTATTGGTTTTTATATGTATGCACTTTTCTGATATTGTTTTTATACATATCGAATAAAGTTCAATATCGTATCGTACTGGCACTTCATAGCTTTCCTTGAACTTGGAAAACTGGTACTCTGGAAGTTTTTGTTGGGATGGGTAGGGATGAGTGTAGTAAGAGGTTGAGGGGGGTGTATTTTTACATGGGATTTGATCCTTAATATTAAAGGTGACCAGCTCAAATTAATTGGGTTCTGTGTAACCCTTTTCCACCCTGTTGGTACAGTTCCCACCAGTGGAAACTGGACATAATCACTGTGGTCTTGGACAAACGAACTGCAGGTCACATGTGATTTAGTTGTTCTCCCCAGGTCTACAACCTACAGTCAACCACAGTCATGAAATGAGACTGGGCAGCGCCTTGTTATGCCCTTGATGGGAAATGCGCAGGGCACAGGGGTGCTGCACTCCCACTGCTGTCTCACATGTCCCCTCGACAGAGACAGACGCCTTCAATTCTAAATGTTTGCAGGTGACACCAGTTCTACCTCCGTCTAAGCTGTGCGTCCTGTAGTGTAACCAGTAGCTGAGGTTGCCAAACCTACATATATGTGGATAAAGGAGTCCTTTTTAGGCCTTCAGCTGTCTGTTGTTTATGTTCCACTGCTGAGTGATTAGATGGCTTGCCTCCCTTTTCTTGCTTTTGTCCCGCCTGTGTCGCATTTCTGTCTCAATGGCGCTTTATTGCAGTGGGTGAGGGACAATTTTGTCTTCCTACTGTGTATGTCTCTTGCTGCACCTCCTACTAATATTTTCATCCGCCCTGCTATTTTTGAAATGCATTAGTACTCCTAGTGCCTACTTGCATCTCACTGCAACCTCTCTTAGTCACTGCTGCCAGGTGCTGTATAACCAGGCGGACATCATTACATCTGTAAATCAATTGTAATCCGTTCCAAGATGGCAGCCTGTGTTCATGTAGCTGTGGTGAAGATTTTGGCATGCTTTTTCTACAAACAAAACAATCTAAACATAGCCACTGCGTGTACATATGTATGCGCGACCGTCAACTTCTTTTTTTTAAGGAAAAGAAACAAAATATCCATGATGTCCACCACGGATCACTGACATAATATCGACTACCAAAATATACACATACAAAAATATGGAATCCAAAATATCGTTGTAAAAAATATAGTTGGTCAATATATCGAATTTTTTTAATGTCTTAACAGTAATGTAGAATTAATGAAATAATACATATAATTATATAAAACATACTTAAAAAAACTTAAATAACTTTAAAATTAATAAATATTTAATGTAAGTAAAAAAAATATGTAATACATATATATTAACGTAATATTAATTAAAAATATTCAATATTTTTTGCGTAGGATAGCGGGCGGGTAAAAATTACTATTCCCACTCCAGAGAGTGCAACAGTAGGGAAAGAGTTGGATAGCTGGAGGGTAAAAATTACTATTCCCACTCCAGAGAGTGCAACAGTAGGGAAAGCGTTGAATAGCGGGAGGGTAAAATTTACTATTCCCGCTCCAGTGAGTGCAACAGTAGGTAAAGCGTTGGATAGCGTAGGGGTAAAAATAACTATTCCCACTCCAAAGAGTGCAAGAGTAGGGAAAGCATTGGATAGAGTAGGGGTAAAAATTACTATTCCCACTCCAGAGAGTGCTACAGTAGGGAAAGCGTTGGATAGCGTAGGGGTAAAAATTACTATTCCCACTCCAGATAGTGCAACAGTAGGGAAAGTGTTGGATAGCGTAGGGGTAAAAATTACTATTCCCACTTTAGAGAGTGCAACAGTAGGGAAAGCGTTGGATAGCGTAGGGTGAAAATTACTATTCCCACTCCAGAGAGTGCAACAGTAGGGAAAACGTTGGATAGCGGGAGGGCAAAATTTATTATTCCCGCTCCAGTGAGTGCAACAGTAGGTAAAGCGTTGGATAGCGTAGGGGTAAAAATTACTATTCCCACTCCAGAGGGTGCAACAGTAGGGAAAGCGTTGGATAGCGGGAGGGTAAAATGTACTATTCCCGCTCCAGTGAGTGCAACAGTAGGTAAAGCGTTGGATAGCGTAGGGGTAAAAATTACTATTCCCACTCCAGAGAGTGCAACAGTAGGGAAAGCGTTGGATAGCGTAGGGGTAAAAATTACTATTCCCACTCCAGATAGTGCAACAGTAGGGAAAGCGTTGGATAGCGTAGGGGTAAAAATTACTATTCCCACTTTAGAGAGTGCAACAGTAGGGAAAGCGTTGGATAGCGTAGGGTGAAAATTACTATTCCCACTCCAGAGAGTGCAACAGTAGGGAAAACGTTGGATAGCGGGAGGGCAAAATTTACTATTCCCACTCAAGTGAGTGCAACAGTAGGGAAAACGTCAGATGCCGTAGAGGTAAAAATTACTATTCCCCTCCAAAGAGTGCAACAGTAGGGAAAGCGTTGGATAGAGGGAGGGTAAAATTTACTATTCCCACTCCAGTGAGTGCAACTGTAGGGAAAGCGTTGGATAGCATAGGGGTAAAAATTACTATTCCCACTCCAAAGAGTGCAACAGTAGGAAAAGCGTTGGATAGCGTAGGGGTAAAAATTATTATTCCCACTCCAATGAGTGCAATAGTAGGGAAAGCGTTGGATAGCGTAGAGGTAAAATGTACTATTCCCACTCCAGTGAGTGCAATAGTAGGGAAAATAATAATTTTATATTTTATTAAAAATAAATTAATTATTAATACCCCCCAAAAAAATATTGAAATTAATTACCAACAACACAATATATAATAAGTAATTTATTATAAATACCAATATTTTTTTAATTAATTACCTATTAATAATTAATTAACAACCAATTGATTTTCAATACCAACAATTAATAAATACAAATAATACCAATTAATAATTAATTAATAATAAATTATTTATCAATATACAAACATTATTTCAATAATTAATTATTTACAATTAAATTACTTCCTACCATATTCCCCTATAAACCCACAACCCGCTACAAACAATACATTAATACAATTAACATAATTATCAATTAAACAATTAATACTAATTAATTACCAATTGATACAAATTATTTACCAATTTATAATTAATCAACAACCAATTAATTTTCAAAACCATTTAATAATTACCTAATAACAATTAAATTACTTCCCACCCTATTCCCCTATAAACCCACAACCCGCTACAGAAGTAAAACGCAAAATTAAATTAAAAATAATTACTAATTCCTAAAAATTATTATTTAATGTACTATAATTAAATTACTTTCCACCCTAATCCCCTATAAACCCACAACCCGCTACGGAATTAAATTACACAAAAATTAAATAACATAAAATTCATTTCTTTACTAATATTCAAACGTACATTCCAAAATTGATACATACTTTTAACACATATACTAACACTTAAAACACTTTAAAAAAAATCGATATTTTTAACAACTATATTATGACTGTCGATATTACTTACTTCTATATTATTTAAATCGATATTTCTTACCTGATTTTCGATATTCTTCACCACTATATTTTGGCAATTCGATATTCTGTCCATTCTATATTAAAAACTCGATATTATGTCCAGTCGATATTCTTTTTTTCGATATTATGTCTGTTTACCGTCCACCACACCTACTTGTTTATGCTGCAACCATCTTGGAGTGACACAAGTCAGACTTTTTGGCTTTGCAGCGCTAACTTGTGGTAGGAGACACAGACAGGAAAACCGTGCTCTCCATGTGGCCATGTTCATCTAGGTGCAAGATGAACATCCTGAACCCCAGGCCTGCACACCCTCTTAAATAGAATCTGAAATGTAGCCTGCATATTAATGTTATAGTGAAACATGATCTTTAATTTTAATTTGCTTGTGAACGTGCTCTCGCTTCTTCAGTCTAGTTGTTAAGTGGAACTCACTAGATTGCTGACCTTTGTCTTGCTGTACCTCAGTAACTTTGTGTCAATAGCAGACCTGCCAACACTCACGTCTCTTGCAATCCCCCCAGCTGTCTAGGAATCTTTTGTTTCAGGTTTAGTTTGCGGGCGACAGGGTATATGCTCTTGGCACAAAGCCAATTGCAATTAAGAGCACGCTTGTCATTTCTTTTTCTGTCCTTGTTGCTTGTAATGCTATGTTATATCCTGGTATTGTTTTTAGTAGCCCCCATCGAAAAGTGTCCCCGGGTGGTTGGGGGTAGTTGAGAGCTATACATTGAGTTGAATTTGACACCTGTTTATCATCTGCAGCCCGCTCTGTGCCCCAGGTTTACCACAGACAGGACCCATTTTAACTACAAAATATGCCCTCTCTGTATCCTTAAGAACAAGAGCATTGAATCCAGGCAACCAACAGTCTTGTAAATAAAATTGAGACTAAACACACACGCTGATCCACAAGAGAACACAGCCTCTTGACAGCATCTGAGTCCATACAGCAAGACAGGCGAATTACTCACTTCAGAAAAGACCTTCAAACTCCTCTCTTTAAGCAGTATCCAGCCACTGATAAGCTTCAGTGGTGTTGCCACCCCATTTTCCTAGAGTCCCACCATGCTTGGCTTGGGAAAAATGGCCAATCTCCTTAAAAAAGTAAGTAGCCATCTCATCCACAAAGGCTTGGTGCGTCAACACAATTCCAGTCACTGACCACACACCTGTGATACAAGCTCCCCCGGTGTCATTAACTTCCACACCCACTGTAGGCGTCCACATTGTGCCGCTCTCTCTGAAGGAACCACAAGGAGCTATGCTTGCCAACAGCTGGGATACTGAAAAAAGTCTGCATTCAATATAAGAAGCTGTGCTCTATGCTGATCCGTGTGACGTGGCCTCGATGTCAGGATTCCTCCAGGCCATCAGCTGCAAGAAGTGGTAACGTGTCCTCTTTACGTAACATAAGAACCATTTCTGTGTCACAGATGTAATTGTTTTAGTTTCAACAGACTTTCCAAAATGCAGAGAAGAGGCAGCTGAAAACACGGATGGATAACCCACCTAACAGAGACGTATGATGAATGTTCAGAACCTAAGGTGTCATACATGACATTGGAACGCCTAGCACCTAATTTGGCGCATTTAGGCGAAGGGATGTGTTGGATGGTCACACCACGGAAATGGCCATTTTTACACAGTAAAAGGATAGATTTTCTAAACACTGTTCACAGGTTCACCTCACAATTAAGGTATTTTATGTATATTCATCATCTCCGTCTTCATGAGGGTCCCTGTTCCAAGCCCTGGCGTTTCCCGTGTCCTTCTCCACTTCTGCTGTCCTTCCAAGGGAGATGGGACTTGGACACTGTGCGTCATCTTGTCACAGCACCGAACTTCTTGCAAATGTTTGGGACAGTAGGACTCAGAAGAATATCTTTTCCTGCCCTGGGCGTGGGGTGACTGTAATACCCACTTCTGTGTATTGCGTCATACGTTTATCATAGGACGAACAAGTAGCCATGCACATACATTATGGGCTGCAACGTGCATGGCTGCGGGTGTTGGTAGTGCCTCTGAGTCTCCCACTAGGTGGCGCTAGGAACTAAACCTGCAAATTATTCGCCCAACGGTGAGTTATGTCACACCAGGAACATTTTCAAACGCCTGTTGGTGATTTTAGGAGAAGAACTGGGTAAAGAGAACTGTTTTTAATTTCTCTTCACTGTATGGCCTCATACAATTGTCAGAAAGAAGCAAGTAGAACATTGGCAAACGCACTTTAAACTAGAATGCCTGCATCTTTTTACTATAGTCTCACTGGGGCCATGTTGTATGCCTTTCTGTGTCGCTGACATGTGAGTATATTTGGTAAGTATTTTTGAGACATATTTTGCAACCAAAACGACCCAACTGTGGACTCTCGATAGAAGGCCGTGGTCACAGAGCTGACTCGAGGAATGAATACATTACAGACCGTTTCACAGTTGGCTGCAAAGTAATGTGAAACATCATACCGCCTCTGTTTTCTTTTTCTCCTGATGAGAAAAGCATTTTAGGCTGCTTCAAATGCCCGTGGCTTTCCGATTGTTTTCCACCAGTATGCACGTGCAGTTTGTTCCTCGTCTCACACCTAGTGGCAAATCGTGGTATCGGCCTCCAGAGTCGCATATGAGCAGTATATCGCATTTTTTCATGTTTTTTTTTTTTTGTGCAGAGCGAACAATTTTTCCGTTGTAAAGATGAGAGCCAACTAAAGTTGGTTTGCACCTTACTTTAAATAATTTATTCGGTTTTGTCACAGTAGGACGCTATATGCAAACTCACATGACTCTATAGAACAAGCATTGGCCGCGCGGCAGTAAAAGTAACGCCGCACGGCCGTAAAAGCGAGTCATCGCGATTGCTCTGAAAGCGAAAGTGATCGCGATGACCCACTAAAGAGCACGAGTTTTCAAAGTGCTGTTGAAGGCTAACGGTTCGCGCGTGCACGCTCTCGTGGCCAGCCAGCAGCACTTTGAAAACTCACCTCCAAAATGTCTCTCCGAGCCAGCGCATGCGGTGGGCTCAGCGAGACCTAAAAAGAATAAAGTTTAAGGCATTGTGTCTGGCCTACAAAGCCTTGCATGGGATGGGTTCGCAGTTTTTGAAAAACCTTCTAAAACTGTATGAGCCTTCCAGAACCTTGAGATCCAGCCAATCAAAACTTATATAGGTGCCAAAATACAAACAGGTCAGGTGGGGGGGAAGAAGCTTTCTATTGCACGCAGCTAGGACGTGGAATATGCTTCCAATAGCAATCAAGAACAGCTCATCTTTGCTTTCATTCAGGAAAGAGATAAAAACGTGGTTATTCAACGTTGGCTAATTACATAGATTTGGCAGCTCTCCTTGTCTGCATCTTCCTAGCGCCAAGACGCCCATGGGCAATTACGTGCTTTATAAATATTTAAATCAAATCGAATCAATCATTCAGGCACAATTAAGCTCCCTATTGTGTGTGGCTGTCTAGGAGGAATACACAAAGCCCAATTATCAGCTGCACCCAGTTATGTGTCCAAAGGCAGGCTACTGGCACTAAAGGTAGCTCAGGGTTGTAAACTATGCTCCATTCACGGAGTTTGCAGAGTTTTTCACGCTCTGCAGAGCATGCAGAGTTCCAAAAAACTCCGCTCTGACAGCGGAGGAGAGATTTTTCCCCGTTCACGCTCACCAATGGCAAGTTGGCGCGCGTGAGAGAGGAAAATAAAAAGTTGGACTGCTTCCCAGCGAGATTTCTCAATGCGGGCACTCGTGGATGGTCACTACCGCTCACATTGAGAAGTCTTCCGTTCGCCTTGAGGAAGCTGCCGCTCGAGTAGAACTTCTACTCAAGCGGCAGAAAGAAGCAGCGCCCTCTTGCGCTGTGCACTGATTTTACAGCGTGGGACAAACACCTAGCGCTAATAATCAGTGCGAACAGCGCGAGGGAAAGCACCCCGCTGCTCGTGGAACCCCGCGTAGCTTGGCGGAGTTTTTTTGGCACTTCACGGAGTTCCGCTGAACTCCGCCAAGGCTTAACTAAATGGCTCAAGTAGAAAAATGCCAGCTTTCTAGACTCTAGCTAGCCTGGCTGATGACAGGTGATGCCCCAAAACTGGTCCCAGGATGCTTATTTCTGGTCAAGGGAAGACCTGGCTTGGCAGTTCGGGCTGGACTGTTCCCATGAGGAACAGGGTCAAGACTGATTTGCATATGGCTGGGTCCAAACTGGGGTGGCGTGGTGAGCAAAAGAAGCATGGATTAAACTCAGATCCGTGTGACTGGGGGTGAATGTTTTCATTGTTCAACATTCCCCCCCATCATTTGTTTCTCTAACTTTCTACAAGTGGCATTTTCAGAATTGCAATTTAAAATCCAACTTCACTATAAGTTAGGATCATAAATTGTGATTCCAGAGACACCAACCAGGAACTGCCTATCTCTTCCCATTTTGAAATTACACTAATAAAAATGTAATAAGGCAACTCAAATATATTATCCTATGGAGAGATAGCTTTGCAGTAGTAAAAAATAAATGTAAGAGTTGTTCACTGCCAGTTAAACCTAAATGTACATGTCCTACATTTAAAATACATTGCACCCTGCTATCTGGACTGCCCAGGGCCTGCCCTTGGGTGACTCATTATTATGAAATCTGTTTATTAGCATTTGTTGATATAGACATAACATACATCATGAATGTAATATCCCACAGGCAATGAGTCCGGTACTCAGAGGAGTATCCGCTAATTGTGAACGTGGTGATCCGCAAGATCCAGCGCCACTACGAGGCGTGGATTGATGCAATCAAATAAGTATCAGGGCCACCGCCCGCAGTTGAACAGATTCATGTAACAGCCGAACTTAGAACAAAGAAGATAGATTAAACAACAGCAGTCCATCAGAGACAACAGCAGCAGGTTCGATCTTAGACCATACGACCCTCAGGATACCCCCCCCCCCCGGTCCACCCCCCCCACACCCCGGCCCCCCCATCCCCCGTGACAGGTCATACTATGAGAGGCAAATGTCAGTGTCCGCACATCCCCCTGGTTCGATTGGGACCTCCCCGTCAGTCCCCGGAGTGGATCTCCCAGGCACACCTCCATTCCCCTCCCCACCAGGAAGTGGCACTGCAGTATGTGTCCCACAGAGTGTCAGGGCATCCCCATCCAGCCGCATCAGGACCTGCACGTGTACGTCCCATTGACTCGCTATGGGTGTGAGTCTGAGGCCTAGTGTTTCCTCCCGCAAGAGAGCTGTGCCCTCCGCCCCCGCCCACACTAGCAAGGAACTACGCCACGCCTGCACCCGAGGGGGTTCAGGCGCCTTCCAGCGCTTGGTAATTAACCGCTTCGCCACAATCAGGCCCAGATCGAGGAAGCGACAGGCAACCTTCGTGGGGGGAGTCCTACGAAACAAGTGTAACAGACAGGCGGGCCAATCTCGCTGCGCCAGCGGACCGGCGCAAGTACGTAGCGCTCCATGCACCGTACGCCAATATGAGTCGAGCGCTGGGCAGCTCCATAACATGTGTACTAGTCCAGCATCCAGAGCCCCGCAGCGTGGGCATTCAGCGTCCGCCCGGTGGAAATAGCGGTTAATGGAGTCGGGAGTGAGATATGCTCTGTGTAGTATGAAGTACTGGATTTGGCGAAACCGCAGATTCCTGGGGATCCGCGTAGGCCCCCGGAGCGTATTCCTCCATTCCTTGTCGGTCAGGGGACGGTCCAAGTCCACTTCCCATTTACCCCGTAGCGGATACATCAGATTGGTCGCACACTGCTACACCTACCAGTCGTGTTCCCCCAATGAAAATGGTCCCTGAAGGTCAGCGTCGGCGGATACACCTATGCTCAAGAGTGCGTGCAAGTATGCGTGGCGTGTGCCATCCCTGGACACGTGTTTCGAGGTAGTTGCCTCTCGTCAGCAGGGAGTAGGAAAATGAGAGTGGGGTTGCTGTGTAAGCTGCTAAAAACATAATCAGGTCTAGTACCTCTCTTAGCGTGCAGGTGCGTAACCATGAGTCCGTCGACTCCACCGGCTCAAGGGAGCCTGAATATAAAGTTACATCAGATTGGTCGCACACTGCTACACCTACCAGTCGTGTTCCCCCAATGAAAATGGTCCCTGAAGGTCAGCGTCGGCGGATACACCTATGCTCAAGAGTGCGTGCAAGTATGCGTGGCGTGTGCCATCCCTGGACACGTGTTTCGAGGTAGTTGCCTCTCGTCAGCAGGGAGTAGGAAAATGAGAGTGGGGTTGCTGTGTAAGCTGCTAAAAACATAATCAGGTCTAGTACCTCTCTTAGCGCGCAGGTGCGTAACCATGAGTCCGTCGACTCCACCGGCTCAAGGGAGCCTGAATATAAAGTTACATCAGATTGGTCGCACACTGCTACACCTACCAGTCGTGTTCCCCCAATGAAAATGGTCCCTGAAGGTCAGCGTCGGCGGATACACCTATGCTCAAGAGTGCGTGCAAGTATGCGTGGCGTGTGCCATCCCTGGACACGTGTTTCGAGGTAGTTGCCTCTCGTCAGCAGGGAGTAGGAAAATGAGAGTGGGGTTGCTGTGTAAGCTGCTAAAAACATAATCAGGTCTAGTACCTCTCTTAGCGCGCAGGTGCGTAACCATGAGTCCGTCGACTCCACCGGCTCAAGGGAGCCTGAATATAAAGTTACATCAGATTGGTCGCACACTGCTACACCTACCAGTCGTGTTCCCCCAATGAAAATGGTCCCTGAAGGTCAGCGTCGGCGGATACACCTATGCTCAAGAGTGCGTGCAAGTATGCGTGGCGTGTGCCATCCCTGGACACGTGTTTCGAGGTAGTTGCCTCTCGTCAGCAGGGAGTAGGAAAATGAGAGTGGGGTTGCTGTGTAAGCTGCTAAAAACATAATCAGGTCTAGTACCTCTCTTAGCGCGCAGGTGCGTAACCATGAGTCCGTCGACTCCACCGGCTCAAGGGAGCCTGAATATAAAGTTACATCAGATTGGTCGCACACTGCTACACCTACCAGTCGTGTTCCCCCAATGAAAATGGTCCCTGAAGGTCAGCGTCGGCGGATACACCTATGCTCAAGAGTGCGTGCAAGTATGCGTGGCGTGTGCCATCCCTGGACACGTGTTTCGAGGTAGTTGCCTCTCGTCAGCAGGGAGTAGGAAAATGAGAGTGGGGTTGCTGTGTAAGCTGCTAAAAACATAATCAGGTCTAGTACCTCTCTTAGCGCGCAGGTGCGTAACCATGAGTCCGTCGACTCCACCGGCTCAAGGGAGCCTGAATATAAAGTTACATCAGATTGGTCGCACACTGCTACACCTACCAGTCGTGTTCCCCCAATGAAAATGGTCCCTGAAGGTCAGCGTCGGCGGATACACCTATGCTCAAGAGTGCGTGCAAGTATGCGTGGCGTGTGCCATCCCTGGACACGTGTTTCGAGGTAGTTGCCTCTCGTCAGCAGGGAGTAGGAAAATGAGAGTGGGGTTGCTGTGTAAGCTGCTAAAAACATAATCAGGTCTAGTACCTCTCTTAGCGCGCAGGTGCGTAACCATGAGTCCGTCGACTCCACCGGCTCAAGGGAGCCTGAATATAAAGTTACATCAGATTGGTCGCACACTGCTACACCTACCAGTCGTGTTCCCCCAATGAAAATGGTCCCTGAAGGTCAGCGTCAGCGGATACACCTATGCTCAAGAGTGCGTGCAAGTATGCGTGGCGTGTGCCATCCCTGGACACGTGTTTCGAGGTAGTTGCCTCTCGTCAGCAGGGAGTAGGAAAATGAGAGTGGGGTTGCTGTGTAAGCTGCTAAAAACATAATCAGGTCTAGTACCTCTCTTAGCGCGCAGGTGCATAACCATGAGTCCGTCGACTCCACCGGCTCAAGGGAGCCTGAATATAAAGTTACATCAGATTGGTCGCACACTGCTACACCTACCAGTCGTGTTCCCCCAATGAAAATGGTCCCTGAAGGTCAGCGTCGGCGGATACACCTATGCTCAAGAGTGCGTGCAAGTATGCGTGGCGTGTGCCATCCCTGGACACGTGTTTCGAGGTAGTTGCCTCTCGTCAGCAGGGAGTAGGAAAATGAGAGTGGGGTTGCTGTGTAAGCTGCTAAAAACATAATCAGGTCTAGTACCTCTCTTAGCGCGCAGGTGCGTAACCATGAGTCCGTCGACTCCACCGGCTCAAGGGAGCCTGAATATAAAGTTACATCAGATTGGTCGCACACTGCTACACCTACCAGTCGTGTTCCCCCAATGAAAATGGTCCCTGAAGGTCAGCGTCGGCGGATACACCTATGCTCAAGAGTGCGTGCAAGTATGCGTGGCGTGTGCCATCCCTGGACACGTGTTTCGAGGTAGTTGCCTCTCGTCAGCAGGGAGTAGGAAAATGAGAGTGGGGTTGCTGTGTAAGCTGCTAAAAACATAATCAGGTCTAGTACCTCTCTTAGCGCGCAGGTGCGTAACCATGAGTCCGTCGACTCCACCGGCTCAAGGGAGCCTGAATATAAAGTTACATCAGATTGGTCGCACACTGCTACACCTACCAGTCGTGTTCCCCCAATGAAAATGGTCCCTGAAGGTCAGCGTCGGCGGATACACCTATGCTCAAGAGTGCGTGCAAGTATGCGTGGCGTGTGCCATCCCTGGACACGTGTTTCGAGGTAGTTGCCTCTCGTCAGCAGGGAGTAGGAAAATGAGAGTGGGGTTGCTGTGTAAGCTGCTAAAAACATAATCAGGTCTAGTACCTCTCTTAGCGCGCAGGTGCGTAACCATGAGTCCGTCGACTCCACCGGCTCAAGGGAGCCTGAATATAAAGTTACATCAGATTGGTCGCACACTGCTACACCTACCAGTCGTGTTCCCCCAATGAAAATGGTCCCTGAAGGTCAGCGTCGGCGGATACACCTATGCTCAAGAGTGCGTGCAAGTATGCGTGGCGTGTGCCATCCCTGGACACGTGTTTCGAGGTAGTTGCCTCTCGTCAGCAGGGAGTAGGAAAATGAGAGTGGGGTTGCTGTGTAAGCTGCTAAAAACATAATCAGGTCTAGTACCTCTCTTAGCGCGCAGGTGCGTAACCATGAGTCCGTCGACTCCACCGGCTCAAGGGAGCCTGAATATAAAGTTACATCAGATTGGTCGCACACTGCTACACCTACCAGTCGTGTTCCCCCAATGAAAATGGTCCCTGAAGGTCAGCGTCGGCGGATACACCTGCGCGCCATGAGAGGTACTTGACCTGTTTTAATTACATTTTGGCAGTCCACACGGCACCCCTTTACACTGACCTGCTCCCTGCTGACGAGAGGCAACTACCTCGAAACACGTGTCCAGGGATGGCTAACGCAACACATACTGTTCTTTTCACACATCGTGGCATAGGCGTACCCGCCGTCGCCACTACATTTACCACAGTCCTTTGGGGCAACTTGCTGGTGTGACGAGCAGTGTGCGACCAACTTTTGCATAATTTATTACGGCTCCCTTGAGCCAACGGGCTGACGAGCCTTGGATCTGCACCTGCGCGCCATGAGAGGTACTTGACCTGTTTTAATTACATTTTGGCAGTCCACACTGCACCCCTTTACACTGACCTGCTCCCTGCTGACGAGAGGCAACTACCTCGAAACACGTGTCCAGGGATGGCTAACGCAACACATACTGTTCTTTTCACACATCGTGGCATAGGCGTACCCGCCGTCGCCACTACATTTACCACAGTCCTTTGGGGCAACTTGCTGGTGTGACGAGCAGTGTGCGACCAACTTTTGCATAATTTATTACGGCTCCCTTGAGCCAACGGGCTGACGAGCCTTGGATCTGCACCTGCGCGCCATGAGAGGTACTTGACCTGTTTTAATTACATTTTGGCAGTCCACACGGCACCCCTTTACACTGACCTGCTCCCTGCTGACGAGAGGCAACTACCTCGAAACACGTGTCCAGGGATGGCTAACGCAACACATACTGTTCTTTTCACACATCGTGGCATAGGCGTACCCGCCGTCGCCACTACATTTACCACAGTCCTTTGGGGCAACTTGCTGGTGTGACGAGCAGTGTGCGACCAACTTTTGCATAATTTATTACGGCTCCCTTGAGCCAACGGGCTGACGAGCCTTGGATCTGCACCTGCGCGCCATGAGAGGTACTTGACCTCTTTTAATTACATTTTGGCAGTCCACACGGCACCCCTTTACACTGACCTGCTCCCTGCTGACGAGAGGCAACTACCTCGAAACACGTGTCCAGGGATGGCTAACGCAACACATACTGTTCTTTTCACACATCGTGGCATAGGCGTACCCGCCGTCGCCACTACATTTACCACAGTCCTTTGGGGCAACTTGCTGGTGTGACGAGCAGTGTGCGACCAACTTTTGCATACCCCGTAGCGGATGCAGGTCCGCCGCCACCATCACGCGCAAGGAGGCCGCGAACCAGCGAATCATGTGGCCGCCCCGTCCCATGACATGGAGGTACTGCATCATGAGGTGTTGCGCCGGTTCCTCCTGAAGAGTACCCCACCGACTCGTCAGCGTCGCGACTAGCGAGCGGTGACGGAGGAACTGACCGGCCGGCAGCCCCGTCTCCTCCGCCAGCTGGGCGAACGGTATAAGCGTACCGTCGCGGTAGAGGTCCCCCAGCGTGCAAATATCCGCCGCGTGCCAGTCGGCAAGCTCTGCCGAGCGCAATATCCCTCGACCGCTAGGTGAACCCTCAATCGGCATGGCAGGGGCGTATGGGGTGTGTGACCGTGTCAGGTAGAGGGCTCGCCGATAGCACCGACAGGCCACCGCCACTAAAAGGGGCCCTGGCTTGGTCACTCTGGCCGTCGGGTGGAACAGCGCGATGACATCTGTCAGGGGGAGCGGCGGCTCCACGGACGCCGTGTCGTCCCTTTCCCTGGCCACCCATTGCAGCTGTGCTGCTAGGTAATAGTGCGCAAAACAGGGCATCGCGAGTCCCCCCTGACCCGTGGGGAGGTATAACTTAGAGAGCGCCACTCTGTGTCGTGCGGTGCCCCATACGAAATCCCGAAGGGAGCGCTCCAGGGCGGCGAAGAAGGACGCCGGGATATAGGTCGGCAGGTTAGCAAAGTAGTAGAGGAGTCTGGGCAGGGCCACCATTTTGACCAGTGCAATGCGACCAGTGACTGCAAGGGGAAGGGTGCCCCAGAAGCGCATCTGGGCCCTGATCGCTGTCACCGCCCTGCCCAAGTTACCCTCCACTAAGTCGGCGGATCGCCGATACACCTGAATGCCCAGGTAACGGAAGGTGTCTGGCTGCCACCGGACAGGCACACCTCCCAGTTGAAACCGGGGGTCTAGTGTATCATCCCGGAACGGGTAGAGACACGACTTGGCTGCATTCACCCTTAACCCGGAGAGCGTTGCAAACTCCGTGAGAACCCGTTCAAGGTCCCCTGAGATATTCGCCACATCCCGCACGAAGATCAAGAGGTCATCCGCGTACAAGGAAACCTGGTGGATGGCGTCGCCCATTGGAATGCCATCCGTCAGCACCCTCCGCAGGGTGGCTGCCAAGGGCTCGATGGCAAGCGCGAAAAGGAGGGGTGAAAGGGGGCATCCCTGCCTGGTACCGCGGCCAACCGAGATGGCCTCAGAAACGTACGGGCCAGTTCTCACCCGGACCACAGGGTTCCTATAGAGGAGCGCCGCCATTTGCAGAAATCCAAGGCCTAGACCGTAATGTGATAGGGTTGCCACCAGATAGCCCCATTCCAAGCTATCGAAGGCTTTCTCGAGGTCTAACACTAGACAGCCCGCCCGTGGCCAGTGCTGCGCACCGTGTACGGCTACACGGAAGAACCGGCGAAGATTGAGCGAGGTACTGCGTTTCGGCACAAACCCATTCTGGTCCCTGTGTACCAGCACAGGCACGGTAGGGGCCAACCGTTCCGCTAGGACCTTGGCCAGGATCTTGTAGTCGGTGTTGAGGAGGGCGAGGGGGCGATAGGACCCTAGATGAGTAGGATCGCGCCCTGGCTTGGGGAAAGAGATCAAGTAGGCTTCCCTCATGGAGGCAGGCAGGGTGGCCTCCTCAAGGGCTGTGAGGTATAACGCGTGCAGACGGGGCACCAGAGACTCCCGGTATGCTTTGTAGTATTCTGCCGGGAGACCATCCGGTCCGGGCGCCCTGCCAGAGGCCAGTGAGGCCACTGCGTCCCCTATTTCCTCCAGAGTGAGGGGACCCTCCAGTGTTTCCTGGTGGGCGTCCGGAACTGTGGGGAGGCCGGCAGCCCCCAAGAACAGATCCAGATCCTGTCGGATCAGCCAGGCCAGCAATCGCCCTGCCCTGTCCGATGTGGCGTGGACCCGTGCCGAATGGGCAGCGTAGTTGTGGCAGCGCAGCCTCTCCAACAGCGCAGCGTGGCGTGCCCGTAGCCGGGCCAGCCTGATCGAGTCACGCCCGCCACCCTCACCATGACGTTCACATGCCAGTAGCCGGGTCTCCAAAGCGGTGAGTAGCAACGTAAGTTGCTTGCGGATATTTCCCGTGGCCCCCAGACAGTGTCCCCGCATGGTTGCCTTGTGCGCATCCCACTCCGTCAACGCGCTCCCCGCTGTGCCCTCATTGAGGTCAAAGAACTGCTCGACCGCCGTGCCGAGCGAGGCCCAGAACTCCGCGTCCTCAAGAGCAGCCGGTTGCAAGTGCCACGTGGGGATGGGTGGTCTCCCCGGGTCCCAGCGGAGACGCAGTCGAAGAGGGTTGTGGTCAGAGTGAGTCCGGCCCAAGTAATCCGCCTGGACTATCAAAGGGTCCAGCGACGGGGAGCTCACCACCCTGTCAAGGCGGACGTGAAGATCATGTACCGCAGAGTAATAGGAATAGAGCCGGTCAGCGGGATGTAAGGTGCGCCAGATGTCATGAAGGGCCCACCGCGACAGCCAATCAGTGAGGCTCCTCGCATTCGAGACCGCCTGTGTACTGCGGAGTGGTGGATGGGATCTATCAAGGCTCGTGTCCAGTACGGCATTAAAGTCCCCACCCAGCAACCAGGGGAGACCCACATACGGGGTCAGGGCCACCGAGAGGCGATCAAGGAACGACGGTTGGTCAACGTTCGGGGCGTAGATAGAACCCAGGAGCACAGGGTGCCCATTGAGTCGCCCCCGCACCAGAGTGTATCGACCGTCAGGGTCGAGCACTGTCTCGGAGCATATGAAGGGTGTGCCTGCCCGTACCCAAATTAGTGTACCCCGAGCATGCGCAGAGTATGTAGTCCCGAAAAGTTGTCCCCTCCAGCGAGCGCGCAGTCTGTCCAGTTCCAGCTGTGTCATATGTGTCTCTTGGAGAAGGGCCACCCCTATCTTGTGTCTTTGGAGATAGGCAAAAACAGAATATCGGCGGGTTGGTGTGTGCATGCCCCTAATGTTCCAGGTGACTATTGCAGTGTCAGGCATTGGGGTAGAGCGCGGACAACACTAGGTTCACTGGCCGAAGCGGGCCAGCCGGGGAAGGGGAGGGGGAAGAAAGACCAGAGAGACCACCACCCAGATCTCCTGCTGCAAGAACATGATGTGTGAGAAAGCTGCAGAACACTGCAGAGTGTAAAGAGACAAAGTTAAAAACAGTATGAATAAAAGGAACTCCATAACCACAGGGGCGAACCCCAAAACCGGGTATTCGTCCAAACATGTAAGGCTCAAGTGCCTGTGAACTGCCTAGTCAGGGCTGGGTTGACGAGGGGCTAAAGAGCAATACCGTTGTGCCTGGCTTGCAAGAGCCCCGTGTTACCCCCGTCAGGGCCTCGTGTGTCTGCAGGGCCGCCCTCCACCCAGTCGTGTCCCAGGGGAGTGCGTGTAGGGACCGCTGTCACCCCGCTCCCCCGCAACTAGAAGAAGCTCGAAACCCCGGTCCCCGGCCCGTGTGTAGGGGGACCCACGCTACCCCTCAATCCCCGCAACCCCCATCCCGCTCACAGAAATGAACAGGGCCCCGGAAGTCACAGGCCAGGGGACAGTAGAGGCAGCAGGCCTCCCCCCCTCCCCCCGGGGAGCAGCACGGAGCAACTCGCCCGACCCCCAGGGTACCTGCAGCGGACACAGTGCAAACCAGCAAGAGTTCACCCCAGAAGGTCGGCTGTCTGTGGGGTCACCTCCGGCAACACCTGGTCCTCCGGAATCAGGATGGACGGGGAGGAGGACAGGTCAGTCTCAGTGTCACTGTGAATGCGAGCCGCCACGTCCCCCTGGCTGCTCACAGACCCCAGGGTGGCCACTGCCTCCAGAGCCTCCAGCCGCTCCGCACGCATCCGCTCCGGACTTGGCGCAGCCGGGGGACTCGGCCCCATCCCACCGCGGCGGTCCCTCTGTCTCCGCCGTCTCAGCCTCTTCTCCCTGCGCCCCGTGGGCCCCGGCCCCACGGGTCGGGGGCCACCATGTTGGCCCGTTTCCTCCAGCCAGTCCCAGACATCGGACGGGGCATCGAAAAATCGCGTCCCATCTTTCGTGACCACCCGGAGGCGTGAGGGGAACAGCAGCGAGTATGGGACGTGCAGCTCCCGGAGACGGCGTTTCACCTCCATGTAGTTGCTCCTCCGCTTCTGGACAGTCGCAGTGTAGTCCGGGAACAGCATCACCGGGCCACCCCCTATGGAAAGGGCTCCCATCTTCCGCGTCTCCCGGAGAATCACGTCCAGGTCCCGGTAGTTGAGGAGGCGAAATAGGAACGGACGTGGCCGGGCTCCGGGGACAGGCCTCCGCATCGGCACCCTGTGCGCCCTTTCCACCACGAACTGCGGGGAGAGCGTTCCTGTGGGCAGGATGCCTCGCAACCAGTCCTCAACAAACTGCTCGGGTCGCCGTCCCTCCTCGCCCTCCGCCAGGCCCACGACGCGTATGTTCTGGCGCAGAGAGCGGCCCTCCGCATCCTCCGCGCGGTCTTCGAGGGTATTAACGCGGTCGATCAGATCCTGCAAGGTGGCGGAGTGATTGCGCACTATCGGCTGCACATCTTGTAGCGCCTGGCCGTGGCCGGCAACAGTGTCCGCCAGCCGGCGATGATCGGCGTGGAGCAGGGTGAAGTCCACCGTGACTTTGTCGATTCGGGACTCCAGTGAGGTACGGGTTTGTTCCAGTGTGTTACTCAGGCGGTCGACCGCCGCCAACATGGCGTCCATTTTGGCCTCCAGGGTCGATGCGGGCGGCGCCGCGATCACTACAGGGCGCTCCGCCGTCACAGCAGGGCCGTCCACCCTCAGTCTGTTCTCGGCCTGCTTGTTCCGGAGTCGCCCCATGGCCAGTTGCTGCGCCGATGGCATTCAGAGGGCTCTGTGATGCACGAGGCCGGTCGGGGCTCCAATCACCACCAGGCGCCGTTAGCAAAGGGGGTCCCAGCCCCGCCGCCACAAGTCAGGCCAGCACCAAGGGTGTCAGGGCGCAGGGCAGCGTCGCCAGCAGGGGAAGCGCACCGCAAACTGCAGATAACCAGTAGTCCAAGTGCGCCAGGTCGCACTCCGCCGGATTCGAAGCAGCCGCCTCCCCGTGTCCAGCAGCAGATCAGTGGTCAGTCCCCTAGGAGCCCCGCCCCAGTCTCGGTCCACCGGTGTGGGCAGCAGGGTCACACCGAGGCCGCCAGGGCCGCCTCCGCCATCACAGGTGTCCGCCTCGTCTCCGGGGGACAGCAGTCGGGCGTTCGCCAGGGACCCGTCCCCGGCCCCACGCCTAGAGAAGGGTCCTCCACAGCAGGTCACTCACCAGGCCACCGGGCGGTGCGGGCGTCACATCCCCTCCCAGCGCCTCCGGCCACAATGTCGTCCTCCTCCGTCCGCCACGATAGGCCCCCGATGTCCTGAGACTGGTAGAGTCACGGCGTGGGGGGTGTCAGCACAGCGCCGGCAGCGTAGCAGGTGTCAAGCGTGCCGTCGCCCCGGGGGGACCCCCTCACAGGTCCCCAGTCCTCCCGTTGCCGGTTCGTTGCAGGGCGTGCAGCCCAGCCGCCTCGTGGCAGGCCGCGGCGTGGGGTGATGCGCGCGGCCGAACGCCGCTTCCAGCACTCTCTGCGCTGTCCGTCGGTCAAATCCCCAAGGGGGGCGGCACGCAGGCTGAGGCCACCCCCGCTGCCACCGCTCGATCCACCGGGTGCCGGGAGCCCACGGGCAGGGACAGGTAGTTGTGGCGGCCCCGCAGCACACTCCGGGCAGGATAATCGCAGGAAAACGGCTCCGGTGCTCAGGAGCCTCACTCGGACGCAGCCATCTTGGCCGCGCGCTCTCTAGCGCCCCCCCTGCCCTTGGGTGACTCATATGTATTAAATAAAAAGGTTTGGGCCTGGCAAGAAGTTTATTTTTAATACTAATGGGTAGAGGGGAGTAGGACTAAAAAACCACAACCAGAAAAAAAAAAACACAAATACTATCAAGAATGTTATGTTGCTGACTTGTATTTTTGGCATTATTGAAAATCATTTGAAATGTAAAACGCGTTGTCATACATGTCATTATATTAATTTAGACAAGATATGGAAACATTTTAAGACATATACAAATCCAGTAAAATAATTTCAAATGTTATATAATGTTTAGCGTAGACACTCTATCTATTGTATGTAGATATGAACATAGCAAGTCAACACGTGTTTCGCGGCAATTTCGCTTCATAGCACCAGGAACATAATCTGCATGTGGTATTTCAAGTTAAACATAACATTGTGCATAAAAGCTCTGCTATCTTGATGTACACCTCATATTGCAAAATTCCACAGTACTAAATACTCAAGGTTCCACCCAATAGCTTGTTACAGTTTTTAAGTATCCATCAAATCAACGAAAATACCATTGAATTGAAAATAGCTTAGATACAGCTTCTGCCTGAACACCGAAAAGACCATTGTGGTGTTTAGGCGGAAGCCGTATCTAAGCTATATTAGATAGTCTATGGAGCCACTGCCTACTCCTAAAAATTCACATTCACAAAGGGGAAATGGTCCTTGGAGGACCCGTTCCCATTTGTGAATGGGTTAACACGTCCTTTGAGTTGGTGGTAACATTTGAATATTTGCAACTTAATTTTGTTTTGCAAAACATTTATACACACCTTAAAGAATCAGTATTTGAAAAAAACGCCCTTCAACCTTTCTTCCGGCTAGCAATTCCTCAATCGTTCCTTAGTCCTTCAAACGATTCGGATAACCTTTCTTGTCCCGAATTCCTGTTATGTGTAGTATTGAACCTCAAATGTGAGGGGCTCCTCATCTCTTTTGCTTTAGGCTAGAAAATTAGTTATTCCCTTCCTCTAGTGTGTTTGTGTGTTGTGTGTGTAGGTTGCCAGTAGGTAGTTATAGTTAAGACCTAGTTTCCATAGGAAAAGTATTTTTTGACTTGCATACATCTTTTGCGCTGTTTGACTAATCTTCATGATTGTCGTTGTGCATTGAAAGATTCAGGGTGATCCATCTGGCGGGGGCTGGAGAAACAGGGGTGGTAAAAAAAAGTGTTTCCCATGTTAATTCTCATAGGGATTTTGAACATGGTTACAGCCCAAACTGCTGGATGGAATTACACCAAATTTGGCAGAGAAGTAGCTCTTGGTACAGAAAGCGCCCTTTTTGTTATTTGGTGTAAATCTGTTCAGTAGTTTTAGAGTTATTAAAAGAAAAACAAATGTATATATAGGGATGTGACCCCTCCACAAATCCTCCCGATCTCGTGCAAAGATCTGATTGGCTGCCAACACTTGAAGTAGGAAGTATTTTTTTTAAAACCCATCCTTGTTTTTTAAAATGCACAAACATTTAAAAACTCTCCTGCGACTCTTATGAGCCCCAGGGACCACCAGCACCCCAGGGCTTTACTAAAATTAAGGAGGGGGCAGAGGGGACCCCCCCTCCATTGGGGTCAAAGAGCCCCGGGGACTGCCATCTCCCTGGGGCTTCAGATAAAACAAAGGAGGCAAGGCCGCATGGACCCCCCCCCCCGCTGGGGCTTACATATGCCTCTAGGACCACCACCTCCCTGGGGCTAAATAAATACTAATGGGGGGCCCTGCAAACCCCTCCAAGACCCGGGGACAGCCATCTCCCGGGAACAAATTCATATTAGAAATGGGAGGGGAGCTGTGCGGTCCCCCTTTCGGGTCATATATGGCCCCGGGGACCACCACCTCCTTAGGGCCTGCCCGTTCTATTTTAAGAAAGGGGGCTGCACGGCCCCCTTTCTGGAGCTATTAATAGCCCTGAGGACCACCACTTCCCAGGGCTGGCTCCTGCTATCTCCCGAGGTGCCCACCCTCAGGAGTTAGCTGTTTGCTTTCGCTTGGCGGGAGCTGCAAGAACAAACATAACTCTCCATCGATCAAGAGGGAGCTGTCATGATATTATGGTAAGAAACAATTAGGAAAACTATATTAGAACATTGGAATGTGGAGCACTCCATTAAATACAATGGAGAGTTCCGTGCTTCTACTAGCCGGTAAAATCCCACGGAGCAACATTCCAATATTGCTTTTGTTCAAAGCTGTTGCTGTGAACAAAGGCCTCTTGGAGCCCGAGAGGATTTAAACCCCCTCAGGCTCTGAGAGGCCTTTGTTTTATTTGTTAGAACATTCTGCCCTCTAGTGGCAGAATGTTCTAACAGCCTTATAGCCCTTCGTAGCTGGGCTATACCGGCCATTAGAGTACCGCTCCCTTGTTAAAGGCCCTCGCCTTCGGGTCGGGCCTTTAACGCTGGAGCAGGCTTTTAATGGTCGGTATAGGCTATAAGGTTATATTCTGACATGCAACAGTGAAAATGCTCAAACTGCTTGTGGCTTTATCATGCATGAATATATCAATAAAGAATAGAGCTTATATGCTTTTCTCACTGTAGGTGACAGTGGGTTTTCCCACTTCAACACCTATTTTAACACCCACCAAATTATTTGACATAATTTGAATATAAAAAGTGCACCTTGAACAACATCTTCAAAATAACGAGCAGCATTTAAGTAAACAGATCTTTAATGATGAACAGACGTTTAACTGAATTGTTAATGAATCTGTCAAAATTGTGGACCAGATTCGACAAAATTTTACTCTGATGTACACTTCTAGTACTCCTGAATTCCAATGGTAAGCCCGTAATACTCCTGGCTTACTCCTGACATTCATGTAGTATTAGAAGAGTAAATCACACTGACTCATGCATTACTCTTTTTGAATTGAGATTGAGCTTTATGTATCAAAATGGATTGTCTTTAACAGGGCTTCAGTGAGAATTATTTTCACAGGTTTCCCAAAAATATATATGTAGGAATCTCTTCCCTAGGCTATGGGACAAATTATGCACAGCAAGCTGCATTTGTAGGACAAAGCATGGCACCTGCATACCCTTGTCTGGGCTGTCACAGCTAGTGTGTCCTGGACACTGTTCGCGTGGTAGAAAAACAAACAATCATAGGGTTTGCAACCATAAGGAGGCTTTTTATGTGTGTGGGGGCCTTGCTCTAATAGCCTTATTGGCCTCACCTGCAGAGCAATAACAACAGTCATTCGCTTCCCCCCACTTTATGTGCCATCGTCTTCAGCTTGGGCCCATAACGACAGATAGGGTAATCCGGAGCCTTTGTTGCCCACAAGAAATAGACAATGCTTAATTATTACTACATTTCTGAAATATAGAGGCAGAACAAATCCAAAGGGAGGCTTGGGTAGTTTATGTAAGTTTTAGGATTTTTTAGACTTAAGAATGATGAGCAGGGGGCGTATCTTGACGCCAAAATAAAATGACCGCTTGCTGAAGGAGCTCTGAGGTGGCTCGGACGGAGTGGTGGCTTTCCCTGCAGTCATACGCCGCTTCACTGCATTTCGATGGAATCCCCTGTGGAATGAAACTCTCTGGACTTCCTTCTTGAAACTTCAATGTACGGGTGAGCCTTCCTTCTCCTTTTATTGCGTCTGGAGCATTTTCCTCACTGGAAGCACGACCGCCGTTTTGTTATTTCCTCGCTCGGCCCGCATTTCAATGAGAGAAAGAAACCGGAGCATTTTAAATATACTTTAGCGCCCGACCATACTGCAGAGCCCATTATTCCCAGGATTACAGGGAAACTTTTATTTCTTGCTGGAGGACAAGGAACATGAAAGCCTACATTGCTAGCTATATAACTCTTCGTTCAACCATGGACTAGCTCAAGTACTTGTAATGCTAAGGTGAATGACGTTATGTGTACTATCTACCACAGTGAATCTGATGCTGTTTTGGTAACTAGTCGTGACTTGATTTAATCGTTTTGCACAGTACCACGGTTGCTGTTGACGATGTTGTTTACATGGGTTTTTGATGCTCGTTAAAGTCTTATGTCAAGCAGGAATGAACCATAAATGAGTTGAGTCCATTATGGCTAGCAAATATTATCGAGTTTACCGCTCTTAATTTCTCCATCTTCAAGGGGATTTCTTGTTGTTATTTCAACAAAGGTTTTCTTTTGGCTACTACAATACATCTCGTTTGTGTTCCTACGCTGAGCCTTTTACTTCATATTTTTTACACTGCCTCGCTATTTTCAGTAACGCCAAACCTCACTCAGCATTTTATGGGGAGAACCAAATCCACTCATCGTGTTACTGGTCCCTCTCTACCATTTTCCTCTTTGGCAGATCACAATCCTTACTCTGTTCTTTCAACAAATATGGAAAGCTTGGAAGACAATTCATCTCTTTCCAATAAGGAAACACTAATAACATCATCTAGTATTCCACTTTCCACCAACAAACTTACTCCTAAATTGACCATTTTGTCTACATTGTCTTCTGGAAAACATGTCAAAAAAGACCCTCCTTCACCTGCTACGTCTCTCCTCCACCAAGTACAATGGATGAAATATGGGCCTTTCGGCCCTATATGGAGGAGAAAAATAAAAGACTTCAAACTTTGGATGAAAAGTGGTCTACTATGGAAAATAGAGTTATGTAGATTCTGTTCAAGTTGTGGTGAACCAAGTTCCTTCAATTAAATCCGAAATATCGCTACTTAAAAAACATGTGAAAAATTTGGAGAATCGTAACAGGCGTAACAATTTAAGCATTTATGGTCTGGCAGAAGGTTTGGAGGGCTCAGACACCATATGTATGTATGTATTGGCATTTGTAAGGCGCATATATCACCCGTAGGTTTCATAGCGCCAGCAGATACTCAGATGGTGGGCGTGCGATCAATCAGCATTAGAATAGCCAGGTTTTCAAGAATTTATGGAATTTCTGATGGTTGGGTTCTAATCTAATGAGTAAAGGAAGAGCGTTCCAGCTCTCAGGGTCAATTTTGGAGAAGGATCTGTCTCCGTTTCTGACGGTTCGTACTTTGGGGACGGTAAGAAGGTGCCTGCTAGTCGATCTAAGTATTCTAGTCGGGCGATAGTCTGTCAGCCTATTGGCTAGATATGTTGGACCTTTGCCGTTCAGAGTTTTATGAGCCAGGCAGCAGATTTTAAACTTAATGCGCTTTTTTATGGGAAGCCAATGAAGCGACCTCAGACAGGGGGCGGAAGAAGTACGGGGGGGGAGATCGAGAGCCATCCTGGCTGCAGTATTTTGAAGGACCTGAAGTTTACTCAGGAGATTTTCATTTATAGAGGCGAAAAGAGCATTGCCATAATCCAGGCGGCTAATAATTAGTCCTTCGATTAGGGGCAGATGGGAGGGAAGAGGGATCCACTTGAAAATTTTCTTTAGGTTACGCATGAGCCCAAAGCTGGAGCGCGCTATGTTGTTGATATGGTCGGCCATGGTGAATTTGTTGTCTAGTATAATCCCTAAGTTACGGGCTGTCGCTTTGGGAGAGGGACAAGGTCCCAACGATGATGGCCACCATTCATCTGTCCAATGCTTGTGAGCATTTCCAAAGAGCAAAATCTCTGTTTTGCCTTCATTGAGTAACAGATAGTTGTTTGACATCCAGTCTTTTACCGCAAGCATGCACTTTTGGAATCTAAGTTTGACGTTAGTAGGATCAGTTCCCAGGGTGATGAGAATTTGTGTGTCGTCTGCGTAGGACACGGTTTCAAATCCATGGTCTTTAATTTGTTTTGCTAATGGAGATACATAAAGATTAAAACGCGTGGGGCTTAATATGGAGCGCTGTGGCACACCTTTATCTACTTCCTGATCTGTGGAGGAAAATTTGCCAATTTGGACTTTAGAGCTCCGTCCGGTCAGGTAACTTTTGATCCATAATAGAGCTGAGCCTTTGACACCAACCTCTGCCAGCCGCGTTAATAGAATGCTGTGTGAGATGGTGTCGAAGGCAGCGGACAGATCAAGTAGTATCAGGATGGCGGACTGTTTAGCATCCAGAGCCAGCCTGATATTGTCCACCATTTCAATTAGAGCTGTTTCGGTGCTGTGAAACGCTCTGAATCCTGACTGAGAAGGATCTAATAATTTATTAGATTCAAGGTGTTTAGTGAGTTGGGTGTTTATCAGGGATTCCAAAACCTTGCCAAACATCGGAAGGAGAGAGACTGCTCGATAATTTAAGGGTTGAGATGGGTCAGCGGAAGGCTTTTTCAAAATGGGTCTAATGACGGCTTCCTTCCAATGTGAGGGAACCGTTGAATGAGAGAGTGAAAGATTAAGAGTTCTGGTCAAGTAAGGGGTAAAAATGGGGGCGACTTTGGACAGAATTAGGGACGAAGCCGGATCTGCTGGGGAGCCTGACTTAATTCTATTCATTGTGAGGGTTACTTCATCTTCCGTGAATGTGTGGAATTCCTTTAAAATAGGGATAGGAGCGGGGAGGGCTATATTAATCGTCTGCTTGAGAGGTTGGTTGGTGACAGTAAGATTAGTGAATGTTTTATAGATATCGTTAATTTTATTGTAGAAAAAAGAGGAGAGGGTATTAACCCATTCGTGGGACGCAGTTGTGGCGGGCTGACAAGGCGGGGGTTAGAGAACTCCTTAACTATTTTATAAAGTTCTCTGTGAGAATTCACGGCCTGGTCTATCCTGTGTCCCAGGTAGACTTTTTTCGCTAGGGCAATGTCGCTCATGTATTGACGATGGAATTTTTTATATTGTGTTCTGTCGTTAGGATTTTTTGTATGCCGCCATTTGCGTTCGTATGTCCTGATGACCAGTTTCTTTGTTTTGAGTTCTGTGGTGAACCATGGAGACAGTTTGTTTGGACATCTGCTTAATTTACTTGGTGCGATGATGTCTAGGGTTTCAATAATAGCTTGATCTAAGTGAGTCGCGGCCTGGTTGGGATCCTTAAGCGATTCGATGGGTGAGGGGGAGAAATATATGGAAAAGGCTTCAGGACTGATCTTGTTCCACGGTCTACTCATGCTGAGATCCATCCTTGGTTGGGGTGGAAGTGAATTAAGGTGGATGTAGAACTTGATCGTGAAATGATCGGACCAAAGGACGGGTAGAGGCTGATCGATAGTTATTTTGTTTGAGTTAGAAAATAACAGATCAAGGGTATGACCGGCATAGTGGGTGGGGCCGATCACTAGCTGATTTAGGCCTAGCGCATTCATACTCGTGATAAGTTCACTGGTGTGTGGGTCCTGTGAAAGTTCCGCATGGTAGTTAAAATCCCCTAATAGGAAGAAATTGTCCGAGGATAGAGCGTGCGAAGCGATAGTTTCGGTGAGTTTGTTTACAAAGCTCGTTTTGATTCCAGGAGACCTATACAGGAGGGCGCCTTTCCAAGACTCTTTATTTCCCAAATATCATTCTTTAAATAATTCATTCCACAAGTGCTTGGTTTACCTAGCTCTTCTATCTTGAACATCCAAAGAGCGCATCGTTTAGGTCATCTCCCAACTCTTCAGCCAAACCTAGAGGAGTAATCATATACTTCTTGGAGTACACAGACTTATTGACTATTTTACACGCAGCTAAACTCAAAGGTCGTATTTTTTGGCAAGGCTCTAATCTCTTTTTTGCTCAAGACTATGCCAAAGAAACAGCGGATTGGAGAAGGAAAATCCTGGATATGAGGCCAGCATTTCGCAATCTCAATGCCAGATTTGGTCTCTTCCACCCGTGTCTTTTCAAAGTGACATATAAGAATAAAACCACAAACTATGAAGATCCTGCATTACTACAACAGTTCTTGGAGCAGTGCAGTGAAGAAGATATGGATATATCCCAACTTGTTACTGATTAATCTTGTGATATTTTGGTCTAATATGCTCTGTTCAGACATTATTGTTTTTTGTTCTCATCTTGTTCAGTTTGTGTTTTTCTCTTTTATTATATGTGGTATTCCATTCATACTTATTATCAGTTACCCCTGGTCTGCTTGGATGATGTCCTCCCTCCTCGGTCCGCCTGAGTTACCTGGTTAGTTGTGTCATTTTCCTCATGTGGCTTCACCACCCTCATCTTGTTTATGTTTTTTGTAGTCGGTTATTATGTTTCCGGAATTTTATGGTATATGTTTTTTGTTTGTTGTTTTTGTCTTTTCTTCACTTCTCCAATTTTTCTACCTTTTTCAGATATCTTTTTCACTTCGCTATTGACTTTTTCTTTTCTTTCTTTACACCTTCTCCTTCCTCCCAATTTATACCTATCTTTCTTATTTTTCTCGATTTTCATAACTACTTTTTTCCTTCTATATATTATTCATCTTTGCTGGTACAAATGTGCAAATATTTTGCTAACTATGTTTACCTATATCATATTATCAACTTTTAATTGCCTTAGTTATTGTTACACAATTCTTATGTTTTATCGATTAGTATAAATGACTTTAAAGGTTGTGTCATGGAATGTTAAAGGTTTAGGGTCTCCTATAAAACGTCAATGCGTATTCTCTCATTTATCTAATTTAAAATGTGATATAGCGTTATTACAGTAAATGTATGTTTTAGAAAAAGAAATCCCCAAAATTTGAAAGGCAATAGGTTGGTCATGTTTTTGCTTCTCCGGGTACGGGTAATCGTAATGGTGTAGCCATTTTATGTCATAAACGTCTTTACTTACAGATTCTTTCACAAAATGCCGATGACGTGGCTAGGTGGGTCTCTGTTTCACTGTTATTTAATAATATCCCCTTGACACTTTTTAATCTGTATGCACCTACTGCCCCAGATGTTGCTTTTGGCCTACAATATTGTCTAAATTGATGTCATTTCAAGATGAATACTTGTTAGTTGGAGGGATTGTAATTTGGTTATGGACACTATTATTGACCGTAACTCTCAATCTAAATGTATTCCCTCCCATATGCACTCCCAATTCACATCCACTATACAACAAAGATCACTAATGGATGCTTGGCGATTATGCAATCCTACTCTTTGAGAATTATTTTTCTTTTCTCAGCATATCACTCATTCGATATTCATTTCTGATCACATCCCAGTTACTTTAGATCTAGACCTCCTTCCTCCTGTCCAGGGTACTCAGGCTACACGAAGATGGAGATTCAATAATTTTTACCCATCAATTTGAATGCTTTATAACCACTTTCTTTCTAGAAAATGAAACTCCACGCATGTCTCCGCAGGTTATCTGGGATGCCTTTAAAGCAGTCTCTAGAGAGTTTATTATTTCCTTTGTATCCCTGCGGAAGAAATCTTCTTTTGTTACTTTGCAATCACTTATGGCACACATTAAACAATTAGATCTTTCCTTTTTCCACATAAACTCCAAAACTTGCCCGGATGAACTTATCAAATTTAAATTCGAATTCAACAAAATATCTACTGAAAACGCGAACTCATTTCTACACAAATCCTCAGCCAAATACTATGGAGGCCAAAATAAAGCAGGGAAGCTATTGGCCACTTATCTTAAAATTAAAAAAAAATGCACCAAGATTAGTTCTATACTTTCAACTAATAATCACTTAGTTTACAAGAATGAAGATATTTTATCAGAATTCACTCAATTTTTTCAAACTCTATACACGCCTGAATCCTCAGTACCTCAGCAGGATATACTTCAGTACTTATCCTCTATCAACCCACCCTCTTCTCCTGATCTGAATTTTTCAGTGTTAGATGGAGATATCCGAGAACTAGATCTCCTTACTGTTATTCGCTCTATTAAACGAGGTAAAGCCCCAGGGCCTGATGATTTCACAAATGAATTTTATTCCTATTTTTCTCAAACTCTTATTCCTAAATTACATCAATTATTTCAATTTTTTATTTCCTCCAAAAAGTCTAGTGGCTCTTTTCAAGAAGCTTTGATATGCCTTCTTCCCAAGGAGGGTTATGATCATACTATTGGTAAAAAATTATGGACCCATCTCTTTAATTAATTTAGACTATAAAATCTTTGCAAAAATTCTAGCTTTGTGCTTAGAGAAATTTTTACCCCTATTAATTGTCCGTGAACAATGTAGTTTTATTAAGGTGGGCATAACTCGGACTACACTAGCCTTTTCTTTAATGTTCTTACCAATGCCAATTCGTATAAGGATTCTTTAGTGGCTATATCTTTGGATGCTGAGAAAGCTGTTGATAGAGTCGGTTGGTCATTATATTTTGTCTACTTTGTCCTGGTTTGGTTTTGGTCATAAGTTTATAAATTATATCTCCTTATTATATTCTTCACCTGTCTCCTCCATTGTATCTAATGGTCTTATTTCTTCCTCTTTTCCTTTATATATCGTGGAGTAAGGCGAGGTTGTCCTCTTTCCCCTCTTCTTTTTATACTTGCTCTCAAACCCTTCCTGATTATGATTCGTACAAATTCTCAGATTACAGGTTTTTTCAATATGGCATCAACCAATTAAAACTTTCTGTTTATGCGGATGATAGTTTGCTTTTTCTATCTCATCCTCAGACCTCTTTGCCAGCTTTCTTATCTGCAGTACAATCTTTTGCTTCTGTGTCCGGTTATAAATTAAATGGGGACAAATGTGAAATCCTTCCATTAAGCAAATTATGCTTCTCGACGGACTATTCTGCATCGGGTTTTCGTTGGGCATCAGAGAAAATCAAATACTTAGGTTTATGGTTTAAGTCCTCCATTAAAGACTCCCTGTTAATAAATCTGAAACAATTACAGATGCTCTTGAAAACTATAACATCCAGATGGAATCCCTTGTTTTTATCTTGGTGGGCTCGTCTTGATACAATAAAAACGATGAAGGTTCCTATAATACTGTTTTACATCCCTAACATTCCTGTAAATATTCCGAAGTCACATTTTAAAACAATCTATTCTATTCTATCAAAATTTCTGTGGATTAATAAGAAGCCTTGTATGTCTTTACATAAATTTAAACAACCAAAACAGTTGGGTGGTGTTAATTTCCCCGTGTTTCAGACCTATCATACCTCATTCTCTCTGAAACAATCCTCTTTATTACTTCAAGATGATAATGAACATCCATCATTACCATTATGGACTACCATTGAAAACTATTTTCTTCATCCCTTCAACTTCCAGGAATTTGTATCCTTTACGCACCGTCCTTTGTCTCTTTCTCTTCCCAGTTATAATAACAGCTGCAGAATTCCCCAACCTTTGTTTACAAACCACCTTTCTCCCAAAGATCAATTTTTGCATTCCTCGATTTGGTACAATAAACATCTTAACCCCTTCAGCGCGGCGCGGATTACCACGCCGTGCTAAAGGTTCCGTGCGCGGGCGGGGCCGCGACGGAGCGGTTCCGACGCGCATGACGGAACCGCTCCATCACACGCATCGAAGGGGTTAAAATTAATAACAGCATTATTTTTTGGAAAGGATTTGTATGATAAAGGGCTTTGCTGGGTTCATCATCTTTATCAGGCTAATCTTTGCATGGACTTCACAGTTGCTCAAGCATGATTTTCTTTACCTATCTCGTGTGCATCTAAATACACATCCTTAATTTCATTATAATCGTTTGACACTCATTGATACCTTGCCTTTTTTGCTTCCTACTGTCCTTTCCGTCTTGTCCCTCTCTCTGTCCGAGTCTCAAATTTATAAACATTTATCTTCGTCTCCAGACAGAGATAAAACTCTTATGGGAGACTGATCTTCAATTACCCCTCTCTATTCCCACTTGGAATAGGGTCTGGATTAAAATTAGGAAGTCGTCCAGGGCTGCTAACACTACTCAAACTTTATTTTACATCTACAACAGACTCTTACTGACTCCTGTCTCATTACATAAAATAAATCCTACTCTCTCTCCCTCATGCTGGTCCTGTAATACATCCCCAGCAGATTTACAACATGTTATTTACATGTCCTCTTGTTCATAACTTCAGGAAACATGTTTGGAAACAAATTAATAATATTTTTCATACACAAATCCCCTTCACTTATGTTAATATATTTTGGGGTAGTGTAGCTTCTGCATGGGAATCACACTTAAATAATTTTCATATTATGGACCTACTTCTTGCAGTTGCTTTCCAACAGATTAGAGGGCATGGAAGAATACCACAAATATTTCTTATCAAGCCTGGCGGTATGGGGTGTGTTATAACCATAGGTCAGATAGAGCATACATCCACCCCATTTCCCATGCAACAAAACGAGAATACCTATGGTCAGCTATTACGCTTTTTCTAGATATATCTGCACATACAGCACAAATCCATAATCCCCGAGTTGAAGAAGTATCTAAACCCCTATGATTTCTTTTTAGTTGTCTATATATTAATACTATTTCCTTTTTATCCATCTTCCTCTTATTATGCAATTCAGTAGATATTAATAATTATATAAGTGGTTATGTTAATTACAATAATAATAATAATATTACATGAATGTCATTTCCTACCCTCTTTTCTCCCCCCTTTCCCAACCCATATCATTTTAACAGATTATACAGTTAAGATTGTATTTCCTATTTCTCTATTATATTGTGATGTTTTATATTATATCAATAAACTTCCTTTTTCAACTTAAAAAGAATGATGGGTATTCATCAGTGGACAAGCAGATTAAAATTAATGTACATTTTTATTGGGAGCATTTCTTTGTAGAGTTATTTTGCTAGATATTCTTCTTATAGAAAAATAGTCATCAAGTCACAAAAGCTCCTATGCTTTTTTTGGAAGTTGCAGCTAGGAAGATAGTGAAGTGTTACAGAGGCCTGCTTGTGCAAAATCACTGCCTTTTTCGTAACATTTAAAGTACAGGAGAGAATCAGATAGGCAGAAGAGTACACACATTAAGGAAAAGGGAAACATGTAATGCCAGGACATCCTAGATGATGCAGGGAGAATGAAAAAGGGAGGACATTTTCTGACAATGGGCAAAAAGGTCTTTCAGAGCATTCCTTTTCACTTGCTGTTCAGCAAATGACTACATGTTCCAATGTCATGAACAGCGTGACAGTTCTCATTTAGTCTGTTTTTATTCATTGGCAGCTCTTAGCTTTTCTTTATCTCTAATAGAAAGTGTGAAGGGCTTAGAACACACTCAAGAATGTTGATATCATCATGGCAGCCCACTCTGTACCAGCAGTGTACAGACATATGAGGGCTGGGTGCATATCACTACCAGCAGTAGACAGAAATATGGGGGTGGGTGCAGAGGACTCCCAGCAGTGGACAGACATATGAGGGGTGGGTGCATATCACTACCAGCAGTGTCCAGACATATGAGGGGTGGGTGCAGAGGACTCCTGCCCATACATATGAGGGGTGGGTGCAGAGGACTCCCAGCAGTGACCAGACATATAAGGGGTGGGTGCAGAGGACTCCCAGCAGTGGACAGACATATGAGGGGTGGGTGCAGAGGACTCCCAGCAGTGCCCAGACATATGAGGGGTGGGTGCAGAGGAGTCCCAGCAGTGCCCAGACATGTGAGGGGTGGGTGCAGAGGACTCCCAGCAGTGCCCATACATATGAGGGGTGGGTGCAGAGGACTCCCAGCAGTGCCCAGACATATGAGGGGTGGGTGCAGAGGACTCCCAGCAGTGCCCAGACATATGAGGGGTGGGTGCAGAGGACTCCCAGCAGTGCCCAGACATATGAGGGGTGGGTGCAGAGGACTCCCAGCAGTGCCCAGACATATGAGGGTGTAGTGTGGATTAGCCACGCCCTATTTACAACACTAAGTTAGCATAACCGAGCCAACTGTTAGAAAGCCAGCTTGCCGTTTCTGCTGCTTTGCACGCGACACTGTTGTTATGTGTTATTCATTTTAGAAATGCTTACTCGACTTTGCCTTACAGGATAACAAACTGTTGTTTAACATTCTTAACAGTGAGCTGTGCCCTTGGTCTGTACATCATGTAAAGAACGAGTCTGGGTCACTAGAAGGTACAGAGTGTTGTGATTAGATTGATCGTACCACTTTTTAGACATATCATACATGCAGCTGCCAATATCTGAAGGACAAGTGCTTTTAATATTGCAGAACAGAATGTTTTAGATTCATTCGAACCGAAGAGCTGATGCAGGAGAGAGTCTAGCTGATCCTGTGATGTGATTCCACTAAGCTGATCTATACGGTATGGGGTCTGTTAGCCTAAGAGACCTTCTATTAGTATAATAATAACCTATTAGTTGCTAGAGAAAGGAGTGTGGTTGCTATCCACTGTCATTATTATTATGATTGCTTCTTTCATTCTGTATGGTATTGTAACAATGCTGATGGTCCTGATCTTGACCATTTGTCTGCTTATGTTAGCCAAAGTACTGCATCTTAGGATGCGAGGTTTATAAATAAACTCTTTTAACTTTACCGTGTCTTTGTTATTCTGTTGTGGACTGATATCTATGTACAAATGGGTATTTCGGATTCCCACCACTCCTGAGAATATCTAAGTCGCTTGTTCTGGGTTGTCTATACATTGGGACCGCCTAGCTAGATCTAGGCTAACGAATGGGACACTAAGCTAGTAGGATAAGGGGTTCTTGGTTCTGAGGGGAGTTTCTGGTACACTACAATTCTCTGAGGTCCTGGTTTCCTGCGCATAGTTCTGTGCATACGCAGAATCCCTGCAACATGGCGCACCTAACGTTTGGTCTTATGATCTGAGACGCCTTAGTAGTGCTTTTTCTTAGTCCACAACGCCCTCACTCTGGTTTCCGGATAACGGGAGTGACGGCTTTACCTACCTAGGTTTCGACTAAAGGTTCTTTCAAGCTTGATAATTAAAAAGGTTAGTTTTTCTGAACCCAAGTGCTACTGTAGAACTTGTTATTACTCTTTAGAGTGTCCTAATGGCAGTCGATATAGACTGACTCCTCTGCGTCAACACTTGAGGACGTATGGGGTGCCTGATGACGGGCTGGCTGTGGCCTTTGTGGTAAGCGCTGATGCAGCGTACCCTTATGAGTTGTTTTACTCTTGGGTGACTTTTCCTGAGGTGGATGCGGACGATAATACGTTCCACACCTACACTGCCACACAAGTGCCTGCAGCGTATGCCCCGTATAGGACACTGGAAATTCCTATTTCTGCCTTGCAGCATACCATTTGGTTTAATGGCGCCCTCCCCCATACGGTAGCACCGCCGAGAATGAGCCCTTTGTCGATTGCAGGGGCTGAATGGCTGGTGCTAGCCGGATTTACACCCCACCCCAACTACTTGACGGTTGGGGTGGCAGAGTTGTGAGTGCTGCACACTGCCCTGATTACGGTCCATAGGGCTTTGGTGCAGTACGTGTCTCGCAACGTGCAAGTGGGGGCACCTGCAGTTGCGGGCCACACTACTGACCATCGTGCGGTGGTCATTAGTCCCGTTATGGTTAATGCGGTTGTAGGCAAGCGCTCCCAAAATAAGGATGAATTTCCTTACTGGCTTGCTGAAAAGTTTGATCAACTGGAAGCCGTGTTTCCAAACACTTCTCCTGTGGATAAACACAGGATACTCACCATTACTTTGCCGAAAGACCTGGTCCCTGATATTGTCGATTGTGACAATTGGGGCAAGGTCTTTGCTGCGACCTATTCGAAGTGCTACGCCACCCCGTCTATGTCGGTACTACCCTCTGTCATCAAGAAAGTACAGGAAAATCATGGTGCAGAGGCGGCCATTGAAGTGGGAATGAGGCTTGTAGACAGCTTCGATGTGGTTTGTTCCATGGTGATGGGAAACCTAAAAGGAGATGCCATGCAGTTCCAAGTTGGCAATATGCTGGAACTTGTGGATCCTGTCGACAGGCCCCGGGAGTTTGCAAAAATTATTGCAAAAGCATACAGAATGGTGGGGCGTAGCGCTCTAGGCGTGAAGCCCACCGTTAAAATTCCTGATGTGGTGCAGCAGACTAAGGTGAGTTCGTCTACAAAAGACGAAAAGCCCAAGTTTCCAAAGGAAAGTTGGCAAACCAAAAAACAGGGAAAACAGCAACAGAAACGGAGGTCATGATCTGCTTTGCCAGTTCAGTCATTTACTGAACGCAAATATGATTTGCGCGATCGTTCTAGTATAAAGTCACCTGATAGATTTCAGGTTTCTGAACGCTCTCCTCGTTATTCACAGGAAACATCGGCTTCACAATCCGGTGGCAGAGACCGTGGAAGAGGAAGGGGTGCCCAAGGTCGTGAGCAGCCCCGCCATACTGACGGAAAAGGCAAGCAGGAAGAATCTGCACGTCAGAGACCTCCATTTCAGAAAAAGAAAGTTGCTGCTTTAACCGCGAGATATGCCTCAGATGGTACGGACACTACTTCAGAACCGGACATGGGCTCTAACGGTGTTAGACAGCGCGGCGGAAGTTACAGTAGTGCGGCAAGCACTGCGTCCATATCTGGAGGTGACAGCAACTGATACATATGTGAGTGTTGAAACTGCTGATACTCGCGTGGCTGCCCCAGAAAGGATGTTTGATATAATCCTTAGAATTGAGGGTGACATACACCGAAGAATTAGAGTGTTTTTTTGGGATAATCTGTCCTCCACATATGACATTCTGTTAGCGGAGGCGGATTGGCCCCCGGCTTTCGTTTTAGACGCTCCTAGAGGGGAGATAGTAATTCTCCCATCCTTTGGGCACGCAGTGCCAGTGGAGCAATCTAACAGGTTGGCCGGGGAGTGGGCACAGGTGCAAGCGCCTGCGTTGTATCGTAATCAGGTGGGCTGGGATACAATTTCTCCCGCCCATACGATTCCGTTGCGGTCCGATCCCCAGCCTCAACCCCAATATCCCATGCGTCGCGAGGCTAGATCTCACGTCGCGTCAATCCTTGAGCAATTGGAATATCAGGGAGTAATTGAAACTTGTGTGTCGCCTATGAATAACCATTTATTCACTGTGACGAAGCCTGACGGGTCGTACCGCCTAGTTTTGGATTACTGGCACTTAAATTCGCACTGCCGGACCTGCGCGGTACAGAATACTCACAGTTCGGCTCTCGTCGATAGTCTCATGAGAAAACGGTTTAAAACCACGCTTAACATTTCCAATGGCTTTTACAGCCATAACCTGTCCCCTCAGAGTAGTGAGTGGACGGCTTTTACCTCGGGCGGTACACAAAGAAAATTTACAAGACTACCAATGGGCTATAAGAACAGCCCTGGAGTCTTTGCTGCTCGAGTGGTCTCGCTCCTAGAGTATATAGACCCGGACGCATACTCGTATGTAGATGACATCTATCTAACAGACGACGAGTTGCTCCCACACCTAGCTCGCGTGGACAGCATTATTACTACGTTTGCTGACTTCGGATACAAATTCAATTTTGCGAAGTGCCACATTGCCCAGTTCACAGTGTTGTTTTTGGGGTACGAACTCAACAGTGAGGGTCGCGGCTTGGCTCCGCAGTTCCTTGAGAAATGTGCACGCCTTTGTGCTCCTTCAACACTGAAACAATTGCAATCACTGCTGGGCTTTCTGAATTTCGGTCGTACCTACATTCCTGATTATGCCCAGCGTATCAAGACGCTTTATGCCTTGGTACAACCTACTTTTACCAAATCTTGCTGGCTGCCAGAGCATTCAACTGCATTGCAGTCTTTGCAGACTGATCTTCTTGCTTCTAAATTCTTACAAACTCATGATAACCACACTAACTTGGTCATTAGAATAGTACCAGGCGCAGTGGGTTTCACTTACTTAACGTTCAATGAGGGCGATACCGTCCCCATTGCTTACAAATCTCATCTGTACACTTCAGCTGAGCTGCGCTTTTCCGCTGTCGAAAAAGTACTGACAGCAGTTCAGATGGCGATCCTGAAAGAACGAGCGCTATCACAAGGAAAGCACATGCTGATGGTAACACCATACCCTGCCCTCGAGGCAGTCACTAAAGCTAGTGTACCAAATTCTAAGGCTTTGCATCCAAGGTGGATACAATGGGCAACTTCCGTAGCTTCGCCTGACGTCACTTATATCTTTGACGCGGCGTTGCAGTCTCAGGAGTTCTTGGAGTATGAATTCGTTCATCCGACTCCTTTGACGTTGCGCCCACTAGAGGAGTACCGTTGTGTCATTTACACTGATGGGTCTGCGCAACCCGCCACTGGATCAAAGTATGCCTATTCAGCTGCCTGCGCAATTGTTGTGGGTACTTTTGTGAATGGAGAATTCCAATCTGAGGCTGTGCATACACAGACTTTGGGTGATTGTACCGCGCAGTTGGCTGAGGTTCGTGCTCTGGTGCTTGCACTGGAGTTTGCTGATCGTGGGGTCACCACTCTTGTAGTGTGTGACTCGTTCTATTGTGTTCAATCTTACAATGACAATCTACATTTTTGGATTCAGAATGACTTTCATGATTCCAAAGGTAGCACAATAAAGCATAAAATGCTTTGGGTTCGAGTGGCAGCACTTAAGGAACTGCTGCCACTCGTGAATGTAATTCACACTCTTGGTCACCAACGAGTTGGCGTCCATGCTGACGGTAACAGTTTGGCTGATGAGGCAGCAAAAACAGCAGTGGCAACATATCTAGTAGCAGCAGTTACAAGATCCAAAAGTAAGATCGATGATGACATCTTGGCAGCTATTGCTGCCTCCGAGACAGGGAAAACCTTTCCAAAAGGTTTCCCTTCTCGATACCATTATCGCTTAAGTCCTGATAACGTCCCGTTAGTGAGGATTAACGACGTTGGTGACAGATTGATTCCCAACGCGGACCGCAGACATTCTTTGATATCGGCTGCCCACGAGGGTGTTGCGTCTGCGCATGCCGGAGTGTCGGCTACTGTATCTCTTTTGCAGCAGTGTTACTGGTGGTACGGTTTATACAAAAAAGCGCGGGCATAGTCCTTTTGTGTGACATTTGCCAGCAAATTAAACCTTCCTCTGCAGCGCGTCCACCACAAACTCAGCTGCGTATATCTAATCAACCACTTGCGTGTGTTTATTTGGATCACTGCGGTCCTTTTACCTCTGATACTGCGTACAAGTACATCTTGGTTGCAGTTGATTCGTGCACACGTTTCCTGTGGGTATGGCCACAAAGGAGTGCTGATGCCAGAACTGTCATCAAGGATTTGCGTGTCTTTGTAAGGAGTTTTGCATGTGGTACCCTTCATTCTGATCAGGGTCCTGCGTTCGCCTCAAGGGCGTACTAGGAGGCCATGAGAAGTTTGGGGGTCCAAGTCAAATTTTCGTCTCCATACCGGCCTGAGGGCAATAGTGTTGTGGAGCGGATGAACCGTGACCTAAAGCAATCTTTGACAGCGAGGGTGTTAGGTACAGGCCTGAACTGGCTGACCCACTTGTATGACGTGCAACGTGCACTTAATAATCTCCCTAGAAGGTCTCTGGGTGGGAGGACCCCGTACATGATGCTCTTTGGAGTGAGAATGTTTGTCCCAGACCTTGATGGTCTAGACATGGCGGCGGCTGCCGCGCCTTTTGACACTAGATGACCACTGTGCTGTATTGCAGACTCTACAAGAAGCCAGAGACACTCTAGCAAAGGAACACGTACCCTCTACATCCGAAGCTGCGCTCCAGATTCCGGTAGTCGGCTGGCTACCTCGAGTTGGTGACCTGGTCCGTGAGAAGGTGGAGAACAAGAAGGAGTTTGGCCCCGCTTATCGTGCACCGGTCCCGGTGCTTGGAGTCCTGGGTACGCGTACAGTTGTTTTACCTCCACTTCCTGGTCGCAAGGATAACAGGTACATCTCAATTGACAATGTCAAGCTACAGCGGGTGGCCGATTCTCCATAGTAGGACACCTTCAGTTTCTTGTCCATCAATGCTGAGAAATACTGTAGTGGTGCCATCCTCTAACATCTTGCCTGAGGTTTCCATTGAGATGCTTACAGTTGCTGCTCCGTCTATGCCACCTACTGCTGGTGGTTTGCCTGATGATCCTGAGTATGCTTATCCTGCAGAAGCCCCTTTGCCTCTATTACATTCGACAACAGTTGCCCAGTCACATTCTTCCTTTGAAACTGAATCATTGACTTCCACTGCCCCTTCCAAAATTTCTATATTTTTGCCTGGTTCAAGAGACATTTTTTGGTTGCACCTTGGACTTACATCTGGCTGGTGCTGATATGTATTTTTTTGTTCATGTCCATTGGCTTTGTGGTAGTGTTTTTTAGACTAATCAATGGACACTACCTGAATGAACGATCTACAATTCGATTAATTGATGGAACTTTAGCCCCCCATTCCTCATCACACATCATGAAAAGGGACCAGACTTTTGTGAACATCACCGCCTGGCCTGTACGTGATGGAATTGCTTGGGATGCTGTGAACTTTCAAATTCATGGTCCCACCGAAGTGATTAATGTGCCCACTGTTTTTCGTGTTTCTATGGGTGATGTGGTTAAACAAAACATCCGATCAGATGATTGGGATGTGCAAGCGATAGAATCACTGTTTTCTGATTTGAAATATTATGCTGCATTTGATGCTGAAGATTTATATTTAAACACTGCAAATTACGGTGAACAATTTTGCTATCAACATTATGGCACACATTTCCTACACAGAGCAAATACTTTTCGAAATTTTGTTAATTTCACCCAATGGGAACATTGTCCTGTCCCTATGTATGGAAGTTCTGCCACTTTAGTGAAACAATTCACATACTTTTCGGATTTTAGTGTGTCTAATCCAGCCTCTTTTTATGTTAAGGTGGCAGCAGAAACTGCTTCTAAGATTAGATTGACACACACCAAATTATTATATTCTAAATCCTTTATGGATGAATTGGCTATCGGAGGGTATGACCTATGGAAAGCTACTATATATCTTAAATCGGTTTGGGGAACTAAACCGTGGCAGGTACAGAAGCTTTGCATCGTGCCTGTCTTATCCCAAACCATATGTTATTTTTGAATTCATCTATTTTACAGACCACCTGTTTTGGATTGGCTATATCTAAAAAATTAATTTCCCCCTCGATCCCGGATCTGGGTGCTTATCCTGATTGGAATAATCACACAGATCTGTCCCTTACTATGTTGCAGTCCCTCGTTTCAAACAACACCTTCAATGTTTCAGAATTAAACCCTGAAGGTTGGTTGGTTTGGCAAACAAGTTCAGATTCCTGTCAACGTCGATTTCTGAATTTGACTCCAGGGTATACACAAGTTAGGGTTGACCCTCGTTTTACTTCTTCACACACAGTAACTACCTACTCTGTGGGTAAGTTATGCCAGTCATGGCTGCAACATTCCACATTAGCTTCAGTTAAACTGCATTTATCACGATTAAATGACAAAATAGATTTGAAAGATTTTATTAAGGGGCCTGCGACTGGCAGGTCCAAAAGATGGGTTTATGCTATTTACAATGAAGTCTGGAAGTTATCGCAAATTGAGGCTGCTTCCAGATTACGTGCTATTGATCAGGCCACTATGGAAAAAGTATTGGCTGTAATAGATAATAGTATTAATACCTTATCTTCGAGAATATATACATTAGATAATATTGTTTCATCTGTCGTAGATATTGTGCAAGATGATGTATCTGTGTTGTATCATGGTCAGAATCAGTTGCGATCAATTATGCAGTTTGCATGGACTTTGCAAACGTTAAAGGCAGGGAAAGTCCCTTGGGACTACATGAATACTTCATCATTGTTCCTTCCCTTTAATTTGACAGCGAAACAGCAATTCATGTCCATGAAAGACGCTACTTACGCATTATTGAACATTGAAAAGTTAGAACCTTTACCTTTCTCTATTGCTGAGTTAAATTCTGTCGTTTGGCTTGTACACGGGCTGATCGCGTTACCTTTCCCTTTGTTCAAGTTTACTTCATGTATGAAGCATTATGCTATAGGCAGATATGAACAACTTGGTACTGCCTTCCTGCACGAGGTTTGGTCCCTCCCATTTACATATAGGTGCGTGAGGGACGGAAAGGAGGTTTACTTAAAAGGTGAAGAGTGCACTTCTGCCCCTGATCATTCTGTAGTTTGTAGACATATACAATTACATGGCGCTTGTAATATACACGCTCCTAATTTAGCTTGCGTTCTGAAAGGGATTCCCATGCCAGTAATAGAGTCTTCGTTTAAGTTGCTTGCTAACAGTAGTTATTTGCTTTTGAATAATGAAGCTTGCTGTGGGATGCTAGTGGGTATTCCTAACATAGTAACGGTTTCGCAAAGGGTAGTTTGCTGTAATAACGTCCTTTTCCCACCCCCGCAAGGCCGGCTCGATGTATCCATCTGGCCTGCGATTCCAACCTTGAAAGCAGAGTTCAACAGGATGAGCAGAATAAGGGCTCTTTTGTCTCAAAAAGAAGTCGCGTTGACTTCGTCCCGTGAAACATATCTCCTTAACGTGGCAAATACACGCACTGAGGTACAGGCTCTTTTAAATACTGACCTCCCCTACATTTTGGAACTCTGATACAGACTATCTTTAATGCTTCGTCTACGAGTGGCCTTGTCCATTTTTTTAAAGTCGTGGGCTCAGGTCTCGTGACATCTTTCCAAACTATTTTTGGTGTGATCTCCGCATTTTTACATTCTATTTTTTCCAGTGTCTTCGGAGGTTTTCCGTTGCTCCTCGCTCTTGTAGCAGGGATCCTCTTGTTGATCTGCGCGCTGAGATATGGCTGCACGCCTGGCATTGCAGGACAGCATGCCCCGCCTGCTCCATCTTCGTAGCCGGATGCTTGAATACTATGGAACCTTGCCCCTTGCGACTTTGAGTGTCGTGTATGGATTTTCTTTCCGGTTCCCATTTTTTACGTGTGTTCAACCTGTCTTTCACAGCCTAGACTGTCCCTTCCAGTGGGCTCTGGATTTGTGCCTGTCAAACTTGGTGTCACCTGACGTGGATTTTGATAGACTAATGGGCCCCTTAGTGGCTCATGAGTTTGACTGTTCTGGTGTCGGGATTGTGGCCTTGGGTGCTGCGCATGGAGTCCTTGGGAATTGGGATGTCGGAGAGGCCGCTATTGATTTCCTGGAAAGGAGTTATATCGAGGAACCTGTCTGTTTGCCTCGTATGGTGCTCGAAGCTCCGTTTGTTGAAGAACACGTGTGTTCCTTTCCCTTGCTAAATTGGATGGCGGATACATTTGCAGACAGCTCCAATTATTTCCTCTTGCAAGCTGTTGCAACCTACTGTGCTTACACATTGATGGATTGACTCTGTCTCATTTTTTTCGTCCTGAATCATTAATCAATGTCATTTTTTCCCCTTTTTTTTAATGGTTTTCTCTCTGGGACATCGATTTTTTCTTTTTAAGTTTTTCTTTTTTTTCTCGAACTTTACACTTACCTTATATGGACTTATAGTTCACGCCCTTGGTTCCGTTCTATCTCAATTGAACTCTGCGTTCTTGGTAAGTGCGCCCCTATTGGTTAGTGCTCCGATCAAGGGGGGGTGTAGTGTGGATTAGCCACACCCTATTTACAACACTAAGTTAGCATAACCGAGCCAACTGTTAGAAAGCCAGCTTGCCGTTTCTGCTGCTTTGCACGCGACACTGTTGTTATGTGTTATTCATTTTAGAAATGCTTACTCGACTTTGCCTTACAGGATAACAAACTGTTGTTTAACATTCTTAACAGTGAGCTGTGCCCTTGGTCTGTACATCATGTAAAGAACGAGTCTGGGTCACTAGAAGGTACAGAGTGTTGTGATTAGATTGATCGTACCACTTTTTAGACATATCATACATGCAGCTGCCAATATCTGAAGGACAAGTGCTTTTAATATTGCAGAACAGAATGTTTTAGATTCATTCGAACCGAAGAGCTGATGCAGGAGAGAGTCTAGCTGATCCTGTGATGTGATTCTACTAAGCTGATCTATACGGTATGGGGTCCCCCCTGTTAGCTTAAGAGACCTTCTATTAGTATAATAATAACCTATTAGTTGCTAGAGAAAGGAGTGTGGTTGCTATCCACTGTCATTATTGTTATGATTGCTCCTTTCATTCTGTATGGTATTGTAACAATGCTGATGGTCCTGATCTTGACCATTTGTCTGCTTATGTTAGCCAAAGTACTGCATCTTAGGACGCAAGGTTTATAAATAAACTCTTTTAACTTTACCGTGTCTTTGTTATTCTGTTGTGTACTGATATCTATGTACAAACGGGTATTTCGGATTCCCACCACTCCTGAGAATATCTACGTCACTTGTTCTGGGTTGTCTATACATTGGGACCGCCTAGCTAGATCTAGGCTAACGAATGGGACACTAAGCTAGTCGGATAAGGGGTTCTTGGTTCTGAGGGGAGTTTCTGGTACACCACAATTCTCTGAGGTCCTGGTTTCCTGCGCATAGTTCTGTGCATACACAGAATCCCTGCAACAAGGGGTGGGTGTAGAGGACTCCCAGCAGTGCCCCACTCCCAGGAGGATGGATGTCATTCACACACTGCATGACACACCACATGTGGGTGTGAGGACATACAACACATGCATACCTACCCATGGCGGATGCCCCACAATACACACCCTGATTTCATGCCAACAGACTGAATAGTCATGGAAATGCATACTAAAATAAGTTAGCCAAGGGGAACACACACTGTCACGCACATCACAGGAGTGATAGGAATGTCCAGGTGCTGGTCCAGCCACCCATATGTTGTCTCTCATGTAAGGAATAGGGTTCACTGCGACTAGATACAATGCCCACAATTGTGAGTCAGGTGCCCAAATACCCTGCATTACACGTGCCTTTTGTGTGTTAGGCTGTGATTACACACATGCATAGTGCTGAAAAGGGGCAATTGGTCCCTGATGCCAATCCTACATACACAAAACACAAGTACAGTGACTGGCAAGGATGGCACAGACGAGTCAGCAGGAGACATCGGTGAGCATTCATGGCCATTGTTGAAGGGATCCGTCACCAACAAAGGATATGTTGACACAGGTCAGCACAACAATTGTGCAACTGTTTGCAGGGAACATGTCAGGTGCCACAGAGGAAGGAACACTCCTTGGGACAATGTCTCACAATCCAAAGGAACACACACTACCAATTAATATTTTCAGAGACATTGTGATGGCACACAGATACCATGGTCCACCTCATGACCATCATACTAAAACATTTCTCAGAACCCTAACACATTACCAGAACACCAACTTCATGGGCCTCATCACCAACATCAAGTACCTGAAATGCAATAGTGTGGAAACTAAATGAAAAGGCTTTATTCAGCACACCCAAAACAAATTGTAAGAAGACACTATTTACAAAGGCCAATGGCCAGTCCAAAGTTCGAGTCCAAGGGTGTACGTATGCGACTGTGTCCACCCCTACCTTGCCTGCACAAAGTCACCTCAAGGTTTGTCGACCGGGGGGGGCATCATCAGTGGGGGAACCAGGCACCGCAGGGACAGGAGTGGGTTGGGTAGGTGTGGTGGGTGCAGGGCTGGACGTATCTCACACAGCATATCACTCATTCGATATTCATTTCTGATCACGTCCCAGTTACTTTAGATCTAGACCTCCTTCCTCCTGTTCAGGGTACTCAGTTTACACGAAGATGGAGATTCAATAATTTTTACCCATCAATTTGAATCCTTTATCACCACTTTCTTTCTAGAAAATGAAACTCCACGCATGTCTCCGCAGGTTATCTGGGATGCCTTTAAAGCAGTCTCTAGAAAGTTTATTATTTCCTTTGCATCCCTGCGGAAGAAATCTTCTTTTCTTACTTTGCAATCACTTACGGCACACATTAAACAATTAGAGCTTTATTTTTTCCACATAAACTCCAAAACTTGCCTGGATGAACTTATCAAATTTATATTCGAATTCAACAAAATATCTATTGAAAACGCTAACTCATTTCTACACAAATCCTCAGCCAAATACTATGGAGGCCAAAATAAAGCAGGGAAGCTATTGGCCACTTATCTTAAAATTAAAAAAGAATGCACCAAGATTAGTTCTATCCTTTCAACTAATAATCACTTAGTTTACAAGAATGAAGATATTTTATCAGAATTCACTCAATTTTTTCAAACTCTATACACTCCTGAATCCTCAGTACCTCAGCAGGATATACTTCAGTACTTATCCTCTATTAACCCACCCTCTTCTCCTGATCTGAATTTTTCAGTGTTAGATGGAGATATCCGAGAACTAGATCTCCTTACTGTTATTCGCTCTATTAAACGAGGTAAAGCCCCAGGGCCTGATGATTTCACAAATTAATTTTATTCCTATTTTTCTCAAACTCTTATTCCTAAATTACATCAATTATTTCAATTTTTTATTTCCTCCAAAAAATCTAGTGGCTCTTTTCAAGAAGCTTTGATATGCCTTCTTCCCAAGGAGGGTTATGATCATACTATTTGTAAAAGAATATAGACCCATTTCTTTAATTAATTTAGACTATAAAATCTTTGCAAAAATTCTAGCTTTGCACTTAGAGAAATTTTTACCCCTATTAATTGTCCGTGAACAATGTAGTTTTATTAAAGGTGGGCATAACTCGGACTACACTAGCTTTTTCTTTAATGTTCTTACCAAGGCCAATTCGTATAAGGATTCTTTAGTGGCTATATCTTTGGATGCTGAGAAAGCTGTTGATAGAGTCGGTTGGTCATTATATTTTTTCTACTTTGTCCTGGTTTGGTTTTGGTCATAAGTTTATAAATTATATCTCCTTATTATATTCTTCACCTGTCTCCTCCATTGTATCTAATGGTCTTATTTCTTCCTCTTTTCCTTTATATATCGTGGAGTAAGGCGAGGTTGTCCTCTTTCCCCTCTTCTTTTTATACTTGCTCTCAAACCCTTCCTGATTTTGATTCATTCAAATTCTCAGATTACAGGTTTTAAATATGGCATCAACCAATTAAAACTTTCTGTTTATGCGGATGATAGTTTGCTTTTTCTATCTCATCCTCAGACCTCTTTGCCAGATTTCTTATCTGCAGTACAATCTTTTGCTTCTGTGTCCGGTTATAAATTAAATGGGGACAAATGTGAAATCCTTCCATTAAGCAAATTATGCTTCTCGACGGACTATTCTGCATCGGGTTTTCGTTGGGCATCAGAGAAAATCAAATACTTAGGTTTATGGTTTAAGTCCTCCATTAAAGACTCTCTGTTAATAAATCTGAAATAATTACAGATGCTCTTGAAAACTATAACATCCAGATGGAATCCCTTGTTTTTATCTTGGTGGGCTCGTCTTGATACAATAAATATGATGTAGGTTTCTATAATACTGTTTTACATCCCTAACATTCCTGTAAATATTCCAAAGTCATATTTTAAAACAATCTATTCTACTCTATCAAAATTTCTGTGGAATAATAAGAAGCCTTGTATGTCTTTACATAAATTTAAACAACCAAAACAGTTGGGTGGTGTTAATTTCCCCGACTTTCAGACCTATCATACCTCATTCTCTCTGAAACAATCCTCTTTATTACTTCAAGATGATAATGAAGATCCATCATTACCTTTATGGACTACCATTGAAAACTATTTTCTTCATACTTTCACCTTCCAGGAATTTTTATCCTTTACGCACCGTCCTTTGTCTCTTTCTCTTCCCAGTTATAATAACAGCTGCAGAATTCCCCAACCTTTGTTTACAAACCACCTTTCTCCCAAAGATCAATTTTTGCATTCCTCGATTTGGTGCAATAAACATCTTAACCCCTTCAGCGCGGCGCGGATTACCGCGCCGTGCTGAAGGTTCCGTGCGCGGGCGGGGCCGTGATGGAGCGGTTCCGTCATGCACACAGCGCGACCGACGCGCATGACGGAACCGCTCCGTCACACGCATCGAAGGGGTTAAAATTAATAACAGCATTATTTTTTGGAAAGGATTTGTATGATAAAGGGCTTTGCTGGGTTCATCAACTTTATCAGGATAATCTTTGTATGGACTTCACAGTTGCTCAAGCATGATTTTCTTTACCTATCTCGTGTGCATCTAAATACACATCCTTAATTTCATTGATTCAGTCAACCTATAATCGTTTGACACTCATTCATACCTTGCCATCTTTGCTTCCTACTGTCCTTTCCGTCTTGTCCCTCTCTCTGTCCGAGTCTCAAATTTATAAACATTTATCTTCGTCTCCAGACAGAGATAAAACTCTTATGGGCGACTGATCTTCAACTACCCCTCTCTGTTCCCACTTGGAATAGGGTCTGGATTAAAATTAGGAAGTCGTCCAGGGCTGCTAACACTACTCAAACTTTATTTTACATCTACAACAGACTCTTACTGACTCCTGTCTCATTACATAAAATAAATCCTACTCTCTCTCCCTCATGCTGGTCCTGTAATACATCCCCAGCAGATTTACAACATGTTATTTACATGTCCTCTTGTTCATAACTTCAGGAAACATGTTTGGCAACAAATTATTAATATTTTTCATACACAAATCCCCTTCACTTATGTTAATATATTTTGGGGTAGTGTAGCTTCTGCATGGGAATCACACTTAAATAATTTTCATATTATGGACCTACTTCTTGCAGTTGCTTTCCAACAGATTAGAGGGCATGGAAGAATACCACAAATATTTCTTATCAAGCCTGGCGGTATGGGGTGTGTTATAACCATAGGTCAGATAGAGCATACATCCACCCCATTTCCCTTGCAACAAAACGAGAATACCTATGGTCAGCTATTATGCTTTTTCTAGATATATCTGCAGATACAGCACAAATCCATAATCCCCGAGTTGAAGAAGTATCTAAACCCCTATGATTTCTTTTTAGTTGTCTATATATTAATACTATTTCCTTTTTATCCGTCTTCCTCTTATTATGCAATTCAGTAGATATTAATAATTATATAAGTGGTTATGTTAATTACAATAATAATGATAATATTACATGAATGTCATTTCCTACCCTCGTTTCTCCCCCCTTTCCCAACCCATATCATTTTAACAGATTATACAGTTAAGATTGTATTTCCTATTTCTCTATTATATTGTGATGTTTTATATTATATCAATAAACTTCCTTTTTCAACTTAAAAAGGCCTGCTTGTGCAAAATCACTGCCTTTTTCGTAACATTTAAAGTACAGGAGAGAATCAGATAGGCAGAAGAGTACACACATTAAGGAAAAGGGAAACATGTAATGCCAGGACATCCTAGATGATGCAGGGAGAATGAAAAAGGGAGGACATTTTCTGACAATAGGCAAAAAGGTCTTTCAGAGCATTCCTTTTCACTTGCTGTTCAGCAAATGACTACATGTTCCAATGTCATGAACAGCGTGACAGTTCTCATTTAGTCTGTTTTTATTCATTGGCATCTCTTAGCTTTTCTTTATCTCTAATAGAAAGTGTGAAGGGCTTAGAACACACTCAAGAATGTTGATATCATCATGGCTGCCCACTCTGTACCAGCAGTGTACAGACATATGAGGGCTGGGTGCATATCACTACCAGCAGTGGACAGAGATATGGGGGTGGGTGCAGAGGACTCCCAGCAGTGGACAGACATATGAGGGGTGGGTGCATATCACTACTAGCAGTATCCAGACATATGAGGGGTGGGTGCAGAGGACTCCCAGCAGTGCCCAGACATATGAGGGGTGGGTGCAGAGGACTCCCAGCAGTGCCCAGACATATGAGGGGTGGGTGCAGAGGACTCCCAGCAGTGGACAGACATATGAGGGGTGGGTGCAGAGGACTCCCAGCAGTGCCCAGACATATGAGGGGTGGGTGCAGAGGACTCCCAGCAGTGGACAGACATATGAGGGGTGGGTGCATATCACTACCAGCAGTGGACAGAGATATGAGGGCTGGGTGCAGAGGACTCCCAGCAGTGCCCAGACATATGAGGGGTGGGTGCAGAGGACTCCCAGCAGTGCCCCACTCCCAGGAGGATGGATGTCATTCACACACTGCATGACACACCACATGTGGGTGTGAGGACATACAACACATGCATACCTACCCATGGCGGATGCCCCACAATACACACCCTGATTTCATGACAACAGACTGTATAGTCATGGAAATGCATACTAAAATAAGTTAGCCAAGGGGAACACACACTGTCACGCACATCACAGGAGTGATAGGAATGTCCAGGTGCTGGTCCAGCCACCCATATGTTGTCTCTCATGTAAGGAATAGGGTTCACTGCGACTAGATACAATACCCACAATTGTGAGTCAGGTACCTGAAATGCAATAGTGTGGAAACTAAATGAAAAGGCTTTATTCAGCACACCCAAAACAAATTGTAAGAAGACACTATTTACAAAGGCCAATGGCCAGTCCATAGTTCGAGTCCAAGGGTGGATGTATGCGACTGTGTCCACCCCTACCTTGCATGCACAAAGTCACCTCAAGGTTTGTCGACCGGGGGGGCATCATCAGTGGGAGTACCAGGCACCGCAGGGACAGGAGTGGGTTGGGTAGGTGTGGTGGGGCAGGGCTGGACGTATCCACCACAGGGGGTGGGGCAGCGGCAAAGGTGGTGGTGAGCAGCTCGCTGCACACTGCTGCCTGGGCGTCCAGAGGAACCCCTGCACCGGAAGGAACACCAGGGCCAATGGAGGGGGGATGTCCGAGGGATGGGGTGCAGCGCTCTCAGGGGAGGTGGTGGACATGGGGGGGGGACTCAACTCCCCTGGCCAGAGACTTCCTCAACCGCTTGCGGGGTGGTGTCACAGTGGGGCTGAGGGACAGACTAGCCATGTAGGTCTCTTTGGGTGACATTTCGGCAGGGGTAGTGGATTTGGAGGAAGTTGGTCGTGAGGACTGCGGACTCTGACTGTGGCTGCGTGGCTGCCGTTTGCCCCCAGACCCTGTGGGTGTGACTACATCCCCCTGAGTGTGCGTGCCAGGAGGTGTGCACTGTGCCTTAGTTGGGGGTGTGCTGGATGTGTCTGTTGTGGTGTGTGCCTGTGACTGTCTGTGTGTGCTTTGGACAGGCATGGGAGAGGGCAGTGTGGATGGGTCCGGGGTAGGGGGGGACGAAGCGCCGCAGGAGAGACACTGCTTCCTTCAGTGAAGAGTGCATGGACTGAAGAAACCTGCATTGCTCAGTCAGCGTTGATGACATGCCCTCCACAAACGACACCAACTGTGTGAGCAGTCTAGTGTGTTCCTGGAGGACATGCAGCATCGATGCCTGACCAACCTGCAACTGGTGCAGTGTGTCCACAGACTCTTCACTGAGGGCAGCAGGGATGACAGGGGCAGGGGCTGCGGTGCCTGGTCCGAAGGAGACACGGTGGGACCCTGCACGGACAGAAGGGACGGGAGCAACTGGGAGAGCGGAGATGGCAATTGAGGAGGCGGGTACAGATGGTGGGATGCTGCCAGATGTTGCTGCATCCTCCGCATCCTCAAGGATGTCAGCCTGGGACCCGTCGGTGTCGTACATGCTCTCGCCTCCGGACAGGTCCTCCGACTGACTCCCCTCGCCCTCCGTGCCACTGTCTCCTGCTGACTCCACAGCATTGGTGGCACTGTCGCTGGGTCCGTCCTCAAGGTCCATGCAGGTGTCTCCCTCGCCTGTGGATGATGATGCTGTGGGCAAGGAGAAGAAACCAGAAAGCATAAGTCACCTGTATACATCTGACACATGAGCACAAGAACAATTGGTCACAGTGCATATCAGGCAATGCATCATGAGTAACAGCTGGATTACTCCACACATATGTAAACCCTGTACTGCCCAGTTGGTAGACCCACCATGCCACTTTGACACGAGGAAACTCAATACACAAAAGGGCACAACTTGAATGAGCAATACACTGAGAAGCTAGTGTCTGTGAACCGGTGAGCACAGCAATACAATGAAGTCATGACACCTCTTGTTTACTCTGAAATAAACAGGAGTGGTGCACTCAAGGTAAACTAAAACACCTCAATACTCAAGGTGTCACCACACTCAGAGACCTGTAAGTCCCTTGGAACACAAAACGAACAAAAGTTGGTACCTTGGGACTCACAATACTTTAACCAATCTACATGTTTGGGATGTGCCAATTGGCCATTTCGTGACAAGACCACTGATGTGCCTGCATGCAAGATGTTGCACAAGGCAGTGCACACAAAAGTACATTGACACTGTCATTGAAGAAGCTGGCACCTTTTTGGAGGAGCCACTGTTAGAAATAGATGGTGTTGTAGAAAGTACATATACATGGGCCCACGGAGGTCTTGACTTCTTGACACTCGTTAGTTTGTATCGCCGACAACTAATGAGTCTCACAAAATCAAGACCACTGTGGGAACATGTATATGGAGAATCTGCAACACCATTTATTTATAACAGTGGCTTCTTTGAAAAGGTGCCAGCTTATTCCATGACAGTGTCAATGTACTTTTGTGTGCACTGCCTTGTGCGACATATTGCATGAAGGCACATTAGTGTTCTTAACACAAATCATCAAATTTCCACATGTGAAACATGAACAACTGTTGACAAGTGCTGTGAGTGCCAAGGTACAATTCATGAAGAGTAACAACTTGAATCATGTCAGTTGTCACCAGGGCATCTGTCACCTGATTACACAGTTGGCTACACATATGACTTACTGCCTGTCATCTGGAGTGGCACACATGTCCACACCCAGGACAATGCATAAGCTAATGGGCCTGCAATTGGGTGGTAAAAAAGACCAGCTGTACTGTGGGGACACCCTCATGGCAAGCCAGTATGTACACACAGATGTCAGCACACAAAGTCCAAACTGCGTTGCATCTGAACCACACACTGAAACACACACGTGCCAAAAATGTATGAGCAGGATTCTTGTTGGTAAACAAATGACACAGGCTGCAATGCACGTACATTATGCACTGGCCAGCATCACAGGGGCACTGCCCAGTGTATTTTAGTCCAGGCAATTCTCACACACAAGTCAGACCTGGCAATGAAAAATCAGAGTTGCACATGTATGCCTCTCCCGCACCCCCCTCCCCCCCAATACCTGAGAAAATGTGATTTATACAGATCAAGAAGTGACACCTCTTATTCAGGGTCACAACAACTGTGCTTGCAAAATTGCTTCATTGACACCACATCACCTCGTGGGGCTGACGACACATATTTGTGACAAACAACCATCAACAGATTGTTGTGAATAGCCACACAGGCACTGCCCAGTGTGAGTATGCACAAGCAAAATGGTGTATCCCTGTCCAGTGGACACATGTAGCACACATTAACAAAATCCAAACTAGGCCAGGGAACAATGCCACAGAGACAGACCTATGCAGCACACACAGAGAATGTGCACAGTGTTGGATGACACACATGATTAGGAGGCCAGGGTGTCTCAGGGGACTGTAGTGGGCACACTGCTCCATGGTCCTGGAATGAGCTGACTCTACCATGTACAACCGTCATGGCACTATGCATATCTCACACTCATGCACATCATGTCTGAGGCCACAACATAGCTCATGCATGCTGCAAGGGTGTCCAGTTGAAAGCTCACACTCCTATGTTGAGAATCAGCATCAGTGACAACAACTATGGACCCCCTACATAGTGAACAGGTCATGGCACAGGCAAGGTACCAACACAAGTCACAGACCACCCTCCCACATGATGCAGAAAGCAATGTGCACTTAGATGTACTGGCACCCTAGATGACCATGTGAAAATGTGATTACACACACACCAGGGGACACATGTCAAGGAGAGGAAGGGATAAAAAAGATCCCCAGGTGACATTTGGGAACAGAAAATGCACTGCACATATGAACTCTGGGAGTGTATTCATGCAAAATATCACTTCCTAAAGCTGGCGACACATAACACAACAAAAAGCCATGTACCTACCCCCTCCTTGCTGCAGTCTCTCCTCTAACTGCCTATCGAGGTCAGGGAAGACCACCGCCAGGACACGTTTCATGTGGTGGGTCAGTTGTTGGCGGCCGCCGTGGGGGCGAGGTGGAGAGAGCTTGAGCTGGACCCGGGCGATCCGCCGGGTCCAGCACCAGATGTCCTGCCACCTCTTTCGGACCTGGGCCAGCTGTCGATCACGCACCCCCCGCAGTCCTCACGGCCCTGACGACGTTGGTCCAGATGACCCCCTTCTCGTATGCAGTTACCTGTCAGGATGAGAAAGTGACACAACATCAATACACCTGCTCCATGTCGCAGAGACACACATTAGAACATCTTTGAAATGTTGAACAGGGCATAGGATGCTGTCATGAATAGCCTCATTCACAACATGCAATTGGCCTGTGTGCAAGTGCCAAGGCAGTACCTGACATTGAAAGTCTACAGGTGGCATGAGGGGTGCAAGACACTCAATGCACATGCCACACACTGTGCAGCACATGCAACAGCAGGTTGATGGGCAGCACGTGCCATGCAGTCACATGTCCCACTCCACTGACGCACCCTCAGCAGACTAGACAGACACACCCAGCCACTGATCACTGGCCTGTCATTGACAACAGTGGATACAACCCTCACTCTGCACATGTGCCATTTGCCAGGGGGGAGTCACAGGTGTCGTGCTAGCTCTGCAAGTCAGACACAAAGCACGGCTCACTTGTCACATCAGATGGTTAGATCAGTAGCCTCCAACATGCAGCTGTGGTGCAACACTTCACATAGACACTCACCCACATGACAAGAAACATTCACACACATCAATGTCCATGAGGTCATACATGTCATTTTGACACTCTCACCACATGTCCACCCAACTCATACACATCTGTGGGTACAGTCACCTGTCACACCGGGGGGACCACTGAATCACCTCAGGACAACATGAATAAAAGCCCCCAATGATTAGCCAGGCTGAATGTCTCATGCACTATGCAGTGAAAGTCACTGTAAGCACCATGCAAGTGAGGAGTGCACACCGGAACTACATGATGCACTGCATGAGAGACATAAGCATGCCCCCCCCGGGACACACTCTGAACAACATTGCATGTCAGTCCCACCTGGACAGAATATTGACAGTCACACAACAGGTGCATAGGCAAAGGTAGTGGACTCAGCACTCACCTGCTCCCCTGGTCTCCCATACAGGCTGGTGTACTGTGGGAGGAGGACGTCCAGAAGGGCCTGATTCTCCTCCAGGGTGAATGGCTGGGCCCTCTCCACAGCACGAGACATGGTCCAGGGAAGCAGAGACAGCAGCAATGTTGTCGACAGGAAAGTTGTGTAGGCAAGTGCCCTCTCATGGCTTCTGGCTGCCTTATATCTGTCTTGCTGAGGGGCATTCATTTTGAGGAGTACCTAGTGGTTGGTCAGAATCATTTGCATCTTACGTTTACTCCAATCCCTTTAAACATACACCAGTGACAGCATTTGCATCGTTCAAATTTAGAGCATCATGTCAAGTCAACAACCACTTTGCAACATTGTATTTTGTGGCCAACTGACTTTTCCAGGACACCTGATGGAAAAATTTGAAGAGAAGACTCGGTATCCATGACAACCAGCATGCATTTAGGGCCTAATACTTGTCCCTTATGTGTCCCCTATGTAATTTTGAAAGCCACACACAGGTATGGTGCGTTTCACACGTACCCCTACGGCACCAGTTGCACAGTGCGTTTGACACGTACGTGTAGGCACTGGTAGTACATGTACGTGTACAACTAGTGCGTACACGTACTTGGACACGTACGTGTAGGCACTGGTAGTACACGTATGTGTACGACCAGTGCGTACACGTATGTGTACAAGTACGTGTATGCACTGGTCGTACACGTAGGTGTACTACCAGTGCCTACACGTATGTGTACACATACGTGTAGGCACTGGTAGTACACATACGTGTACAACTAGTGCCTACACGTACATGGACACATACGTGTAGGCACTGGTAGTACATGTACGTGTACAACTAGTGCGTACACGTACTTGGACACGTACGTGTAGGCACTGGTCGTACACGTACATGTACAACTAGTGCGTACACGTACAGGTACGCATTTCACACGCTTACAATGGTAATACAGCCATACACATGCCAGGAATGGAGGGCTACGAGTCGCACATGGATGTCCATCAAGTACTTGTCATTGCATACTTTCATGTGCAGGCCCTAGGTGTGTTAGCACAGGTCCTCTCAGGTCCTCTCATCTAGTTGCACACTTGATGTGTTCTGACCTGTGGACACATGTCATGTGTGATGGGGCACGATGTGGCACACATCACCTTGCCACTTGCCACATGTGTGCCTGTAGTCCAACTGTGTCATGCAGAGCAGCAGTGGGTGGCACAGTCATCAACACCCGCACCTGTCTCCTGATGCCAGGGACAGGGACACTTTATCAACTGACCTGTCACGATCAGCGTGCCCCTTTGGGATTATGTCGGGTGTGTGTCATGTGTTCCCATGAGCTTCATGTCAGTGTCCCGTCAACGGCATCTGCTGTTGGTGCATCCAACAGGGGTCTGTGTGGAGATGGGCATGTAACACATCTACGCACACCATGCCACATGTGGATTCCCAAGGCTGTAGGTTCTGTGTGCATGGGACATCATAAATTTTCAGTCATACATGTTTTTGTTGTCTCAATGGCTGTGTCTTTGTGTTGTCACGTGTACCTCTTCATCGCACTGTGTTTGATATGTACATTTGACATTCCATGTGACCTGTGCGTGTGCCTTGCAGTCAGCTGTCTGGATGAGATGACATCCTTCAAATGCAGCTAAGTGGTTGTGTGTCACTCCGGTGATATCTGTGGCTCTTCACTCAGACTGGCCCCCAAATCATTACAGGGCATGTCATGTTGACTTGATAATCAACAGGTGTATCAGGCTTTTTGTAGGAGTGCCAGCTAGCTGCCATCTGTGTCCTGGATGTATTGCACATACCCGACTCCATAGTTACCTGATGTGTATTAGCATGTGCTATGTTCATTGACATTGATGTTTGCCGACTCTAAATCTTCATTCTTCAAAACTATGTATTGCAGGGCACCACCTGTCCCAAGACTAATGCCAGACTTGGGTGCCATGAGGGAACGTGCCTGCATCCGCCGTTACAGATTCACTCAACAGTTGATTGAGGACCTGACAAACAAGCTGGCACCACACCTCCAACCGCAACACAGGTATCCTACTGCGCTGACCCCCAAGATGAAGGTGATGGCAGCCTTACATTTTTTTGCCACAGGTACGTTTCAATTAACCATAGCGGGTGTGGGTGGGATGTCCCAGACTATGTTCAGCCGTGTCCTGCGTGATGTTTTAGCAGCCATGTTGGAGCACCTTGATGAATTCATCACATTTCCGAATCCAGAGGGGTTGAGGGATGTCAAGGGGGATTTCTATGCCCTGGGTGGGATGTCCCATGTAATTGGGCAAAAACCAAAGGAAATGATGGACGGAGTGTTGAACATTGAAAGCACTCACCCCCAGTCAACTGATCTGGGTTTAAACCATCACCGTTCTTTAGCCCACTCTGCCACCCCAGTTCAGACATGGCCATATGCAAATCAGTCTGACCCTGTGTCTCATGGGAACAGTCCAGCCCGAACTTCCAAGCCATGTCTTCCCTGGACCAGAAACAAGCCTCCTGGGACCGGTTTCTAGCATTTCAGCCGTCTTCAGCCAGGCTTGCTTGAATCCAGTAGCAAAGTGAGCAAGGGACTCACGTCTGAGCATACCCTGCCAACTTATGGCGAACAAAGCAAAAATCAAAGGAAATGATGGACGGAGTGTTGAACATTGCAAGCACTCACCCCCAGTCAACTGATCTGGGTTTAATCCATCACCGTTCTTTAGCCCACTCTGTCACCCCAGTTCAGACATGGCCATATGCAAATCAGTCTGACCCTGTGCCTAATGGGAACAGTCCAGCCCGAACTGCCAAGCCATGTCTTCCCTGGACAGGAAACAAGCTTCCTGGGACCGGTTTCTGGCATTTCAGCCGTATTCAGCCAGGCTTGCTTGAATCCAGTAGCAAAGTGAGCAAGGGACTCACGTCTGAGCATACCCTGCCAACTTATGGCGAACAAAGCAAAAACCAAAGGCAATGCTGGACGGAGTGTTGAACATTGCAAGCACTCACCCCCAGTCAACTGATCTGGATTTAATCCATCACCGTTCTTTAGCCCACTCTGCCACCCCAGTTCAGACGTGGTCATATGCAAATCAGTCTGACCCTGTGCCTCATGGGAACAGTCAAGCCTGAACTGCCAAGCCATGTCTACCCTTTGATGGTACACATGTGGCTTTTGTACCACCACAGGCACAGGAACAAGCCTATTGCAACCGCAAACATTACCACTCGATAAATGCCCTTGTGGTGTGTCTTGCAAACATGCTGATTTCACATGTCTGTGCACGTTTTCCAGGATCATCACACGATGCCTACATCATGAGGCGTAGCAGGGTGCCACAAATGATGCTGCGGCTGCACAACGAACAAGCATGTCTTGTTGTGGGTATAGTCTTTTTGTCCTATGTATTGCGGTATCTTTGTCTCTTACGGCATCTCGTGACCCACTTATTTACATGATGTTTCCATGTAGGGGACTCTGGCTATCCCAACATGCCATGGCTGCTGACACCTCTCCGCAACCCAAGAACAGCTGCAGATCACCGGTACAACGATGCACACGGCCAGACCAGGTTAATGATTGAGAGGACGTTTGGACTCCTGAAGAGCCGATTCCGGTGCCTGGACAAGACAGGCGGGTCCCTCCCTTATGCCCCGGAGAAGGTCTGCAAAATCTTCATTGTGTGCTGCATGCTGCACAACATGGCAGTTGAGAAGGCAGTGCCACTCATCCTGGATCCAGATGAGCAGGAGCATCCACCCGTGGAGGATCAAGGGCTTGGTCACGAGGTTAGTGATGATGAGGAGGAGGGGGATGATATCCGGAGTCAGCTCATACGCAACTTCTTCTCATAATGGTGAGTCACTGGCTATGAGTGTGCAAGCTTGTAGCATTGATTGTCATGTGTTGCAATGTGTGTGTGCAGCTCACTGAATGCAAAGTGACTTGGATGTGTGTTCTGATGTGTCACTCGAATGATGATGTCATGCAACACAGTTTTACGGAGAGACTTGATTGGCAATTTACGTGTGTCCAACATTGTTCATGTTTTGTACACTTCAATGTGTGCGTTGAGAATTATTTTAGGTGACATCTTGCGTGTCTGTCATTACTAGGTATTTTGCACCTGTTGTCTGGTCGTGTCATCGTTATCCTCCTGCTATTCCTCGTGTGGATTGCAACGTGTGCTGAATCAGCGTTCCATGCACAGACATGTGGAAATGTCAGTTTGGGTAAGTATTGCAGCAAGGCTTTTTGGTGATGGTACAGGTTGGGAATGTATGGTGACTGCTTCTGTGCATGTTGTGGTACCATGCATACATGTATTCTCACCATGGAACATATGACATGTAGCATCACTCCCATGACATGATAGTCAGCCTTGTTGACTGTCATCTGTAGTGGAATATGGCGTCTGATGAAGGCATCAATGTGTGTGTACCTTGGCTCTGAAACATTGCAGATGCTACGGGTGGACATAGTGGGGGACATCACAACAACATGCTCTATGGCAGTGTTTCCCAAACTGGGGTCCGTGGACCCCCAGGGGTCCGTGACACATTCCCAGGGGGTCCGCAGGCAGCAGTTTTAAAAACACTGCAAAGTTCCTTCTGGAATTAGCAGTTTTCGAGCAACAATAAATATGTCAAGATAACACCAGTGAATAATGTACCTGCTGGAGAGAGATGAGAGTTTTGTCTAGTGGCAGGTTTGACTTATCTAATGTAGCACAGAGGGTTAATATGCCTGCTGCAAAGAACGCGTACCATGCATTTTAAAAAACAGTATTTTATGTGCATAGGTCAGTGGGTTACTTCTTTTGTCACAGAGATTCTTTTGTTACTCTGCAGCTCATAAGAGTCAATCATAATCCAGCACACTGACCTATAAACTGTCATCAAAGAGCTACTTACACACTGCTTGGTACAAGTTAGTAACTTATGTTTTTTTCCATCTTTCATTTGCCTGATGCTGCTAAAGGGGTTTATTTGGGTGGAAATACATTTTTATTGTTAAAGTCAATGCTAACCACTGTGTTATTTTCTGAATCCTAAGTTTGTGCTTTTCCAGGCCAAGCACTCTTTAAAAATGTGTACCAGTATGAATGACATGTGAATCCTACACCTTGTAGTCCCCTTTGCCTTATGCAACATTTTCTCTACACTGATTTACAAGTATGATTCATTGTCTCTATATGTGTGTTATGTAAAGTGCTCTGACATCCTTCAATGGTATGAGAGATGCTATAAAACAAATGAAATGCATGTGACAGATGTGCTATGGAGAAATAAGAGGCACTGTTGAAGGGGGATAATAAGGGAATCACTGAAGAACCCCAACAAAGATTGTTGTATCCTAGTGCATAGTAAGGTCATCATTTACTATTCTTTAAAAGCTAATGCAATTCAATATATAATGATACATGTGTTGAATGCACCATTATATCCTAAATTTTTTTGAGGGGCGAGGGAGAGCCTCCCAACGCCCCGTTTGTAGTGCTTAGGCTCCCTCACTGCACTTGGTGTGCACTGTATGGGGACTGGTCTGAAAACATTTGCCAGGGCTGCTTTGGGTTTCCACTCAGGCCCTGGTAGAACTCTTTCAATATAAAATACTAAAATCCTTAGTAATTTGAGTATTTGGTTTGTGTGCAGAGGTGTTTATTTTTTTCGAATTACTCTTTTAATGTTTGAAATTTAAATCATACAGATTGCTGGGGGTCCCCGGCTTCCGGTGGTGAGTCAATGGGGGGTCCTCAGGAGTCAAAAGTTTGGGAACCACTGCTCTATGGGGAATTGCAGCCTCTCCCTGTGCAGCAGGATGTCTTTTGCTCATCCCCTTACCTTGTGTGCCAGTTCATTGGGATTGACATCATCCGTGTTGTGAAGGGGGGGTCCAGCGTATGTCCCACATGCTCTGTCAACTGATCTGTGAGTCTGTTAATTTGGAGGCATATCCCTTTGTGTGTGTATGTGGAATAAGGGTGTTCAGCACAATCCAAAGTGCCTCATCTCGGTCACTGCAGATCTCTTACCAGTTTGCATGCGTCAACTATGGCAGAATTGACAAAGATTGAGCATATGAGTGTATGTGTACTTTGGCAACATGCATGCAGTGCTTCATGGCTAATGATCTCTATTGTGCATGATGTACCTGGTGTGTGTGTATTTGTGCAGGTTGCTGCCCACAACGGGACGTGAATGCCTGCTGATGGTGTGTCTCCTTTGCGCATCTCCGCATTTTGTTGCCTGACACAGTGGCTGTAATTTATGGTGATTGATCATACAGTTTCTGGGAGTGACCCATGAGTGAGCTGACACTCCTTCCTTGACATACACCTGTTGCACTGTGCCTTGCAGACCTCCTTGTCTTTGTGTGTTGATTTTTGCATGATTTCTAACCCCTTCCGCCTGCTGCTGCCTCACCTCGCCACTCCGAGTGCCCCGATTCTGCAACCCCCACGCCTCAAAAATGCTCAGTCCTTCCCCCTCCACCCATTTGAAATGCAGCCAGCAGCCTTTCTGTGCCACTGTAGCCCCAGCGCCGTGCCAAAGGCCGGACCGTCTGCGCCTGCAACATGCACAGTGCACGACCCTCTAGTCTTTGCATGACCCACGTCACACAACAGGCTCATGCTGCAGCCACTCTCCAAGCACTGTCCTTGTGACAATCATCCTCCTGCCATCAGGCAACCCCTAAGCACACACACGACACCTTTGCATGCTGAGTGTGCTACTCCAACTGCCTACACAGCGCTGCCCAGCCTACCAGACCCTGTCAGTACAACCAGGTTATGTGCCTCCTACTCCACACCCGCTCCATCCACCAGCACGCCATTGGACTCTGTTACCTCCTCAACACTACAGCCCCACACATCACCTTCATGACAGTAACCTGGACAAAAGCATCCTCAGCACATGACGTCTTCATTGCCATCTCAGATGGAACCAAGTTCACTCGCAGGGACGCCAACACCAATCCCGGGGGCTGAATTGCTAATTATTCACAAGTACACCCTCAGAGTCACAAGTCCGGGTTCGCAGCAACTCGCTAGCAACCCTCGGAGTAACACTCATCTACAGATCTGCAGGCCTACATCCACAATTCCGCTAAGCCATCAACACGTACATCTGCACGCACGCCCTCACCTACACAGGCTACATGTGGCTGGGGGCCAGTAACTTCTTGCTGGAGGGGACACACACCACCATCCATCATTGGTCCATCAACATTTGAATCCACGTCTACAACAAGCAACACAGTGCCACACACCCCGCTACCGATCCCTCAAAGATGCTTGATGTAAGTCGCCACAGACAAGCTGTGTGGGACACTCAAAACAACACCACCGCCACACCCTGCAAACTCACACACTGGATCAGCAACTGATCCAACAATCTTGCCACATTGACGGACTTTCCGGTGAAGCACAACAACAGTTAAGGCACCTGGGACAAGGCAGACCTACTGGACTCCTACAGACCTAGCCGGACTCTTGTGCAAACCTTGCAACACAAAGAGACATAATTTTCCTTACAGCCCTGGAAAACACCACACACAGCCATCACCATATCATCAGCAAGGACAAGTGGAGATCCTTCAGATAGTGCCGAGACACCCAAACACACGACATCAAGGAGTACATCAGCATTGTGAGTGAACTGACAGCAGATCTCCATCCAAGACACCCCACCCTTGCAAGGCAGATCCCATCTCTTGCAACTTTGTACCACTGCAAGCTCATGGCCATACACAACAGCCTTGGCACACAGAGGCAGACAGCACTATTATCCGCTGGACAAACCCCCCTCAGGTCATGGACTCCCGTCATCAGCAAGTACACAACCGGGATCATGTGCACCATCCACTCTGGCTCTCCATCAGGCCCCTTCCCACACAGCATCTCAACTACATAATTCGCCATCGTTGAAGCCCACGTCCTGCGCGTCATGAATGTCTCCTTTGAGTTAGCCACATTCCATGGCTGCAGGAGGCATGCAGAGCCCCAGGCCCTTCTTAAACAACGGACGGCAGTACCGCAGGATCTCCTGGTACATCACTCTACTTCCCTACCCAGCAAATGTCACCAGGAAGACACTCAACAAGCAACTGACCAATTTCCTACATGCAACCAGCTCCAGCCAACCGGCACCAGACCGTTTTGCACAGTAATCACACCACTGCAACCGTCATCATTGCCACCACCAACGACTACTTTGCCCTGCTCAACAATGGTGAGGCCACCACCCTTGACCTCTCAACGGCATTCTACACCATGTGCTACCACACTGTCAGCTCACACATCTCCAACACTGGTATCCAGAGGAGGGCCCAGGATTCAATCAGGAAGTAGCTCACCAGCAAGGCCCAGGGAGTCTCCCTCCACCCTGCAACATGTAGTACACTGGGGTCATCTGGCCCATGCCACAGGGCTCTTATCTCAGCGTGACGATCTTCAATGACCCCCCCTCTCCACCATCACATGCGCACACAACCTCATCATCATCTGGCATGCCATTGACACCCAGCTACTCCTCAAACTCACCAAAGAGGCAGCCATTGCCAGATCCAAACTTCAAGAAGGCATGAGATCCGTTGATGAATGGCTGAACATCAGCCATCTGAGGCAGGACTTGAACAGGACAGAGGTCATCATCTGAGGATTGTCCCCTTACGGCTGGGCCAACACCTTGCGTCCCACTGGTCTGTGCACCGCACCAGCACCCAGTGGCCACGCAGGCAAGCTGGTGTTCATCATGGACCCATCGCTCACAATTAACATGCAACTCACCAACATATGTACCTCTTGCTGCAACACCCTCCACATGCTGCTGATGACCACCAGATAGATCCACTCCAAGGCAAGACAGACCGTCCCCCTGGTCCAGGACACCAGCCAGCTCAAATACAGCACTGGCCTCTACAAAGGACAACAGCAAACATGCAGGAGAACTTATCCACATCCAGGGTGCATCCGCACACCTCATCTGCAACATCCCCCACCCCAGCCACATCACCGTCCACCTGAGAGAGGTACAATGGCTCACTGTGTGCAGCAGGATCACCTTCAGACTCCTCAGCCACACTCAGGAGGCAGTCCACAACCCCAGACCCAAACCGACCTTGGACGTGTGTCATCCAACACCCCGTTGGCCCTACTCCATGCAGCCCACCTTGCCCTGGCCACCATTCATCACATCCACATAACCTCTGCATGCAGGAGATAGTTCTCCCACCTCAAAAAACAGACCTGGTACTCCCTCCCCGGGCACATCAACATGACCCATGACCTCTACACCTTCATGTAACTCTTCCAAATTGGTCTGTCAGAGCAATATAGCAAGCCCCCCCCCCCAGCAGCTTGAGGCCATCACGGGTGAGTGTTGGGCTCCATGTCTGTATTTTGTGATACATTGTGAGCCATGTGTGTCCTCGACCGGACTCATATCCAAGTGTATGGATATCTGGAGTTAGTTCCACACTCAGGCATACTTTGACATATCCCCACACGTATGTTGTGGACTCATACTAAATGACTGCAACATGAAATTTTAATTATTAATTTTTTAATTTCGAGCTCTGGGGCGTGATTTGTGCACAGAAAATGGGGAAATGCAGGGACCATAGAATCCAAAGTTCACAGGGGGAGATGGGATCCTTGCCATTTGAAGTCATCAGAGTCTAGCTCACAGTGTTTGGCATCATTGGTCAGACTGTCACCAGCAAGTCCATGTGGCAGATGATGTCAATCAATGAGGTGATGCTGTCGCACTTGAAGGACAGGTGACAGGCCAGGTGACCTGGGAGATGTGGATGGCCCGCTGCCTCACACGGTCTTTTACGTGGTCGACCAACCTTCCTCCGGGGACCCTCAGATGCAGGCCTTGACGATGTTTGGGACACTCCGTCGAACGAATCCTCCTCCTCCTCCCTCCCTGTGGCTGGTGCTGGTCTGCGCCTGGTGTCACAGGGAGGGTTGCCCATGTTGTCGGCGATCCGACGGAGTGAATGGCTTATGTCCCTTTGCACCGCCAGGAGCTCAGCCAGTCTTGCCTCCATCCGTCCTTGGTGTTGTTGTTGACTGGCGTGTTGCTAGGCCTGCTGGTTTTTGATCTCTGTGAGGGTCATCACTACCTGGCTGATCTCCCTGGTGTCACGCCGGTATGCCTCCATGATGTTGCGGATGTGTGACATACTGGTCCCTTCAGCTGGCTGGTCAGGTTCTCGCCTCCGGCTGCCTCCACTCCCGCCACCCCTGCCCACACGAGCCGGGCCTGCTGTTGTGGGCACATCGGGTCGATGGGACCCCTGAGGGATGGCAGTGGCGGTGTTGTCTTCCTCCTTCTGGGTGCCCGCCGCACCTTGTCCCTCCTGGTCAGACTGGCTCTGTTCACTGCGGGCAGGGCTCCTGGGTGTCTCCTGTGATGTGGCAGGAATGGGGGTGGTGGTTGGCACAGATGTTCCTGAACCAGGTGCTGCAGGGGCTTGGACACCAGAGGGTCCATGTCGGTCGGGGTCATGCGCGGAGTGTTGAGAGGCGTCGCTGCTGGTGGGATCCGGTTCCTCCTGAGCCTGGGACTGTGATTCTTACCCCCCATTGTTGGGGGGATGTTCATCACGTTGCCCTGTGTGTGAGAGAGAGACAATATTAAAGCTGTTTCATGCAACATGCATGTTTCATACACATTCAAGTTGGCACAGTTCCTCCAGGTAGTTGTATGTGCCTAGCATTCTCCTCAATGTTCACTCGTGGATGGGTATGTTGCGGGGGACAGATTGATATGTTTTCCTGAGTCTTTGACATGTTCATTTGTGGCTTGGGTGACTCTTCGGCTATGTATTGGTCTTGTTGTGTTATATGTCCATTGTGGCAGTGGGTAAATCCATTGCCTGTCCTGGTGGTGTCTGCTTGTGTAAGGGGTGTGTGTGACGGGGCCTGCTGGTGGGTGTAGTGTGATTTGGCACTGGGGCTCCCAGGTGATGTAGCTGTCCCCCCATGGAGCATGCTGCCATGACAGTGAGTGTGAGTTCCTGTCCTAGATATCTGACCTTGTTGTGTTGGTGTTTACACCAGGGCCAAGTGTGAGCTATCTTGTCAGTACTTTCCCAATCCCTGGGCATTGCGCATGGTGCATGGGTATGTAGCTGGGCCATTTTGGATGAGGGCAATTGTGTCTGATATGGAATTCAAACATGCGTTTTGGTGAACCCACCCTCCCAGCATACCGGACGTCCATTCTTGGGTTGGTGCTTTGTGTAGCATGGGACATAGCATGGCCTTGCTTTCTCAATGGGGCATACACATGTTATTGGCATTCGCGTTGTTTGTGACTGTGGTTCTGGCGGGTGAGGACTTGGGGGTAGTTGTGTGCATTTGGTGTAGTTGGGGTGTGGATGCCATTACCCCCATGTTATGTAAGTTGTTTGTGTACTCACCAGGCTCTGGAGATCCTTGGAGTCCATGTACTCCCACCGGCAGAAGCATGGCCATCACCTTCTCCTCCCAGGGATGGTAATGTACTGGTCTGCGGGGCACACCACCTCCAGTGATGTTGGTCTGGGCGTACTCTTCATTCATTTTTCTCTTGACCGCCCTCCGCAGATCGTACCACCTGGCTTGGCATTCATTCCTGGTCCTTCCGATGGGTGCAACAGCATTCACCCTCTCGACAATCCTCTGCCACAGGTGTGATTTTTCAGCTATGCTGGTCTGTCTGACCAATGTTCCAAACAGCTGTGGCTCGACTCTGATGACTTCGTTGACAAGGATGTCCAGCTCCTCTCTTGTAAACTTTTGATTCTTGTCGGTGGGCATGGTGTGGGATGAGGGTGTGGATGGTTGTGGGTGTGTGGGTCTGAATGTGACGGTGTGTGTGTGAATGTGGAGAGGGGGTATGTGTGAAGGGGTGTGTGTGAAGGTGTATATGTTAAGGTGGATGGGTGCAGTGGTTTGTGTGTGCTCTTTAGCCGTAGTGAGTCTGTTGCAAAGGCTCATGGTTTGTGGTCCTTTTTATTGGTCCATTTGTGGGTGGGGCTCAGTTTGAATTTTTGGTGGGTGTGTTCTAAGGGGTGGTTGTGAGGTTGCCCCTCTGTTTGCCTGTTTGGATGTGTCCAGGTCAGTCCTTTCCATTCTTTGTGCAGTGTAGACGTGTTTTGTGGTGTTGTGCGAGTCGAATAGGCCCTCCTTGTGCTGTTTTACAGTGTCCGTGGTTCAGTACGGTACAGGGGTACGAGTCGTACAGCCACACACCCCCATGCGTAGTGGATGTGAGGTGCGTACACGGACATTGCTATGTACGGTGCGTACACCCCATTGCTTCTGTAGGTGCGGGTGCGTAGACCACCATTGCGTATGTATGGTGCGTACCCGCAACATCGCGTACCCGCAACATCCGACGTACATACGCGATGTTGGGGGTACGCACCATGCATTCGCAATGGGGGTACGGTGCGTACATACGCGCTGGGGGTACGCACCGTACATACGCGATGGGGGTGCGCCCCATACATTCGCACTGGGGGTACGGTGTGTACCTATGCACTGGGGGTAAGGTGTGTACCTACGCGCGGGGGGGGGGTACGGTGCATACCTACGCGCTGGGGGTACACACGCACCGTACATTTGCACTGGGGGTACGGTGCGTACCCACGCGCTGGGGGCACGGTGCATACCTACGTGCTGGGGGTACGCACCATACATTCGCGCTGGGGGTACAGTGCGTACAAACTTCGCTTCATAGCGGGCAAAGTCATTCCCCGTGTACGGGATGTTTTCCGTACGAATCGTAAATTGTAACGCCGGTCCGGATCATACTAGTACGGACGGACTTCATTTTTACGATTTGTACGGAGAAGTGTCCGGGTACATCTCGTACTAATTTTCCCGCTACGATTCGTACGGATCGGGCCGATCCGTATGTACTTTTTCCCATACGGATCATACTTCACGGGTCGGATGTGACTTGTACGATTCGTACAGAAAAAAATACGGATACGAGTCGTACGGGAAAAAAAATACAGGATCGGAATCGGCCCCACAGTGTCTGAATTCCAATAGTTAAGAAGGTAACGTTAGTTGTAGAGGTGGACATGTCACCTGACACACACCGTGGCACAAGAGTTCCACTTAAATGCAGGCTTTACTCAGTGGTGTACGTGTTACAGAGCATGCACCAAGTGTGTATGTCTTTATTTAAGGTGTGCGTATCACCGAACGCTTCCTGAACTATGCTATCAAACTTTACCATTGAATTTGATTTTTAATAAAAAAAAGGTTTAAAGTGGTTGTCCCAAATCTGACATAGCAAAATTTAAAATTTTACTCTGCACTTCAGTATTTCACATAAGACAGACAAAGGCTTTCACAGTGAAAATGTCTTTAAAGGACTTGTCATTGTAGGTACATGGCAGCATTACATTTCTACATGTCTCACTTTTAAATACCAAGCATCCTACCTTGTGGGATACAAACCCACACAGAGGTGACTTACTCATGTCAACAAGCAATGGCAATGCCAATCTGTCTCACCATATTGATGAGTTTAGTTTTGTAGTTTTTAATAAACAGCATTATTATAATGGTAATCTATGCTATCCTGCCTATTTGGTCAAATTAGACATACTCCAGCCCTTTCTGCGTAGCTGCTCCCCAAAAAGCATGCAACCTTTGATACAAACACAAGTGTAAATGCAGATTGAGAGAAAAGCACCAAACTGGACTTGCCTATCAAAGAACAAACAAGTAGCAAGTTCCAAGCTCTAGCACTCTGCAGCCACTTAAGTCCTAAAACAAAACCTACACCCACTGCTTGATTTGTAAAACATAAAGTGCCGGGATAAAAGTAAAACTTTAAAAATGACCAAAAACACGCCAAAACGCGATGACAAAGTAGACTCTAAATACTTCTTCCCTTGAATGAATTGTCTCTAAACTATTTGCAAATTAAATAACCATATTTGCATATTAAAAATCAAACAAGCAGCAACTACCATGTTTAACTTTCCAGCACTCTGCAGCCATATAAGTCCCAAATAAAGGCCTACACCCAGTGCTTAATTTGTAGAACATGAAGTGCCAGGGCTAAAAGCAAAACTTTAAAAATGCACAAAAACACGTCAAAAACGCCATAACAGTTGTATAGCGACACAAACACAATAAATTTAAATTCAGCTGAAAAGAAAACTCCTAAACGGGACCTGCCTATCCAAAATCCAAAAGCACCAAGTTCCACGCTGCAGTACCAGCAGCAACTGCCACGTTCTACTCTCCAGCACTCTGCAGCCACAGAAGTCCCAAATAAAGGCCCACACCCAGTGCTTAATTTGCAAAACCTGAAGTGCCGGGGCTAAAATCAAAACTCTTAAAGTGCCCAAAAACACATAAAAAAAATGCGATACGAAACTACACTCAAAATACTCCTTCCTTTAAATAAATAGTCTTCAAGCTATTTGCAATTAAATACGCAGACTTGCTTATGAAAAATCAAACAAACAGCAACTGCCATGTTTTACTCTCCGGCACTCTGCAGTCACACAGTTCCCAAATAAAGGCATACACAGCCAGCGCTTGATTTGTAAAACAAGAAGTTGCGGGGCTAAATGCAAAATTTGTACAAATGCCCAAAACCACGTCAAAAACGCGATGTCAAAGTAGTCTAAATACTCATTCCCTTGAATGAATTGTCTTCAAACTATTTGCAATTAAATTAAAAAGTACTCACTTCTATAGCAACAACCACAAAACCTGCCTATTGGTCACATTAGACTTTCTCCAGCTCTATCTGCGTAGATGCTTCCTGAAAAGCAGGCAACTTTTGATACAAACACAATAAGTGTAAATGCAGATTAAGAGAAAAGCAACAAACCAGACTTGCCTATTAAAGAACAAACAAGCAGCAAGTTCCAATCTCTAGCACTCTGCAGCCACTTAAGTCCTAAAAAAAAGCCTACACCCACTGCTTAATTTCTAAAACATTAAGTGCTGGGGCTAAAAGCAAAACTTTAAAAATTAGAAAAAACACATCAAAAACGTGTCAACAAAGTAGACTCTAAATACGTATTTTCTTGAATGAATTGTCTTCAAACTATTCGCAAATAAATAACCAGACTTGCATATTAAAAATCAAACAAGCAGCAAATGCCACGTTTTACTCTCCAGCACTCTGCAGCCACATAGGTCCCAAATAAAGGCCTACACCCAGTGCTTAATTTGTAAAAACATGAAGTTCCCGGGCTAAAACCAAAGCAGCAACCTACTTTCAGCAAAGATCAAGGGTTACAAATTCCATGTGATCAGGTTATTTATTAAATCTTTTTAGAAAACTTTTCTTGTATTTATGTACATTCAAAAAAGTATGAAAAAGAACACTTCCTATTCATTTCAGAGAAACATACAATAATCAAAACAATTTACATATATCTGTAACATACAATATATACCTCAATGACACATAAATGAAATCATCCACCAATAGAAATTTAGCAATTGATAGACTGTTTTTCCTGTCACATTTCTTTTAACCTAGGAAAAGGACAATCAAATGCAGGGAACAACTTATGCAACCAGATGGGGATACTGCTTTCAATAACAATCCCTCAAACTATACATAAATATATTCATACAAGTTCCTCAGCATTAAATAAAGTGCCGACGCGTTTCGATACCCGGGAAACCTACAGGGGCTCTCATCAGGGCTTCAGATTTATGAGCATTGGTGTAATCTAAAGCAAATGAACACAAGACAAATGTGTCACTAATTTTACAGCTAATCTCATTATCTCTGTGCTCTAGAGTCATTATGAAAGGGATATTACCTGATGGAAGAAATTTCCCCCATTAGGCTTGCTTGTATTTGTTGATTGACAGGAAGGATGTACTCTGCAGCACTCTGCAGCCACATAAGTCCCAAATAAAGAAGCTTCGGAAACATCAGCAAAGTTTTGCAAACTGTGTGCAGTCTCATGGGTAACACTGCACACTTTGAAAATCTAAAATGTATTTGCTTTTGAAGTTTCATCCTCAAAAGCTGGACTTTGGCTACTACAAAAATTTAATTAGCAGGATAAGTGGGTGACGAGGGATATATGCTTTGCAGGAAATAGTTAGCATTTTCGTTTATTTTATCACAAACAGCCTTTCCCAATTGCTTACCTTACAGTGTATGTTTCAAATATGGTTTTGAAAAGAATGCATTCAGTACAGATCCAGTGTTTGGCCTATATGTATTATATAAAATGGTAGTTGATCTAGAAAACGTGTAAATTAGCGTGCAAGTTGTTTGACCTCTGCAATATGCTCTCACCCTTCTAGAGATTGCCGGACTTGCTCGGGTCTCTGTTTTCTCCTAGACATTCTTGACTAATCGTAGCTTGAATTACTGTTTAGGGAGTACTCCGACATTGTTTTGCTTTGTTTTTTCTTGTTTTTTTTTTTTGGTCTGGCAGTAGTCAAGGCCTTTTTTGTTTCTCTTAAAAAGTATTTAACATTACATATATAGGCACAGGGCCTATCAGTCCGCCCTCTTCATCCACTGATCTGCTCAACTGTCATTCACATTTTGCTTCGGCCCCACTGCATGAACCGGTCCAATTCAGTTATTGGATTCCTTCTGTGTAAGTGATGGCATTTTACCCAAGAAAGCTGCTATCTATCTATCTATCTATCTATCTATCTATCTATCTATCTATCTATCTATCTATCTATCTATCTATCTATCTATCTATCTATCTATCTATCTATCTATCTATCTATCTATCTATCTATCTATCTATCTATCTATCTATCTATCTATCTATCTATCTATCTATCTATCTATCTATCTATCTATCTATCTATCATATGTGTATATATATATATATATATATATAGAGAGAGAGAGAGAGAGAGAGAGAGAGAAAGAGAGAGAGGGATCTATGTGTGTGGGAGAGAGACAGTGTGTGTGTGTATTCAAATGTCTTTGGCAGTTGTGCATCTTGCTTGTGTTTTAAAAAATGCGTGTAGTGAGACACGCTGAGAGACACACGTCAAGTGATCGACTCCTGATACTGTGTGTGTGTGCCCTTCTAGTATTGCTGCACAATCATTACAAAGCTGGGCAGTTTTAGTGACTTTCCACTTGGTGGCACCACATCCAAAGATTTTGCAAAGGTATTTAAAGCAGAAGAAGATCTGGATCAGTGAAAACTAGGGAATGGACTGCCAGCCTGTAAACATGTCAAGATAATACTAAGCTTAAAGTTGTTATCAAGGGTGTGCATAGCATTTTCAGGATGAATATTCGTTCTCTTTTCTGTTTGTCTACTGAGCAGACAGGTTAAAGAAAATATATTCATCCCATGCCCCCTGGAAATGAAAAAGAGTGAATTAAGCATCAGTGGTGATAAAAAAGCTCTTGTGCACCGCTTCTTGTCACTCTTTACTCTAATTTCTCTTTTTGTGTGCGGCAATCTCTTTACGTGCTGTCTACATTCCATTCTTCTGCTCATGACGCCCCTTTAGCATGACCAATTACTGATATTTATATTTCTGGCCTACGACGGTTTCTGCTGTAATGCCCACCTGAGGTAATCAAAAATAAATCATAACTAAAAGAAATACGTGCATATATACATAGAAACAAGGCCTTTAGGTTAGCACTCTTTAGTCACTGGTCTCTTTAGCTGTCATTCATGCTTTGCTTCCGCCCACAAAAACATATAACATGGGACAATGGGTCAGACCACTTCCACTGCTGCCTAGAACCCACCCCCCCCCTTTTTTTTTTTTACAGCAAAAGGGCTTCTACAGCTGTTCTGCTAGGAAGCTGCTGCTAATTTTATTATTAAATGTGATGGGAAATATGTATTTAAATATAGAAATGTAATTACAAACTTAAAGGCTATTGAGTGTCAGCAGCATATTTTGTTATATTTATCTTCAAATTTAATGGCACATGCTTGCAACCAAATTTTTTTTTAAAAATAACCAAAAGGGCCCTCTTGCCAAGGCCAGACCTATTGCCTTTGACAATACTTTCTTTATTTGAGGATTTTCAAACTCAAAAAGATTAGGTGTTGCAAGGGCTGCCTTGATTTCTTGTCTCCTTGCTCACACGTTTTGCAACTTTCAAATGTCACTTCTTCAGGACATACCACAAGTAATAAGCATAAAATTAACTTAAATGCGGAGTAAGTATCAAAAAGATTTTAGTTTATTTTCATAATCATCTGTTGTCTCTCCAGTGTGATCTATTTTACAATATGGACGTTTTGCAAGAAAGGTTATAACAGGGACTTTCCAAAATAGTTTTTGTATGTGTGTTTGCGCGTGCTGGTGTGTCATGTGTCATCAGACAATGATGCTTTTAGACCTGTCAGCATTAGGCTGGTCTTCCCCCAAACATAAACCTGCTTACCTCCTCTTTTTGCAGATTAGTGTTGTTGGCCTTAGAACTCTGAGCACTTTACCTCTACTGATCAGTGCTAAAGTGCATGTGCTTCTCCCCTAAACATGGTTATGTACATTTTGATGCATAAGGCTCAATTCATAAAGAGTAATGTATCCTTGTAAGCGTGCCTTACTTTTCTAATACTACACACATTTAAGGAATAAGCCGGGAGTAATATGGGCATTCCCTTGGAAGTCAGGAGAACTAGAAGTGTAATTCAGAGTAAAATCTCTTTGGATCTGGTCCATAATTTTGACAGATTCATTAGCATTTCAGTTAAACATCTGCTCATCATTAATGATCTGGTTACCTAAATGCCGCTCATTATTTCGAAGATTTTGTTAGAGGTGCACTTTTTTTTAATTTCCATATGATGTCAAATACTTTGTTAGGTGTTAAAGTGGGAAGACCCACTGTCACCTGTAGTGAGAAAGGCAAGTAACATCGATTCTTTATGAATATATTCAAGCATGATAAAGCCACAAGCAGTTTGATTTTTTTTTTACTCTTGTATGTCAGAAATTAGTTTTTATAATTTTTTGTTACCATAATATTCTGGGCAAAACATCGAGGAACACACATTGAGAAGGTAAGTACATATTAGTAAGTACAGATTTACAAATATAAATATTACCGACTGGCGGTCGCCAAAAGCATTTTTTTGAAATGCCTACAACTTTGGCACCGGTTGACGAATCTTCATCAAATTTTCACAAAAAAGTGTCAAGTTAGGTCTTGTTGTGGATTGAAAGTTTCCAGGTGATTCGTTAAGCGGGGATAGGAAAAAGGGGTGTAAAAAAAAAGTGCATTTTCCCATGTTAATTACCATAGGACCTTTAGACACGCATGCAGCCCGAACCGCTAGACAGAATTACACCAAATTTGGCAAAAAGGTAGATTTGGTTATGCAGATTGTGCTTTTTGTTATTTGGTGGAAATCCGTTCAGTAGTTGTTGAGAAATGTAAGAAAATAGAGTTAGTGATATCTTAGTGATATATGTGGCCGCAATGACTATGCAAACAATTACTGATTGGCTGCCAGCACTTCAGCCAGGAAGTGTTGGCAGTGGAAATTGGCTACAAGCCTAGTCCCCCCAAAAAATGTTTTTAAAAAAGGGAAGGGGGCAGGGTAGGTATACCCTGACCCCATAAAGTTGGGACAAGCCAAAAAAGCATTAAAAAAAAATACAGTGGAATTGTGATATTCGTGTATTCGGTGTAAACATAAAAACAAGTGCTGACTCCCGTGCTTGTTTTTAATTAACCCCCAGGTGGGCCAGGTCCCGGAGGCATGCCAATGAAATAGGATGGGGGCCCTATGAAAGCCCTGGGGATTGCCACCTCCATGGTGCATTGTTTTTTATTTTGTTTCAAAAACCTTTATTGCAGGTAGATACTGTTGAACACAGCATAGTGCCTACAACCCTGTTCGGTCTGGCAGCGTAATGAAATAGAAAGCATAGCAGTATAAAGGTACACAGCAAGTCGCCTACAACCACTTCGGGCCGGCCGCGGCAAATAAAACATTGCACCAAGGGTTGAGTAAGGTGTGGAAGAGCCCAAAGGGACTTAAAATTATCTAGTGTCAACATTTGCTCGGGTGCATTGGTTTTTATGTATGTATGCGGGTGGGTCCGCTGGCCCCTCCTGCGCCCCACCACCACCCCAGGGAAAATCTTAATAAAATAATGCAGGTGGCCAGCAAGACCCCCCTGCAGCCCTGATGACTGCCACCTTCCTGGGGCTAAACGTAAAATTATTGCAAGGGGGTGCGTATGGCCTCCTCCGCAGCCCCAGGGACCACCACCTCTATGGGGCAATTATCAAAAATCAGGGGGCGGGGGCAATTGGCCCCTCTGCAGCCCTGGGCACCGCCTTCTCCCTGATGATGAAATACATTAATCTAGCCGGTCAGTCACAGATCCCCAGCCCTGGGGACCACCAGCTCCCAGGGACTAACCTCTATGATGGAGGGGGGGCCAAGCTGCCACCCTCATAGAGCCATTTATAGCCCTGGGGGGGGCGCAACCTCGTGAGGTGCCCACCTTCGAGAGGTAGCAGTTTGCTTATGCTTGGTGGGAGCAGACAGCTCCGACGAAGCAAAAGCAAACATAACTCCGCTTTCTGCAAGCCAGAGCTGTGAAAAAAGCTCCGGCTTGCAGAAAGTGGAGTTTTAATTTGTTTCCTTGCATGCAAATATGCATGCAGGGAAACAGATGAAAACCTTTTCTCTGACAGACAGAAAGCTGCCTTTCAGCAGCCCCCTGTCTATCAGAGCAATTCTGGCTCTCGCAGGAAACGGGAGCAGGTAGGGACTACAGGGGCCTGGATGCTCCCCTCATGGTTCACAACAGCGGTCACTGGGTGCCCTGGTGACACTCACAATTAAGAGGCTGAGCCCCAGGGGGGTGGGGTCACCTGGGCCATAACCGGCTTAGGGAGGGGGGCCACGCAGCCCCCCTACCCTAATAAAAATACATTTGAAAAAAGGCTGCCAGAGGCCCCACCCCCTTTCTCAACCACTCTGCAAAGGGGGCTCCTGGTGCACAACTGTTTGGGGGTTGAAGGCCCCTTTGATGCTGAGGTGCCTTGGGGGCCAAGACCCCTCCCATTAACTCAAGTAAGTCCACACGGTGGGATTACTGAGAGCTCATCCAAGGCTCTACCCCTTTCTCCACCACTCTGCAAATGCGCCTCCTGGTGCATTACTGTTTGGGGGATGAAATGCCCTTGGTTGCTGAGGGTCCTTGGGGGCCAAGAACCCCTCCTGATACTTCCAGTGAATCCCACCCAGTCAGATTTCTGAGAGCTCGTTGGAGGCCCCACCTCCTTTCTCCACCTGTTGGAAAATAGAATTAAAGAAACCTTAGCAATTCACTGAAAAAAAACAAAGGTTACAGGGACGTTATAGTTTAGAAAATAAAAGAAACCTTAGAAATTCACTGCAAAACCCATAGGCTAAAGGAAAGATATAGTTAGGAAATATATTTTATTTTTTACTTAGAAATTCACTGAAAAAACAAAGGTTACAGGCACATTATAATTAGAAAATAGAATTAAAAAAAAACATTACAAATTCACGGAAAAAACAAAAGGTTACAGGGACGTTATAGTTAGAATCATATTTCACTCACACAAAACCAGAGACATTCAACAGTTATAGTTAGCTGAGCTAACTATAGCTTATGCAATGCACTGCTTATGACCTCACATATTACATCACTCATGACATGGTCAGTGACATCACTCATGATATCACTCATGACATCACTGATGACACAGAACCAGTCACACACCCATACATCTAATACACCCACTTCCACACAATCATCGACATTCCCATTCACAGACCCATACAAACAGTGACCCACCTACTCACTGATCCTTAGAGCCACTGACACATCAACCCACCCATACAGCCACTAACACAACCACTAACTCTTATATACAGCCACTCATGCAGCTACTCACTGACCAATATAGACACTCACACATCCACTCATACAGACACTTGCACACCTACTCATACACTCATACAGACATTCCTCATACTGAATCAGTCACCCATACATATACTCACATACCTACTCACACACCCATACAGTCACTCACACATCCCCTCACTCACCCATACAGGTTCTCACACAAGTACTCACTTACTCACAGATATACTAACACATGTACTCACTCATCTATACAGACAAGCACATACTCTCCCATACAACCAATCTCACACTCACTTTGCCATACAGTCTCTCATACACCCATTCATGCACCCATACAGTTACTCATGTACCCTGTTACTGACTCATAAACACACTTATATGCCTACTCAGTCACCCATTCAGCTCATGTACCCTCTCATTCACCATTTACAGCCACTGACACACCCGCTCGATCACCCATACAAAAACTCACACAGCCACTCACTCATATATACAGTCTCTCACATGCCCACTCACTCTTCTATACACCACTTACACATCCACTCACTCACCCATACAGGCACTCTCAAAGTCACTTACCTTAGTATATATGTTAAACATTCACTAACTTTTTGAAAAGGGTCAGAATCACGGGATGATGTAATCAGTGATGTCATTTGAGATGTCATCAGTGATGCTCACTGACACCGACCTTGGCTCAGAACGAGGCCATGGGCACCCCCGGGCCAGTCACCAGCAGCAGAGTCATATACTGTCACCAGTTTCTGCTGCTGAGCGATGCAGTCCCCAGCCGCCGCACTCTCCGACCGGTTGCGTCACTCTGCAGGCACCTGGAGCGTGCTCCCAGCCGCAGTCTGGTTTCTCCTTCCTCCCTGCTCTGGCTGCTCGGCTCAACAGGCCTAATCTAGCCCTGCTCCATCACCCCTTCAAATCGCCGTAGTACAAGCTTACAGCACCAACCAGTGAACTCATTGAGTGGGGGCTCTTGGTTTAGTCTCCCTGAGTATGGATAATAGCCTGTGAGTCCGAGGGGGGGTCCCACGAACTTCCGGTTGCCAGAGCTTCAAACAAGCATGTCCACTCAGTCGGCCGTCTTTGCTCCGCTCCCCAGGACATTCTTTCTTGATTGTCTTTTTCTGCCTCACCAAAGGTTTTTATTCCGTGGAACTTATTAAACAGATCTGCAGTGACTGTTGTGACAATGTTTTGAATAAATAAAGGAGCCTGGTGTTTGTTACTATCTTTACCGCCACCAGACTGCCAAACCACGACAGTCCTCTCACGTGCCAGTTCTGCATATCCACTTGATTATGTTAGAGCTATTGGCGTTGTAAATGCCGTTGTAAATGGCAATGTCTTTTATGCATGTGTTATGGAGTGAATGCGGTGTGTAGTGAGCAAGCGCCCTCTATACTTAAAGCAGACGGCGCTGCTAAAAAAGCATTAAAAATGCAATAGGTCTTTCCTTTTATTACGTTAAAACCGTTTGCTTTGCTATACAATACTATTAGAAAATCAAATGGATTTAACTTATTCAAAGCCGACACCGATTGCATTTCCAATGCTCGTTGTTATTTGGTGTAAATCCATTCAGTAGTTCTTGAGATATTTAAATAAATAAATAAAATTATATCTAGGGACACGGATCCTCCGAGGATCCCGAAGTCTCTGTGCTGAAAGCTTATTGGCTGCCAACACTTCAATCAGGAAGTGTTCTGTCAGCCATCTTGGGATTTGGCTTCAGCCAAGTCCCACATAGAATGTTAAAAATATTGAAAAGGGGGAAGGGTAGGAATACCCTGACCCCCTAGATGTGGTGGTGGGGCCCCAGGGGGAAAGCACCTGGGTTTTAATTTTTTTCTTCCAATTTCGCCACTAAATCATGGGCACTTCAGCAGATCTGTGGCAAAATTGAAAAAAAAACAAGCACGGTCTCCCACGCTTGTATTGAAATGAGCCCAGGCAGGTCCTGGGGGCTATTAAAAATAAAATGGAAGGGGATGCACGGGGCGCCCCTCCTAAGTCTCTTAGAGCCCCAGGAACCACTTCCTTCCTGGGACTTTATCTTTAAAAAAGGAGGGGGTTGTGCGGACTCCCCTCCAGGGATTTGTTAAAGCCAGGGGACCACCACCTCCCCAGGCTTTATTTTTATAAAAGGAGGGGGCAGCCCAGACCCCCCTCCTGGGCTTTGATGAAGCCCACAGGACCACCACCTCCATGGGACAATAAACTAGCATAAAAGAGGGCTGTGGGCCCCCAATGCCCTGGGGACCACCATCTCCTCAAGGCCAGCCCATCAAATCTGAAGAGAGGGGCCACGCGGCCCCCCTCCTGGAGCCATACATCGACCTGGGGACGCCACCCCCCAGGGCCAGCTCCTGCTATGTCCCAGGGTGCCCACCCCCGGAACATAGCTGTTGGCTCTGATTTGGAAGTAGCTTTGAAAGCTCCTGACAAGTCAGAGCAAACACAAACTCCATTTTTCAGCAAGTCAGAGCTGTGATACCGCTCCTGCTTGCTGAGCGCGGAGTTTTTCATCTTTTTCCCTGCCCAATGTCATGCGGGCAGGGAAACAGCAAAAGGATTGCTCTCACAGACAGGGAGCTGCATATTTAGCAGCTTCCTGTCTGTGAGAACAATGCCGGCTCTCGAAGGAGGCGGGGAGTTGGCTGGGACCGCGGGGCCTTGAGGCTCCCCCACTGTCCCGGGCAGAAAAGAGGAGAAAGAGGCAAAACAAAGGTCAGAAATTAGAAGAAAGAGGAAGAATAAAAGTAAGCAACAAACATCAAGAGGTAAAACAAAGGTGTGAAACAAGCAGAAAGAAGCAGAATAAAGGTCAGAAACGAGCAGAAAGAGGCAAAATAAAGGAAAGAAAAGAGCATAAAGAGGAAAAATAAAGGTCAGCAACGAACAGAAAGAGGTTAAATGAAGGTGAGAAACTAGCAGAAAGATAGAATAGAGGTCAGAAACCAGCAGAAGGGGCAAAATACAAGTCAGAAATCAGCAGAAAAAGGCAGAATAAAGGTCAGCAACGAGCAGAAAGAGGCAAAATAAAGGTGAGAAACGAGCAGAAAGAGGCAAAATAAAGGTGAGAAATTAGCAGAAAGAGGCATGATAAAGATGAGAAACGAGTAGAAAGAGGCATGATAAAGGTGAGAAACGAGCAGAAAAAGGCAGAATAGAGGCCGGAATCAGAAAGAGGCAGAACAGAAGTCATAAACAAGCAGAAAGAGCAGAATAAAGGTCAGCAATGAGCAAAAAAGAGGAAAAATAAAGGTAAGAAACTCGCAGAAAGAGGCTAAATAAAGGGAAGAAACTCGCAGAAAGAGGCAAAATAGAGATCAGAAACTCTCAGAAAGAAGAAAAATAAAGGTCCGTAATGAGCAGAAAGAGGCAAAATAGAGAACATAAACGATATAAGTATAGTTGCCAAATTTCTATGGCTTTTGTGTGTGTAAAATCTGAACCTAACTATAACGTCCCTGTAACCCTTGGTTTGTAAGTGAGTTTCTAAGGTTTTTTGATCAGAAACTAGCAGAAAGAGGCAAAATAAATGTCGTAAACTAACAGAAAGAAACAGAATTGGATCAGAAACAAGATGAAAGAGGTCAAATAGAGCCCAGAAATGAGCAGAAAGAGGCAAAATAGAGATCAGAAATAAAGATCAGCAACGAGCAAAAAGGCAAATAAAGATCATAAACAAGCAGAAAGAGGCAAAATAGAGACCCAAAACACACAGAAATAGGCAAAATAGAGGTCAGAAATAAAGATCAGCAACGAGCAAAAAGGCAAAATAATGGTGAGAAACTAACAGAGAGGCAAAATTGAGATTCAGAAACGAGCAGAAAGAGGCAGAATAGAGGTGAAAAACAAGCACAAAGAGGCAGAATTAAGATCAGCAAGGACCAGAAAGTGGGAAAATAGAGGTGAGATACGAGCAGGAAGAGGCAGAGTTAAGGTCGGCAACGAGCAGTATGAGGCAGAATAGAGATCAGAAATGAGCAGAAAGAGGCAGAATAAAGGTCAGCAAGGAGCAGAAAGAGGCAAAATAAAGGTGAGAAACTAGCAGAAAGAAGCAAAATAGAGATCAGAAAGGAGAAGACGAAAAATAGAGCCTAGAAACAAGCAGAAGAAGGAAAAATAGAGAGCAGAAAGATGTAAAATAAAGGCCAGAAACTAGCAGAAAGAGGCAAAATAGAGATCAAAAACGAGCAGAGAGGCAAAAAAGAGATCAGAAACGAGCAGAAAGAGGAAAAATAAAGGTCAGAAAGAGGCAAAATAGAGTTCAGAAACAAGAAGAGGCAAAATAAAGGTCAGAAAAGAGCAGCAAGAATCAAAATAGAGATCAGAAACGATGTAACTATAAAAATCAAGCCACTTACAAGTACACTGTGGTTCTCCAGTATTGATTTTTTTTATAGATTCACATGCTTGAATCTTCCCCGTGTCGTGGTGGAAGTCCCACGGTAACAGTAAAATAGCAGTATTAAAGCTTAAAACTCAATTCCCATTGAAATTCAATTGCCTTCAGCAACCTATTATCCTTTTTTTTTAATTTCTTTTTTTATTGAGAGTTCATAGACTTGAAGACATACAATAATAGCATATATAAATACATATTTCAAGATATTAATAGAAAAAGATACATTAATTTAAGTCTACAGTGCAAAGTATTACAGTATTATAAATATACATTTCAAGATACTTGATAGCGCAATCACAATATTCCTATAATACGGAAAAGGATCCTAAATATTAAAGTGCAGAGTGCTAAATCAGGATACATACCTAAATATGTGCCCTATCTTCTTGTACCAAATATTTTAAAAAAAGGTACAAAGTGCTATATCCAAAGCAGATACCTATGTATGTGTTCTCTCCTTTTATACCCTCTACAAAATGTTATCCTGCATTTCAAACACACTCCAATATTTCTCATACTTTCTTACTTCTCCTGATCTTATTGCATATCTCTTTTCCAATTCTTGTATTCTAGACAGTTTTGCCCTCCACGCATTAAGGTAGGTACCTTCTCTGTTCTCCATAATTGCAAGATTAGAGATCTAGCTATTGAAGCTGCAATAAACAAACCTTCCTCATGTACGGAGGTAACAGGAGAGCAGCCAAAAACTGCAGTGGATTTATCAAGTAAGGTGAGGGGATCAATTATAAATGTAAGATATTTCTCGATCTCCTCCCAAAAGCTCTGGATTTTTGGGCACTCCCATATGATATGCGTCCAGGTTCCTTTCTCTGCACAACGAAAACATTTGTCTTCCATTTGCAGGTATATTTTATGAAGGAAAGAGGGTGTTCTATATAGCAACCATTTTGTGTAAAATTGCATTCGTTTAAAGTTTGCCCCTCTAAATATAACCGTATTAAATTTGTTAAGCCTATTCCAGATTGGTCTAAGAATCTGTATATCTTCCCTTTTCTTCCATCTATCCCTAACTTTTTCGTATAGTGAAAGAGATTTGTTGTCATCGAAGATCTTAATCCAGTAACTAATTTTCGGTGGTGTAGGAGAATTAAGGGCTTCACTAATAGTAGTTTTATAACGCATACTTTCCATAACTAGTTTTTCAAATATGAGTTTCAATCTGATAAAAGACCATTTTAAGATTGTGGTTGAATGTTGGAGCCCCGTTTCAATCTCCTCCCAGGTTTTCCAACAGTTCCCTTTAATGAAATCCTGGATTTGGACATACCCGTTTCCTTCCCACAACCTTAATATATTGTTCTCTAACAACCCTATTTCCCCCGTATATATATTTGAAAGCCTAGTTGAGATATTGATTCTGGGAATATCGTAGTGTGCTAAAAGCTGAGTTTTGTGTTTAAATAGCCATTGTAGGGTCTTATATCGTACTTTTTTAGGGTACTTAGTCACTCTTGTGGGGTCCATTATATTACACTCCCTTAGGATCCTTTTCATGAAGAAGTTATCTACCTCTTGGGGATGTAAAAAGAAAAATCTAAAGCTATGATGTGCAAATGTTGCATAATAATAATTTCTGATATTTGGAAGAGATAGTCCTCCATCGGCGATAGGATAGTTTAAAGTGCTAAGTGCTAATCTTGGTACTTTATTTGTCCATAGAAAAGAGGAAAACATACTGTCTATTTCTTTAAAAAAAGAGGTCTGTATTGCACAAGGAGCAGCACTAAAAAGAAAATTAAAAAGCGGAAGAATAGACATTCTAATTAACACAACTCGTCCTATTATTGATAACGGCAGCTGATTCCATTGTTTTAACTGAGAGTATACCTTTTTCGACAAAGGAATATAATTTAGGGAAAAAAGATCCTCTACTCTATCAGTTACGTGAATCCCTAAATACCTTTTGGGACGGGTGTTGTATGTCTGTCTAAATTCTAATAAAAGGGAATTCACTCCGCAGTTGCACAATATCATTTCTGTTTTTGATTTATTGATTTTATAGCCTCCTATTTTTTCAAAATCTGCAAAGATTCTCATAATTTCTGTCTGAGTATCTATCTTTGGGTTCAGGAAGAGAGCAATGTCATCAGCATATAATTTTATGTTCGTCATTCCTTGGACCGGAGCCATGTGAGCTCTTTTTTCCCTAATTGCAATTGCTAATGGTTCTATAAATAGAGCAAATATGATCAGGGAAAGGGGACAACCTTGTCGGGTTCCTCTGTTTATTTGGCATGTCCCTATATTAACAGAGTTGATTAAGATTTGGGCCTGTGAATTTATATAAAGTTGTTTCAATAAAAAGATAAACTCATTTGGAAAGCCGAAGTTTTCTAAAATTGTAAAAAGACAGTTCCAAGAAACAAGATCAAATGATTTTTCGGCGTCTAAAAACCAAATCTGTGCCTCAACTTTATTGATATTAAAAAAGTCAAGTGCCTCTAATAAAAAATGTGTATTAGTATAAAGCTGTTTCCCTGCTACGAAACCACACTGATCTGTCCCAATAAGAGGTCCCACCATCTTATTTAACCTGTTGGCCAGGAATTTAGTAAACATCTTGTAGTCAGTATTTAAAAGGCTTCTTGGCCTATAAGAATTCATATTTTCACTGTCTTTACCTTTTTTTAAAATACTGACCACTACTGCCGTACGGAAGGATGCGGGTGGGTCACCCCCTCGTAATATATGATTTGCGAGTCTTAAAAATTCGGGGCAGAGTACAGTAGAGAATGTTTTAAAAAATTCTGCGGGATTGCCATCCTCTCCGGTAGCTTTACAGTTGGGCCAAGAGCTGATAACCGCATCTAATTCTTCCTTCGTGAATTCGGCTAGCAGCAGCTCTTTAAAATTATTTTCCAGAGTTGGGATTGGCAATTCTGGCAGAAATTCGTTAATTATTTCTGAGGAGACCTGGTGAGATGTCTGATAGATATCTTTATAATGTTTAAAAAATACCTCACCTATTAGTGGCGTAGTTTTTACGCGAGTTTTAGTTACTTTGGGCCCGATTCACAGAACTAACTTACTACCATTTTGGTATTCACAGAAGTCACTTACTCATTTTGGTATTCACAGAAGGCACTTACTCATTTCGGTATTCACAGAAGTTAGGAGTCCTAACTTTAGGACCCCTAAATGCCTTCTGTGAATACCGAAAGTCTTAAAATTAGGATTTTTCGCAGTTTAGTAGTAGTATAGTTAGGACTCCTAACTTTAGGACTCCTAAATGCCTTCTGTGAATACCGAAAGTCTTAAAATTAGGATTTTTCTCAATTTAGTAGTCCTAAATTTAGACTTAGGACTACTAAATTGAGAAAAATCCTAATTTTAAGACTTTCGGTATTCACAGAAGGCATTTAGGAGTCCTAAAGTTAGGAGTCCTAACTATACTTCTACTAAACTGCGAAAAATCCTAATTTTAAGGCTTTCGGTATTCACAGAAGGCATTTAGGAGTCCTAAAGTTAGGAGTCCTAAACTTAGGACTACTAAATTGAGAAAAATCCTAATTTTAAGACTTTCGGTATTCACAGAAGGCATTTAGGAGTCCTAAAGTTAAGAGTCCTAACTATACTACTACTAAACTGCGAAAAATCCTAATTTTAAGGCTTTCGGTATTCACAGAAGGAATTTAGGAGTCCTAAAGTTAGGACTCCTAACTTCTGTGAATACCGAAATGAGTAAGTGCCTTCTGTGAATACCAAAATGAGTAAGTGCCTTCTGTGAATACCAAAATGGTAGTAAGTTTAGGATTTTGTCTTAAGTTAGTTCTGTGAATCGGGCCCTTTGTCCTGAATGCATTCAACTCTGTTTCGGACTTGCTTTTCTTTTGCTTGCCAAGCTAGCAATCTTCCTGTGTACTCGCTATCTTCATAGCTTGTCTCAAGATATAATCTACTTGCCCTATCCCCTAGATCATAATAAAATTCCCTCATTCTTGTTTTTGCATTCAGTACTTCTTGTCTATTATTCGGAGTCCTATTTCTAAAATATTCTTGATTTGCATGGGCTAAACTATTTTCTATTACCATTCTCTCCTCCTTCTTAGATTTTTGTTTTGGTATCTCTTTTGAGGTGATTATGCCTCTCAGTGTAGCCTTAAAAGCGTCCCATATAGTATTAATTGGGGCAGACTCCTTATTTATTAAAAAAAAGGAATCAATCTCTTTCCCTAAATCTGCACACCATTGCTTATCTGCTAAATTAAGTTTATTAAAGTACCACCTTCTTGATGCTTTGTCATCTTTCTTCCCCAGAAGGGTTTCCATCTCAATGAGGGCGTGATCTGAAAAGGCATTCACTATATGCTCATATTTACCAACTTCTAAATTGTGGGAGGTTAGAAAGAAATCTAGCCTTGATGACGAATCATATTTCGCCGAATAGCAAGAATACTCACGTTTGGTCGGGTTGTTAAGCCGCCAATTATCTAAAATATCTAAATCTGCCCTACAACTCTGCAGGGCAGTGCATACTTGTGGTTTATTTTGCCTTCGATCTTTTTTTGTAGAATCAACCACTGGATTTTGCAGGAAGTTAAAGTCCCCTCCCCATATAATCTGACCAGGTATACCTGATATTGCTTGTTTTAACTGCAAAATGGGGAGCGGGTCATCCATGACTGGTGCGTAAATTGTAGCACGTATCACGCTTGTGTAATTTATTTTCCCATGCAAAAATGTCCATCTCCCCCTCGTATCTGAATGAGATGCTTCAACTTGAAATTGGACATGTTTGCCTATATAAATGCCCACACCCCTCTGAGCTGTCCCCGACACTGCCGAGCAATAAAAACCCGCCCAGTTTTTAAATATTTTACTAGCATCTTTTTAAGGTGAGGAAATGTGTCTCTTGTAAAAAGATCACATCCGGATGGTAACCTTTTAGCCAGCTTTCTATTGCACTAGTTTTAAGCCTATTGTTTAAACCATTAACATTCAGAGACAAAATTGAGAGTTTGTTCCTATTCATGATGCAATTGAAAACGAAAAAATATAACCTGTTTTATCCATCCAAGCAATCTCGTCTAAAGTGCAATTTGTGCTTTATATGCAGAATGCAAACTGCGTTCCTAAAGTGCAACTTGTGCAAATGTGCAAAAATGCAAAAATAAACAAATGCTTAAGTTGTTAAATATCTTCTCCCAATAGAACAATAGCGGACTAGGTTATACACTAAACTACAAGCCATTAAGTTGTGCAAACCTCGCAAGTCTACCATACCTAATATGACAATTGTGCAAATCGTACAATAGAGTGCAAATCACGCATTTAGAACAGCATATTACAGTACAGTAGTTTGTATCAATTGTGCAAAAAGCTATTAAAGTGCAAATCAGATGGCTATTAGACCAATCAAAGCTATCAAAGCAATATACTACAGTACAAATTGTATCAATTATGCTAGATGAAAATTTAAATATTAAAGTACAATTCTTTATGTGCAATGTATGCAATATGTGCAATATGACAATTATATAAGACAGTATCTTTCCTTAGTAACAATATGCATTCTTTTCCTTAACTTATTCAAAAGAAGAAAAATATTTCTGTCTACGAACTCTCTTTTTCTAACTGCTTCACAACCCCCACCCCCCACCCTACCCTCCCTGAAAGAAGAAGGACCCCAACTTGTGCCACTGTCCCTGCCTCTTCCTCCCTCTTTCTATTGGAATGCGCTTGAGGGCGGGATGCGGCGAACGTGACCCACGCACGTTGCCGTAGCGTCCCCTGGTCCGCTGATGCTCCGCCCACGGAGACAACCGCCACTTGATGGCCGCTGCTGTCTCCGCAACTGAACGCGTTTTGAAGGCAGAAAATCCATTGTCTGCTCTTCGTTTCCACCCGCCTGCCTGCTTGCCTATTCACCCGCTGATTTGTCCTGCTGCGGTGTTTCGGCGGTTTTTGGCTGCCATCGAAGCTGCTCCCGCGCACATCTTTACTTCCGTGAAGGTACCGATGGTGGAAAATGGGCGGAAACGGGCAGCTGTGGGAAGCTGAACCCTTTTTTAGATTTTATTGGGACCTGCTCTATTTGCGTGGATGCCTTGTGCTGCGGAGTGCCGATAGGGTGCATGTTGCTGAGGTAAAGATCATTATTACAAATGGTATTAAGTTCCACGAATGGACTTAAAAGCTAAAGTGTTGGCATTAGCTGAGAAAAATAAACAGCTTGGTCAGAATGATTTTGACAAGACCCTGGAGGAAGAGGATGAGGAAGAAGAGACTCTATCTCAACTTTCAGCTGATTTAAGTATGTTGGCTATGGGGGAAGAAGGAGGAAGGGAGGGAGATGGAGAGGGGGTAGGGGGTGTACTCAGCAGAGAGAACGACAGCTTGGTAAATGCTAAACAGTATCCTTTATTCAGCAAGCCCCTTGTGACACGGGGAAAACCTACCAGTACACCGCAGCAGAGCCGGGAGGAGCAGCAGGCGGAAGGTGAAAAATGCCTACAGAACGCGCATGGACAGAAAATACTATCCACCCGTGCCCAGGCTCATGCCCATGTCCATGTCCATGCCCGAGCCCCCAACCCACAGCCCATACTGAAATCGCAGCCAGGGCCAGAGCCTGACCCTGTAGAAGCAAGTACAGCTATACATGGGAAATCATCTATGACTAGTCAGTCATCGATCAAGGTAGCTCAAACACTTCTACAGACATTGCAAAAGACATCGCAGAAGGAAGTCGGGAAAGGGATACTGTCAGACGAGCTGGATGCTACGTCTGAATTGGAACTAGAGTCAGAGTTAGAGTCAGAAAAGGAAAGGAAAAAGAAAAGGAGACACTCCTCACCTCAAGAGTCAACGAAACCCTGGGTAAGAAAAGATCTGAGCAAGACACCTCAATACAAGAAATGCTTACAACGATTTTGCAGGAATTACGAGACTTGAGGATCTCGCAAGCATTTGAAATATCACAGCTGCATAATAGGTTAACAAAGATGGAGGAAAGCCTAGGTAATTTACCAAGAAGGGTTACTGAGGTGGAGGTTCGTGTCTCAGCCTTGGAAGATGATATTACCACCATGCAAAAAGATCTCCAGGTGCTGAATAAGAGCCAGATGGAATCGAAGTTGCAAGATTTAGAGACTTATAACAGGAGATCCAATCTGCGCCTTGTGGGAATATCGGAGGGTTTGGAAAACACGGAAATGGTGAAATGGACTGAATCTCTGCTGAAAAAAGTAATACCTGAATTACAAGGAGATCTCACAATTACGAGAGCCCATAGGGTACCTGCACACAAACCCGAGAATCCTAAATAAACTTTTCTGATTACAGAATTAAAGAGCAAATCTTAAATGTGGCAATATCAAGGAGATCATTTACCACCGATGAAATCAAAAAATCTTTTCTGACATGTCAGCAGCCTCTGCACATAGACGCAAAGATTTTGTCAAAATCATTGATTTTTTTAAAGCTAAAGGAGCACAGGCAATGATTGTGCAGCAATCTAAATTAAAAGTTATAGCTAAAGGATTTTTTTTTATTTTCACAGAGATACTGGAAGCTCAAAATCTTTTGGATGCTCTCACTGTTGTATAAGGAAAAGAGACTCAGTGGTTATAAGGATTTAAGACTGAGCTGTAAAGTAAAAAAAAAAAAAAAAAAACAGGGGCGGATGTGAGGTAAATCAGGGGATGCAACAGGATGCATCAAGATGGCATCCAATAGCAACCTATTATCCTTGTTTTAAAACATCCAAACTCCAGCCTGTAAGAGCATAGACCATAGAGTCTCCATCCCCTGCAGGGCCACCATACCTCAGATTTCAAGCATGAGTACAAATAGAGGAGCAATAGACGTATGGAAGTGAACCTGAAAGGGGAGGAGAGTGAGGCCCATGTGAATCTATAAAATATATCAATACTGGAGAACCACAGTGTACAGGCCGGTAACTTGGTTTTTCTCCAGTATTGTATCTTTTATAGATTCACATGCTTGAATCAGAATAGCGAGCAGTTTTCAAATGCCAATGGCAGCGGGTAAGTTGAACCATCCCACCATGCGACGCAGAGTAGAAACAACAAACAATAGGCATATAGCCTAACCATTATTCATTAATATGAAAGTTACCGAAAGGCATTAATCACCAATAATACTATAATTATGAAGAAAAAAGTGACACATTGCAGAGCAGCTTGTCCAACTGTTACATCCGCCTTCTGCCATTCATCCAGGTGGTAATGCTTTGTGAAGGTATGGAAGTTCATCCATGTCGCCGCCCTGCAAATGTCAGGTTAAGACTCTTCGGCAAACAGGGCCGAGGATGCTGCCATCTTCTGCATGGAATGAGCTGTGACCTTAGCAGCTAGAGGGCTCTCAGCCTTCTCATGACAGAAGAGTATAGTTGATGAGACCCAGCGAGCAATAGATGCCCTCGTCAAAGCCTGACCCTTCCTGTGGGCAGAGAAGGCAAAGAGCAACGGAGTAGATTTACGGAATGTCTGTGTTCTTTGCAAGTAGAACTTGAAACAGCGTTTAATGTCCAGCGTATAGAGGACACTTTTCAGCAGGCGAAGATCGAGCAGGAAAGACAGAGGGCAGAATCACTGGTTCATTTAGATGAAATGTGTAAGGTACTTTAGGAATAAAAGAAGGATTGGTACGAAGGACTACTCTGTCCTGATTCAACTGTAGGTAAGGCTCTGTTGCGGTAAAGGCCTGGATTTCACTAATGTGTCTAGCCAACGTGATAGCCAACAGGAAAGCTACCTTCCATGAAAGATATTTTGTCACATTTGTGTATTGGCTCAAAAGGAGACCTCACAAGCTGCGACAGGACAAGGTTTACTTGCCATAGTACTGGAGGAGGCCTTATCAGTGGATAGGCCCGAAGAGACCTTTCATAAACTCCTTCACCAGCCTGTTAGACCACAAGGACAAGTGACCAGAACATTGTCTATACCTGGATATTGATGCCAGGTGTACCATAATAGATGAATGTGCCAGGCCAGATTTGGCGACAAACAATAGATACGGTAAAACGTCTTCATGAACAAAATCGTTTCCATTTGGCTGAGTAGCACTTAAGCGTAGAAGGAGATCAGCCTTTCTAAAGTATTGATTGGCATGCGTCTGAAATTACTAACACTCCGAATTCTTTGTGATGACGAGCCAAACTAACAAATGAAGCGTGTGAATTTGTGGATGAACCACTTGGCCCTGGTTCATGGAAAGGAGATTCTCCATTGGCTGGAACAGGATTGGAGAAGACTCTGATAGGCGATACAGCTAGGCGTATCAGTACTGTCTGTTCCATGCTGGGGCGATAAGGATGATAAGGCAGGGCCCCTGCTTGATTTTCTGTAAAACCTTTGGAATGAGAGAAAACAGAGGGAATGCGTAAGGAAATGTTCCCTCACAAGAGAAATGGAAGGCTGAGAAAATCTACTGGTGTAGAACCTGAATTTTTTGTTGGGAGACATAGCGAATAGATCTACGGTTGGAAACCCCCAACAGTGAAAAACCCTTTGCAGCTGATCCTCCTTTAGCTCCCACTCATAACATTGCTTGGTGTCTCTGCTGAGGGAGTCGGCCCATTCGTTTTGGACTCCTGTGCATTGATATCTCGTGGACTATTAGCCATTCCCTGATCTGCTGTGCTAGAAGTGAGAGGGCATGAGATTGTGTCCCACCTTGTTTCTGTAAGTAGAACATGGAGGTGGTGTTTTCTGTGGGGACGATTTACTGATCCTTGGTATTAAAGCGTGGAGGCCCAGAAAAACTGCTTTTAGCTCCAATAGATTTATCTGACAATGAGCTTCTTGAGCTGACCATTTTCAGTGAATCTGTAAATCCTGTAGGTGGGGAACCCCTCCATGGAAGCATCTGATGTCATCACCAACCTTGGTTTTTGTGTATTGAAAGATAGACCTTGAGAAAGGTTGTCTTTGACCGCCCACCAGGACATCGCTCAGCTCATTTCTGGTGTGATTGAAACAATGTCATTGAAGGAGCCATACGATTAAGTCCATTGGGCATCAAGCTGCTCTTGGGGAGGTCTCATCTGTAGACGGCTGTGTGGAATTATCTTTTTTCCAGATGAAGAATCCCTGAAGGGAGTATGAGGCACAGATGGTGGTGAGAGAAAAAGGGACCAGGCTGGTCTTTCTTAGCCCTCTTTTCTTCTGGCCTTTCTTTACTCTGAGATCTAGATTTTTTAGGATCTCTATGCGAAGAAGACCCTTCTTCCTTTCTTTTCTTGGAGGAGTTATGAGGCTTCTCCTCACCTTCAGAGTCAAAGTCCTTAGCAGGCTTCTTTATTTGCAGCCAGAGAAGCAGCCTACCCTCACGGTCTTTGAGGGTGCTTGTGGTCTGGATACAGGCAGTAAAGGCACTCTTTATGTGGGTCCTCAGAATAAAGTCTGGACTTTCCACAAGTCTCCCTAGTATTGATTTGTATTTCCTTACTGAAACACACTTTTTTGAGGATAGGGACTGCACTATCCTCTGCAGGTGCAAAATCCTTTCTTTTGTGGGGAAGGCTTTTGAAAGCATGGTATCCAGAGTTGCTCTAGGGACACCAGCAACTTGGAAGGGATGGGAGAGGACTTTTCCCTGTTGAGTTTGAGACCTAGGGAACCAAAAAGCTGAAAACAGGCCTTCATAGATCTTCTGGTGGCTTGGAAGGATGGGGCCTTGAACAACCAGTTGTCGATGTAAGGGAATACCTGTTGACCGGACCATGGGAGAAAAGTTACCACTGGCGCCAAGCACTTGGTGAAGACTCTTAGGGCCGACTTTCGCCCAAAGGGCAGCACCTGGAACTGGTATGGCACTCTGCCACCTCGAACCTGAGCAAACTGCGGTGCTTCAGTGTATGGGAATATAAAAATCCACATCCAGAAGATCCAGGGAGGACATACAATCCCCCGCATCCATGAGAAGCTAAATCTCCAGGAGCGACAACATCCTGAAAGGTTGACTTTTGATGAACTTGTTCAGCAACCTGGGTCCATTATTTGCCTCCATTTTCCTGTCTTTTTCTTTATTAAAAAAAATGAGAGTAGAAACCTAGATTGTGTTGGCTGTGTGGCCTTTCTTCGATTGCCTGTTTGGAGAGAAGCAATCAGATTCCCCCTTTGAGAATTCGCTAGATGACGATGTGAAGTTTTTCGTGGAGGTAAATTCCAGGCTGTGACCATGGTGAAATACGTCCAACACCCATTTGCTGGAAGATATGAGCTTCCACTGATTGAAGAATTTGGAGCAAGCGGGCCGAATTTAAGTGGGACTGTGGTGGCAGGGGCCTGTGAATCCTCATTGCCTTTTGTTGGCGTCATGAGATCTCCCTCTTGACGCTGGGGGCCGAAGTGCCAATATTCTAGGGTAGGCTGGTGTTGAGGTTTGTCAAAGGGCTGTGCAGAGTGCTGCAATCAAAATTCCTGTTGGGAATAAGGTTAAAGACTCTGCTGGAGAGAGATTTTGACCTCTACTTCATCCCCAAAAAGAAGAAAACTTTCTGTGCTGCAAATTCATCAGTGATTTAGCCATGTCCAAATCTGACTTTATTGACGGCAGTGCATCATCTACATGCTTGCCAAATAGGTATTTGCCATTTAACAGCATATCCGGCACCATGGCCTGAACCGCAGGGTGGAATGTCATAGCCTTTAGCCATCCCTGCCGTCTCAACTCCACCGCTCCTGCCATCTGTTTGAAGGCTATAGATGAAATGTTCAGAGCCACATCAATAATCTCTGAAGAGGCTCTTTCACCCTCCAATAGAATATCTTTCACCTCCTTCTTCTTGTCATCGGGAAGATATTCCAACAAGGAAGAGATGTTGGACCACATTTGTCGGTCATATCTCCTGAGGATAGCCATGACATTGAAGGCTCTGATGGCGGTGGCTGCCAATGCAGATAATTTTTTTCCAATATTGCCCAGACGGCACCCTTCCTTGTATGGTGGAGCTGCAGATGGAGAGGAAGGATTTTTAGATCTTTGTTGAATGGCCTGCCTGATAACTGAATCCGGCTAAGGATGATCAGTAAGACATGCAGGAGAGTCTTTGGGTGCCCTGTACTTTTTATTTTCGGGAAAACCGCAGGAATAGAGGCTGGCGTATTCATTAACTTCAGGCCCTCTTACCATAAGTAATCCACAATGAATGGCCTAGGTGGAGCATTGTGTGGCTTTAAAATCATATAAAAAACACTTTTTCTGCTTGGCGGGCAGAGGGATATCAAATCACCTTGGCGCACGTTCCAGGAGGTCGTGGAGTTTTGATCATATTCTAGTTACCTCGGCAAATATCAGAACGAACAGTTTTGCCGTGGTCTCAGTCTTAACTACTACCTGACACGTACCTATACTGCCGAGTTATTATTGCGCCCTGAAGAAGTCTCTGTTGGAGACGAAACGCGTTGGCTATGCCTTTGTGGACTTTAATGGAAATGCAATAAAGAGCAGTCTAAAACAAGAGCAGATCACGTTGAAATCTGGAATTTTCTTTATGTGCACATTGTATAATACATGGATATATAAGTAATTATAGGGTGCTGAACCAAGTGTGTTATAGCCTTCTTTCTTTGCAGCCAGAGAAACAGCCTACCCGCATGGTCTTTGAGGGTTGTTGTGTAAAAAGTACGATAGTACTTGCTTTCTCTGAGCTTGTGGTCTGGTTACAGGCAATAAAGACACTCTTTATGTGGGTCCTCAGAATAAAGTCTGAACTTTCCACAAGTCTTGCAGGGCCTAAGGTGCCCTTTTTTAGTATCAGACATTATGAAGAAAAAACAGGCACACACACACTTGAATTGTCCCTAAGATAAAGAGATGAGGCAAAGAGATGAACGGCAAGCTGGAGGTTCAAAAGGGTAACAGTAGGAACACAGTAACTGAGCAGAGTTCAGGGACACTCCCTAACACACGACATGCAGTAAGAAATCTGAGGTATGGTGGCCCTACATGATATGGAGACTCTATGACCTATGCTCTGATTAGCTGGAGTTTGGATATTTTAAAACAAGGATAATAGGTTGCTAAAGCCAATAAAATTTCAATGGGAATTGAGTTTTAAAGTTTAATACTGCGATTCTACTGTTACTGTGGGACTCCCACCATGACGACGGGGAAGATTCAAGCATGTGAATATATATAAACGATACATTACTGGAGAACTGATGAAATTCTATGGTTATGTGTGTGTAAAATCTGAACCTAACTTAACATCCTTGTAACCTTTGTTTTTTTCAGTAAATTTCTAAGGTTCATTGATATTCTAGTCCTAACTAAAACGTCCCTGTAACCTATGTTTTTTCAGTGAATTTCTACATTTTTCTTCATTCTATTTCCTAACTATAACCTACCTGTAACACTTGTTTTTTTCAGAGAATTTCTAGTTTTTTTTTAATGTAAAGTAATATTTCATTACCATACATTAATCCAACTGCCGCCTTTTGGCCAAACCCCCACATGCAGCCAACTACCTGCTGTGCACGTCCTTCACCCGTGGGGCCAACCACCCACATTTATGTGGCTGTGTGAGTGGGTATGTAAGCGCCTGTGTGGGTCTGAGTAGGTGTGTGAATGCTTTTGTGGATCTTTGAATGGGTGTGTGAATAGCTGTATGGGCATGTGAATGGCTTTAGGGGTGTGTGAGCAGTTGTGAGTGGTTGTGTGAGTACACATGTGAGTGGGTTTGTGAGAAATGTGTTCTTTGGATTTAGATATGCTTGAGCAGCAATTGGCGCATGTAATTAATGAAAACATTTTTGCCATCTGAGATGAAATGTACACCATCTGCACGATATAGATAAGGTTTCGAAAACAAATGGATGCACTAAAGACATGCTGTGATCTCTTAGGAAGCCAGACACAGCTATGTTGATATGTCTGCGTGTTTTCTCATACTTTCCCACATTTGCTAATAAGAACATCTGTGAGTGCATCCGCGAGTACTTCCATGAGTATTTCCATTTTATCCTTCGGCAAATATTTGCCTTATATAATAGGATATTTAATGTCCTCTGGCAAATATTTGAAACACAAAATGGGTGTGAAGAAATAGAGTTATAAAGAATTTAAAAAGTAGTTTTCATCTTAATTTCAATTTGAACACCAGTGGAATTATGTTCTTTAGACCCAGCACATGTTTGCAGACTTTTTTATCACAAATTTCAAAGTATGTTTCAGTTTATAACAAAAAAAAATCCTCTTGAGAGGATGTTGATTCCCTTTGGAGAAAAGAGTGCCAAGCGAGAGGAGCACCTCATATTCATATGCTGTTATGGATAAATAAATACCCCTAAATTTCGATTTGACTCAAATGAATCTGTTCTTCAGTTTATTGAGCAACATGTTACTTGTGACATCTGAAATAAACAAACAAACAACACTTTTTAAACCAGTCATTTATTTTCAAGCTCACAAATGAGGAAAATACCATTTACAACAATTTTAAAGCAAATCAAAACAGTACACTAAATGTTTTGGCTTTCTAAGACCAATTTAAAATAAAGGAAGAGTGAATAATCTTATGTCTTCTGTTAGGCATGTTGTTAAAGGAAATTCCCCTAAAATCACATATAATTTAAAAATAGAACATACATCACAGCAGATCAATGCCTACAACCCTTTAATACTGCACATGTGAACTGCTAATATCAATATTCAATGTGTTGCTGATAATTCAACTGAAGTTGACTGTTTTCTCACTTAATAAATTACTAAAGCTGAGAAAACTCATATGAAGGAAGTATGGGAAGAAATGTCTGCTGCGTAATGTTTAGCTAAAAGGCTGTATTGATTTAGCCTTCAAATGCTATCATACAGAGAGGTTAGCAGTTATGAGGTGTGTGACCGTATAAGCTCTTCAAGTTTATGTACTAAATCTCGTGCTATTCTATGGAGAAGCGTTTTAAAAGGTTTACCAGAAATGTAATATTTGACTCAGTTTGAACCTAAAAACAAAAACATTGTGAAAACAAATTTGTTAGACACTTACTACCCTAACAGAAGCCCTTTGTTGAAACAATAATCACTATGTGAATTAGCTCAATTTTATACTTACAGAAATAATGTTGTTGAGGATGGTAATACTGGAAAATGTGTTTGTGAATGGAACAGACGACTGCCAAATGTGTCATTCCAAACATATATTAATCACTGCAAACTTGCATATGATAATCCTGCTAACAAATGTTTTTATTGTTTGGCACTATTACAGATTTTTATACAATGGCGAAATGAGGAAGAATTAATTTGAACATAAACATTATATGAGGAAGCTTTTTATGAGTACAGACCGTATTTTACAATACCAGAGTTCCAGATTTATGTTGACATGTTGGACCAAGGAATTGTGGAGGAAATAAAATCCAATCAGAAATATTATGCAACGCTACAACTACCACTAAACTTTCTAATATGACACTTGCAGACCCACTTGGACAACCAAATATTATTAATGAAGGTACTGTTTAAGGGTGAGGTAGAACTTGGTATTGGTGAAATACATAAGGATGGTGAAATCTTTGACGACATTCTTATCACAATTAAATAGTGAACAACATGGAATATTTGAAGAAATTAAAACAACTGTTGATCATGGACTTCAACAGGAACATGGTTTATGTTTTTGTTCAGAATTTCAGCCCATATTAACATATATATCAAGCCAGGCTGGTACTGGAAAAAGTTTCCTTATAAAAGCTATAACTGCTTTCCTTCAAAAAGTAACAACTTCTAACTGACCATGTGTTGTTACTGGTCCAATTAGATAAGCAAGCTTTAATAGTAAAGCGATTACATTACACCAACTGCTACTACCAGTGGAACATAATAATAAACCAGTATACTTGAAATTGAATTGTGAAACTTCTCAGGAACTTTGTTGAGTTCTGAAAATATTACACATTTTGATTATAGAAGAGGTTAGTATGGTTTCCAACTTGACTGCTTTTGTTCTGTTACGTATGACAGAAATATAGAAGAGATCACATGATAATCTATTTGGTGGGAAACATGATAGCTTTTGGCAATTTACTTTAACTTACTCCAGTTAAAGGGGGGCTACTTTTTAAAACTGTAACAGCCAAAAAGTCCTTGAAACTCCTTAGTAAGTATGGGTAATGTGAATATTTGGTTACATTTCTCATATAGTGAACTAACACAAATTAGAACATTAGAATTTTGAGTGCTCCACTGAAGACAATTAACATTGGCTCAAATGTTTTTTTTTTAAAAAGGTATGGCTTATATTGCTTTATCACATGTGAAAACATTACAAGGACTATATATCACAGATCCAGATGAAACCAAAATTAAATCTGACACTTCGGGGCTAATTAGACCGTCTCGGTCCTGGGACCGACGACCTCTGGTCCACCTTCCCAACCACCTAAATAGGATGCGACCGAAACTGTTTTGTCTTATTCCTACATTTCCCTACGGGAGCTTGCATTCGCCCCTAAACCGGCCGTAATACATGCTCCTATAGGGAATGGGAGGTGCAGTTCATCCCTGCACCCTGTGGTAGGCGCCTCAAGATGCCTGCCACAGGGTGCAGGTATCAACAGGGGAGTGGTGCCCCCTCGGCCTTTAACCAGAGGCCACACACTCAAGGGGGCCATGCTGGGGACCCCAAAACACGCTTGCTGACATGGTTTCCATGTCAGACAGGTCGGCATGGAAATCATGCCAGAAACCGTGCATCGTAATCCCAAGGGCGGAAACACCCGCCTTAGGGATTAGAGCCGGTTCTGACCAGTCGACGGGCTCCTTGCGCCTGTCAGAAGCCAGCCGGAATGACCGGCCGGTTTAGTTTACGACTGCCAGCATTTAAATTCGGCGGTCGGAAAGTAAACCGAGAGACCAATTACAATGCAGCCCGGAAGGCCCTGACCGAGGCCGCATTGTTACTGACCCCTTTTTTGTACCCGAATATTATTGTTTAAGAAAAATAAATACTCCTTTCCAGTGGTGTGTAAACCTAAAATACATATGAAAAGGAAACAAAGCTTTACAACTAATTAACTTTTACAAAAGGTGTAAAAAAAAAGAAAAAACTACATCACATTGAAATTTTAGGTTTTCAGTTAGGTAATACAAATGGCATTACCTGTTCAACTATGGCAAATAAGTATATATGTCTAATGATACAAAGAAGTGCTCCAGATAATACAAAAATGAATACCTTCATTACTGAATTCGCTGCTTGCCTGCTTCCCATTTCTGGACGCACTTTTACTTGTCCACCTTTTATATTTCATCACGGACGAAGTACAATTTCAGGACATTACACAATATATTTAAGGAACAATGCGGGATGGACTGAATGTGATGACACTAAGTTAACCTTTAAACCCAGATTGCCCAAAAACTTTACTTACTGCTACCTTAAGATTCTAACTCCTAAAGTTTACTTTCAGGTACACCTGTCTACATATGCGAATTATGGACTATATATAATTCATACTACTAACAGTAGATATGTCCTTATGTGGCCGAGCATGGTTGATGACTTTTGAAGAAAACTACTGCTTGAGGTAAGAAATGTAGTTAGGTACTATGAATTATTTCTTTTCTACTTTAACTACAACTTACAGTTGAAAAAGCACAGTATTGAAACTTTTTTTTCACAAGCCATACGATCTGCGTATTTTTGCAGTGTTTGATGATGAACAAAATATAATGCTTATCTGAACCCTCTTCAGTGGTAAATGATAGCATATTTTAGTACCTTCATTGTTACTACACTCTGAACAACACTACATAAAAACATTTGCATTACTTACGTATGTATGTGAAGAAATATACATGAAATGTTTTGTCATTTTGTTTTTTAAATCAACAAAAAATGTAACATTTAAAAAATACAAAGCAAAAACAGTATTCCTTTACTATACGTAGCTACATAATATAACTTACCCTTCACTTACCTTCTTCTTTACTCTTCATTTATATCTATTAATACCTGTAACCGAATGGGGAAAGGTTGCAAGAATAACCAGCTCTTTATTGTAATGAAATTGAAAATAGTTCTCAAAAGAACTTTTTTTTCTCTTTTTCCTTTAGTGAATTTTTTTAGTTTTTATTCCAACTATAGGTCAACTGGACCAACAATAGAAAAAGAAAAGACAATGCACCCAACAGGGCACAACAAAAACTGCTGTCAATAAAACATAACCAACTTACAAGCTTTTTGGAAGTCAATGATATTTTACATCCAAATCAGTCAGGGTTTCGGTCAAAACACTCTACCGAGTCTGCCCTACTGTTTACAACTGAGACTCTCCGTATGGCCATTGACCAGGGAAAGAAGGCTGTCCTAATTCTACTCGACCTGTCGGCAGCTTTCGATACGGTCTCACATAAAATCTTAGTGGACCGTTTAGCTGCCGCGGGAGTGGATGGGATAGCTCTGACCTGGCTGAGAAATTTTCTTAAGGACAGACGCCAAATTACAGTATTGGGCCAGTATCAATCTGAAGCTAAGGCCCTTAATTCCGGAGTCCCCCAGGGTTCGAGTTTAAGCCCTATACTCTTTAATCTGTACTTGGCCCCCCTGATAAAATTGATCGCTTCCTTTCAGATCAGTACTATTTCGTATGCTGATGATACCCAGCTTATCTTAGTATTAGACAGGTATCGGGTTGGCGCCGAAGAAAATCTTAAAGAGTGCCTAGCAGCAACATTTAAATGGATGACTGACAATCACCTTAAATGTAATGCTGGTAAAACGGAAATCCTGCCATTCGGAAAAGAAAATTTGTTTTCCCTGAAAGGTTGTTGGCCTGATGATGAAGCAGTTCCCCCCCAATACCATCACATCAGCTCGGAACTTAGGCATTAAGTTTGATAATCAGCTGTCCTTCAAACAACAAGCTGTCGCTGTAGCTGGCACATGTTTCCACATAATTAAAGCCTTGAGAAAGTTCTTTGATTTCCTGCCGTTGTCAGCCAGGAAAACTGTTGCAGTAGCCTTAATCACCTCCAGGCTGGACTACTGTAAGAGTTTATATGCTGGAGCCAACAGATCGGTACTCCACAAACTACAAATGGTCCAACATGCAGCGGCCCGCCTAGTATTAGGCTGGCCCCGTAGATCATCAGCCTCTGCAGCACTGGATCTGCTTCACTGGCTCCCAATTGTAAAGAGGATTCTTTTCAAGGTCCTTTTGATCACCTTCAGGGCATTTTACCATCAAGGCCCTAAATATCTACGTCAGGGCTTTAGACGATACAATCCGGTACGCTGTCTAAGGTCTGTGGGTCAGAATCTATTGGTTATCCCTAAATTCAAGCTAACAACCAAAGGTGGTAAATCCCTCTTCGTGTTGGGTGCTAAGGCCTGGAATAAGCTCCCCCTCTTTTTACGTTCCTTGTCGGATGAAACTCAATACAGGAAAGCATTAAAAACTTGGGTATTTTCTATGACCGATGCAGCCTGCACAGCAATGGTTTAATGATGTAGTGTCTTGCGCGAACTGTGTCTACTCCCCCCCATCTCGTACATCTGGGTTGGGTGAGCGCCAAGATACTCCTTGGAGTGATAGTAGCGCTATAGAAGTGGATTTTACATTACATTACATAATACCTTAAGGGTTTTGGGATGGGCAGCGGTGAAATATTACAAACTCCCACTGGATGTTGTGGTCACTCTTCCCATGACTATCACTGTTTGACAATACAAACACTATGCCGCAGTCCCTGCGTAAGGCTCAGTGATGTTACAGTCTTGCCTAAGGCGGGTTACAGCAACGGGCACACCAGGTGGTGGAATAGCTGGTGGTGCTGAAGTACTAGATTGTGTTAGGACTTGTGTCAACACGGCCAAATTGGAAGATCCTGCAGTTGAAAGATACGCAGGTCCTGTAGATGTTCACTTGTCGAGTTGCACCAAACCCAACTCCTTTCTCCATTCAGCCAAGGTAAACGGATGAAATACATGGTGCAAAGGTGTTTGTGCATTCCTGTGATCCCCAACAAATATTGCGGGCCAGTTGCATGTGATGCAGGAGCATGCCGCATGCCGGCTCTTGAATTTTTTCTCCCCTGCAAGAATGGTAAAGAACTGCCACACCACTGACTCTTAGAGCTACTTCCACTGCTCCAGCTTTGAAGGGCAATGGCCTCTTCTTCCTCCTCCATTGCACCATGAGCAACACCACTGCCTTCTCCTCCATCTGCCATGCAGGAAAATTGCAGCCAAACACAGGAAAAGCAGCAGCAGACCTGTGACACTTCATAAGCACAACAATAATGTAAATAAAATCCAGCTTTCTATTGGCCGAAAAAAAATATATCCAGTCCATTAGAAACTTTCATACAATCACAAAGTACTGCAGTACTTACCAGATAGTACTGCAGTTTTTGCGGGAAAAAAATAATATATATTATACAATAGTCACAATAAAAATCCACAACCCCCTCCAAAACCACATCTTTTTAACCTAAGTTATAAAACACAAGACTACTTAGAGATGTGTATTTTCATATAGATACACACTAAACATTAAGCTACAAAAGTGTAGCCCAATGCTACCCAAAAAAGCGCACACTTTTTACAATATTTAAGTTTATATATATATATATATATATATATATATATATATATATATATATATATATATATATATATATATATATATATATATATATATATATATATATATATATATTTTCCACCAATAAATCACAGAGGAACACATTTTTTAAAATGTACTAATTCGAAGAACCCATGAAATTCATTAAATAAAACAAAGGTTAGAAGTTATGGGGTTATTATAATACTACACAATTGCACAGCACATATAATCTACAGAAACGTTAGAAATACAATAGATATAGTTATTTTTCAACTTTTTAATTACACCATTATTTGTCCAACTTATAGCACAGGCCACAGACTAACATCGAATCTCAACATCACTCGCACAATCAAGCAAAATTAACTCGCCCATTGCATATTGTATTGAAGGACATGTAACCAGTAACCCAATTTCTTACCAAAAAAAAGAAAATAAGAATGCATTTGGTAAAAGTTGGCGCGCTAATTGTGACTCTTTTTACCTTATACATTCTTCATACATGAGGCTCAAAGTCCTTTAAAGCCCACCCTTAGTTATAGGGGGAGCAAAAGTGTCCTCGTCGAACCATAACTAGCTGTTACTGTCAGGGTTTTTCCTTTGCATTCTGGGACTTGTTTTTTTAATTCCATTATAAACCAAGTTGGCAAGCCGCAGAATTCAGAAACAAAACCTAGCGTAGAGCAGCCAGTCATGCATATACCTTGGAAGCTTGTGAGACACACAGAGAATGCCTGCTTCAGCTGGTTCAAATTTCATCGCAAATAGCAGGCACGGCTGAAGGTTAAATGTGATGCTGTGACCCAGCCAGTATCACCATCATCATAAGTGGTCACAAATGTACTGCAGTGCAACTTGTGTGTCAGGCTAAAGCTAGGAAACTACACACAACAATCGGAAGAGATTTTGTATGTCGCTGGTCACAACAGAACTGCTCCTGTTGTATTTCCTTTTCTCTTGTATAAGGATTAAGTGATGTGTTGTAGGGTCAATATTGTCTTAATTGCATAGACAGGTACCAGATTAATTATTCAAATGTTTAGTAAATGCCCATAGTCATAAGTGTTACTAATCTAAAGCTCAAATTAAAATATCTTGTCCAAGCAGGGCAGATGAGGTCCTAATATGCTGAACAACTGAGTATTACTTTAATCTAGACCTACAACCTGCTCATGCTTATCTGAAGGAGCCTTTTAAAGTTTTATATCATTACCTGCTGCCAAACCTTTCACATACCATCCTCTGGTCAGATTTCATGATTTCATCCAGAGTGTGCAGAAGAGGGTTTTGAATGGATGTTCTTGATGTGTGTCAACCATGGGAGGTTTCTGGAAACCTTTCTCTCAAACACTCTCTGAAGGCTAATCCACAGGGGATGGCCACTAGCCCAGCTCAATAAACAAGTGCATCTTTTATACTTTATTTAGTTTGCAATATACAATTAATAAAATAGATAATAAACCTAAATAAAGACTTAGGACCTTATTTAGAGTTTGGCAGATGGGATGCTCCATCATAAATGTGATGAATATCCCATTTGCTTTATTGCAAGTGCATTATATCCTATGGCACTTGTGATGAGGAGGACGGGATATATGTCAAGCTTATAACAGAGTACCTGTCCTCCAAACTCTAAATTATGTCTTTTATCGTTCAGAATCTGCTCATCTTAAATACATGTGGCAGGTTTGGCCAAAATATACAAAATGTTACAAGCGACAGAAAACAAGTGCAAACCTCTTGTGATAAGAGACACAGCTCTTTTATTCTGTGCTTAAACGCTGTTTTAACACACCTTTCAGGTTACGCTTCACTTTACATTTATACTAGAGGGGGTCGGTACCACTTTTGTGGAATATGAATTATTGCTTAGAATAATTATAACCTGCTTCAGCCATGTTTTCTTCCTCACATTAAAAAGGTCTGGAGGAAGAGTCTGTCTCTTTCTTTGAGCCTTCTTGTCACATCTTTACAATTAAGATTTGCTAGCTCAGGGACTTTTATTTAAGAGTAAATCCCTCAGTGTGTCAGTTCTTCATCTCTGTGCCCCAGCCTGGTCATAAATCTGACTGAGCACTGCTCATTATCAGGCCCTGCTATCTGTTGCCTGACTATAATAATGTAAAATAAACACAGCCTTCCCTTAACTGTAAAAGGAAAATGTGAGTTCTTGCGGATTTAAAAATTAGTCTACTCTAAATGTGTCTGTGAGCTACTGGTAGCTCGCGATTGACTGGTTGGAGACACCTGCCCTAGTGCATACATTTGCTCTTAGCTTTTACTCCTTGAGCTTGCTGCATTCACCTGTGCTGCAGGAAACTCTGGACAGTTTACTCTGTGATTCACATACTATTTCAATTTCTTTTGTTAATAAAACCTTTTAGACTTTGATAGGCGAATAAGAAGATATTTTTTTAACTTTTGACAAGAAATATCTTGCTTAACAGAAATGCACATTAATATTTATTCTGTAAGCTTCTCATAAGTAAGAACTTTAAAGACACTGAACCTTAAAATCAGCTGTTTTGGGGATTTTTTCAACATTCAGGGGCCGATTCCGATTCCGGCCGCAAAACGAACCGACCGACAGGAACCCGGACCGAATACCGACCGACATGGACCAGCGCCGTACGACCCGTGCAGTACGATGCAACGCGAGTGAATTACAACCGACACGTACGGAATACAAGCCGCACGACCGAGCCGTAGAGAAAATAGTGATCCGGCCGGAAAACCGACGCGATTTTCACTGACCAACACGAACCCGGAATCAACCCGACCGACCCGTACCCGCGATGTCCAATCCGCGCAGTACGATGCAATGCGTGTAAAACCAGACTGACTCGCACGGAGACCACGCACAGGCACAGACAACCGAGCACACAAGCAATAGAGACCGCCGTGACCGACGCGTATCAAACACAGAAGATAGGCAGCGTGAACGAGGCGGAGAAGCCCGCACGAGACAACAGCAGCGTCCGTTTCCGTCACATGAACGTCTCCTTCATGCCTACAAAACCCAAAGGAAAAAAGACAAAAAAAGGACCAAACAAGCAATGACAAAGCCAATAAATAGCAATTAAAAAACAACTGGGACAAAGAGACACTCACAACTCCAACTATATAAAGGACTACAATCACTACCATCATCCCTTGCAAACAGGAGACACAGCCAGCAGCAAACACCATCACACAGCAACCACAGACGCACTCACAACTCACACATCACACAACACACACACCATCAGCACCTCATTCTAAAGCACACACACATACATCCAGCAAAACCAACACCAACCCCCCCTCACTTGCACCCTCACACACATCCCTCACCACCACCACCCATCACCATGCCCCCAAAGAAGAATCCAAAGTTCACAGATAGTGAATTAGAAGTGCTGGTAGACGAGATAATCAGAGTAGAGCCACGTTTGTTTGGTACATTGGTCCAAAGGACCCCCATGTCACAGAAAACCAAGATGTGGGCGAGGATTGTGGACAAGGTGAACGCACAAGCACCAGCAAGGTGCACAAAGGACGATATCCAGAACAGGTGGTATGACGTGCGCAGGAGAGTCAAGAAACTCATTGAAAAAGATCCCGCCCTGAGTCAGTGCACCGGCGGTGGCCCTCCTGCCAAACCAGTCTACTTCAGGACCTGGGAGGAGAGGGTGCGGGACATCCTACCACCAGAGAGCGTCCATGGTTTAACAGGCATCCCAGAGCCTGGTGAGTACACAAACAACATACCCAAGATTGTGTGGCAAGGGGACAGTGAAACCATGCACCGCAAGCAAAGCTACAGTAACCAATAGATAATCAACCCACGATGTGTATGCCAGTCAGACAAACACAATACCTGCCATCTCATAGTGACTTGGAACTGTGTCATGACATGCACCAACCTACAAACAAATAGAGCAAGCCAGTGGCACAAAGTAAATAGACACTGCCAGACAGTTTTCCACCACAAACACACTACCTCACAGTGCAGCTGACTGACAGGAAGGAATAGTGGGGATGCAGGTGAAGTGAGTGTATCCAAAAGCATGATGGGGCCTGTAGTCACAGATAATGCTCCCCCTCCAGATTGGCCCATCAAGACCTCTCTGAAACATGCCCACATCACAGGGAGTGGAAAATGACTGACAAGATGGCTGACACTGGCTCCTGCTGTGGGGAGCACAAGGCCCTGCTAGGGGTTGTGTGCAAATCAGAAGCAGGACACCACATACTAACATCCTGAAAGACAGCTTGCACGCCCTACAATGGAAGCACGTTTCATGATGGGAAGGAGGACTGGCAACCCTGACCATACTTATCAGCATGTGGAGACACCCCCCTCAACATAAACTCCACACAACTCACCGGGTACAATGCATTGACACACACCTCATTGAAATATCAGCAAAAGATACCCCGTACTGGGTGCTGCTGTGTGAAGCACAGGGGCTCTCTTTGGACTTGTAGCCAAACAAACACCAGGATTTCACAGTCAGCCATCTTGCCATTGCTGTCACACCCCCTCACAGGGAAGCAGAGTCAAGAGGAAGGAAGTACGGGCATGCTGGGAAGGGGGGTGTAGCCAAGAGTATGATGGGAGTCACAGTCACAGACAATCTACACCCGCCCACATAGCCCAGCAAGCTCACACTGAACCATACTCGCCTCACAGGGAGTGGGAAGGGACTGACAAGACGTCTGACACTAGGCTCTGTTGTGGGGAGCACAAGGCCATGCCGGGAAATGGCCAACAACAAACACCAGGACTTCACAGTCAGCCATCTTGCCATTGCTGTCACACCCCCTCACAGGGAAGCAGAGTCAAGAGTAAGGAAGTATGGGCATGCTGGGAAGGGGGGTGTAGCCAAGAGTATGATGGGAGTCGCAGTCACAGACAATCTACACCCACCCACATGGCCCAGCAAGCTCACACTGAACCATACTCGCCTCACAGGGAGTGGGAGGGGACTGACAAGATGTCTGACACTGGGCTCTGTTGTGGGGAGCACAAGGCCATGCCGGGAAATGTCCAACAACAAACACCAGGACTTCACAGTCAGCCATCTTGCCATTGCTGTCACACACCCTCACAGGGAAGCAGAGTCAAGAGGAAGGAAGTATGGGCATGCTGGGAAGGGGGGTGTAGCCAAGAGTATGATGGGAGTCGCAGTCACAGACAATCTACACCCACCCACATGACCCAGCAAGCTCACACTGAACCATACTCGCCTCACAGGGAGTGGGAAGGGACTGACAAGATGTCTGACACTGGGCTCAGTTGTGGGGAGCACAAGGCCATGCTGGGAAATGGCCAACAACAATATCAAACTCTGTCCGTGACAAGCTGGTAAAAAGCAGTGTACAGGCAGGCATCTGTTCGAAAAGTAGAAAATGTCATGTTTGTGAACCATCGATGCATGTAGAAACATAACTCACATTGTGTGTCACCTCCAAACACAGGTGGTGCTGGGCACCCAGCACTAAATGATGAGGATTCCCAGTCCCAGACTCTGGCGGACACTGAGCTCTCTGGTCTGACTCTCTCTCTGTCTTCTTCGGATGACGACGACCAACCTAGGGGTGCTGGGAGGGGTGGGAGGCAGAGAGCGCGCCTTGCAGAGGGGTCTGGACTGCCTGATGACCCCCACCTGGCATGCATCATAGATGCGTACCAGGATAGCACCAGAGGATTTGGCCAGGTAGTGGGGATCCTCAAGGACATGCAAAACTAGCAGGTTGCCCACCATGCCCGCATGGAGGCCAAGTGGGATGCCATTACTGCGGTGCATTGGGACATACTCCAATGCCTCCGCCAGATCAACACCAACCTGTCCACACCTCCCTGTGTGGCCACAACATCTGTCGCAACACCATCTGCCAGCGCCACAGGGAGGGAGGAGGTCGTCCGAAGAAGGACATGTGAGAGGCAGATGTCCCAGCACATCCCCCAGGGCCTATAAACCTGTTCTGGACAATGTTCTATGTGCGCAAACCGTTCACCTTGTCTAATCGCACACAACTCACCCACATGACACAGAGGGTTCATGTTGGGCCAATGTAGCAGATGACTGTGGACTTTACTCTGGACATTTCAGCTACCAGCACTTCCAACTCTAATTTGAACTTTGGATTCCAAAACCAATGTACAGCACCCACCATCCTGTGCACTTCCCTCACACATGTTTGAAAATAAACTCACCAGTACACCATACTTGCCTCTGTTGTGATTCCAACTTGTCATGTTCAGGGAGATGTCGATCCGCTACACAACACAGTGCATGCCAAATACTGCAACAATGTGACCAACGTAAGGTGAGTCATGGTGATGTGACACATGTGAGGGAGATACACCACTATGGCACCACAACACATACTCACCATGGCCATGTTACTCCTCCCACACAATGATGTTGACCTGAAACACATTGGCATGCACAGACACAACACCAACCCCAGTCAGTGGTAACAAGTCCACAGGTGAGGTAAGCAGATGTCACTTAGATGTGGGAAGACAGACAACGCACATAATAAAGCGTAGCACAGGTTCATTACACATCAGCAACACGTTTATTCCACAATAGTTGCACGGTAATTCCACGTAACAGTGGACACACGCTCACAAAGTGTTGGAGAATTGAAGTCCAGGGATGTGTGGTACATCAGTTGATGGGAATTGTCAACTTCCACACTGGTGTTGGTTTCTGGGTGTTGGGGGTTAGTGTTGACCAAACAACAGGCAAAGTACCCTGGGAAGGACAGACACAAGACACAGTCAAAAGCACAGGAGAACAGGAGAGAAATACAATACACATGCACAAAACATGTCGCAAGAAACCTACACAAAAACAAGTTAGCAGTATTACCCTATTGTGGGGTACACACCACCTGAATGGACACATCACTGCACGCATCCAGTCAAGTGGCACACAGACACACTCATACAGCAACAGAGCTGCCACAACACATTCCAGGCTACCTCCATACATTCACATAACAATCCTTGAAACTCACATTCAGGTGAAGAAGTTGTTGATGAGCTGTGAGCGGACGTCACAATCATCCTCATCATCACTGGCATCTTGGCCCAGGCCGGGATCCTCCACAGGTGCCGGAGGTTGGTCATCGTCATCGTGATCCTGGATGAGAGGCACCTCGTTCTGCACTGCCATGTTGTGTAGCATGCAGCATACAAGGATTATTTTGCACACCTTTGCAGGCTCATATGGGAGGGCCCCTCCGGTCTTGTCCAGGCAGCGAAAGCGGCTTTTCAGGAGGCCGAATGTCCGCTCAATCACCCTCCTGCTCCGACCATGTGCCTCATTGTAGAGCAGCTCGGCTGGTGTCACAGGGTTCCTGAGGGGTGTCAGCAACCACAGCATGTTGGGGTATCCGGAGTCACTGACACACACAAAAAGTGAACAAGTAGCTGAGTTTTGTAGGAGTGCGGAATACAACATTGACAAACAAACACAATACAGTACACACCGACAAGCCAGGCATGCTGAGCTGGCATCTGTGACATCAGAGTTGCAATGTGACTACTCCTCATAATGTAGGCATCGTGCGCAGAACCAGGAAACCGTGCACACACATGTGTGATAGACAGGTCAGCAAGACATACCACCAGAACATTGATGGAGTGGTAGTGCTTCCTGTTCCGGTATGCCTGCTCATGTGCCTGTGGTGGTATCAGGGCCACATGTGTCCCATCAATAGATCCGATGACGTTCGGCATCCTCCCCAGTGTATAAAAGGCATCCTTTATCTCAGGGAGTTCAGCTGGGCTAGGGAACTTGATGTGAAGGTCTAGGAAATGCAACATCCCCTCAAAGACATCGCGTAGCACCCGACTAAACATCGTTTGCGACATACCACCAGCAGTAGCCACAGTGTACTGGAAGGTCCCAGTAGCAAAGAAGTGCAGGGCTGCCATCACCTTCACCTCTGGGGTCAGTGCTGTAGGGTATGTCCGGCCAGGTAGCAGATGTGGCGCCAACTACTCCCCAACTCTTCAATCAGTGGCCTGGTGAAGCGGTACCGTCTGATGCAGTCGCGTTCCTGCATGGTTGCAAGGTCTGGGAATGGTCTATGGACAGCTGGTGCCCTGCAGTATAGAGATGCACAAAGGAAGATTGTCAGTTCATCCACCCATGTGGCCATGACCAGGCTCAATCGCACATGATAGATCATGACATTACACGATGTACTGAGGTGTGTGCTGTTGTGCATGGACACATATGTCACCTACATGACCACCACCTCACATCTCAATTCCACATGTCCACATGAGTCCCATGTAGTGCAACGGCCAATCATTGGGCTGTGTCACCCAACCTATGTACTGCTGCAACGTTCCAAACACACACCGCAGTGACAAGTGAGGCCGGATGTCTCCCAGGCATCACAGATCTTTGGCATGCAGAAACCCAGGGTCCCTGTATTGCCACATCGACACTGGCATGGACATAGCGTATCACGTACACACCACAAGGCAAGTGTAAGTCCCACAGGTAGTGGCCACTGTTGATCCTGCCGGCACAACATGTACGTCTCTTGGACACACACACACCATCAAGGTTGATGCATATACCACATGGATGTGGAGACTGTCACCCATTGGGCACATTTGATCAGACACAACTGAGACACAACATGCACACGAAGGGCCCGATTCACAGAATTAACTTAAGACAAAATCCTAAACGTACTACTTTTGGTATTCACAGAATGCACTTACTACTTTTGGTATTCACAGTAGGGGTGGGCGGAATTTGCGAAATCCACTTTCGCAAATTATCGCGAAAATGTTTAAAATTATCGCAAACAAGCGGAAATATCGCGAAGATGCGGAAGTTTTTTTCCCGCATGTTCGCGAGATTTTCTGCATGGTTGCGGGTCGCCAACTTACCCGTCTGGTTGCTCGCGGGCGCGGCCATCTTGTTTTGAGTTGTCTCGCGGTGCATGATCGCGAGAAGAAAGACGTGATCGCGCGACGCATGACGTCACTGCCGGCGCGAACTGTCGCGAGACAGCGCAAATCGCTAACAACAATACAACATCTCATGGAGAACGCTACCGGATCAAGAAAACTTGTCGGCGAACGCAGGGATTCAGGTAAGACGATCGCGCGTGCGCGAGAATGTATTATTTTACAGCGCGAGCAAGAAACAAATTATCGCCAAGCTGCGGAAAGCGGAAATTTTGACGTTTTCACGCTCTCTGCGGAACGCGAAAATGTCAAATTATCGCAATTTCCGCGAACGGAACTAAATTTTAGCCCAGGCCTAATTCACAGAATGGATTTACGACTACCAACTTTACGTCCGCACTCGGCACTCGGCGGAGCTTCCGGACCGGAGGCGGAGTTTCCGGCCCGGAGGTGGAGATTTCGGCCATGACTAAATCTCCGCCACCGGCTGGAATCCCCACCTCCGGTCGGAAGCTCCGCCTCTGGGCCGGAAGCTCCGCCTCCTGGCCAGAATCTCCGGCCCAAGTGCGGACGTAAAGTTAGTAGTCGTAAATCCATTCTGTGAATACCAAAAGTAGTAAGTGCATTCTGGGAATACCAAAAGTAGTAAGTTTAGGATTTTGTCTTAAGTTAATTCTGTGAATCGGGCCCATTGACATCCTGCGTACATCTATTATACCATGGATCCTGTCCCAGCAGACACAGCAGTCTGCAGGAAGACAGGTCATTGGAAGGCTAACAGGAAGTACTATGACAAGGCTAGAGTGAGTTTTCTGCCTTAGCACAGTTTGATGTAACGACAATGGTCTTCCTGGGGCAATAGGAAACATAAAGGTTTCAATCAGGTTCTATGATCAGTAAAGATACTTGAGTTAGAGAAGCAATTACTCCTTTCTTGGCAGCTCATAACCAGAGTTGCTACAGGAGAGTATGACAACTTATTATATGAATTACCATGTGTGCAGCTGAGAGCTACTCACCTTAGTCAACGTAGTTACCAGTGTCCTAATATTATTTGACATATATGTAATTTCACCTAATGAAAATAGTTTCATATACTTATCAATGAGACTATCCACATAATACAATAATTGAATGTAATCATAATTAATATTGTTTGCATAGTTATACCTAAATGTGAAAGTCATTACTCATTCATATAGTTATAAACGCATAAATGTATAGCTTTAAACATACAGAAACAAACAGGGGGTGAAAGGTAAACATGGTTCATATTACACACCCTCGCAAGCTTTGTCTAGAATGAAATGTCCTTGTGCACATCATTCAGAGACTAGATGAAGGCTTTGGAAAAAGACTTACATAGAAGATCTCACTCTTTACTGTATTACCAGTGACTGAGTTCTTGAAAGTATCTGCAAACATTTCCAAAGGTTTCAGTAGATTCTCAGAAACCAGACTTATGTGTTTACTTATGTACTCAGGTAGCGTAACTCCTCTCTGGTTTACAAGGTCAAGACTATGGCCCCCTGTTTGAAATGGGGGTCTCTAGTTGGCAGAGGTAGGTACCTTTGTCCAAATAGGGACCCTTGCTTCTAGTCAGGGTAACAGGTATACACACTCTAGATAACTCCTGCTCACCCACTGGGTAGCTTGGCATGAGCAGACAGGCTTATCCCAACGGCAATGCGTAAAGTATTTGTACTCAAAACACATAGTAATACAGTGATAACACCACAAATGGAAACCACACCAGTTTAGAAAAATAAAGTATCTGTATCTAAACGCAACAAAACATCAAAAATCCAACATACATGTTGTTAGAAATTGGGGTCTCTAGTTGGCAGAGGTAGGTACCTTTGTCCAAAAAGGGACCCTTCTTCCTAGTTACACTCCTAAAATAACCCCTGCTCACCCCCTTGGTTGCTTGGGATGAGCACCTAGGCTTATCTTAGAGACAGTGTGTAAAATATTTGCACATAACCAACAGCAATACAGTGAAAACACTACAAAAGAACACCACACCAGTGTAAAAAAATATCCAATACTTTATATATTCAAAACAAGGCCAATACGATAAAAATCCAACATACAGTACTTAAAAATATGCGCTCTGCAAGAATAACCTTTAAAACGCAGTTCCTTGAAGTCTGTAGCTCCGCCCGGTGCTTCCGCAGTGCTGAGAAAAACAGAATCCAACAGTTCCGTCTGACCGCGTCGGTCGGAGCGTCTGCAGACTCGTAAACAGTACCTTTTCATTGCGCCGATCACATTGGTGCAGGCCGGTCGTGGCAACCATTGCGGTAGCGATGCCAAGCGGTGCGGCGTACGGTGCCCTCAAGTCGCGGGGCATGCAGCGGCTCGGTGACGGTCGTCCAGTGGCATCAGTGAGACCAGGGCTGCGTTGAAGAGTGAAGGCGGTGCTCGTTGCGGTGCTGACAGATCGTGGTGCAGGCAGCAGAGCTGGTTGCGCGGAGCTGGCGTTGGTTGGTCCGGAAGGCGGTGTGGGATGGGGCGGTGCATCGTGAGACTTAGGAGCGGTGCCCCCAAACCACAATGCTGTCAGGGGTGTCAACATCAGCGGACAGCATTGGTGAGACCAGTGTTGCGAAGTGAAGCGAGGCGGTGTGGAGTGCGGTGCCCACGGGTCACAGTGCAAGCAGTGGTGTGGCAGTCGTCGAAGTCAGCGGACAGCTTCGGTGAGACCAGGGTGACGGAGTGAAGCAAGGCAGTGCGGAGTGCGGTGCCCACAGGTCACAGTGCAAGCAGCGGTGTAGCAGTCATCATCGTCGGTGAGACCAGGTTTGCAGTGCAAGATGTGGCGGTGCCCTCTTTGGTGCCTTTAGGACACAGAGTCAGCGACGGAGTCGGTTGCTTTCCCCCTCTGTGGCAACTGAAACCACGGTTACAGAGGAGGTACCCAGAGGTCAGTGAAGTCTTTGCGGTCCCTGAGACTTCAGAACAGGAGGCAAGCTCTACTTCAAGCCCTTGAAGATACTCAGCACAAGTAAAGAAAGTTCAGTCCAGTCCTTTCACTGCCCATGGCAGAAGCAGCAACTGCAGGCCAACCCAACAAAGTGCCCTGTAGTCAGATTGAGATACCACTAATCTGAATCTAGCGACCAGCAGGGGCAATGTACAAGGCTATTTAACCTTTTCCGCCGTATGGTATCTCCTGCGAGTAAGTGGTGCACCAAAGACACCAAATAGGGGAAAGGGAAAAAAAGGATAAAATAACAAAGGAACAGGCTGCTGTGGGGGTATCAGCCAAGCGACGTCCGTGAAAGGAAGGATGACACAGCCCTTTTCGCTTGGGGACAGGCAGCCTGGTAAAGTGTCCTGTAGTAAGACAAACAAATAAAGACACATGTACAAGCACATTATACTTGATTAACCCAGATCAGTAGACTGGGGGTGAGTGTTTGATTTACTCAAACGCTCCGTCCATCATCCCCTTTGGTATCGCTCTGTTCGCCCTAAATTGGCAGGGTATGGCCAGACGTGAGTCCCTTGCTCACTTTGCCACTGGATTCTAGATAGCCTGGCTGATGAGGCTTATGAACCCGAAACCAGTCCCAGGATGCTTGTTTCCGGTCCAGGGAAGGCATGGCTTGGCAGTTCGGGCTGGCATGTTCCGATGAGGCACAGGGTCAGACTGATTTGCATATGGCCATGTCTGAACTGGGGTGGTGGAGTGAGCTAAAGAATGATGATGGATTAAACCCATATCAGTTGACTGGGGGTGAGTGTTTGATTTGCTCAAACGCTCCGTCCATCATCCCCTTTGGTATCGCTTTGTTCGCCCTAAGTTGGCAGGGTATGCCCAGACATGGGTCATTTGTTCACTTTGCCACTGGATTCAAGCTAGCCTGGCTGATGAGGGTTATGAACCCGAAACTGGTTCCAGGATGCTTGTTTCTGGTCCAGGGAAGACATGGCTTGGCAGTTCGGGCTGGATGTTCCCATGAGGCACAGGGTCAGACTGATTTGCATATGGCCATGTCTGAACTGGGGTGGTGGAGTGAGCTAAAGAATAATGATGGATTAAACCCAGATCAGTTGACCGGGGGTGAGTGTTTGATTTGCTCAAACGCTCCGTCCATCATCCCCTTTGGTATCGCTTGGTTCGCCCTAAGTTGTCAGGGTATGCCCAGACGTGGTTCCCTTGCTCACTTAGCCACTGGTTTCAAGATAGCCTGGCTGATGAGGGTTATGAAACCGAAACCGGTCCCAGGATGCTTGTTTCTGGTCCAGGGAAGACATGGCTTGGCAGTTCGGGCTGGACTGTTCCCATGAGGCACAGGGTCAGACTGATTTGCATAGGTCATGTCTGAACTGGGGTGGTGGAGTGAGCTAAAGAATGATGATGGATTAAACCCAGATCAGTTGACTGGGGGTGAGTGTTTAATTTGCTCAAACGCTCCGTCCATCATCCCCTTTGGTATCGCTTTGCAAGCACTGTATATTTGCAACCCAGTGTCGTCAGTATGTGCGGACTAAGAAAACATACTTACAATCACCACACACCTCAATCATCCATTGCAATGAGAATTATTCTAGTCCTTTAGAAAGGAGACACACTATCAATCCCATACAAATGAACCAACTGGAATGAAGAGGAGAGTCACGCTAAGGATGGAATGAGGCAGTTCCACATCCCTTCATGAAACTAAAATACGAAAAGCAGAAGGAATTCTATACTGCATTCCAAAAGTAATACCAAGCACCAATGTACTTAGCTGTGGCATGGCTCATGTTGCAGCTGTGCTTCATCACGCCCTGTTGGTGACACAGTGCGCGACACAAATGAGGCTCCAATTGCTGGTTTTAATATGGAGTACCTCCTACCCGGGAGACAGTGAAATAGCGGAGAGGTTCTGCCCGATTTAACTCCAAGCGGGCAGAACGTCTGCTGCAGGGCTTGCCAGGATCCCCCACCACGGAAAGATTCAGGCATGAAACCTGAACTAGAAGAGACCCACCATCACAACGTTCTCAGCAGTGACAGGTAAACAGAAGGCTTGCTCTCCTGAGCGAAGGTACGGAAGACAGCAGAGAGGAAGACTTGCGCTCCTGCGAGCGTGTGAGTAACTCTGCAGTAGGTGTGCCCTGCCAAGCGAAATCAAGAAAAGGTACTTGGAAGGTTCGCACTCCTGTAAGTGAAAACAATGTCTTGCACCACTGGAATCCAACTCCGAGCAGCTGGCAATCCGAGGGCGGGGTTTAAATAGGCTCGAGCAGGTATTTTGGGCGGCAACTCGAACAGCGCCCTGGAGGTTTTCTGGGATTTGTAGTCCCTACAGAACCTGAAAAGGAATCATTCACGCCGCATTCATACACAGGCAAACAGAAGTTGCTTGTATTGTGTTTCTGTCTGTGGCTACTCAATTTGTCTCCCCCTTTCCGTGGCATCCGTAAAGGGTTATGACACAAAGCAACAACACATGAATGGGCCAGTACTCCGCCTGGCAGTTCTTCCAGCTCTTCTTCTTGGCAGGTTCCTTGATTCTAGCGAGTTCTTTGAAGTCTTTTATCTCCCTGAAACTTCTAACAGGAGGAAAGCTCTACTTCAAGCCCTTGGAGAGAACCCCTACAGCAGGATGATGAAAGTGCAATCCAGTCCTTTCCCTGTCCAAGACAGAAGCAGCAAGCAGCAGGCCAACACAGCAGAGCATGCAGCAAAGTGGCAGTTCCTCCTGACAGCTTTTCCAGCTTTTCTTTCGGGCAGGTTCCTTAGTTCATCAGTAATCTGAAGTGTGCACAGCCCAAAACAGTTCTGTCCTCTCTTGTCCAGCTTCCCGGCAGGAGTTGGAGAGCATTGTCCAAGGGAGACAGGGCCTATTCAGGTGCAAGGAAATCTCCCACCACACTAAATGTAGACCGGGGCTATTCAGGTGCTGGTGAAAACTCCTCCCACTACTCTCAATGCAGCCCAGGTCTATTCAGCCCAGCCCTGACTCATCCAGGAAAGACAGGACACACCTCACCTCCCCAGTGGCTGTCTACAGTGAATGCACATCCCCAGCCCCTTTCACTCCAAAGCCTGACAGTCAATCCACAACCCAGCAGAGGCACACAGGATGGCTAAGCGAGAACATACCCACTTTCTAAAAGTGGTATTTTCAAACACGGAATTTAAAAATCATCTTTACTAAAAGAGGCATTTCTACATTCTGAGTTCAGGCATACTAAACTCCATTTCTCTATCTTGTCCCAATGGGAAGATAAACTCGTAAAATGTTACAGAGCATTCCCCATTCTATCCTATGGGACTGATAGCCTTTCAACAGTGAGAAACAAATTACACTGCAGTTCACTATTAGGACATTTCACACACACCAGTACATGTCCTACCTTTGATATACACTGCACCCTGCCCACAGGGGTACATTGGGTCTACCTTAGGAGTGTCTTACATGTAAGAATAGGGAAGGATAAGACTTGGCAAGTGAGTGCACTTGCCAAGTCGACATGGCAGTCACAACTGCGCACAGGCACTGCAGTGGGAGGTCTGAGAACCCTTTGAAAGGCTGCTTGTGTGGTTTGCACAATCAGTGCTGCAGGCCCACTGGCAGCATTTGATTTACAGGCCTTGGGCACACACAGTGCCCTGTAGTAGGAACTTAGTAGTAAATCAAATAAGCTAATCATGGAAACACCAAGCCATGAACACAATTTACACAGAGAACATATGCACTTTAGCACTGAATAGTAGGGGTAACATGCCCAAAGTTCTAAAACCAACAAAAATAGGGTAAAAAGCAGGAGGCCAAAAAGAAAAACATCTGGGGGTAAACCCGCTGAAAAAGCCAAGTCTAACACATGTAATAAGAATATGACTTTTAAAAGGTTTCAAGCAACTTAGGTCCTAGAAAACTATGGATGCGTGCTACTACACAAAGTACCTGTGATGAGTCAAAATTCACACAGCCAAACAGCCGCAGAGAAGGGAAGCGTCAAGACACAAAGAGATGCTTCAAGTCCCGAGTCCTTGGGGAACCAATGCGACACTTCTGCTGCAGGCAGGAGAAGTGAATCCAGACTGGGGGAAGTGATGTGTAGACTCCAAGAAGGTTGTGGTCTGCAGGTGATGTATCGGGAAAACTTGCCACACAGTTGCGATGCGTGGTAATCCGGGATGCATTGGCAATTGATGCAGCAGCAGCAAGCGTTGCTGCATCGGTTTCTTCAGCCGAGATCCCATGATTGCACCGGTTCTTGCAGCCACAACAGGTGCTGTGTCCGCTCTGCAGCGGTGCGTGGAGATTCTTCTTTCACGGTGGTGCTGCATCGGGAAAAACAGCCGCAAGAAGGACGATATGTAAATGTTCTCAGTTTTTTAGGTTTCTTCCAGTTCCCAATAGCAGGAACAACCTTCAGAGGCCCAGAACTGGAACAGGCACCTCCTATCAGTTCAAACCCTCAGCAGCAGGGTTCAGTAGAGCTGGGGGTGAAGTCTTTGTGTCCCTGAGAATTCAGAACAAGAGGCCAGGACACATAGACCCTTGGAGATTCTTCTTCAAACAGGTTCGTAGCAAAGTTCCAGTCTTTGTCCTTTCCTTGGCAGAAACAGCAACTGCAGGCCAACCCCACACAGGACACAGCAAAAGGGCAGTACTCCTCCTCAAAGCTCGTCAGCTCTTGTCATTGGCAAAGGTTCCTCTTGAGTCCAGACGTGATCTAAAGTTCTGGGGTTTCAGGTCTACTACGTATACCCCATTTTTCTTTGTTCTCTTTGTGCAAGGGTCTGAGCCCAGTCCAAACCAGTTCTGCCCTCATTGGTGCAGTATGACCACAGGGGGTGGAGACAGCATTGTGCAAGGGGGACAGGCCCTATTCAGGTGCAAGGAAAACTCCTCCCACAACTCTAAATGCAGCCAATCCTCATTCAGCTTAGCTCTGAGTCATCCAGGTGCCAGACACACCTCAACCTCCCCCAGTGGCTGTCCACAGTGAATGCACATCCCCATCCCCTGTCACTCCAAAACCAGACAGTCAGTCCACAAACAGCCAGAGGCGCACAGAATGGTTAAAAAAGAAAATGCCTACTTTCTAAAAGTGACATTTTCAAACACACAATTTAACAAGCATTTGCAAAGCAATAGGTCTCACATTTGTGTTTGTTAGAGCTATTGTCGTTGTAAATGACAATGTGTTTCACTTATGCTTTTTTTTGTTGCTGTTTTTCACCTTACCAGTGAAAATGGGTGCACTTTAAAGTTCTTACCGGCGAGGTGGCAGCTGAAGTCCTGTGAGGTCAGATATTCCTTGGACTGCTGCTGCCTTTAGGAGCCATCATGATAGGGAGAAGCTTTAGGGAGAGAAAGAGTGACCTGCTTCAGCTTTGTCAGATGCAGTCAATGTGAGCACTGGAGCAGGAACCGTAAATGGAAACCAAAGGGTTAAACATCATGGACACTAATCACCCCAGCTGCAGTTGGAGGAAACATCCCCTAATGTAAGCCCTGAATAATATTTTGCGTGGTTGAAAATGCTGAAAAAATGCATCAAGTACAGTGTGGTCACCACTTTCTTGAATGCTGAGGGTTGAACTTTCTCCCTCGAAACCCCTGAAGAGTTTCCGGAGCAGTGCGAGAGCTTCCGGGGCAATGCGAGCAGAGCACAGTGAGAGGAGCTGCTGCAGAGGAGCCGTGAGCCGTGCTGAGCCGTGCAGCAGCGGGCAGTTTGGAAATCTGCTGAGGCCGGAGGTTGCCTGAGACCCCTGAGATTCCCCCTGCAGTCCTCCACGCAGACCCTGCCGCAAAACCCCTGCCGCAATTTCTTTCCGCGGCTCTGACACCAGCCGGGCACTTACGAAGTGAAGACGGGATGCCAGCTGATCATCCAAGGAGCGGTGAAGCAGTGGAGTTGGAACGACGCTGGTAAGGCGGTTGAGGGGGCAGGGGCGGGGTAACGAGGAACGGTCCTCACAACCTTTCCTTGCCTGACCACCCTGTGTCTACCACGCCCACCGCTGGGGAGGTCCTCCTCAGCTCCCGGCACTCTCCAGGTGCCTGTTGTCGTCCCCCCGCCACCTTGCTACCCTCGCTGCTCTGCTGCTTTCCCCTTCACCTCATAGTAAGCAGCCGGGTGCTGGGGTGGGAGGAGTGTGAGAGAGAGCATGGCCCCTCACCCCCTGCCACCCATCCTCGTCCTCCACCCACCCTTACCTGCCAGGTCCAGCTTGGTTGGTTGGTGGAACTTGTAGGTGGACAGCTTGGGCAGCTAGGGCACCAGATCTATCCCGACCTGCTGGATGCCACCAGATACCACCAGACCAACCACCAAATCCTGGAAAACTGGAAACTTCGAAACTAGAAACTAGGAGCTGTTTTGTTATTGCCTGTCTGCCCGCCAGTCCGTCTGTCATCCTGCCTGAGTCAGTGCTTGCAAGTCGATCAGCAGTTGAGTAGCAGAAGCAGAAAGAACAGCAAAAGCAGCAAGAGCTACTGGAGGCAGGTCAAACAGCGCATAAGCATAAGCAGCAGACAAACCGTCAACAGTAGGAAAGCTAATCAAAGCTGATCAAAACCCTACTTTCAAGAAACAAGACCGAACTGAACTGAACTAGTTCAACTGCCCTCCCATTAGCAGCTGATAGATCCGTCCTAGGAAGGACTCCCTTACAACGCAACGCAGCGCAACTGAAAGCAAAGGGGCAAGCGCGAAAAAGTAGGGCAGAAAGTAGGGCACCTTCTGAGGACCTAAAGCATTCTAAACATGAGGTCGGGCATAAAAAGGGGGCAGCCCGGGGTCGCTGTGCGTGAAGTCAAATATAAAGGAAAAACTAAACCAAGTACAACAATTTTGGTAACAGCTACGGAGGAAGTAGAGGAAGCAGAGGCCCCCAGCAACCCAGCATAGAACCCTGGAAGTTGCCGACCTCACCTATACCAACCAAAAATCTCTTAAAAATTCCAATTTCTGAAAAGCCCAGCATCATCCATATTTTCCTCCAGTGGCAAAATCCAGGACCTTCAAGAGCCACTCCTCCCCCTAATCCCCCTACAATCACCGACCACACTAGTCATGGTACAAGCCACAGTGGGAACTCTAGTGGCCCAACCTGTGCTCCCCTCACCAACATCTGAAAAAACTTGTAAACACAAAACTAACAGCCCGCCAGTCTTCCAAAAGGGGGAGGTGAAATCGCGTATTGAGGAGCACGCTACTTGTCGATCCTTATCCATCCCCTCCCTAACAAGCAATGCCATAACCGGCTCAACCAACCTCAGTAAGTGGAAGGAAGTACAAAATTTACAAGAGTCTGCAACAAAGGATGGCAAGGCCACAAACCCAGGGCAGGAGGACTCAAGTGGACATAAACTTAACTATTCTCCAGAACCCGATCACCACTCCAAATTCTCGCCTCAAATAGACCCCCACAAATCCCCTCACGACCCGCAATGACATTGAGAGGCCATCAAATCGGCCCAACTGTCTTTAGGAGCGTAAACAGGGGGTGGCCACGACATTCCCAAAGAGTTCTCTGAAATCTTATCGGATTCACCAGTTTCCAAGGGAGGTGGGCAGGATCCCCTCTCCTACCTGGGATCACAGGAGTGGGCGGACCTAATAGCATCCTACGCATTGGACACTCCTGAAAAATAGCTTCCGTCTTTAGCCGGTATCAGTATAAATCATGATGCGAAACAAGGAAATGATCAAGAAATAGTGACTAACTCAATCTCACATAAAAACTCTCCAACTCCTACTTTGACCTCTGGTTCACCAATTCAAACTGGGAAACAGGCATCAAACACATCGGACATCTTATTAAATACAATGCAATGAACTGTTGATGTACTACATTACCAGTCAGATAAAATGGACCTGCAGCTGTCACTATTAGATACTCTGGCCCTCTTTGTTGGGGTAATAGACGAGAAACTAGGTCAACTAAATCTTTTAATGAGCAGACCCCAGCAGGAAGTAAAATTGAACTGCAGCTGTGGTCCTATTATTGACAAATTATCGTCTCTCCCCTCAATTGTTTCCACTCTCATAGAAGGCCTGCCAAAGGGCCCAACTCAAGAGAAATCAAAGGCAAATTCAAATGAAGTAGTGCCCAATGAGCTACCGAATAGGGATCCTGTTGTCCCAAAAAATCCTGGCAACAACCTTCCGAGCTGTCATGAGGGCAGCCCGCCTACCAGGACCCCTCTATTACCCAAGGAGCAAACACCAATGCAGAACGCTAAGTGACGCTGTCAACTTAGGAGAAAAGGTTGAAATGAAATACCATCTCCCAGCCTCACAAAAGTTTATCCTCTATTGACAACAAAAACATTACAGCAGCAAACGCAAGAACAAACAACTACAGTCCACGTCCCCGAAGATGAGGGAAGGTTCAATCAGCAAAAGGAAACCTACTCTATGGAAAATATGAAAAACATGGATGTGATACAAGTGGAAACACCACCATTGGGGGCAGCCCGGTCTTCACCCAGTGGTCAAACCGACATCCAAGGAAATAGAATAACTAAAGCAAAACCAAAACAAGATGGCAGCATTAATAGCCGAACGTTTCAAACAATTGAGTTGAACTCAACCTCAACTTTACATTTACCACTTCCACTGGGCGCCAATCCTAATACCCCAACCCTGCAAATCGAGCACTCAGCTCACATGATCAGTCAGGACTCAGCTAAGGCATCAGGAGAAGTAAATCAAATAAACGATAAAACAGGTAGAGCCTGTAATGAAGTGCAGAGAGCCCCTTACGAACCAAGGACTACTACAATTGGGCACTTGGGTCTTTCCATAAATTTTGATCGTGGCTTAGAAGGCTCCACAGGCCCTAGGCACCAAGAGCCCCTAATCCCTGATATCTCCATTGTACCGATTCAGCAATCCACTAACTGCTTCATGGAAAAACACTTGGGGCCAAACTTTGCAAAAAATTCTCTAATTAACCAAGCTAGGAACTCTGCCATTACTATCTTCACCCCAGAATACGAATCAAAAGGACCCTTCGATATCTTGAACAGAGGGAACATTCTCCAACTCCTAGGCACAATGCCAACATTGAAAGGTATATGTTCTGCTGATCTTCTCCCAATAGAATTCGTTAAGCTGGACAAAACACAAGAAAAGGAATCCACCAAAGCCACCTGGAGGACCATCCAAATCGCAAATAAAGTCCTGGAAGAACAGGAAACCTTTAAAGCCTGGGGAATTCAATCCACAATGTTTTATAATACTGGATACCCATTCCCTTTACTTAACATAGCAAGAGAAGAAATAACCCGCAAAAGCTATAAAATTTCGTCTGTACTTAGGGGCGTCCGAGGACGGTCACCACAAAACGAACACACACAAAACATACAAACAAGCACAGTAGTCAACAACGCAGCTGCCCCTGTTTACCTTCGGATCAATAGAACCATTAACACATCTGGTCACCCACAGTGACAGAGAAACTCAACGAGGCATGGTGGAAATTCAGGTATATTACCCCAGAGGATATGCTCATGGAACATCAACGAGCAAAACAGCAAGGCCGCAGACGTTGAATTCCTTGGTTATTTAAAAACTTTCGACATCATCCTATTGCAGGAAACATGGCAAGAGGAGCCTCTGCAAGTAGAGGGATATACTTGTTTCCACACTCCCTCCCTAAGGAAAAGTAATTACGGTTGTCTATCAGGAGGCCTGATTACTTATATCAAAATAATACAAATTCATAGTGCGCAGGAATTACTGCCTCTACTCCCAGCTGTAAGCACCACAAAGGTTCAATTAAACCTTAAATCTTTGTGGAAAAAAGGAGGAGGTACTGCTAATTAATATATATCTAAATCCGAAAAAGAAACTGATGAGTACACACACTACTCCAATCTTCATTTTGTCAGGTGACTTCAATCAACACTTATTAGGTACCACCCCAAATGAAGACATCCAAGCACAGTCTTTTTATTGGAACTTTCCAACTCAATTGCATAGCGCCTAAGGAAAAACAACTAAGGGCATCTCAGAGCTGCTAGAAAACCTGGAGAACATCGGCCTAAGGATGCTAAATGGCAGATTTGTGGATGACTCCCCACCGGCCGCCTCATGTCACTCATCCCATGCAACCTCCACAATTGACTGTACCTCAAGTGTCTCTCTCACTCTTCCAATATATAATAGGCTATTGCCTAGGAGACAAAGGGGACAGTGACCATCGGCCTCAGGAAATCTCAATTTGTGCACTACCGGATAAATCAATCCCAAAACTAGTCTGAATGCATGCATACCACACAATAAACCTTAAAAGAATCAAGTCATGTATAGAAAATTCCAGGGAAGTGCTCCTGGCAGCAAAACAACAACTAAATGAGCTTAACCACCCCACGGGAAACCACATACAAATATGGGAAACCTTCACGGCCACTTTTTCAAATTCCTACTCATCTGTAGTTCGACACTTCCTGCCTAACGATCCAACAGTCACAGGGAAGGCCACGAGCGCACAAAGGGCGACCTTGAAAAGTCTTAAAAAAGCTATAAACAAATCACTAAGGACATTGCGCACGCCCCTCGAATAGGAGGAAAAACCATTTCCAGCATGTCTTATACGGGCGATGTTTTTCTAACCAGACACACTCAAGTGGGTCTACAAAGGCTACTCAACACACTCCATGGGTACGCTGATGAGAACTATATAGAAGTTAACACGGACAAAACTAAAACTTTGACAATAAATGGAATAAACTGTCCTATTCTTGGTCACTTGGAAAATCTCCAATTACCAACTGCGATGTGTATAAGTACCTAGGTGTTATCATCGACAAGGGTGGCCAATTCACGAACCAGCTTAATGCCATCAAGAGGAAAGGAATGGTGATCGCGACAACGCTAAGGCAACTCAAAACAAAATTGACATGACCAACATTCGCCCCACTTGTCCGTGTTGCGAAAGCAAAAATTCATTCATCAGTTACATATGGCAGCAAGGTACTGAGAGGCAGGGACTCTTCATTGCTGGATATCAGCTTGGCAAAAGCATATAGAGTAATGCTAAACCTCCCTCCTTACACTTCGCCAGCCCAGATTCTGCTCGAGCTTGGTCTAACGAAGCAACTCCCCGTAAGGCGAGGCTCTTACATCAAGTGCTGGCATAAAATTAAGAACTCCACCAGGAATACATTGAACCACCAGCTCTCCCAGGAACTGTGCAGCACATCTACCTCGCCGGCTAAAGCCTACTTGGAGGAATCACTGGCCATAACAGGACTGGTTGGCCTATGGGAAATCCCAACAATGCACTTGCACTTTAAGCACATTGCAAATAAGGTTATCAAGAAACTTTCTCTCACAAAAAACAAAGCCGCTTTTGCACACAGGAGCCATGCATGGATGACAAATCATTTGGGTCACAGGCATACTTTGAACTAGGGTATTCAAGGAAGTCTAAAGAAGCCTTTCTAAAACACAGGTTAGGAATCCTGTCAGCCATACCTCATCTTCCACCATGGCTGAGAAAGAAGTATGGGAACTCTTGCCGGCTATGCGGGGTTGGAAATGAGGACATTGAACATATAATATGCTCTTGCATCAAGCTAAATGAGGAAAGGGTTGGCCTGCTAAAAACTCATTTTAATGAACGAGGTATACGTACCCGGAGACAAGCAGTACATGCATGCTTCAACCCAAGAGACCCACAACTAAATGGGAAGCTTGTTAATTTCCTGCTTATAGTAGCATCCAAGCAAAGGACGCTTGGTACTGCAACCAGCGTATGGACCCCAGAGGCTCTGAGCAAAATGAACTTTGGACACTCTGCACTTTTTTAAATTAGTCATGCATGTCTCGACACATAAAATATCTTTTAACAGAGTATTGATCGAAAAGCCAATTCACCAAAATGTTTTATTAGAATGTATTTTTGTAATGGTTTTAATTAATCAAAAAACAATACATTTTACTTACTTACAGTGTGGTGTGCCACGCTGCTTTTGAAAAAAGTGTTGCGTACCGCACTGCTTTTAAAAAAATATATTGGATACTTAGATGCAGTTGTGCGACCCGCGCTGCAGTCGCTATTGTTAAGCTGAAACTCAACCAGAGCAGTATTCTGGTCATACCATTGTTTCATCTCCTTCTGGCTGGCTTCCAGGTTCTCCTGAACGATTTTCTTAAAGCACAGAGTCTGGTTCCTGAAAGCCAGCATGTAGCTGAACACATCTTGGGGGGTCTTACCAGACGTTTTCTCCCAGCCCTCCTTCACCAGACTCAGAGGTCCTCTCAGAGGGTGCCCATACAGTAATTCAGAGGGACTGAACCCTAAGGATTTCTGCGGTACTTCCCTGTAGCCAAACAACTGGCATGGTGTGAAGATCTCCCACTTACGTCTCATGGGTTTGGCCAAATCATTTATCATTCCTTTCAGGGTATATTTGAATCTCTCACCTAATCCATTTCCTTGGGGATGGTAAGAAGTGGTGAATTTGTTCATTACATCGCACTCCTCCCACAATGACTTCATATACCTAGATATGAAGGTTGTATCACAGTCAGAGACCACCTCTCTGGGAAACCCAACACAGGAAAATATCCCTATCAATGCACAGCACACCACAGGGGTTGTGATTGTCCTCAGAGGGACAGTTTACGGGTACCGAGTGGCATGGTCCAAGACCAAGCTAAACTTGTTGCCTAAGGCTGTCTTGGGTTTCAGTGACCCCACAATATCAATGCCTACCCGCTCAAAAGGGGTGCTCACCACAGGAAAGGGTTGGAAGGGAGCCTTATACTTCCCTCTACTCTTGCCACTTGCCTGGCAAGTCTGACAAGATCAACAATGTGCGTCAACATGCCTCTGCATTTGGGGCCAGTAAAAGTGGGTGACAAGCTTTTGATAGGTCTTGTCTCTCCCCAAATGTCCTGCCAATGGCACATCATGAGCCAGACAGTCCTGTAGCATGCGGGTACCACCGGCACACAGGTTGTCACGGGCTCAGCAACCTTAGGCTCACTGTATAGGAGAGCATTCTCCCAATAAATCAAATGTGATACAGACTGACCACCTGCTGCCTGGTCTGCAGCCTGCTGCCGCAAACCAACATGAGTGGGGCACTCCATCTGCGCCTTGCAGAATTCCTCCCTGGAGTGTCCTCTTTCCTGCTGCCAATGGGTCAGGCAGGTCTCCCAGTTTGGCCACTTGCTCCCTGTAGGTTCTAGGGCATCCCCCTTGGGGTCTGCCTCCTCCTGGACTGTGGGAACTTCTGGGGTGGATTTCCTACACTCCCTACCCCTTCTCTTTCAGGCAGGCTCCGGGGCCGCTGTTTCAGGCTCCATGTCCTCTTGAGTATCCCTACTGACTGCCATTGACACAGTGGTCACACAGGCCCACTCAGACAGACCCAACATCATTAAACGAGCCTGGCGGTCCACCTCCTGCCAAGAGGAACCTGAAACCTCCCCCCACTCAAAGGGAACCTGCGCCACCTTACACAGGGGCGCAGGGTTGTCTGCAGAAACTACAGGGTGGGGTACATTGGGGATGACCTGCTCCTCAGACACCGATTGACACATAACAGATTTCACAGTGGCTCCTGTGTCTCTCAGAGCTTCCACCCTCCTTCCATTGATGGTCACCCACTGCAGGTACTTTTTAGTGTTATCCGGCTGGCAGGTTTCCTGGACCATCTCTCTATCTCCCAATGAGATAAGGGTCATCACAGCTGGCTCCCCACCCTCAATAGGAAACAATTCTTTCCCCCAGCACTACACTGAATAACCCCGGTGACGGTGCATCAGTGGGTGCTGGTGGTGCCTTGGGGCATTTGGGATTATTCTGCATGTAACCCTCCTGACCACATGCATAACACTTGCGGCGACCTCAGTTGTCTGGCCTACCCTTAGGAGCCTTGGCTTCTTAGAATTGGGGAGCTGGGAATCTTTACACTGGGATCTATTTTGGGGCCCTTTAGAGAACTCCTTTTGACTACACTTGTCCCTCCCACTCTTCTGCTGGGGACCCTGCCCACCTTTTGCTGGGTTTCCCACATATCCCTTGTGGACCCTGGTACATGTCCAGCGGTTTGCCTCTTGAGCAACATTCCTGGAGTCAGTCAGCTTTCTATCCATCAGATGCTAGCGCAGCTCTGGAACACAAAGACTACTCAAGTGCTCCCAACCAATCAGATTGTACAACCCTTGGTAATCAGTTACCTTGCTGCCCGGCACACTCAGGGCACTTTACTGGGGACTTACCAGTAAATCAAATATGCCAATCAGGGAGAATCAATTGTGATAACAATTTACATAGGGAGCACTTCAACTTTGACACTGATCAGCAGTGGCAAACTGCCCAAAGCATCTAAACCAGCAAAAGAGAAATCCAGCACAGCATCAAAAACACAGGCGGTAGAGGCAAAAAGTCAGGGGAAACCACACCAAAGATGCCAAGTCTAACACCCCAAATCTCGGTCGGCCCGAAAAAGCGTAAAATATTTAACCTAACCGATATATTATGACACTGCTCGGACCGGAATATATTGGGTGCAATAAATAACACCCGATTACGATTACTGACCTGGAAATGGGGTGGAACACATAGATTGTGTTTCCTGCAACAAAATCCATGTCAAGTTTTTATCTGCAATTTTTCCCTCCGTAAATTTCAACAGGATTTACCTGCCGAAATTCATGCAGGGAATGGAAGGCTTATGGCACAGCTTACAATTGCGGGATGTGTGAGAACAAAGGTTACCCGTCATATCACAATTAATATAGCCAACAGTAATCAGGGCCTGTTGGACTTGGCCCTTCTGGCAGGTTCACCCCTGAACTTTTTGCTTTTTATTGGTGACTTGGTGTGGTGATTTTTGGTTTCCCTGTGTCCCAGAGGAAAGTGCGTGCACATTCTGAGTGCATGTGGTGAGATAGGCCTGCCCTCCCATAGGAATGCATGGGGAATGTATGTGTCCCTGGTAGTTCCTGATGCGTGGGGTGTGCAGGCTCGAGTTTGGTATGTGCGGACTCGTGTGATTGAATGCTGCGCGATGATGTGTGCGGCATGCATGTACCTAGTGTGGAAGTGCCACTTCTAGAAGTGGGCACTTCTGTGTGCAGTGTAAAATGTGTGCCTTGTCGTGTGATTGGCTGGCTGAGGTCATGTGACGGGCTAGGGATTCCCCAGAGTCAGGAGGAGTCACCCGGTGGTGAATAGGGAGATTAGCATGCTGATGGCTGGGGAGGAGTGCACCTTGGACCTGAATAGGGCAGGGCTTTCCCCACACAATGCTGGCTCCGCCCCCTGTGGTGCGACTGACGACCCTAGCCCTGCCAGTGAATAGAGTGAGGGGCTGAGCACATCAAGGGTGCTCCCCAACCAGATGCGACTGGTTTTCCCCCTCACCCTGAACCAAGAACAAAGGGTTTTACTGTATAAAAATGGGGCTGTGTCCCCACAGAATCTGGTCTCTTCCAGGATCCTGAGGGGGGCTGCTGCTGCTGGAGGCCAGGAGGAACCGCCACTTTGGACTGTCTTCCTGCCTGGAGGGCCCAGTGAGCTGGCCCCTGGCCCAGCCTTGCCCCCCTGCCCACCTTCCTAAAAACTTTGCTGGATTTGGATTATTTTGCCCTAAAGCGCTGGGAGCGCTTTATCTGTGTCCCTCAGCGCCTGGAAGCGCTCTGATTTGCCTTTAGCGCTCAGGGGCACTTTATTGCTGCCAGCCGGTGCCCACCCGGCGTTTACCCCGCTTATTTAATAATTTGATCGTGCGTGAGCCCACCCCGCATTGTGGTGTGCTCGCGGGTGCCCACCCCGCTAATTTGTTTATTTTACGGCGGGTGCCCACCCCGCCATATATCGCATCTGTAGAGGGAGCCTACCCCTTGTTGCCGCTGAGAAAGTCACCACGGCGGCCCTTGGGCAAACTGGAAGTCAGGCGGCCCGTGTTGGGACGTGGGCGGGACGTGGCAGAAAGCAGGAAGCGGACGGGAGCCTACCCCGCGCTCCTGCACTGAAGCCGGAAATCTGTGCTGAGTGACGCGGGGCTCCCGTGAGATCGAGGGAAGCCCCGTGCCGAGAGAGAGGAACGGAGTCCCCCCTGCGAGCGGCCCGGTGAGTAGGGGAGGGCCCGGGGGGCTCCGCGGGGCCAGTACTCTCTGTTACAGAGCGCGTGGACGCTCTGAACGAACGAGGGCATTTTGTGTAAGAGCCGTCGAGGCTCCACCATATGTGGGGGCATTATTTCTTGAGCGCCGAGGTCGCTCCACCGAACGGAGGCAATTTGCTTCAGAGCCCACGAGGCTCCAACGTTGGCCCCCATGGTATAGTTTGGAGCGTTGCACGCTCCCAACGTCGGGGGCATTTCTTTTGCACTCGGAGCGGCCCCGGAAGACAGCAGGCCGCTCCCATCCATAAGGGGGCATTTCCGTTGTGACTGAGTGGCCCCAGATGGCAGCGGGCCACTCCCACCTTGCCCCACAGTGACGTGCAGAGCCACGAAGGCTCTAGGGGGTATTTTGTGCATTTAGAGTCCAGGAGAGGCTCCAACCCCTGCCATATTTGTTTAGAAGGCGCAGTGGTGCCCACGCTCACTTTCTCCAGCTGCCCAGCACTTAGTGGGCAGCTGCAACGTTTAGGTTGTGGCCTCTGTGTTTTAGGTTGCGCAGCTTGCGCAGCCGTGCCCTGACTTTTCTGGACGCAGGGCGTCCTTGCCCCGACAAGACCAGTTGGCCTAGGGACTGCCACAGATAGTGGCTAATGTGAGTTTTTGCGCCATTGTTCCTTTCCTGCACCTCTGAATGTGTTTATGCGTCATGTGCTTTGCTTTACACCGCTGAATGTATTTTATGCATCATGTGTTTCCCTTGTTCTACACCTCTGAATGTGATGCATCATGTGTAATGTGCGTTTACCCCTACAGGTATTGTGATACTTAGGTGGTTGTTTGTTTTCTCCTAGTACAGGTGGTGCTAGTGAGGTCCTAGTTCCCTGCGTGACATTCTCCTAAGGTGGTTAGGGTTGCGTAGGTGGTACTTACCTGATACCAGTAGTTACTGGTTGTGTGCTACATTTGCTATTTTGTACTACAGTATTATTCCTATGTTCTAAAAAGTGCTAATTCCTGACAGTGGTCCATGTGGCCCTGTCCCCTGTACATAATCCCTTGTAAATTCTGCCCGTGCCTGTTGGCACATTGTAAAGTGTGTGTTTTTATCTAATGTGTTTGGTATAATACAAAGGTTATTTTTATATAATACCTTGTGTGGAGTTTCCTTTGTGGTGGGCCTTGGGTGTTGTTGCTGGGTGCGCGCGCAAACACTTTACACATTGCCTCCGGGATAAGCCTGACTGCTCGTGCCAAGCTACCAAGGGGGTGAGCAGGGGTTATCTTTGGCGTGTAACTCCCCAGCCCTGACTAGAGTGGTGGTTTCTGCCTGGCTTTGGCGCAAGCCTCAGCCAACCAGAAATCCCATTTCTAACATTGGTGGCAGCGGTGGGATTTGGACTTGCGTTTGCGCTGTACCGCAGCAGCAACTGGCTGCACCACAAAACTCTGCATTTAGATAATCACATGGTGTAGGGATTATTGTTCTAAGTTTGTTTTTAAATGTCATTTCTGTAGAAATGTGTTGCTGGTGCACTTTGAGTTGAGTGTCCTGCCAAGGACAGAAACCAGAAACTGTAGGAGGTAACTGCCCTTGTGCAGACAGCGGTTTCTTGGGTTGGCCTGCAGTAGAAGCTGGAGGAGGTAACTGCCCCTGTGCTGTTTGCTATTTCTTGGGTTGGCCTACAGTGGGGACTTAATTGGTAAGTGTCCCTAGCTCGGGAGGGTAGATCATCCCCCCTAAGTGCATTGTGTTTTCTGGATTCACCAGAGGGTGGGATCCAGTGGTGGCAGCGTAATAGTGTCCTGTACATTTGTCCCCCGTCCTGCGCCCAGAGTTGGTACCGGTGTCACGTGGTGGTCAGGTTGAGGAATCAGGGGTGGTAGAAACTGCCTTACCAGTCCGAGGGGAGGGTTGTGTGTGGATGGATGGTGTGTGGCACTAGGCAAGTGAGTGTGAGTTCTCTGGGTTAGAGAGCTTGCTGAATCCTTTTTGTGAATTGTGTACCCTGTGTTAAGCTCAGACCCCTAGGTTCCCTGTATAATCTTTTCACCATAACGTCCGCCAGAATGGAGCCTGCTTGTGATCCCTATGAGCTAGCTTGGCGCCAGAGGCAGGAGTTAGAAAGGTCCCGTACAGAGAGAGAGTCCGACACTCTGTACGAACTTCAGGACCACCTGGTCCTATGGCAAAAGGGTCCATGGGACCTTGAGCACAGTATGGAAAGGGCCCGGGCCTCACACCTGGAGGGTGGTGGGTCTGTGGGGAGCCCTGAAGCTTCAGAAGAGGAGGAAGAAGATGACAGTACCTGGACGCCAGTAGAGAGTGAGGACCCCATAGGTAGGGCGTCCCTTGCTGGGTCCAGCGTAGGAGGCAGCGCCTCATCCCTTTCCCTGTCCCCAGAGGAGTGGGAAGATAGGAGGAAAGAAAGAGAGCACCAGCTGACGCTAGAGAAGCTCAGGTTAGAGCATGCACAGGCTATGGCGCAGCTGGAGGTCAAGAAGCAACAGCTAGAGACTGAGAGGGTCTTGGCGCAGGAGAGGATAGAGGAGGCTGAGAGGGCCTCCACCAGAGGCAAAGTAGCTCTGGAGGGTAGACTATCCCCTGCGCGCAGTTTTAGTTTTCTGGGCTCCCCAGGGAGGGTTGAGTCCAGTGGTGGCAGCCATATAGATTTCAGTATAGGAAATCCCAGTCCCAGTTCCCCCAGTCTGGTACCTGTTCCCCCGGAGGAGGAGTTGAGGTTGAAATTCAGGGGCAGTAGGAAACTGTCTCACCAGTCTTGGGAGGAGTTTGTGGATGACTGTCAGGATGCACTGGTGGAGTGGCTGATGGTTAACCCGGAAAAGGATTTGAAGGCAGTGGTCAAAATGATTATCAAAGAGCAGATGCTCAGTAGTTGTTCTCCAGGGTTGCGCCAACACCTGCTGAGGTACAACTCTTTTTGTCCTTGGGAGCTTGCGGAGGAAGCAGAGCGCTGGGAAAGTGCTAGAGGTTCTCTAGAGTCATTAGGGAGTGACTCCAAAAGTAGTGGGTCAGGTATCTTCCAGCCCAGCGTGGTGGAAGAGGCTCAGTGTAGCCCAGCTAGGTCCCAGGATAGCGAGGAGGGTGTAGGGGCTTACGGCCTGGCTCAGTGGAGCGGGAGTAAGTGGGTGACCGAGGGTCCCCAGACGTACGAAACCCTGCCTCAGGACTTGGATGGTTTCATGAGGGAACACCAAGTTGGGGACCTAGGCTGTCCTGTTAGCCCATTTGAGGAAGATCTCTTAGTGAGTAGAGGACCTGGAGCACCTGTAACCAGGGCTCCTGTGGTTCTAGAGGCTGGCAGTACCGCTCCGGTAGGGAGGGTACAGGAGTCCAGCGTGAGGAGTGATTGGGGGATGAGTTGCCCAGTGGAAGAGCCAGTGGGTCAGGGACTACCCAGTTGGGCTAGGATCCCGTGTAGTGACCAAGGTGACACCACTTCTGTTCTGGGGGATCTCTGCGCACTGTCAGATGGACAGGGGACGGGAGATCCGCGCCAGACAGACAGTCACACGGCGTATGTGTCGTTTGTTAGCCTCAGGGGGATGGAGCGTAAATCCCCCAAAGTCCTGGAGTGCCAGGCGATTATTCCACAGAAGGTTCTAGGCCGGAGGTTGGAAGGCCAGGTTCAGGATCAGCCTGACCTGAAGGGTGGGACGTCTGTAACCAGCGTCCCGACCGGTTCTTCTTCCAGAGGTACCGCCCCAGTTGGTAGGGAGCAGGGCTCTGGAAGGGGGTGCAGAGGGTGGGAGAGCCCAGCTCTGGCCCCGGTACAACCTGAGGGGTTAAACCCTGGGTTGGAATGGCGTTCTAGGTGTGCCCCTCGCCAGAGGAGGAGGAACCCTAGGAGAAGAGGTAGGGGGAGGAGAGCCTTCCCTGAGACTCCTGGTCCGCCTGAGGGTGTAGACCCTAGGCTGGAGAACCAGTGGCAGTCTAGTCCTGTCTTGCAGACAGGAAGAGTGGAGAATGGACGCTATGTGCCAGGGGTTCCTACCCCCCACTCTATGGTTAGGCAAAGACCGGTGGCACCTGGGTGGCCTAGGGCCTGGTCTTGGCCGCGGACAGCTTGGGAGTACCAGTGGGGTAGCCCAGTTGGTCCAGACAGTGGTGTTAGAAAGAATTCCATGGGTTCACCGTGGCGTAGAACCGGAGGGTGTCCCTGCAGTTGCGGGCCCGCGTCCGTGTTCTATCGCCCGAAGCAGGGAAGTCCATCACGGTGGTGATTGGTCTGCCCTGCGTTTTAGCTGGAAGGGGGTTGTGTTGGACATGGCCCTTCTGGCAGGTTCACCCCTGAACTTTTTGCTTTTTATTGGTGACTTGGTGTGGTGATTTTTGGTTTCTGCGCACTTTCCCTGTGTCCCAGAGGAAAGTGCGTGCGCATTCTGAGTGCATGTGGTGAGATAGGCCTGCCCTCCCATAGGAATGCATGGGGAATGTATGTGTCCCTGGTAGTTCCTGATGCGTGGGGTGTGCAGGCTCGAGTTTGGTATGTGCGGACTCGTGTGATTGAATGCTGCGCGATGATGTGTGCGGCGTGCATGTACCTAGTGTGGAAGTGCCACTTCTAGAAGTGGGCACTTCCGTGTGCAGTGTAAAATGCGTGCCTTGTCGTGTGATTGGCTGGCTGAGGTCATGTGACGGGCTAGGGATTCCCCAGAGTCAGGAGGAGTCACCCGGTGGTGAATAGGGAGATTAGCATGCTGATGGCTGGGGAGGAGTGCACTTTGGACCTGAATAGGGCAGGGCTTTCCGCACACAATGCTGGTTCCGCCCCCTGTGGTGCGACTGACGACCCTAGCCCTGCCAGTGAATAGAGTGAGGGGCTGAGCACATCAAGGGTGCTCCCCAACCAGCTGCGACTGGTTTTCCCCCTCACCCTGAACCAAGAACAAAGGGTTTTACTGTATAAAAATGGGGCTGTGTCCCCACAGAATCTGGTCTCTTCCAGGATCCTGAGGGGGGCTGCTGCTGCTGGAGGCCAGGAGGAACCGCCACTTTGGACTGCCTTCCTGCCTGGAGGGCCCAGTGAGCTGGCCCCTGGCCCAGCCTTGCCCCCCTGCCCACCTTCCTAAAAACTTTGCTGGATTTGGATTATTTTGCCCTAAAGCGCTGGGAGCGCTTTATCTGTGTCCCTCAGCGCCTGGAAGCGCTCTGATTTGCCTTTAGCGCTCAGGGGCGCTTTATTGCTGCCAGCCGGTGCCCACCCGGCGTTTACCCCGCTTATTTAATAATTTGATTGTGCGGGAGCCCACCCCTCATTGTGGTGTGCTCGCGGGTGCCCACCCCGCTAACTTGTTTATTTTACGGCGGGTGCCCACCCCGCCGTATATCGCATCTGTAGAGGGAGCCTACCCCTCGTTGCCGCTGAGAAAGTCACCACCGCGGCCCTTGGGCAAACCGGAAGTCAGGCGGCCCGTGTTGGGACGTGGGCGGGACGTGGCAGAAAGCAGGAAGCGGACGGGAGCCTACCCCGCGCTCCTGCACTGAAGCCGGAAATCTGTGCTGAGTGACGCGGGGCTCCCGTGAGATCGAGGGAAGCCCCGCGCCGAGAGAGAGGAACGGAGTCCCCCCTGCGAGCGGCCCGGTGAGTAGGGGAGGGCCCGGGGGCTCCGCGGGGCCGGTACTCTCTGTTACAGAGCACGTGGACGCTCTGAACGAACGAGGGCATTTTGTGTAAGAGCCGTCAAGGCTCCACCATATGCGGGGGCATTATTTCTTGAGCGCCGAGGTCGCTCCACCGAACGGAGGCAATTTGCTTCAGAGCCCACGAGGCTCCAACGTTGGCCCCCATGGTATAGTTTGGAGCGTTGCACGCTCCCAACGTCGGGGGCATTTCTTGTGCACTCGGAGCGGCCCCGGAAGACAGCGGGCCGCTCCCATCCATAAGGGTGCATTTCCGTTGTGACTGAGTGGCCCCAGATGGCAGCGGGCCACTCCCACCTTGCCCCACAGTGACGTGCAGAGCCACGAAGGCTCTAGGGGGTATTTTGTGCATTTAGAGTCCAGGAGAGGCTCCAACCCCTGCCATATTTGTTTAGAAGGCGCAGTGGTGCCCACGCTCACTTTCTCCAGCTGCCCAGCACTTAGTGGGCAGCTGCAATGTTTAGGTTGTGGCCTCTGTGTTTTAGCTTGCGCAGCCGTGCCTTGACTTTTCTGGACGCAGGGCGTCCTTGCCCCGACAAGGCCAGTTGGCCTAGGGACTGCCACAGATAGTGGCTAATGTGAGTTTTTGCGCCATTGTTCCTTTCCTGCACCTCTGAATGTGTTTATGCGTCATGTGCTTTGCTTTACACCGCTGAATGTATTTTATGCATCATGTGTTTCCCTTGTTCTACACCTCTGAATGTGATGCATCATGTGTAATGTGCGTTTACCCCTACAGGTATTGTGATACTTAGGTGGTTGTTTGTTTTCTCCTAGTACAGGTGGTGCTAGTGAGGTCCTAGTTCCCTGCATGACATTCTCCTAAGGTGGTTAGGGTTGCGTAGGTGGTACTTACCTGATACCAGTAGTTACTGGTTGTGTGCTACATTTGCTATTTTGTACTACAGTATTATTCCTATGTTCTAAAAAGTGCTAATTCCTGACAGTGGTCCATGTGGCCCTGTCCCCTGTACATAATCCCTTGTAAATTCTGCCTGTGCCTGTTGGCACATTGTAAAGTGTGTGTTTTTATCTAATGTGTTTGGTATAATACAAAGGTTATTTTTATATAATACCTTGTGTGGAGGTTCCTTTGTGGTGGGCCTTGGGTGTTGTTGCTGGGTGCGCGCGCAAACGCTTTACACATTGCCTCCGGGATAAGCCTGACTGCTCGTGCCAAGCTACCAAGGGGGTGAGCAGGGGTTTTCTTTGGCGTGTAACTCCCCAGCCCTGACTAGAGTGGTGGTTTCTGCCTGGCTTTGGCGCAAGCCTCAGCCAACCAGAAATCCCATTTCTAACAGGGCCCAAATCTGTATCCACATTCAAGGTTCCACAGTGGGAAAAGACTACAAACCCTTTGTCTTTACTCCATCTGGTCACCACACTTACTTTGATAGCGGCCAAAAAGGGGAATTATTGGATTTTCTAATCATTAGTTGACCGGCATGTGATTTTGGAGGCAGCAAAAGGGAGTGAGCTATATTTACTTTCTCCTTTTAAGAAGGGTGGGTTAAAATTAGATTTAAAGGACAACCAATGTTGCAGTTCTGTTAGACATGGCTCACCATCATACGACATAGGCAGCGCAAGGCAATGGGATGAAGTGGTTATGTCTCTTTTGGTATATGTTGCTGCTTGGAGAATGTGTAACCTTTTTTGAAAATCAGCAAAGTCAGTGCGATGTATAGAAGCACCCATAGTGAACTAACATTCATCTTGGTCTGCTTTCCTAAAACCACATCCTTCTGAATACGCTGTGGGCGTGTTCTCTTTGTTGTATTTTATATAGCTTCAATCACATTGTTCATTACACAATAAAACGTGTAGACATAATCAAGACTTCATTAACTCTGAAACAATAGATTTGGAGATTCATATATACATTTACATATGATAGCTCTCTGCATCATTTCAAGCACATACATATTTTAGAAGCAGCTAATTAATAGAGAGAATCCTCATTAGAACTCTAGCATGGATCATCAAAAATCCACTGAAGAGAAGGGAGAGAGAAAACTTGTTATCACCTCTTAGAGCTGTGAACATACAAAATTACTAATTGTTTATGATACAGACAGAAGTATCATGAAAGTGTTTTAACAATAGGCTCTCAATGTACATGTCTCTAAGGCGAGGTACCAGAGTATCCTCATTATTTAACAAGTAAGCACATCATAACATTCTTCCAGATGCCAATTGGAGGCCACATCTGGGCTCAGTTGTCTGCTGATTGGAAAGCATTTGTTTCTTTAAAGCATCTTCAATCAGCCATTTTGTACGACTGTAGAAGCAGTGATCCTCAGGGAATCGGCCCACTAACCTCTTTACAAAGGTCATTATGTTAATCAAGGTATGTTTATTTCTAATGTTTTGGGATATTGGAATTCTACTGGGTTAGCAGAGTCATGTAATGACATTTCTACCTTATTCTTTCTACTCTGGTCTCAGGAGTACGAAAGACTTTTATAAGTGCAATGTTGAAGTTACAAGAACATTTACAGACTGCAGTTCTCAAGTTTACTTTCCCAGAGATGTGACCACCTGTGCCATATCAAATTATGCATCTGCGGTCACTCTAGCTTACACTTGATTGTGCAAAGTCTTTCTTCACTTTAGGAATAGGGACGAAATGAGAAATTGACTAGATCTGAGATTTGCGAAAAAGAGGGATTTAAATCCCTTGCAAAGAATATATCCTGTCTGTCTCACCAACTCTGCTGCTCGCTTGGTTAACAGAGATTCCCAAAAATATTTAAAAAGTAAACTAAGACTAGAGAAAAGACTAAAGAAATATTGGTGCGCACACAAAGACTTAACACAGTAGAAGGAGACAGTCCAGAAAACGCGAACTGGTTTGTGGCTCAAATGGCCACCGAAAGAGAACTGTTTTAGAACTCTACCTTTGCGTCCAAGGCCATCTATTTAACTGCTGAGCAGAATTTTACTGGTATGCCAATTCCCAGCCATCTATCGCATGTGTATAACTACAAACAAAGAATTTATCCACACACAACCACTGCTGGCACATGCAAGCACACACAAGCAGCAACTGTGAGTCTAGAACCCTGCGCAGGAAGCACAATTTTGACGATGTTTACATGCGGTGAATGAGGACCACAGTGACCCTGAAACCTACTCCCAGAGCGCCAAACATGTTCTAATTAGGAAAACCCACTTTTCAGCTACATGCAATAGGTGACAAGAGTCAGCAGACTCTCACCGTGCTGCTCGGCTCAGTAACAGTGTAAATTATCTAAGCAGGGGCGGCCTTAGGCATGTGCAAGCTGTGCACCTGCACAGGGCCACCAAACCCCAGGGGCCACCACGAGGAATCGGATACAATACATATTCGTGGCGGCCCCTGGCAGGGATTTGGCGCATGAACAACTGAGGCGTGCTAAATCTAATGTGATGCATGCTGAATGGTTGTTCTTATACTCTTTTCCTTTCTAACCCAGTCTCGTCTTTGTGTGGGGTCGGCCTTGTTTCGGGCTCTTCTGGTAGGTCTCGTGCTTGTTTAGAACTTTTTTTCCAGGAGAATCAAGCTTGTTTTAATAGTCCAGATCTGGCATCTCCGGAGAATCGCATTCGCGCGCATGCGCAGTGCCCGCGAGTCCTGCAGCGAAGGGGTTACAGAAGCACCATGCATCACTGGCGGCAGGAGGGGTGGCAGCACCCGTGCCCGGCGTGCAGCGAGCAGCACCGAGACCGGCCGAGGCCATGCACCGGCACGCCTAGAGACCCAGGGCAAGAAAGGCCGCCTTGCAGAGGATAGCATGCCAGTGTGCAACCTTTGGTGCCAGCTGCGAGGTGAGCAGCCCGAGGGTCAGGGCATGGGGAGGGGGAGTGAGGAGGTCAGCGTGTGCCACTGCATAGTGAACCCGAGGGAAGGTGAGCCATTGGACGAGGGTGTGGGGAGCCCTGGGGAGGAGGGCAGATCAGGCATAGGAATGTATCCCAGCCCGTGGGGGTGAGGAGCCGGGGGCGTGGGGAAGGTTGGGTGAGGATGTTATTGTAGATGGTGTGTGCTTTGGGTCTGGGTGGAGGTAAGCCATGTGAGGTGGCGAGCTGGAGGTATTCTGGTGGTCATGGGAAGGGAGGGCATGATGAATTGTGAGAGAGAGCCTCTCTCTCACGATTCATCTCTGAGAGGGCGCGGGTCGGAGAGGTGGTCACCGTGCGCCAGGGGTAGGGAGTGGTACAGATCGGCGCTGTTTGTTGAGGGAAATGTGAGTCAGGAGTGCAGAGGCGGTGTTTACTTGTGACTGAGGGGAGGCATGGTGACTTTTGGAGGTGTACCTTGGGAGGCACGGTCGTATTGGGGGGAAGAGGAGAGCAGGGTACGAGGTGTTAGACGTAATGTTAAGGATTCATTAAAATGATTACAATTACTTATCAACAATCATGAAAACAGAGTATGAAGCTGATACTTGTGATCTAATGAGTGGATCTGCCTGCACAAATCTTTTAAAACATCGAGTGTTCGAATGTACTTGGCATTTGGTTATGTCTGTTTATATGGTGTTGAGGCAGACATGAAATGCAAGCACCTATGGATGGACGCCTGGAATAGGATGGCAGTGCCTACCCATGTTAACTCAATCTAATGCCCTTTTGCAGAGACCTTGGTAGGAGACTGGCTTCTTGATCATTTCTTTAATTACATTCCAGTGCTTGTCATGTGACTAGCAGAGAAAACTAGTTTAACTAGTCCTCAGTTTGCAATTGGTGAAGCAGCCTTCTCTGTCCATTCTAGGGGCATAGTTACCATTGGTTCAGCAAGTACAGTGGTACTGAGACCCAAAACCCTCAGGGGCCCATTGAACCCTGATAATTGCTATATTTTACTTCCTGAGCAGCAGCCAAAGGGGCCATTTTCCTTGCTTATGCCACGGCCCATGGGGTCATTGGTACGCTGTGCTAGTGATTCGTACGTCTGCTTGAAAGTTGTCTCCTGACTGGATGTTCCTTGCACATTAATTTTGCTTCAGTGAACCTCTAGTGCCTTTTCATAGCCTTAGGACTCACTGTAATTAATCCTTGTTTAATAGGTGCTCTGTAAAGCGAGCAGAGCTGGTTGCTGGAATATGGCACTATACAAGAAACCTTAATTAAATATATTGTATTTTGTCTTTTGACAATGTGGTAAAGTGGACGAGTCTTTGGTTACCTGTAGGCTGTCTTCAGGATCAGTTAGTGACGTACTGAGACAGGTCTCTGTGTGCCATGATTTCAAGGTAGCTTACTCTCTTCCTGCTAAGGTCACTTCCCAAATAGATCATGAACTATTCTCCAGGCTCTACTGTTCTCAGTGGACTGAGAAAACAGACCTTGTATGCCAAGTCACATGATCTACCCTATAGTTTTATAACACTCTTCAAATAAACCTTCCATACGTGGCTAGTCCTCATAATGTGTCATACATGTAGTGGGAAGGGTAATTACTATCAATCAGTCAGGGTTTGTAAAGCTCAGCTGCTTCACACATAAGGGTCTCGAGGCGGTGTGGGATTCATGCTGCTGGATCATGCTGCTTGTTGGTTGAACAGCGAGGTCTTGTGGTCCTTCCTGAACTGCTGGAGCGATGGTGAGGCTCTGAGGTACAGGGGGAGGGTTTTCAGGTCTTCACTGCCAGGTGGGAGAAGTAGTGGCCTCCACTGTTTTATCAGCGGCTGCATTGGGTGGCTGCTAGGGAGATGGTTCTGGAACATATTTTCCTGGTAGGTTGGTGCAAATTCACTCGTTCATTAAGGTATGCTGGTCCTTCATTGTGTAGTCCAGGGAAGACATGGCTTGGCAGTTCGGGCTGGACTGTTCCCATGAGGCACAGGGTCAAGGCTGATTTGCATATGGCCATGTCTGAACTGGGGTGGTGTGGTGAGCAAAAAAACGATGGATTTAGGCCCAGATCTCTGTACTGGGGTGAATGTATGACATTGTTCTGCATTCTGTCCATCAACTGTTGTTTTTGCAAGAAAATAAAAATGACACATCAAAATCTTTCAGCAGCCGCCACTGCTGATTGTCTTCTTTTTTTCCCTACCCACTGCTAGCCTCGCCCGCTGCATTGCAAGCAAAATGAAGAGAATTTGACTACACAAATGTGGTTATTCGAAACGAAAGAGAATGGTGGCTCAGCAGGCTTTCGTAGTGTCACAGGAAGGAGCAATCCTGAACTTTATCACCCAAGGGAAACCTAAAGATGGAGAATCCTCTGGCCAGAGTACTGCTGATGCACTAGGTAAAACAGGCGCTGACGACCATAAAGAACAAAAAAATGATGATATCCTTGAGCAGAATGATACTCATGAGCAGACCAATGAAAATGAACAAGGTGACTCTGAAATTGATACAAACATGCAGCAATTACCAACTCAGGATGAGGATTATTACTAAAGACCCTCAGACAGAGAAACTGAAACATCATTCATCGGTCCATCAACATCTGGCATTCTGAAGGAGGTTCAGAGTTTACAGACGGATGATGCTGGTATTGAAGAGGAAGCCAAAGAGCAAGACCATGTTACAGACCCGTGTTCTGAATATGATTTATGTGATTGGAGGGATCCTACTTTGTGGCCGAACTCTCTTACGGACGCGCAACGTGTTTTTCTTGTTGAAAGGGGTCCCTCCAGAGACCCAGATTCTAAAACAAAGTATCCAAGTGGTGAGCACTCAAAAAGTAAACGTCGTTTTTCTGTTACCATGTTACTGGTCATCTAACGCCTTTTCTGGACGTTTTATTAAAACACCTTCCTGAACTCCGCCCCGCCCGGACCCCCTCTTCCGGGGCCCCCTACCTGCGCTCCCTGCACAGGGCCACCATGAGCCTAGAGCCGCCCCTGTGGCAGGAGATCCCATTGAGTGCCTCATCCGGAAAGGTAGTGTACATTTTTGCTACCTTCTCGCAAAGAAATCTGCCATTTGATTAATACATGATTCCTCTGACCTGGCGTTGGGAGATACAGTTCTTGCAAGTGAGGATATGTCTTTAAAAATAATAAAAAGTTTGTTGGAAGAGCTCACAACTTGCTCTATCCTATCACTATAGTAGGTAGCACGAGTTCTTCTTATAAGGCAGTGACAGTGTTTTAAATTTGTCTTGTATTCGGTCTTCCTGTGATCTGAGAAATCTTTTCTCCATAAGGGTTCTAGACGCTTACAGGATTTCTTTACTATTCTTTATTCTTAATTAGAACCAAGGTGCAGATTTAACTATGTGCTCGGAACACTGGAGGTCCAAGGGGCTACTCTATCCAGTGCTTCCGTAATCCATTCATCCACTGAGCTACAAGCTGCCTCAATAGCGATGCCCCTAAGAGGGCAGCGCTGCTGGAGGGCGTGACTGGAGCTTGCAGGTGTGAATTTAGCCCATTTCCTATGTGGCCTACTTAAACATTTAGTGCTAGTAGGTGAGATGGTAGATAAAGAGACAGTGAAGGGAATAAGATAATGGTCCGACCAAGGGATTGCGATTGGAGGTTCAATTTCTAGATCACACTAGTTGGCGAAGATCGGGTCTAATATGTGGCTGTGTTGGTGGGTCGGGAGAGTTGATTTCAATACTAACTGTAGAGCGGCCAGTTCCTCACAAAGATATTGAGCTTCACAATTAGTCATATCATCGAGGAGTAGATTTAGATCCCCCAAGACAAGCACTTTGTTATACCGAAGTGCGGGTTGTATCAGCTGCTCCATTAGGCTGGACGCAATCTGAGTGGCGGGACCTGGGGCCGGTAGATTAGGAACCCCTTTATAATGCAATTCACGGCAGCCGTGATCGAGAAGAAGGCTGCTTCGACAATCTCCAGGCAGAGTCCTCATTCAGCCAGGTTTCGATCAGGAATAGAGCATCTGGCTGATTGTCTACAATATAATCATGGATTTTGTATTTGTGTTTATTAAGGGATCTGCAATTGAGAAGTGTTAAATTGAGCTTGTGACTTGCCCCCGGCCCCTTCATGTGAGCAGTCTTTTTTTTATAGGCAATTAATGCATTCCAGGGAAGTTGACCACATAGATATGTTATGTTTACATTAATCTAGGATAGGTGGGCATAATTTACATAGTTGTTCCGCAGTATAGTTTCTAGTTACTGCGAAACCGACAGGGGTTCTGGCCCCAGGCCCCGGTAGGCCGCGGACAGGCGCAGACGGGCTTGCCTTTGGCGCACCTTTGGGACGACGGCGGCGCGTCAGCGCAGAAATGCGTGTTAAGTAGTGGTATAGCCTCCCCAAGCTAGCGCGCCAACTTTAGCTCAGGATAGGGAAACGGAAGTGAGTATGACCAAGGTCCCCGCCTTCCGCTCAAATGGCACTATCAGCCACGGCAATAGAGTAATTGGGAGCTGCAGTGGGGGTTCATAAGAGCTGCACTGACTCTGGAAGCTTTGCAGGCAGAGAGGTTTTGTTAGATTACACGCACAGCATCCAAGAAGGAGTCCAAATAGATGATGGAGGACAGCACAGCGGCGACCCTTCCATTATGGCGGAGGAGCACTGCCCCCACCCTCAAATATAACAATAATAAAACAGGTTTTTAAACCTGTTTTATTATTATTTTATTTTAATTCCTCCGGACCCGCCCTCAGGACTCTGACGTATATGAGGGTGAGTCCAGGGGAAGGACACTGCTGGTGGGGGAGTGGTGAGCACTCTCTTCACTACACATGACGGTTTGGGTGGCTGTCTCAGGTCGGCCAAATCGTCCTGTGCAGTGAAGCAGTCAGGACTGTCAGACCAAGAATAATTGTGAGATCAAAAATAAGATTGAAGCCTTCTGTAAGGTCAAGGGTGTTGAAAACTAAATCTAAGATGGCTGCCAATACTGGAACGAAGGAGCTGCAGGTTAGCGCTCTAGCGTTTCACAAAGATTATGAAGATACAGGTGTTGAGCGGTTGCCGCTTCGCACTTCACCAAGAATCTGAGGAGAGGAGGTCGCTTTTCTGACACGCGTCGCGAACCCAGTCAGGGAATTAAGACGCTTCGTTGCGTAAACCAGTTTGAGCATTGTTTCTATCGTAGCGGAGAAAAAACTAAGTAAGACTGTTCCTGATATAAAAATATATTAAGAAGTTTTCCCGGGAGTTTGTTAGTTGCGTGCCTCGTCTTCGAGCACAATTAGTACCTGTTACCAACTGTTGCGTATATGCTGTAAAGATTTTAGTTAGTCAAAAGGCAGCGAGCATTGAGAAAAAACAGAAAAACAGAGCAGTATCTATAGTTAAAGGAATACACTTGAGAACGCATCATACAGTGTAAATAGAGAATTCAGTCAGACATAATAATTGCGTTAGTGAAGATTCACAAAAATCTCAGAACTCATTAGTGTGGAGAGTAGAGGAACATTTATAAAAGAAGAAAGAAAAAGAATCCAAGAAGAAGGAGATACAGAAACACACCAAAACGACCAGAGATTAATAGAGAGAAAGAAGAGGAGCATTGGTCACTATAGACAGGGTAGGTGCTTAGAGGAGAAATTCATGATACACCCAATATAGGTTAGGCAGGAAGGATAACACATGTTTTAACTGTCATTTTCTTTTTTAGTAAAACCTCACCTGTCTAGTCCTAAGAAGATAGAGGGGCACGAAGAGTGAAGAACCAGAGGGACTATAAGTGGCTGTCTCTTCTCTGTCCCATCCCCTTTCCCCCTCTGGAATTCCTTGGTGTGTTCGCTCAAGTTAACTACGCGGTACACTGGGAAGTCTAGGGGAGGTACCGGGAACTTGCGACATTCTGCTCCTGTGCTAAGAGGAAGGGGTGCAAGCGGACCTTGACAGAAGCTCTCTGTAGCCCTAGCTATGTTGCTGGGGCTGGAGAGAGCAGGCTCAGGCTTCCAGTCTTTTTTGAAAACAGTGTGGTTTAATGTAGAAGGTCATGTAAACTCAAGACATACATATACATGACATAATGATAAAAACCAAGACAACTATCTAAAAAAATTTATATTTTATTTCAATCTTTTTCTTTGATATTATTGTATTATTTTTGGATAGAAAATATTTTTTATATATAAAAATAACGTGTACAAAAATAATCCCAATATTATAATTTAAACCACATGTATGTTTTCCTTTAAGCAATCAATACAATGGACATCATGATTATATATTCCTGATTACACAATTCATGATTCTATATCTCTGATAAATCATTTGTTTCAATTACAATCCTTTTGCATACATATCAATTTGAACTTTTGTCCATTTATCATAAATATACAGAGACTGGCGGCTTTGTAGAAAAACCAACGCGTTTCGGCTAGGCCTTCATCAGGACTCCGTCACAGTGGTTACTAAATGAGAAATATGTAAACATAATTTTAATCTAGAGTTTAGAAGCCCTTTCAATCATTTAAAATACATATAAAACACCCTAGGTAACCAACATGATGAAAGTATATATGATCAGAGGCTTTATTCCTTGAGTTAGTACATGAAAATAACTAAACTTGACAATTAGATTTAAATAGACCAATGAGAATGGTCTGATACACAATTTACATACAAAAAAATGACACCACCAGACTCAGGGTTCGGAGTTCATGCAAGTAACAGAACCTTGTACTTTCAGAAATACATGCAAGTGACAATAATTTACAGACTCAATAGTACTGGCAGTGCTTCCCAACCCGAAGACATGTTGTAGACAGAGCAAATAGAAGATCCTGACTTTTATTGGTGGGCCATATCAAGTTTTGATTAAATCTAGTAAAAGTAAAAGACCAATGTTACCTCAATCTATCTCGTACGTATAAAGAGTGGGGCTTGTTTAAAATGGTACAGTGACAGAGGTTTTCTCCCCTGAATATGATTAACTACATTGAGGGAAATAAGAAAAAAGAGACGAAATTATGACCTAATAGTGTCCCTTAAATTGGTACATTGCAATGTCATATGGTACTAACTATACTTCATGAAAATAATTAGTACCCTCACTTACAAGTCGTTTTATAGGACCTGTGTATGGTTCCTCATAGGAAACGGATGAAGGGAACTCGTAGCCTCTCCTTATTTATCGAATCATCTGACGACAGGGTCCCTCCATATCCATTTTCATCTTAGTCGCATAGAGCGTCAGCCTTAGTGTTAAAACAAATATATGTGCCCAACATTAGAACACAAAAGGCTACCTTCTCAATAAAGTTGCAATTTGAAGTTCTTGTTCAATTGAAAACAATTACTAACCTAAGGGCGATCGGTAGAAATAATCGATGAAGCACTCTACTTTTGAAGGAGCAGGGTGGACAATGGTTTGTTTAAAATGGTTCAGTTGCATAACAATGTACTGAAAGCAAAAAAGAGGAAGAGGATAAAGAATGCAGCAAAGGCATGGGGGAAAGAGTTCTATCTAATCATGTCATTTAATCAAGAGTTATTGTACCACTCTGTATTTATGCGATAACCTAACGAGGCTGATTTAGATGCATAAAAGCGACTTGCCCAATTTTAAATCATCATGACGCTAGCTTAAATTTACTCAATCAGTTAGTGAGGCTTGTAAATCACTATCAACAATTATATTATTTAAACGGCTAATATTATATTATATAAGCCTTTTTTTTTAGATGATTTAAATAAACAGGTCCTATATATGACCGGCTTCGATAGTGTATCGTGCTCAAGGAAGCTTTATACGCTAACTCCGTATCTCAATACTTATCCCTATAATTGCTTCCATTTGACAATCGGACGTAAACGATTTTAACGGTCGCCAGCACTCAGGCCAATCCTGATGCTTCTTTCATGCAGCGTCAGGATTGGCCGCAATGTAGTCTGGAGGCCTGTGCCCAGAAGAAGGAAGAGAGCGATGTGGAGGGCGGCGGCGTTGTTGTTCTGGTAAGTCATTTTTAAAAATTATTTTTTTGTCCCTTGAATCCCCCCATTTCCTCCTCCGGCCGGTACTGCCACTTTGGCAGGGGATGGGCCGCTACTGGGACAGCAAAGAGGCAGAGTCTGCCCTTTGGTTGATGGAAGTGGTTGGGATTTGATAAATGAAGAACAACTGCTCCTGATTCCATACATATCGTACACAGTGCTATGACCAGAGCAGAGACTGTTTTGGGACATAGGTACACATATCAGGAGTTGGACTCAACCCCAGAGCAGAGACAGTTTAGTCCTCGAAGGGCCATCATGTGTTGCATGCATGGTACCCCTTCTCTCAACCATGATAACTGGATTTTGCTAAGTCAAGTTTTTCAGGACTGGGAAAAAAGGCTTTCTAACCGGGGCTTTCACCTTTCCACCTGTAACCTACATCCATTCTGTTCAGCTGGTGATTGTGACTACCTTTTGTAGACATGAGGCCTAGATCTGTGCCTGGCAGCCAGATAATTCCAGATGAACCTTATATTGATGACATCAAACACAGAGCAGGCATGCACCAAATGCCTGTTCCCCAGTCAACAGACCCAGAAGTTAAGCAGATCAACAGCTGCAGATGGTCAGTGTAACATTCCATGTGACTCAGTGCCTTAGCCCACTGAAGAAAAAGCTACCAGTGCTGAAGGAAGGATAGATGGGAAATACAATCCTGGTCCACACATTACGATATTTCTGAGATGGTGGAAAAGAGGAATCTGACAAGATCATGCATAGACACAAACAAGGTAAGAATTTAGCATATGGCGCAGCGTGTGTCACTGTACATGCTGTGCTTCATTGTAGTAGTGACACAGCTCAGATTTAACTGATTTGGAAGCAGTTTGCTGTCCCTAGTAAACAATTCAGGTTATGTTTGGTGAGGATAGCACCATTGATTCTTCTCAGACATCTGTGTGTCAGCAGATTGTATTTCTGTACAGCTAAACCATCCCACAGCCAGGCCCAGGTGTGGCTTCACACTGGTTGTTGGATTCATTACACTGAGACCTCTCTTCCTTGTACGTGTCATTCTCACCCGAAGATTCTCTACCAGTCAGTTATTGTAGCATTACTGACTTATAAGACACTCAGTAATACAAATTATTGATGTTCACCAAAGTACAAGTATCAGACGAAGACACACAAGGTGAGTCTGGTAATGGTGTCAGTTAACCTCAAAAAATTGTTCTTGAACCAGATGGACATGAAGTAACTCAAACATTGGAACCAATATTGTGATTCCATAGATGTTATAATCTAGAGCATTATGCACCATTGTCACTGTTTACTCTTTTTCCTGCATAAGTCAATACAGTAACCTAATGGCTTTTGTTCCCCCCCAGTCTATATTCATACCCTGTATTATGTAGGCTGATTGCTCTTATATCGTGACTGTGTGTTACCTGCTATTCCTTTGTCATGCTCTCTGCTGCCCTGGTGAGTGCAGTCGATACAATATAAAAACATAAAATAAATAAACAGAGAAATAAAATAAGATAAACTAGGGTCACTGACAGATTTCAAGGAGAGCACTGCTATTAGCACATGTTGGGATCGCTCTCAGCACCACCTTGTTTTCTTGGCCCTCTGCTTCAGCTAAGAGCCTGCACTGGTATTTATCATCTGTACTCAGAGTAATCTGAGTGCCTTTACCATAGTCAACATTCCTTTTTGATTTTAGAAGTTTTATTAAATTTCTTTAGAAAAGAGGAATATTGATTTATATTGAGATGGGAAGAACTGCAGCATATACATCACACAGTGTAAGAGTATTTTCCAGCGATCCTTTTATCATTAGCGGTGCTTGCAGGGGCATCACTGCAGAATATTTGTTATACAGTTCCTACTAACTCAGTAGAACTGTGTAGCAGATCAACAAAACTTCACACTATGGGGACTGAGTCTTTTTATATCATCAGTAAATGTTAGTTTGGCTAGCTCACAGTGTCGCATCTGAACTCCTAAACCTCCAGAGTTGTAGATGGTGATGGTAACCTGGAACATAACTACTCTTACTCCAAAGGAATTAAATGGAAACAGATCTAAACCTGTCATTTGTCACTTATGCATGCCCAAAGTTTCACAAGGAGAAGAGACAATAATACAAATGTTTATTGAAAATATCTAATCCTTATGAATTTTACATGAACTATTAGACAGATGAGACGCATCATTGTTATAAGCATTATTAGAATGGTGAAAAAAACGCAAACCATTCAACCATGTTGATTGTTGCTAATGTTACTCCTATCTATTACTAATTCAATTATCCCTATGCTCAGCATTCTAATGAAACTTTTCTTTTTAGCTCTCCCACATCGACAAGGACGTCACAATGGAACGGCTCCGCACCTGACTCCACGTGACGTCATTGAAAACATCGACGCGTAATGTTTTCTTTCCAGGGCTCTCCATTTCTGGGAGTTTCTTTGTTGCAAGTCTTCGGATCTTTGCAGCAGCGACCATGGCTAATCAGAGGACGTCAGGATTCAAGCCATGCAGGGAATGTAGGAGGTCAGATGTTGATTACTGACCCTCAGAAAGACTGTTTGTGGTGTCTCTCGTCGGACTACGATGTCAGGGAGTATTCGTCATGCAGGCGTATGAACCCCAAGGCATTGAAGAAGAGGGAGGCCAAGCTGTTTATGGCTATAGCTAAAAAAACAGAAAAGAGTTCGAAGGAGGTTGAGGTCCCAGTCCAAGTTGCCTACTCCACATACCTCAAAGTCGTCGAGGAAGCATAAAAAGAAGCAGCGCTATGTGATGTGATGTGAAGTGAATAGGTACTTGTAAAGTGCGCGGCTACTCCACAGAGTGTCCCGGCATGAGTGTCCCGGCATGAGTGTCCCTGCATGAGTCTCGATGTCAATCGTCAAAGGATGAGATGCCGAAGTCAGGGTCTCCAGCACCCCTGGCATCATCGCAAGGACGAAGTCTCTCCGTCTCCTTCTCCTCAGGTAACTCCAACCCGTCTCCAGCTCCGAGAGCGGTGACTTCACAGACACGGAGAGAAGCGACACCTCCACTGACGACCACTCTATACCTCTGGCTCTAGGGTCTCCGGAGCTGATTGTGCTGTCTCCTCGACAGTCTCAGAACCTGCAGTACTGGATCCAGGATAGCATGGCTTCCCGACTCTAGGTACAGATCTATCGCCTTTTCTCAATGCAATGTTATTCTTGTTTGCCAGTGCAGCTAACCCTACTGGTGCGCCGGTTGGCCCCATGGGTCCATTGGCATGCTCCCTGGGAGGCTTGCTACCTCATTTCCCTCAGACACCTCTCATGCTTTTTATGCCAATGTCTCCAGGGACTTGGCCTTTCCCAACGCCAAAATTCTCGACACCGGTGCAATCTCTGGAGGGGCGAGTGCCACTGGATGGTTCTTCTCCGACGCTGCCTGGTTCCGGTTCGGCACCGGCTTGACCTCTATCAGCATCATCTACTATCCCTGTAGACCTCCCTTCGACACCGATCCCGAAGTCACCGGTGCCACGTCAGGCACCACCAACGCCAGTTCTGGAGATAAGGTCTAGAAGGGAAGCATAGAGGTTGATGGAAGAGGAGGAGTATCAGGATCAACATGAGGAGGCTGAGAAAGGTGAGATTGTCGACCCTGAACATGAATTTGAGGGCCTGCAGGAAGCTAGTGGCCTAGTTACATCTCCTGAATGGGAACTCTCCTCTCCAAAAGGTCTTCCAATGCAAGAGGTGATTTCGTATTACTTTGTGATTAGGAAAGCAGCGGATCTGATGGATTTACCATTGCCCACAGCAGAACTGAAGTCTAACATTTTGAAGGAGGTGCTCCATTCCCCTTCTTCTGTCTCGCTGCCTTTGCTTCCTTTCAATGAGGCTTTGACTGAGCCCATACTGAAGGTGTGGCAGAAGCCGATGACTGCTCCTACGGAGTCCAGTGACAAGGAGGTATAAGGAGGCTCTTGGGTATCCTGCTTTCCTATCCACCCATCCGTCACCGGAAAGTTTAGTGGTCCAAGCGTCGTGCTCCTCTAAGCAGTCTGCAGGGTCATTCCCTTCTACACCTGCAGATAGGGAATCCAAACTTATGGCGCAATCCGCAAAGAAGGTGTTCTCTTCATATACTATGGCTATCAAGTCAACTAATGCTACATGGCTGTTAGGTCGCTGTGTCCATGTTCTACTGGACTCTGCAAGGGAAGTACTCCCTAAATTTATGGAGGACGTTCGGGGCCATTTTTCCGAAGTTCTTTCTGATACTCAAGCTGCGGACCGCCAGGTCATACAATCGGGTTAGGATACTGCTGACTCAGTTGCCAGGGCAATGGGTTCCTCTGTTGCGACCAGGAGGCATGCTTGGCTATGAGGGTCAGGATCTCACCGGATGTCCAGGCTACCCTGCTAGACCTGCCTTTCGATGGAGCTTGTTTATTTGGGGCCAAAGCGGTCTCGGCGCTGCATAGCTTTAAAGATAGCAGAGCTACAGCAAGATCATTGGGTCTCTACTCTCAGTCCAGGGGTTTTGGATACCACAAGTTTCGTGGTTTTGGCTGGACTTTATCCTTTTGTGCCAAGCCGCAGCCGCAACAGGAGCATCAGGCAAACCCCCTGTACAGTCATACAGGGAAAAGGGCAGAGGTCGTCTGCGAGGTTCAGCTCGGCAGCATGTCTGCTCCTCCTCCTCCTCCTCTTCTGCCCCCCCAACTGATATGGCAGGGAAGCAGCTCTAGATCCTCCATCTTAGAGCATGCTCATCTATGGGAGGACGGTTGTCCCATTTTCTACAGAAGTGTAGGTCTGTTACTTCAGATCTCTGGGTGTTGAATCTTGTAGAGAATGGGTACACCATACCCTTCCAGGAGTTTCCCCCACCTCTCCTCCTGGCAGGGTTTGTGCTCAGGTGAGCACCTCCTGCCTCTCCAGCCAGAGGTTCTATCTTTACTACAAAAAGTTGTGATAGAGGTGGTTCTAGAGCAGGAAAGGGGCTAGGGATGCTACTCCTGGTACTTCCTGATTCCCAATAAGGTCAGTTGCTTAAGGCTGATCCTAGACCTCAGGGTCTTGAAGTTTTACCTCAAGCAGGAGAAATTCAAGATGTTGTCCCTGGCTCAGGTTCTTCTGGCGCTGCAGAAGGAAGACTGGATGGTGTCAATCGATTTACAGGATGTGTATTTTCACAATCCCATTCTGAAGTAGCATTGAAAGTATCTCTGTTCTGCGGTGGGGTCTCAACACTAACAGATTGCAGTTCTTCTGTTCGGTCTTTCTTCCACACCTCGGGTCTTCACAAAGGTGATGGCAGTGATGGCAGCACATCTCAGAAGGTCAGGGATTCCTGATTCCCCTATCACTGGCTGCTCAAAGCAAAGTTGCCAGAGATGGTGCTGCATCATTTGCAAGTAACAACACAACGGTTGTTCGACTTGGGGTTTTCGATAAATCTACCCAAATCTCATCTGGTGCCCTCTCAGCGCAACCTGTTCATAGGGGCAGTACTGGACACTACTATGAGTCATGCTGTTATGTTCCCCAATGTACCCCACTCTAGGACTAGGTAGATACACAACCTTTTACCTACATCTGTCCTACCTTGCTCTTCATAACGGTTCTAGCACTGACCTTTTACCCAGTTATGTGCTGAATAAATGTCGATCAGCTTCCTTGAAACTAGCCTCATTTATTATGCTTGAGGATTCTTAGAAATGTTCCTGCATATGACATACAGAACAGGATTAACATGCTCTCTATAAAAGTCATGGTCATCTTCATCCTAGGGCGAAACAACTACTTTGCACAATTGCATGGTATTGGCTCATTTACATAATCGTACTCACAACTTACTGATTGTGTTAGGACCCCGAGGCTATCTTAAAAGAAACATATCAACACTAGATAGATAGAGGAGAAGCTTCCACACTGACACAAGATGCTGAGGTCCCAGCATGCAGAAGCTATAGCACACAGTGGTCTGACATCCCTTGCGGGGTGTCCAACTCGGGACCAAGACGGGGTCCTTCATTCTCTCCCATCAGGTAATGGGGATGGCTCTTTCCTAGGGGATTCTTGGCTTTACACCCACATACATGCTAGGTACACTTATGTATGGTTTGCATCGTAGGAGTTCGCTTGTTTACTGTCATGTATATCTATGCGTGCATATATTCACTGTTTTAGCACCCTGGTAGAATTCTACCTTTTATTTACTCCCCCTATGGTGCTTGTAATTTTATACATCTGTTTCTGACTAATCGTTGTCGCAGCAAACATGTTTTATACTAGAATGACGCTGGTTGAATAAATGCTTATTGAAAATGACCCCATTGTTTATTCTGTGTATCTCTCTGAGACTAAGTGAGCATGATTGTCTGCGTGAAAAGTACTGTACTGTTTCCACGATCCCTGAAGGACCAAGGGTTGTTATGTTTGATAATTGGCAGAAACTATTTGCTCCTAAGTAAGGTTAGGGGACTTATCGTGGTGCTGTGACCTAGCTGGTCTAAAGGATAACATATCCTTTGGGGGTGTCTGGAAGCAGTCTGGACACCAATCCCTTAGTTTATGTTGTCTAACTGCACAGATCCTATGCATTTTTAGGAACAACACAACAGTGCCTTTCTGCCTCTACAGAGGATTCTAGACATCCACGCCATGATTCCACTTATTCAGAATGGACCGGCTGTTCCAGTCCTGGTGGTCTTGTGTCTGCTTGGTCTGTTAGCTTCCTGCATACTGTTGGTTAACCATGCACACTGGTATATGAGGGCCCTCCAGTGGTGCCTCCGCAGGCAGTGGTTTCAACACACCGGAGATCTCAAAGAGGTGGTCATGATCTCCAGAGGCACTGCAGCAGAGCTGTTATGGTGTATAGTTTCAGGTAACCTGTCTCAAGAGAAGCCATTTCAACCTCCTTCTCCGGTGGCCACAGAGATAACGGATACCTCCACTCTAGGGTGAGGAGCACATCTGGGGGATCTGGAGGTCAAAGGTCTTTGGTCGCTCGAGGAAAGACTGTTTCACATCCATTTTCTGGAATTGCGGGCGATACGTTTGGCTCTCAAGGCCTTTCTTCCCTCCCTTTGTGGTCAGTCAGTTCATGTCTTGACGGACAACACTACTGCGATGTGGTACATCAACAAACAGGGAGGAGTAGGGTCAGATCTTCTTTGCAGAGAGGCTCTGCGACTCTGGTCCGGGGCTCAGGACCATCAGATTTGTGGGATCACAAATCATCTGGCTGGAGAGCTGAATGTGCGTGCGGACAGTCTCAGTCGGCAGTACTCAGCCGCTCATGAGTGGCATCTCCATCCAGAGGTAGTACGTCACATTTTTACTATGGGGATTTCCTCGTTGGACCTATTTGCCACTCACAAGAACGCGCACTGCCCATCCTTCTGCAGTCTCTAGTATCCAATGCGGGGAACATTGGGGGGCGCGTTTCAATTAGATTGCCACCCATACCCTTCATTCCTCGAGTTTTGAGGAAGATTCACCAAGACCAGGCCCAAGTCATAATGATCACCCCGGATTGTCTGTGAAGGGTGTGGTACACAGACCTCTTTTGCCTCTCATTGCACCCTCTGCTCTGTCTCCCTCTCAGGGCAGACCTCCTCTCACAGTCGCAGGGGCAGGTTCTACACCCCTAACTCCAAAGCATGCACCTTCATGCCTGGAGATTAAACGGGGCAACCTGAGCTCTTTCTCTCTCCCACCGGATGTGGTGGATGGTATTTTATAGGCCAGGAGACACTCCACCAAATGTGTCAATTCAGGTAGGTGGGCCAAGTTTGTGAAATGGTTTGGAGAGAGATCAATTGATCCTTTGCAGGCCCATTTGTCTGATATTATGAGTTTCTCTCTTTCCCTGGCTCAACAGGGTTGTGCAGTAGCTACTGTTAAAATCTACTTGTCTGCCTTGTCAGCTTTTCTCTGTTTACTAGATCAACCCTCTTTATTTAAATCTCCCATAGTTATGAGATTCATTAAAGGTCTCATGAATGGGTTTCCTCCCACTCCCTTTATCATGTCAAATTTGGTTCTCACTTTCTTAATGGGTTCTCCTTTTGAACCCTTACATAATTGTCCCACGATACGAGGGTGAATGAGTTGCAAGCTCTTAGCTTCAAACCTCCATTTACATCATTCCATGCGGATAAGATGGTACTTAGGACCAGAGCTGCTTTCCTGCCTAAGGTGGTCACTCCTTTCCACCTAGGGTAATCCATCACTTTACCCACTTTCTATCCTCCATTTCACCCTTCTAAGAAGGAGGAGAGACTTTACCCTAAAAGGACAATCAGCTTCTACCTGGACAGGACTAAGGACTTCAGGTAGGACTACCGACTCTTCATTGGATATGTGGGCAAGATGAAGGGCAAGGCTGTCCACAAAAGAACGCTGTCCAGGTGGATCATCCTCTGTATCAAGATCTGCTACGCTTTGGCCAAGAAGGAGCCTCCTCAAGGTATTTGAGCTCATTCCACCAGAGCTAAGTCTTCTTCTTCAGCTTTAGCGAGAGATGTCCCTGTTGTAGACATCTGCAAGGCGGCAACTTGAGCCTCCCTCCACACTTTTGCGAAGCACTATTGCTTAAACTCAGAGGTGAGGACGGATGTCCATTTTGCACATTCTGTGCTGCAGGATTTTTTGGTATAGGTAGGCAGGCACCCTCCGCCAGGAGCGGGACTGCTCGGGGATTCAATTCAAACGATGAGGAATCCACGACAGATGTATCCTTCAGTAGAACGAGTTACTTAGCTTCGGTAACGCTTTTTTCTGGTGGATACAGCATCTGCCTGTGGATTCCTCACTGATCCACCCGCCTCCCCATTGCCTGACTGTTTCTACTGAAAAATAATTGAAATGCATTTTCTGTATTTTATTGTTGAAATAATGTGATACTTGACACTAGGAAATGTCTATAATTTAAAATTTTCAGTATTAGCTGTGTTTTGCATACTATGTATACTTGAGAAAATGTTGTCCGTTCGCCTGTTCGCCTTGAAGGCACAGATAAAATGGGAGTAACTGACATCAGCAGGCCGACAAGGTCTTCTTATGGCTCCGATGACGTTACCTGGAGTCGCGTGGGGAGCCATTCCATGGGAGAGCTGAAAAGAAAGGTATCCATGGAATTCAAAAGGTGAGGAATCCACAGGCAGATACTGTATCCACCAGAAAAAGTGTTACCGAAGGTAAGTAACTTGTTCTTTGGAAACAATGTTGATGGCCCACAAAGTTAAATGGGATGTCAAGCTCTTTAATTTTTTCTTCAAAATAAGCATCCTTTCCTTCATATTATTTTATATGTGGCATAGTCTTGTGTAATTCCGATTAGAGTGCCATTCCAGTATGAATTTTGAATCTTTTTCACATGGTTTACGATTTCCTCTGTGTGTCTGAAATGTAGGTGACTGAAAACCAATGTTCAGGAGTGTTTAATTAATGAGTTTTTCTACTGGGATCTTCCCAAAAGGGTTTATGAGTGCTCTCTTGATTTTGAATACTCTTTTGAACGATATTCCCAGCATTTTTTATACCAATTTTCTAAAAACTCTGGGCAGGAGTTAGTCTTGGATTCTGAGCCTTCGAGCATGCGAAACATCTGGAAGTTCGCCTTGCGGTTCCTGTCTTTCAAACTCTATGATATCTTATCTTAGTGATATATTTTTTATTGATAATGCCTGTTTGTTTCTGCAGGTTTCTGATTCTTTTTATCCTCCAAGTGCTCCATCGTAGTCTCCATTCCTGAGATTCTGTTTGTGAGTTCTTTGAAGTCCTTCCTGGGTTCACTTTACATTCTGTCTGTGTTAGACTTTGTAGCTTGTGCCAGATCATGTAGTGCTGCAAGCTTTTGTAGAATTAGTCTCATATTAGCTTCCTGCTCCGTCTTAGGTATTACAGTCCTCTACAATCGGGCTTGCTTTTGTTATTTTTTGACCAGTTTTGATTTCCTTATTCTCCCTGCCCACCTTTGCTTTCTATTCAGCCTAGATTTTGGGGTCTTGATAGTTTGATGTTGATACTCGTGACAGTCTAGGTGGTGATAGGTGGTGGTAGTTATTCCAGATCCATCCTATAGACCTGTCCTAAACACCATAGTTATCATAGATTATTGAGTTTGAACTCCTTTCATGCAGTTTGTGCAGCTTGCGTACTTTCCGTAGTTTGTATACCTTTAGCACTTAATTTGGTTTACTATCTCAACGAGTTTGTTTATGTTACTGGTCCAAATTAATCAGATCACGCGAACTTAAATTTGCTGTTTTCCCTTAACCCAGAAACTGTATCTGTTTTGTCAGGCCTGTTTGTGTTTTGCTTCTTCTCGGCTCGGTTGTTGTGCACACACATGTGCCTCAGTGAGTGCGACATCTTTGAGTCAACGTGATGGAGCGAATCAGCATACAGCTCTTGCTAAACTTGCAAAGCCAGATTCTCACACAGTCACTGTGTCTGTCTCATTGCTATGTCTTAGTGGGACTCACCTGTGTAGAGCACACGGAATAGGTATGCTAATGGACCACACTTAGATCAGGGGCGGCTCTAGGCTCATGGTGGCCCTGTGCAGGGAGCGCAGGTAGGGGGCCCCGGAAGAGGGGGTCCGGGCGGGGCGGAGTTCAGGAAGGTGTTTTAATAAAACGTCCAGAAAAGGCGTTAGATGACCAGTAACATGGTAACAGAAAAACGACGTTTACTTTTTGAGTGCTCACCACTTGGATACTTTGTTTTAGAATCTGGGTCTCTGGAGGGACCCCTTTCAACAAGAAAAACACGTTGCGCGTCCGTAAGAGAGTTCGGCCACAAAGTAGGATCCCTCCAATCACATAAATCATATTCAGAACACGGGTCTGTAACATGGTCTTGCTCTTTGGCTTCCTCTTCAATACCAGCATCATCCGTCTGTAAACTCTGAACCTCCTTCAGAATGCCAGATGTTGATGGACCGATGAATGATGTTTCAGTTTCTCTGTCTGAGGGTCTTTAGTAATAATCCTCATCCTGAGTTGGTAATTGCTGCATGTTTGTATCAATTTCAGAGTCACCTTGTTCATTTTCATTGGTCTGCTCATGAGTATCATTCTGCTCAAGGATATCATCATTTTTTTGTTCTTTATGGTCGTCAGCGCCTGTTTTACCTAGTGCATCAGCAGTACTCTGGCCAGAGGATTCTCCATCTTTAGGTTTCCCTTGGGTGATAAAGTTCAGGATTGCTCCTTCCTGTGACACTACGAAAGCCTGCTGAGCCACCATTCTCTTTCGTTTCGAATAACCACATTTGTGTAGTCAAATTCTCTTCATTTTGCTTGCAATGCAGCGGGCGAGGCTAGCAGTGGGTAGGGAAAAAAAGAAGACAATCAGCAGTGGCGGCTGCTGAAAGATTTTGATGTGTCATTTTTATTTTCTTGCAAAAACAACAGTTGATGGACAGAATGCAGAACAATGTCATACATTCACCCCAGTACAGAGATCTGGGCCTAAATCCATCGTTTTTTTGCTCACCACACCACCCCAGTTCAGACATGGCCATATGCAAATCAGCCTTGACCCTGTGCCTCATGGGAACAGTCCAGCCCGAACTGCCAAGCCATGTCTTCCCTGGACTACACAATGAAGGACCAGCATACCTTAATGAACGAGTGAATTTGCACCAACCTACCAGGAAAATATGTTCCAGAACCATCTCCCTAGCAGCCACCCAATGCAGCCGCTGATAAAACAGTGGAGGCCACTACTTCTCCCACCTGGCAGTGAAGACCTGAAAACCCTCCCCCTGTACCTCAGAGCCTCACCATCGCTCCAGCAGTTCAGGAAGGACCACAAGACCTCGCTGTTCAACCAACAAGCAGCATGATCCAGCAGCATGAATCCCACACCGCCTCGAGACCCTTATGTGTGAAGCAGCTGAGCTTTACAAACCCTGACTGATTGATAGTAATTACCCTTCCCACTACATGTATGACACATTATGAGGACTAGCCACGTATGGAAGGTTTATTTGAAGAGTGTTATAAAACTATAGGGTAGATCATGTGACTTGGCATACAAGGTCTGTTTTCTCAGTCCACTGAGAACAGTAGAGCCTGGAGAATAGTTCATGATCTATTTGGGAAGTGACCTTAGCAGGAAGAGAGTAAGCTACCTTGAAATCATGGCACACAGAGACCTGTCTCAGTACGTCACTAACTGATCCTGAAGACAGCCTACAGGTAACCAAAGACTCGTCCACTTTACCACATTGTCAAAAGACAAAATACAATATATTTAATTAAGGTTTCTTGTATAGTGCCATATTCCAGCAACCAGTTCTGCTCGCTTTACAGAGCACCTATTAAACAAGGATTAATTACAGTGAGTCCTAAGGCTATGAAAAGGCACTAGAGGTTCACTGAAGCAAAATTAATGTGCAAGGAACATCCAGTCAGGAGACAACTTTCAAGCAGACGTACGAATCACTAGCACAGCGTACCAATGACCCCATGGGCCGTGGCATAAGCAAGGAAAATGGCCCCTTTGGCTGCTGCTCAGGAAGTAAAATATAGCAATTATCAGGGTTCAATGGGCCCCTGAGGGTTTTGGGTCTCAGTACCACTGTACTTGCTGAACCAATGGTAACTATGCCCCTAGAATGGACAGAGAAGGCTGCTTCACCAATTGCAAACTGAGGACTAGTTAAACTAGTTTTCTCTGCTAGTCACATGACAAGCACTGGAATGTAATTAAAGAAATGATCAAGAAGCCAGTCTCCTACCAAGGTCTCTGCAAAAGGGCATTAGATTGAGTTAACATGGGTAGGCACTGCCATCCTATTCCAGGCGTCCATCCATAGGTGCTTGCATTTCATGTCTGCCTCAACACCATATAAACAGACATAACCAAATGCCAAGTACATTCGAACACTCGATGTTTTAAAAGATTTGTGCAGGCAGATCCACTCATTAGATCACAAGTATCAGCTTCATACTCTGTTTTCATGATTGTTGATAAGTAATTGTAATCATTTTAATGAATCCTTAACATTACGTCTAACACCTCGTACCCTGCTCTCCTCTTCCCCCCAATACGACCGTGCCTCCCAAGGTACACCTCCAAAAGTCACCATGCCTCCCCTCAGTCACAAGTAAACACCGCCTCTGCACTCCTGACTCACATTTCCCTCAACAAACAGCGCCGATCTGTACCACTCCCTACCCCTGGCGCACGGTGACCACCTCTCCGACCCGCGCCCTCTCAGAGATGAATCGTGAGAGAGAGGCTCTCTCTCACAATTCATCATGCCCTCCCTTCCCATGACCACCAGAATACCTCCAGCTCGCCACCTCACATGGCTTACCTCCACCCAGACCCAAAGCACACACCATCTACAATAACATCCTCACCCAACCTTCCCCACGCCCCCGGCTCCTCACCCCCACGGGCTGGGATACATTCCTATGCCTGATCTGCCCTCCTCCCCAGGGCTCCCCACACCCTCGTCCAATGGCTCACCTTCCCTCGGGTTCACTATGCAGTGGCACACGCTGACCTCCTCACTCCCCCTCCCCATGCCCTGACCCTCGGGCTGCTCACCTCGCAGCTGGCACCAAAGGTTGCACACTGGCATGCTATCCTCTGCAAGGCGGCCTTTCTTGCCCTGGGTCTCTAGGCGCGCCGGTGCATGGCCTCGGCCGGTCTCGGTGCTGCTCGCTGCACGCCGGGCACGGGTGCTGCCACCCCTCCTGCCGCCAGTGATGCATGGTGCTTCTGTAACCCCTTCGCTGCAGGACTCGCGGGCACTGCGCATGCGCGCGAATGCGATTCTCCGGAGATGCCAGATCTGGACTATTAAAACAAGCTTGATTCTCCTGGAAAAAAAGTTCTAAACAAGCACGAGACCTACCAGAAGAGCCCGAAACAAGGCCGACCCCACACAAAGACGAGACTGGGTTAGAAAGGAAAAGAGTATAAGAACAACCATTCAGCATGCATCACATTAGATTTAGCACGCCTCAGTTGTTCATGCGCCAAATCCCTGCCAGGGGCCGCCACGAATATGTATTGTATCCGATTCCTCGTGGTGGCCCCTGGGGTTTGGTGGCCCTGTGCAGGTGCACAGCTTGCACATGCCTAAGGCCGCCCCTGCCTGCCAGGTGCAGAGGACCAGCGTGGAGGAGGCAAACCGCCTCTCCAAATGTTATCCTCCCTCCTGTGAAGACCTCAAAGGCATAGCCTTAAGTATTAAATATGGTTCTCCCAGAGACCCCACTACACCCAAAGTTATGAGAGATGGACTGGAGATCCTAATACCCCACATCAGGCAGCTTCTTGAACTCTCCTTCGATGCTGGCGTGGTCCCAAAAAGATGGAAGCAAGCAATTGTCCTCCCCATAAAAAAGAAGCCGGGTGCCAACTCGAGCCAGCTGGAGAACTTCCGCCCTCTCTCACTCCTGCCCATTTTGCCAAAATAGCCAAAAAAGTGGGCAATACTCAATCAACCGCCCACATTAACCGGCGTAGTTTACTTCACCCCACGCAATCGGGTTTTAGGGCCAGAAACTCCACAGAGTCAGCGCTGCTCTTGTCAATGGAAACAATTAACAGACAGATAGATGAGGGCCAGACAGTAGCTTTGGTCCTTTTGGATCTCAGTGTGGCCTTTGACACTGTATCTCATACACTGATCCTACAGCGTCTCAGTGAGGGTGGACTGAATAAAATGGCACTAAAATGGATGGCTGCCTTTTTGAAAGACCGGAGCTTTCAGGTGGCCCAACGACCATACTATTCCAAAAGTACTGCGCTAGGCCAAGGGGTCCCTCAGGGCTCCATACTGAGCCCTACTCTTTTTAATCTTTATATTGCCCCAATGGCAGAGATTATAGAAAGGCGTGGAATCAGTATTGTGTCATATGCAGACAACACCCAATTGGTGGTCTCACTGTCACTGTCCTCTGAGGCAGCAGCCACTACTTGTTCTACCTGCCTACAAGACCTAGCATCTTGGATGACAAATAATTGCCTAAAGCAAAATGGCAGCAAAAAAGAGATTCTAGTGGTGGGAAAATCCCCCTCTATCTGGTCATTGGCATTGTGGCCACATATGCTGGGCCCATCCCCAAGTAATCAGGTTAAAAACTTGAGGGTGTGGCTAGACTCCAATCTCTCCTTGGAGACTCACACCAGAATGGTGGCAGGGAAGTGCTTCGGAGTTCTTAGAGGGTTACGGAAGACTCTGGATGTGCTCCCCATTCCAGCCAGGAGACCCCTAGTCCATGCATTAGTAACATCTCACCTGGACTACGGTAATGCTCTATACCTAGGAGCAACTAGCAAATGCCTGCATAAGCTTCAAAGCATTCATAACGCGGCTACTTGCTTTGTTCTGATGTTTCCTAAGAGAACCTCTTTCAGGAAAGCTCTCTCTGTTCTACACTGGCGACCACTTAGGGAAAGAATACTTTTGAAAACCTTGTGTATTAGCCACCGCATCTTGCAGGGGAAGGGGCCTAGCTATTTACACAATCTACTCACTTCCTACACTCCAACTCTGAATCTGAGATCGACGGGTACTTGATTTGTGAAGGTCCCTAGAGTTATCAAATCCAGAATGGGAGCTCGCTCCTTCAGCTACCTGGCCACTAAGCACTGGAAAGCACTTCCTCTCTTTCTACGTGCTGAACCATCGGAGCCACTCTTTCGGAAGAAATTGAAAGCCTGGCTCTTTTGCGCATAAGGCCCTTTTATTCTGTGTTCCTGTCCCTTTACATCTAACGAGTCTGTGCCTCAGCGCGGGGACACACCGGCGGGTGTAACCATGCGCTTTACAAGCTTGCCTATTATTATTATTATTATTGCAGCTCCTGGGGCCAATGGATCAGTTCCAGACTATAGGGCCCATCTTTCCAAGCATGATTGGTTCTGATCTAGCCAGGTTTGTATCCACTACGACTGCTGAAGCATGTCCCTCAAAGATGGGCAAAACTCTACGTTATCCATCCCTCAGGTTTAATCCCCATAAGATATGCTCTTGTGGGACTATAGTGACCCAGACTTCGACCTAAAAATTAGTAAGGGAGACCACAAAGACCTACACCGAACCATCTGTTAACATTCTCCGCAGAAGAATCATGCTATTGTGAAAGCACTCGCTCCTCCTGTGAAACTGGAACTAATATTTGAAGCCCAAACCCTGAACTGGGCACAGGAGATTTGGAGGAAGCTTCTTTTTGCTCTGGTGATCTCAAATTCTTTTACAGTAAGAATCAGGCTCAAAAGGACAGCCCAGCTAATGTATCTGGAAACCCGCAGCCCAGTCTGTGGTGTAAGACTGGGTTGAGTCTGAAGGATAAGGCATATTTTCTTACGTTGAGAAGGAGGCCAACTGCCTTGAGACAATGACATGAACATGTGCCAATTTGGAATGCTCTCCCTCAGACAAGGCAATGCCAGCAAGCCTGTAGCAAAGTCCTGATACTTGCCAAAGAACTTTGCCCTCGCCCAGTTCTCCTTACCTTTAGGCGAGTTTGGGTTGCCCTTGGGTCCGCAGAGTGTAGAATATAAGCAGGGATTTATGATCTGTTCTGTAATCTGAATCAAGGGGACAGATCAATTTTCAGACCACCTCAGTCTTGTCCGAGACTTTTCAAGGGTAATTTCTTTACATGGGATCTATCCCTTTATGCTGAGTACAAACATTTCACAGTAAAGTACTTACACATCTTTATTGCACTCTAGCTTAATGCATACAAAAGAAAGGCAATTTTGGGACAACAAAGACTGATACATGCATTACCAAGTGGGGGTCATCCAGAATGAACCACACCTAAGCGTAATCAATGCCTATGTCCATTCTTAATATAAAGGACCATAAACATTGGAACACCTAGAGAGGGAAGAGGGCATCATAAGGGGTGTAGCTCTTCACTGGGATTTGTAGTTAAGATTACAACCTTGTAACTATATTTCTGTCTATACTGTGCAGTTCCTCGTCTCACTGGGAGTTCAAAACTTTCTCTTTACTAAGATAAGCACTGGGATGGACAATACTTTATTGTGCCTGTTTGTTGATTGTTGAGTTCCGAGCTCTGAGCACACCACCTCCATGGGAAGCCATTGACTGTTCATACTTGCAACCCTGGGAGTCAAGTGCAGAAAGGGGTGTATTTGGCCGAGTTTGCAGAGCCATACTAAGGTGCTCTACAGGACAGCAGTGACAAACAACGGTAACCACCACTGCTATTACCAAGTAGCCAATGTCAGCCCTGTGGCCTCCCTGAACGGGGTCGGACGTTGAGTTACTATTGCGCGACATGTGGCAACTTGAAAGCTATATGGTAATAAAAGCAATCCTGCATGAAATAGCGTACATAACCACTAAAACATCTGCAACTGTTGTATCTAGCTTATCGTCCATGTCTGTGCAAGGTGCCATTGTGCTGTGCTGTTTGGGGCTGCCATTGTAGTTCCTGTGTGTCCACAGAAGCTGCCACTGTTTGCTACTCTCTCTATGTGTGTGACCAGCTGCACCATTATTTGGTTTTGAAAATCTCATAATCATACACTCCTTTTTCTCACATAGGTGCATAGTGCCTTGGAGAGTGTGGGCAATACACACCTTGCTGAAGAAGCGCTGCAGCTTGTTGTGGTCTGCTTCTGTAGAGGTCGTAAAGCATTATGCATTTGTGCTGCAATGCCAGCAATGACTGATTAGATTTGGGATGGGGCGGATATGTGTTGCTACACTTCCACCTCCTAGGCCTACCAGCTCGACTACAAGTCCGTTTCATCCTGAGGGCAGGCAGTATCATATAGGACCACAGCACTTATGCAGCACCAGAGATTACAAAGGTCCAACCTCAGGCTCCAAGAAGAACTATAGGAAAAAGGAAACAACACTCTTTCCTGTGCAGACTCACATAACTACTTTTTTCAAATAAATGATTGTTTGCCAGTGAAGAGGAAAAACTCCTATCATGATTGACAAGTACAATTAACCAATGGCTCACAAATGTTGCTGATCAAATTGCAAATGACACTTAGCAACGACCAATGGCCGTGGGCAGCTGACGTTTCATTTTTTAGGTCTCGCCTTGGCAGAACATGCGCTGCATGCGCTGTCTCAGCGAGACCTAAAGTAATCTGTATGTTGTTTTAAATTTAATGTTGTTTGTCTTTTTGCTTGCTATTGGCTCACTTGTGTTCGTGTTGTTAGTATCTCTTTTTCTGTTGGCTGTATGTGATTTCCTAACTTCCATGTAGTCCCGTACTGCAGAGCCTAACTTCTGTGTTATTTCACTCTGCTTGCATTTCTTTGAGTGCCATCTGTTTCAGTGGCATCTGTTTTGCACACTGTAGTCTTCCTTTGTAATTGGAGACTACAGTTAACTTACGTTGCTGGCGCTTGCATTTCTACATCTGGCAGCTTCCTGCCCTCACCCGACACTGTTTATTTATTTAAATTTAATATACATGAGATATCAGTTTATTTATTTATAATTAAATGATGCCACCCACGCCGAGGCTCAAACCCTGTTTCCTGCTCCAAAGTCGGCAGCGTTATATGTTGAGCCACGGCCTCGCACCGTTTGTTGCATTTGGTTTTGATGGAGCAGGTAAAACAACATTTTGTATACCTCCTCTATTTGCATGAGACTAATTACGTAATTATTCTAATAATAAAACATGTACTAACTGGTTTGCAGTGAAAAGAAATTAATAAATGATTGCACCTTGATAAACACATGATACACGTGGGACTAAATGCTAATTGCATGGCAAAAGTATTAATAATATTAACAATTGTACGCAAACTAACTCTAGAATGTGATAAAATAGAGATTTGCATGATATATGTTGCTTTTGTGATGTATATGCCTAAAGAGGTGGAATACAGGTGAGTATTACGCCTTTAAATGTTGCTACTGGCTAGGAAACTACTAATATATATTGGGAATAGAGTGGGTTTAAACATTAGAACCTTTATTTCTAAATTCTAATTGTCTTTATGTCTGTTTTTGCTTAAGTTGGCATTCGGGCCTACTAGGCCGCAGTACTTAAGATGGAGCTCCGGAAAGGCCGCTGTCATGTGAGCGCGATGACTACTGCACAGAATCGGACGGCTATGGAGATGTCCAAGTGACCTTTACGTCCTGTGCGCATCATGTCCCTGGTCAAGGATAGGAGCATGGAGGACTGCCAAGAGCACTGAACTAACTTTTAATGAACAAAGAAGCAAAGTATCTCTGGATCTTTTGGCCTGTGAACCATGAATTAATAGAGAAAATTACTCTTGACCATGCCCGGTCCCACGAAACTGTTAAATGATGGGAACTGTTCGAAAAACTGCAAAGTAGATTAGATTGACCAATCAGAGCCCGTCTATCGTGTAGAGATGGGCAGATTGTCCATGGCGGTGAACCTGCGCTGAACGGAAGAAGATCTTGGTTTGCCTTGGGTTTATTGCTGCTTTTGGACAATTCATGCTGGAGATTATAGCAGAAACTTTATGAGATTAGGTAACTATGAAATTATATAAATTTACCTTTAGGTTTTAGGGCTCATTGTTCTCAGTAGTACGAAAATTCTAAATAGAATTCCGCAATGCTTGATACTAATGAAGAGGAAATTAACTAATGCAAGATAAATAAGATCTGAATTAATAAGAAATAAGTTTGTGATTCTTTATTCCGACCAGAAATAATTGAAGGTTTCCTAGGCTTTAATTGTGTTTTACCTGGTTCTAAATCACCATCAACCAGTCCAACTATATGGTCTATTGACCAAGTGGTGGAGTGTCTTGATGTTAAGGTCAGGAGTCTATAAATGAAGGTGTATATAATGTATTTAAATTAATCCTGATAGGTAATAAGGTACCCACCACTACTGTCCAGCGCTTTTTCTCCTATGTGCGGATTCAAGTGTGACGAGAGTGCGTTGGTGTTATAGGCCCCACCAGTGAATGAGTGTATGAATTAGTGGTTTGTGATGGCGAGTGTGTGACATAGGGAGAATATGTTAATTTGCCTTTCCCGCTGGAGCAATGTTCTTGGTAGCAGAGGATGGTTTATATTGCATTGGTTTGATAATAAATGGTTTATGTTTAACATTTTATGTAGAGTCTGCGTTGCGTTTTATGTTGCTGAATGTTTTGAAGACTTCCGGGAGGTAAGAAGTTGGTTGCCCTGTATGCAGGCAGGGAGAAATGTGTGGCAAGTGAAGTTCTCACAACGCATTGTCTGATTTCAAGTTGGTAACATCGCCGTGTGTTATCGGTAGGGACGTTTCCGTATGAATGCGTGTGAGTGAAATAGCAACAGGTTCTCTCGTGAAACTCTGGCCGTAATTCTCAGGAGCATTGTAGTCTCCACATGTTTTATCCCCAGAGAAACGGTTAGCCTTTTTGCTTGAAAGAAGGGTAAGGTAGAGGGAAGTGCTACTTTATCGGCGAAACAAATAATTCTGTGGTAGAGAAGAAGTAAGCGATGCCTACTGGAAATACAGAATTATTGTGTAAATGAATAGAGCTATCTCTTTGGTTCTAAATCACCATCAACCAGTCCAACTATATGGTCCATTGACCAAGTGGTGGAGTGTCTTGATGTTAAGGTCAGGAGTCTATAAATGCAGGTGTATATAATGTATATAAATTAATCCTGATAGATAGTAAGGTACCCACCACTATTGTCCAGCACTTTTTCTCCTATGTACGGATTCAAGTGTGACAAGAGCGTGTTGGTGCTATGGGCCCACCAGTGAACGAGTGTATGAATTAGTGGTTTGTGATGACGAGTTTGTGACATAGTGAGTATATGTAAATTTGCCTTTCCCGCTGGAGCAGTTTCAAACGTGTTATTTCTTTAATGTCTCCTTGTTGCTGGCCACCTTTGTCCCTCTGCTGCTCGCGCTGTGAGTCGGCCAGGTCTGTCTCTACGGAATTGTTTTACGTCCACAGTGCTGCCCTATTAACCTAAGGCCTCAGCCTCTGCTCAGACCGAGTGTGCCTAAGTCAGTTTCACGCTCTGATCGAGCGCGCACTACACCTTACCGCTGGGGCACAAGCAGGGGCCTCCTTGCAGGCTCCCGTGTTCATTGTGCATTCTTTAGTGGCCCCGGGGCGAAAGCAGGCCTCCACATCCGTGTGGCTCTGTGGTGCAGAGGGATTCCCTTAGACCTATGCGCATGTCTATGTGTACGTGTTTACCAGCCCCCACGCCGAGCCTGCCTTTCCTATCTCATCTCGTCTCTCGGGCCCACAGCTGGACATCGGCACCAAGGACTCCTGTATGTGAAGCCCGTCCCTTTCGTGTAAGTTTGTTTTAGTGTATTCTTTTTTTGCTGAAAGCCTACAGAATCTGCTCACCAGCCAGCCTCATGTTTCATAGAAGGCTTTCTGATCCAAGCTGGATTTTTTTTTATCATAACAAGGGAGGTAATCTGCGTTGTTCCAATAATGTGCATGGCGCTGTGTCAAATCTGTGTTAAACGTGTGCTGTGTCTGGGGCATCTTCCATATCTCAGCTGCTCGGTGCTGTGTCACTCTTAGAGGACAGGAGCAGTGCTTAATTTGTTGGTAGTCTGCACAAGCACTTATATTTTGGAACAGGGATATCATTTTCACCATCAGACTTTGAGCCAGAGCAAGAGAGAGAACGACAGCAAAGAGGGAATGATAGGGAAGCAGTGAGAAAAGGAAAAAGCCACAAAATCATCCTGCAAGACAGTGATAAAGAGACAGAAGTGTTGGGTCGTGAAAGAAAGAGTCACGGGGTGGAATCAAGACGAGGGTGCCTTGGTATTAGCTAACTCTAGCATTCAACGGCGCTGGCAGGAGGCCCCTGAGAAAATAGCAGTGAACCAGAACTTACATTTTCATAAAAGGAGCACTGGACAGGAATGTATCTCCCGACGCCTGCCTCAGTGACGTTTCTAAGCTGCAGAATGAGTATCCTGCACTTCAGGGAGACTCCTGACGTTTCTACTCCTCAAAGCAGGGCACCACACTCGGGGGCTGGATAGCGGGCGTTACTGGAGCTCCTATGGTCATTATTGGCCCTCTTGAAGCGTTGCTAGAAAAAAGTAGGTGCGAACTAGGAGATCAGCTGCCAATTCGCTTCTTTTCAGGCAGGGGTTAGTTTATTCGTTTTTAGATGTTCGGTGGGTCAATTTTTTTAAAATCAAAATGAGGATTGTTTCTTTGATGAAGAGCAAAACAATCTCAAAAATATAAGTAAAACAGTCATATTACATAATCACCCATAGTAAGATTAGATGTCAGCAGCGTGACCTTTATTGTGACCTTTTGCGCCACATGTGTCTCGCCTTGGTTAACTTTTCTCCACGAGGCAGCTTTGTGATATGTTATAGAGAAATAAACATCTATTAACTCCCACCTAAGATGATGCTTGTTACTATCTGGGCGGTTCTTTTACCACATATTCATTAGATAATTCATCACCACCTCTTGTTCTAATTTCAGGTTTCCAAGCACGAGAGCATGTGCTGTTCATTTAATCACGGGGTACAGTATTGTAGCGCGTTTCCCTGCAGGGACTCTCGCCACACCTCTGCGAGCCAGAGCGGTTAGCAATAATTCCTTTTTCCTACCAGGGAACCACCGGACTTAAATCCTTATAACTGCGTGGATTCTTCTTATAAAAAGTGGCATGAGGCGGACTCATTGCATTATCAGAGCGTACCCTCAAACTGTTGTCTCGAGTGAACATTGCAAGATGGCGCCGGCGTTGTGCCGTTCCGCTGCAAGGGTGGTCCGCTTGGTCCTTGCTCTTCTAGTGATGCTCACACAATCAGCCCAGCCTTTGAAGGGCAGCTGCAGACTTCCAAGGAAGGTAGTGAATGCCTACGTCCAGGAGGGGGATATTGTGCTGGGAGCTGTGATACTTGTACACTGGACGCATTCATTCCCTGTCAATAGCTTCAAAGAGGAGCCTGAAGCAATCTCATGTGTAGGGTGAGTTCACTGTGTCAGTTCAGTGTGTTTGTACATGCAAGCTAACCTGTGCAAGCACAGATTTGAGCACACATGCCAGCCATGCAGTGGACACGCCACTGTTATGTGGGAACAGGTCCAGAATTATTGTTTGCTCCCATATAGAGTTTAATGAACTGAGAGTGGCCATAGTTCCATCTGAGATTGTGTGAACGATGAATAAATATACAATCTGTGAGGCCCTCCAATAGGAACTATGGGGATACATTCAGAAACGAATAGTCTTTCCTTTTTGAACGGTGTGTGAACAAATAAGCATTTGTCTAAATGCATATATTCTTCCTGTAGGAGAATGTTTTGCTTCTAATTCTCACTGGAATCTGAAATTATATGAGACTTTGGTTCGGTAGCTAGGAAAAATCATAGATGATTTAGTGTTAACTGCTTATGAAAAGGCGTGGCAGCATAGTGTAACTTACCAGCAAGGAAAAGGCTTAGAGGGTCATTTAGGCCCTGGCGAGTGGTCGCAAGCCTACCACGATGGCAGGGACCCTGGCCTCAACTAGCCTGTCGGTGGAATACCCACTATATTTAGAAATCTCTTTTTACCGGGCTAGGTTTTCCTCATTGGCAAACCCACTTCCATCACCGCTCATTGCTGAGTGGCCCGCATTTTCCTTGGCCTGCTCACAGGTTGGGTTCAGAAAAGCAAATTAACAATGGCCCTGACGTGAAGGCATTTTTCTCCCTGCATGTCAGGCCATTGTTTATCCACCAGACCCAGGCAGGGAAAACTAGTGTTGGTGGTAGGCAGGGCTTCCTTCACTGTGAACCTGCGGCCCTCTGGATCATGGACCGCAAGGTCAAGGATTTCCATTAACGGAGAGCTGCCATCAGAAACATGGCGGGTCTCCACCTGAGAATGAGGTGGGGGATCTACGAATTTAATTGGGCGAAACCTCATGCTCCCCCAAACTTTAATGACCCCCTTAATCTTTTCTGTAGCATTTAGAGTAACATGCTCACTACCGCTAAATACATAGTGGAAGCTAAATATGAACTTCACACCCCCTAATTGATAACATTCTCAGTTAACCTGATTAATTACTTCTAGTATTAGTGTCTTCTATGCCCATTATTACCAAATGGCATTACAGATTAGATATCTATTGTATGTCCAGAGGTGAAGAGCAAGGATTCAGATGCAGAATGTTTTTCTTTACTGAATAACATGAACTCTTCGCAAGATTACAATCTGAGGTTTATCTTAATAAAGTTATATTTACCTAACAATGCACAAAACATTCCCTATTGTTATTCAGCTGTAGCTGGTACTATCAAAAATGCTGCTTTAAAGACTTGAATGGCAAATTTACTTCACATAGAAACAAATATCTTCACCTGTACTCTGGAATGTGAGAGTGATAAAAATACTATAATGCTCTATGTCCGTTCACAATGTAACCCCTTTTCTCTCATAGTACTTAAAGGTAGGCACTATGCTGGTTATGAATTCAAATTATTTATTAAGCGCTACTTTAACCTAGAGGTCTCTTGGCACTAGAGACTAAAATAAGAAGAGAGGGAAGAGGATTAAGGCAAGAATGGTCGGTTTTTAGCTTTTTCTCAGAATGGGAAGTGGGGGGATATCTATTTAGGCTCATTAGGAAATTCATTCAGTTGTTGGAGGCGGAATGATTTTCTACCACAAAAGTTTTTTTCTGAACTGAGGAACTTAGGGAAGATTTTCTTGTGAGGATCGAAGATTACGAGTAGATGTGTATTTATTACGTCTGGTTCTAAGAAAATTGGGAGCAGAATCAAACAGAAATTAATGTATCAAACAGGGAGTTTTGAAACAATGCCTTATTTTGAACAGGCAGCAAAGGAAGCTTGGACAAAATAGGTTTTCCTGACGTGTAGCACTAGTTTGAAGCAGTTGTTCCAGCACCCTGATCTTGAATTATTTGAAGTCTGAGCAAGTGTTGTTTGGAGATGCCAAGATAAAGAGAATTAGAGCACTTAAGAGAATTAGAGCTATGTTGCTGCAGCTACTGATTTTCCTCCATCTAGAGGTCTCCGCCTTTGAAGATATAGGGACAGTCAAGAAGATCTGAATGTCAATTCTTCTACAATCTAATTTGTATCCAAGACTCTTCACACAAGTTTAAGGCACTAGCTGGAGATTTTGAGCGGGAGTATAGGGGATGGAGAGCCAGAAAAATTGATCTTTGCCTACCAGCAAGATCTTGGTTTTGTCTGTACTTAGTTTGGACCCATTTGTGTCCATCCAGTGTTGTATGTTGTTCACACAATCTGGAAGAAGATTTCCAGGGACGAAAATAAACAGGGTCATCAGCATAAGAGTATAAGGAACATCCACCATTCCTCATTATTCAGAAACAAGGTCCAACGTTGATGTTGAACGGGTGATGTGAAAGAGCCATTGGGAACCCCAACATGCAGTGAGGAAGCAGGGGACAGAAAGTTATTTAGCATTACTCTTTGGGCTCAGTTTGAACGAAGGTTTCAAACCATGCTAAGGCAAGGACATTACGTAGTCCTTCAGAGTAAGATTAGAGGTGTGTTGTTTAATGGTACCAAATGTCACCCTGCTGACATCTAATCTTACTCTGGGTGAATAAGCAAGGTAAATGCCTTAGCATGATAAAGGGTTTATCGTGATCCCGCATTCAGACAGTCCAGCACGTAGGGGGTTCTGATGATGTGTGTTGAAGGCTGTTAACATCAATAAGGATTAGGATACTGGTGAAAGTGTTTTCAGCAACCATTAAAAGGTCACCCAGAACAGCAAATATTGTTGGCCGCATTTCTTTAAGAAGTCATCCAGAAGTGAATTCATTTCTCGGTGCGTGCACAGCAGTTTGGCCACTACATTTTCTAGAATTTTAGCAACAGCACAAAGCAAAATCAGAGGACGATATATAACTTACGGTCAAGATTAGAGGTTTTTAACCAAAGGCTGAGGAATGCCTAGCTTCAGTCAGAGGGAACAACTCTAGATGTAATGAAAGGTCAATGATAAAGTGAAGCGCCCCAGTGAGTTCATAGATATTTATGTGGAATATGTCGAAATTGATCGGACACAGAAGACAGCCAAATTTGCAAGCTTTCAACTATTGAAAAAGAGCATCTAAAGAGGGAAAATTAAGTTGTTCAGGGTAAGAAGGGGAGAGAAGGATCAACGATGGTTCGCTCAGTGGAATAGAAGGAAGAGGATCCTAAACCCAGGGCCATGTGGAAGGAGCGGGGCCCCATTGTGCAGATTACAACCACGATTTCAATGTATTTTAGTCCAAAGAACCAAGATAATTGATTACAGAAGGACTAGAAGATGATCTTCTGGGCAATAGGATTGGGTACGTCCACTAACTCATTGCTAATTTTAAACATTTCCTTGTATTTGTTTACTGCATTTAGGCATCGATTACAATAGTGTTGTTTGCAGACTTCGAGAGTGTCCTTTTTATAAATTGAGAGTTTGGATTTATCAAGAGGTTTTAGCACCGGGTAGTGCATCTGCCACTTACGTTTTGCCTGTCTGGTTTCCAGTTTTAGAGTACGTAGGCGTCCAGTGAACCAAGAGGCACCAATTGCTTGCTAGTTTCAGAAAGTCTTAGCGGAGCAATGGCTTCTGCAAATACAGTGACCCAGTTTTGATATTTGACGTAACTGAAAATGGAGATTATAATTTCCGCAGGTGACGAGGATTGTTTAGCAATTCTGAGTTCATTTCATTCCATGATCTGATTATCCTAGGAGGATCATACGTGGGTTTCTCTATCAAAATGCTATGTAACGCAAATGTTGTCAGAAAAGGATCAGTCCAAACGTGTAGAAATTTCAATTGAAGAGGTGAGATCAGGCGATGTCCTCACAGCACCTAAAATGTACCTACATAAGTATGCCGTTAATCAGTTGGGTGACAATGCAATCTGCAATCTTTATTGTTCTCAAAGTGGAAGTTAAAAACAGCAAGTGTAAAACATATTTTTGAGAAGTGGTGAAGGCTGTAACTACCAGTTCTAAAAATCCTGTATGAAAACGAGGAGAGGAAGCGGGAGGACGATACACTAGCATTACCGCGATGGATTATTTACAATCTGTGCCCATAGCAGATGCGGAGAGAATTTCAGAATCAGCAGTACTGAGATTATCAATGTGATGTGACTTAAAGGAGCCTCTATCTATCAGGGCAACTCTTCCGCCTTTTGTGGTGCCAAGGCAGTCATGTCTAATAAAGGTGCACCCAGAGGGGAGGAAGGCAATGAATATATGTTTTGAGAAAATCTGTAAACCAGGTTTCGGGAATCCCAAGAATGTTGAATTCATAAATCAAACTAAATTAAGTAGTTAATTCCAGAAGAATTTTTAACTCGTGAATGGAAGCCTATATAACCATTTTTTAAGACAGGTGTGCTTAAAGAGAGCAGCCATGGTTCGCTGACGGTGGCATTGTGCTCTTGCCGCAAACTAGACCGTAGGTCACTGCAGCCTCTCTTGATCAAACATAAACCATCTAAAATCTATGCATGTTCAATAACAAGGAACCAGTTCAAACATTTTTCATCTGTTGCAGCCACATCACTAAATAGGTTAGTGTAGAGGGGTAAATGAATGAACTTCACGCTTCACGTGGATGTCGGCTTTCCTTTTTTATGGAGCTTTCAATCATCATTTATGATTTATAAAATGTCTTTATGTAAAATAATAAGCCACACCATACTATCTTTTAAAAAAATAATTACATAGCAGTATTAGCTCATTTGAGCAACTTTGGGCACCGATTAGTGTTTCTCCATAGGTAGCTGGCAGCCCTGGCATCAGAGAGGTACTGGTTCCAACATGTTCAAGTCTAGAAGCCAGAAGTTAAGGAAGAGGAACGTTAGAATTAAATATCTACATTTCATATTCCATTTTTGCACGAGTGCACACCATGCCCTTTGAAGTCAGCAGGTCAGTAAATGACCCATATTATTCGTGGATCTAAAATTCTTCAAGGATCGACATTTGAGTTTGAACAAAATTGACAAGCCAAGTTGCTTTGTATGTCTGTCTAATTATCCATCCGAATTCCAAAACGACCTCTTGTTCTGCTTATTAAGTGTATCAGCATTACTGTTCACTTTCTCTCTCTCACACACACACACACGAATCACACATGTACATAGATGCACACCAAGACAATGCACATCACATTTCATAAACATATCACACTCAGGTAGCACATTTCCCGCACACACTCATATGACAACAACCTTTGAATGTTCAAGTCCTCTCTTTTTTTCAGCTACGCAGACTGCTCACCCCACGCACTTTTGCTGACATGCCATACCCTCCTTTTGCCAATACACACACTCATGCATCATTCATAACCAGGAAAATGCAAACTGACACAGGGCACACTCACACAAACACAGTATTTTTCCTTTTAGGAAAAAATACACATCTCTCACAAACGTACATGCCTCTCTCTCACACACGCTCTCTCCTAATCACTTTTCCAGAGTAATAGCACACCTTAACTTTTAAAAACCAGCTGCCCGTCCAATCACAGGTTGAGTGTACCTTTGACTCTGAGCCTGTACAGAGCTCTGTAGCCTTTCGCGTAGATTTGGACTCTATAAATGCCTGTTCGTAAACCCTGTTACTTTACTCACACACATCCATCGGCCAAACCCAGAACAATATTGCATGTGCAAACACACCCATGCGCACACACACACACACACACTATCACACCATCCTATAGAGCATGTGCAAACACACACACACACACACACTATAACAGTCTTAATATTTCTGGAAGTTGGTATCTATAAACTCTGAAAAAAGGTTTGCTCTAAACTGAGAAGAAAAAAACGTTTATTTCCCATTGATGTGCATATCAATCCAAGGGATAAACATGGATGTTCACATACTTAAATGCTTTTTCACAACTCCAGCCACACTTCTCCATTCGTAGATATGCACCCATGGAGTCTTCATTGCCTCCGCATTGGCGAATGGGATCTTGGCGCTCACTACCTGGGGATGTCTGACAGTGTCCTCCCCGCACTCTGCCTACACTCTAAGAAAGGATCTTCCCCAAGGACAACTGTCAGTAACTGAGACCCTCCACTCCCAACGAGAGATGTCCCCATCAGGAGCCCACACTGGGAGCCTCCAGGAAAAGAGAGCGCTTCGTGTCCACCACACAGCCGCCCTGATGACGCATCAATGGACCTGGACTCCTCACCACCTTACATTTCACCTGAAAATGCCACGTCTCATTGGAAAGTTCTCGCTCCCCTTCTCAGTATTCCGCTGGGTCCTGACTGGCATCCAATCAGCAGGCACACATACCGAGCAGCCCAATGGTACACCTACGCATTCATTCACCAACATACACTCTACATTGAAAGAACTGCATGCACTCAATTCCAAAATCTGCAGAGCTTTAAGAGAAAATTCCAATGGCCGCAGTTACCACAGGAGATGACACCTCCCTGGAAACACCGATACCGTGGGTTTCAGTCTCGGCTGCTGTGGCTTTAGCCCTCCAGTCTTGTAATGGCTCCGGGAGAGCCTGTGGGAGTGAGGGCTGCAGAGGCGAGGTCACTTATCAAGGATCATTGGATAGTTCTGTGTCAGCTATCAGACAGAGGTGCCCAGGGTAGGTATTGTTAATGCGGAGGGTGGAGAAAAGTCGTCAGTGAGGTCTCTGCTGTGGCTGGGGGGCGGGGGGGGGGGGCTATAGAGCAGGTATGAGAGGCGAGAGAGAAGGGACAGGCGAATTTATGGACGATGACTAAGTTGCCGTCAGATTTGTGTACCTTTTTTTATGACTCTGCAGCCTTCTTTTGAGAGTTCTTCGAATATGAACAATGATCTGCTGTTGGAGCGGTTTACATTGATGAAATAGGCACCCAGATTATCCATTAAATGCTGTCTGTGCTGAATGTAATCCATGCTCAGAAGCAGGACAGTTGTTGAGGATTGTGAGAGTCCAAATGCTTTTACTGTGACACACATACAACTATCCTCCAAACTTGAGCAAAATGAAGAAACTGCTTCAACGATTTACATTTAAATGCTTAAGGGTGCACATTTGAAAAACCCGGTTTTATAGCATCAGTTATATAAAAATGTATTCGAAAGTTTTTGTTGCAAAATCTCACTTGTTGTATACCATTTACAGAATTAATACTTTTTCTTAAAACAATTCTTTTATTCGTCTTTGCAAGTATCATTAATAAAAGAAAACTGGCCAATTTTTTAATTTCACCCAAATTATATCTGAAAATGAATCTTACCACGGACATTTCTCAATAAATCAACATGAGCTTGGACACCTCCTTATCTTTAAAAAAAAAAAGTAATTTTAAAGGGACAAAGCTCAGTGTCTGTTTCTGGTATTGCTGTTGTCTTAACACAGTGTTAGACTCTCTGCTATCTGAATTTCAAAATAAAGGTTGGTATGATACAGTAACTTTTCAAAGAGTAAACTGTTTCTTTCTAATTATTTTACCATGTTTGTGAAAAAAACTGTATATGACCGTCTTGGCATATGTTGCAATAATTTATGGCACTTATTTACCAGCGTGCATGTGCAACATTGCTTTAAATCTATTTGCTGTGACCGCTGTCTTTTGAAACACTGAACAGGAGATATTATTTAGTAAGCAACAGACTAGGCGGGTGGGCAGCCTCCCTTCTTTCTCAAGGAGATGGAACAAGGGTCAAGAATCTTGTCGATCAAATGAAGGAGCCGCTAGATAACTGATTTAAAAGTAAACACTAAACCAGGCTTCTCCAACGAGTAGCTCGTGGGCTACCAGTAGTCTCCAGCTAACTGTAAGTAGCTCCCCCTTGAGCAGCCCAGCCTAATAAATTAGACGCTTTTGCTTGGTTGAATTAATATATATATATACCTTACTTGAAAATGTGTATTTGAGACAATATGTGTACTTTAGAACTCATAAGCGAATGTTTGGAGAAAATGGTTGAATTTCTGAAATGTATTTAAAGCTGATATTTGAGGGAAAAATCAATTAGTGATGGAGAGAATTATTACTAACATTATTACTGTGATGCTCGGGGCATTGCAGCACTGGCTGAATTATATTACCCATGTAAAGGCATTCCAAATTGGCAAAGTATTTTTTAAATTATTGCTGATAAGCCTCCAGATGCACGGAGGTGATCACTGCTGGTAATGGTGCATAGGGTAGCCATTGTCTGATGCTGTCACTACTACAACACCAATACTAGTTGCTCTTGATTATTTTCATTGAACAAAAGCAGCTCTTGTTACAGAAAACGTTGGAGACCCCTGCACCAGACAGTCCCTTAAAATGTTCACCGATTAGATTAAGACACAAATCATTTATGTGGTTGGTTGGATGGTTTGCCATTTTTGTGTTTGGAGGGGTGCATTAAACTGTAAATTAATGGTATTCTTGTATGCATTCCTTGGAAAAGTACTGATGCTAATTGTGTCCTCTTGTCTGTGTGCTTTAGATTTCAGGTGAGGTCGTACAGGGAGGTGCTGGTGGCGGTGTTTGCTGTAGAGGAGATCAACCACAACCCCACTTTATTACCGAACATGACCCTGGGTTTACGGATACACGACTCTTGCCAATCAGAAGCCATTGCAGTCGCCAGCACGTTGTCTCTCTTATCTGGAGTAAAAGAGCTGCTGCCAAACTTCCATTGCCAGTCCACGCCGATATTAACAGGGGCGGTGGGTGAAGTCTATGAACTGACCATAAGACTCATTGCCGACATACTGGGAGTGTACAGAGTCCCACAGGTAAAACCAGTGCTGCGGAGTATGATATCAGTGAAAGTGATGGGTGAGCAGAGCCGCAAATGGAGAAAAAATCACTCCCGGGTCCCCTAAATTGTGTGTTATATCGTGGCAGCAGAAAGGGGGTGAAGACACGTGTAGCAACGTCAGGATGAGGCTTGAAGTCTGACAGTCAATTTATACATTTTTTTAAAGTGGCCTCATAGAAATTGCAACAAGGGCAAACGGGATAGTAAATAGGCACCACACAAGTTTCTTATAGGGCTAAGCCACCTGCTACAGTTTTGGTTACCAAGCTAGTTCCTGGGTATAATAGCAGTAGGATGACTATCGTGGTTGATGCACTTGCTGAAGAGATCGTCTGTGTGGTCTAGTCATAGGGCTGACTCTTCACAGAGGTTTAATGAACCTGCTGCAAAGCATAGTGTGGAACACGCAGGTCACAGGTGTGCATCTTATGTAGATAGTTTTGTGTGTTTCTACTTGTGCCACAGAGATCTTTGTGTAATCCTCAGGTCACAATTTATAATTCTTTGTAATATAACTTAGGGGCTGATTACGATGGCGGGTATCGGAAACAGGACTGTCGGACATGCTGTTGGCGGTCCCATAAGAGGCATTGCAATGCGACCACCACCACGGCGGTTGCAATGCCTATGTTTTGCATTGCGGTGGGTGCTGCTGGCTGCAGCACTCGCTTCAGTGCAAGGAGGGACACCTGACATATTCCTGCACTACATGGCAGGTACCATGTGGTGCCCGCTGCATGATGCAGGTATATATTCTGACCCCCAGTGCCCACACCTTAGGGCCAGAGGGAAAGGGGGCCTGCTAGGGGCCCCCAAAGTCTCTTTCCGCCTGCCTGTTCATGGCGGGTTAACCACCATGAATAGGCGGGCAGAAATGGACACCATAATCCCTACGGTGGTGCCTGGTAGGCACCGCCACCGTTGTAGGGATATGGTTCCCTTCCGAGGAGCCCATCAGAACTGTGGCGGTCAGTCTTTCTGACCGCCAACAAAAGGCCCGCCATTGTAATATGGCAGGTGTGAAACCTGCTTACGGTGGTGGTGAGACCGCCACCAACAGGCTGTCGGTGGCGGTCCCACCACCATCGTAATCAGGCCCTTAGTGAGCTTGGTGAGTTACGAACCGGCAACAAAGAACTGCATGCAAACTGCACAGCAGAAATTTTGTTTACAACCATATTCTTTCTTACCCAGCATTCTATTATTGAAAGGCTGCAAAAAAGCGTTCCTTACCGTAATAATAAACACTTAAAAGTAAGTGATACAGAAGTGTTTATTAGTAATAATTACTCACCTGGACAGATACATCTAACATTCTCACAGTGCATGCATATTACTTTTATATCAACCTTGGTAATGTAAAAAGCAATAAAAACCTGGTTCAAAATCATTGTTTATCTTTTGAGCACTTGTGAAGTGATAAGGTGAGTGTCATTTTTCCACGATTGCATTGGCATCAAGGTGCTAAGCTCTAGCTAGCTCCCAGCCAGGATGAGACTTGGATAAAGGTGGTGCTGATGGCCCTTTAATTGGGGAATTTATGTTGGGCCCAGGTGGAACTGAAAATAAGAGCTATTCCTCAGAACCGGCAGGCTCTGAACACAAAGCATGCAAAGTGCAGGCGCCAGTGAATGTGCTACCTGTCTCCAAAGCGTAGAAAGACACATTCAGCACATTTAGGTAGTCAGATCCTAGATCCAGCACAAAGAATATCGGCCCTTATCCTGCCTGCGCTGTGTGTTTGAAACACAGGAGAACCAGAGAGAACAAGCATTGGTAAAGCCAATAGGTCTCGCCAATGGGCGAGCTATTGGCTTTGGCAATCGGTTTGGTGGTGATTGGGTGGGGGTAGGGGTGGTGAACGGGAGAGCAGGTGGATGGTTAACAGGACTGGTAAAAAAAGAGTTATGATGCAACCAGCGCTGGCTGCTTCATAGCGCTTTTTAGGTCGAGCCTAGCGGCAGCGCACATGCGCTGCTTGCTCTGCGAGACTGCTGTAGTAGAGTATGGGAGAGAAGCCGCACCAACTCTCCGCCCATATTTTTCATTGGCTCGTTTCATTGTATTTCATAAATGCTGCCTTAGGATTCGTTAATAGACTTATTAGTCCCTCCTTAGTACAGCCTTGTCTTCATTTGTAACCTCCTATGGCTACTGGCCCCTTTCCTTCGTTTGTTACACGGGACCTGGTATTTAGTCTGTAAGCACTATTTACTTTATTGAGTTTCTCTTACTGCAGACATAACATGCGCTGATCAGCTGAAACCTCTTGTGTTTTTTTAAGCAGCACGGCAGCCCCGTATCACGGGCGCCCACTTTCAATCACTTTAACCCGGCATTATCTCATGTCTGTTTCAACCCCCCTCCAAGTAAAATGGATTTAGAAATGATTAGCGAATTAGGTCATGTGAATTCCAGGTAGAACATAATTGCGTGCTAATGGGCTGAAGCTGACAACAGCACATCTGTGTTACATGTCGTCTGCACTAAGGCACCTGACGGGTTGTTTTCAAAAGTCAGTTTTATTAACAAAAATAAAACCACCACCAATACCACCAATACAACCACCACCAATACCACCACCACCATCAATACCACCACCTCCACCACCACCAATACCACCACCACCAATACCACCACCACCAACACCACCAATACCACCACCACCAATACCACCACCGCCTTCACCACCAATACCACTACCACCACCAAAACCACCACCACCAATACCACCACCACCAATACCACCACCTCCAATCCAATACCACCACCACGCAATACCAATTCCACTGCCAATACCACCACCACCAATACCACCACCATCAATACCACCACCTCCAACACCACCAATACCACCACCAGTACCACCACCTATACCAATACCACCACCACCAATACCACCATCACATTACCACCACCACCACCACCACCACCATAGTGATGACATTATGCAAGGCCACACTGCACGCTCAAATCACGGAAAGGTCAGGAAATAGCCCCCACCGTCACTCCCGCTCTTCCTCCTAAGCTGCAACAGTGTAATCACAGAGCAAAAGGTGTTGGAATGCTTTGTTAGTGTTTATAGCTTGGATCATATGTAACTCTCACTTCACACTTCATGTCTGTGTATTTTACAACACTTACACATCTTCTTCACTACACTATTTATCACTACTTTGAAGACACCGCAGGCAGGTCTCTTCCTCTGTTATTTACAATCCAACAAGCGGTCGAGAAGGCCCTTTATTGCAATGCAATAGGTCTCTCATTTGCGAGAGTTTAAGCTGTTAGTATTGTAAATGACAAAACATAAATAAAAGGCATTGTCATTTACAATGCAAATAGCTCAAACTCGCGTGAATGTGAGACCTATTGCTTGTTTTCTATTTTGTCTACTGGGGAGTGTGGGGTAGAGAAAACAGGGACAGGGGTACGAGCGGAGAGAAGAAAGCAGATGACAGAGTCTGCCACAAAAGATGCCCTTTGCCGAGTGGCTCAGTCTCGGCCCTGGCTCAACATCCTGTGACTCTAGGCAAATCATGTAATCTTCCCATGCCTACATAAAATGAATGTGTAATTGTATTTGTATGTATGTAGCACTTACTACACCTGACGAGGTACTGAAATACTTTACAACCAAATGAACAATAAAAAGGCTTTAGCCAACGTTAAATGAAAAGAACACTCTTTAGTTTAAATCCAAAAACAAAGTTACTTACTGCATACTTACTGCCCCCCCCCCCCATCCCAATGATGTTGTGTCCCCACCGTTAGAAGAATTAGATAGGCACGCTTGCTTCAAGAGCCCTCCTCCTGTGCTGCTAAACTCTTCATAACACCCTGTAATACGGTATAAATCTCTTTGGATTGCAACTTTCAAACTATTGTAGTTCTGGCCAAAATTCCCAATATTAAGATACTAACGCTAATAACACGTGATTACAGTTGAGTACAGTAACTTTCTTTTTCACCATGAGCCGCGTGCTTTAAGGTAAATAAAGCGAATGCCTTCTGCCACCACTCTTGGAAAAGGCCGAGCGCTAATTAGCGCGCGCCGCCATTATGGCGGTCGGACCGGTCCCCGGGGGAAAGGAGGAGGTGGGAGCACTCCCACCTCCCCATTACGCGTCCAATAGGGGCGTCTCAGAGGGGCGTGAACCGGAAGCACTTTAGTGCTTCCGGTTCACGCGGGCATCCAGCATGGGGGTCTGGCTGGTTTAGACCGGCCGGGCCCGTGCTCCCCACCCCTTAAAAGGGGGTGTGGGGAGCAGAACAGTCTCTTGTTCTGCTCTCCCCACGGGCGCAGCACCCGGGCCACCAGCGGCCCGTAATGTATTTTCTCTTTCTTTTTTCTGCAGGTTTCTCTGCGAGCGGCATGTGTCCCGGGTTCGAGAGCGTCAACGGAGGAAGCGATCCAGTGTCGTGGTGTGATTTCGCCGATCGTGTTGCGAGCTGACCGTATGAGGATCGGCGGTGCTGCGGGACTGACCGAGTTGAAGAAAGACAGAATTTTGAGCAGGTTGGGTGTAAAGATGAGACTGCTCACCAGGCAGGCTTGTGGTCAATGATTTATTGACAGTTCAGTACGATCCATAACACAGCACCAACACTTCTTCCGTTGCTCTCTCTCCCTCTGGAATGAATCTGCATCTTCCGATGCATCACTCCATTCCATGACATGTAGAGCATTCTAACCACAGATCACAACATTGGGTGCACTGGGGTTGGAGCGATCAGCTTTTGTGTCTCGCCGGCAGGGTCAGGGAGCCGACGAGATCCCATTCGTTCTGGGGGAAGTGCAAAATTCGGCACAGAATCCATAGGTGAAGTTATCTCTATTGGATGCCATGTGAGTGAGTACTCTGTACGTTTAGGCGGGGATCGGTATCTGGGGTCCTTTCGGAATTATGTCGGTGCGGTTGTAGCAATCGGACACAGCCTTCCTCAGAGTTTGGCGGTAGCCGAGAAACGTTGCTTGCGCTCGGTGCTGTAATATTGTATTTCGTGGAATTTGTGCTCAGGACTGGGTTTTCTCTCCACACTTTGTTCATGCAGGAATTTGGTTAGAGAAGATGATATGATTGTACAGCCTTCAGCTGCCAGTGGAAAAAATGGCACACAAGGCGCCGCCCATGGGTTTCTATTAATCAGTAAGTGGTCCTTTTTGGTACAGTGAGAACAAGCTTCTATGGACATTATGATGCCTATATTAACGGAGACATGCACATGTCTGTGCCTTCCACGCGACCAGTGAATCACCTGTTATTCCATAACCGTGTGTCATTCTCTGTTTCTTCATTTTCATTTTACGTATCAATTGGGAAGCTTGCTTGCATCTGACATGATCCGTCCTTCACTATCTGATAGACCATTGCTTGAGGTCACAAAAAATCATACCAATTGTTTTTACGGGTTCTTCAAGTCGCTGCCTTTGTCTCAGAGAGGCTAGTGTCTGAGTGTTGCTCGATTTGTGGGCATGGCTTCCTGTACGCCTGTTGGTTATTAGTGGTTATAGTGGTATTCGGAGCATTCAAACGCTAAGCCTTGTTGTCTTTGTAAGTGTCCCCTGATTGCAGTAGACTCTGCGCACGTCTCATCTCATACTAGTCCCAGAATGCCCCAAATTGCGTAAAAAAATAAAATCAGGGAGCAAGGCGGAGCAGCAATAGTCCGCAGTCCTTCACGAAATGTAACTCCCTACGCACGGCTGTACATCGAGAGGTCCTTTCGAGCAGCCTCTTACGAGTTACCCGCTTGACCTAGTAATTATTCTGGGGGGCGTCCCGGGGGGCCCGTCACGCGTTTGATAACAGAATCAGGCCACTTTTGTTAGCAATGTACTGATGCCATTTCTGGTACTGCGGTGTGATTGCTCTCCTGAAATTTGTAGTATACAGTTCTAGGGGGGGCCACTGCGAGGAAACACATTGCACATTTTTCGGGCGGTTAAGTATCGGATTGCATTAGGGTCCTTGCCTGAAACTCCGCATGTTTTTCAGGGAGATGTTATCAAATTTTATATTTACTTTGAACATTTATGTAAGTGTTTGGCACAAATTCCTTTTGACGCGACCAAGGTTACAAAGGTGCATGATATGCCTGCCTGGGATTGTCAATAAGCTAATCATGTTCGCTTATGTCATGCGCGGTGCCTGTACAAAATGCTCTTGTGTCTTGTACAGTTTTTGTAATCTATGTCAAACCCTAAAGGCGATTACACTTTGTAATTTGCAGTTTAGCGACTTTACAATTCGCGTGGGGATGTCAGAGGGAGTAGGGGAGTTTAGAGCCGCCGCTTGGTTAGGGTGGTGTGGAAGTCACATTTACGTCCTCTCCATGCCTTCTCCTCATGTAAGAGGGACGGTCAGTTATTACAGGAGCAAACGGTGAATGGGTTGTGGGAAGGGAATAGATAACTGATAGCGTGCACGGAGCAGCTGTGCCTTGTGCGGTCGGCCCACAGATTTGTAATATACGCGACTGCTCACATTTTTTAAGTTACGCGCACGGCAGCGGTATGGCGCGTCTCTCCTAAGGGAAACATGTTTCTTGCTGGCCTGGGGTGTTTTATCGGGAACCATGTTGCTCCACCAGCCATTGCAAGTTTGAGCAATCAGCCTCTCTTACAGCGATTATGCGCTGTGTGGGATCTTGTAACGCACAACTACCCACCCCTCACCGACCAGTAATGCGGGAAGTCCTTCTTTAGGGGTAATGCCGTTGGGGACCGGTGAAGGATAGTTCTTTGGGTGGGATGAATTAACCGCACCCCCCCCCCCCAAAGGGGTGCATAGTCATCGCTATTGAGGACATTGTTTACAAAATATTTCAGCTAAACGATGCTCACATATAAGTATGGATGACATTCGTGACAGCAGTGTGCTCCGCACGCACCTGAGGCTGCCTTTGTAGCGCATAACATGAGTACGCAACTATTCCCTTTAATGAGAGCATATTGGAGTCATCCATTTACCATCACGTTAGCGCGCTACCTTGTGGTGAGGCAGACTATACAGCGGTTTATAAAAACACGCATGGCTGGTTGTTTGGACACCCATGTCACGCCCAATGATACAGGCCAGAGTGGGTGGTCAGTGAATTTTTTGTGTAACACTCGGTGGGAGTGCTTTTGAAATAAGAAATTTATCAACAAGCAAGAAGGTCAGGCTGTTAACAGTCTAACAGTGGTTGGGCAGGGAACATACAGTGATATTGTTGCCCACCGCATACACCACCTCTTTTTAGATATTGTTGAATCTATGCAGAACACATATCAGATAAAGTTATAAAAGTTTCTTTTAGATCAAAATCAGTACGTCATATAAAAGAAACGGGAGGGGTCGCAGCAGCTGAGTTGAGTTGGGCCTGGGGGGCTTAAGGGACTAATGTGTCCACTTTAGGGGCCTGTGTTTGACCTCAGGGGCCCAGGTTCAAATCTCGGTGGGTTCATTCTGCCTTTATCCTTCTGAGTTGATAAACTGAATACCATTGAGTTGGGTAACAATAAACATCTGTGATTTCAGCGCCAAGTTGCCCTCTGGTGAATGTGAGCTCTGCAAAACTGTACAGGAAGCAAATGAATAATACTGTGCGTAAAAGGTACTTCTCTACACCACAGTGCCTCACTATCTGTGTTTTCAATGTAAAGCAACATCATGGGCAGAGGCAAGAGGCCTTTAGATTCAGGGGCACTACTAAGCAGTGCCGATGGGGCATATGCTCTCTATCTGATGGCAGGGATTGGTTTACCATGGGTGGCATATGGGACCTACTGGCAAAACCCTTAGAGAAGTGCAGAGTGTGTGCCAGGCGCCCTCATTGAAAATCACATGCAATGTTCCCTATGTAAGCTATGCTAAGCAAGAATTGAAGTCCGATTTCAATGTTCTTCAAGTAAAAGCAACTGGTGCTATACTAGGCGCTCTTAATGATAATATGATTTTCAAAGTGCCTCACGTAATGCAATTGGCGCTATGCAGGCTTTGCTAAGCGGTCGGAGTTGAAAGTCAGATTTCAATGTTTGCCAGGTAAATACAACTGGTGCTATGCTAGGCGCTCTTAATTAGTAATATGGTTTTTCAAGGTTCCTTCCCTCAATGCAAATGGCGCGATGCTAGGCGCTCTCATTGAAAGTCACATGCAATGTACCTTATGTAATGGAACTGAGGCTATGCTAAGTAGTCAGAATTGAAAGTCTGACGCCAAGGTGGTGTTTTAAAAGCCCTGCTTCAGGTCAGCCAGCAAAGTGTGTATATATACAGTATATTACCCATTATTCTTGTAGTTCCACAAGCAAAGCCTTGCAAATGCGAACATATCCCGGCTTGTTCAAGCATGGAGACAGCCTGGTTAGCTCGCCCCAATAACGGAATGGTAGAAGCATGACTGCTTACTATGGGCAGTACATCAAGGCATTTCAAACCGGGGCGATGTCACGTCAATATATTACAAATCTTTGGAGGTCAGTCTCGGGAGGCGCCTGCCTGGGTGGTCATTTACATACATTATCAGTACTTATGATGTCACTACATCCCAGGCCTCATAGTAACACCTTCGAGAGTGCCATAAGCAAGCGGGTGCTGTTACAAAGATGTTACAAATATGAATATGAATTAGGAGTCTGTTAAATAGCATCAATGCACCCACCACAGGTACACGTATGCATTGGAAGCTGGTTATGTCACCCTAGAGCTCTGCGCCTGTGTGCTGGTACACGTATGCTAGTTAGGCTTGTGGATTGTCACACAGTACCTATGCACCCTTTGTGCTCATATACTTATGATGAGTTATGTATTGTATCAAGCAAAATATCGGCACCCTTGTGCCTGAACGCTGAGGCATTGGGAAGTCAGTGTCTCACGGTATCTATGCACCCTTTGTGCTTGTGCAATCAAGAGTTACATGCCTGGGGTTCGTCACCCCCTTTGTGCTCGTGCACTTCTACTATTAATGTATTGTGCCACACAGTGCCTCAGTGCCCTGGTGCTCGAACACTTATGCAATGGATGTCCATGCTTGTATCACGGTACCTCTGCTTGGGCACATTCCTGCATTAGATGCCCAGGTCGTATCATACAATACCTATGCACCCTGTGTTTTTACACGTTTTCGCACTAGATACTATGGGGTAGTCGATGGGCCTGGCATGCAAACCGCATCTTTTACCCAAAGGCGAGGAGCAATAACCATCTGTGTTTTATGTTCCTTTATGTATAGTGGATCCATGAGGGTCACACCTGGGAGGTGACCCACACCGCAATGACGGAGAGCTGTCAGGGCCACTTCTACTACGTGGCGATGGGTCAAGCCTCACTATCTTCCAGTTCAAGAGTTTCGCCATCCACGACGCCGGGTTGGATTCGGTTGACTTGTTGTAGCACATCCGTTCTGTTCGTATGAATTGCAAGTTATCTTGTGACTCAGGGAGAAGTTTGCATCAGTACACTGGTGCATAGTATCAGGCTCAGTAGTGTACGTTTTAGCCGGTCAGTAGAGCAATACACTGACGGATGTTCTATTTTCATGTTTGCATGCAGTTTCACGAGGTCAATGGGGGGTAAGTTGGGAACGAGAATAGAGTTAGCACGTTGGTTTCTGTTTCACGCGAATGGCAAGCTTCTTTACCCTGTGACTCAGGGAGAAGTTTACATCAGTGCACTGGTACATAGTATCAGGCACAGTAGTGTAAGTTTTAGCCTGGCAGAAGGGCAATACACGGACGGATGTTCTATTTTCATGTTTGCATACAGTTTCACGAGGTCATGTGGCGTAAGTTGGGAACAGGAATGGAGTTAGCCCATTGGTTCTGTTTCACGTAAATGGCAAGCTTCTTTACCCTGTGACTCAGGGAGAAGTTTGCTTCAGTGCACTGGTACATGGTATCATGCACAGTAGTGTACATTTATAGCCTGTCAGCAGGGCAGTACACTGACGGATGCGCTCATTTTATGTTTGCTTGCAGTTTCCCGAGGCCATGTTGCGTAATGTGGGAACGAGAGTATAGTTACATGGGCATGCACCTAGGGGGTAACGACCCGGCTCGCCTGGGGCGAAGGGTTGTGGTTGAGTCTCGGGGCAGGCGAGTTACAGGGCATGACCTTCCTAGTGGGCTGAGGGGGAGGACAGATAGTCAGGCAACTATGCTGTCCTGTGGCGGTAAGGTCATGATTGGTAAGCATAGTCTTCGGTCCTTAGTGGTCAGAACCATGTAACTCCAGGGGCAGTGACAGCCGGTAGGTAGGCTGTCGGGGTGCGGGGCCGGGGGAGTCATTCTTTCCAGTGGGCCTGTGGCCACCCCCGCACGCGCATGCTCATCAGGGCGCAAGTATGCAGAATTTCTGCAGCCCCCGTTATGGAGTTTAAGGCACAGGTTGCAGTGGAGGGCCCGGGGGAAAATATCCGTCCGATAAGCTGTACCCCCTGCGCAAGCCAACTCCGGCGAAGTAATTTCACGTAGCTTGCTAGTTTGCTGGGATCTGGAGGCTGCCAGTCATTGACCGTGCCGTAGGCTCTAGAGGAGGCACGCAGAAAGTGAATATATGCATTGTTAGATTTACGATAGGAGTGTCGGGTGTACTAGAAGTTAAGGATAGCCATGTGACATCATCTGTCTAACAACGTATTTGGCCTTTCTGCGTAATTGTGCATAATTTTAATAAATAATGTTTTTTAATTTTGCAATAAATACGGCCGGGGGGGGGTTACTTCCCCCTAATCCAAAGAAATCCAAAAATTGGTGTGGTCTCAATACTTGCCTTGTAGGAGGGAGGGAGACCTCATCGCTGTGGGTACCAAAGGTAAAGAGGGGACTTGGGGGAGTACCAGGCCATATGGAAAAGGCCGAGCGCTAATTAGCGCGCGCCGCCATTATGGCGGTCGGACCGGTCCCCGGGGGAAAGGAGGAGGTGGGAGCACTCCCACCTCCCCATTACGCGTCCAATAGGGGCGTCTCAGAGGGGCGTGAACCGGAAGCACTTTAGTGCATCCGGTTCACGCGGGCATCCAGCATGGGGGTCTGGCCGGTTTAGACCGGCCGGGCCTGTGCTCCCCCCCCCTTAAAAGGGGGTGTGGGGTGTGGGGAGCAGAACAGTCTCTTGTTCTGCTCTCCCCACGGGTGCAGCACCCGGGCCACCAGCGGCCCGTAATGTATTTTCCCCACCCACCATCCCCTAAGGCAGGCAATTTAATTGGGTTGGTCAGGAAGGTATTTTCGTTTTGTTCTGTTAAACATTTTCTTGCAGGTATTTCAGGAGATAGGGTTAATACATACTTGATTGGGTACATTAATGGTGTTTATCAGAGATGCATTTGTTGGGTTCTTTTGCTTTCATTGCAGGTATCGCAGGAAATGGGAGTAAGGAAAATTTGATGATTTGGTACATCGTAAATGTGATTGTCAGTAATGTATTTGTTTTTTCGTTTACTTTTGTTGCAGGTATCTCAGGAGATAGAATTAATGTAAATTGATGACTTGGTACACTTTAAATGTGTTTGGCAGTAATGCATTTCCTTGGCTTTTTCCTTTTATTACAGGTATCGCAGGAGATAGTTAAGGAAAATATGATGTTTTGGTGAATTCATAATAATAAAAGTGTCATTATTAGTAAGCTTGTCAAGTACAGGATTGGTTAATACAGAGTTATGTGATTGAAATATAACGTTTAAATAGATGCCAGTACATGTTATTTGATTTCACGTAATGTCGTATTTAGTTGTGTGTGTCTCCGGTTAGGCGGTCAGGTCATGATTGGTAAGCATAGTCTTCGGTCCTTAGCGGTCAGAACCATGTAACTCCAGGGGCAGTGACAGCCGGTAGGTAGGCTGTCGGGGTGCGGGGGCCGGGGGAGTCATTCTTTCCAGTGGGCCTGTGGCCACCCCCGCACGCGCATGCGCATCAGGGCGCAAGTATGCAGAATTTCTGCAGCCCCCTTTATGGAGTGTAAGGCACAGGGCGCAGTGGGGGGGCCCGGGGGAAAGTATCCGTCCGATAAGCTGTACCCCCTGCGCAAGCCAACTCCGGTGATGTAATTTCGCGTAGTTTGCTAGTTTGCTGGGATCTGGAGGCTGCCAGTCATTGACCGTGCCGTAGGCTCTAGAGGGGACACTCAGAAAGTGAATATATGCATTGTTAGATTTACGATAGGAGTGTCGTGTGTACTAGAAGTTAAGGATAGCCATGTGACATCATCTGTCTAACAATGTATTTGGCCTTTCTGTGAAATTGTGCATAATTTTAATAAATAATGTTTTTTAATTTTGCAATAAATACGGCCGGGGGGGGGTTACTCCCCCCTAATCCAAAGAAATCCAAAAATTGGTGTGATCTCAATACTTGCCTTGTAGGAGGGAGGGAGACCTCATCAGGACAAGGGCTGTGGGTACCAAAGGTAAAGAGGGGACTTGGGGGAGTACCAGGCCATATTGGCCACGCACTCACTTCTCTGAGCACAGAAATTCGCTTCCCCGCTGATCACTCTGATCTATGTCTTTTTGCAGACTTCTTCGGTGCCAGGCAGTGCTGTGAGGACAGTGAGGTTAGGACAATTGTTTAAAGTAAGGACTGTGAAAAGCAAAATTGCCAACTGCAATCTGGAAACCGACAGCCACCTCTGTCTAGCGCTCCGAGGAGTGCTGCAAGGCGCCGATCACAGCTTCCGGGATCAGTGAAATCGTCAGCATCGACTTTGTTATTCACATACTCCTGACTGTAAGCCTGCATCGCAGGTTTTGCATATAGCGCCAACTTCCAACTACATCACCCATAGATGCTTACAGAGGTAACTGGATCCCTAATTCAATGGGCAGTCCTGAACCAAGAATAAAGTCACTGCAGGATCATTTGTAAAAATGTCCGGAAGGTCTCAGCTTCGCACATGGACTTGCAGCTTTAGAAAGGGCAAACGCTTTGCAGAAGTTCCGAGCTCTCTCTCTTCCATTCACCTCTACCAGGGGCTCTTGGATATCCCCTGGAACTGCTCAGAATCGGGTGGTGGAGGTATGTTAATTGCCACTTGTATAGCGCACCATCTGCCACTGGTATGACTGCAGCGCCTCTCGATAGTTCGGCTTGTTACTTTGAAAGCGCTATTTCCTAATATCACAATGTGAACGGGAAACCATAATAGTCCCGTAAGAAGTGGGACTGCGCCCAGGAAACCATCCTTCCAGCTACTGCCTGCTCCCACCCCAGCCTCTCTACTAGGGCATGGCACTTTCATGGTGCAAAAGACATACACAGAGACCTGCGCCCCTTCCGGCAGCGCCGCGCAGGGGTGCCCCGGCTCCGGAAGACCTCCTCACGGGATCAAGGCCTGTATACGGAGATCATGTCACTGCTCGATTGTCAAAGCTAGGAAACGGGTGCCTGCCTGCCAGACGCTTGGTGTGGACCCGAGGGCCTGCGGGAAACCTCAGAGCACGAGGAGCTCACATCATCTACAGCGCTTTGTAGGTGCCGGTAGCAGCTCGCAGCGCTAGCATCCCTCGTACTTCCATACGGGGCCGTGACTCCCACACTACTGCCACTAAGGATGATGTACGGGCCATTCGTCATAGTAAAATTAATGTGCAATATCGTAGATGCAACCTTGTTTTTTGCTCACCAAACTATAAACGCGAATAAACAGCAATAACATGTTAAATATAGAAATATGAATATCAATGGAAACGTCTAAAAATAAACCCATACCACCGGAGCTCTACCTGGTGCCTGCAGGATGGACACAGCTCTTCTCCGCTGCCCACTAGTCATGACTAAGGAAACAAGGGTATAAAAGCTCTGCTGAAGTGATAAACACCCAGAGAGAACGTGTCCTTGTAAAGGTAGTAACAGGTGCTCCTGTAAAGCGCTCCGATAGTTTGCACTATGTAAAACTGCAACAAAAAAGTCACTTAACCTGTTCGCTGCCAGGCCTTTTGTCAAACCTATGCCGTGCCTTTTTTTTATTATTTGGGGTAGTTTGGCAATAGGCCCCCTTAACGTTTTATCCATATAAGGTATTCATGACAAATTTGTGTCCTTTTCTTCCAACATCCTGATGATTCTAAAGATACCCAGGGTTTGTGGATTCCCCAGGAGGGCACCGTGAAATTAGGCAAAATACAGCAAAATGTTGTTTCTTTGACAAAAACGTGAAAAATGTGCTGCAGAAGACAGCGTCTGTTTCCCTGCAAATGATATTAATAAAGGGTTTGTGGTGCTAAAATTACCATCTTTGCAGCTTTCAGGAACAGCAAAACTTTTGTAAGAAAACCAACATTTTCTACACAGTTTTGTCATTTTACTGGGATATAGCCTATTTTTCCTATTTTTTGTTCTTTCAACCACCTTCCAGTTAGTGCTAGAAATGGGTATCAAACCAATAATGGATCCCGGAAAGCTATACATTTCTGAAAACTAGACACAATTCTAAATTCAGCAAGGGGTCATTTTGGTAGATCCTTCAAGGTCTTTTTCTAGAAAATAACAGTTGAAAATAAAACAATATTGAAATTGAGTTGAAAAAAACTGCCATTTGTGCCAACGTTTTAACCTGTAACTTCTTCTAAGTATAACAGATGTTTGAAAGTAATATATATTTACATCTGCTAGACCCTTCTGGTTGTGGGGATATATTGGACTTGTTGGTTCACCAAGAACCCGAGGAACCCGGAGCCAATAACTGAGCTGCATCTTGGAATGGTTTTTCATTGTGTACCGGGTATATAGCAATTCATTTGGTAAAATATAAAGGGTGAAAGATAGGTACAGAGAAAACCTATATATTTCTGAAACGGGAACAAAATATAGAGTTTAGAAGCAGTTGTAAATTGCACATCTTGTTATTGTTATTGTTAATTGTGATATATAGAGCGCTTAATACCGACAGGTCTCTAAGCGCTATGAGAGGAAAGCTACCAGGTGAGTATGGCCCCTAACTGAGTGGAATTAAGCCCGGGCTTCAATGAAGAGGAGGGTCTTCAAATTCTTCCTAAATGGTAGAAGGACCTTCTGCAAAATTGTGGGTACCCAAACAAGCACGTTGAATTTGAGGACATTTTTCAATATGATTTCTTTTTTTACAAATTATCTTACATTTGGAAGGCAGAAATGCAAAGAAAGTCAATTGGTAATAACACTTGTTCTACTATTCTAGGTTTCCATAAGTCTCCCAATAAAAATGCTACCTCACTTGTGTGGGTAGACCTAGTGCCTGCGATAGGAAAAAGTCCAACACGCAACGTGGAAACATCACATTTTTCCAGTGAAAACTGACCCTTTTTTTGCAATGTGTCTAGCTGTGGATTTTGGACCCTAGCTTAGCCGGCACCTCGGGAAACCTAGCAAACCAATACATTGTTTAAAACTAGAAATCCTGGAGAATCCAGGATGGGGTGACTTGTGTGGCTCTCACCAGGTCCTGGTACCCAGAATCCTTTGCAAACCTCAAACTTTGTCAAACAACTACATTTTCCTAACATTTCTGTGATGGAAAGTTCTGGAATCTGCAGGAAGGCACAAACTTCTACCCACCCAGCACTCTCCAAAGTCTCCCGATAAAAATGGTACCTCACTTGTGTGGGTAGGCTTAGTGCCCACGACAGAAAACGGACCAAAACCAACCCCGGGCGGAGTTCACGGAGTTACGCTACGTGAAACTCCGCAAAGTGGTAAAAAAACTCAGCCGCGCTACGCAAAACTCCGCACGCACCAGACTGCGATAGAAAAATGACGTTCGCAGTGATTTTCAGTGCCGGATGCTTGTCTGCACTGTGCAATCATCGCGAAAGGCACCATGCACAGCACAAGCGAGCGCTGCTTTCCTTTCTGCCGCTCGAGTAGACTTTTACTCGGGCGGCAGCTTTCTCAACACGAATGGGCAGTTTCTCAACATGACCGGTCACGAGCATACGTGACCATTCGCAATGAGAAACCTGACCCCCCGCATTGAGAAATCTCGGGAGCCTTATTTTCCACGCTCACCAACTTAATGTTGACCATTGCGAATGAGGAAAAATCTCACGGGAGGTGGATTTTCCTCGCTTGCGCTTGCCAACATTGACGTTGGAGAACGCAAGCGCGGAAAAACACTCTGTTCCACAGCATGAAACAGAGTTTTTCGGAACTTCACGATTCGACCAAGTCTCCCGATATGAATGGTACCTCACTTTTGTGGGTAGGCTTAGTGCCCATGACAGGAAATGGCCCAAAACATATTGTGGAGGCATCAAAAATTATCAATCACAAAATGACCTGGTTTTGGTATAGGGTCACCTGCGTTTTTAGCTCCGGGCTCGGCGGCTATGTAGGGAAACCTACCAAACCCAGACATTTCTGAAAACTTGACACCCGGGGGAGTCCAAGGATGTGTGGCTTGCATGGATTCCCAAACGTTTTTATATCCAGAATCCCCTGTAAACCTCAAATTTTGCTCAAAAATATCCTTTTTCTCAAATTTCGGGGGGGGAATTCCAGTGTCTGCACAAATTTCCTAACACCCAGCATTCCCCCTGTTCTCCATGTAAAATGATACCTCACTTTTGTGGGTGAGCCAAGTGCCTGTGACTGGGAAGGGCCAAAAACATAGGGATTAAGGGAAAAGCACAGTGAATTTTAAGAGCTACATTTTTGAAAAAAGATGTTCTTAGCCAATTCTGCATTGGACAGCCACACAAGTGAGGTATCATTTTACTCGGGAGAAGAGGAGAGCTTTATCCATTACACCTCTAATCCCTTCCAACAGAACATCTCTCTTTGGAAGAGGTTCATTGATTATGTTATAGGCATTTGGACCAGGCCTATGTGTAGACTGTTGCACTTCCTGGATTGGCTCAACGGATTGGATAGCTGCCTTAGATTTACATGGACCGTCAATAGGAATTCTGCCACTTATTTAGACCTTGACAACACTGCTGTGGACAAATAACTCCATACTATGGTCCACCAAAAACCTACTGACAGGAACTCACTGTTACACTAGCGCTCCTTGAAGGACTGGGTTTTTCTAAGACCCAGCGGTGCCAGGGAACAACACCTGAAACCTTCGTGGGTTACCTGTTCTGGCGTACCAAACACAGAGACACGGGACTCTTCCAGCGGCGTCAGAGATCAGCGTTTATTTTACTGCAGGGATACAGAGGTCACAAGAAGTACACAGCGTGTAGGTTCTCGGAGACTGTTTCAATTTGCAAAAAGTGGATCGCTCCTTTTATACACGTTTTTCCCATAGCCCAATATAGTGAACAAAGATTATAACTCAGTTCCCACAATAAACTTCAAAAGGGTCGCGTTCATGTTTCAGGAGGCCGGAACATGATTACCACAGTATTGCCAATTCCCAACTGTAAAAGCATATCTTCTCTGCAATAAAACACATTCCATCCTGATCGTAAACACATTAGGAGAAGGGACAAAAACAGATGCAAAGAAAGAACAAGGATGCACAACAGGTTAAAGAAGAGTGTTAGGAGTAATAAAGGAAACTTGATAACGGGATCAGAGACACCGTGTCTAATGTATGCATGGCTGAAACAATAGACCGGCACGGCAAGATGAGCCTCGAGCGGGGCCATCTGCCTTCGTCGTGTCGTTTCCCTCATCATAAAAGTCATACTCAAAGGAACACGTGTCTCTCGTGTAAGCTTGAGAGTCCCAGGGTCACGAAGCGGACAAAAGTCCGTTCGCTGGCTACTTGAGGGCAAGAAACAAAATGGATGCCGTATCTAAAATGGAACCCAAGGGTTCAGATGAATAAACCCAAAAATAAGTCGAACCATACGTGATTGCGTAGCGAAACTGCGTACACCCACTATACTCGTCATTTGCGGTTCGTAGATACCCAACTCATCCATATTCGTCACCACTCAAAAGTGTCGTTCCGTCCCACACGGAACCTCAGATGCTCCTTTTGCCCTCATGTAGGCAAGCACTAGTCAAGATCAGAATCTACTTCAATATTCATCAGGTCGTTCAGTTGCTGCTGGAACATCATTCTATTCATCAACGTCTCCTTGGTAACAGATGGTCGTCTTATACACGTTGTAGCACATAGGCCACATAAGGCAGGACCACACTGTACACAAAGACAACACGTGAACAGAAACGTTACAACAACCCCTACGATCATCAGAATCTTCCAACCCCAAGTTGACATCAGGCCCCAAAACCATCCTAGGAGCGTCCAATTACCTTCGTCCACGTGTATGGACTCGGAGATCTTGTGCAACTTCGAGATGGCTTGGTAAACAGTTGGAGCATTGTCAGGAATATAAATGCAACAACTCGAATGGATAACTTTACACACACCACCTCTATCTGCAAGAACAACATCTAGAACCATACGGTTCTGTAACGTCATGAGTCTATCCGCCTGTAGTTCAGCTGTGAGATTACCAAGGGCACTTGCAGTAATATTAGCAGTCGACTCTACTACACGTGTCAGTTGTCTTAAGTTCCTACTATTAACCATAGGTCCCCAAAACGGCAAGAAACCCTTAAAGAAGTCTCCTGCTTCTTGACCGGCAGTATCCTCTTTGCTAATAACACCTCTCACAACTCTAGTTTTGTGATAATCTGAGGCAATTGTGAAAGTCGGTGGTAGAAGATTCGCAATATAACAGGTACCCGAAAAATCACGGGGTAACCATGTATATGCGCGTTCATAACATACAAAATAAGTGCCCTTAGCGGTCAGAAAAACGGGGGAAGAGAGCATCGGCAAAACATACGTATCAGTGCAAGCACTGTTCCCAAGTTGTGCTCTCGGATTTCGACCCAAACCTTTCAAGCAGAAATTACCGAGGTGTGGTACAATCCATATTGGGGACGAGCTCTTAAGCTGTCTATCACCCACTGACGTACTATACTCAGCCTCGCTCAGATCCTTGTAAGCCTGTACCTCCTCACTTGGGATAAGCGATGCATCAAAAACATCTCTATCTAAATCTGCTATCGCTATCGCCAAAGGTTTGTGATACGGCCCAGGACCAAAAGTAGCAGAACGTGGCTCTCGACTGGGGTAGGAATCTAGTGCACTACGGAACATAGTTTGGAATGCTCGAGCCGAACCCTGGGAGCTGTAGGGAAGAACCAAATACGGAATACCCCTATCCATGGTATGTGGCATTAACCCACACACCCAACAATTGGTAGTGTTCATCACTAACTGATGCTGATGTAGAAGTTGAACAAAGGAGTTGTTCATGAACTCCGCACGTCTAACCTGTTCATGTTGAGGCAGAGGATGAAAAGAATGTGGGGAAACAGTGGTGAGGGAGCTTAGTTTAGGAGAAAGGGTAGGTGAAACAGAAGGTAATAACAACTGTACTCCGAAATATACTCCACCCACCAATAACATAGATACGGTCAGGAACAGTAGGAACACCTGAAACAAAAAACATTTTGTACATACAACTTTTCTTAATTCTGATCTCTGCGCCGACATCCTTTCTACTTCCAACAGCTTAGAGAATGCCATCCTCTACAAACCGTCCGTGACGTACTTGACGCACTTCGTTCTGAGAAGCAATTATCAATCCCCAGGAGTTCCCAGGAATCGACAAAAGTAACCGACCTAGCGTCAGAAACCTGCTAAACAGAAAGGAGTACCCGCACGGCCCTACGGTGACCCGGATGGAGAGGTTTCCTCGAAAAGCTCAAATCACAAATCTCTTAGCCGCGGGACAGCACATAAAAATTCAAAAAGAAAGGATAGAATTGTCCATAATGTTCATAACATCAAAAAAAACAAATATACAACTAATTTTTATTAGTCCTTGAACGAAGAAAATATCGGCTTCTTCCAGGTTGAGTTTGCTCTACAAACAATTGTTCAACTGGCGCAACAGTGTTCGATGAAATGGACAACGAGTCAGACCTTTGGTTCTCTGCTACCGATGACTCTTCATGTGGGTTTGGCAGTGACAAATCACTCCCCACCGGTTGAGCGTCGCTAAACGGCACAAAGTGCAAAGGAGTCTCAGTTTCTGTTGCCGAAATCCCAGTCCTCACCCAACCATCCGTTGGTAAGGGGATCGGCACCTTCTTCGTGTGACTGGCGTGTACCCAATTTTTCCTGCCCTCCAGTCGAACCGCAGTCCTCGTCGTCAATAAGACTTGGAAGGGTCCTACAAATCTTGGCTCCAAGTTACGCTTTCGACCAAAATTTCGGGTAACGACCCAGTCCCCTGGCCGGAGCTGGTGTCCAGGACCCTCTGTCTGCGCCGGTAGAGCTTCAAAGACCTGTTGATGGATTAACCGTAGTTTAGTGGTCAAATCATGCAAGTAATCAATTAACATTGGATACTCAAGACTATCAAAGGCCCTTGGTCTCGGAACCCCCCAAATATTCGCAGGGCGGCCGAACACAATCTCATATGGGCTAAGCCCTACTCGAGAGTGTACGGTCGCTCTGGTCGATAGGAGAGCCAGAGGCAAGGCATCAGGCCTTGATAAACCAGTCGTAGCTTGAATCTTGGCGAGTTTCAGGGTACCATTGTACCCTTCAACCAAACCCGCTGCCTGAGGATGATTAGCACTATGGAATTTCTGACAAATTCCAAGGCCCTTACACACACTCTGCATTACACTTCCCACAAACTCACTCCCATTATCCGACCATACAATCCGTGGCATTCCGTACCGAGGAAAGTATTCCTTCAGCAGGATTTTTGCTGTGGACAGGGCAGTGTTATCCTTAAGAGGATAGGCCTCAATCCATCTGGAGAACGCACAGACCACAACCAAAACATACTTTAGGTTATTGCATCTCTCCATATGGATAAAGTCCAGCTGGATAACCTCAAAGGGACAAACAGGAGGAGCAAAATGACCAGGTGGAGTGGGGGTACCCTTGCCAGGATTGTGCATCAAACACACCATACAATTCTTAACCACTCTCTCGGCACATTTAGCAATACCCTCATTTCTCCATACAGGGGACAAGAACCTACATATTCCTTTCGCACTGATATGTGCCAACCCATGAGCCAACGTCACAACAGCTAATACATACGCATCTGGTAACATCCACCTCTGACATTCCGTCAGGTCAACCCAACATCCATACATATCCAACTTTCCCGTACTTTCTTTCCACTTAGTCTTCTCAGCTTTGGTAGCCGCGTTCTGAATTGCTTTCACACTCTCAATAGTATTTTCACACATACCAGTCTCTGTCGGCCACCTTACTGAACTCGTGACATACATTCGGGTCGCAAGATCCTTAGCCGTTTCCTTAGCAATCTCATTCGCAAATGCATTACCACGACCGACATCATCCGTCACTTTCCGATGTGCACTACATTTAACAATTGCCACTTGTTTAGGCAGTGTAAGTGCATCCAAAAGGTCATTCACGAGCTGTCCATGTTGGATCTTCGTACCATGCGATGTCATAAATCCTCTTTCTCTCCACAATCTTCCAAAGTTATGCGCAACACCGAATGCATACTGACTGTCGGTAAACACATTCACTCGCTTTCCTTTAGACAAAACGCACGCTCTTGTCAATGCGATCAACTCTGCAGCTTGTGCTGAATTCTGATTCAATCTCGCAGTTTCCACAACCGTGCTCAACGTTACTACAGCATACGCAGTCGTCACATCACCATTCGGCAATTTAAAGCACGACCCATCCACATACAAGGTACCATCGGGATCTGTTAAGGGAGTGTTTTTCAGGTCCACACGACCTTTTGTTTCCTCCTCAGTTCGTAAATAACAATCATGTGGTGGCACATCATCTGATTCCATATTAATCGGCAACAATGTCGCTGGATTCAGTACATTACAACGTTTGATCTGTATATGACTTGCCAAAACGGTCAGCTCGTACCCAGACAACCTTGCACTCGTCAGATGTTGAGTCTTTGTCCGATTCAAGAGAGTATCGACTGCATGCGGAACCATCACCATGAGCATATTATCCATAACAAGACCTGCGGACTGTCGAATAGACGCCGCTGCTGCCGCTGTCGCCCTCAAGCAACTTGGCAACGCTCTAGCTACCGGGTCTAAGGTCGAGGAAAAATATGCACACGGGCGCTGCTTGTCGCCAAATTGTTGCGTTAAAACACTCAACGCACAACCTTCCCTCTCGTGAACGTATAATGTGAATGGCTTGCTATAAACAGGAGTACCTAACACGGGAGCCGAACACAGCGCATCACGTAGTTCAGAAAAACTTTTCTGACATTCCTCCGTCCACGGCAAAGGAGTCGAAACATCCTTGCATGTGAGAGCTATCAATGGCTAACAGTTAAAAATTCGGAATCCACTGTCTGCAGTACGACGTGATACCCAAAAAGGCACGCACATCTCTCTGAGTTGTTGGCACAGTCATTCGAGCAATCGCTGCAATTCTTTCAGGGGTCAACCTTCTTCCCGCCTTTGACAATAAGTGACCTAAGTAGGTAACTTCTTGACAACAATATTGCAATTTAGAAGGTGACACTTTGTGGTGTAAGTCACAGAGATGCTGTAACAGTGACACAGTAGCAATCTTGCAAATTTGTTCAGTATCTGCAGCTACCAACAGATCGTCAACGTACTGAATCAAAGCCGCACCAGTCGGCAGCACAAATGCATCCAATTGACTTTTAAGAGCTTGGCTGTATATCGATGGGCTCTCACAATAGCCTTGAGGTGCGCGTTTGAACCGGAAACTGCGACCTCCTAACGAAAATCCGAACAAATCACGACTTTCCTCAGCAATCGGAATGCTAAAGAACGCATTCTTCAGATCGATTACCGAGAACCATGATGCAGAGGCTGGAATCAGAGTCAGTAAAGCTGTAATGTCTGGAACCACAGGAAACTGTGGGACAACAATTTTATTGACTTCCCGTAAGTCAATAACCAGACGGTACACGGGAGGCTTGGACGGATCAGTTTGTTTCAGAATAGGCAACACGGGACTATTACACACGTTACCTCGTGTCTCCTCGATAACAACTTTACCGATCAGATCGTAAATGATCGCTAATAGTGCCCGTTCACCATCAAGGGAAATACGATACTGTGGTATGCGTGGTAAGCGCGCATCAACTTTCAATTGAACAACATAAGGTGGGATATCCAACAGGCCCACATCATTGGGACCTGTTGCCCACAAAGAAGCTGGAAGAGAACTCAATTCCGGTGGGAGCTTATCGATCGATAGATACATAGGGGAAATCACATTCTCACCCAACGTAAGCTCCACACCCGTAGGAGAGCAGTACAGAGTCGCATGTAACCTCTTCAACAAATCCAAACCCAAAAGATTCTCACCACAACCAGTAGTCAAAATCAAAGGAGCTTCTAACTCATGAGACCCAATCGTAAGTGGCAAGGGGCTAGAAACTGGATTGCTAACGGGGGCGCCAGAGAATCCAACGGAAACATTCGTTAAGCCAGACAAAGGCGCGCCAGGGAGTTTCGAATGCATAATGGAACTTTTCGCTGCACCAGTGTCCAATAGAAAAGGCTCAACGATACCCAATGTAGCTACTTCAACATAAGGCCCTCTCTGATCAACCGGAACTGATACTTCTCCCTTCCTTCGTCTATGGCTGTCCTAGTAGATACCATCCATATCAACATCACGCTCAACGTAACAGTCATCCACATGATACTGAGCAGATCTACCAGACGAGAGATCGCGTCGATCGAAACAATTCTGCGAGTCTGAGGAAGTGGCAAAACGCTCGGCCTGATTCTGAGTAACTCCACGACCTCTACCACGTGAAGCTTGTTGAGGACCACCACGTCCTCCTCGAGCTGACACACCATTATTCCTATCACGGAGAACCGGACAATTAAACTTCAAATGGCCCTCCCCTCGACAGTACGCACATTGATTATATCCCAACACAAAACGAGGTGCAGGAGAGTCATTTCGCGTCTGCGATCTAGAGAACTGTGATTGCGATCTATTTGGCTGTTGCGAATCCTTAAAATTCGAGCGCGGAGGATACGCTTGCTGCAAAAAGACCTTAGTTTTAAGATCCTTTGTTTTCTTATCTGCACGTTCACTTTCCTCCTTTTCCCTATTTTCGTAATATTGGGCCGTAGCCAATATTTGAGCAGTGGTAGAAACAGCCCATGAACTCTCAGAATTTTTCAACTTATTGCTAAGTTCGGGCAACAAGTTCGACACAAACTTATCAACAAACAGCCGCTGACCACCCTCTGAGCCCATGTCCTGGCCACTATGATCGACAAATGCTTCCTCAAATCTCGTAAAGAAGTCGGATACGCTTTCATCCCTCTTTTGCTTGCACGCGGACAGCTTGTCCCAATTAACGCGCATCGCCGGCATAAGCGTTTTCATAAGAGTAATAATCCTCTGGGGCAACGCCACAATAAGCTGCTCAGGCTTAGCCCCACCGACTTGCTAAGCGTCTGCCGCTGTAAGGGCAGCCCAGTCACCGCCTAACTCAGCCGCGTGATTCTCGTGACGAATTTTCGCCCAAATCGGATGAGGCACTACATTGCCAAACAACATATCAATATCAGCTAGATTCATAACAGTAGCATCCACCAATTGGGACAACTCCTTATAATAACCTGCTGGATTTTTACGGGGATCAGGCAAAGTTTGCTTCACCTGTAAGACTTCCGATCGTTTCCAAGGGAGGTGTATCCACACTCTCTGAAAACGGCCTGGGACAGCAGGGTTAGCATTAGGATCACCTGGCATCCATACTGGGGGAACTTCCCGCATCGGATATTGACCAGGTTGTGCCATCCATGCTGCCGTCTCCTCCTTAAACAATGCTCGGGGTTGCACTGTACATCGAAAGGATAACAAACGTTCTAGAGCTTCTCGAACCTTGTCACCTACAATCACACCAGTTGTGAACCGATGCTGGAGCTCAGAAACCTCTGACGATACAGTATCTACCACATCATAATCCCACTCCTCCTTCAATGATTTACACAACTCCTCAAACACGAATCGTTGAGTGGGCGCATTAAACTGAGAAAATGTGTCGAACACTACACGCGAAGGATATTTAACAGGATTACGAATCCACCCAAAAAGCGGAGAATAAAGAGAAGCAACAGCAGTCAAGAGACGACTACGAACAGAAGGAGAAGAGGAAGAAGATCCAGGCGCGGCGACAGTAGGGGTGGAGACAATAGCAGTAGACGCGGCACCAGGAGTAGCAGGAACAACAGACTGAGGAGGGACTTGAAAAGGCGCAGTAGGAAGAGAAACCGGTAAAAGAGGAGGAACGATCTGTGGCACAAGGGGATTCGGGAGAGCGGGAGGAACAGCGGGCTGACCAGCAGCCGCCAAAACAGCAGGTGGAGGAAGAGGTAGAATCACAGGACCCAGAGTATCGGGAGCATAGGGGGGTGGTGATTTCAACAGATAAGACAATAGCGAATCCTCTACCGCTTCTTCTCCTGACTTATCATTGTTAGGCGGTAGCACCGGATAACACTTATCCACCGCCATATGATAAAGTCGAGCACTAACTTCCTGCTCTTTCTCATCTTTGTCTCGCTGATACTGTTCAGCATCTCGCATCACCGCAATAACGCCTTCTCTTTTACTTTTCTTACTCTGCTTGATTTCTTTCTGCTTGGCCTCTTTCCGCCACAACCGGAAGGAATCAAACATGGCCGGCCTAGCCTTCTTTTTAAACAGTTTAGATTCTAAATTATCTAAAACGGCAGTTTCGAAACTACCATAAGATGGCCAACTAAGAACGCCATCATTTTTAGTGTAGCGGACCCAATATTCATTATACACGATAGGACCTACGCCATGGCGACTATAGAGCTCATAAATCGGAGTTCCAACCGGAGGTATCGGACATGAATCCTCCAGCCGGGAATCCATTCTGCAACATTTGAGAAACCCAAACAAAGTACTACGGCTAGGCATCGCGCACACTAACCGAGTTTACAAACTTCAAGGGCTATCGAATTTACGATATCCTCGCAAAAAGTTTGCGAGACCCTCGGTTTTTGGCAATTGCAATCGTCAAATAAAACCCAACAACTAAGAACCACAAATGCTATGGTACCATGTAAACAACAAAGGAACACAGGGAGCGACCCACAAATACTTAACTGAAAGAACAATGGCGTCACCAGGAAGGCCCGTCTATCGTCTCACCGTACAAAGGACTACGCCAGGCGCCAAAAACAGGTCGACAGTCAGGGCAGCAGTCCGTCGCAGCCGTCAGGAGGCGGGGATCTTCGCGGGAAAAGACGTCGGGCCACTTATTTCGACAACTGGATCGATGAAGCGGGGTGCACCTTCCCTTGGAGATTTCACACGAAGTTCCTCACGATCGTCGGGCTTTGGACCGGTACCGCTGATGTCGCCCCACGTTGGGCGCCAACTGAAGGACTGGGTTTTTCTAAGACCCAGCGGTGCCAGGGAACAACACCTGAAACCTTCGTGGGTTACCTGTTCTGGCGTACCAAACACAGAGACACGGGACTCTTCCAGCGGCGTCAGAGATCAGCGTTTATTTTACTGCAGGGATACAGAGGTCACAAGAAGTACACAGCGTGTAGGTTCTCGGAGACTGTTTCAATTTGCAAAAAGTGGATCGCTCCTTTTATACACGTTTTTCCCATAGCCCAATATAGTGAACAAAGATTATAACTCAGTTGCCACAATAAACTTCAAAAGGGTCGCGTTCATGTTTCAGGAGGCCGGAACATGATTACCACAGTATTGCCAATTCCCAACTGTAAAAGCATATCTTCTCTGCAATAAAACACATTCCATCCTGATCGTAAACACATTAGGAGAAGGGACAAAAACAGATGCAAAGAAAGAACAAGGATGCACAACAGGTTAAAGAAGAGTGTTAGGAGTAATAAAGGAAACTTGATAACGGGATCAGAGACACCGTGTCTAATGTATGCATGGCTGAAACAATAGACCGGCACGGCAAGATGAGCCTCGAGCGGGGCCATCTGCCTTCGTCGTGCCGTTTCCCTCATCATAAAAGTCATACTCAAAGGAACACGTGTCTCTCGTGTAAGCTTGAGAGTCCCAGGGTCACGAAGCGGACAAAAGTCCGTTCGCTGGCTACTTGAGGGCAAGAAACAAAATGGATGCCGTATCTAAAATGGAACCCAAGGGTTCAGATGAATAAACCCAAAAATAAGACGAACCATACGTGATTGCGTAGCGAAACTGCGTACACCCACTATACTCGTCATTTGCGGTTCGTAGATACCCAACTCATCCATATTCGTCACCACTCAAAAGTGTCGTTCCGTCCCACACGGAACCTCATCCTTTCACAGTAGGGCCATGCGTGATATCTGCCCGTTGGGCAATTCCTAAAATATCGTAGGAAGTGTACGTCAACCAAAATGTATATGGAGCAGTCTCAGGATCTGGTAACTAAGCTTGAAAGTAGAGCATATCCTACTCAAGTAGTGAAAAGAGCTCGTAACAGAGCGCGGAACACCCCCGTGATGCCACACTGGAAAGAAATGAAAGGCAGAAGGAGAGTTGCTTGCCAGATGTCACGACTTTTGACCCTATGTCTACAAAGATCAGACAAATCATCAGAAAACTCTGTTTTTTGTTGAATACAAATGATTTTTGAATGCCGTCCCTGAGGTTTGCATTCAGGAGAGCACCGAACTTGTGAGATCGGTTGGTTCACACCCGCTTTATCCAACGTATTAAAGAATCTGGGATTCCATCTGCTTTGTATGTGATCTAACAGAGACAATTAAATGTGTGCAATTAGCTAACGGGAAGACATGGTACCTAAATAGGTTTAACAATTGCAATACCACCAATGTGATATGTTAATGTTAATGTTAATGTTATGGGGTGCTTATAAAGCGCAATCAATCATCCCAATGGGATATCACGGCGCTATAGTTGCAGACAGAATTGCGTAGGTAATGCGGGGAAATGCCAAATGATTACGTTTATTAGTCGGGTTTGGGGAAGAGGATTGTTTTTAGCTGTTTCCTGAATGATAGGTAGTTAGTTATGAGTCTGAGGTGCACAGGTAAATCGTTCCATCTGTTAGCCGCCAGGTGAGAGAAGGCTCGCCCTCCCATCTTTGCGGTTTTGACGCGTGTGGTTCTGGCTCTAGCAGTGGATTGAGAGCGTAGATTTCTGGATGGGAAGTAGAGTGCGACTTTGTTTTTTAGGATGCACGGGTCTGTATTGTGTAGTGTTTTATGTGTTGTACAAAGTAGCTTAAATAGAGCTCTTTGTCGAATCGGCAGCCAATGCAAATCTCTCATGCAGCTCTTGGCTGAGTCAAATTTTCTTTTATTACATATCGCCTTAGCTGCGGCATTTTGTACAGTTTGTAATTTGGTGAAGAGATGGTCATTCATTCCTACAAACAGAGAGTTTCCGTAGTCTAACCTACTCATTAGTAGGGATTGGGCCAGAATCTTTCTGCAGTCCAATGGTATCCATGGAAAGACTCTCCTCAACATTTTTAACATGGCAAAGCCTTTACCACATGTTGTGGATACGTGGGTTTTCATGCTTAAGGCTGTGTCCAAAGACACCCCTAGATTCTTGGCAGTTGGAGTCGGGTCTGGGGGGGTGCCTAATGTTGTAGGCCACCAGCTGTTGTCCCATAGCTGGGAATGTCTGCCAAATAGCATTATTTCAGATTTGTCTGCGTTGAGTTTCAGACAATGACTATGCATCCAGGTTGCTAAATCAGTAAGGCAGTTGAGTAGTCTGCCTTTGGGGTCATTCTCCTCATCCAAGGAGATCATCAGTTGGGTGTCGTCTGCATAAGAACAGATCTCGACACCCCATTTTTGCCCTATTTTGGCCAGTGAGGACACAAATATGTTAAACATGGTCGGGCTTAATGAGGCCCCTTGTGGGACCCCATACTTGATGTTCCGAGGAGGGGATTGAAAGTCACCTATCTGTACTGATTGCGTCCTATCTTGGATGAAGGACTGTAGCCAACTTAAAGCTTTTTCCCGAATTCCCTTTGCTGCTAGGATTTCAAGTAGATGATTGTGGGGTACAGTGTCGAAAGCCGCCGAGAGGTCCAACAGTATCAGGGCCACTGTTTTCCCCTGATCTACCATGGTTCTAATATTGTCTGTTACAGCTAGGAGGGTTGTCTCCGTACTATTGTTTGTTCGGAACCCTGTTTGGGATATATCCAATAAATCATTGGTTTCTAAGAAGTGGGACAAATGTCTGTTGACCAGTTTTTCCAGTACTTTAGATAGGTAGAGGAGTTGGGAAATAGGTCGGTAGTTAGCAGGATTGTTTACATCAGTGCCCACTTTTTTTAGTAGAGGGGTCACTATAGCGTTCTTCCAGATTTTGGGGAATTCGGCAAGATTTAAGGAGGAGTTCAAAGCTTTTGTAACTGCCGGACATATTATCGGGGTCAGTTGTGAGAAAATGAAATGAGGACAAGGGTCTGATGGGGAGCCTGATTTTACCTCTAACATGACTTGACTCACTTCTTCTTCTGAGAAGGGGCCAAAATTGGGGCAAATCGCCTATATTCTAACCTGCTCCTGCACACTGCATTACATTGGTTTAACAACTCGAAAATTCAAAGTCAGAATTCAGGAACACATCAGCACACTGAAGGCAGGGAAACTGACCACACGCCTGGTTCGACATTTTCAAGAACAAAGACACAACTTTAGGGACGTGAGGTGGACAGTGCTAGAAAGAGTAGTCTGCATTTTTTCAGCTCATCACCAGCCTTCTTGTTGGTGCCATTACATGTATTTCTTCCAGAATGTTGTTCCAGAGGGCATCATTTGGATGGTGGGGGTTTGGGTGAGAGAAATAGTCTGTCCTATCTTCCTAGGTTATTCTGCAGATCCTGACTCCCTGAATCTGCCATTTGTTTGGGTGAGAGGGTTCCTAGTCACATCCATCACTCCCCAGTTACTTTTCTGCACTTTGGTGGTTTTTATTCGGCACGTGACTGCATCGCACAGGTCTGTTTATCGTTTGTGTGACACAAATGGCATGTCGCAAAATTTTCTTGGCACGCGTGAGGGCAAATTGATCATTGCTGGTTGAGCAGAAGAAAAGAGGGTGCTGTGCTAAACAAGTGCATTTTTTCGCAGCAGAACTCAGTTGGTTTTTGTTCTGGGTTATGACACTCTGAATTTAGTAAATGTAGGCCTCTCTCTGTAGACCGAGTTACAAGAACGTTTCTGTATCCGGTCGCCCTACGTTTGACCTATTACTCAGAGAGTGTTGCTTACCAGCCTGGGTTGTGTGGTGAAGGGGGTTACAGTGCTAGGTCGCTGAGACAAAGGGCGGTGTCAATGTACAGGATTGCAAAGACGGGCGACGTGGCAGATGGCAGCCCATTGTTGGTGGTGTTAATGAACACATGTGACAGTATTTGCCATGGATGACTTGTGAATGTGATGACACGTGTCACAAGGCGACAGTGTACTGGCAAATGTTAGAAGGAACTGATATGTTTTGGTAAGATTTAACAGATTTTTTCATCTTAAATGTATGCAATTGTTACTGTGTAGACATGGGAGCAATGCCCTCACCCAAATGTTCTTCGCTGTACTTTCTCAGTGAGAGTAAAGAAGGAGCGCACCCCATGTATCTTCAGTCAGACTCAAGAATACACCCCCACACCGCACACCGAGAATCAACTCCACAGCCCTGGAGAGCAAGAAAGCCAGACACTACACGCGTGCATCACTGCATTTTAAAGACGCGTTTTCTGGTTACAGGCTGACTAGAAAAACACAGTACTGGCGCAGTCTACTGTGTTTGTAATGGGGTCGGGATCCAGGAAAATGCTTCTTTTCAATTGAAATTGTTTTTTTTTTAAAATACGAGCTCGACGTAGATGACACAATTTGCAACTCATTTTGAGAGCCAAGTAGCTCCATCCGAAACAAGCATTTGCAATGCAACTGGACTCGCATTTTACGCAAGCCTATTGCATTGCAATGGAAGTCATCACGGACAACGAGAGGGAGGGCGGGGGAAGGCACGGACAACAGGATGGAGGGGGAGAAGGCACTGACAACGGGAGTGTGGGTGGGGGAGACGACAATGGGAGTGCAGGCGGGAGGAGGGGGAAAAGTCACGGACAATGGGAGTGCGGGCGGGGGCAGGGGGTGAGAAGGCACGGACATAGGGAGTGCGGACAGGGGCAGGGGGTGAGAAGGCACGGACAACGGGAGGGAGGAGGAAGCAGAGAAGGCAGTAGGAGAACCTCATTAAAGAAAATAGTGCTCACACTCTAAATAAAACATACTGTGTAACACTCGAAGTAAAGGAGCCAGTAGTTATGGGAGGATACAAATGATGACATGGACGTAATAATGAGGGACTAACAAGCCTATAAACTAATCCAAAGTCAGCATTTACGAAGGACAAAGACACAAGCCAATAAAAAATATAGGCAGGGTAGTGGGCGTGGCTTCCATCTACAGCTGATCTTCACCAGAGCAGCTCGTGCGCGCTGACTCCAGGATCGACCTAAAAAGGAAAGAGTATAGGTGGCAGAGGACACCCCTGTATTGATCCCCTCCTGACCTTACAAGCACCAATATTACGGGAATTGATAATTATTTAGACTGTTGCATCTTCATATAGCCGCAATGTAATCTGAATATCACTGCTCGGGTTGAGATGAATATGACCACTATTGACATCTCCCCACTGTGCACCCTGGACTCCTTTCCCCCGCTGGCCTTGCATGATCTGGAGATCTTGCTTAATAAGACTAAGTCAGGTTCTCCCCTGGATACCTGCCCATTGAAAATCATCAAGCAGTGCAGGGAGACCCTCCTACCACCGTTGCTAGAAATAATGAATCTTGCCATCAGAGACGGCATCTTCCCTCTGGAGTGGAAGAAGGCAGTAGTGAAACCCCTGTTAAAGAAGGCCTCTCTCGATCCGGAGGTCTTAAAAAAGTTCCATCCTATTTCGCTGCTTCCGGCTCCAGCGAAGATGCTTGAGGCACATCTTAACAAGCATCTCGCTGTCTTTGTGGAGAGCTCTGGCTGCCTGGACTCCTCTCAGCATGGATTCAGGAGGGAACACAGCACCGAATCAGCCCTCACCATCGTGCTTGATAAAATCCGCACGACAGTCGATGGGGGCCAGACCACCCTCCTGGTCCTACTAGATCTAACTGCGGCCTTCGATACCCTCTCCCCCTCAGTACTTACATCGCGCCTGAGGGATGTGGGGGTGAAGGACGCAGCCCTAGATCTACTGACTTCTTTCCTTGATGGGAGGGAACAAAGAGTCAAGCTGGGGGAGTTCCTATCTCCATCCCGACTTGTGCTATGTGGGGTCCCCCAAGGGTCGGCGCTTAGCCCGACCCTATTCAACATCTACGTGACCCCACTAGCCAGACTAATAAGAACTTTCGGGATGGAGGTAGTTTCTTATGCAGATGACACCCAAATACTCGTCTCTCTCTCCCATTCAGATGTGCAAACCGCCTCCAAGTTTAGATCTTGTATGGAGGCGGTTGGTCATTGGATGATTCAGAACTCTCTTAAACTGAATGGGGAGAAGACTGAGGTGATGGTGTTTGGAGGGAAAGAAAACATCTGGTCAGCCAATTGGTGGCCTGACTCGCTGGGTAAGTGTCCTTCCCCCACTACATCTGCTAAGAATCTCGGGGTGATGATAGACCCTGCCCTTGATATGAACAAACAGGTGAGTAGAACCATCTCCACCTGCTGGGGCTTGATCTACACTCTTCGAAGGATTAGGAAATACTTTTCCTTGCAGTCCAGAAAGCAAATAGCTGTCGCACTCATTGGTTCACGCTTAGACTACTGTAATGCGCTGTATGCGGGGCTAAACAGGAGCCTCCTGCAGCGCTTACAGGTAGTTCAAAATGCCACAGCTAGATTTGTTCTGGATATTCCCAGACGCTCTTCGGCCACGGCGGCCAGGAAAACGCTGCATTGGCTACCGGTAGAACATCGAATACGGTTCAAAGTCTTATGCATGACATATAGAGCCATTGCAAAAAACAGCGACTCGGGAGTTGGTTCCATCATCTCTCACTACACTCCTGGAAGGAACTTGCGTTCCTCCGGGAAATCGCTTCTGACAGCTCCCCGCATACGAAGAGCTAAGTGGGGTGGCAGGGCCTTTTCCACTCTGGCCCCCAAATGGTGGAATGACCTTCCTCTGGACCTCAGATCCCTACCCTCCCTACAGAAATTCCGTAGTGCCCTCAAAACTTGCCTCTTTCGGCAAGCCTATATGTAAGGATGTTTGCTTCAATTCTGATCGTATTGTTAGGCGCCTTGATACCTGCGGGTTATTGTTTTGCGCGTTATAAATTTTTATCAATCAATCAATAAAATTAGATGGAATCCAAACTTCCTCAGTATAATGAAAAGGCTCTTCCAACATACCAAATCAAATACCTGTTCCACATCTAAAAAAATTGTATTTGAAGACAGCTGTCTACCCGAAACAAAGCTACACTGATTTGGATGTACAACTACACCAAGAATTTAATTCAACCGATTGGCCAATAGCTTTGTAATAATCTTATAGTCGGGATTAAGCAGGCTAATGGGCCTGTAAGAATTAGCATTTTCCTTGTTCTTATCCCTTTTTCGAGAACAGACCACTATTGCAGTGCCGAATGTTGCAGGTACTTCTCCCCCTCCCATGATATGATTGGCCGGTTTCAGTATTTCTGAATTTAGAACTGGTGCACATTTCTTTAAAAACTTAGCAGGTAAGCTGTCTTCACCACAGGCCTTCCCATTGGCTAATGATTTCACAACCTCCTCAATTTCTTCGGGGCAAAGGTTTGCTACTAAAGCTTGTACATGTCTTGATTATAATTTTGGAAACGCAAGCTGACCTAAAGAACACCTGAGTCGAGGCATATCCACTGTCTAATCTGTGCAATATATGGTTTCATAATATTTGAGGAATTTCACCTGAATTAAAACAGGATCTACAATGTGTGTTTTGGTTTCCTCATCATAAAGTGAAGTTACCCGATTCTGAGCTTGACGCTCTCGGACCTGCCAAGCTAACAGTTTCCCTGCATACTCGCTTTCTTCATATATCGTTTGAAGATATGCATTATTGGTGATATATCCTTGATCATAATAATAATCTTGCTTACATCGTCTGGCCTGCCTGAGTGCCAACCTATTAGCGGTGGTTCTTATCCTTAAGTATTCCATATTCGCACAGTAAAACTCTGCTTCTAGATCTTTTCTGCGTTTATATAAGCATTTCCGCGTAGCAATTCCTTTGAACCTTATGCGGCCTCAAATAGCTGGCTGTATTTGTATTTGCCTCAAAATATTGCACTATCTCACTTTGTATCTCTTTGCACCATTCTTCATCTCCCAATTTTATTTTACTAAAGAACCATCTCGCTTGGGCCTTTCCACCTCATTCCAAGATACTTTCATTTCTACCAAAGAGTGATCGGAAAAACTATCAGTAACATGTTTATAGCTACTTAACTTTAGTTCACGTGGAGAAAAAAGTAGTCGTGTGGCAGATTTATGCCTTTTTGAAAAACATGAATATTACCACTTATCCCAGTGTTTCTCTTGCCACAAATCTACCAAGTTTGAGGCTTTTGAAAAAATTTGCCAATACTCTGGCCATTTTTGGCTTATTTTGTTTACGAGAATCTGAAATAGAATCCATCTCAGGATTTGGAAGAAAATGTAAATCCCCTCCTAATATTACAGACCCCGTGATAGTCATCAGTGCTTGGTATAACTCTGTCAGAGGAGCTGGGCCATCATATACAGAGGAATACACAGTGGCAATGGTCACTCTGGAGTTGTTAACTAAACCACTAACCAAAGCCCACCTTCCTCCTTTGTCAGTTTGGGAAAATGTACCTCGATACAAGAAATATCGATCTATATAAATTGCCACCCCCCATGAGCGACACTCACACTTGAAGTGCACTGATTCCCAGCCCAGTGCTTAAAAATCATGAAATTTGGTTCCTTTTCATCCTAAGAGTATTTTACCGGAATATTCATAATATTTGGTAATATTTCACCCAATCTTCAATTGCCCGGGCTTTACTCTTATTATTAAGGCCATTAGCATTAGACATGGCTATACGCAGATGGTCTTTATGTACCTTCATCAGGATTACACTTAATCTTAAAGGACTAACATTTCAGTTGAACGTGCAATGCATTAAAACAGTGTAAATCTTCGACTCCACCATCTCAAGAGACTTGGTTGGTAACAATGATTCAAACTCCCTCATAAGAGAGAATTATTTATAACATTCAAGATCAAACATATATGTTTTTACAAGTGTGGGCTCCTTTCTTACGTACAGAAGATGTTCCTACAATTAATACCATTACTCAACCTGTAATGGTCACTTCAGCAAGTTACAATTCTACACATATCTTTACTTATTATTTATAATTTCAAATTTATTTTATTTACATTACTAACTGTGCATCAAATTCTATCAATAGGGAGTTACTCTCTTCAAGACCACGAACTATCTTTTTCAATACTGAGATGTATCTGTTTAATGAAATATGTAATTTAATAATGTAATAATTTTATAATCTAATAATTTAAGAACTTAATTGTATAATTTTTAAACTAAATTGGCTTAATAATGTAATGCTTTAATATTTAATGTGGAGTGTTTCAGTTTCACTTATCATAGCATGCCATAATATGTGTTGCACACATTTACTGCCATTTTATCCCCTGCTCTACATAAGGATGAAATTGTTTATTTTTACTCCAAAGCATTTATCAGATCTAATATTATGTATACCTCAATGTACTCGTTTATTTATCCATTTGTGCATTGACTAATTTCTGCTTCCTGCAAATTGTTATAGAAATGATTATATTGTTCCGTAATATATTTTATGAAATGCTAATAAAAAATTTCAACACATAAAGAAAGTGCAATGCATACAAAACATTGCTTATATCCATCACATGCTTATTCCTTACTACATTATATGGCCACATATTCATATTGCACAATGCATTCTCCGCATAGTCTTCCTAAATTTAAGAACAGACCTAAGCCATAATAAAAAGTGCAGTGCAAAAATATACAAATGTATATCACACAAACTTTCCATACCTTTGTCCATCGTTTGACTCTACTCTGCCTTCCTATTGCACTGTTCCTTAAATAAAGTGCAGTATTGCATATCAAGGCAACACCATTATGACCATAATGAAACAAGCATTGGTGAATGCATTCGGATTCGCCTATGTGATTAATAATGAGGTGTTTTTTGTTGTATTTTGTAGCTTGCTGAGTAGTTGTACAATATAAGTTACAAAAAGTCTGTTAAAGTGTTTATGCACAAAAAGGCAATATATTGTGCTGTTACTAGTGGTATAGTGCGGGTAAGTAATAGCAAAACCTTGAAAAATGAAATGAAAGAAGGAAATAATTTAATTAATTAATTGATGCAATAGCAATATTATGTTTTTAGAGGAATTCTGACAACTTTTGGGCCCAGTGCCACTGCACCTGTTGCACCATTCAAAGCATGTCCCCAGTGCCTGCTAGATAACCGTATTTGTGACTGCCTGTTTAGTAGTAAAATATAGCAATATTTGGTGTATAGAGGAGTTATCTCAACTTTTGTCCCAAGTGTCACTGCACCTGCTGCACCATTCAAATTGTGAACCTATTGCCTGTAACGTAACTGCACTTGTGACTGCTTGTTTAGTAGTAAAATATTGCAATAATTGGTGCTTTGAGGGGTTCCCAGAGCTTTGGGCCCGATGTCACTGCACCTGCTGCACCATTGAAAGTTAGACAAAAGACAAATGGTGCTGTCGGGATGTATGCAATTGCTTAGAACATTGCTTGTAAATTCAAAGGTAAATTACATTTTTAGAAGAGCATAGGTCAATGGGTCCCACAAGAGATGACTTAACACAGAGAAAAACACACACAACAGAATATGATAATCAATAGTATGTTCTGAATAAGTATTAAATACTCAAGGCTGTCACAGTTGCACATTAAATTGTGTCAGAAAAACATTGAGTGACTATGGTGAACAAAGTGACATGTAGTGAATAAGTGATGTAAACAGCACACATTATGCAAAACAGATACATGTGAAATAGATGAGGGGGAGGGGACATTTTTAGGCGAAGTTTTCTTCCTATCTCTTTTTGCAGATGAACTACAAGATCCAAAGATAAGTTAAATCGTGATCATGAGGGCTGTGTGGACATATATAGCAAGTCGACGTTTCGACCACGGACGTGGCGCAATAATTAGAGTACGTCAGGGCGGGTCTTCTTCAGGACAATGGGAGGATGGGTGGGCAGCCAAGGAAGCAGACGTCTCCAAAAATAGAACCAGAAATTCGTTTTTAGGTAGTATGTCACATTTTGGACAAGGAGGTCCTCCACCAGCCGGTTGGAGCCTTATTTAAAATTTCGATGGACTTCCACCAGCCAGTTGGAGTCTCAAGCGGGAGCTTAACGATTCAGGCTTGCATAGCGAAAATAAATCACGTCCATATGGCAGCAGTTCCGATCGGTCTGGTGGAGGACCTCCTTGTCCAAAACGTGACATACTACCTAAAAACGAATTTCTGATTCCATTTTTGGAGACGTCTGCTTCCTTGGCTGTCCACCCATCCTCCCATTTTCCTGAAGAAGACCCGCCCTGATGCACTCTAATTATTGCGCAACTATCGCCCTCATGATCACGATTTAATTTATCTTTGGATCCTGTAGTTCATGTGCAAAAAGAGATAGGACGAAAACTTCGCCTAAAAAAGTAATTTACCTTTGAATTTACAAACAATGTTCTAAGCAATTGCATACATCCCGACAGAGCCATTTGTCTTTTGTCTAACATTAATACCCAGGTTCTGAGGGACACCGGGTCGCCCCATTATTATTAATATTGCACCATTGAAAGTGCCTGCAAGGTAACTACACTTGTGACTGCTTATTTAGTGGTTCAATATAGCAATATTTGGTGTTTAGAGGAGTTCTGACAACTTTTGGCCCCGGTGCCACTTTGCCTGCAGCACCATCGAAATCATGGCCCTACTGCTTGCTAGATAACTGCACTTGCGACTGCCTATTTAGTAGTAAAGTTTTGAAATATTCTGTGTTTAGTGGACTCCCTAGAGCTTTTGGCCTCGGTGCCACTGCACCTACTGCACCATTCGAATAAAGCCAATTTTAACTACAAGATAAATGCAATTGTGTCTGCCTGTATAGTAATAACAAATAGCAATAATATGTGTTTCGAGGAGGTCATGACAAATTTCAGGTCTGGTGCCATTGCACCTGCTGCATCATTCAAATTGTGACCCTGTTGATTGCAAGATACCTGCACCTTTTTAGTAGTAAAAAATAGCAACATTAAGTGTTTAGTGGGGTGCCCAGAGCTTTTGGTTCAGGTGCTACTGGAACTGCTGCACCCTTCAAATTATGATCTTATTCCCTGCTAGATAAATGCACTTGTGACTGTCGGATTTAGTAGTAAAATTTAGCAATATTCTGTGTTTCAAGGAGTCCCTAGAGCTTTTGGCCCCCATGACACTGCACCTGCTGCACCATTCAAATCAAGTCCATTTTAACTGCAAGGTAACTGCAATTGTGACTGTCAAATATAGCAATATTATGTGTTTAGAGGAGTTCTGACAACTTTTGGGCCTGGTGCTATTACACCTGCTGCACCATTCAAATCATGACGCTGTTGTCTGCAAGGTAGCTGCACTTGTTGTTGCCTGTTTAGGAATACAATATAGCAATATTAGGTGTTTAGTGGGTTGCCTAAAGCTTATGGTCCTGGTGCCCTTTACCTGCTGCACTATTGAAATCATGATCCTAGTGCTTGCAAGATAAATACACTTATGACTTCCTGTTTTATTTATAAAATGCAGCAATATTAGGTGTTTAGAGGAGTTCTGACAACTTTCGCATCCTGTGCCACTGCACCTGCTGCATCATTCAAATAAGGCCCCTGTTGCTTGCAAGATAATTGCACTTGTGCCTGCCTGTTAGGTAATAAAATATAGCAATATTTGGTGCTTAGTGAACTTATGACAACTTTTGGCCCTGCTGCTGCTGCACCATTCAAATCAAGACTTAGTGCCTATAAGGTAACTGAACTTGTGACTGCCTGTTGAGCAGTAAAATATATCAATTTTATGTGTTTAGTGGGGTGCCTAGAGAATTTGGTCCCGGTGTCACTGCACCTGCTGCACCATTCAAATCATGACCCTGTTGTCTGCAAGGTAATTGCACATGTGGCTGTCTTTTTAGTGTAAAATATAGCATAGCTCTTGAATATTAAGTTTACTTCTAACGTGGAATGTTTATTACAACATTTAAAATTTGATCATAATGACCAAATAGATTAGGTTGAAAAAATCAATCCAATAATGCCTACTAAGTGCAAAGAAAGGTACTGCGGCATGAATAGGAAATGCCACAAACGTTCTAAGGCTAAAGCATCTGCTTTACAGGGCTAAGTAATACAAATCAAGCATTCCAGCATTCTTTTCAAAGCTGTCTGCCTTTTCTGTGGGAAAAGATCTTATCTTGACAGTGAATGGCACTTAAACAGTGTGACCAGCTTTAGTAGAAATATCGTAAATGCATGAAGCCAAGGGAAGTTAAAAAAAAAGTTCCTCCCAAAATGAATGAACACAGTAATTCTGCTTCGGGAACTGATAAGCGCTTCCTTTTAAGATATATTAATTTCAAGAGATTTCAAAAGCACAGCGCAAGTGCTGTGCAGGGGAAACCTGAAAAAGGGTAATGTGCTAAAAGGTGTCCTTAATAACAAAAGTGCAGCATGCTTTAGTAAAACATGCTTAATGGGCTGAGGTTCAAATTCTGCAGCAGGAAATATATCAAAGTGCATTTTTACCATGATCAGAGTTAAAAAAGATTCAATTTCGCCTACCATAGTGCATTGTGCTTTGAATAAAAATGTAAAATCAACAATTAATGGACAGAATGCAGAACAATGTCATACATTCACCGCTTCCCGTGCTCTCCATACCACTGGAGTCAAGCTATCCTGGCTGGAGAGGGGTGAAACCCCGAAACCGGTCCTAGGATGCTTGTTTCCAGTTCAGGGAGGACCTTGCATGGCAGTTCGGGCTGAACGGTTCCCATTGGGCGCAGGGTCAAGACTGATTTGCATATGGCTGGGTCCAAACTGAAATGGCATGTTGAGGAAAAAACGGATGGATTTAGGCCCAGATCGCTGTACTGGGGTGAATGTATGACATTGTTCTGCATCATGTCCATCAACTGTTCTTTTTGCTTTTGTCACCCTGAGTGGGACGGGTATGCCCAGACGTGGGTCCCATGCTCTCCATGCCACTGGAGTCAAGCTATCTTGGCTGATGAGGGCTGAAAGCCCGAAACCGGTCCTAGGATGCCTGTTTCCAGTCCAGGGAGGACCTGACCTGGCAGTTCGGGCTGGACTGTTCCCATTGGGCGCAGGGTCAAGACTCATTTGCATATGGCTGGGTCCAAACTGGAATCAATCAATCAATCAATAAGGGGGTTTATAAAGCCGGCTACTCACCGTGAGGGTCTCTAGGCGCTGAGGGTGGGGGTGGGTGGGACAGCGGCTCTGGATCAGTAGAAGAGCCAGGTCTTGAGGTCCTTCCTGAATGTGTGCAGGGTCGGGAGCATCTGATGTTCAACAGGAGCTTGTTCCAGGTTTTTGCTGCGATGTAGGAGAAAGCTCTCCCTCCGGTTCTCTTTCTGCGGATGCAGGGGACCTCGGCTAGGGCGAGGAATGGCATGGTGAGCAAAAAAACAATGGATTTAGGCCCAGATCTCTGTACTGGGGTGAATGTATGAAATTGTTCTGCATTCTATCCAATAACTGTTTTTTTAGGTCTTGCCTGAGCCAGCGCGCATGAGCTGCTTATAAGGCTTTTAGTAAGGGCTTTAAACTCGAAACACACGCTTGTGCATGTGCTTTTTTTTATCTCCCTCTATTGGCCTTTGCATGCGTTTTTCTAAGAAAGACAGCCCGCAATTGGGCCAAGGCGGGTGCATGTCCCGCCTTCTCTCTCCTCTGGCCTAGGGTGCTCGGGAGCGAGCAGCAGCACGGCGGTGTGCCATCTGTTTTTAATTATCAGCGGTGGCGCGCAGTGTGCTAGATGGAGGGCAGGCTGCATTCCAGTCTCAGGTTACTTTTCCTTGCCAGCAGGCGCCCGCTTTTATAAACCTAGTGGCAGGATGCTCCTAATTAGCAACAATGCCAGGTGCATTTGTTTGTTTTTTCAGCATACTAAATAATGTAACCACGCTTGCCTACACGTTACATAATGTATACACAAATGTTGATGTGGACTATATTTTACCATGAGAGACATTTTGGTATGTTGCATCTTTGACTAGGTCCATATGGAGCAATCGTCCTCACAAGACTGACATCCCAGAGACCAGGGACCCGGGCTCAGCTGTGTAACAGCATTCCCCACTCTGCCTCATTCTGCCTCAGTGCCACATAATTATATGCTACATAATTACACTGCACTTAATGCAACATACACTCTCCATAATACCACTCAGTACCACATAATTACACACAATATAATTACACTCTACTCAATGCAACATAAGTACACTCCACATAATACCACACAGTGCCACATACTTATATGCTACATAATTACACTGCACTCAATGCAACATGCACTCAGAGCCACATAATTACACACCACATAATTACACTCTACTGAATGCAACATACACTCCACACAATACCACTCAGTGCCACATAATTATAATCTACATAATTACACTGCACACAATGCAACATACACTCCAAATAATACCACTCAGTGCCACATAATTACACGCCACATAAATACACTCTACTGAATGCAACATACACTCCACACAATACCACTCAGTGCTACATAATTATATGCTACATAATTACACTGCACTCAATGCAACATACACTCCAAATACTACCACCCAGTGCCACATATTTACACTCTAATGAATACAACATTCACTCCATACTATACCACTTAGTGCCACAAATTTATATGCTACATAATTACACTGCACTCAATGCAACATACACTCCAAATAATACCACTCAGTGCCACATAATTACACGTCACATAATTACACTCTACTGAATGCAACATACACTCCACACACTACCACTCAGTGCCACATAATTATGTGCTACATAATTACACTGCACTCAATGCAACATACACTCCAAATAATAAACACTGTGCACATAATTACACGCCACATAATTACACTCCACTAAATGCAACATACACTCCACACAATACCACTCGGTGCCACATAAATATATGCTACATAATTACACTGCACTCAATGCAACATACACTCCAAATACCACTCAGTGCCACATAATTACATGCCACATAATTTCACTCTGCTGATTGCAACATACACTCCACACAATACCACTCAGTGCCACATAATTATACGTTACATAATTACACTGCATTCAATGCAACATACACTCCACATAATTACACGCTACATAATTACACTCTCCTGAATAAAACATACACTCCTCATAATACCACTCAGTACCAAATAATTACACGTCACATAATTACACTCTACTCAATGCAGCATAACTACACTCCACATAAGTGCCATATAATTATATGCTACATAATTACACTGCACTCATTGCAACATACACTCCAAATAATACCACTCAGTGCCACATAATTGCTCTCTACTGAATGCAACATACACTCCACACAATACCACTCAGTGCCACATAATTGTATGCTACATAATTACACTACACCCAATGCAACATACACTCCAAATAATACCACTCAGTGCCACATAATTACACAACACATAATTACACTCTACTGAATGCAACATACACTCCAGACAATACCACTCAGTGCCACATAATTATATGCTACATAATTACACTGCACTCAATGCAACATATACTCCAAATAATACCACTCAGTGCCACATAATTACACGCCACATAATTACACTCTACTGAATGCAACATACACTCAACACAATACCACTCAGTGCCACATAAGTATATGCTACATAATTACACTGCACTCAATGCAACATACACTTCAAATAATACCACTCAGTGCCACATAATTACACACCACATAAGTATACTCTACTGAATACAACATACACTCCCCATAATACCACTCAATACCACATAATTACACATCACATAATTACACTCTACTCAATGCAACATAAATACACTCCAAATAATACCACATAGTGCCATATAATTATATGCTACATACTTAGACTGTACTCAAGGCAACATACACTCCAAATACCACTCAGTGCCACATAATTACACACCACATAATTACACTCTACTGAATGCAACATACACTCCACACAATACCACTCAGTGCCACATACTTATATGCTACATGGTTACACTGCACTCAATGCAACATACACTCCAAATAATACCACTCAGTGCGACATGATTACATGCCATATAATTACACTCTACTAAATACAACATACACTCCCCATAATACCAATCAGTGCCACATAATTACACACTACATAATTACACTCTACTCAATGCAACAAATACAGCCCACATACCACTCAGTACCACATAATTACAAGCCACATATTTAGACTCTACTCAATGCAACATAAATACGCTCCACATATTACCACTCAGTGCTACATAATTACACGCCACATAATAACACTCTACTCAATGCAACATAAATGCACTTCATATAATACCACTCAGTACCACATAATTACATGCCACATATTTACACTCTACTCAATGCAACATAAATAGATTCCACATAATACCACTGTGGCACATAATTACAAGCCACATAATTAGACTCTACTCAATGCAACATAAATACGCTCCACATATTACCACTCAGTGCCACATAATTACACACCACATAATAACACTCTACTCAATGCAACATAAATGCACTTCATATAATACCACTCAGTACCACATAATTAGACGTCACATAATTACACTCTATTCAATGCAACATAAATGCACTCTACATAATACCACTGTGGCACATAATTAGATGCCACATAATTAAACTCTACTCAATGCAACATAAATACACTCCACAAAATACCACTCAGTGCGACATAGTTATACGCCACATAATTACTCTCTACTCAATGCAACATAAATACACTCCACATAAATGCACTCTGTGCCACATACCACCAATCAACATAAATGCACTCCACACCATGACACAATTTCACTAAGCATAATTTCACTTAACACCACAGTTCCAGGCCACACAATCCAACTCCACACATTTCCAATACACACCGCATATTTACACACCAAACAACATATTTCAACTCCAGAACTCCACAATCCACAACGTACCTCCAATCCACACCATATAGTGTCACCACCTGAGCACCAAACATCATTTACCACCACCATTTTGCATCAGCACGCCACCTAAGCATCACGTCAGTCTGCCCTTGGAATCTGGCATCTGTTGATTCTCCCCTAGTGTCCGTCTGCTGCACGTGTTCTAATTAAATTACTGTTTTCCAACCTCCACTACCCCATTATTTATGTCCCGCTCCCCCATAACAAAACAAATTATAACACACAAGCATGAGAACAGGCAGGAAGAAGTTACCAGCAGTGCAAGTAAAAAAAACTAGACAACATTTTTTATGTTAAAATCTTTTTTTATTCAGGTTTTTCAGTTGTATATAATGTTTTCTTCATTTGTATAAAGGTAACAAAAATGCTTAACACTTTTTATTATAACATTTCAACATAATGCACAGCAACCACAATGCTCTACAACATAGCCAAAAGTTCTGGCTAAACACATAAGGTCCCAAAGGCGAGACCTGTTGGCTATGCCAATGCTTGTTGCATTTGTCACCCCGAGTGGGACAGGTGTGCCCAGACTTGGGTCCCATGCTCTCCATGCCACTGGAGTCAAGCTATCCTGGCTGATGAGGGGCTGAAAGCCCGAAACCAGTCCTAGGATGCTTGTTTTCAGTCCGGGGAGGATCCGGCCTGGCAGTTCAGGCTGGACTGTTCCATTGGGCGCAGGGCCAAGACTAATTTGAATATGGCTGAGTCCAAACTGGATTGGCATGGTTAGCAAAAAAACTATGGATTTAGGCCCAGATCTCTGTACTGGGGTTAATGTATGACATTGTTCTGCATTCTGTCCATCAACTGTTGTTTTTTGATTTGAATACAAATGTAGCAAATGGAATTTCACCTCCCATAGGAGAAGTATTTTCCAAAGTACAGCAGACCTTAAAGTGCAAATTGCATCCTAATTGCAGTGCTCGGGTCCCTGTATACATTGCACCTCACAATTTGAAAGTGCTTAAATGCATTTTACTCCATCAGTCATAACTAGCCTTTCTAGGTCTGCCGCTTTTTTATTGTTTTCTATTGCCATTGGATAATGCAAATCCCCAAATAATCATCTGTGAACTCTTCCATTTTTTATCAGCAAAGACCACATGACTTCCCTCCAGCTCGTGACACCCACTGAGCATGTCAAGGAAAGAGTGACCTGCTGGACCCTCCTCTCGCTCCCCAATCACCTGGGTGCCATGACACTGCACCTCACCACACTCAAACCTCAGACATCCCAACCCACCTCAAACAAGCAACAAAATTCCGGCAATATATCTTCCATACAGGCTCAAATGATCCCACCCTATCCAGGTTTAAAATATTGAAAACCTATCATACAGTACTAGCTGTCACACCTATTAGAATAAGGTGCAGTTAAACCATTTCATACGCAATTACCCCAGATCACCTGAGGAAAAATAGTATATATATTGAGTACTAATTCGAAAGCTGCTGAACAAGTTCCTGTGTGTGAAAAACATGACATTGTCCATTCACCAACACTTTCAGCTTGACTTGATTTACGATAGATGCTTGTGTGCTTCTAGATTTGAAGCAGTCAATCATCCTGACAAAATCTCGCAATCTTCATGCCATGGCTGCAGTCATGTCTGAAAAAAATCAAAACTGAAGCACCTCCAGAGTTGAGAAAGTTCTTTTTTCTATAGCCTTAGACAGAATACATTTTTTAATTCAGTAGTCTGCAAAATTGACCAGTAATGTATAGGGAAATTTGGCCATGGGAGATTTCCGAGTTGGCTCCCTGTGTGCCCTAGTAGTACTTAAGTCGCCCTTGAGCTCAGGTATAGCCTTTTGCATCTGGGTATTGACCCATTCCAGAGTCTGCTGGCCTTCACTCCCCTCAGGAACACCTGAGATTCGAAGGTTTAACTACCTATTATAGTTCTCCAGATCTTCAAATTAGTTCTCAAAAAGACCTTTATTCTTTTCAACAGATAGGATCCAAACATCCAAATTGGAAATTCTTGTTGCAGCTTCTCTTAGCCTGTCAGGGACCAATGCCATGCCCTCCTCAATCATTGACTGTCACTCATAGAGAGCAACGATGTATTTTGCCTAAGATGTTTTAAACTCTTTAATCTCAGTTAAGATGACTGCAAACATACTTTTAATGGACTGCTCAGTTGCGCAATTGTCTCAGGGTTCCTGCTGCCAACTATGCTCTATTGAGTTTCCTTCATATCCCCCTGGCATCAGAACTGTTTCATTATTAGGTTATGAGGACTGGGTGACCGTAACCAAGGGAGATATGCATTGAGGGGAGAGAACCTGTTGTCCACTACTTTCCAGTGCTTGGGCTAATGCTGGAGCGTCCATCTATGTACAGTCTTTTTAATACTTTTAAAAACAAGGGATATTGTTTGGGCACAGATGTACTTAAACAGCTGCCGCTGTGTTCGATGTGATAACAATCCCTGGTTCGATGTTGATGTCTATCCATTCTTGGCCTGAAGGGGAAGCCAGCAACTGAGGATCTGAAAACTAGCCCCCCCTTTCAATTTCTGATCCTTTTTTTACTCGCAGTACGACTACTGAGGTCACCACTGCTCTCAAGGAGCTCTCCCGACTTCGGATTCCATCCTTTGTTGGGTGTTGTGATTTACTCAAACCGCAGCTGGTTTCCCTTGGCCCCCTCTTTGTTTCAGTTTCTGAGCCAGGATGGATTAGCTGATTGCGACAGGTGTGATGTGCAACGATTTAAGTTGCTGTTTTCGCATTCTGCAGTTGATTATTTTCTTTTGCTACCCACTCAGTGACCAAGAGATCCAATATCAGCCCAGAGTGTAAGGTGTGTTAAATGTCTACAAGAAATCTCCTTGAACACTTTAAAATGACAGCTGCAGGGGAGAGGCAGGCAGCACCTTCTTCTCCCGATCAGGGTTAATTATGTCCTTTAAAGTGCTGGCTCTGAAGTAAGTTCCCCTTGTGTTTCACACACAGTTGCAGTCCCCCTTCATACAGAGCATTCTGTCACCTTCTAGGGCTCCTCTAAGTGGCACTGCTGGCCTCCGGAACTCCCACCTGGAGGTGAGCCACGGCCTACTCGACTTCTTGCAGCGGCCCGCACTCACCTCTTAAAACCGGGGGGTTGTTATTTTTTGCCACGCCGTGTTAAGCCCCAAGACTCCTTTACCTTCAGCTCATTACGCAAGCTTCACTTCACTGTTGTTCACCATTGCCACTGGGTTTTGGCGAGCTCTCTGCATTCAAGGCTTAGTTCCAGAGACTTCCGGGGCGGGCTGGGTGGGTGCATTAGTGTTAGACCGTATGGGCTGTGCCTTCCAACATACCATGTTATCAAAATCATTTCTACATTTTAATAATTATTACGGTGTCTACTATCACCTCTATAATTTTCAACTTCCTAGCTAATTTTATGGTATAATATTCCCAACATCTATTTTATAATGCTTTTGCAATGAAAATCAATAGAACTGTTAGACCTCTTCTTTAGATTCATTAGTTTTCAACCGTACATGAATAATTAAAACATATTTTCCTAAGTAATCTTTTTATGAAAATCTATCAATAAGCGTTTGAACTATTTAGCAGTGTATTTTCTCCTTTCCTAACTCTTTTAAGTATGCTTTTACTATGCTGTTACTTCATGTCTCTATTATTGTATCACTTTGTCTATATTGTGCAATATGCACATTAACGTTTTTGTGTCATGTCAAGTGGTTTTGAAACATTTGCACTATGTAGCCACCCTCTGATGACGAATCAAACCATCACAATACCTACTCAACAGATCTCATCACAGATTACAGGATTGTCTTTAACACCATTCTTCTACTCTCTTCTAAGATTTTAATTTCATCGTAATATTTACATTGTTCATCTTCTGTTTCAAGATCAGTTCTCGTTCTTTTCACTCCTTGTATGTCTTTCCGATATGTGCAAATTTTGATAGACTACATCATCAACATCATGCACAAAGAGATCGCAAATAAAGGTTTTAAGATGGAAATTACCAATTCGTTACCTAACCAGTTGCTAACAGTTGACGAACCCTTACATATTGTTTCCCATGCACCATCTGCTTTTAAATCTCTTAAATCTTCATTTAAATCAGTGACATTTTTTATGTAACTCTCTAAGTCGCTGCTCTTATTTGGTATGTAGGTGCAACAGTGTTGAACCTTTATTAATTGACAGACTCTACCCTTCTTTGCGAGAAGGATATCAAGGGCAAGTTGCATTTGAATCACCATTGATCTTATTGAAATCATTTCTACATCTATAACAGAAAATCCTCCAGCTGTTCTGGTGGCAAATTTATCAACTATAGTAGAAAGTTGACTAATTTTATGTAAGTTTAATGCTACTCCTACTGAAGGTATTAATACTCCAAAAATATCACCTACTATTTCACTTGCACTCACATCTCTTCTCCTTCTCCCAAACCAACTTCTCTTTCAAAATCTTTAACATTATACACTTTTGGAAAAACGATTCCCATATTACAACTTCCTTATCATCCTCTCTGTAATCTAGTAAAAAAAATCTTTCCCCAAATAAAATACACTCCAAAAAAGATCGGATCAACACCCTCTAATTATCTTCCCCAGCTCTCACTCATTTCAAAGGTATGTTCACATTTGCTAGAACCTACAAAATGTGAGTTAATAGTTTACCTTTATGTTGGCAATCTAAAGCTAGTGAGGCCATTCCTTCTAGTTTTTTATTTTCTTCTTGCGCTAATTTCCAAGAAGTTAAATTTTGCTGTGCATCAGTGTTTGAGGTTATATTGTCTCGTCTACCTCCTATTAGGTTTATAAAATTCTTCTTAGGTCTTGCTAATTTACATGTTAGGTTATTTCTAAGTGCATTAGCTATGTCCACAGTTTGAGTCAGTTTAAATATTTGGCCCATAGTTTCACCATTAGAATCTTCATAATGTGGATTCAAGTGTTTTGACACCGAAAGCTCGGAAAAGATCAGATCTTGATTAGAATATTAATACTATAGTTTACCCGTAGCGTAAAATAAGCGGGTTAATACACTGCATGAAATTCCATATGACAGAGCTAAGCTATGATAGGTTACACCCTCAGTTATTGATAAACACAGTAGATATTGTAAGTATTGAATCTTTTGCAGGAACATAATATGGTAAATTTAAAACAATAAGATAAACATGTAATATTAGAAGAATAATAGAAAAGATTCCAGTATATAATATTTGCATCGAGGAGAGATTCAAGTGTTGGACTCCATGGCTTCTCAAAATTGTGGTCATTACTAGGAAAATTATAAAAATTGCAGCAGCGGTTTCAGCAATTTTAGCAAAGTTTGGCACAACAATGTTAAGGCATAGTTCAGCTGCTTCTTCCAAAGCAGAAAGATTCTCAAATCAGGTTCATTCATGAGTATATTCAAAAAAAGGTGTCAGTTCTTCAATTGGTACACCAGGGTTAGAATTCAAATCTAAAAGAAAGTTTGTTTCAAGGAGGTTCAGGTGTATTTGTAATGTTAATTCAATGGGTAATAAACTCCCATTCCCATTCATTTGCTGCCATTCAGGAGATGAGTATTTTTGACTGGGTACTATGGCTCTTCTCAATCTCAGAAGTTGTTTGCTCATCATCAGAATCACTTTGTTCAGACTGCTCAGAACTTTCATAAACTGTTGGTGGTACTTGTCCTGTTGTTAAGCAACTTCTCAGAATCTCACCTCTTCTGGGCCAACAGTAATACTTGCTTTATTATTGCACTAGGCTCTTCGCTAGGGTCTGTATCTCTAGCAGTCAACTTTGTTTGCTTAGACCTTTCAGTACCTACAGTTGACTCTCTCGGACCCCCTCAGGCCAAAAGGGTGCTGTCTCTGCAGCCTGCTGATCTCTAACAGCTTGACTAACATGATCCCTCTGTCTCACTGTAAACACTGGTACATCAGGAACAGGTGCTGTTGCAACATCAAGGGGACATGGGACTCTGCGAGCGTGACTTGCATATACCCAGTTCGGGGTTCTCCGCACTTCACAGTGGTGTTGGTGATGAAGATCCTGACCTCCTGTCTGGTATACTTCTCAAACTCACCAACACAAGAGGCAATGCATCAAGCCACTTTAAAGATGTTGAAGTGCACACTTCCACCAATATGGATTTCAATGTGCTATTAACTTGCTCTACCAGGCCGAAAGCTTCTGGATGGTAACTGCAATGGGTCTTATGCCCAACCTGTAATGTTGCACATAACATTTTCAGGACCTCATTATTAAAATGAGTTCCTCGATCTAACTCAAGAGAGGTCGGAAATCCAAAACGTAGAATCAACTCTCTTAACAATAATTTTGCCATAGTCAAACTGTAATTTCTGCATGTCGGATAGGCTTCAACCTATTTTGAACAAATGCTTACAATGGCCAAACATACCTCAAACTGTTGCAAAGAGGCATTTTAATGAAACCATTTGCATTCAGTTGAAGGGATCTGCGGATTTACCAATGTTACTTATGACAACCTGACTTTTTCTTCCGGGGTTCGGTTGTGGGCAAACTACACACCTGTGACACAATGTCTCTGCAGACACTCTGAATCTAGGATTTAACCACACATGTTGGAAAAGGTGCATCATTGCATCTCTTCCCACATGTGCAGGTCCGTGGTAATGTCTTTCTATAAATGGTAATAGACTGTCAAGCAAAAAAGGTCTTCCATTAGTGTAAACCAACACATTATCCTCTCTTTTATTACATCCTCATCACACCCAACCTTGTTGTTCAGTTTCTGTCACTTCTTCTTGTAGCTTCCTCACCTCGTCCTAGGTTTCTACTGCTGACAACAATAAATTGCAATCCATGATGTCTGATGTTTCTTTCAAGATTTCCTTATTAAAAGTATGCTCATTTAAGGCACAATACTTTGCCATCTCATTGGTATATCGATTCCCAACTGTGACTTAGTCAGTGCCCTACCTATGAGCAACACACTTCACGACTGCAATTTGGGCAGGCTATAGTAGGGACCAGAAAAGATTTTTCACGTACTCTTCATTTCATATTGGCGAACCAGACGATGTCATGAACCCATGCTGTGACCACAATTACCTGAAGTCATGTACGACTCCAATGATGTACTGACTATCAGTGTAAATTGTAACTCTGAGTTGCCCTGAAATGCTGCAAGCCCATGTCAAGGCGATAAGTTCCGCAACTTGGGCAGGATACAATCCTTGCAACCATGATGCTTCCACATCTTACGGATAAGCAATTCATGCGGGATTGGTCCCTTATACCCTGGCGTTGCACCCGTGACTGGTTAATTCTAATCATCAGCACGGCTAAACGCCAAGCAGATGCTATCCTCATCGAAATCCAGACACTAGAGGGTCAGATTAAAACTACTATCACATCTGCTCTTTATAAAAAACATCTGGATGAGGCGAACAAGACAAATAAAGATTACCGGGACAACATCTTGATCAACAAGATAGATAAGTTTAAAAAAGACTTGGCGCGTTTTTCATGGGAGAAAATCTACCCCTACACAAGCGACACATACGTGGCCCCTCTCTTTAACAATAAGGGCAGGCGCTACGGATCCAACTACTCATCGTCTGGGTCCGAACCCGGATCTAGTGATTCTGAATCTCCCGACAATGGATTCCCTCGGGGCGAGGGAGAGGGCAATCCCGGAGATATAACAAGCGGCGTGGAACACAAGGTTTCTACCCTGGACAAGGACAATGGTGGCCACCGGCTCCTTGGGGCTACCAACCATCTCCCTTTCCACCACACATGCTATCTTTTCCACCGCAACAATTCTTCCCCAATCAGCCTTTTTTAAACCAGGGCCAAGGCCGCACGAGGGGCAAACGGAGAGGCAATTCCACCGTCCACTGGCAACCGGATTCGACATTCCCGAACACTCGGAGCAGGAGGGGCAATCTTCAACAAACCCCCGGCTCGACCAACGAGTGAATGATCTTGTGGTAAATCTTAGTTCTAGGACTCTCTCGGATGATGAACTCAGTGTCCTCAATAGAGGGTTGGGCTTTGTGCCCACCCATCTGGGTGACCCATTCACTATGCGATGTGAGTTGGAGACTTTCTTTAGGAAGATTCGACTCCACTTTTTCTTCGAGAATAGGGCACCAGATGTTGACATTGTGCCTAGTCTAGATCCTAGTCTTGCCAACACAGGATTACGCCCAAAAAGCTATTTTACACCTTTGGCACACCAGGTCCCTTCTCAAGTGTGCACTTTTGAAAAGGCGGTGACTTTTGACGTAATGGCGCTATGTGACACCCAGTCTAAGAATTTTTGCAATTTTTCCAGAAAGGATAAACTTGCCCTCGAGAACTTAACCAAAGACATGTCCATTACTATTAAGCAAGCGGACAAGGGGGGGCGCCACTGTCCTGCAAGACACTGAGGTCTATCGAACCGAGTGCCTTCGGCAACTCATGGACATCAAATCCTATCGTGTCTTAGAAACAGATCCGACGCCAAGACTTACCCTGGAGATAAAACATCTGGTCGAGGAAGGTGAGGCAGAGGGGTGGATCACGCCCCAGGAAGCCTGTTTCCTGGTGACAAATAGTACGGTGATCCCCTACTTTTACTGCCTCCCAAAGATTCATAAGAGCCAACGGCCCCCTCCAGGACGTCCCATTATATCTGGGATAGGCTCACTGCTGGAGCCATTATCTAAATTCGTAGATGTTTTTCTACGACCTATGGTTTTGGAAATGCCCACCTACCTGAAAGATACTGCTGATGTCTTGCGGATGCTACCAGATATCGAGTTCGATATTAGGACCGATATTTTGGCCAGTTTTGATGTAGAGTCTCTCTACACGTGTATTCCGCAAGTCGAAACTCTGGACTCCATCAAAGGACTTCTAGAAGCACGTGACTTGAACAGCATAACTCCCGTCTCTTTCATCATGGAGTGTGCCAGGATAGCTATGAGCGAGAACTTTTTCAGATTCGAGGATCAGATCTTTTTACAGATCTCTGGCACATCCATGGGCAGCGTTTTTGCACCTAGCCTGGCCAACCTCTACGTTCATCTGTTTGAACAACATCATGTATTGAACCACAGTAACCCTTTTTTTGAACATCTGGTGCTGTGGAAGAGATACATTGACGATGTACTGGTGGTGTGGCGTGGCACGACCCAGGAGATCCAAGCCTTTCACATCTGGCTCAATCAACAAAATACCTTCCTAAAGTTCACCATTGAGCACAGTAAAGAAAGATTGTCCTTTTTAGATATTCCCATCTTTCCTGTTGGGGGGATTTTACATAGTGAACTCTTCAAGAAACCCATGTCAAGAAACTCGTTACTCTCATTTGACAGCTACCACCCAAGGGCTCTTAGAGGAAATCTCCCTGTGGGCCAGTTCTTACGCATCAGAAGGAACTGTTCCACTAGGGATCTCTTTGATAAACACGCCAAAGTATTGGCATCCCCACTTCAGTCACGACGATACCCTAAACGTTTGGTGCGTCAGGCGTGGAAGAGGGCTTCCAACAACAATCGGGATGCACTGTTGGACAACAGTGTTTCCAAGACCCCAAATGATAGACTGACCTTTGTAACCACTTTCTGCTCCCATTCCAACAGGTTACAGAAAATCGTCCGCAAACATTGGCACATTCTCAATGTAGCCTCAGGTAACATTCCATCTCCTCTGTTTGCTTTTAAAAAGGGTCCGAGTTTACGAAACAGTCTGGTGCACACACGACCACCAACACGACCTATACGTACTGACAACACCTTGTGGTCATTACCTCCGGTACGAGGTCACTACCCCTGTGGCTCTTGTAGCGTTTGCCCCCAGACAACTAAGGCCACCTCAGTCGACATAGGTACCAGCCGTCCCTGGATACTCAACAGTCACACGAACTGTAACTCTGAGTGCGTAATATACATGATCACATGCCCTTGTTCTCTTCACTATATTGGGCATACTACGCGCAAAGTCAAGCTCCGCATTAGTGAGCATAAAAGCACGATTCGGTGCAAGAAACAATCCACCTGCCTCACAGATCATTTCTTGGCTAAACAACATAGAGCCGATGATCTGAGGTGGGTCGTGTTGGAACGACCCTTGATTCCCCAGCATGTGACAGACATTACTCGGTTTTTGTTTCTGAGAGAGCAGAGGTTGATTTTCAAGATGGGAACAGACATACATGGTTTAAATGACAAAATTCCATGGACCTCGGTATGAACTGTGTGTCCTCTGTATCCCGGAATAGGTATTTTGACATTCACACAGCATAGTGGTGATTTCATGATGGCCCTTGACTGTTCAAAAATTTAACAAAAATTTAATGACCTGTTTTCTCCCATGATAGTACATCTGTGAGGATCTGATTGTTGGAATATGTCCTGTATTAACTCTATTCTGACAGATTTATCAAGACATCGGAAATACCATGTCAGTGTCACATACTTTAATCTGTTTGCAGCGCGCGACCTCCAGAGCTGTTGGTCATAGAGTGGTTGTGGATAGTGGACCCCTCCCCGTCCCTCACACCTCGGTACACATGTTGTTCAGGTTGGCCCTATTAGTCCCCCTGTCACGCTACAAACCTCTTTTGTGCATACCATGAATGAGCCGTTCTGAGCCGTTCTGAGCCTTAACCTGACTTGATCAATGATCCTGCCTATAATACACTTGCTGTTTGATCATGCACCACCTTTTCTGTATGGGTAGTCTATGTGTATACTCTCCCCTTTTCATCTGAAGGATGGTTGAGCGACTAGCATGTAGGATCATGAAAGGTACATTTGTTTTCACTTTGGGACATTCAGAGAGAGAGACTGCTACAGTTTTGTATTGTTCTGGGTGGCTGTACCTAATCGATTCTTGTGAATAGCATGCGTAGAGATCAGTACCGCTTCACGCGAGTGTTCACTACATATCGGAATGTGAATACAGGTTCTTACTTTTTCTATTGCAAGGAGTGATCCACTTGCATCTGATGATCTGACCCTGGCTCGTAATGTCTGGTGTCTTCCTATGCGGTGATCGTTGGCCCCCCTCTCTTTTTGCATGCATCTTGAACGGTGGGTCTGCGTGGCATGCGTCGTCCCGCATTGATGAGGACTGCACATGAGCGGGAGACTAGTGTCCTGTTGTCGGTCTATGCCCCTATCATGTGACCTTTGAGTTTTGTAGTGTACGCTCAGGAGCAAGAGGGAGACGCTGCACACTCCCCCGTATGATTCTTTGAACTGTGCATGCAATTGTGACTCGCGTCTCGATACTGGCTCACGCTCACTTTAGATGCTCGGGGATGGACATTAGACGATTACCTACACCTGTGTTTTGAGTGAAGGATCGCTCCTATCAGAGGGGGTATTTAAAGAGCCCTCCCCTTCCTGCCGTCACCTCCCAGACTGCGCGGAGTCCGGCTTGAGGTATCGACGGATAGGTAAGGAGAGGGGAACGTTTGATTTCGTACAGAGCAGATTCAGTTTTATGACCCCAGTTTTTGATATGCTTACTTGGGTAACAGTTAATGTTACGGTACCACTTCTACTTAACATCTTAACGGAGGAGGGCCAGAACTCTGTTAGGTCTTGCGAATAGAAGATATACAGAGTGAGGCTGTGATTCTAGAATCAGATGAAGGGTGGCCCTTACTTTGACTGTATAACATACACTTCAATTCATAGGCACACTGGGATAAAGACAGCTGTTTGGGTTGGAGGCGACAGATTGCCACTCTCCCGGACACCCGGCCTATCTTGACTTTTAGGGCGGTTTTTTTAGAGTCATGATCTTGAATGGGGTTGTGGTGTTAAATGGAGAGTAGGGAGCATAGATAGACAAGTATCCATGTGCAATTTGTTATGTCTTTTCCTACTTGTTAACAGAGCGGTGCCTCCTTCTCCGAGCAGTCAGCCGGGTGAGGTGAGGCTGTCCTCCCACAGAAAGCTGGGTGAGTTGAATTTTTTCATTATATTGCATTTTCTCTTAAGTAGTAACCACGTTTTGGGTTTTATGAGTCCTACAGTGTCTAATAGTCACTGCGGAATGCTGGTCATGGAAGCTGTATTCAATTGTGTGTTGCACCTCTCTTTTGTTTATTCCAGGAAAGAGGACCAAGTTCCTATACCCGAGCAAAAAATTGCTTGCCTGGTAGGGTGGCTGTTGCCACAAACTTTATGATTTTCTGTTTTTCACATTGTCTCATTAGACATATCACTTTTGCAGTAGCCTTAGCTCCATCGATATAGGTCCTGAAGAAAGCCGGGTCAGGTGACCATCTCGGCTGAAACATGTCGACCCTTTGAGACCAAATCAAGTAATAGTCTATTCTTTCAAGACTATTTGGTCCTTTTTAGACATGACACCTGGTCAATCCCTATTAAAGATAACTTTTTGCCCACGTAGTCATTTTTAGCACACTATCACATTTTTAGCACTGCACTTTTGTTTTAGTCTCCTTTTGAGTCCTAACCAATTGGATTACACATTGTGTCAGGAGTCTCTACGATCGGGGATCATTAGGTCGGGCACTCAGCAGAGCCGGCTGGTTCGATAGTGTTGGCCCAGACTTTTGACCCCTTAGAGTCTCAAATGACGAAGCTCCGCCAATAAGGGTGGGCTGATGGACTCTTTGCTTCTGACACAATGATGTATTGATTATCCTGAGAGGTTCTCTCACTTTGTTCATAGCTTCCTACTAGCCCCCCTTTGCTCTGTGTTGTTTGACTTAGTACCTTCTTCTGTTTTTTCTGCTTCCACAACATCTCCAACTGTACAAACAGAATAAACAGCTTTCAGATTTCCTTCATTGTCTATCAAACAAGATCCATCAACAAACAACACATGATCAGATTCAGGCAAAGGTTCATACAAAATGTCAGTATGCGGTTTAGTACATAATTCAGTCACATCTAAACAATCACGTTCAACTTCGTCAGTCACGTTTTCATATCTAGATACTAGCATCAAAGTAGAGGGGTTGAAAACCATGCATCTTTTGAGTGTTTAGGGATTTGAAATGGGTAGTGCTCGAGAGAGAGTAGCGGGAGACGCACTTAGTGTGGAAGATATACTGACTAGGAAGGAGGCACGATGGAATTTTTCAGAGAAGGCGGACCAAGTGGGCCTGAATGACTGTATTGAATGGAATAAAGTGGGTAGATAGTACACCTGAGATGTATATCACATTGCACCTGAACTACTGGATGGAGGTATACTGATCAGACAGCTAGGAACTTAATGAAACTCAACATAAAAGGGATCATGGTCTAAAGTTCTTTTGTAAAGTAGCACCTCTTGTTAGAGCTCAATCGTGGTGGTCAATTAACCCTTAATGATATTATTTTACTACCTCAAAATGTGGAGTATAGTGGTTCTCAGTATATTGACATCTGAATGGACCTATGTACTATAGCACCATTACGTAATTGTGAGCAGTGAGCATTCCTGTCTCTGTTTTGAAATACATTTCGGAATGCTTTTAATTAACCCCTTCGACGCTCATGACGGAACGGTTCCGTCATGAGCGTCGGTTGCGCTGTGCTCATGACGGAACCGTTCCGTCATGACCACGCCCGCGCAAGCAGCGGTCAGCACCGCGGGGGAATCCGCCCCGCATGGAAGGGGTTAAAAAACTGTCTGAAGAGAATTAGCTCCAATGCAGTGCAGATGCATACATACTAAGCGTATATCACTTTTGTGCTACTACAGCTTTATGTAGCGTGCGGGGAGGTTCAAGCATTTTCACACTCCACTACATTGTAGTAACAGAACTTTCGGCAGTGATGGTAGGTGTCTCCTGCACAATGTATAATAATTCCGCAATTGGTGAATGCCATTAAAAACATAAAACTGTATTTAAATGCAGCATAAATTTTAGGATATTAGATCGGAGTGCGCATATATAACACCACTCCAATATGGCACTGGCGGACGATTATGTAATGGGGCCGAGTTTGAGAGGTCACTGTGCGGTACAACAGTGCCCGCTTTTGAAGGAGCGCATGAACGCTCTGGGTGATTGGGACGAGTGCAAGCTGGAGGCGCCCTGTAATGCGGTAAGTGTGTGAGCGTGACTAAGGGCTGTGAGACTTCCCGGCAAGATATACAAACAGCTTAAGAGGCATTGCAGACTCGAGGATAGCATGCTTGAATGTTCCGCTGTGCTGAGTCAAGATATTGTTGACTCGGGGGCAACATGGCAGAGTGATTTGCCTTGTAAATCGAGATACCGCTGATTCGGGGGCAATATGGATAAAAGTTTTGAGATGTTAAATGGGGCCTCCGCGAGATATGAATAACTCAAAATACAAAATAGCACTACAGCACAGATATAGGGCAATGCTAGTCGGTCTAAATACAGATGTATGACGTTGCCGAATAGGGTAGATGGACGGAGTTGTGGCAGGCAATCTTGCACAAAATGGGTAATACGCAAAACATCTAGGAGCGTGTACGCATTTATCAATATATTTGTGTGTATTCACCCACAGGTTGACCGGCGGCGACTGTGATTACCTACAGGGGATGCATTGCTAAAAGATTGAGAATACTCCCCAGGGGGTATGTTGCTGGTATGAACTCTGATAGCAACCACCTGGTAAATATATTACCATTACTGATCTGAATGTGTTAACGTCCGGGCAATGTTGCCAGTTAACATTTCAATATGTCTTCATTGGTTGGCACCATCTTTATTTTATCCTTTGTCAATCACCATTAGGCTAAGCTTGAAGTCCCAGTGAAGTGAAGACTGGTCCCCGAGCCCTGATGAAATTACTACACGGTATTGGCAATGAAACATGTTGCCCTCTCCTAATTGAAATGGTCTAAAACATGCTGTTTTTTTAAATCTGAGTGTGCTCAGGCATCCAATAAAGTATGTATATTTGTAAGTGAGGCACAACTCATTTTAGCTTGGAAAAACAATTTTCTCTTTTTTTCACTACAGGGTCCAGCTGGCATAGAATGACACAAGTACTTTCTGTGCATTCTTGCACATGTCACTGCTGCCTCTTTCTCTTCACCTCTAAACATAATATTGACACTATTTTGCTTTCTTCGCGGCCATGAAAGTCACCAATGATGAAAGCGTGAGCAAACTGGTGGGTACCTACCAGCAGATCCCTTGGTGATGCTTACGTAAGGTACTTTATGATCTCTCTCACATTTTTTCTTCTTGATCAAATTTACCAGAGGATTTGCAGCTGGGTGGATTGACAAGCAGTGAAAATTGAGCACCTGGATCCGGATGTGACTGGCACACTTTATGAAGCGGAGATGTTATTGAGCTGCCACTGGTATCCTTGAAAAGGATTGGTGTTCAAGTACAACCAGGTTTTTTATACATTGTGAGCCAAGGAACCACCCAAGGTGAGTGACTAGGAACCCCACGGAGACTGTGTTCAATGTGGGAACACGACCGCATTCTCTGTACAACTCAACGTGTAAGTCGCAGTTGCAATTTCAAAGAAAAAGAACCCTTCCAAGTGGACCCTGAAGAAACCCCGTGGAAGGCATAAGGGTGGAGAGCCACCCCAGCCGTGGATACCCTACCACATTACCTACACCCAGGAAGCCGGGTCCATAGGTGTGAAGTGGTGTCGGAAACCACCGTCAAACCCAATGGAGGACTTCAGGAAAATGCCGCTGCTGGAGAAGGAGAAAGTGTCCGGTGGAATCCGCAGGTGGACTCAAGGTGAGGAGTACCTGCAAGAAGAGGAGACCGAGTCTATGTAACTCAGGAGTGACCCAGAGACCTGGAAGACGAATGCCTACCGATGTCGGGAGTTGCAGGAAAGTTGACAGTGACCTTGACTCTGCAGCTGTAGGGACCAGGCGATGATGTGGAAGACCAGGAGCCGTTCATGAGCTGTTCCATGCCAGATGACGAGAGTTGAGGGGTCGGTGTCCGTCGGGAGCACCAACAAGTCCTGGTAACTGCAAACAACCTAGAAGCCGAAGAGGGCGTAGTGTCAGACCAGCAAGGTCCAGGAGACTCACCACAAGCAGAGAAGTCAGGGCAGGCTTGAGCAATCAGGTTAGCCCAAAAGAAATCAAATGTGACCCTCAGCAGACACACAGGCCAGAGGCACTGGAGTCGCAAGAGGACCTCATGCAGCTCACCAAAGATGCAGGTCACGGTGCAAACGATGCAAGGGGACTAAGATTTTCGTCATTGGAGATGCTTGAGGTTGGGGCTGCTTGGAGACCGAAGATCTTGGTGGAAGATGCACAAGTGCGGCAAACTCCTAAAAGATCTCCATCAGAGAGCGCCGTAAAACGGGCCCGTGAGGAACTGCAGCGCCACCCCCACGAGGAGCACCTGCCCGATGATGATGCTAAAGACCCGCAAGGGTGTGTGAGGGCACTTCTAGACCCACACAGGAGTACCTCTACTCTTTCTTGGCATACTCTAACTTATTTGGAGACACCTTACACTTTCTTAGAGCCTAGCTGGCTGTTGATACTCCTCCCCCCCTCCTCGGGAACTGTTACCATCCACATTGTTGTATGCACGGAGGGCACCAAATGTGCCCCTCACGCAGGCTGGCGCTGGCAAGCGCACCCTCATGGCCCCAATACACTAAATCCTGTCTGGGACATGGTCATACCTCCCTGTGACAAGATATATATTGTTCTGCCTTCCCCGGCTCGAGCTTGGTTCAGCAGCAGGAGGGCAGAATCATGTCTCTGGTCGGCAGCAGCCATGTTATGCTGGTACCGGAAGTACTGAGAGCCTAACAGAGGTCCCTTCCAGTGCTTGGAATAATACCTCCCACACCATTTAGGGTGTGATGGTATGATTCATACATGTTTGATAAGATTAAATTATAAGATATGTTTCAGCCAATTTCAAGATGGTCATCGCTTAACGAGGCGGTGCCCCTCTAAATGGTATATGGCTGATCCACGCCTGGTAAAAGGGGTACATAATGGTTCATTTGTAATGGACAGAGTGGACATTTATGAAAATGCTAGGGGTAGCAGAAGTGACTCACATAACCACCCTCTGACCTAATGACGTCATAGGGAGTATATCACATGATTTCTGGCACTAAATACTCTCAGGAAGTGATGTTATTTGACCTTAATCCTGAGGAACATTACAATAACTGACATTGCTGAAGTTAGGAGTCTCTTAAGTGAACAATTTTACAATAACATAATTTTAGAAATTGTTTTTTTTGCTGAGGTGATGTGAGCCCTTCTCAAGCACCAGCCCCATACCTAGTCAGGTGAACCACAACATTCTCAAAGTTACCCTTTACTTAACTGTCAGGCTTAACTTAGAGGCAATGTCTAAAGTATTTCTGCAGCACTTAAACAGTAATAAAGTGAAAACACAAGCTAAGAAAATCCCACATAATTTTATATAAAATAGAGTACAATTCAGTAAATTATTTGACACCAAAATGACAAATATTAGTAAAACAAGAGTTATGTTGAAGTCAAAGGTTATGGATAAACACGATGGAGTGCATGTTGAATACACAAAGTGGATCTGGCCCGATTTCCAGATACATACAGACTTAGAAGAATTTTTGAGAAAAATATCTTAGATGGTAAAGTTCAGTGGGGCAGGGCAGCTGGCGGTGTCCGAGGAGGAGGCGTCGTTGTTGGGGAGCTGCTGGATGAAGTCGCAGTGAAGATTTCTACGTTCTGACTAGTCTCTTTAGTTTAAGTAGAAAATCACCAGTGAGACGAAGGTGCAGTCTATACCTGACAGTGGCTCCACGAGGCTGGATACCCCTTCTGCGAGGAGCTGCTGCTCAGAATGTGTTGCTGCAGTGAAAAACATAGTGGGAGCTAGCGCAGAGTCAGGCCAACAGGCGATGCACCTCGGGTGGGTCTGTGAGCATGTAGGTACCTGTCTCCTATCAGTTCTCAGTGCACTTTCTGGTTGAAAATTTTCTAAATCCCACATTTTGGATTTGAGCTACCTGGACACCTTTAACATCACTTCCAAGGGTCCAGGTCTGGTGGTGCACAACTTGGAGGGACAGCACTCACTCAGACTGAGTCCAGGTGTGGTTTCAGGATGGCTGGAGCCTTTTCAGGAGTCCAGACATCTAGCCCTTGGAGTCACTGTGGAAGTCCAGGGTTCAAACAGCAAAGCAGGTCTCAAGCAGAAATGTGGTCCTCTGAGGGCACACAGTTGGCCGCAGACAGGAGGGCAGCCCTTTGATAGTCTTTTGCAGATCCAGAAGTGAACTGAAGATTCTAATTTTATTCCTGGTGCCAACTTTGAAGTGGAAGAAATGTTTGGAGTTGCCCTCCCCCACAGAAGTGTCTGGGACTTCCTGCTACCCTGCCCTGATTCCAAGATTTGTGGGCCCTCAAAACACTAGTATGAAATTCTTTTTGTGCAAGCTGAGGCAGCTGCTTTCAAGAACAAGTGAGCTTCACACAGCTCTGCCCCCCATTATGCCCACACCCAGTCCCCCATCAAGTAGCTGACACGAAATAGTACATAAAGGCCAACTGCAAACTAGGCTAAGTCATGTGTCCCTGGACAGGCTGCTGGCACCAAATGGTTAGGACAAGAAAATTTAAACTTTCTAAAAGTAGCATTTTCAGGATTGGGACTTAAAAACTGACGCTCTGATGTACACTAAAAAGTGATGGATGGAATGCTTGAATTCATCTCAGCTACGGAAATTACTTGGGTTCCTCAGTCACTCTGCATTTTCCACCCCATCCCACATCAGTTTGGATCCAGCCATATGCAAATCAGTCTTGACCCTTTCCCTGTAGGAACAGTCGAGCCCAAACTGCCAGGCCAGTTCCTCCCTGAACCAGAGCACAAGCAACTTAAGACTGGTTTCACCCTTATTAGAGGTCCCTTGCTCACTGTGCCAAGTTATACCTGGATGATGAATCCAGATGTCTGTATTTAGAACTGCCAGTGATTTTCCAGCATACAGCCCATGAATAGGGGCCATTCCATGTTTTCAAATCCCCAACATCAAATGCTCTATATCAGAATCACCAATACTGACAAAGTGACTACATTGAACAAAGTAACTTCAATAGGATTTATTTTAATTTCAAGTTAATTTAATGTAAGTAAGATTTAGGGATACACAAACTAAAGGTCATTTAAATTAAGGACAGGAATTATTTAGTTAATGCAATTAAATTCCATTTACTTTAATTACTTCAACAAGGTTAGAGTTTATGACTGACGTTTTAGAGTTGGCATGAGGCTAAACCTAATTTTTGTTATAGTTTATTTATTTAATTTAATTTACATAAAATAACTAAATAAAATGGTTAAGTTAGGAATTTGTGTTAAGTTGTGGTTAAGTTATACTCATTAATTCAATTTGATTTGATCTAATTTAAATAAATATTTATAGAAATACCTATTACTGCATGATCACATGCAAGTTTTTGGACTGATGTTTTTGGTTATTCTACTCTGAAGGTGCAATGAGTCCTGCCAAAGAGAGCTTAGTCCCAGTGCTCTGACCCTGAAAACGCTTTAAAAAAAAAAAAAAAAAATTCTATTCACATTTTTCCAAATAGTGGGACACATATAGTGGTGTACAAAAGAGAACTGTCACGGAAACAGCCTTACATCTAACAACAAAGAATAATACAAATAAATTGCAGCGTGGTAATGTCTCGTCCTTGTCAAGGGGAATATAGTCCAATGTGTGTATCATTCTCCTGCTGAAACATGAGACGGGGGAAGGGAAGAGGGGGTTCATCCCATGGGGGTGGGGCAGAGGGAGGAGGCGGGGGGACAACTAGGAAAGACAGAGCCAACGTACAACTGCACATGTGTGGGCTCTCATACAGTAGTGATAGACCATCTGCCTGAGTGAAAGGGGGTTCAGTGCTCGGGTGGGCGCAGGAGGCTCCCAAAGTACTCCTGAGGGTTCGCAGTCAATCAGTATCAATCACCCTAAGCCCCATCATGTATTTGCCATTGTCTGAACCTTTCACCACTCCAGGCAATAAAATCAGTCGGCAGCCAGGGGAGGGTGAAGAGACCCTTCAGAGTCAGCAGGAGGGACCTAATTCCCCATCATCAGGGGACCTGTCTCGGTCACAGCCAGCATAGAGCCCGGGCTGGAACTACCACCTACCTCTTCGCTACTTGTATGCAGAAGATCCACCATTTCACTTCAAATCTCTAAGTCTCTTTGTGCTTTTACATCAATGATGGCTTTCCGGCACCCTAGAAACTTGTATGTCTAATTGGGTAACCCACATTTGGCATTCATTAATTTACATGTAAACCCCTAGTGTATGGTTCCAGGGGTACCTAGGACCTGTGAGTTGTGTCCCTAATGGACTGCAGCACTTATTGTGCCACCATGAGTGTGACACAACAAAACATTACTCCCAGTGCGCCACAGCAGGCTGGCAGTGCAGTTTTTAACTGCTAACATGACTTTGGTATTAAAAGCAATGGCAAAGCTGAAACTTTCCTTTTTAATATTTATAAGCCACCCCTATGGCAGGCTACTGAGTCCTAAAGGCAGGTTGAATGAAATAAAAAAAATGAATATGTGTTTCATTAACTTTACACATTCTAAAAACCCCACATTGTTGTTTTTACTGTGGAAAGGTTGGTAGCCGCATTGGTGAGTATGGAGTTACACACTGACAACTCAGCAGTGCTAACTTTTAAATCGACCTACTGAATATGGTACTTCAAGGTATCAAACGGATTATCGCATTAAACCCAATGTAACTTTAGCACAAATAACAAAGTTAGATAGCTGCCACTTTGCTGCTCAACGTTTCCAGTAGCCGTGTAGGCCCAGGTAGCCGCATCTCTGGGTTGGTCTGGGGAGCTCCAAACACCAAGAGAAGGGTTCTGCTGTGTTGGTAATGAGCCGAATAGTACATTCTAGGCTAGCTAGATGCCACAGTTTGCAGGAAGTCATGATTAGGAAGGAAGGGCCCATTGACTAGTTAGGCGCAACATCCCCCTAAGTTTGTAGTGGGCATAAAAGCGGCACCCCTGGTACCCAGACCTCAGATCACACCTTTACTAGATTAAGGACTGAAGAAAGACTGCCCTGCTGTTCCCTGGGCCCAACGAGAGGCTGCACCAAAGGCTGGACTACACCTGCTGCATCTTGGGCTAGCAAAGAAAGGACTGTGCAGGTGGTGTCCAGCACGAGTTCAAGTCATCCCCAAGACCATGACAGAGAAGGTAACTCCAAGAGTCAGTTTGTTGACTTCCTGGTACAGTCACAGGGCCATAAAAGCTGAGAAGCCTGCTCCTCTGAGAGTCAAGACCTGAGTAGTCTGACCGCAGCTGGATGCTGAGGTGAAGCTGGTAGACTGAGTCCCGATTCTCAAAAGTTGTACCTGAGTCATCTGAACCCAGGAGAGTCACCAGACTGCAGTCTAGTTGCCCTGAACAGACGTTACTGCTACTTAAAGGGAGCTACTGGTTTTGCTGCAACCAGAGGCAAGTAGACCACAAACAGTTGGTTTTGTGCTTGACTTCACTCGAGGTCTGTGGGGCATCGACCGTTAAGGCCAAAGTCAGCCCTCCAGGTTTGTAAACCAAGGGGTGGCCACAAGAAAAGCACTGACTTCCGCTTAGCATCCAGAGCATACATGAGCATCTTCAGCATGCTGCATCCCTGCTTCAGGACCACTCCATTGACCTCTATGGCAGTTCGCCCATAGAACGTGGAACTGGACTGGAGACTGCTTAAACCTAAAGGTAGGTGTTCAACTGGTCCTGACTGTACCCTGTGACTGACTGCCTATCGGAGATGGACCCCACACGATTGCTTATAAAGCCATTTTTGAGTTACTTCTTGTAACTAACCCTAAACCGCAAGCCACAATAGTTTAAGTGATTTATTGCATTAAGTGAAAAGCTGTGATTTATTGTTTCTTTAAAAATTAATATCCCCAGAACCCTCCAGTTGATTTTCGTTGTTGAGGTGTCTATTTTAAGATAAATATACAAACTATTTATATAAATTGGTGTTAGAGTTGTATTGTGCTGCGTTTTCTTCTTAATCAGCTGTTTTGGTACTTCTAAATGCTCCACACTTGTTCCTTTGATAAAGCCTGATTGATCTGAGCCACATCTACCGAGAACTGAGCTAAGGTTTTACAAACAATCCTTACAGGACCAGATACAGAATTGTGATGTTATTACATGGTGAGGTCACACAACCACACCATCTAATAAACCACTTTCCTCACAAAATGTAATTGATTAGTGCTGGCATTGGAGTTGTATATTTACTTATTAATTTATTTCAATCTTATTCACATTAATTATGGCTCAGGGTAAGTTAGGGTTGATCTTCTCAGTAGATCAGGACTGCTTTTTAATTGATTTAATTTAATCTAATAAAAATAATATAGTAAAAGAGCTGGGGTTAGTAATTCATTATTTAGTTTAATCTAAATTAATGTAATTAGAGTTAGGGTTGTTTTTGGGGTATGATTAAGTTAAGAAATGTATTTTAAATGAAATTGATAAACTGCAAGGGTTAGGGTTACTTATTTAATTCATTTTGTTTTAATTTAATATACTTAATTTTAAGATTAACATTCCTTTATTATTTTAATTGAAAATAATTATATGTTAGTAGACAACTATATTTAACATAAGATTACATTTATGTTAAAGAAAGTATATAAACATCATCATCATGAGTGGGGTTAGCCTAGAGGTAAATTACATTTTTACCTATCTGAACAACGTAGCTCAAGGTGAGCTAGTGTTTCCAAGGATAAACAGGAACGTGGAGGTAATCATGCTGTAAGTCAATGGAGGGCAAAGATCCCCTGGCAATATCAATGCAATGATCCTTTTGAGAGTCTCCATCTTCTAATGAATTGTATTCATATTTTGACTGAGATAATCTTAACTGATAGTCATTCAGTAGTCTCCAGAGGATTTCTGTAACAGACGTTTGTGTAAGGAAACAACTGCATTTCCTGCATTTCTCTGCATAAAGTTCAAACGTTGCTATGGAAATTGTTTTTATGATTCTGGCAACCACACCTGACTGTGAAGCAAATTATCTGTTGTCTTTGATGTGCCCTTCCCGGGTGTTTTCAAGTGTCCAGGGTTCTGATATTGAAGCTCTTACTTCTTAGTTCCAAAGGAAGAGGGTGAAATTAGTAATGGTGGCTGCTTAGAGTTTGTAAATGAAGCTGAAGAGTGAGTTCCTCCTTTAGATCATTAATGGGCAGAATATGATCAAATTGTACTTAAAGGAGGTGGAGTGTTTGTGAGATGACATTATGAATGTATACATTGGCTTTGCTTTCTTTCTCTTTCAGCACTCGGGCATGTTTTGTGTCATAAACGCTTCAGAATGAACTCTAAAAGGTTAATGTCCCTGAAATGCACCTTCAGTAATCCATTCTTCTATATGTCAGCCACATTGGCAACACTAGCAAATCTGAGGCCTTGGGAATATCACAAGTAGCATAAAAAAGCTATTTATCTTGCACCTCCGGCCCAGTCGACAGTTCAGTCTGTATTCTCTGGATGTAACATGGATACCAAAATCATTGATAAAAATTTGGAAGTATATCACCTACATATTATTACAGGTTGGTAGATTTTCTTAACCTGCACATATCTTTTTTGCAGAAGAGTCTCCAACTCCAACTTCCATCTTTACAGTTCTTCTGTAATTAAAGACGACAATCCTGCTGAGCTGACATGCAGAGGATCTAAAATCAACCAAGAATTAGTGAAGACCCAGCTTCTCTTTATCGAGCATGCATTACCTATACTGGGATATAAGCAATGATGCTCTGTCTTCAGCCATCCTTTTCTATAATAGAATTACCTTCTTTCCTTGAATCACTGATAGTCTGCTTGACCATCCTACCACTGACTCAGAATTACTCCGCTTTCACCGGAAGCTGCAGATTTTCTACTAAGTGTTGGGTCACACCAGTCACCTCAGATTTGATGCCATTAAAGGGAGAATATGATTTAACTCTTCCTCAACCTTGTTCTTTGCCCATTTGTGAGGAGGAAAGTGCTCAACTATCTGCCATTGTACCTCCCTGTCAGAACTACTATAGCCAGGCCAGAACTGTTCAGCTGTGAATTCTCAAATTTCCACCATTGGGCTACAAGCAATAATTAGCTACTATTCACTGTGAGCCCCCAAGGGGCAAAGAATGGTGAGGGTGAGACACGTACACTGCTCTCCAATAGGAAGGATTATCTGTCTTTGGGTATTTAACCGCTAGATGATCAGTGTAGTTGTTCTGGAAGTCACCCATTGAATCTGGAAACAGCCCCTCTGATCCCAGGAAATACAACTGGAGCTCAGGGGCTTTGAGCGCTTTTCAAAAATAGCTGCAGGCAAAGCATGAGAAAGTGGATTATTATAATTTTATTTTGGTGGACGTTCACCCACCTCAAAAAGTAACAACACAAACTTGTCAAGGTGAACCCTACAGTTACTAAATTAACCTGAGCTCATGGTAGCTATAGCACAGAGCAGACAAGCCGAACAGACAGAAATGTGTGAAGTATAAATGCAGTACCAAAGTCAAAACACCAAATAATAAAAATCACAAACCAGATAAGAAAAAAGAGTAAATGTTAATAAACAAAATAACAATAAAATGACAAAAATCCAACATTTGAATTTTTAGATATTTAAGTAAAACAAGCAGCAAAAGGCACGAAGAGCCAAGGATAGTCGGTGGAAGCGGTATGTCGATCTGTTTTGTCCCGGTCAAAAGATTTACCTTCTGACTTAGGCCCCGATTTATACTTTGGCGGATGGATACTCCTGCTAGTGATTATTAATTACATAAAGGAGGGGAACGCTACTGACCTCTGGCGTTTGTAATTAGTAATAGATAAGCTACATTTAATGATTTTCTCATCACTGGCCTGGATACGCCGAAGACTATGATGCAGAGGACCAGTACTTTTTGTATCAGTCAGCGCTAAAATCCAAAAAGCTGACAAAACTAAATAAGGCAACTAAAGTGCAAACGTTTGTGGCATCCCGGGTAAAGTAACAGGGCACCTCCTGATAAACCTTACCATACTTAGATTCCAATTATATTTCATATATTAGATTTAAACCATCATATAGAAGAAATCTAAAAAGTCACAATTGACTCTTCATCATAACCAGATTTAGCTGATGCCATTTATGGCAAAAAAGCAGATTTTCCTAACTGGGGGATATGCATAAGCATATTATTGGAATCTAAGTAATTATACCTATGGCAGTCAGGGTCAATAGGCCCCCACTGTGCTCAAAGCGCAACAGGAAAACTGGTAAACCAACTCTGGCTTTCCCCTAATGCATCCTGGCTCCGTGCATACTAGGCAAAAATTGGTTAAAATATTTGAATAACAATTCTGGCCAACACACAAGACAACAACATCACACATATACCAGAGCAATATGCAGTCAATTTGGGAGAAATGAAACAAATCAGTAATAATACCCGGCGGCTAGCAAGAACTCCTCTGGGGCCTACCATGGCTTTTCAGCCAATATAAATGAAAATGTGCATTAAAATGCACCACTTGATGCAATATTTCTATGATAGCTTAGTGGAACGCCCCTCTCTTCCTACTAGAGAGAGTTGGGTTCACTTGCCATTGGGGCTTACAACGTAGGGCTTAGAACATTATTTTGTCCAGGACTACTTTGGATTTCCAGACAGGCTTGGAAAGGTGGGTCCAGAAAGAAATGCACGTTGATGAGCAAGTCAGTGATACCTGCCTGCAGGAGTGTGTATTATGACTGTAGCCTGTTTGTGTGTATGTGCAGAAACAGTATGATTGAGAAGTGTAATGAGAGATGCACACCTGGGAAATTGATGATATCTGGATCCCATCTAGACATATAGAGGCATTGATTGGCATTCAATGCATTCAGGGCTTACCAGAAGGCCTTTACTGGAATATTTGACATGCCACCGCACACAATACCATTGACTGGCTGTTGGGCCTGGCTCTTTTGCAGGGTTATCCCCAAACCTTTTGCCTTCCTCTGCCTATTTTTTGACCTTCTGTTTTTTTGGCTTTAGGACTTTGGGCACTTTACCACTCCTAACCAGTGCTAAAGTGCATATGCACTCTCCCTAAAATGTAATGGCATTTTACTTCTCCATGATAGGCATTTTTGATTTACTAGTAATTCCCTAGTACAGTGCACTAAGGGTGCCTAGGGCCTGTAAGTCAAATGCTATTAGTGGGCCTGCAGCACTGATTGTACCAGCCACATGAGTATCTCTGCAAACATGCCTCAGGTCTGCCACTGCAGAGCCTGTGTGTGCAGTTTAAACTACCATTTTGACCTGGCAATTGCCTCCACTTGCCAGGCCCAAACCTTCCCTTTCATTACATATAAGTCACCCCTAAGGTAGGCCCTATGCAGCCCAAAGTGCATGGTGCAGTGTATTTAAAAGGTAGGACATGTGCTTTTGTTATTTCATCTCCTGGCCCCCCCAGACAAATATGCTCTGCATCTACTAGGTCAATCCGTGAATGCAGTTGTTGATAAAATTCTGGGCTGTCGGTGTTTGCCGCATAAATGTTTACTAACAGGATGTTGTATCCTAACGTCTGGCCCGCCACTAAAAGATACCGTCTCACCATATATGCGAGAACAACTGATAATTGAAACGGCACTAGCTTATGTATCAGTATGGAGACTCCTCTTGCATACGTACTATAGCTGGAGAAAAAACAGTGCGGACCCCATGTGGATGTGAAGGCGGGTGATGGAGTAGGGGATAAAAAAGATTCATTAGATCGCCGAAGATAGAATTCCGTAGAGTGTAAAGTTCGATGAAAATCGGGTCCAGGCCAGTTACACTGCTGCAACCAGCGCTACAAACCAAGGTGGAGGTGGGTTTACAACAATGATGTCACTGCTGGAGAAGTCAGGGAAGCCACCCGCTCATCCTCTCAGAGAGTGTATGCAGTTCCAGGCTGCTGAGCGGGATGTGGACGCAACCTCAGCGGTGTTAATGGTTTGCAGCTCAGCTAGATTAAGTCCTCAGCAGCTTGGCAGGGCAGGGGTCCTCTCCTCTGTAGGGTACAGGTGGCGTAGTTGTCCATGTGGGGTATAATCTAACAGGAGGGGGCTTAATTAAAGTTAGGGCACACCGTTAGTCTCAGTGCAACTGTACCAACGGGGTTCAATGGCTGTGTTGCGGGAAGGTGCCCGACAATACAGGAGTCAGGACCAGGAGGCCTGCTGTTTGCCCTGCCTCCCTCTGGTTCCCACGTCACGGAGTCAATAGGTCTGCAGGAGTTCCAATGGATGCAGGCAGGCAATCGCTGCAGGAAGCAAGGGACAGCAATTTCTCTACACTTCAGGAGCAGTCGTACCTCCAAAACACTCCTGTTCGGCCGCAGAGGGGTCAGGCTAGGCCACGGTCGGGTCCAATGACGCGGTGGTATGTCCGGATGATTTCATTGCTGTCTATGTCGCTGTCCCCGACCGCTAGGCGGTCCACAGTGTGGCAGCAGCTAGGTCAGGTGGCTATCTAGCAAGGATGGCGGATCAGAGGTCAGTATATGTCCAGGATTGTGGGGATGCTGGTGGAGCTTCAGTGCTAAGTGGGCATCGCAGTTGGCAGCTTGGCCACAACCTATGAGTCCCTTAATCTTCATTTATCTTAGTTCCTTATTTGGAAATGGGGAGTGGATCTAAAAGGCATAAATACTCAATACACCTGGATGGTGTGAAAACTGTGCGAGTGTCTTTAGTACCAGACAGATTACATGTTTTTTGTCAGAGGTGAATTTTGCATTTTCTTTGAGGATAGGATTATGAGTGTATGGACTAACATTTTATATTCCTCAAAATAATATAGTAAAGGGATAGTTGTATTTGATTACACTTTTCTGTCTTCCATGGGTGTTCATATATTGTATAAAATATGATTATCAATTAGTTTGAGGGTTATATTTTGTGTTTTGAAGCAGTGTCTGTATCTGTCTTCGAACACTTCCTACAAAGGGGGCTTATTAAAAGATGAATGTGAATTGGTTTGGGATTCTCTGCCCCACTGATCCTTTGTGGCCCTCAGTAATTCCTGGGTTGGAGGAAAAACAGCATTACTAGTTGACCCCTGAGGATACCCTGGGGAATGGGGAATTACTGGAGGAATCAGTAATGGCTGGAGTAATTCCCTATTTTCCCCTGAAGGTTTACCCTGACGTCTCATATGGTTTCAGCAGATCGGTGCCGATTACGATCCTGTAAAAAATTTCCCCGTACGACTCGTATCCGGTCTTTTTACCGTACGAATCGTACAAGTGCCGTACAAACTGCCAACTACGATTCGCATGGGAAAAAGTCCATACGAATCGCATTGGGAATAATTCCCCACACGTCCTCGGGTCGGAAAATGTGTCCGACACGTCCCCGGACGATTTACCGTACAAATGTGAAAAGTGAAGTCCGACCGCGCAAGTACGATCCATCCCGTGCGTCCGATGTTACAACCGTATGGAAAAAAAAACGTCCGCACCGAACTCCCATAGCAACCATGGAGCCATGTGCCCGCATATGCGCCCAACACTCCCCCCAGCCCTCCTATGTACGAGTCGAATCCCCACCCGTGTATGTACACCCGCGTATGTACGAGACGTACCCCCACCCGTGAATGTATGGAGCGTACCCCCACCCCAACCGTGTATGTACGGACCGTACTCTCACCCGCGTATGTATGGAGCGTACCCCCACCCCAACAGTGTATGTACGGACCACACCCCCACCCCAACCATGTATGTACGACACGTACCCTCACCCGCGTATGCATGGAGCGTACCCCCACCCCAACCGTGTATGTACGGACCGTACCCCCACCCCAACCGTGTATGTACGACCCGTACCCTCACCCGCGTACGTATGGAGCGTACCCCCACCCCAACCATGTATGTACGACCCGTACCCCCACCCCAACCCTGTATGTACGACCCGTACCTTCACCCGCGTATGTATGGAGCGTACCCCCACCCCAACAGTGTATGTACGACCCGTACCCTCACCCGCGTACGTATGGAGCGTACCCCCCACCCCAACCGTGTATGTACGGACCGTACCCTCACCCGCGTACGTATGGCGCGTACCCCCACCCCAACAGTGTATGTACGGACAGTACCCCCACCCCAACCATGTATGTACGACACGTACCCTCACCCGCGTATGCATGGAGCGTACCCCCACCCCAACCGTGTATGTACGGACCGAACCCCCACCCCAACCATGTATGTACGACCCGTACCCTCACCCGCGTACGTATGGAGCGTACCCCCACCCCAACCGTGTATGTACGACCCGTACCCCCACCCCAACCCTGTATGTACGACCCGTACCCTCACCCGCGTATGTATGGAGCGTACCCCCACCCCAACAGTGTATGTACGACCCGTACCCTCACCCGCGTACGTATGGAGCATACCCCCACCCCAACCGTGTATGTACGGACCGTACCCTCACCCGCGTATGTATGGAGCGTACCCCCACCCCAACATTCTAAGTACGGAGCGCACCCCAGGCCCCAACACCAGCACCTTCACCCAACATCGCGCATGTACGAGTCGTACCAAGCCAGACACAAGGACAGCACTTTACAACAAAATTCCCGAAGTACACACCGTACACACACTAAAAACGCACGTACACAACCAGGACAAAGCAAAACAACACAAGAATACACCATTCGAATGGCACAAAGCCACAAAACATGTCCAACAAGCACAAAAACAACACATTCACTGACCTGCAACTGCCAAAATCCCAAATAGAGGCCCAAAACACAACCACTCCTTATAACACATCCACCCAAAGTTCAAACACAGCCACACCCACCAATGGACCAATAAAAAGGGCCCACAGACACAAACCATGAGCCTTTGCAACAGACTCACTGCTGCCAGACCCCACAGACAACCTACAGCACCATACTTGAACCTTTACTACACCTTACACTTGCACACCTTTACACACACACCTTCACAAACACCCCCTCATCACATTCACACACACACCTGCACAACCACACCCACACACCCACAACCATCCACACCCACACCCCCCACAACCATCCACACCCACACCCCACACCATGCCCACTAACAAGAATCCAAAGTTCACTAGCCGAGAGTTGGAGGTCCTTGTCGACGAAATCCTCAGAGTCGAGCCACACCTCTTTGGAACATTGGTCAGACAGACCTGCATGTCCGAAAAAACAGCCATGTGGCAGAGGATTGTCGATGCTGTGAATGCTGTTGCGGCCACCAGAAGGACCAGGCATGAATGCCAAGCCAGGTGGTACGATCTGCGGAGGAGGGTCCGAGCCAAAATGACCGACGACCACAACCAGGCCAACGTCACTGGAGGAGGGCCGCCCCGCAGACCCGTACACTACCATCCCTGGGAGGAGAGGGTGATGGCCATACTGCCGGTGGTGTCAGTGGATGGATTAGAAGGACTCCGAGACCTGGGTGAGTACACAAACAACTCACCTCACATGGGGGGAACGTCATCCACAACCAAACTCACAATCAGGCACGCAACCACCCCAAGCTATCGCATGACTCAACCACACTCCATGAACACGCACATGCCACTGGCGCCACCATGCCCCATGCACCCAGCTGGACAATCCCAAGTCACAGGCCACAGAAACCACCAACACAAGACACGGTAAGCCGGATGGCGGGAGTGTGGGCCCGAAAAATCACATAGTGCAACTCAGAAGCAGACAACAATGCCCTCTGCCCATATGGCCTAGGTGACAGCCAGACAAACAGTGTGTCCCCACACAGGAAAGACTTGCCAGCAAATGGCGTACGCCTTGCATTAAGACATGGGGGTGACGGCACGTTTTTTCACATGACAGCAGCTAATGAACAGCCAACACTGTGAAAGAGTGGCAGCACACACCACCACAGCAGCAGCGCAGACACAGACACTACACCCAATGAGTGCCTGGAGATCAGAAACAAACTCACATCAACAAGCCAAGGGCCATTCAAAGGACTGGAAAAGGTGTGTGTCTAGGAAGCTGGGCTGAGGTGACAGAGGGTGACACACAGAGGGAGGGAGAGGGGGACAGAGAGGGAGTGAGAAAGGGACACACAGGGAGACCAATTCAGCCTTGGGGGGTGTGGGAATGTCTGCTCGTCAGCAGGTGGACTGCGTGCATGTAGACAAGGGTGGCCAGTGCCTGAATTCCCCTCTCTTCTCCATGGCAAAACACTGGGCCATGTCTCAACCTGTGCACGAGTACAACGCCAGCTACCTGCATTACATAAGTGTGTGGAACAACTCCATGTGCCCACGTACAGTGCAACACGGAAGGCGCCAATGCATGGCTCGCCACACCTGCTCACTCCACTGCTGACTGCAGTCACAATTGACGCAGCAAGTAAGACTGTGCCACATATAGGTAAAGTCGCAAAAGCTGTGGCCAAGGGACATACCCATGCACAAGTGCACTGTGAGTGGAATGCAAGACATATCCAAATTCCCAGAGGAAATTTGCCAACTTAGAAACAAATGAAACATGGATGTTGCATGGAACAAAATTAACATTGTCTCTCTCACACACAGGTCAACGGCGTGGATCACCCCCCAACACTGGGGGGGAAGACTCACAGGACCCGGCTCGGCGGGATGACGGACCCACCGGCAGCGACGACTCTCACCACTCTGTGGACGAACTCGACCCCGACCAACCTGGCCCCTCTGGTGTCCAACCACCTGCAGCACCTGCGTCAGGTACAACTGGGCCAACCACCACCCCCACTCCTGCCACATCCCAGGAGACACCCAGGATCCCTGCCCCACCACCACAATGCAGCCAGGCTGGCCAGGAGGGACAGGGTGTACCGGGCACCCAGGAGGAGGCAGGCGACAACGCCAATGCCACCCCTCAGGGGTCCAGGAGACCCGATGTGCTCACAAGGGCAGGCCAGGTGCAGGTGGGCAGGGGTGGTGGGAGTGGAGGACGGCGGAGGCGCGAGCCTGACCAGTTGGCTGCGGAACCGGTATATTCCCATGTCAGAAACATCCTGGAGACATACCGGCAGGACACCACGGGCATGGCCCAGGTTGTGTCCATCCTCGAGGAGATCAAGACCCAGCAGGCCCAGCAACATGCGGAGCAACATGCCTGTCTACTGCGACACCAAGGGCGGATGGACGACAGACAGGCTGAGCTTGTGACGGTGCTCACGGGAATTCACCGTTCACTCCGTCGGATAGCCGACAACATGGGCAACCCTCCCTGTGCCACCAGGCGTAGAACATCACCACCCACAGGGAGGGATCAGGAGGAGGAGGAGACATCCGACGGAGCATCCCAAACATCGTCACGACCTGCTTCTGAGGGTCCCCGCAGGAGGGCGGGTCGTCCACGGAAAAGACCGTGAGGGTCAGCGCAACAGCACCATCTCCCAGGACACCTGGCCTGGCACCTGGCCCACTGGACCAACAGCAGCACAGCAGCAAAAGACATTCTCTGCCACATGGACTTGCTGGTCACTGTCTGACCAATGTTGACAAAGACTGTGGCATGGACTCTGAGGATTTCCAATGGCAAGGACACCAACTCCCCTAGTGAACTTTGGATTCCACACACCCGGAAAGCCCCTCATGTCATACCCCCCCCACGTACCCCAACAAAAATAAAAAGTTACACGATAAAGAGATGATGCCTACATTTTTCATTATTACCTTACATGTGTCTTGTAAAGTCTAACCATGCCTGAGTTCTCATTTGACTTCAACCATCCACACCCTGGGGCCTGAGTCTGGCACAGGACACACATGGGTCACAATGTATTAGGCAAGATAGACATGGAGCACCATACACACCCGTGATGGGCCCAACCAGCTGAGGGGGTGGCCGCACAACCGTGCCGACAGACATATTGAGTACAGCGACAGCCATGCGCAGAGGTCAAGGATCATGTGGAGTGTCCTGGGGGGCACCCAGGTATGTGTGGACAGGTGGCAGAACCATGTCCTGCAAGCTTGAGTCAGGTGGATGCAGAGAATGGTGGCCTGGCCCACGTTGAATGCATGGGGATGGCACATGTCACAATACCCACACAGTCATGGACATCATGCACAATACACAGTCTAATCCCACACAAACAGCTTGCATCTTGCTACTCGACACATAGACACATAGCCACTATCAGGGAAAACCATGCCAGACATGCCGTATGCACCGTGGCAACACACCAGCATTGACTGAGAATAGGCACCTTGGAGGCATAGGGACACCTTTATTATTCATGTATTCCTGAATGCAGAGGCAACTCGGAGTACACATAAACAGGTCATGTGGAGTAACATGTGGGTCCAACACTGGAACCCCCCTTCTGCAGCACAAATGCGTGATAGCCATGGAACAGGCACACAAGTGTCGGATAACAGCTAAACACCCCCTGCTGCTCACGGAGAGGCTGCCATACACCATTGATCCTCTGATGTGGAAGTCCCACACCATGTCAAGCCAATGCAAACCGTATGTGTCCGAGGGCAGTGTTACACACATTGATGCCATCATCACAATCCACTATCCCATCACAGATGACTGTCAACAAGTCTGACCATCTATTCAGGTGTACCCAGCTACATGTCATGTGTCCCATGGTGATGCGACATGTCTGCAGAGGAACCAAACATCGACAGGGGCAGTGTGCACACATCGTAAACAACTGCCACACCCAATACACCCCTGATGCATCCCTTACCCTAAGGAGACTTCCAAACTTGTCCGTGCGTGTAACGCTGAGTCAGCACACGATGACGTGTCCATGAGGAATAGCAGTGCCACAACAATGCAACCAGCAGACGGCATGCGCAAGTACCTGGGGATGAGAGACACACAAGAAGTCAGCCACAAAAAGCACAGCCACTTGCTTGTGCATGTACACGACACATGTAAGGATGACAACATGCTAGGTCACAATTATGACTGGGGAAATACACTCATCACTGACACCATCACTCCAGTGACACATCCACACACACCTCTGACTCACGTGGCATACATGCAGATGGACACACACATCGCTACACATGCCACACGGGGACCAATGCGTGCACACACAGACACTGGTACTCACCACTAAGCAAAGAAGTCACGTATGAGCCGACTCCGGATGTCCTCTTGCGGAACCACATCCTCCACAACACTAGCCCCATTGCCAAGCCCTTCGTCCTCCACGGGTGGATGGTCCTGATCATCTTGATCCAGGATGAGTGGCACAGCTTTCTCAACTGCCATGTTGTGCAGCATTCAGCAGACCATGAAGATTTTGCAGACCTTCGCCGGGGCATATGGGAGGGCGCCGCCGGTCTTGTGGAGGCATCTGAATCGGCTCTTCAGGAGGCCAAATGTCCTCTCTATCACTCGCCTTGTCCGGCCATGGGCGGTGTTGTAGCGGAGCTGGGCCGGCGTGCTGGGGTTGCGGAGAGGTGTGATCAGCCATGGCATGTTGGGATAGCCAGCGTCCCCTACATGGAAACCACATGGACATAAGTAGGTCAGGAGAAGCGGTCGTGCTGAAAGTCTACGCAAAATACAGGACAGACAGAGTGTACCCACCAACAACACATGCTCGTTCGTTGCGCAGCTGCGTCATCATTTCAGGCACCCTGCTACGCCTCATGATGTAGGCATCGTGTGCTGATCCTGGAAAACGAGCACAGACATGTGAAATCACCATGTTGGATAGACACACCACAAGGGCATTGATGGAGTGGTAGTGCTTGCGATTCCTGTACGCTACCTCCTGTGCCTGTGGTGGTACCAAAGCCACATGTGTCCCATCTATGGACCCAATGACATGGGGCAACCCTCCCAGGGCATAGAATCCACGCTTGACCCCAGTCAACAGTTCAGGAGTTGGGAAATGGATGAACTTATCCAGGTGAAGCAACATGGCCTCTAAGAAATCATGCAGCACACGGCTGAACATGCCCTGGGACATGCCACCAACATGAGCTATGGTATATTGAAAGGTACCCGTGGCAAGAAAATGTAGGGCTGCCATTACCTTCAGCTTGGGTGTCAGTGCCGTAGGATACCTGTGCAGCGGTTGCAGGTGTGGTGCCAGCCTTGCCGTCAACTCCTTAATCAACGGTTGGGGGAAGCGGTAGCACCGTATACAGTCATTCTCCCGCATGTCAGCCAAGTCCGGAATTGGTCGGGGAAGAGGCGGCGCTCTGCAGTAATTTGGAAGTGACAAGGAAGAGTGAGTGCACTACAACAACAATTTATTTGTACTGAGCACATGTTAATCTGTCAATACACATATGCTACATACGGAGTCAGGTATGTGCCACATGCCCTGGACACGTATGGCTGCCAGGTGACACTCCTACCAAGACCCAGCTACACACGGAGATTGTGAACCTCCACATGCCATGGCATGGGATTAGCTGTGTCCCAGTGTAAGTGAACAGCCAGACGCAACACAGGAGTGACATACATCAACACATCAGCAGAAGTAGGATGTCGATTTCAGAGACAGGTAGCAGAACACTAGAGCCACAGGTCACATGACATTACACTAGGACAGCCCACACACCTTGCCAATAAGGTGTACATGTAATGACTCACCACACATTCATTGAGAGGATGCAGACAGGTCCTTGTTACGCTACTCCGTGTCCCATGCATACATACGCACCTTACGTCCGATACCACATGTGGCCTGGTGTGCGTAACAGTGTGCCATGTCCATCTACACACAGACACATGTTGGTTGCTGCAACAGCTGATGCTTTTGAGGGAGCACCAACATCAAGCTAATGGGAACACACCACACATACATGACATAGACACATCGTGCACCGTGGGTAGTCACATGTCTGGTGTGGTAACCCCTGTAGCAGGCATCAGGGGACACTTGCGTGTGTTGTTGACTGTGCCATGCCAGTGACGCTCATCCCAAGTGTGCAGTACGACATGCACACATGTCAAAGGAGTTAAGGGCATGCCTGGCACATATTGCACCGTCACACATAACATCTGTACACATCTCATCATACATCTGTTGCCTTCTCGACTCAGGAGTAATGTGCCACATCACAGCCTTTCACACCTGTGCCCCACACATGTAGTACTGCCCAGACAATGCCTTGATGTCCATCCATGGACAAGTATGTCAGCTCTATTCCTTCCTGTGTGCTGCCTGTCACCACTGTGATGTGTGAAAGGCACCGTACATTCGCTCAGAGGGCCTGTGTACGTTCCCTATCACTATGGGAGGGCTGCCGTATGCGTACCCATAGTGATAGTGAGCGTACAGGCGTGTGTACGGTCCGTATCACTATGGGTACGCATACGCGAGAACACCCATAGTGATAGTGAGCGTACAGGCGGGTGTACGGTCCGTATCACTATGGGTACGCATACGCGAGAACACCCATAGTGATAGTGAGCGTACAGGCGTGTGTACGGTCCGTATCACTATGGGTACGCATACGTGAGCACACCCATAGTGATACGGACCGTACACGTGTGCGTACGCTCACTATCACTATGGGTGTTCTCGCGTATGCGTACCCATAGTGATACGGACCGTACACGCGTGCGTACGCTCACTAGCACTATGGGTTTTCTCGCGTATGCATACCCATAGTGATACGGACCGTACACACGCCTGTGCGGGGCGTTGCTATGCATTTGGGGTGCCCTAGGGCCCCGGTACGCACCGTACCTGTGTGTGAAACTCCAAATTACATAGGGGACACATGAGGGACAAGTATAAAGGCCTACATGCATGCTGGTTGTCATGGAGACCAAGTTTAAAGTTTGAATTTTTTCCGGAAGGTGCACAGCAGAAGTCAGTTTGAATGAATCTACTTTGTTGCAATGTGGTTCTGGAGTTGACATCATGCTCAAGAAAAAAAACAATTAAAACCCACTGACTGTGCTAGGTTTGAAGGGATTGGAGGAAACATAGGATGCAAATGTGAGTGACCAATCACTCTGTACTCCTGTGCATGAAACAGGCCAGCAAGGCAGATATAAGGCAGCCAGGACCCATGAGGGAGCACTTGCCTGCACATCTTTGGATTCTACGACCCAGCTGCTGCTCCTGATTCCCTGGAACCATGTCAAGGTCTGTGGAGAGGGCACAGCCTTTCACCCTGGAGGAGAACCTGGCATTGCTGGATGTGATCCTCCCACAGTACCCCCTGCTGTATGGGCGACCAGGGTATCAGGTGAGTGCAGAGTCTAATAGCACAGACTGTGTCCCTTTTTTGTGACTGTGACTTCTGGCATTGTGTCCAGGTGTGACACACATGCTATGTACTGTAGGGGGAGTCCCAGGGGGGGGGAATGCCTGATGTCTCCCAGCCAGAGCATGCTGTGGTGCATGTCTGCCGTCCTCACTTGCATTGTGTTTACTGTGACAATCACTGCATGGTGCATGCCACATTCTGCCTGTCTTGTCCTCCTGGGAATGTAGCCTCTACAGTCCTCATTTGATTATGTGGTCAGCCCAGTGTGACAGGTGACTGTACCCACAGATGTGTGTTAGTTCTGTGTACCTGTGCTGAGAGTGTCCACATGATGTGTTCGTACCCTGGACATCGGTGTGTGTGTAAGTCCCCTGTCATGTGGGTGGGTGCAAATGTGGAGTGTAGCACCCGGGCTGCATGAGGGATGGATATACCCTGCCCATCTGATGTGAGCAGGGAGCAGTGCTGTGTGTCTGATGTGCAGAGCCAGCCCCACACCTGTGAGCCCCCCCCGTCTAGTGGCACATGTGCAGAGTGAGGTCTGTCGCTGCATTTGGCAATGGCAGGTGAATGTCCTGTGCCTGTGTGTGTCTGTGTACTCTGCTGAGGTAGCGTCAGTGGCCTGTGGCATGTGACTGCTTAGAGGTGCTGCACATAATCCTGGTGTACCTTCTGATGCACAGTGTGCGCCTGGATCATTGATTGTGTCGTTGCCCTCATTCCACCTGTGTACTTTCAATGGCACGTACTGGTTTTGCCTTTCCCCAGAGGATCATGTCCCTATGACAAAGGTGCAATGCGTTGGATGCATACTATGCCTTGTTGTAAACAGCAAATTTGTTCTAATATGTGTCTCTGTGACATGTGCCAGGTGTATTGATGTAGTGTCACTTGTTCATCCTCACAGGTAGGCGCCTCTGCCAAGAAGCAGATCTGGATGAACGCCGTCAGTGCCGTGAGGAGGACAGAGGGTCGCAAGCGGCGCCTGGCCCAGGTGAGAAAACGCTGGCAGGATAACCGGTGCTGGACGTGGAGGATCGCACGGGTCCTGCTGGGGGACTCACCTGAGACCCATAAGAACCGCGGGCGCCGCCGTCTGACCCACATCCACAAGCGTGTGCTGGCGGTGGTCTTTCCAGACTTGGACAGGCGCTTACAGGAGAAGCAGCAGCAGGAAGGGGGTAGGTACATGTGTGTTTGTTGTGTGTCACCAGCATTTGTAAGTGCACAGTTGCATGGATACAATGCCAGGGTTTAAAGGTGCTGTGCAGATCCTGTTACCCACAGTATAGCGGTGCTCTCCTGCCTCCCTTCCCCTCCTTGCAATGTGTTCCCTGGTCTGTGTGTAGTCACTCCTTCACAAGGTTATCTAGGCTGGCACTTTATCCACGTGAACAATGCCTGTAGCATCATGTGTGGGGGTGGTGTGTAACAGGTTTTGGGACCTTGCCTGTGCCCTGTCCAGTTCAGTACTTGTGGGTTCCATGTCAGTTGGCACTGATGCAGAGTCCAGACATGGGAGTTAGTCTCTCAAGTGTCATGCCTCACAGCACGCATGTCCTATGTTGTGGCCTGTGACATGATGTGCATGAGTGTGCAATACGCATGGTGCAGGGATGGTGGCGTGTGTTGCAGTCATTCCCATTCAGGACCATGGAGTTGTGTGGCCACTACTGTCCCCTGGGGCATATTTTCCTAGGTGTCATGTGTGTCATCACAAAATGTGGACACTCTCAGTGTCCACAGCATAGGTTGTGCTCTGTGCCATTGTCCCCTGGCACCATGTATATTGACGTAAAATGTAGTACAAGTGTCCACTGTACAGCCTGACCTGATTTTCCTTGTTCATACTCACGGTGGCCAGTGCCTGTGTGTCTTGTTACAATCATCTGATGATGACCATTTGTACATGATTATTTGGACAGGCGCACCTTGGGTATTTGGTGTCCAATCTTGCATTTATGCAGCCCATGTGTATTTCACCCAGACTAAGAAATGTAAGTGCTTCCTGTGTCTCAACTAATTGTCTCATGTAGGGGGTGGTTGGTGCGGGCAAAGCCTACATGTCAAAACCTGAAATCTCCTTGCTCAGTCTGGCCAGTGTGTGCTGTTTGTCTGGACATACACTCAAGGTGCAGTGAGCCAGTCATGGTGGGCATGTTTTCAGTATTACCTATGCAGCATGTGCCTCAAGTTCATGGATATGGTCCCTGCTCATCCCTATTTTCGGTGACGCTGTGTGGTGCAGATGCAGTGCTGGATTGTCCCCAGGGCCTGGCTCCTCTGTCAAAATCCATTTCATGTCATTTGCTATTGTGTCATGCTCTCCACAGTTTTTCAGTGGCATGGTGGGTCAACCAACTGTGTGTTGCATGCCCTACATATGTACCTTGTTTTGTAGATGTTACTCATCTTTCTTTTCAGGCTATGCACTGTAACCTATGTAGATTGGACTCATGTGACATATGTATACAGGTGTATGATTAATTGCTGTCTCTTCATCTTGCCCACAGCATCGTCGGGGGACACGGAGGGAGACATCAGCACAGACGGAGTGGATGGACCGAGCACCAGTGCCAGCGGTGACATCGTGCCTGGCACATCGAGTGGAACTGAGGCAGAGGAGAGTGAGGCCGAGGACCTGTCCACTGCCACCACAGAATATGAAGCTGACGGGTCCGAGGATGATCTCTCCGAGTGGGCGGAGGCTGCACCAGCAGTTGACAGCGGCACAACATCTCTCCCCGCCCCCTCCATTGCCATCAGCCGCCTCCCACTTGCTCGTGTCCCTTCCCAGCGTGCCCAGTCACCGCATGTCACCCTTCCTGCCAGGCACCGCAGCCCCTGCCCCTGTCTCCACTGCTGCTGCCAATGCCGAGTCAATTTCAATTTCAATTTATAATCTTTATTCGGTTCTTAAAAAGACACCATAAAAGCACAAATACAAAATATACGCAAGTTAAAAAACACAGCAAATGATAATCAAGTTAAAAAAAAAACAAAAATATAAATATTTAAAATTTCTGTACTCAAGTAGAGGGCCAGGGGATTTATAAAATTTTGAATGTTCAGATCACGTTTGGGGACCAATGTCTCTGGTATTCCTCAATCTGGTTGCAATTCGAATAAAGTTTATCGTGCAAAACAGGGTGTAAGCGTCCTCCGCTTCCTGTAAGAATCTCAGAGCCAATTTTGCGTGTTTGAATTTTAGCTCTTTCAGGGTTCCCACCAGGAACTTGCGTCTTGGCATTGTATAAAAAGGACACAGTAAAACAAAATGAAGGGTATCCTGCGGAGATCTAAGATCGCAGCCGCAGGTACCCTTCTCCTCTATTGTATGAGTGAACCCAGATGGCACTGCAAGGATATGGTGTAACATGTTAAATCTGAAGCGGGTCATGAGGTAGCGATCCTGCGCGTTGTACATGACCCTCAGATAGGGTTCCATCCCTTGCTTCGCAGTGAGGTCGTTGTACAAGTGATTAGTGGCTTTGTGCTTCTCCTTTTCAGCCCTTGACGTTTTCAGATGTGTAAGAAAAAGTTTTTTCACCAGGGTCTTACTCTCCCGGGACAGAGAGTGTGGGGCTGAAAAGTATTGTGGGCAGCCAATCTCTGTTAACGACTTCTTAACAAATTTCAGCCAAGGGATTTCGTGTCCTTTATCTCTTTTGAGGCAGTCCTCGATAATCTGTCTCGTAAGGGCCGCCTCAGGGTTGGTCCATGCTTTCACCCATGCCAGGAGGGGTTTGGATTTAATTTTGTCCTCTAAAAATGGTTCTCCTACCTCTTCATGTATGATGTGGGCCGAAACGCTCTGTGGGACTTTTAATATTCTTCGTAAGAATTTATTTTCTTCAGTCTGGAGCGGCTGTACTTTTTTGCCCAGAAAGCCCCACACTTCTGCCCCGTAGCTTACTTTCGCACAACAGATGGATCTGTATAAGGTCATAATTTGTTCGGGGGACCATTTACCTAATCTTTGCCCATACCCCATGATTGCCCCAACTGCACTTGCCAGTTTGGAAGAGTGCTTCTCAATCAGGGGTTTGAACGATAAGGCGTAATCAAATAGCACCCCCAAGTATGTAAAAGACTTGACCTGATCTATTTTGTGTGACCCAATGTTGTAGGTAAATGTTCCTTTTATGGATTTCCCCGATGACATAATGTAGGACTTTTCCAGATTTGTGGCCAGGTCCAGTTTCTCCATAAAATTGACAAACCCGTCGATTAATTTTTGCAGTCCCAATGGTGTTCTGGAGAGCAGGACCGCGTCATCAGCGTAGAGTAGTACGGGCACTCTACGCCGAGTCTGTGGACATCCAGCGACAGTTGCAGGTTGGTCAGGCTGCGATGCTTAATGTCCTCCATGGCCACAGCCAAGTGCTGAACAACATGGAGGCATACTTGGAGGGCATTTTCTCATCGCAGGCTGACCAACGCAACTTGCTGAGGTCCATTGACTCGACACTGACTGCAGCAGTGGGTCTCCTGCAGCGCTTCGTCCAACCCCCTACCCCTGACCCATCCACACTTCCCACTCCCATGCCTGTCCCACGTACACCCAGACGTCAGCATGCACCCACCACAACAGACACAGGCACCACACCAGCAGGGAAGGTCAAACACACACCTCCTGGCACGCACACACAGGGTGAAGTAGGCACACCCACTGGGTCGGGGGGCTAACGTAAGCCACGCAGTCAGAGTGGGAGTCCGCATTCCACCAAATCCACTCCCTCCAAATCCCCTCCCCTCAGCTCTCCTGGCCACATATCTGGCAAAGACTCCTTCAGGGCCGCTCTGTCCCTGAGCCCCACAGTGACACCACCCCGCAAACGGTCAAGGGAGTCCCCGGTCAGGGTGGTTGAGTCCCCCCCCTGTCCACACCCTCCCCCAGTGGCGCTGCGACCCATCCCTCTGACCCCCCCCCCTCCTTGGGGCCTGTGGTTCCTTCGGGTGCAGGGGAGTCGCTGGAGGACCTTGCTAATGTGTGCAGCGCCATCCTGGCCTCCGCCTTTGACCCTGCCCCACCCCCTGTGGTGGAGTCCTCCATCCCTGCACCCACGACGCCTACCCTTCGCCCTCATGTCCCTGCGGTGCCTGGTCCTTCCCCCCCACATGATGCCCTCCCTCCTCTGGAAGACGACGGAGTCTGACTGTGCAGGCAAGCTAGGGGACACGCGTCCCACTTTGTCCCCCACCTGGATTTGAACTTTGGATTGCCCTATGGCCATTGTACATTTTTTACTTTCAAGGGACAAACAGAGTTTTGGATGCTGAATAAAGCTATTTCTTTTTCCTTAGTACACTACTGTCTGTCTGGTATTGCTGTTGGTGGACCTGCTCCATTATTTTGGGTGGTGATAATGTGTTGGGTGTGTGGGAATTGTAGTCTTGTGCTGGTCATAGGGTGGATCCTGGTATCTGTGTGCCATCACAAGCTGTTGGCTATATAACTTTGTTCATGTAAGCAGTTACTGCATGGTGACATCGTCCCAAGGTGTGTTCCTTCCTCTGTGTAACCTGACATCTTCCCTGCAGGGTCTTTCCAATATGTGGTGCTGAGCTGTGTCTACATTGGCTGGGTGTGTGACGGACTCGTTAGACTTGGGCCATGCATGCTGAGCGATGTCTCCACCTGCATCATTCGTGGCGTCCTTGGTGGTCACGGTACTTGTGTATGTAGACTGTTGTCATGACTTCATGTGGACATGTTTTCTTTTCGGCGCTATGCATGTGTATACTCCCAGCCTCGCACACATGTGGTACATGTACTGCAGGATCTTTGTGCACCTGACTGACATTTGTGGGCATTGGATCTGTGGGTACTCCACCCTTTTCTTTGCAGGGGCACTGCTGTGAGTGTTAGGCACCCACCCCTCCTATGTCTGGGCACTGCTGGGAGGACTCTGCACCCACCCCTCCTGTGTCTGGGCACTGCTGGGAGGACTCTGCACACACCCCTCCTGTGTCTGGGCACTGCTAGGAGTGTTAGGCACCCACCCCTCCTGTGTCTGGGCACTGCTGGGAATGTTAGGCACCCACCCCTCCTGTGTCTGGGCACTGCTGGGAGGACTCTGCACCCACCCCTCCTGTGTCTGGCCACTGCTGGGAGGACTCTGCACACACCCCTCCTGTGTCTGGGCACTGCTGGGAGGACTCTGCACACACCCCTCCTGTGTCTGGGCACTGCTGGGAGGACTCTGTACCCACCCCTCCTGTGTCTGGGCACTGCTGGGAGGACTCTGCACACACCCCTCCTGTGTCTGGGCACTGCTGGGAGAACTCTGCACACACCCCTCCTGTGTCTGGGCACTGCTGGAAGTGATAGGCACCCACCCCTCCTGTGTCTGGGCACTGCTGGGAGGACTCTGCACCCACCTCTCCTGTGTCTGGGCACTGCTGGGAGTGTTAGGCACCCACCCCTCCTGTGTCTGGGCACTGCTGGGAGGACTCTGCACCCACCCCTCCTGTGTCTGGGCACTGCTGGGAGGACTCTGCACACACCCCTCCTGTGTCTGGGCACTGCTGGGAGTGATAGGCCCCCACCCCTCCTGTCTCAGGGCACTGCTGGGAGTGATAGGCCCCCACCCCTCCTGTCTCAGGGCACTGCTGCGAGGACTCTGCACACACCCCTCCTGTGTCTGGGCACTGCTGGGAGGACTCTGCACACACCCCTCCTGTGTCTGGGCACTGCTGGGAGGACTCTGCACACACCCCTCCTGTGTCTGGGCACTGCTGGGAGGACTCTGCACCCACCCCTCCTGTGTCTGGGCACTGCTGGGAGGACTCTGCACACACCCCTCCTGTGTCTGGGCACTGCTGGGAGGACTCTGCACCCAACCCTCCTATTTCAGGATATGTACGCTTAGGACATACACGGGTGTGGGTTCGCTCCATGCATACGCGGGTGAGGGTACGGGTCGTACATACACGGTTGGGGTGGGGGTACGCTCCATAAATACGTGGGTGAGGGTACGGGTCGTACTTACACTGTTGGGGTGGGGGGCACGCTCCATGCATACGGGGTGGGGGTACGGTCCGTACGTACACTGTTGTCATGGGGGGTACGCTCCATACGTACGCGGGTGAGGGTACGGGTCGTACATACACGGTTGGGGTGGGGGTACACTCCATACATACACTGGTGAGGGTACGGGTCGTACTTACACTGTTGGGGTGGGGGGTACGCTCCATGCATATGGGGTGGGGGTATGGTCCGTATGTACACTGTTGTCATGGGGGGTACGCTCCATACGTACGCGGGTGAGGGTACGGGTCGTACATACACGGTTGGGGTGGGGGTACGCTCCATACATACGCGGGTGAGGGTACGGGTCGTACTTACACTGTTGGGGTGGGGGGTACGCTCCATGCATACGGGGTGGGGGTACGGTCCGTATGTACACTGTTGGCATGGGGGTACACTCCATACGTACGCGGGTGAGGGTACAGTTCGTACATACACGGTTGGGGTGGGGGTACGCTCCATACATACGCGGGTGAGGGTACGGGTCGTACTTACACTGTTGGGGTGGGGGGTACGCTCCATGCATACGGGGTGGGGGTACGGTCCGTACGTACACTATTGGCATGGGGGTACGCTCCATACGTACGCGGGTGAGGGTACGGGTCGTACATACACGGTTGGGGTGGGGGTACGCTCCATACATATGCGGGTGAGGGTACGGGTCGTACTTACACTGTTGGGGTGGGGGGTACGCTCCATGCATACGGGGTGGGGGTACGGTCCGTACGTACACTGTTGGCATGGGGGGTGCGCTCCATACGTACGCGGGTGAGGGTACGGGTCGTACACACACGGTTGGGGTGGGGGTACGCTCCATACATACACGGGTGAGGGTACGGGTCGTACTTACACTGTTGGGGTGGGGGGTATGCTCTATGCATACGGGGTGGGGGTACGGTCCGTACGTACACTGTTGTCATGGGGGTACGCTTCATACATACGCGGGTGAGGGTACGGGTTGTACATGCACGGTTGGGGTGGGGGTACGCTCCATACATACGGGGTGGGGGTACGGCCCGTACATATCCGTACCCACGCTGTGGAATGCTTGTGCGGGCCGTACCCAGGCCTTTGCCACGTGGGTACAGCCGTCCCACCATTGTTGGAGTGACGTAGGTGTGGGCGTGGTACGACTCGTACCCACGCTCTTAAGGCGTGGGTACGGGACGTACCTGTATTGTTGTGTTGCCGGTTTGCGTCGTCAACCACTTCCGTTGTGGCGGACGCTGGCTTTGCTGGACACTCCCCCACCCCCTCGTAGTGACCAGGGCCTGGAGGTCAGGTATGTCCAGGGCATGTGGGCTGTGTGACTTGGGTGGGGGTTTTGTGGCATGCCCCTGCTCCTGCCCCCCCCCCCCTTCCCCTTTCCCCCCTCTCTTTGTTGTTCTGACCTTCTGCGGCGTCTGCGTCGTAACCTGAAGAGGGGGTCGACTGCTATGAGGGCCGGGATGACACGTAGGTTCGGGTCCATGTCTGTCCGTCGCGTGCAGGTACTCCTTGTTCGCGTCGTCCTGATTTCCCGGCAGTTTTTGGCTGCCCGAAAATGTTCTCCGTGCGGGATGACGTCGGTGCGAATCGTACTTCCTGGTTCGTGAATGGCAGGCTGCGTGCGTCCCGACGTCACGTCGGCGCTTTCCCGGATCACATTTGTATGTTTATTTTCGTCGGTCGGGGTTTTGTACGATTCGTACGGAAATAGTATTTCCGTGTGAATCGTACTTCCATGTTTGTATATTGTTGCGACCGGGTACGCGTCGGACGTAGAATATGCTCTGTCCGACGGTTCGTACCCGGTTTTTACAGGATCGTAATCGGCACCGAAGTGTCCAAGTGAAATCCAACCGATCTCTGGCGTTCCCACAGAGCTCATATTTCCGATGGGGCTGGTAACTCCGGTTACTGCCCACAATGACATTACTGGGCACTTGGAAGGAGGCACTAAGAGACTGAGTAGCAAAGACAAGGTAATGTCACATATTGTAAATATGTACAGCCTAAGGGATAAATGTATATTTTATACCATACAGTAAGCTTTTGCATTGGCGATCTAGGTTTGTGTGCATTGGCAGACAAATGTAGCAACAAAAGATCCAACCTAAATATCACAAATTATTTTAAAGTTATTTCATTCTTTACAGATCAGTTATGGGGCATTATATCCTTCTGAGAGCAAAAGTCATCTAATTTCGTCTTTGTTCCAAATGGTACCAAGTAATCTAATGGGAATTTATTCTGTGACTAGACTTCTACATTTCTTTAAATGGACTTGGGTTGGTGTTTTAGCAATGGATAATGATGCTTTTTCCCAAGGCAGCGTGATTTTGAAAAAAGAGATACAGAAGACTGGTGGATGCATTGACTTCTTTGAAAAAGTGTCTGGCCAGCAGTCTAAAGAAAGGATTGAGAACCTTGCAGATTTAATAGGAAAATCAAAGGCCAAAGTTGTTGTAATCTACAGCCATGTAAGTGCAATGGTACGTTTACTAGAGACACTTGCGAAAAGGAAAATTCAAGGAAAAGTGTGGTTGGGGTTGCCTGGCTTCTTTATCACACCAAATCTTTTCACTGTGGACACCTGGCTTTGGCTGAATGGCACCATAGCTTCTGCCTTTTATGTTGTTGACATGCCTAAATTCAACGACTTTGTGTACAATATACACCCAGACAGGTTTCAAAGTGACATCTTCATTAAAACATTCTGGCAGAAGGTGTTTGGCTGTCTGTGGCAAAACAACACCACCACCTTGGCTCAAGGGATTGTAAAATATGATGATGTGAAAGTCTGCACAGGAAAAGAACAGGTGGCTGATCTGGACCCAATCCTGTTTGATCTGCATAATCTTAGGTATACTTATAATGTATACCTGGCTGTCTATGCATTTGCACATGCCTTGCATGATTTGCTTAACTACTGGAGCAAGACAATTCCTGATGGGGATCATTACCGACGTGTCAAAGATATTCAGCCACATCAGGTATGCAGCTGAGCAGTTTGTTCTCTTTAACTATATGTCGGTAAAGTTATTGAACATTTAATATTTCAGTGCTGACCTTCAAGAAGTGTATAACACTTGGACATTAGAGCTTTTGATAATGTATGAAGAAGTCTATTTCCACTTCCACTCTACTTTCTCTCTCTATTTTCTGAACTCTATCTCTGCTTCCATATGTGCTTTTTTTCCTAATTTTATCCGCGTCTACCAATTTTAATCACCATCTCTCTGTTCTCATGCATCGGAAAAATATTTTGTTTTTGGAGTGTGGTTTCTGGCTCCGCTCATTTTTAGGTCTCGCCTAGACAGCGCAAGCGCTGTCTCTACGAGACATGCAGTATACACTTTAGTGTGGAAGTTTAGTGGAAGCTCCGCCCACTCTCTGCCCATGTTTTTCATTGGCTTAGGTCAGTAAATGCTGCCTTCCAATTGGTTTAAGACTTGTTAGTCCCTCCTCATGACAATTATGTCGTCATTTGTATCCTTCCAAGGCTACTGGCCCCTTTACTCACGCACTTTCTTCTGGCGCAGGGCCTAATCACAACCACAGGCATGCGATGACGTGATCTCTTCCTGGCCGGCTTTACGGAAGGCAGCATCACGTGATCCGCAATCACTAGCACCCGCAGGAACTGCAACGGCCCGCACGCGATGACATGCTGTCTTCCTGGTTTAAAATCGGGAATGTTGGCATGTATGCTTCCGTGCCTTTTTTCGGCTCTGAAGAAACTGGGCGGAAAAGCCTTCAGGAATAGAAGCTCGTCCTACCAGCACATAAGAAACGCTGTTTTTTTTTCAACACTTGTATTTTTCTTTCCTTCAATACGTTAATAAAGCAACTCGAGGACAAGTCCCCTTATTCTCTCACCCTTTTCAACTAAGCTGACACGAACGTTGTAGACACTATACTGCGCATGCCAGCAGGTCTTAGGCGGGCCTTGTCCTCCATGTCAGCCATGTTTGGATCAGGCCAGCCTTCCCTGCAATGTCAGTGTTGCAAAGAAGCAGAGACAGTAACAGCAGAGACGTTTGTGCCTGACCATCGCTTAGGATAGGGCCTCCTTCTTACAGTAACAGGGTCACAGAAGTTATGTGTATACATGCACAGACAGGCAGGTTATTCAGCCAAAGGAAGGGCTCTGCACTTCTGACTAGCCAACGAAAACTGAAAGGGGCGGGACTTCTGGGGCCGAGAATTCCAAGGCTGGGTGTTGAGGCTGAATCTGGGTTGAGTGTATAGTGTGAGACTGAGGTTTACGTTCTCGAGGCTGTATTTTAAAAAGCGCAACCATGCCCGATTAGATAAGCTGCCCATTGAAGAAACGCTGGAAGACAGCCCACAGGTGAGGAGCGCCCCCGGGTTTATTTATTTATTTAATGGAGTTTTATATAGCTCGGACTTTACCTAAACTTTTGAGAAGCCCAGCCACAGGGCGCGAGGCTGGTACAGGTACGGCGCGCTATCTAACTTGCTGATCCAGAAGCTCCCCGGGCAGCATTACCCGTGCTTATGAAGAGCCGTAGGGATGGAGACAGTGCTGAAGTGGGCGGATCTGCAGGGCACAGGGTGCCCCAACTTTTTTCATTAAATATGGTCCGCTATCCTTTCACTTAGTGCATTTAATTACGCTCACCGCGTGCTTGCTGTTGTAGTTGTAGGCCTCTAGGGCTGGGCAAGGAGTCCAGTAGCTCACAAGCCCCTCCGAGTGAGAATGCAGCGCGTTGGTGTATAGCTGCTTCGGGCCTTTGTTGGCGTTCACGAAGAAAAGCATGTTTGCTCTTGGATCCTTTGATATGGTACAGAATTGTGGTTGTGCATGGACTTTGTTGCGCTCTTAAGTTCCCGTTTCCGTACTGTGCATGATCGCACCTGCACTTGTAAATACATGGTGCCTCCAGATGCCCTTTACCACCAATGTAGTAGTCCACCAAGGCGCGCACCGCCCATTCGGCTCAAAGGGCTTCACCCCCCCCTCATGTGTGTCAGCCCGGGCTTGATACAGCTTCCCGGGCACACACACAGCCGCACCGGAGTACTTCACAGGTCTTTACGGACCATTTACTTCCTAACGAGGCTTTGTTGTGTTTTCACCCCTTCTTAGCGCCCCTGCATCTCCACTCTGCATTTTGCTGGGACAATCAGCCCCCCTCCGACACAAATTCCATTGTATTACTGAGTGTAGATACTCACATATTATCCCTACTTTTTGCATGTCACTCCTTAATGCTGTATCAGTGAATAAACCTTGCCAAAATAAGCATGTGCAATTAACATAACTGAATACTCCACATCTATGGCATGGAAATTCATATTGTGAGAAATCACTAAAAGTCTAGCTGTCATGTCCTTCATTGTTTCATCTTTTGGACCTGACTAATGACAATGAGTAATGGATTAAGGTATGTGTGACCCACCCACTAACATCTACACACTCCTGTCTGTGGTAGCACATGAACTGTATACCCATCGCAAATAACTATTGTCAAAATCAAAGTGGCCCACACCCACATTTGTGATGGAATCAGACATCAACCCATGAAGACACACAGATCAGGTATGAAACAGTAGTGCTGATGATATTACAACAGGGAAAGGTACACATTATACACTTGATACATTAATTTCAAACTACCCCAAAATTGCAGCATCCTCCCCAGTACCTATGCCGTGGTCAGATCACTTCTTCATTCCTTTAGCACTTAGCATGGGGGGAGTTGGGAAAAACAATCCTCAACCCTCAGTGACTACCCAGATGAGGAATTGGTCGGAGCTTAGCCCATAGACATGGGAAGAATGCTTAATCTCCTCTGTTCCCAGGATACAGGGAAAGGTCGAAGAAGCATACTCCTGCTAGGAAAGCTAGGTTACTTGCTCATTGGATAAGATGGCCTCAAAAACAACTCCCAAACCAAAAACCTTAGCCAAAAAGGCACCATGGTTTAACGCCCATCTGGTATTACTAAAGAAAAACTGTAAAAAAAATGGGAAGGGAATGGAGGAAGAACCACAACGCCAGACTCAAAGCTTCCTATAAGACAGCCATTAGGCTTTACCACAATAATATTACAGATGACCAGGCGATTTTTTTGAGCTAAAGATTAACCAAGCACATAACTCATCTAAGGAACTCTTTAAGGTAGTTAAATCTCCAACCTCCATAACACACAACAACCATTCCCCTCAGGCCTCGGAAAAGAAATGTAACAAATTAGCCTCCTTGTTTTCCTAAAAGTTATAGATATATACAGTTCCTTTCAGAATGGGAATGGAACTACCGCATGCCAGGATGAGAATAGAACTACCACTCTCTGGGAAAGGGCTCAGGGGTGGAGCTCCACCCTGCCGGCCCTCACCTGCTTCCCATCTTCCAACGTAAATGGTGTGAGATCTCTGATGAAGAAGATCAAATCAGGCTCACCATTAGACCCAGCCCCACCACACGTGCTTGTGAAGGTTATGGAGGCCTTGCTCCCAGCATTGGTCAAAATCATTAATCTCTCTTTAGAGGCAAGCAAAGTTCCTAAAGCCTGGAAACAAGTGATAATCAGACCCCTATCAGACCCCAATTTAAAAAAAGACAATCTTAACCCAACTTAGCCAGGTAACTACCGGCCTATATCACTTCTACCATTAATGGGCAAATTGACAGAGAAACATGTTAACGGAGCATTAACAGAGTTCCTGGAAACTAATCATTGCTTCCACTCCACTCCACTCAGATGGGCTTTTGTGCACAGCACAGCACGAAATCAGCATTGCTGGTTGCCGCAGAAGAATTCAAAATGACCCTGGACCAAGGGAACTCCCCCGCCTTTTTCCTCCTCGATCTCAATGTGGCATTTGACACCGTGGACCACTCGATCCTAGGAAAGAGGCTGTGGGAAAGTGGCATCCAATACAAAAGTCTGGAGTGGCTGTCCTCCTTGTTGGAGGGTAGAACCTTTCAAGTCACGGAAGCTAATATTCTCTTTAACCCTGTGCAACTTAATTGCGGGGTACCACAGGGCTCCTCGCTTAGCCCCACATTGTTTAATGTCTACTTGGGGCCGCTGACATGGATTGTCCAGGTGTTCGGTATCTTTATGATAATGTATGCACATGACACACAATTGGTGGTCTCTCTCGACCCCAATACCAAGGGCGAAGCAGACTGTTTAGCGCCATGCCTGGAAGGGGTGGTGGAATGGATGAAAAGCAGCTGCCTGAAGCTGAACGGGGATAAAACTGAGCTTATGGTGCTTGGAAATAAGGCAGTCCCCAGGCCTCTGATCAGCTGGCCTATTTTTCCAGGTAGCCCACCAATTCCCAATACGCCTATCAAATATCTCGGCTTCTGGCTCGACAGGGAACTATCTATGGAAACCCAATCAAAAAAGCTTGCAGGAACCTGTTTTGGGATGCTTAGAATGCCCTGTAAAATTCTGGAGTGCATTACCCCGCAGCTCAGAAAGACAGTAATTCATGCGTTGGTTACATCACGCCTGGACTGAGAAATTCCCTCTATTTGGGAGCACCAAAATATGTTATTAAAAAACTTCAGGTTGTGAAGAATGCCACAGTTAGACTGCTGCATAAAGCCCCCACACAGGAAGCCGTGAGAAAGCACTTAAAATCACTACGCTGACTGCCTATTGAGGCAAAAGTCAATTTCAAGATACACTACCTAACACACAAGGCCATATGGCGCAAGGACCCAGCAAAATCAGAGATCCAGTAAGCCTATATGTCCCGAACAGAAGCCTTCGCCTTGGCACTGAACGGTTAGTAAAAATAACCAGAATCAAAAGAGCCAGATGGGGCGTCAGATCTTTTACACATTTGGCACTCAAGCTATGGAACTCTCTGCCGCAAGAGTGCAGATTCATGGAAGCAGAATAAATGTTCAGAAAAAAGGTTAAGACCTGGCTCTTCACTCAATACCATTAATCCCTTATCTTCAGCATCGGATTTGTCCGCCAGCGCTGGGAAGCCCCTGGGCAGCCACGCGCTTCATAAATCCCCTAAACATAAACACTTGCCAACATGTAGGCACTAATACTGATGACACTAGTGATGTCTGCTATCTCATGTTACTGTACACTTCCCACTTACCAAGGGGAAGTATTGCTCAGTCACTGCATCCAAAGTAGACTGTATGCTATGTTACATGAAAGAGGGCCGCCATCATATGAGACACAGTAGTGAGGGAGCGTCACTACTGACACGCTGAAGACAAGTGGCCTGTTTGGTACAATTGTCACCCACATCATCAACTAACATGAGATGATCATTTGCTTTACTCAGCCATGTGTCTGCTCAACAGTAAATTGATAGTGGACTTGACTCTGCTGTGTTCCTAGTCATAAAGACAATTGGCACAGCACATCGTATGCACCTACTGCCAGACCTACACAAACAATAACTCTTCTTGCGCATCGCACATGGGCCAACCCCAACAATAAATGGAAAATGCCTGTGTGTAACACGCAAAGTCTGTAAAGTAACTTGTATGACTCTAGCCAGGACTCACCCCGTTGTCGCTGCTGTTGGGCCCTCAACTGCCCATCAAGCTTCGGGTAGGCCACCGCCAGTATGCAGGCCATTACGAGGGTCAGGATCCGGCACATGCCCCGTCTACATTGGGAGAACAGCCCCAGCTGTACTTCCGTGATCTTCGGGTCCAGCGCCTCATGTCCTCCCACATCTTACGGCAATGGCGATAGATCCCCAGGGTCTGCACCTTCCGAGCGATGGCTTTTCAAATTGATTGCTTCTGATGGACCTTGAGCTGTACGGATACAAGAGATGAAGGAACAGATTATAACTGCAGGTTTCAGGATATCTGTTTGGTTGATATGCAAATTGTATACCCCTAGCACAAACATTAATCAATGGGTAACACACTACATATGTCATTCTCACATGCTAAGCACTACAAAGAGATGAATACATACCTTTGTAGTCCTCTGCTGACTATCCTCAACCCTGGTCATGACCTACACTGACTAAGCCAGGCCACTAACATCATGTAGCCCAGAGCCATCCTATGTGTACTGTGATGCACTATGAAATACAATACATCATTTGACCTTCTGAAGGGTAAAGTACTTGTGCATGACTGTACAGACACCTTTACAGCTAGGCCCACTGACCTGATGCATGCGGTCCTTTCAGGCTGGTACCATAGTATTGACTACCTCCTAAGACTTAAGTCACAATGAAAGGCATGTGTGTCACTGAGATCGTCCTCTCTGGGGATGTGTGGACATTTGGACTACTTAGTGGTATATCATACTACATCTGAATGAGTTTGTGTGGGATTTTCTGCCATCACAGGATACACCTTTTGCCATATGTGGCACTGTTACAGGGATAACATTCAACACAACATTGTATGTTGTGTTTGATTGATTGTAACAATGCTGGTGATTCACATATCAAAATCTCTTCTGAAGTAACCAACTATCTGCCCTGTTAGTGTGTCACATGTGCAATAGGCCTGTACAATGCAAGCATGAGTTATGGAAAAGTGATAACAGACCTGTGGGAGTAAGGGGCCTGTCATTAGTAAATGTCACACATTGACAATCTGGGTCAAAGGAAAGAAGTATCAGGTCGGGAGTTACCTCAGTCACCATTCCAAATGTAGACCATGTAAAAGCAACCAGGGCTAATATTGGTTCAGAAAACTAATTTTGGGAACATCCAACAATCTGCAGATCTACAGGAAGATTACTCTGTGCATCAGTTGCATTGCCACAGTCACTTTGCTCCAGCTTGGACAACAGCCCAGACTGGGCACAACTCACTGTTAGACCTTGCTCTCTGCAGGCTGAGCATACGTATCTCACATGAACATCTTGTGGCCATGTGGTACTCTGAAAGGGTATGTGAGGTATAGCTAGCTCCCATACAACATTTTGGTGAGTCCTGATCTGGGCTGAGTGATATGTGGGACTGTACACATAACTAACATCGTCCTCAACTGCTTCTTACAGTATACATACACAGCACATGCTGTAAAGCCTATACACTTTTTTGCACATTTACCATGTTCTGATTAGCAAATATATCATAGGTACCATGAAAAGTACACATACATAGACACGTGCATGAAACACAAGTAGGATTTAGGGCTTATCACACAACACACATCACAATGGTGATGGTAAGTACACTAGATACACAATCCATTACGTAAGTGTCCTATGTAGGGACCACAAAATGTTACAACTGTAATCTCTATTCACTCTGAGACTCAGAGATACATTGTAGCCTTTGGGAATGGAAAGTATGGAGTTAAACAGAGTAAAACATCTATGTGAGATATTTATCTGCTCCTCTGGTGATCCATAGAGCTAGCCATACAAGGGAAAGACCTCTTCAATAAGTTTATCCAGCTCCTCTGGATAGAAGGCAGGTTCCTTCACACCTGGTTGGCGTGGCATGATTGGTCCCAAAGGTGGCAAACAGCAGCTAAAATGGAGGTTGTGTTGATAGCAGCAGTGTCAGGAGGCAAGTGAACTATTTTTCAAAACGCGGCATACATGTACTCCAGGTACACGGTCATCAGCGTAGACGGACCCAGCCATGGCCCGCGACCATCTCAATCACCAATGTTAGCCTATGGCTGTGTCCGCCGTGGATAAAACCGCTAACTGTGTGGTTGACTTCCACTAGTGGTGCCAGGTTCAGAATGTCCTCTATGCGAGATCAGGCATCTGTCATTTCAGCAGTTGAAATTACATTGTGGTGACTGTTAATTGCGTCGCACCACTACAAAAGTGTTTTAACATGTTTACATGATGTTTTACTCCATTGCTCTGTAATTTCCTTAACACAAACATCAGTGTACAGCATTCTTGTGCATAAACTCTATATTACCGCGGTGCACTGTACACCGACGCTGACAGTATTTAAGGAGTACAATTCAAACTTTACAATATTAGGGTGTTCATGATACATTTTTGGCAGTTAAATGTGCACATTTCTGTTGTAGGTGGATGTTGGACAGCAGACCATTATTATGTGAATTATGTGTAATTCTTTCTGAAGCAGTTATGTTTGCTCCCATGACTTTTGACTTACTCTACATATCGGTTACACTGGACACTGTGACCAGTGTTTAAAATTGTTTCCACTCCACACATAAGTACCCTGTGAGAGGGAGGAGACGACAGCCTCCTGTGTACCACTTATTTCCAGACCTTCAGACCATGGAAGGATGGCATGTCATCAAGAATTGTCATTTAAATAGGCAAACAATACAGAATTAATGTCATCAGTTGGAGCCTGATCTCTTTCCTTAAAACACTAATCCCACATGTATCCCACCTATTGTGAGATTTATGGCAGTATTACATTATCAGGCCACAGGTTCATTCCAGTACACTGTGGCTATATCTGGTGGTATGTCACAACCAATGTTCAGTGATGTACTACAAGACGTGCTTTCAGGAATGATGAAACACACTGACAGTTACATCCAGTTCCCTAGACGCGAAGATTTAGCCAATGCGAAGGGGGATTTCTATGTATTTGTTTGCATCCCACATGCAGTTGAAGCCATTGATGGCTCCCATATTGCCTTAGTACAACCCCCAGCCAGGAAACAAGTTTACCAGAACAGGAAGCACTTCCATTATAGTAACGTGTAAGTTATCTGCCTACTGGATCTGTACAGCTCGAATGTCTATGTCTGGTTCCCAGGATCAGCCCATGATTGCTTCATACTGGGGAACAGCGCCATACCCCAGCTGGTGTCACAACTGCTACAGGAGAGTTCCTGGCTTGTTGGTAAGTATGATCTGTCCTAACTTTGTGTGAGTGATGTAAGGTTGTATAATCACAAAGTGTGAAACTTATAGTTGCACCTATGTCTGTCTTCAATCTAGGAGACTCAGCATATGAAAACCGTCCATGATTGCTGGTACCGCTGAGGAATCCAAATACCTCAAGGGAGTCTGCTTCATTGAGGCCCATGAAGTAGGATTTTGGGCTCCTGAAGGCTCGATTCAGATGTCTGGACAAAACTGGGGCAGCCCCCTTCTACTCACCCGGGAATGTATGTTAAATTACTGTGCCCTGCTTCATGCTCCACAACATCACCATGCGATGGAACACCTCTTATATTGCAGAGGATGGAGACCATGAAGTGCCACCGGGTGAGGAACCTGAAATGTCAAATGATGATGATAGTGGTAAAGAGGAACGAGCTGACTTGCCTCAAGATCTCATCGAAAACTTCTCTTGAGTGTATGTTGCGAGATGTCATGACTTTGAGTATTAGAGCAACTCTTGTTGTGATGATGTGAGGAGCATGTTTAGGGAAAATATAAGAAAGCTAAGGCTCCTAGCAAAATCTGGTGAAAGGTGTTTGTGAAGGAAGGCTCTGACTCATGCTCACTTTGTTGGTGTTGCTTTGTTTAGCTTTGATTTTTGTCATGGACTGTGTTCTCCAGAAGTGGACTATGTGAATTGTGTGATATGTATGGTTTGATAGCTAATGTCTTTGTTTTGGTCTGTTTCAGGTACCTTTACCATTGCATCTTCATTTGGACTACAGAGTTGTGACATTAGCAGGTATATGATGCTGTTTGGATTACGAAGTGGACATGGATTGTTCCTGGGAATGACTGTCACAGACTTTGGGTGTACAAATCCTGTACCAAGATAGCTTGTACAGCAGTAGGATAGAAGTTAAGAGGAATCCATTGGACTAGTTCCTTATCGTGTCGTGTCCTAAAAATGTTGTTGTGGGTCCAAATAATGCTAGACTCCCTTCACATTGGTTAAATTCTCTTTGTGTATAAACTGTATGTAACGGTTGATGTGTCTTCTCATTGACGGCCAAAGTGCTTGTGGCACATCACTGACATTTTTTTGTAACATTCCACTAGATGGTGCAATACTGGATTGGAATGAGCCTGTGATCAGAAACTGTTGTACTGCCATGCGTCTGTTTTTGTTTTTAAAGATGTGGGATTCCTTTTGTGAGGTAGAATATATGGCACCAGCTGATGACATAGACCAATGTTACTTTGCCTATTCAATAGGATATTGTCTGATGCACCTGAAAATGTGATCACTGACACCAAAAGTTTTGAGTCATGTATGATTTGTTATGTTTCTGACATCATGGCAGGCTATGATTGGAGCAATGGAAGAAATATGTTATAAGACAAGATACTCGTATGTATGTGTTGGTGTGACATGGCTGTGAACCTGAGTTAAAAAATGTGCACATGCAACATATCCATGCCTACAGAAGCAACTTGTGTTGTCATTGTTAAGTTCACATGGGAGTACATATATACATTGCTAGATGTGAGCTATACTACAGCAGGCAATGAGTGTGTGATTAGTGTATGTATTGCAGTACACAAGGAGAAAATAAACATTGTGCAAAACCAAACAGGGAAAACCAAAAGTGAAGAAGTAATTCATGGTGAATTAAACCATAGTTGTAGATGCCAAATTGTTTGAAGTCCAATGTCCAAAATACTACTCCCATCAGAAAGGGAAAAGTGCCCAGAAATAGTCCACAAAGTGAATGTGTTGCATACACTGGAGGAAATTATGGTCAAGGTTTCTTAGTGGTGGTAGTGAATGTCTTGCCATTCTCACCTCTTGGATTTTTGCGTGGACGTCCCCGCATGTAAGTGGGAGAGGGATCCACTGCTGCTGGTACCAGGTTGTCTGCAGACATAGCTTCTTCTGTGGCTGCCACAGATGTAGATGGGCCAGATGTAGTTGGACCACAGGAAGAGGTAGATGGTGGTTTACGAGCCCTACAGAGGGCCGTATGGATATCCTGCAGCACCCCAATGAGCTGGCCAATGTTGGTGTTGGGGGTGACCAGCTCTGGTGTATGTCCCTCTGCAACTGCTTCATCTCACAGATTCCCATTAGTACCTGGCCCATCATGCCTGGGACTCCTGATGGCTCCCAAGACTTGTTCGATGGTGGCCTGGGTGTGAGTGGCCCCAGTGGCCTCACTCAGCTGGCCCACAGTTCCCCTCCTACACACTCAAACCCCAGGAGCCTGTGCCCTTGGCCCAGGGTTCACCCTCCCACTGGTTCCTGATTCCTCAGTAACATGGTTGGGGATTGTCATTTCAAGATCCAGGACTAGTGGCACAAGATGTTAGTGACTGTGCTAAGTACACTTGTTGGGGGGACTGAGGTCGGCTGAGCGGTTGCAGCTGTTGAAGCTGGGGTGGGAGGCATTGTTGTGAGCACAGTGAGACTCACTGTTGCCTTCTGTCCAGGCTGACCAGATGTCACCCATGTCCACATCTCCAGGAGTGTTATCATCACTGAGGGCTTCATCGAGGGGTGGAGTGGGAGTCTGTTCAGTGGCCAATCTCTGGGCAGGTGCTTTGCCAGATCGACCTGTTGAGAAATAGAGAACATTGTTATTGGTGGAAGCATGGTATCTACATTCACATGTTTTCTGTCACAGTAAGTAGAGACCTAGGAAAAAAACATAATAGGTATAGATTATTATTGTGATATATTTATTTGGTATTGAACTTGTTAAGAAGACATTTGGAGTATTAGAATTGAGCAATTCATTAGATGTGCTGGCGTGTTGCATTTTGAATTAAGGAATGAACATGACATCTCTCAAACAGTGAAGGCAACACAGTGGAGAAGTAACATGTCTATTTGACCATTCCAAGGCCTAGTTGTGTACAATATAGGCCTTCCCACAACTTGTGAGCAGTGCAGAGTTAATGGGTCACCTGCCACTTGTAATCAGCTGAGTTACACTAAGGCGGAGGAGTGCCGCCACACTGCTCTTCAAGCACTAGAAAAAGGAAAAATAAAAGGATAATAACAGTGTTATTATAATTTTATTTTTCCGTCATCAGGCAGGTTTACATGGCGGGGCGAGCTTGGCTGTCATCACAGGCAGCAGGGAAGGAGTAGTTGGGGCACCTAAGTGCACATGACAGATTGTCCGGCCGTCTTGGGCCAGTCAAACAGTCATGCGCACTTTGCATGTTCCCCACCAGGCTGTAATGCACATCCTAGTGCGGAACATGCACAGGATCATAGTCCCCGCCTCAGCGCCAAATCACTGCGCTCTGACTAATCACCAGGATGTTGTCATGGTGACAGCAGCGTCATGATTGGCTTAGGGGAGCCTGTGTGTGCTTCCTGATACAAGCAGGAACAGAAGATGGCGGAGGCGAGGCAGGGGCCGTCACGAATGTAAGTAACTTTTAAATGTATTTTTCCATCCCCCCGGCTCACCCGTACTACTCAGTGGCAGCCGCCACTGCATGTGAGACAAGTGAAAAGCGGGCAAAATCACTATTTGATCTTGTTTGGAGTTGGAGAAAAAAGGGCCTTATGTTAGTTGTAGTCATTTCAATCTCTACTAGCCAACACTTGACAAATCCATGAGAAATGAACAGCAGTTGTAACGTAAGAAAAGTGAAAACCGGACTAAATCACTATTTCATCTTGTTTAAATTCAGAGAAACAGGGTCTTATGGTAGTCATTTGAATCTATACTTGCCAACACTTCACAAATGGTTTAGCCCATGAGAAATAAACACCAGTTGTAACATGTGAGACAAGTGAAAACTGGGAAAACTCACAATTTCATCCTGTTTAGAGTTCGATAAACAGTGCCTCACAGTAGTCGTAGAGAAATACGTAAAGGGTAGGCCCAATACACCCTTGAGGGCTTAGGCAGATAAATTTAGTAAGGTGGGGTTGCCAACAAGGGATTTTGTTTGTGGTCACTTAGTTGAATTCCTTTCTGACTAGATTTAGGGATGTACTTAAGGTCAATTGTACCCGTAACATAAATGTTGTCAACAACTTAATTGCAAATATGAAACAGAACTATGAAAGGTACACACACGGGATTTGTTTTCGTGAATAAATCACAAATTCTTTTATATAAATCAGAATCAAACAAAAAGGGGGAAAGAGAAATACATGGAATACAATAAATTTCGGCAATAAAGCATGAAGGATGGGATGACTTAAAACCACATTTCATCGGATAACATCAATTCCCAGATGATTTTAACAGAGACTAATTTCATACAAGAAATGAAATCAACTGTGGTTGTCTGATACTGGGGAATTAGATGGTGGTGTCGACGTTTCGGTCTTTGAGGCAAAAGTCCGTTAGACCATCTTCAGGACGGTAAATAATTGCACAAAACACCCCTATAGAAACATGATACAAACAATTGCATTAATTTAACACATAATGTTTAAAAATTAATTAATTTTAGACTACCCGTGTGTGGAGAGTGGTCTCTTCATGATAATTAATCAACATAACTGAATTGATACTGCATATCAGGGAGGTCATAATAAATATGTTCTTTTACAAATTTAAGAAAATGATGACTCATGTATTAATCAAAAACTTAGGGTTTTTTCTTAAACACCGTGATAATCAAATTTATAGATCTTAAGACAGATCATTATCGCTTGATTTATTGTGATTTAAAAGTTGATCTAATCAAAAATGATAGAAAAGACATTTGCTTACTTTAAGGGTTCAAGGAAACACACGTAGTTACTTATTCGCGTTCGTATGCTTTTGTCAAGGCGTGTTGGTTGAATATATCACCTAAATTTAAGGTATATTGTGTTAAATCCAAATCCTACACAGTTAATGGGAATCAAACAATAAAAGGAATGGCTCCTACCTATTCGCTGACAAACTTTCTCCTACAGGGGGATTCACTCAGTTGAAACCCTCGTTATTTCGAATTTCGCACTGTGAATAAGAAGCCACTCAATTAGTGTATTGTTTATGATGACTAAGTTGAATACAACAGATTGTTTCAAAAACATTTATGGTCGTCAAGGTGGAATGTACAGCGTACAGAAATAACGATATCTGTACCAATATTTGTTTAGGAACAGAAGTAAATGTATTCTCTAAGGCGTCTGCGATACAGATATATCTAATTCTCATTGAGACCCAAAAGCTACACAATTATGCTCGAGAAGCTATCATGTGTGGGAAGGTCTTTGTTTTGCAATATATTTCATTAAAGGTGATGTAAACTTGCGTAAGTCAGTTAAGTTTCTTAAGGGACAATCGCTCTTTATTGAGCATTGTTAATCCATCTATCATGATCTGATTGAAATATGTCTGAGCCATTGCAAACGGCTGCTAACTTTGAGAAACTCCTTACAATCGATAAAGTGCTGGGGAACTTCACATAATTAAGCGTGGCTGCGACTAAAGTCGTACGATCTTTTACAGACATCGTCATTATGATCTAATTAAAATATGTATGGACCCTTGCAAACGGCTGCTTACTTTGAAAAACTCATTGCAACAAAGTAGTGTTAGGTAGCTTCGCGTAATTAACTACTGAAGTCGAACGGTCCTTTACAGACATCATCATAAGCCTATCTAATGGGTCTAAAACAGCGCGACGGACGCTAGTTTGAGATCTGGCAATATGTTATAAGCATTTCTAAGGAGTTCAATTTAGAAAGACGTCTACGCTGTGCTACTTACATTTTGGTTCGTGTATTCAGGCTCGAAAAAATCCGTCTGAGTCAGAAGCGCCTAATCCAAAAGGGCATAGTTTGCTCATTTTAAAGCTGGCTAATTAAGGGGCGTCTCTCCTAATTAGCGGTAAGGTGATAAGGTTTACTTGTACAATGTGGCGGCCATCTTGAAGATGAACGAAGCTCTATAGGATCGTATTAACTGTGTTTCTTATTTTACCTAAAGATTCATCAGGGCTAACATGTTTTCGTGTATAACGACCATATGTTGCTATATTGTTATAGATGGCCCTGGACTATTTAGTTTGGTCTTGATGCTGTTGTATTTAGGTAATCAGGAACACATTTTCTCTTCGCAGCCCTGAGAACAGCGGACATCTTTAACTATCTACCTATCCTGGGTCAACATAGATTTACGATGTATTTTAGTCTCTATGGGCACTCTTAAATAACTATTAGATTGCGATAACATATTAGTGCATCTGTGTAGACAGGATCTTACCGCGTACTTTAAAGAAATCTACGAGTCGCTAAATTAAACAAACATTGGTGACGTGAAAATCATAATGTAACGATGGTGGAAACCTTTAGCGTGCACAACAATGAATAAATCCATTTGTCACTTTCATGAATAATCAGCATGAATCTGTCAGAAGACATCGCCTTAAAGCCGTTAGACACATTTCAACATTTTCTTATTCAACATTGCTCAAAATAGTTTTTAAGAAAATCTGTAACTTGTATTACAAAAGATATACTTATCATATCGATGAATTGGAAATGATCAGTTGTGTTGGTAAATAAATCAACGTCATGTACACTGTAATTGAACAACAACATTTTAAATAGACATATTTTGACCTGGAAAAAATAATTGCCGAACATTAGCGATGACCTAATGAATCATAAATAAAGAGATGGCTATGCCAGAGAGAAGATCAAGTTAATTCTGACATCAAGATGATTAAAGATTAACATAGTTTGTGATTATTGTGATTTATACATGATGATATGAAAGACGTATTTAAACCATCATTTTTGAGTGCAGAGATTTGGAGGTACATTTTAAAGAAACAAATACATGATTATAGATTACAGTCAGTCATGTGGCTGTCTTGGTGACTATGCCTGAAAGAAGATCGAGTTGATTCTGACATCGAGATGATCAAAGATAAACATAGTTTGTGATTATTGTAATTTATATATGATGATATGGAAGACGTATTTACACCATCATTTTGAGTGCAGAGACTTGGAGGTACATTTTAAAGAAACACGTACATGATTGTAGATTACAGTTAATCATGTGGCTGCCTTAGAGAGAGTGATGTATCTGTATTATACCAGACATGATAGAGTATGCCACTCAGTGGCAGAATTTAGACCTTGTTTAATGTTGTCTGTACGACAGATCCAACGATTCTCTCTCATTGTAAGGGTGTGGTCCACATTTGCTTGTCTTATTGTGGGTTTTACTACTTCAATAACCCACCAAAGCATTTCTTTTTCTGTGTGTTTCATTCTTGTATAATGGTCTACTAAGGGTGCATTCTCAACCTTGCATCTTATTCTCGATTGATGTTGCAATATTCGTTTTTTGACCATTTGTGTTGTTTTGCCTATGTATTTCAGGCCGCACGGGCATTGGATACAATAGACTACATTGCTCGTATTGCAGTTCGAAAAACATTTCACTTTGAAATTACTGCCATTCAGTTCAAAGGATTTGAGATTGATTGTACTTGCACAGGCTGCACAGTTGTTGCATTTAAAGTGACCAATAATCGGTACTAGCTGTCGCATGTTGTCCACTATATTTTGATCCTGGGTCTTATAGGCGTGGACTAGTCGGTCTTTGAGGTTGGAACCTCTTTTGAAGGAAAATAAAGGTTCTTTAGATAGTTCAGGAAGTGCAGCTAGGAGTGTCCAATGTTTCTTTACAATTTTTTTGATCTTGTTGGTGGCTGTGCCGAACGTGGTTACACAAACCAACTGAGGTTGATCACTTTTCTCTTTTACTTCCAATAAGGCATTACGGTCATTGTACCATGCTCTTTTGAGGGACTTTTTGAGTAGCTTATTCGGATAGCCACGAGAATGTAGTTTATCTTTCAGTTTTTTTGCTTCCAGAAAGTAGTCAGCTCTTTTGGTGCAGTTCCTCCGAAGGCGGAGAAACTGCCCAAAGGGGAGTCCATCTTTCAAAGACTGGGGATGATGACTTGCATACTTCAAAAGAGTATTCCGCGCAGTCGGTTTGGTGAAGAGAGTTGTGTACAATTTGTTCTCCGTATCTGCTCTGATGGAAATGTCTAGGAAATTCATATATTGGTTGTTGCATTCCAATGTGAACCTCAAATTAGGGTTCCTTGAATTTAGCCAGTCATGGAATTCAGTCAGTAGTTCTTTTGATCCTTTCCAAATCAGAAAGACATCGTCAATGTATCTAAGCCAACATGATATGTTGACCATGAAGGGATTAGATACATTGTGGATGTGGTGCATTTCAAAGTCAGACACATAGATGTTCGCTATGTCTGGGGCATAAACTGCCCCCATCGCAACACCCTTGAGTTGTTGGTAAAATGTTTTTTCGAAAAGAAAAAAATTTTCACAGAGAGAAATTCTGATACATTCCAAAATAAACTCTGTTGGTACTGCATGGGGTCTTGGTCTACTATTTAGAAGATTCTCTATGATCACCAGAACATCAGTCTGTGGGATGTTCGTGTACAGACTTTCGATGTCCATTGAAACTAGTAATTCGCACAATGGATCAAAGGGATGGTTTTCTACGATGTTGATGACTGCTGTAGTGTCTCTTATGTAGGTGGGAGTTTCTGTGGCATAGGGCCGGATAAAGAAGTCAGCATATTGCGCTAAAGGTTTAAGGATTGAATTGCAACCGGACACGATTGGTCTACCGGGAGGTGTAAGGGCATCTTTATGCACCTTCGGTAGGATATATATTACCGGCACTGTTGGAGCTTTATTGACCAAAAATGCTGCTTCTTTGTCACTGAGCCAACCGCCATCATGACCCTTTTTGCTGAGTTCACCGATCAATTTTTCCAACCGTGGGGTTGGATTACTGGATAATTTCTTATAGTGTGTTGTTACAGATAACTGTTTTATCATTTCAGTGTTATATGCCTCTAGGTCCCACAGAACAATCCCTCCGCCTTTATCTGCTGGCTTTATCATTACATCCGGTAAGGATTGGAGATTTTTAAGAGCTTGATGTTCATTATGGGTTAGGTTATATCTGACACGGCTCGAGGTCGTGAAGAAATTATCCACCTCTGTAAGAATGGCATTTTCAAAGGTGATGACCTCTTTTGCTACCATTGCATTAGTTGGAAAGAAGGTAGACCGTTGATGTAAGCCTGTGATGTCGATTTCATGAGATGAAGTCCTGTTGGCAAAATAGTTTTTGAGTCTTACTGTTCGAAAAAATTTGTATAGTTCAAGTTTTGTTTGAAAATGATCATTCCTATTAGTAGGAACAAATGACAAACCAGCTGAAAGAACCGATATTTCTGATGGTGAGAGTTGGTGTTTTGATAAATTAAAAATAGGAATGGTTTCAGTTGTATTTACCATTCGTAATATTGATTCCTGGTTTGTCGGAAGCCCGGGGTGTATTGATTCCGAGACCAGCCCCTCCTGGGTGCTCGTTGTCGTCGCGGTTGACCCGCACCTCTCCGGTCCTGCCCTAAAAAAGACTGCCTAGACGTCGAAGGCTGATCGTATGCCTGTCGATAGCTATTTTCTGATGCCCGATCACTATCAGTATCGGAGGTAGTGTCTGAAAAAGTGACTTTTTTGCGCTGCTCTTGTCTTGGACCCTGTGTCGGTCCTTGTGGTTGGTAAAAATCTTTCCGTAAGTAGGGATAGGTCTTTTCTTTACTGTATTTCTTTATGTCTTTATGTAATTTATCTGTTTTTTTATGGGAGTTGAACTCCTCAAATTCTTTTATAGTTAATGCAATTTTTTCTAGTAATGCTTTCGCATTCGTAATGCTGGAATCTGCGTTAATCTTGTTTTCAAGGTTCTCGATTTCCTTAGACAGCAATTTGATGTGTTTTATTGCTGTTTCTATGCTTAGCACCATCCAAGTGCGGGAGCACTTGTTCGATGCAAAGCTAAATCCTGTTTTAAAGTCTTCGTCATCAACAAAAATGATGGGTATGTTTCTTACTTGCAGTCCTGTGGGTATGATATTAGCATTTAAACAGTCGGTTAGAAATTTGGCATGAAGTTCTGTTCTCACCAGTTTCTTTTTCAATCTTTCTAGCTGATTGAGTTCCGACTCATATGGTAGATGTATTATCGGCCCTTTTGTGCCAAGCAATGAGGGACCTGAAGCTATCTTAGAGACATAATCGTCTGTGTAGGATAAAGTCTCTGTCTCAGACATGAACAAACTCGATTTGAGATATTGAACAGAATATATGTAGATGAATAAATAGATTCTGTTGGAACAAGAGAAAACCACTTGTAAAAGTGACCCTGAGCAGATATCTATCTGCACATGAACAGAAATACGTAAAGGGTAGGCCCAATACACCCTTGAGGGCTTAGGCAGATAAATTTAGTAAGGTGGGGTTGCCAACAAGGGATTTTGTTTGTGGTCACTTAGTTGAATTCCTTTCTGACTAGATTTAGGGATGTACTTAAGGTCAATTGTACCCGTAACATAAATGTTGTCAACAACTTAATTGCAAATATGAAACAGAACTATGAAAGGTACACACACGGGATTTGTTTTCGTGAATAAATCACAAATTCTTTTATATAAATCAGAATCAAACAAAAAGGGGGAAAGAGAAATACATGGAATACAATAAATTTCGGCAATAAAGCATGAAGGATGGGATGACTTAAAACCACATTTCATCGGATAACATCAATTCCCAGATGATTTTAACAGAGACTAATTTCATACAAGAAATGAAATCGACTGTGGTTGTCTGATACTGGGGAATTAGATGGTGGTGTCGACGTTTCGGTCTTTGAGGCAAAAGTCCGTTAGACCATCTTCAGGACGGTAAATAATTGCACAAAACACCCCTATAGAAACATGATACAAACAATTGCATTAATTTAACACATAATGTTTAAAAATTAATTAATTTTAGACTACCCGTGTGTGGAGAGTGGTCTCTTCATGATAATTAATCAACATAACTGAATTGATACTGCATATCAGGGAGGTCATAATAAATATGTTCTTTTACAAATTTAAGAAAATGATGACTCATGTATTAATCAAAAACTTAGGGTTTTTTCTTAAACACCGTGATAATCAAATTTATAGATCTTAAGACAGATCATTATCGCTTGATTTATTGGTCTTCTAAATAGTAGACCAAGATGGGGGCAGTTTATGCCCCAGACATAGCGAACATCTATGTGTCTGACTTTGAAATGCACCACATCCACAATGTATCTAATCCCTTCATGGTCAACATATCATGTTGGCTTAGATACATTGACGATGTCTTTCTGATTTGGAAAGGATCAAAAGAACTACTGACTGAATTCCATGACTGGCTAAATTCAAGGAACCCTAATTTGAGGTTCACATTGGAATGCAACAACCAATATATGAATTTCCTAGACATTTCCATCAGAGCAGATACGGAGAACAAATTGTACACAACTCTCTTCACCAAACCGACTGCGCGGAATACTCTTTTGAAGTATGCAAGTCATCATCCCCAGTCTTTGAAAGATGGACTCCCCTTTGGGCAGTTTCTCCGCCTTCGGAGGAACTGCACCAAAAGAGCTGACTACTTTCTGGAAGCAAAAAAACTGAAAGATAAACTACATTCTCGTGGCTATCCGAATAAGCTACTCAAAAAGTCCCTCAAAAGAGCATGGTACAATGACCGTAATGCCTTATTGGAAGTAAAAGAGAAAAGTGATCAACCTCAGTTGGTTTGTGTAACCACGTTCGGCACAGCCACCAACAAGATCAAAAAAATTGTAAAGAAACATTGGACACTCCTAGCTGCACTTCCTGAACTATCTAAAGAACCTTTATTTTCCTTCAAAAGAGGTTCCAACCTCAAAGACCGACTAGTCCACGCCTATAAGACCCAGGATCAAAATATAGTGGACAACATGCGACAGCTAGTACCGATTATTGGTCACTTTAAATGCAACAACTGTGCAGCCTGTGCAAGTACAATCAATCTCAAATCCTTTGAACTGAATGGCAGTAATTTCAAAGTGAAATGTTTTTCGAACTGCAATACGAGCAATGTAGTCTATTGTATCCAATGCCCGTGCGGCCTGAAATACATAGGCAAAACAACACAAATGGTCAAAAAACGAATATTGCAACATCAATCGAGAATAAGATGCAAGGTTGAGAATGCACCCTTAGTAGACCATTATACAAGAATGAAACACACAGAAAAAGAAATGCTTTGGTGGGTTATTGAAGTAGTAAAACCCACAATAAGACAAGCAAATGTGGACCACACCCTTACAATGAGAGAGAATCGTTGGATCTGTCGTACAGACAACATTAAACAAGGTCTAAATTCTGCCACTGAGTGGCATACTCTATCATGTCTGGTATAATACAGATACATCACTCTCTCTAAGGCAGCCACATGATTAACTGTAATCTACAATCATGTACGTGTTTCTTTAAAATGTACCTCCAAGTCTCTGCACTCAAAATGATGGTGTAAATACGTCTTCCATATCATCATATATAAATTACAATAATCACAAACTATGTTTATCTTTGATCATCTCGATGTCAGAATCAACTCGATCTTCTTTCAGGCATAGTCACCAAGACAGCCACATGACTGACTGTAATCTATAATCATGTATTTGTTTCTTTAAAATGTACCTCCAAATCTCTGCACTCAAAAATGATGGTTTAAATACGTCTTTCATATCATCATGTATAAATCACAATAATCACAAACTATGTTAATCTTTAATCATCTTGATGTCAGAATTAACTTGATCTTCTCTCTGGCATAGCCATCTCTTTATTTATGATTCATTAGGTCATCGCTAATGTTCGGCAATTATTTTTTCCAGGTCAAAATATGTCTATTTAAAATGTTGTTGTTCAATTACAGTGTACATGACGTTGATTTATTTACCAACACAACTGATCATTTCCAATTCATCGATATGATAAGTATATCTTTTGTAATACAAGTTACAGATTTTCTTAAAAACTATTTTGAGCAATGTTGAATAAGAAAATGTTGAAATGTGTCTAACGGCTTTAAGGCGATGTCTTCTGACAGATTCATGCTGATTATTCATGAAAGTGACAAATGGATTTATTCATTGTTGTGCACGCTAAAGGTTTCCACCATCGTTACATTATGATTTTCACGTCACCAATGTTTGTTTAATTTAGCGACTCGTAGATTTCTTTAAAGTACGCGGTAAGATCCTGTCTACACAGATGCACTAATATGTTATCGCAATCTAATAGTTATTTAAGAGTGCCCATAGAGACTAAAATACATCGTAAATCTATGTTGACCCAGGATAGGTAGATAGTTAAAGATGTCCGCTGTTCTCAGGGCTGCGAAGAGAAAATGTGTTCCTGATTACCTAAATACAACAGCATCAAGACCAAACTAAATAGTCCAGGGCCATCTATAACAATATAGCAACATATGGTCGTTATACACGAAAACATGTTAGCCCTGATGAATCTTTAGGTAAAATAAGAAACACAGTTAATACGATCCTATAGAGCTTCGTTCATCTTCAAGATGGCCGCCACATTGTACAAGTAAACCTTATCACCTTACCGCTAATTAGGAGAGACGCCCCTTAATTAGCCAGCTTTAAAATGAGCAAACTATGCCCTTTTGGATTAGGCGCTTCTGACTCAGACGGATTTTTTCGAGCCTGAATACACGAACCAAAATGTAAGTAGCACAGCGTAGACGTCTTTCTAAATTGAACTCCTTAGAAATGCTTATAACATATTGCCAGATCTCAAACTAGCGTCCGTCGCGCTGTTTTAGACCCATTAGATAGGCTTATGATGATGTCTGTAAAGGACCGTTCGACTTCAGTAGTTAATTACGCGAAGCTACCTAACACTACTTTGTTGCAATGAGTTTTTCAAAGTAAGCAGCCGTTTGCAAGGGTCCATACATATTTTAATTAGATCATAATGACGATGTCTGTAAAAGATCGTACGACTTTAGTCGCAGCCACGCTTAATTATGTGAAGTTCCCCAGCACTTTATCGATTGTAAGGAGTTTCTCAAAGTTAGCAGCCGTTTGCAATGGCTCAGACATATTTCAATCAGATCATGATAGATGGATTAACAATGCTCAATAAAGAGCGATTGTCCCTTAAGAAACTTAACTGACTTACGCAAGTTTACATCACCTTTAATGAAATATATTGCAAAACAAAGACCTTCCCACACATGATAGCTTCTCGAGCATAATTGTGTAGCTTTTGGGTCTCAATGAGAATTAGATATATCTGTATCGCAGACGCCTTAGAGAATACATTTACTTCTGTTCCTAAACAAATATTGGTACAGATATCGTTATTTCTGTACGCTGTACATTCCACCTTGACGACCATAAATGTTTTTGAAACAATCTGTTGTATTCAACTTAGTCATCATAAACAATACACTAATTGAGTGGCTTCTTATTCACAGTGCGAAATTCGAAATAACGAGGGTTTCAACTGAGTGAATCCCCCTGTAGGAGAAAGTTTGTCAGCGAATAGGTAGGAGCCATTCCTTTTATTGTTTGATTCCCATTAACTGTGTAGGATTTGGATTTAACACAATATACCTTAAATTTAGGTGATATATTCAACCAACACGCCTTGACAAAAGCATACGAACGCGAATAAGTAACTACGTGTGTTTCCTTGAACCCTTAAAGTAAGCAAATGTCTTTTCTATCATTTTTGATTAGATCAACTTTTAAATCACAATAAATCAAGCGATAATGATCTGTCTTAAGATCTATAAATTTGATTATCACGGTGTTTAAGAAAAAACCCTAAGTTTTTGATTAATACATGAGTCATCATTTTCTTAAATTTGTAAAAGAACATATTTATTATGACCTCCCTGATATGCAGTATCAATTCAGTTATGTTGATTAATTATCATGAAGAGACCACTCTCCACACACGGGTAGTCTAAAATTAATTAATTTTTAAACATTATGTGTTAAATTAATGCAATTGTTTGTATCATGTTTCTATAGGGGTGTTTTGTGCAATTATTTACCGTCCTGAAGATGGTCTAACGGACTTTTGCCTCAAAGACCGAAACGTCGACACCACCATCTAATTCCCCAGTATCAGACAACCACAGTTGATTTCATTTCTTGTATGAAATTAGTCTCTGTTAAAATCATCTGGGAATTGATGTTATCCGATGAAATGTGGTTTTAAGTCATCCCATCCTTCATGCTTTATTGCCGAAATTTATTGTATTCCATGTATTTCTCTTTCCCCCTTTTTGTTTGATTCTGATTTATATAAAAGAATTTGTGATTTATTCACGAAAACAAATCCCGTGTGTGTACCTTTCATAGTTCTGTTTCATATTTGCAATTAAGTTGTTGACAACATTTATGTTACGGGTACAATTGACCTTAAGTACATCCCTAAATCTAGTCAGAAAGGAATTCAACTAAGTGACCACAAACAAAATCCCTTGTTGGCAACCCCACCTTACTAAATTCACAGTAGTCGTAGGCATTTCAGTCTCTACTTGCCAACACTTGACACATGGTTAAGCCCTTGAGAAAAGAACAGCAGTTGTAACGTGAGACAAGAGCGACCCTTGACCCTACCAGGTAGGTCACTACCCCTCCGCACAGCACTGCCTGTGTGTCCCTGCCCCAGCTGCTGCTGCTGAGGAAGTTTGAGGCCCTCCTCCACCCACAGGCTACCACCTGCGCCTCATCCCTGGTGGCCAGTGGTAGGCCGTAGGTTTGTTCATCTCCGCTTTTTCCGCTAGTAATTATATTGTAGTGTATTGTTTTTATTGTTTTCACTGTATTTCCTGTATTGCTGTTGCCTATGACTGCTGTTCTCCGTCTTTCCCCGCTGCCTGTACTTGACCTGTGCCGTTTTTTTCTCTGTTCCCCTCGCTGACCCCGTGTCTCTCTGCCCGTTTTCTTTTCCTGCTGTTCCCCTCGCTGCCCTGTGCCTCTCTGCCCGTTTTTGCCTTCTGTCTCCTAGCTGCCCCTGTATTTCTGTGCCCTCTTGCCTTCTGTTCCACTCGTGTCCCCCTCGTTTTTTGAGCCCTTTTGCCTTCTGTACCTCTCGTTCCCCCTGTATTTCTGTGCCCTTTTGCCTTCTGTAACACCCGTTTTTTAAGCCCTTTTGCCTTCTGTGCCACTCACTTCCCCCTTGTTTCCTGTGCCCTTTGCCTTCTGTAACACCCATGTTTCCTCTCGTTTTTTGAGCCCTTTTGCCTTCTGTGCCACTCACTTTCCCCTTGTTTCCTGAGCCCTTTGCCTTCTGTAACACCCGTTTTTTGAGCCCTTTTGCCTTCTGTGCCACTCATTTCCCCCCTGTTTCCTGTGCCCTTTGCCTTTTTTCCACTCGATCTTGTGCCCTTCCCTCTGTTCCCTTCGTCATCCCTCTCCTCCCCCGCCGATGTGTCCCCTGTGGCCCCGCCTCCCTGACTGCTCATTCGCTGCCCCCACCTCCCAGCTACTCCTCCCTCCCACCTCCCCATATATGGCAACCGCTGCGCTGTCGCGCAGTAGACGCGCGCAGCGGGGGCGCCGCTGGTGCGCCGAAGGTGCGCCTAAGGCAAGCCCGTCTGCACCCGTCTGCGCCTGGAACGCGCCCAGTGCCAGAACCCCTGGCCCCCGCTCCCGCCACGACGACCGCCGCCGCTACGATGCCAGCACACACGGTCCCTTCACCTGTCGGAACTGCAGCTACACCAGCCTCAGAGCCGACGAAGCACCCGCCAAGAAAGACCGCACCCACCTGCGATGCATACTACTGAACACCCGCTCCTCGCGCAAACACGCCGTCGAGCTCTGGAACTGGCTCGACACAACATCCCCGGACGTCGCCTTCCTGACAGAGACCTGGTTGAACGACTCCTCCGCGCCCGACATCGCCATAGCCATCACAAAGGGCTACAAGATCACCCGCAGAGACCGAACCAACGGAGTCGGAGGAGGAATCGCCATCGTCCACAAGAACAGCATCATGGTCGCGACTAGCACCGACAACGCACTCAGCACCGCCGAACACATGCACTTCCAGATCCACACAGACCCCAACTCCACCCTCAGAGGCACCCTCGTCTACCGACCCCCCGGACCACGCACCCAGTTCAGCGACTCCATCGCCGACTTCATCAGCATGCACGCCCTGACCTCCACCGCCTACATCCTCCTCGGAGACCGGAACTTCCACCTTGAGAACAACAACGACAACAACTCCACAACCCTAATCGATAACTTTGCCAACCTCGGACTGAAGCAACTCGTAACAATGCCCACCCACTCCGCCGGCCACACACTCGACCCCGTCTTCTCCTCAAGCCCGCATGTCTCCGTCAGCCACACCACCGAACTCCTCTGGACCGACCACCGCTGCATCCATTTCACCTTCCAGAAACCGACCACACACCACTGCACCCAATATATCCCCCGCCGCTGCTGGAGCAAAATCACCGAAGACCAACTACATGCAAACCTCGCTCTCAGCCCATCCACCGAACCCTCCAACACCAACGACGCTGCCCACAACCTCAAACGCTGGATCGTGGACTGTGCCAACACCCTCGCCCCGCTGAAGAAACCCCCCCACAGAGACACCAGCCAGAGGGCCAGCTGGTTCATCCCAGAACTCTTAGCCTCCAAGCAAGCCTGCCGGAAACTAGAGAAGAAATGGCACAGCGAACAAACTCTGGACAACCGCGCAGCACACAAGGACGCCATCCGCAACCACCACCACCACATCAGGGCTGCCAAGAGAACCTCGTTCAAAGACCGCCTTGACAACAAAGCACACAATAGCAAGGAGCTCTTCAACATCGTGAAGGAACTCTCCAACCCCAGCCCCAACAGACAGCAACACAACAGACCCTTCGCACACCATCGACCACGACCCCCTGCTAGCCTGGGCCAGCGTGAGCATTGATGACACCATCAAGACCATGAGCACAATCCACTCCGGCTCCCCGTCAGATTCCTTCCCGCACCACGTCTTCAACAAAGCAAGCAGCTTCATCGCACCCCACCTGCGCAATGTCATCAATCTCGCCCTCGAGACTGCGACCTTCCCAGAGAGCTGGAAACATGCCAAGATCAACACCCTACTGAAAAAACCCAAGGCAGACCCAAGAGACCTCAAGAACTTCCGGCCCATCTCTCTGCTCCCCTTCCCGGCCAAGATCATCGAGAAAATCGTCAACAGACAGCTAACCCGATACCTCGAAGAAAACAGAATCCTGGACCCTTCCCAGTCAGGGTTCCGCAGAATCCACAGCACCGAAACTGCTCTAATCGCTGCCACCGACGATATCAGGACCCTGCTTGACAATGGCGAGACCGCAGCACTCATCCTCCTAGACCTCTCCGCCGCCTTCGACACTGTCTGCCACCACACACTACGCGCACGCCTCCACGCCACAGGAATTGGAGACATGGCTCTGGAATGGACCACCTCCTTCCTCTCCGGCAGAACACAGAGCGTCCGCCTCCCCCCATTCCGGTCCAAAGCCTCCGAGATCACCTGTGGCGTACCCCAAGGATCCTCCCTCAGCCCGACACTGTTCAACATTTACATGGCCCCGCACGCACACGTCACCTGACAGCACGACTTCAACATAATCTCCTACGCCGATGACACTCAACTGATCCTCTCCCTCACCAAGGACCCCATCACCACCAAAGCCAACCTCCACGAAGAAATGAAGGCCATCGCTGACTGGATGAAGACCAGCCGTCTGAAGCTGAACTCGGACAAGACGGAGGTCCTCATCCTCGGCACCAACCCTTCAGCCTGGGACGACTCCTGGTGGCCAACGGCACTGGGAGCAGACCCGACACCCACCAACCCCGCACGCAACCTGGGAATCATCCTCGACTCAACGCTTTCAATGACCAAGCAGGTCAACGCCGTCTCCTCCTCCTGCTTCAACACCCTCCGCATGCTCGTCAGGATCTACAGATGGATCCCAACAGACACAAGAAAGAGAGTCACACAGGCCCTCGTCAGCAGCAGACTCGACTACGAAAACACTCGCTACGCGGGAGCCCCAACCAAGCTCATCAAACGACTACAACGCATCTAAAACACCTTGGCACGACTGATCCTTGACGTACCACGCCACGGCCACATCACCCCCCTCCTGAGGGACCTGCACAGGCTCCCCATCAGCAAGAGGATATCCTTCAAGCTCCTCATCCACACACACAAGGCACTCCACAAGAGCGGCCCAGCCTACCTCAACAGACGGCTCTCCTTCTACATCCCCAACCGCCAGCTACGCTCCGCTGACCTCTCACTAGCCACAGTCCAGCGCATCTGAAGAACAACCACCGGTGGGAGATCCTTCTCCCACCTCGCCGCCAAGACATGGAACACCCTCCCACTGAGCCTACGACAGACCCAAGACCTGCTGACCTTCAGGAGGATGCTTAAGACCTGGCTGTTCGATCAGAAGTGCCCCCCCAGCGCCTTGAGACCCTCCCGGGTATGTAGTGCGCTTTACAAATGACTGATTGATTGATTGATTGATTGATTGAAAATGGAAAACTCACAATTTCACCTTGTTTAGAGTTAGAGAAACAGGGCCTCATGGTAGTTGTAGTCATTTCAATCTCTACTTGCCAACACTTGACAAATGGTTATGTCAATGAGGAATGAACAGCAGCTGTAATATGTGAGACAAGTGAAAACTGGGCAACACTCTCTTTTTCATCTTGTCTCTACTTGCCAACACTTGACATACCTGTTGCCAAAATGCAATTGGGCTGGAACACACATTTACATATTGAAACATATAATGGGTCCTGGGATGATAATTTCATAGTAATACAATTACAGACAGCATTCCAACATATGGCACATAATGGAGATTGATAAATGTGATCTTATATGCAATAATACACATTAAAACTGCCAATCAAACATCTCTGATACTTTGAGTACTACATGTTAGGAAAGTAGATAGGTAAAACACGAGCTAAAGCTGAGATGAGAGCAAACAGGACATTTTAGTGTAGTGACAGTTAGTGAGTTGTAACTTATCAGACTCAGAATGCAGGATGGCAAAGACCTTCTCCTCCCAGGGAAAGAGTTGTAATGGGGCACAGGAAGGAGCACTGCCAGTCTTCTGGGCCTCTAGGTGTTACTTCGAGATAAGGGAACACAGCTTCGGCCTCAGGTCGTGCCACCTCATCCTTATCACAATTTCATTCTTTGTGTGCAGGGTGGTACCTACAGCATAAACTTTGTCGACTATCCTGGACCACATTTCCATTTTCCTACTGAGAAGAGTATTTTGGACTTGGGTGTCAAATAACTGTGGCTCTAAATTTATGATTTCATCCACCATGAGAGGGACAACTCAGACTGAATATTTTTTTTTTTAACGTACCATAAGTGAAAATTCAAGTGGGTGACAATGACTAACAAAAAAACACTGAGGGATATTAGTAAAAAATGCAAAACAGTGTGTAGAGAGTGTAAAATGGAATGCCTTATCTGAACCAAAAATGGTGGTGTTTGTCTTGCTGTGCTGCAGTGGAGAGGCAAAAGATATTGGTCTGGGATGGGGTTTGTTTTATAGCATGATTTGCCGGTTTGTCCACTTGGCCAACAGCTGAGTTGTTTTTGTATCTATCCAATGGGCACTATTCTGATGCTATGCAGAGAGCATACTGTGGTCGCCTACTGCCATCGGGAAACTACAGCTAGGGGACCACCGGCACAACTGTGTTTTCATGCTCGGCGGGAAACCGCAGCCCTGATGGTATCAGAGTACACATTGCCAACATTGCAGTCCTCTGCGGCCCAGGCAGTAACCACTTTGAAGACAGCGGTCGGCGGTTCAGACTGCATGCATTCTAATACAGCAGCTGGAAGACTGTTGGCTCAGCAGTCTTCTTGGGACTGCCAAAGCGGTGGTACGGTAGTAAGACTGCCAAACTCGTATTCAGGCCCTAAATGCGTAAGGATAATGACACTGCAGTCTATAACAAGAAAGAGACAGGTATTGCAAGGTCTTCAGCTGCTCTCTCCACTCCTGTATTAATTACTTGATCGCTCAGGCAGCATTTATGCTAATTTTATGTTTTAATGTCACACTCTTTTTTAATCTAAACTTAATTTCTCTGCATACACCGAGACAAAATGCTTGCCCTAGGATGTCAGTAGCAGCTATGCTCCAGATTGTTTGCACCTCGCTCCTTCTCATCTGCATGGATTTTAATGTTTTACTGCATACCAAATAGAACTGCTTTATTCATTTTCTTGTATGTGGGGAGATGCTTGGATCCCGTACTTAACAGGTGTGTTCTCCACTCCTGGACAGAGGTGTAACTTGCTCAGTAACATGGGGGGTGACCTTCAGATTTTCTGACAATCACTCTGGCATATAATGTTTCAATACATTATAGGTCAAGCAGGGTGCATGAGGGAGGCCTACGGGGCAAGGAAAAGAGAGAGGAATGCAGATTGGTAGGAGTACTAAGAGAGTAAATACAATATTTTGTAAATTAACCAATATTTTGAGGAATTTCAAGACAGAGAGTGTGTGTGCGGTATTGTGTGTGTGCATCCCTGTTGAAATCTGACTACATCTCACAATACCCAACTGAAAGCACCTGTACCAAACTATTTATCCCCAAAGCTCTGCCTCTGCTCCTGGATTACTTGAGCACACCGGCAACATTTTTGTTTATTTACCTTTTTAGTTTCACACTGTTGTTTGAACTAAACTTGGTTTTCCAGTAGGCACCCAGTCAAGGGAGCTTGCTATCAGATGCCAGGAGCACCTGGGCTCCAGATTGTTTCTTTTTTTGCCCCTATTATATGTTTTGAACATTTGAGCTGAGCACTCTAGCATTGCAGGATGATTGCCCTGTTCTGTGCCATTCATATGGCAAATTATATCTGAAAGGCACTTGTGTGTCTGCACAGTGGGCGCACCACCAGCATGCTGAAGGCACACCAAAGGCAAACCTGTTTGCACCTAAACAGTGTTCAGAAGCAGAATCCTTGGTCATACCACTCCCCAACCTACCTACTGCTACTTTGGATAGGAACTCAATTTTAATGCTTCATGTGATCATTGTTTTCATCTTTTTACCCCTTCTCAGCCCATGGTTGCCTCAATGTCTAGTCAAACCTGCAAATACCTACAGGATTTACTCTTCACCTCTGTCTTAAGGTTCTGCATGGTTTTCTGATAAATGCCCACTCTTTATCAAAATTTCACCAAAAATGTATGATTTTATTGAGTCATACAATCTGGACATTTAATTGCTCCCAGGTGTGATGTGGAACTAGAAAATACCTGTTAGAATGGGGAACCTCTGGTTGGCACAGGTAGGTACTTGTGACAAACAGCGGTCCCTTCTTCTATTCAGGGCGAGGGAATTACCCCTTCAGAACAACCCCTGCTCACCCTATAGGTAGTGTGGCGCGAGCAGTCAGGGCTAAACTTCAGGGCGCTGTCGGTTAAGCATTTATAATAACACACAGTAAATCACAACGATCCCCCACAAACGGACACCAGGCGTAAGTTGTATCAAAAATACGGATGCTTTATATAAAAGGTTCTTTGTTACGCAGGCATGTACAAGACCATCAATAACGGTTGCGAAATGGAAGCCACAAGATGATAATTAGGCACTGTTCTTTTCTTTGGTAACTTATTCGATCACGAGCGCTTCACAGGGCTCGGTTGAGTCGGTCCAGTCACGATGATGCGCAGCGCACCCGGGGTACAGTGATACGGGGAAATTAGAACGTTGCGGACCCCGAGTCCGATAGAGAGTTCACTGTACCTGGGAACGTGCGATGTGCTTGGACGAGTCTTCGGGGGAGATGCAGGTTCTGCACCTCGCGGGTCTCCGGATCAAGAATTCAGCGGGCGGCTCTCGGTAGACAGGTGCGGCCCAGGGCCTCCGACACGGACTGTGCGGGAGGTCACTGCGGAGGGCGGCACGGTCAGACTCAGGCTGTGAGGTGAAGCGGGGCGGCCGGATACGTTACGACGTACGGGCAGCCGTCCGAGGCTTGATTTCACTTCCCAATTAGAAATCCGGCGGGAGGGCGAGAGGGCACCAGGCACGCTCCAGTGGCAGGCAGGTGACAGGGAAGCAGGGCGGCCAGCCTCGATGGGTCCAGAGCGACTCAGGCAGAGCAGGGCTCTTGGCGAGGGGAAGCGGCCAGGCTTCTGGGTGTCACGGCCCTAGGAGGGGTGGCAAGGTGCGCAGAGCACTCCGGCGGGAGAAAGCACACGGCTCGAGTTCTCAGACGAGCGGAGACACGGTGAACCCACTGGTCCTGGGGTTCAGTTCAGGGGGCAAGCTCTTCTTCCAAGCCCTTGGAGATAGTTGAAGAACAAAGTGCAAAAGTCTCTTTCAGTCTCTTTCCTCTCCTTCCTCAGCAAGGCACCTACTGCAGGCCAATCCCCCAGGTCAGGGAAAGTTACTCCTCCTTCAGCTTCTTCCAGGTCCTTCTAGTCGGGCAGAGTTCCTTCGTGGTTCAATCTGGATCTGATTTCTTAGGAGCCAGGCTCCTACTTTTATACAGTGATTCTTTTGTTCTTTAGCGCCAGGGGGGCTGGGCCTGGCTCAGTCCAGTTCTGGAGTACTTTGTTTTGGTGACCCTGCTCTTTCCTTTCAGCAGCAGGGCAGAGACATCAGCCGCTCCACAGGGGGCGGAGCCGGCTTTGTGGTGGCAGAGCACAGGTCTATTCAAGAGTCAAGGTGTACTCCTCCCACCCATCCTGGTGCGATCTCTCTACCCACCACCTGGCAGTCAACCTGTCTCCTGGAATCCCCCAGCCCTGAGATGGTCAGGCACGCAAAGGCTAACTTTCTAAAAGTAGCATTTGCAAACCCAGGATATTAAAATAACCTTTACTAAAAGATGTATTTTATTATCCCGAGTTCAGGCATACGAAACATGACTTTCTACCATGCTCTCTGAGTCCACTGGGGTCACAGCGTGTAGCGATCCCAGCAGCCCATTCTGGCCTACGGAGAGCAGGTAGCCTTCAATAGTGAAAAACGAAAATGGCTGTAATTCACTATTAAGACATGCCACACACATCAGGGCATGTCCTACCTTATGCCTACAATGCACCCTGTGCTTGGGCCTACCAGAGGGGTGACTAACATGTAGTTAAGGGAAGGTTTAGGGACTGGCAAGTGGGGACACTTGCTCAGTCAGTGCGACGGTACCAGACCGCGCGCAGGTTCTGCAGTGGCAGATCCTAGACACATTTTACCCCGCTGCTTCGGTGGGTGGCACAATCAGTGCTGCAAGCCCACTAGCAGCATTTGGATATACAAGCCCTTGGCACCCCCGGTGCACTCTACAAGGGACTGACAGTAAACCAAATATGCCAAACGTGGAAGTCAATTCACATAATACATTTTACCATAGGGAGCACTTGCACTGTGGCACTGGATGGCAGTGGCACAGTGCCCTGAGTAGCTAACACCAACACAAAAACACATTGAGGCACAGACAAAAATGGAAGGGTGACCCACGCCAATGGTGCCAGGTCTAACACGTGTCCCCTCCAGCTGAAAAGTGGGGAGAACTACCCTACCCCAGGGAGTTCTTCATCACTAAGGCAGAAAAACCTGGACAGACCATCAGCATTGGCGTGATCTGTGCCAGGGCGATGCTCCACCGTAAAGTCCATACCCTGTAGGGAGATGGACCACCTCAACAGTTTTGGGTTCTCACCCCTCATTTGCATCAACCATCTGAGGGGCCTGTGGTCGGTCTGAACCCGGAAGTGAGACCCAAACAAGTAGGGTCTTAGCTTCTTCAGCGCCCAGACCACAGCAAATGCTTCTCGTTCTATCGCACTCCACCTTTGTTCCCGGGGAAGTAGCCTCCTGCTAATAAAGGCTACTGGTTGGTCAAAGCCCTCCTCAGTGATCTGTGAGAGAACAGCCCCTACACCATGCTCTGATGCATCCGTCTGCACCAGGAACTCTTTGGAGAAGTCAGGAGCCAAGAGCACGGGCGCCGTGCACATGGCAGTTTTCAGGGTGTCGAAGGCTTTCTGACAGGTGTCAGTCCATATCACTTTTCTGGGCTGCTTCTTCGAAGTCAGCTCTGTCAAGGGGGCAACGATGCTGCCATACCCCTTGACAAACCTCCTGTAGTACCCGGTGAGTCCTAAAAAGGCCCTCACCTCCGTCTGGGTCTTTGGGGGCTCCCAAGCCAGGATGGTTTCAACTTTGGGTTGGAGGGGCGCCACCTGGCCGCTCCCAACTTGGTGTCCCAAGTACACCACTGAACCCTGCCCGATCTGACACTTGCTTGCCTTGATCATGAGGCCTGCCTTGCGCAGCGCCATCAACACTTCCCAGAGATGTTGCAGGTGTTCTTTCCATGTGCCGCTGAACACTGCGATGTCATCCAGGTAGGCGGCGCTGAACTCGGTCAGCCCAGCCAACACCTGGTTGACCAACCTCTGGAAGGTGGCAGGGGCATTCTTCATCCCAAAGGGCATCACCAGGAACTGGTAATGCCCATCTGGTGTAGAGAATGCGGCCCTCTCTTTGGCCCCATCAGTTAAGGCGATCTGCCAGTACCCAGACGTTAAATCAAACGTGCTGAGGTACCGTGCAGCCCCTAACCGATCGATGAGCTCATCAGCTCTGGGGATGGGGTGCGCGTCAGTCTTCGTGACTGAGTTGAGTCCTCGGTAGTCCACACAGAACCGGAGTTCGGGCGTGGCACCCGGCGCTGCAGCCTTTGGGACCAAGACCACTGGGCTGGCCCAAGGACTGCTGGAGGACTCAACCACCCCTAGAGCAAGCATCTTTGAGACCTCCTCTTTGATGCAGGCTCTGACCCTGTCAGTTACCCAGTAGGCTTTGTGCTTCACAGGTAAGCTGTCTCCCGTATCCACATCATGGACGCACCAATTTGTGATACCAGGAACCAGGGAGAACAGGTCAGGAAACTGCCCCAGCAGCTGGCGGCAGTCACCCTGTTGCTCAGGGGTCAGGGTGGGTGAGAGGTTAACTCCATCCACTGACCCGTCTCGCTCTGAGGCTACCAAGAGGTCAGGAAGAGGCTCGGACTCCTCTTCCGTCCCATCATCGGTGGCCAAGAGCATGCCCACTTCGGACCTCTCCAAGTGGGGCTTCAGTCGATTGACATGTAGGACCCTTATGGGGTTCCTAGGAGACCGCAAGTTCACCAAGTAGGTGACAGAACTCTTGCGCTCCACAATCTCAAAAGGTCCTGTCCACTTGTCCTGGAGTGCACAAGGCTCCACAGGGGCCAGGACCCACACTTTTTGACCAGGTTGAAGCTCAACCAGAGTGGCATTCTGGTCGTACCACCGCTTCATTTCCTCCTGGCTGGCTTCCAGGTTTGCCTCAGCAAGTTGCCTGAAACTCCTAGTCTGGTTCCGGAAAGCCAGCATGTAACTGTATACATTCTGGGGAGGTTTCCTGGGAGATTGCTCCCAGCCTTCCTTGACCAGACTAAGAGGTCCTCGTACTGGGTGGCCGTACAAAAGCTCAAAGGTACTGAACCCTAGAGACTTTTGTGGCACCTCGCGGTACGCAAAGAGAAGGCATGGTAAGAGGACGTCCCACTTACGCCTCATGGGTTCCTCGAGACCCATAATCATGCCCTTCAGGGTTCGGTTGAAGCGCTCAACCAACCCGTTGCCTTGGGGATGGTAAGGGGTGGTGAACTTGTAGGTCACACCACACTCTTGCCAAAGGGACTTCATATATTTCGATATGAAGTTGGTCCCCCTGTCAGACACCACCTCTAGAGGGAATCCTACTCGTGAGAAAATTCCCGCCAGTGCCCGTCCCACCACGGGGGCCGTCACTGTCCTCAGAGGGATGGCTTCAGGGTACCGGGTGGCATGGTCCACCAAGACCAGGATAAACCTGTTGCCCATGGCTGTCTTGGGGTCCAGTGGCCCCACAATGTCAATCCCCACCCGTTGGAATGGGGTACTGACCACAGGGAAAGGTTGGAGTGGAGCTCTCAGCTTCCTTCTACTCTTGCCACTTGCCTGGCAAGTCTGGCATGTCCTGCAGTGAGTGTCAGAACTCCTGCGTATTTGGGGCCAATAAAAGTGGGTGACAAGCCTTTCGAAGGTCTTGTCCTGCCCCAAATGTCCTGCTAATGGTACGTCGTGAGCCAGCCCCAGTAGGAAGGCTCTGAACTTCTGGGGTACCACCAGCGCACGGGCTGACCCAGGTTCAGCAACCTTAGGCTCTGAGTATAGGAGGTCGTTCTCCCAGTAGATCAAGTGAGTTCCGGACTGATCACCATTGGCCTGGGCTGCAGCCTGCTGCCGCATACCCTCTAGAGAGGGGCACTCTTTCTGCTCCCTGCAGAATTCCTCCCTGGTGGGGCCTCCTTCTTGCTGCCAATGGGTCAGCTCAGGCAGGTCCCCCAGTTCGGCTATCTGTTCCCCGGTAGGCTCCAGGGCATCCCCCTCAAGGTCTGCTTCCTCCTGGGCCGTGGGAACTTCAGGAGCCGGATTCCCGTGCCTCCTGTGCCCTCTCCCTAAGGCCGGTTCCTGGGCCTCTCCCTCAGGCTCCAGGGTTCCTTCAACACCCCTACTGGCTGCCATTGACCGGGTGGTCACGCACGCCCAATCAGGTAAGCCCACCATCCGCAGGTGAGTTGTCTTCTCCACCTTTTCCCAAGGGGAGCTCTCCAAATCGTTACCTAGGAGACAATCAACAGGCATGGCCTCTCTCACAGCCACTTGCAGAGTACCAGAGACCCCCCCCACTCAAAGGGAACCTGAGCCATTGGACACTGACTCTCTGTGTTGTCAGCGTTGACAACACGGCAGAATGCGTGTGGAAAAACCTGCTCTTGAGACACCAGGTGTTGCTTGACAGCAGTCACACTGGCTCCTGTGTCTCTAAGAGCCCCCACCCTCTTGCCATTTATGGTCACCCACTGCCCATACTTTTGAGTATTGGGGGGCAGTTGGGCCTCAGCGACCATCTCACTGTCTCCTAATGAGACTAGGGTCATCTGTACGGGATCCCCCGCCCCTTGGACATCTATCTCCCTCCCAAAGGCTACACTATTCACCTGCTTGGGGGGTGGAGCACCAGAGGGTGCTGGTTTACCATACAGGGGGCACTTGGGATCCACGGAAATGTGCCCCAGGTTGTTACACTTGTAACATCTGAGGGGCCCTCTTTGAACAGGGCTACCTGTCGGGGCCCCGGTCTGCTTCGGGGGTGGGGGTGGCTGAGAACCTTTCCCTTGGTTCCCTGGGGAATTACTTTGGGGCCCTCTGTAGAACTCCCTCTGTTTACCCTTGTCCCCCCCCACTCTTCTGCTGGGGACCCTGAACAGCCTTGGCGGGGCCTCCCATGGGACCCTTGTGGACCCTGGTGCTGATCCAGCGGTCCGCCTCCTCAGCAAGCTTCCTAGGGTTAGTCAGCTTGCTATCGATCAGGTGCTGGCCTAGCTCAGGAAAACAATTATCCGACAAGTGCTCCCATGCAATTAAATCAAACAGCCCTTGGTAATCATTCACTTTGCTACCCTTCACCCAACCATCCAGCGCTCTGCAAAAAAAGGTCATATATTCTACATAAGTAGTACCAGGTTTCTTGGTGCAATCCCTAAATCTCTGTCTGTACAATTCAGGAGTTAACCCATACCTCGTCATAAGAGCCTCCTTCATGTGTGGATAGGATGTCTTGACCTCTGAGGGGAGATCCAGCAGTGTGTCCCGCCCTTCACTCAGGAACCTTCCCCACAACCCCGCTCCCCAATCTTTCTCAGGGACCCGGTGGGAGGACATGGCTACTTCATAGGCCCTGAACCACTGCCCAATATCATCCTGCTTATAATATTCTTTGACTACATCTTTAGGAATGTGCACCCTTGACTCTGTTGAATTGCTGCCACCAGAGGGTGAGTTGTCTAAACTCCTGGCCTTGAGATCCAACTCCCTCATTTTTACCTCATGCTCCATGGCCAGTTTTTGCCTTTCCATCTCCATTTGCAGTTTTGCCATCTCCACCTCATGTGCTCGTGCAGCACTCCTGTCAGCCATCTCCTCTGGCGACAGGCCTCTGCTAGGCTCAAAAACACCTTCGGGGGGTATCACCTCCCGTGCATTCTCCGGGAACTTTGATTCGTGCCAGGCTCTCAGCGCTTTCACGTACTGGTGCCAAGTCCACTCTGCTTAATTCTGTACTTGGAGAGATATCCTTTCAGGACATCATTGGTGCACTTTCTCAGTGCCTCTGGCTCCCAATCGATGTCATCCACTCCAGATAATACAGAGGACGCTCCGCCTCCACTGACTGTGCTAGGCATGGTTTCTTAAGGTGGAGATTCTTCTTTAGCAACAACTGTTAATCAATCTGTGGCTGCGTTATAGGTCTGCTCTACGTGGTGATCAATAATTCACTGTATGTAGATCATAAATGCAAATTCGAAATCCCACCGCTGCCACCAATGTTAGAATGGGCAACCTCTGGTTGGCACAGGTAGGTACTTGTGACAAACAGCGGTCCCTTCTTCTATTCAGGGTGAGGGAATTACCCCTTCAGAACAACCCCTGCTCACCCTATAGGTAGTGTGGCGCGAGCAGTCAGGGCTAAACTTCAGGGCGCTGTCGGTTAAGCATTTATAATAACACACAGTAAATCACAACGATCCCCCACAAACGGACACCAGGCGTAAGTTGTATCAAAAATACGGATGCTTTATATAAAAGGTTCTTTGTTACGCAGGCATGTACAAGACCATCAATAACGGTTGCGAAATGGAAGCCACAAGATGATAATTAGGCACTGTTCTTTTCTTTGGTAACTTATTCGATCACGAGCGCTTCACAGGGCTCGGTTGAGTCGGTCCAGTCACGATGATGCGCAGCGCACCCGGGGTACAGTGATACGGGGAAATCAGAACGTTGCGGACCCCGAGTCCGATAGAGAGTTCACTGTACCTGGGAACGTGCGATGTGCTTGGACGAGTCTTCGGGGGAGATGCAGGTTCTGCACCTCGCGGGTCTCCGGATCAAGAATTCAGCGGGCGGCTCTCGGTAGACAGGTGCGGCCCAGGGCCTCCGACACGGACTGTGCGGGAGGTCACTGCGGAGGGCGGCACGGTCAGACTCAGGCTGGGAGGTGAAGCGGGGCGGCCGTATACGTTACGACGTACGGGCGGCCGTCCGAGGCTTGATTTCACTTCCCAATTAGAAATCCGGCGGGAGGGCGAGAGGGCACCAGGCACGCTCTAGTGGCAGGCAGGTGACAGGGAAGCGGGGCGGCCAGCCTAGATGGGTCCAGAGCGACTCAGGCAGAGCGGGGCTCTCGGCGAGGGGAAGCGGCGAGGCTTCTGGGTGTCACGGCCCTAGGAGGGGTGGCAAGGTGCGCAGAGCACTCCGGCGGGAGAAAGCACACGGCTCGAGTTCTCAGACGAGCGGAGACACGGTGAACCCACTGGTCCAGGGGTTCAGTTCAGGGGGCAAGCTCTTCTTCCAAGCCCTTGGAGACAGTTGAAGAACAAAGTGCAAAAGTCTCTTTCAGTCTCTTTCCTCTCCTTCCTCAGCAAGGCACCTACTGCAGGCCAATCCCCCAGGTCAGGGAAAGTTACTCCTCCTTCAGCTTCTTCCAGTTCCTTCTAGTCGGGCAGAGTTCCTTCGTGGTTCAATCTGGATCTGATTTCTTAGGTGCCAGGCTCCTACTTTTATACAGTGATTCTTTTGTTCTTTAGCGCCAGGGGGGCTGGGCCTGGCTCAGTCCAGTTCTGGAGTACTTTGTTTTGGTGACCCTGCTCTTTCCTTTCAGCAGCAGGGCAGAGACATCAGCCGCTCCACAGGGGGCGGAGCCGGCTTTGTGGTGGCAGAGCACAGGTCTATTCAAGAGTCAAGGTGTACTCCTCCCACCCATCCTGGTGCGATCTCTCTACCCACCACCTGGCAGTCAACCTGTCTCCTGGAATCCCCCAGCCCTGCTCCTGTACTGTTGCTAGGCAGAACCCACACCCACAGCAGAGGCGGACTGAGATGGTCAGGCACGCAAAGGCTAACTTTCTAAAAGTAGCATTTGCAAACCCAGGATATTAAAATAACCTTTACTAAAAGATGTATTTTATTATCCCGAGTTCAGGCATACTAAACATGACTTTCTACCATGCTCTCTGAGTCCACTGGGGTCTCAGCGTGTAGCGATCCCAGCAGCCCATTCTGGCCTACGGAGAGCAGGTAGCCTTCAATAGTGAAAAACGAAAATGGCTGTAATTCACTATTAAGACATGCCACACACATCAGGGCATGTCCTACCTTATGCCTGCAATGCACCCTGCGCTTGGGCCTACCAGAGGAGTGACTAACATGTAGTTAAGGGAAGGTTTAGGGACTGGCAAGTGGGGACACTTGCTCAGTCAGCGCGACGGTACCAGACCGCGCGCAGGTTCTGCAGTGGCAAATCCTAGACACATTTTACCCCGCTGCTTCGGTGGGTGGCACAATCAGTGCTGCAAGCCCACTAGCAGCATTTGGATATACAAGCCCTTGGCACCCCTGGTGCACTCTACAAGGGACTGACAGTAAACCAAATATGCCAAACGTGGAAGTCAATTCACATAATACATTTTACCATAGGGAGCACTTGCACTGTGGCACTGGATGGCAGTGGCACAGTGCCCTGAGCAGCTAACACCAACACAAAAACACATTGAGGCACAGACAAAAATGGAAGGGTGACCCACGCCAATGGTGCCAGGTCTAACAATACCAAACTGAAATTCTACCAAATAGCAAGGTTTCCACAGGTCATTGGGTGCATAGATGGTACCCATGTGCCCATATGTCCACTATCTCACATAGAATACATATTCTGTAATAGAAAAAGCACACACTCCCTCACAATCCAAGTTGTCTGTGATGCAAACAACATCATCACAGACATTGTAGCCAAATATCCTGGAAGCACCCATGACTCATACATCTTCAGACACGGCATATGCCATAAATTAGAAAGAGGTGACTTTGATGAAGGATACCTACTAGGCACTCATATTTCAGGTCCACAGTGAAATGTATTGGCACTTTCATGTCTGTCTGCATGTTGACTCATCAGTTTTACCTTACCAGGTGACAGTGCATATGCCCTACGGCTATGGATACTCACACCGTACCTGTCTCCCAACACCCAAAGGAGAGACGGTACAACATAGCACATAGGCACACCAGGTCTGTGATTGAGCGCACATTAGGCATTCTAAAATTGCGCTTTTGGTGCCTTCACAAGAGTGGCAGAGCCTTGCCGTATGCCCTTAAGACTGCCTGTAAAATACTGGCAACATGTGCCATGCTCCACAACATTGCCTGCAGAGGTGGCTTGCCCATGGATGTGTATGAATCAGAATCTGAGGATGATGACCCAGGACCACCTGCCTAACAGCAAAGGGAGGAAAGCTCTGCAGCAAAGGGCAGAAGGCACAGGGATTAGATAGCCAACAATTATTTTGCAAGGTACGTCAAAAGCAATGACAAACTACCCTCTACAAAATACAATACAAATATGCTTTCAACTATGAATCTTTTTTTTTTTTTTTTTAAACCTTTATTTATAATTTTCAATTGAAAACATCTCAGTCAATGAGCAGACAGATCAGCATGCACAGAGATCATATGGACAAATATACAGCAAATCATGCCTGTGGTTTCGGGTCTCTTTCCCCAAGTGTTCAATGGTATTCATAGGCACGTCCTGGGGGGGTCACAGTATCCATCCTATCTAGATTCATATCAAGTACAACATAGGTCAGTATGAAGTCCACGGCCATGTAGAGGTCTCAGATGCGCGAGTGTGTTATCTGGAGATGCACATTGCAGTTCATATTGTTTAGATCGGCCCACTGCCACAGTTACCTCCCCCTCATTACAGCGAGATAATAAGTCACTATCCCTCCTCTAATTCCCGGGGTTACAGTGTATGGGGGGGTCTATCATCGCTCCCTGCTGCTGCAGGACTGCCCGGAGGAGAGTCCACAGTGTGGGCCAGCAGGTAATGGGTAAGAGGGCCCCATATATCTTTTGGTCTCGAGGTGCAGGGCAGCGTCTCCGCATATATTGCAAGTTGGTCTTGACAGTACACCATGTCTTTCAGCCATTCCTTGAATTTAGGGGCCCGCCCTCTACCCCATCTGCATGCTACTCTGCACTTCGCTAATAATAATGAAAGTGTGACGTATCTACGGCGCGCTTTGGTGATTTGCTTAGTGTAGCTTAGAAGCGCAACTAAAGGGTCACACTCCATCGGTAGGTCCGTCATCTCAGAGAGCGCTTCAAAAACCTGTCCCCAGTATTCCTTCACTGTCGGGCACTCTCAGGCCAAATGCAGGAACCCAGCCCCCGATCCACCGCATCGATCGCATCGATCTGTGTCCCATAGCCCAAATCGGCACAGCCCACCCGGGGTACAATACACGCGTTGCAAATATTTGTAATGAATTATGCGTAACCTGGCACTAGCCGAGATCTCCGCAGTTTGTAAACAGCAATATTGCCATTGTTCATTTGTAATGTCCCTGCCCAGGTCAGTCATCCAGTGTGTCCGTGCAGCACTGTGGGGGGTTCTCATACTCTGCTCTAATCGTTCGATACATGTTGGACACCAGGTGCCCGGGGCTCACGCTCTGCAGCATCTGGTGCAGCGGCTTGAGGGCCGCAGGCTCCCGCGGAAAGCTCGGGAAAATGGCTCGCACTCCCTGCCGCAGGCACACGTATAGAAATATTTCTAAGGGGGTAGGTTGTATATCGCCAAAGAATTGAGCTGGCGTACAAAAAGTCCCGTTACAAAACAAAGCGCCCCAGGTTTGTCTGCACACTCGAGCGCATAATTTCCTAAAACCCTCTTCTTGCAACAACAAACGTTTTGGGTGGTACGTCAGGGGTAGAGCCGAGGAGTAGAGAGTCGAGACGCCCAGGACCTTCATAATATGCTGCCATAACTATGAATCTTTAGCTTTATTGTGCAAGATTGCACAAACAAAATCTGGACAACCTGTCTATTTCAAAACGCACAACAGAACTAAAGCATAAATTTCATGTGGTTACAGCACTACCAAATTAGCAAATAAGTTGGGCCACAGACTGTCATGTTAGTGGACACAAGTCACTTCCTGCCTCTACGTCCAGCATTGGTGGAGCTGTCAGTCGGAATTCCAGCCCGGCGGCTGCTGCTTCTCCACAGCATTGGTGTGTCCGCAGCGGACATACTGCTGTAGCTGGAAACCTCACTATCTGCGCTCTCTGTTGCTTCCCCACTAGAAAACATGTTAGTTTGCATCGTCTCCACTGCTGCTGTGATTTGTTGCATCCCTCATGCCACATCACCACTGTAGTGGCCCATCTCCACCTGAAGACCCAGGGTACGTTTAGTGTGTTGGGTGGTTGCCTGTGCTAGACTACCAATCGCCATGGTCAGAGCGTCCATCCTGTGTCCCCTGCTGCGCTTCAAATGTCCTTGCTGCCCCCTCTCTCCCCAGTCAGTTCCTTGTACTGCTTTCCAATAGCCCCTGTAAGGGCATCACATTTATGCTCTATACGGCCCTGGTTCTCAACCCTCTGTTGGGTAATGTTCAGGAATCCCTGGCTCAGCATGAGGTTCATCAGCCTGACTTGTTTCTGTTGCAGGCGCTGAATCCTGATTATCGCCTGTTCCAGTCCACCAAACACCACCAGATTGGCTGCTCCAGCGGGGGGGGTGCATACTTACTTGTATCCGCCTTCCTGACTGCTGGGTTGGACGCACCAACCAGACCCTGGTGACAGGAGTGTGTCATGATGGTGCTGGCTGCTTTGATGCTGTTGTTGCAGTAGCATGAGCCTGGGTTGAGGTAGATACAGCAGTAGGTGGGACTTCAGGACAACTAGGCCCACTTGATGGTCCCCCTTCCTGCCCTTCCTCCATCTGGACCCAATCCAGGATTTCCTCAGTGTCATCAGCACGTTACTCTCCACCCAAAGGTGTAGTCAAAAATGTGAAGAGAAAATAAAATATGTGAGTCACTATCTCGGTTGTGTTGCAATGTTTTTCAGCTCTTGTCAGGCAGTAACTACACTGTTCAAGTCACTAACTACATTTCCCATAATGCACAACTTTGTTTTGTGTAGATGGACTATTTGGGTGTGGATATGTTGCATGAATAAGGAGAGCAGGCTTTGGGGTAAAATGTAAATATCTTACACATTTCACACTTACAAGAGTTTGTTGTAGGCGGTGATGTATCAACTGTCCAAAATCCAACCACTGCCTCCCTCTCCAGGTTACTCTCCACCATGGCCTCTGCTGCAGATGGTACCAATTGGATGGCCCTCCTCCTGTCTCTTGGGCTTCTTGCAGACGTGCTGCCATCCTCTCCTTGGCCCTGGAGCGCAGGTTGTACCACTTTTTTTTAATGTCGTCCAGGGACCTGTGGGCCACACTAAGGGCATTGATGCGCTGCTGCATCTCTAGCCATATCTTGCGTTTGTCTGCTTCCGGGACTGTGTGTGTGATGCCCTTCCAAACAGCTGCTTGTGGGTATTGCAGCATTCCTTAATAAAGATATAAATTTCCTTTTCAGAAAATTTCAGCTTTCGCAGACGCTTGTTTCCTGCCTTGTCACTGGCCTTGCTGCTCATGTTTTTTTTCCCAGAGAGCCTGCCTGAAGTGTTGACCTATGCTGCTACACCTAACCATGTGCTTGCAATTTGGATCAGGAGTCTACAGCACTTCCTGTTTTGTGGTCCTTCTGCTCTTCCAGGATGCGTTTCTACCTTATTTTTCATCGCGGTCACAATTTGCGTGCGTTAAATGGGTTTTCTGATGATTTTGCTATTTGCGCCCACTAAAGGTCTTTTTCACCCTCAGACGCTATTGCGAGCGTTTACTGACTCGCAAATAGCCGCTTCGCTAAATTGCGATGCGAGTCATTAGCGACTCTCAATCCTGGTACCTGTTTGGTACATAGGCTTAATTTTGAAAGTAGCTATTTGAGAGTTGCAAAACGGCGCAGTTCGCGACTCACAATTTTGAAAGGTCGTATATCTGCCCTAAGTTCCTTATGTTAATTTTTAATTAGCCAGAACATTATGAGGCTGAACAGGGATAAACATAATTAATGATACTGTTGAGGACTCTCTGACAGATGTTAGGCAATTAATGTTAAAGGGATCACAAAAATCTAAGCTGTATATTATGTTTGCCTTATGAAGGAGCTCTTTCATTGCTTCCCCTTCTGGATTTAAGAATAAAGTGTAGCCAAGAAGTAATAATAGGTCCTGATAAATTGTCATAAAACCGTCAATCAAACAAACATAAATGCAAATTTAAATCCACCATAAGTATAGTGGAAAAATATAAATTAACAGAATTCCTAAATGCAACTAACATAATAGCCAATTAATGAATAATGCCAGGGTTATATTGGCTGAATTTATCAATATAGGTATTCACAATAGCCATCCCTGCACAGCAATAGCAGAGAACGCAGTATCGGGCGCTGAGGGTTGGCTCCTCATCCCTCTTGCACCAAATGTAACATAGGTTGTGTAGTCCTTTCCCACCCAGGCAAGCAGCAAAGTGACCAGTCAGCCCTCACAGTGGGATACAGAACATGGTAGATTGTGCTGAGGGTTGACTCCACCTCTTCCTCCTTCCTCTTCCACCAAATAGAGCCTGGAAGGTGTAGTCCACTCTGTTCCAGGCAAGCACCAAAGTCACAAGACAGCACCCCAGTGACATCAAATCCTATACGTGATTTGTAGAGTTGAATGTAGCAAAATTTGCCCCAGTGACATTAATATATACCCCATCTAAGATCTTTGGGACAAAATAGAACCCTATCCTCAATAATAAAGATTGTAAAATTTAGGCAAATTTTGCTACATTCAACTCTACAAATCACGTATAGGATTTGATTCTTTGAAGACAAGACAATCAGAATTTAATCACAGATCCACTAATGAGATGAAAAGCCTTCCTACATTGGCCATATCCAGTTCTCCTTTGACCATTATCCACCTTATGTCACCACCTCAATTTCTGACTTTATTGCTAGCCCCATAACTTAGCTATGCAACCCATTTCTGGCCATGGCCACCATGCCTTTTTGCTGGCGACATGCCTCAATTACTGCTAATCTAAAAAAAAAACTACAGTAGACAAGGAAATATTAGCCAACTATGCTATGGCAGTACTTTATTTGAGCCAGTGGTCGCCTGACGGGGGCCGCAGGCAGTAATTTGGGGCTGGGGACCTTGAAAAATAATGTATGATGAACTTTTATGAAAATGTTTAAATTTGTTACGCTGAAAGTTTTTGCAACAAGTGTTATATTGTGCAACTACACAAAATTGAATCAAAATTGTATTTCATCATTGTATATGAATTCTTGGGAAAAACACACCCAATGGTTTTTCAAATTACTCGGCTATTCGAAGGGGTTTAGTTGGCCCTAACCTTAAGGGTGAACAATTTTCCACGGGACACTTTAAGAAGGGTATTAACAAGCAAGTCAGGGAGTATCGGGTCGAGTTCCTGTTCTGAATGCAAGACATTTCTGCATGGTCCCTATAAGCAACTTGAGAAGGTTTTCAAAAGGAGAAGCTCCTGATGTTAAGTTTAAAAAGAAATGTGCTACAAGAAAAAGAGAAAGCACTTCAAATACAGCATCTGGAGCCATCTATTAATATTAGGCATGTTTGCTTCATCGTCATTAGTAAACACTATACCAAATTGGTACCCCGCAGAAAAGATTTAAAGACGTGTTATAATCAGTACAAATGAAGAAATGGAAGTCTGCAAAAAAGGAGCAAAGAAAGAAAGAACATCTGTTTCCTTTTTCTAGTGCTTCCCTAGATGGAAGAAGTTACGTAGGACAGGGATAAAGTAAGAAGAGACGGGAGAACAAAACATAAAGGAGGAATGACTAGGTCAGTGGCACTGCGTGAAGCAATGGGAAATGGGGATTAACAAGGGCATATAAAACAAAGGAGCAACAACAAAAAATATAGCAGAATTGAAGGCGGGTGGAGAAACCGTGTGGAGGTCTGTGTGCTTCCTGCTAAATATTGAGAAAGATGGGAAGCAGAGGGAGGAAAAAGTAAAGACATTCAAGAGAGATGGAACGAGAAAGGTGATGCAAGAGAGAGCGATGGAGGCCTAGGGGATCGCCCCTCAGACCACTGAAGGAAGCAAATAAATGTAATTTGATGCACTCGAAAGTCATCACAGTTACATTGTTAACTCTGAGGAAGCTATTAAGAAGAACATTTTTATATGTATGAATTCCTTAGTTATATTTTGGTAGGGCGGCAATTTGTTTTTGTGATGTTCATCAACACCGAACTCATGAGTTACCTACATCATGGTTACATTGCACATTCCATCTCAAACTACAATAGCAGAATGGTAGGGACCGAAATGATATCTGTTAGTGAGGTATGCATTATACTGCAAATTAACTGCACAGTGCTTTGACCATGAAGTCCTTGGTTTGCCATTGAAGTTTCTTAATATCCCTGTGGGCGCATTTCCTTTTGCCCCAGAGACTCCAGTGCATGATTTTTTGTATCTCATGATCTCTTTGTCTTCTGTAACCTGTTCTTTAAAAAACATCAATTTATCATTAATCCTTAGGTCCTTCAGCATTTAAGAAATGTTCATTTTGCTACTACTTTTGGAGATGAGATTTTCTTTGATGAAAATGGGGATCCTCCTGCTGTCTTTGAAATTCTGAATTGGCAAATGTTTTCCAATGGGTCCTACAAATATGTGAAAGTGGGCACAGTTGATAATCGAGCACCACAGGGACATGCATTTACAATCAACACTGAGGCCATCCTTTGGAACTCCAATGATTCAGAGGTATGAAGAGTGCATCTTTCTCTGTGCTAGCAAGTTGATGTTATGCTCCAGACCTTGCCAATGAGTTTCAAAGTTGAGTGTCTGGTTTTATTTCAATGATGGTGACTAAGTGGATGTGTTGGATCCATTTTTCAGAGTAAGGTACAGGTAAGTGGTGTTAGATAATTAAAACATACAGGTTTTAAGAAAGCCATGTGCTATTAAATAAGCAACCATAGCAAATGAGTAACCACATTTCAATTGTTGTTTCTAAAATTGTTTTCTGCAAACATTGTGTCCAATAATGCATGATGAAGTTTACAATATAGTACATACAGTAAACTAAAATAGTTGATTAGAATTAGCTATTAGGTGGTGTAATAGCGTATTGTATTGTATTCTGCGATGAGCAAATATGTTCGGGCTGGTAATAAAGAACCACAAACCATTACTGGACAGCTGACCCTGTCTCACTAGAAGACCTGCTGGGATTTAATTATATCGTAATTTAGTATGGTATATTTAAAAGCCAGATCTGATGAACTATTTTAATATCCGAATTCATGACTGCTAAATGAATTTGCAAAGTTTTCATATTCTTACTGGAAACATTTGATTTACTGTTGGAATCATCAAAACACCCACAAATATTTTCTTCTGACAGCCAAAACCTTTTCCATATGACACATTGAAACCAGTAACACATAGGATCCCAGGAGAAATAATGACTTTTTGGAAAACTGTGTAATGATTTAAAAAGCGTTAATGAATGTAATGGCTAGTTTGCCAGAAATAGTATTACTATAATAAACACTGTACATCCAGTTGAGCTACGGTGGTAGGGCAGGGTCCAACAATGAAGAAGCATGGGTCATGAGATCAGTTTACCCATAATCTAGTTTGAGGCATTTATTGGGTTGCCTTGTTAACTTTGCTTCAACAATATATACGGCTCAATCTCTGCTCACTCCAAATTCATCCATAATATCTCCAATATTTATGTAGAAGAACGCCAGCTTGTCAAGTAAAGGAGACAAAGTTCTTGTAGATAGGAACCCTAAAACCACCTTTTTGAATTGTCTTTCTCATCAATCCCAGTTCCCCTACACTCGGGTAACTGTGCACTTCCATCTGCTCCTTCTCTGCAAGGTCTTATGGCAAATTTATGAAAACATAGAAAACTGTAAGTAGCACATGTCTGGTCGGTAAATTGATATTTGCCCAAAATCTCAGGCTGCTGACATCCATTTTACACTGTCCAATCTGATTAGGGCTAGATGTTCTTTGAATTTCAACAATTCAAGATGTGCTTGTCTCTTCTTCCTCTTGACGCCCAAGTGTTTAATCTAACTAATTGACTAGTTCTGATTCCATTCCTCAAAACAGGATTGGTAAACAGTTCAATCATTTAAACATTAAGTTTTAAAACCTAAACTTTATTATGTTAGTTAATGAGCTATAACACCACACCAATTAGTGATTTACGGTGAGTGAGCAGAAGAAGAATGTAATCTGTGTATTTCAGACATTTGTGTTCCATCCCGAACTGAGTGATTATCTTTATCAAAAGGAATTGTACAGATCAATGTCAAAAGTATCTCCAAGGCAAGAGTGAACAGAAGTAAAATCAAAGGTAACCTATCAAGTACCTTCTTTTGAAAGTAAGCTTTTTGTTAAGAATTGTGTCTTAGTGTTGTTATTAATCATGAACTCAAGAATAATGCAGATAGATAGGAACACAAAATGATCCATCCAGAACCCTCGGTAGATATGACCAGTTGAGTGGGTCAATGCATTCTCATGTCCACTGTCTGGAGTTTGTACAACTTTAATGAACCAGAGTGTGACGAATGGATTATGGACCAATCATTTCAAGATATAAAATCAACAAATGACCAAGGACTTTTAGATCACAAGCTAGTTGAGTAATTAGCCTTAAATTTGGAAGATCATCTAGGCTCTCACCAAGTTTCAGGGACAGTGTCATTTGAGCCATATCAGTGGAATTGGGCTTGCAACCATACTGATGCATTCCTTTGTATACCCTGACTAGCACTTGGTAGGAATGTTAGAGAAGATATAGTGGAACTCTGATGGAACTCCATCAAGATCATTACTTTTACCTGGATTCTCTTCATTGATGACTTGGGGTCAGATGTACAACCCTTTTTTGCGGCTGCAAACAGGAAATCCTACAGTTTGTGACTGCAAAAAAGGGTAATGGCATGTACAAATGCTATTTTGCGAGTCACTGATTCACAAAATAGCATTTGCGACTCTCGCTATTAGGAAGGGCGTTCGCAGTTTACCACCTACTTTAAGTAGGTGGTAAACCACTCGCAAACGGGAAGTAGTCCCCAGGGGATCCCTTCCTCTTTTGAGAGTATGTGAGAAAATATTTTTTAAGAGCAGGCAGTGGTCCCAGGGACCACTGCCTGCGATTAAAAAAATTAAACTGAAAAGTTTCACTTTTGTTTTTTAAATGCATAATGTTTTCCTTTAAGGAAAACGGGCTGCATTAAAAAGAAAAAAATACTTTATTAAAAAAGCAGTCACAGACATGGTGGTCTGCTGACCCCAGCAGGCCATCATCCCTGTGAGTGCTAGCCATCCCTAATGGGGTCGCAAATTTGCCTGCCTCATTAATATTATTGAGGCATGCAATTTGCGACCACATTAGGAATCGCGAATTGTGTCTGACACACTGTTGTGCGTTCCAATTTGCAATTTGCAAATTGCAAGCCGCAAGTGCAAGGCAATTTGCGAGTCGCAAATTGATGGGTCGTACATCTGGCCCTTGGTCACTACTGCTTTGGTAATCAGAGGCCATATGTATGAAGTTTCCTTTTTGCATTTCCTAAATAGTGATTCTTAGGAAATCGCTATTTAGGAAATGCAATTTGGGAATGTAAAAAATTAGCAATTCCTAATATTGATTCCTAACACCATTAGGAATTCTCAAATGTGCAATTTCCTAATAGAAAATCGCACATTTAAAAATCCAAAACTAATGGTTCGCATGGTATATTTGAAAGGTTTTGCATTTTCAAAATTGCGATATTCTTCTAGGAAGGCCCCCCTTAAATTTTTTTTTTTAACATGAAATAAATGTAGAGCACCCCAAAGCCCTTGGGGCTATTGCATGCTCTATCATTCTGCATATGTGCAGTTTGGATGCATTTTGATATTTTGCAGCTGCTTATCATCGGATTAAATCCAGTGGCAATAGCATTTCCTAAACTCCCATTTAGGAAATGTTATCTATATGAGGTTAGGAAATTCCAAATAGGAAATCCCTATTTGAGATTTCCTTTTTAGGGTATAACAAAATGCAATTTCCACTGTATATAAATCGCATTTTGCAACCGTGTTTTGACCTTTGTACATAGTGAAAGGCTATTTAGGATTTTTTAATGGACCAAAATTGCGATTCGGTCCTCTAAGAAATGCTAAATCAATTTCGTATATATGGCCGCAGGTCACTTACAATATGAGTCCTCATAATATTTTCAGCTCAATATCTTCTGAGCACTGTTTCGAGTCAATTTTTCAGAGAAAGACAATCACAAAATTAAGTAGCTTATAAAATTGAGCAAATATTTCATTTATATTCTTGTAATCCACAGACCCTTTAGCATCTTTTACAGATATGATAGCTCGTTATCTTTCTTCTCTGTATGACGAAAAGCCCCTGGGGTCCGACAGCATTTTATGTAGGTCCTGACTTCATCTAAGATAATGGAGGCTGCCATCTTCTCAATCTTAGACATTGGAAGTCGCCATCTTTTCTGATTTCTGCAGAATCATTGTCAAGTCTGCTATTTGACGCAGATTTCGTCTGACCTTATCTTTCTAAGAACTGTGAAAGTATCCAGTCATTCAACTATAGGCATAAATATAACACTTGATGCAACATTAGTCTGGGACAAGTGTCTACTTTTCACCATGTCAAGGTTAAATACAGTGGCAGCTGGTGACATTTGAAAGCGGTGAGGCGTGAAAGTTGGGAATGACTTTTATGTAACAAGCGAAATGCTGCATTTGAAAGATAATGAATTTGGTGAGAAAGAAAGGTTTATAAAGCAGTGGGAACGTATAGTCTTGATATATTAAATACATTACAAACTTCACCATATCTTTCTGCGTTATTATGTACAATAGATACTTTAATGTGGAGATTGTACAGCACAACAACTTCTGGCCCTTTAAAGTGTGTGTTTGCCCAGTGTCTTGCGCTGCATGTGGCATCAACTTTGGAAAATGCTCTAACTAGGCTTCGGGGAGCACCCACAGCTGCTAGCTGCAACCAGTCATGTAGAAATATGTGCAGACAGGATGAAAAAAGTGGGGGTTCTCTAAAAAGGAACATGTAACATAAATTTCAATGATTCCCATAGTGTGCCACCTGACCAGTATTTTATTTTCGCTCTGAGATGTTATTGCATCCAGATGCATAACACTGCAACTGACATACACCACGATTAGCTTTGTCTATGGTTATTAGCTGTTTAAAATACATGAGTAACAATAATGATGTGTTATAAATAATTAACATTGGAAATGTTTCAATTCTGAAACTGTGATACTGTGAATTAAATATTATTAAAGCCTCGGAAGGAGAACTGGCCTTCAGTTATGTGTGCTTTATGTTAGAAATGTATGCCCTTTTTCTCTGCACTTCTCATTCATCTGCTCATTTTCAACCTCCTCACTTTCCTCTTAGGCACCCTCTTTTCACTCTCCCCCAAAGGCACTTCTTCATATCTACCTCATTTCACCACCCCCAAAAATACACTGCACTCACTCACATTTAACCGCTTTATTTCCATTTGTTTTTGCCTTGTAAATATTTTGACATCTCTGTACCCCCTTCACATTCATTTACACTGAATTTCTATGGCAATTGGAATGCATGCCCATTGTTCTGCGTGACCTGCAGGGATGCCAACCCACGGACAGGCACTTTGCTTTACCTTCAGCCTCAGAACAAGTGCTCTCAATGAAAGCTTCTCCTCATCACTTGGCACAACTCAAAGAATGCACTATGCAAGAGTAACAAGATGCACAAAATAAACACAGAAACACAACATGATGAAATAAATAGGGGGCTCATTAGGATGGCGGGTGGAGGCACATCCACAGCGCTGGCGGAAAATGTCCTTTTCCGCACTCCAGCGGTGGTCCACGCGCCTGCCATATTACGATGGACAAACATAGCCATTTTCCGTCTGCCGCGGAGTTACGTAAACCGGCAGAAATTCGCACCACCCACCGCGGCAGAGAGAGCCAATAGAAACACGCCGCCGTGCGGAATGACTTCCCATCCGACGTACAAATCCCAATAATGCAAACTGCCCATCACACCGCAGCAGAGAATCCACCCACCCGGAGACAGCGGAGAGTGAACCCAGACTCCCGGTCCCCTCCACCCGGTCCTTACCGCAATGGATCCAGCTCTTCAGCCCTTTCCGCTGCTGTACCTCATCCACTACCAGCAAATAATACACCATCATGGACAACACCGCAGGCACGCAAATTCACAACTCCGCACACAACCACAACACACACCTCCTGTGCTGACATACGGTTCCTGTCCACATCAGACACTCTGGAGGCGACAGGAACATATCCCCCAGTGTACCCACACATGTCCTACCACATCCGAGTCACCCATCAACGCGAAATCACTGCAATGTCCCGGTCACGTCAACGCAGCGGTGAAAGCGCAGGAAAAACCTGCGCACAATGTAGTAGGCAGGGCCTGCGCCAGGCATGGGCTGTCTGCCCAGATTCACAGGGCTCCACCTTCACCCTTCCCACACTACCCTTCGCACACCCATTTGGGCACATGCTGTGTGCTCCTCCTATGCCCCCTGCACAATTAATCTGCAAGGTGTAGCCAGACCTCACACTTCCCACATCAAAGGACAAGGTAGATTGACTGGGAAGGTGGGGGTGAAGAGGAACACACTGCACAGAAGCTCAGGGGATGGACAACCCTCCTCCTCACACCTACCTTCCACTCATGTGAATTGAGTATAATTACAAAATGAAGCCTCAATCTGCTTATGAACATCCACTGAACAGTTCACACTGCCTGTCAAAGTCACTCAGAAACACCCAACACTGACACCCAGCCACATACACATACCATAGGTCAGCAGCAATGGAGGACAATAAATGGGAAAGCCAAATGTGAAGTGGACAGTGCTGGAAAACCATGGAGCAAGCCACATAGCATGTGTACATCACATACAAGAGAAGGAACATATCACACCACCCTTAGGCCATCAAATCAGACATGGGTGGCTCAGTGAGTGAAATTAAACCAAAGTGACCTCTGTGCAACAAATCATGGATACATCAAGGCAAGCCATGCATAGGGACAGGAATGATAGGAAGTGTCAGAAGTCATACAGTGACCAGCCACACATCAACGTCAACTTACTTGACATGTGCATGTCATCAGCACAACACATGGCTCATTGTCACACTCCCTGTCTGTCAAACATAAGTAGGACCTTCACACATACCCCTCCTCTACCCACCTAATACCTGCAACACTCAACACCTGTGAGAAACACACATAATGGTCAAAATGATGTCCCGTGAGTTCAATGACAACCAATCACACTCCCTGGTGTGCATCCACAAATATCCACAAATATCAGACTCACACTCAGGGATGCCTGAACCAATGCTGACACAAAAAAACATAGCCAAACACTAAGCTCACAAACAACATCCACAGAAGTCCAACAAGCCCAGACATGTGCAGCCAAACAGTGGAAAGGCAATGTGACCCTAGACAGAACAGGAGTACACAACATTGTCACTCAGGGCCAATGCACAGACACCATACCCCAACACAAACAAGAACTGCATCATCAAAAAACAATCATGAACACTAACTGGGATCAATGTGACAAATCAGCTAACATCGACAGAGACACCACACCAGTCATCAAGTGAACATGGTGTCATAGTGTACCACAAGCAAGCACATGCACAATTCTGACAAGTGACAGGTCAAAAATAGGAGGACAAACCACCATTGTGCATTCAAAACAAGCTCATGAACAATAATCCACCTTGCTGCATGTGACAGACACACAAGTAATGCACACTACTCATGCAACACACAACTGAATGTATCACAATGCACACAATGTCATGCAAATAGAACATCACACACACATAGCATCTGTCAGTAGAAAGAGCTAAGACAGGCCAAACACTGCATACATCCACAACAAAAACACAACAGATGCACATACCAATCCATCATATTGCAAACTCAGCTGGACATCAGGGGGATGCACACCAGGCAAGTAAAAGGCAACATACACTGACAGCACTGCATGCACACCAAGCAGTGTGTGCACACCAACCAAACCAGTAGCACATACATCTGAGTGCCACACCATGAACTCCCACAACACAACTCATCAAAACACACAGAAAACCTCATACTCAGGAAGGGTAGCAGTACCTCAGCAAACACACATACAGCTTACTCATCACCCACAGATGCACAACTCAGGGAAACCCAGATGTAAGCAACATGACTAGAGGATTATGCTGCTCAAACATATGCACTGCACATAAGCAACTATGACTAAAAAATAGTAGAAGAAAATAACGCATAACTAATTGTGAAACTGTCCTGAGTGGCACATTGGTCCTGTACACAGATCAGCCTCACACAGCATAGTGTCACACTATGAAGTGGTGGGGAGGCTCACACACTGGCAAGCCATGGGGTGGAAGACATGAGATTGAAGTGGTGTGTACTTCAGTAGTGGACAGGTGAGGAGTGTACAGCACACAAACACATAGAGGAGATACTCACAATGTGTAGGTATCAGAAGCACATATAGGGGATGGCATGACTCCACATACCACATACCATACGGGAGACAAAAATGGGTCAAGTGACAGCAATGCATGAGAAAACTCACAAATAATGTCAGTGTGGCTGAGCAGGACTGCACAGTGAGCACAAACAGTAACAAGACACATGGCTGATCAACAAAACACAGCACAGACTTGGCAGTCACAAACTCTGCATACTCACAACTGGCAGCAACAACACGTATGTGTCCCCCAGGAGTGCAGGAACACACCAACCCACTGCACAGTGCCCAACCTACAACTCCTACATGTGCCCAAAATCTGAAGCACATGGCATACAATTGAAACAAACAGGCACTCCTTAACTGGATCATACATGTGTGCATTTGGCATTGCAGGGGCACACACACATCAACACTACTGACAATGGCAGCCAATACACGTTGTATGACCACTCAAGTTCACTTATTCAAATGTACCCATGAGACTAGGAAGATAGGCCTACCCAAGATGACCACACAACAACACTGCTGTTCACACATCAAGAAAGATCACATTATCCAGTACAAAATCAAAGTACGTACATGTGTGCATGGAAACTGCACAGGGAATGGGCATCCAAAGTGACAAACAGCAAAGCCATTGGCCAGTACATAGTTCAAAGTATGTACATGTGTGCATGAGAAACTGCACAGGCAATTGGCATCCAAAGTGACAAACAGCAAGGCTGTTAGACCTGGCACCTTGGCGTGGGTCTCCCTTCCATTTTTTGCTGTTGCCTCATGTGTTTTTGCTGGTGTTAGATGCTTTGGGCACTGTGCCACTGCTGTCCAGTGCCACAGTGCAAGTGCTCCCTATTGTAAATTGATGTGTGGATTAGTGATTCCATGATTGGCTAGTTTGGTTTACCTGTCAGACCCTAGTACAGCGCACCAGGAGTGCCCAGGTCTTGTAAACCAAATGCTGCTGGTGGTCTTGCAGCACTAGTTGTGCCACCCACAGAAGCAGCCTGTAAAAGTGTGTCTAAGGCCTGCCATTGCAGAGCCTGTATGCAGTCTGGTATTGCCATGCTGACTGGGCAAGTGCAGCCACTTGCCAGTCCCTAAACCTTCCCTTTTCATCATATCAGACACCCCTATGGTAGGCCCAAGGGCAGGTTGCATTGTAAGTATAAGGTAGGACAAGCCCTGGTGTGTGTCATGTCCTAATAGTGAATTACAGCTATTTTTGTTTTTCACTATTGCAAGGCTATCTGTTCCCCATAGGCCAGAATGGGCAGTTTGATTATTACATCTTATAATCCTAACTGACTCAGGGAACATGGTAGAAATTCGAGTTTAGTATGCCTGAATTCAGAATGATAAAATACATCTTTTAGTGAATTTGGTTTTAACATTCTGTATTTGAAAATACCACTTTTAGAAAGTAGGTATTTTCTTGTCTAACCATCCACACCTGCCTCTGCTAGGTTGTGTATTCCTTGTCTGGAGTTTGAGTGACTGGGGCTAGGGGATTAAAGGAGACAGGCTGAGTCAGTACAAGGCTGAATAGAGAGACCTGCATCTAGATGGGTGGGAGGAGTTGTACCTGGGACCTGAATAGGGCTGTGCCTTCCCTCCACAATGCTGGCTCCACCTCCTGTGGTGCGTCTGATGTCTCTACCCTGCACTCTGAAAGGAAAGAAGGAGTCTTGTCAACAAAGTGCTCCAGGACTGACCAGAACTGGTTTGGACTAGGCAAATACCTCTCTGCCTTCAGAGAACACAGAGAAACTGGGTATAAATATTGGGACCCAAACCCAAGAACTTTAGATCACTTTGGGAAACAAGAAGAAACCATTGCTGAGGAGAGGAACCAGAAGAAACTGAGGAGAGACTATCCCTAAGCTGAAGTGCTGCTTGGGGGATTGGCCTGCAGTGGTTGACCTGACTGCCAAAGAAAGGAGAAAGGAACTTTGTCTTTACTTTATTCAACTTGTGAAGGATCTCCAAGGACTTGAGAAAAGAGCTTGCCTCCTGCTGACGTCAAAGGGACAACAGACTTCAACCACCAGCTCCCCAGAGTTCTCTGGAAGTTCCTGCAGCTGTAATGAGGCCTTCTGAGGAATTGTGTGTCGCAAGGAGCTGGAAGCACGACTCACAAAGAAGAAGCGTGTTGCCGCCTCAGCCATTGCCGTCGCCTCACTGAACATGGGTGTCGCCGCTGTCGCATCGCATCGTAAAGAAATGTCTCGCAATGCCAAAGAAGTGTGTCGCCGCCGCAGCCGTTCTCGTTGCATCACTGAACAAGGGTGTCGCCGCTGCAGCTGTCGCATCGAGCCGAAGTGTCTCGCATCACCAGAGAAGCGTGCCGCAGCCGCTGTCGTCGCATCACTGAACAAGGGTGTCGCTGCTGCAGCTGTTGCATCGAGCCGAAGAGCCTCGCACCACCGGAGAAGCATGCTGCAGCCGCTGTCGTCGCATCACTGAACAAGGGTGTTGCCTCTGCAGCTGTCGCATCGAGCCGAAGTGTCTCGCATCATCAAAGAAGAGTGTCGCCACCATAGCCGCTGTCGTCGCATCACTGAACAAGGGTGTCGCCGCTGCAGCTGTCGCATCGAGTCAAGACATCTTGCATCATCGGAGAAGCGTGTCGCAGGGCCTGCGGCTCAGAAGAATCGTTGAGTCGCCGCACGGCCGTTGGGTGTGCACGCATCGTAACGCAAGAAGAAGAAGACGGCATCTTTGTTTCATTGCACCGTATCTTCATCGCATCACGGCGTTGCGGGCCGCATCGCCAAGGAAGCGCAGTAAGAAACCGACGCATCACCTTTCCTGGGTGTCAGGAACCGACGCATTACCTTCCCTGCAACACTTTAGTTGTATAGTGTTACGCATCCAAAGGTACATTGACTCAAAGTGTCGCATTTTAACATCTAAAGAGAACTAAGCTAATTCTATAATTCTAAGTACAGTATTGTGGACTTTTGTCGTTTGTGGTCTTGTGTCAAATCGATATAAAAAATACTTATTTTTTATATAAAACTTGTGTGGTGTCCATCTGTAGGGTTGTCACTTGATTACTGTATGTGGTCACAAATGCTTTACACACTGCCTCTGAGATAAGCCTGTCAGCTCATGCCAAGCTACCAAGGGGGTGAGCAGGGGTTAATTTAGGAGTGTACCCCCTTACCCTGACCAGACACAAGGGTCCCTATTTGTCAAAGGTACCTACCTCTGCCAACTAGAGACCAAATATAACAAAGGCCATTAGCCAGTCCAAATTCAAAGTATGTACATGTGTGCATTAGAAACTATGCAGGGAATGGGCATCCAAAGTGACACACAGCAAGGCCATTGGCCAGTCCATAGTTCAAAGTATGTACATGTGTGCATGAGAAACTGCACAGGGAATGGGTAACACCGTACACTGCATTGGTTCCCCACAGCTCCGGGGATACAAATGGGCAGTCCAGGCACCGCTGTGGGAGAGATGGGTTTGGGAAGGGGACTTTGCTTCAGACTTGGCTATCAGTTGAACTGGGAGGTGACTGATTGTCGGGGCCAGTTGGAGGACTGGACCTGGGAAAGAGAGGACCAGCTAAGGTAGTTGCATCAATGGCTGTGGGACCCGGAGGGCTGCTTGGACTGGGTGGCATGCTGGCACGGGGAGGCGGAGACATGCTGCCATGAGACACAGTGTGTGAGGGTGAATGTGGAGGGCTGAGACTACACTTCTTGGGGATTCGATAGGCAAGAATTGTCTTAGTAGGAGTAGGAAGTGGGGCGGGCACAACAGCGTCACTTACCACCGAAGCTGTATCAGATGCAGGTGACTCTCTCTGTGGGGATTTGCTGGATCCGGTGGTACGCTTGTGGTGGCCTTGTCTTTTCCCCTCCATCCCCTGCTCACCAGGTGAACCCCTCACATTGCTCCCTTGTCCCTGCTTCACAGGGGTGTGGGTGGGAGTTGAAGTTGTGGGTGAATCTGCCTTAGAGAGATGTTTGTGCTGACTCTTTGCAGGCACCGACTTCACAGCAGGCAGGGCAACTGTTTGTTTGTCTTTGGGAGCAGGTGTGGGGATGAGAGTGTCCTTGGATGGGGGTGATTTGGATGAATGTGAGCTTGAGGCCTGCTTCTTGGCCTGATGCTCCTGAGTGTCACGTGAAGGGCTTTTGCCTTTGCGCTCCTGTTTGCCAGTTTTTTGTTTTGGGGATGGTGTCTGTGCTCTGGGCGTGGTTGGAGTGCTGCTGTTGTGTGCTGCGTGTGGAGTACTTGGCGCCTGAGGGCTGTTGTGTGTGGTCACTCTTGTCCGATGGTACCACTGGCAGGGTGGTTGCTGAAGGGACTGGAGCTTGACTTTGAGCCTGTGACAGCTGAATGGCTGCCGTCACTGTGGAGGACAAAGACTGGACAGTTCTGTGTAGACCACCCACGTCAGAATTAATGCCCTCCATGAAGGCAACTACCTGTGCCAGCTTCTTGTCATGATCTTGGAAGGCTTTCAGGAGAGTAGTCTGACCCACACACAGCTGGCGCAAAAGATCCACCGCCTCAACACTGAGTGCAGCAGGGGAGACAGGGGAAGCGGTGCCTGGGGGGAAGGACACTACCCTTCTTAGTGCTGCAGCCGCAGATTTCCCACTCCCTTTGCCCGCCAACATCGAGGAGACACTGCTGGAGTCAGATGATGTTGAGGTTGGTGTTTCTGGGCTTGATTCTTCCAGGGCACTCCTGTCCCCATCCGAGGCGCTGGTCACATCAGTGTCAGTGAGCTCATGTGTAGCAGTCGTGCCAGAAGATTCACCACTGGTGACCATCCCTCTCCTTCCGTGCCCTCGTTAGATGCTACAAATGGTTCAGTATAGTGCCATACTCACAAACATCATATGCAAGCAAAGCACAAAACTAGGAGATGATACCCCCATGTTACACACCACCCTGTGCAGTCTGCATGTGCAACCTTAATGCAAAACTCAGAAGATGCATGAAAACATACATAGTTGACATGTGACGTTCACACAGCCAAATAGCTGGCCCGTGCCTCCTTGTAACCTAACATACTGATCTCTATAAGCATATGTACGTGCCTGTAGGTGAGATAGATATACATCTCAACATGTTGTCTCAGTCACATATGGAGTCACTTTAAGGAGACAATACAGATACTGACTCCAAAATGTCCTTTTACAATGGCCATGAGCTACTGATGTCCACCATTTTGTGCTTTGAAGCACAAGGACCGTTGCACATTGGTGTCAGATGTGTAGTTCTCACAATTTCCAAGTCAGGCACTGCACACAACGATGAAAGCACACTATGATGATGCACACTGCTGTTCACTGCCCGGTGATGTCTATGACAGCCATAATGCAGCAGATGTCATAAGGCCACATCTCATCTTGCAAAGTCAAGGTCCATTGTATTAAACACATGAGAAAGTACATGTAGCGAAAATGCATGACAGCTGCACTCAACACAGAGGCCACTTAGAAAACCATTGCATCACACTAGAAACATCACAGAGCCCCGCACTGGCTCAGGGTTGGGATATATGCAGTCACTCACACCCAAAGTCACCCTTCGTAGAATACTCACCCCCAACTTGCTGCTGATGGGCCCTCAAACATCCATCCAGCTCTGGTTGTTGCACTGCCAAGATGCGGGCCATTAGTGATGTCATTTTCCTGCGCGCCAACCTTCCAGTCTGAGGGAGCATCCCCCACGTCATCACTGCCACATTTTTGCTCAGCCAGCAGATGTCATCCCACCTCTTGTGACAGTGTGTGTGCCATCGGTTGGAGACACCCAGAGTCTGCACCTTGCGTGCAATGACCCTCCATAAGGCCTTAAGCTGGCGGACTTTAAGCTGCAGGCATAGGAGACAAGAAGAGGAAGTTTCATTGACACTGTGTTATGTACCACTGTATCTCAGTACAGGAGCATGCAAAAACTTAGCACAGCAATACAGAAATGTTGAGCAGAGGCCATACAGCATAACACGTAGTACATTTGCATCAGATAATCGCATAGAAATGTATGCAGGTATGAGGATGGACACAGTACATGGCCATCTCATACACATGCAGAATGCCAGCACAGAAAGCAATGTGAAGAAGGTCCTCATCTGTGATGTAGTATGTGAGTGAGCAAGACATACATTACATTGGAAATGATGAGTCGGGGCAGACTCACTGTGTCCAACACTACACACCCCTTAATGTCCTTGGCCTGTGAATGGCTCACTGTGTCATGGAGGTCACATTTAGGAACATGATCTTACATTCTCACACCCTTCTCACTAGGTCTGTCTTGTGCAATCCTCAGGCATAAGATAGCTCATTGAGAAATAGGGTGGCAGACAACACATATGTTTCACTCTTTCCATTTACTGATGGGTCCTTGTCAAATTGGGCAGTATCTGTGCAGGCCAGGGGGACTCACACTGAGGTTAAACGTGGGCCATCAGAACATTCACATGCCTGTACAATATGAGAGGGCAAAAAGTGCCCATACATGTGAGTCAGTACACATAATGAAAACAATGGAAGGAGGATGTTTCCGAAGTACATTAATCTGATGTGTCATAGGTGAATTACCACCAAGAGTGTCACGCTCAGGCATTTCAATCTTGTGCATAATGCTTACACATCCATGGTGGCAATATGAAAATCATAAACACATCCTTCAGTACCCTCGGGACGAAACACATTTGTAATGTCACAAATGAGCATGTGAAAACCTCATGGACTCTGACATTCATTAACACAGGCAATGTTATTTCTGACTTCCACTGTCCAAACCATCAGTGTTACTGTATGACTGCAAAAACACTGCATGTCACTCCCATCCTTAAATGCAGCCATGGATCTGTGGAAATAAGGCTACACACCCCATTGACATGAAGTCAGCATGCTAGGCAGTGTATCACACAAACCTGCACTCACAGGCACATACTACAGCAGAACAACTTCATGTGAGCACTCTTTGCACTCTCAAACTTTCACTCTGAAACACTTACCATTACATTAGGAGCACCATATAGCCTCCCATACTGTGAAAGCACCTCATCCACCCGACCTCCAGCTCCCTTGTGGTGAAAGGACGGGCCCTGCTGTTCTCAGTTCTCGCCATTACTGGGTTCAGGAGACAGGAACAGCAGCAGTTGGTGGTGAAGAATGTCAGGCAGCAGTGTCTAGATGCAGTGGAAATGTGTGGCTCTCTCTCAGACATATGTAGCCCCCTGGGGTTGTTTCAGTGGTACTCAGATGTTCCAGGTCAGCTTTTTTCATATGTAACCAATGACCAGCCCCGCGGTGGTGCTGCACGCCTACCGAGATTTTCAAAAGTGTATTTCACTACCCATTGGCTGAGAGGGCATGGGCATTGGCGGTGTGACACCGCGGGGCCCAGGCGGTCGCCACCGCAATCGTGCATCTTTCAATTGTATCCTATGACCGACCCTGCGGTAGCAGAGCACGCCTACCGCAATTTTCAAAAGTGTATTTCACTACCGCGATTGCTGTTCACATTGGCTGAAGGGGCATGGGCATTGGTGGTGTCACACCACGGGGCCCAGGCGGTCGCTACCGCGAATTGGCTTTTTTGTGTGAAAATTGTATTATTTTAGAAAAGTAAGAGTTCAAATAAATATAACAAGATGCAATACAACAGAGCAAAGTGATCAACAAATAGGTAAAAAATTAAAGAGAATACAGACACAATGAAAGAATTCATGTCAGAGAAATAAAGAAATCACAAGTAGTACTGAATCAATATATAATAGGCAAGGAATATTGCATAATCGATTGATAGCAAGAAAAAGTTAGTTGTATTGCACCAAAACCAAAAAATAACAGAATGAAAAGAACAAGAAGAGAACAAGAAAGGAGAAGAAAGAAGAAGAGGGAACAAGGAAAGAAAAGAAGATAGAGAGATGGATAGATGGGGACACCTGCTACAGTGGAGAAAATAAATTAAGAAGTAGAGACAAAAGGATATTGGGCTACCAACCCTTGAGAGGAGGACAGTTTCATATATTTATCCAGGGCGCTCCAAATAGTATTGGAAATGGAAAGAGTACAATGTTTCTCTTCGACAGAGGCATGTGCCCCACAAATAAATGATACCCAAGCCCACCAAGTATGATAAGACAGGAGATTAAATGATTTGCACTCAGTTAAAATAATTTTGACAATTGATATAAGGAGATCTAATATCTGCATATCAGCATCATCCAAAGGAAGAGGAGTGTATGCAGCCCGCGGTCCCTATAAGATCATAGGTAACCAGAGAACTAATTGAATATCGAAGATTAGTGATAAATGTTTCTGGACTAAATCCCAAAAGGATTGTAGTAACGAGCATTCAAAAAACATATGTTGGTGAGTGCCTGAGACCAAATTGCAATTCCAACAAAGGTCATTATCCCTCAGCTTCAGCTTGTATAAGCGAACAGGTGTCCAATGCAGAAGATTCATAGTAAAGAATTTAGATTGCATAAGAGAAGGAGCAATCTTATTCCGTAGTGAAACCTTCCCAATTAACTGCCATGACTCTTGTGAGATATGTTTGAAAATATCACTATCAAAATGATGTGACCATTTATCTTGTGTAATAGTAGTCTGTGAGGGAGATGGCGCAGACAAAAATTTATATTATTTCGAGGCGGTATGGCCTGAACGAGACCACATCGACAAAAGGGAAATAGTAACCGAGTCTGTACAGAGGGTCACGCTAGAGAGGGAAACCTTTAATTTTTAAAAATTATAGAAATCCATATTATTAAGATTATATTTACTGGCCAAAGAAGAAAAGGGAATGGTCTTATGTTGGTCAAGAGATGTTTGACCAACGTAAGACCTCTGTTAGCCCAAGAAGACATCGTAGCAGGATCCATATCAGTAACAATTTTAGGATTATACCATAATGAGGACCATCTCGATTTATGAATGGAGTTGGAAACCTTTTTATCGATATGCTTTAGAGCATTCATTGTGACTGAAATAATACGGCTTGAATGAGGTAACACAAGTTTAGAGGCAGTGAGAAAAGAAGGGGTAGAAAGAGGAGAACACAACTCTTGTTCAATATAAATCAATGGAGGAGTATGGTGTGATTTTGATGAAAAATCAGAGAGCACCCTGAGACGATAACAAAGCAATTTGATACAAGTTCCAATCTGAAAGATTACATCTATCCAAGACAGATGGCATCCTAAGACATTTATATACAAATAGCACGTTTGTCACTCCATAAAAACTTTGTGGTAAGTAAATCAATCTCACGGAAAAAGGATGAGGACAACCTCACAGGCAGCATTGAGGATAAAAAGTTAATAATCAGCGTTATCATCATCTTAAGAGTTTGAAGCCTTCCCCAACAGGAAATATATTTCGGAAACCAGGAGGACAACAGATCTTTAATCTTAGCTAGTATGTGAGATTCATTATAAGAAATAGTATCTAAAAGGCTATTGCAAAACCAAATTCCTAAGTATTTAATTCGAGTCTATTGCCATTTAAAGCCGACCACACCCATATGAGAAGGGAAGCACAATGCATTAAGAGGGAACATTTCCCTCTTATCTCTGTTCAGAGTATACCCTGAAATGATTGAAAACTCTTTCATGGTATTAGAGATGGCAGGAATGGCAGTAGCAATGTCTTCAGAGAAAATGAGAACATCGTCTGCATACGCAGCCATTTTATTTGTATGTGTACCAAATTGAAAGCCTTTGATATTGTCATTTAAATTGAGTAGTCGAAGGAGTGGGTCTATGGCCAATAGAAAAAGAAGGGGTGATAACGGGCACCCTTGTCTAGTTCCCTGACATAGATTGAAAAAGGAAGACGTAGCCCCATTAACTCTGATGTTAGCTTTTGGCTGCGAATATAGGGACATTACCATGTTCATTAAAGAATCCCCTAAGTTATGAGATTGGAGTACTGCTTGTAAAAAAGGCCAAGAAACTATCAAAAGCCTTTTCGGCATCAAGTGCAATCACAGCCGATGGCAAGGCAGAAAGTTTGGCTTTCTCCAATATGTGACAAAAGGTTCGGATATTATCTCTATCAAGTCTTCCTTTTACAAAGCCAGTCTTGGAACCATGGATACGGCTAGGGATATGGCCCTCTAACCGCTTAGCCAGAATTTTGGCAAAAATCTTAGCCTCCATATTTAGTAGCGAGATTGGATGGAAATTTTTAGGATCAGAATGATTTTTCTCTTCTTACGGAATCACAACAATAGTAGCCTCAGCGGCTGATCCAGAGACCTTACCAGACATTACAAAGTTATCAAAACAGTCTTGAAATATTTTATTATTGCGGATGAAAAAGTCTTGTAGAAAGCAATAGGGTAACTATCAGGGCCTGGAGCCTTCCCCGACTGAGTCGATCTAATGGCTTGAATTATCTCTTCAGAATCAATCAGTTGCCGCAGAGCAGTCATCTCCGACTGCGAGATAGTATGTGTAGGAATCGAGGACAAGAATTGCTGACATACAGATAAGTCACATTGATCCTTGGGAGTGTAAAGTTTTTCAAAGAAATCGCGAAAAACTTGTAGGATTTCTTGAGTATGGAATTTCCTAGAGCCATTAGTGTCATTAATAAAGGAAATCTGAGCAGTTTTGACATACTCATTTTGGTACTTTAGAGTAGCAGCTAACATCTTACCAGCTCTATTCTGTAGCAGTAAGCGTCTAGACTTTTGAGCATGTACACCAAGGTAAGCTCTCTTAGTAACAATGGAGTTAAAAGATTATTTCAAATTCTTGATGTCTTGCAAGAGAGACTTATCATTAGACCTTCTATATAAAATCTCTTTACATTTGATCTCATCCCCTAAAGATTGTAGCGATTTTCTGATATCCCTATTCCTTTTTGACATTTTGTTAATAATATGACCCCCAATAGTGCATTTAAATGCATCCTATAACACTTGATCAGATACAACTATTGAGTGAATTATAGCATTACTAGTGTGTTTTAGATGAACAGCATCAACTAGAAGATAGTCAATACGTGAGAAACTAGAATGTGGAGAGGAGAAAAACGTGAAATCACTACCCGTCGGGTTATGTAACCTCCAAACGTCAGCAAGCTGATGAGAAGAGCACATATTTAGCATTTGTTTGTGACCTGGCAGGATGAAATTTAAAAGCAGAATGTCTATCTAAGATAGGATCTAAAGGCAAATTAAAAAATCTCCTTCAACAATTATTCCAGCATTTTGAGGGATGTCAGAGAGCTTTTTGTTTATTGAACTCCAAAAGAGTTGATCATCAATGTTGGGAGCATAAATATTCATAACATATAACTCGTCTGAGCCATTGGACAAACGAGAAAGCAACCATCTGCCATCCATATCATGTTCAGCAGTGACAATGGACAGACCAGAGTTTTTAGAAATCAAGGTTACAACCCCGTTCTTCTTACCGATGCCTTCAGAGCAAGCAACATCAAGTACCCACTGCTTTCGTAGAAGCAAAGCTTCCTTCAAGGCTATCTTAGTCTCTTGGAGAAGAACAACATCACCAGATAGGCTTTTGCAGTAGTCTAGTATATTGGCCCTCTTAACATGATGATTCAAACCACGAACATTAAGAGAGATTACATTTAGACCAGTCATGAGTAGACATGACAGCAAACAAATAAGAGCATCTGATAAGAGAGAAAGGGAAGACTATACAACATATCAACATGCACATGAATAAATGGACAACAAGAAAACCATAAAAAATGAGACGAAGCAGGAGTCCCCAAGGAAGAAAATATATAAATAGGAAACAAAGAGGCTAGAAAGAAGAAAAGAGAAAAAAAATGCTCCAAAGAAGAAAGGAGCATAAAAAAACAAAAACCCCACCAGGCGATGTCTGTAACAGACAAATTGCATGGGGAGAAAAAAACGTGGAGATGCAACCACAGAGGCCAACACAGATAGTGTAGTCCGCTGGAAGTAAATAGATATGTCATTAATCAACAGAACATTAATGCAAATGTATACAATGTTAACAATACCCATACATGGGAATCAAGAGTAAACATTCCCTTAACTACCTAGTCTAAGAATGTCCAATCCATTATCATAGCTTAAAAATAAAGGAGAGACACCAAAAAATATACATAGTAAATGAAGGCATCATCAATAAAAATAATAGCTATTATAAGTAACAACCTAATGAATATTCAATTAAGGCCTCATAAAAAACAATAATAAATATTATAAGTAACAGCCTAAGGCAATATTCAATTAAGGTATCATAATTACTAATAATAGATATTATGAGTACCAGAATAAGGCAAAATTAAATTAAGGCATCATAAATTAGAATATTAGATATTATAAATAACATCCTACGGCCATATTCAAATTAGGCATACATGAATCACGATAATAGATATTATAAATCAAATCCTAAGGTCATATTCAAATAAGGCATCATAAAAATAAATGATAATAGATATTATAAATAGCCTATGGCATGGTAAACAGTCATAAATGATGTAATAATTAATAAATTGAGGCATTAGAAATAGCAATATAAAGCAGTAGAATTCTTAAACCACTAATGTGTCCAAGACTATAGAGATTGGTAGTATCAGGTGTTCTGCCGCTCAATTCCGCTGCGTGGTGATCAAAAAATCACCGGCGCAGCATGTTTCGATGAGTGGTCGCAATCCACGATCAGACGAAGCTCAGAGAGACGCGTCCATCTTGGTTGCGCATCAAACCACGCCCCGCGAATTGGCATCTTTAAATTGGTGCCAATGACCGCGATTGCGGTGGCGGAGCACGCTTACGGCACCTATGGACACATCATGCTGTAGCAATGGCAATGGCCAGTTCTCAGCATTGAACAGTAGACACTTACTATGAATCATGCCCCCAGATAGTTAAATTCAATGCTAGTGTGACCTTTAACTGAAAATGATGACTACACATGCCATGTCAGTGCACAGGATTACATGCATTGGCATGTACTCTCTCACATGTCACTTATGATGTTGTTGTGCATGTACACAGATCTGTTGTGTGATGGACTCTCAAATATGTGAACATGTCAATGTGTGAGATGGCTAAGCAACCCACAGTAATGATGGACTGACCACATAATGTGCCTATTTCACTGTGTAGATTGCTGAACTCATGTTGATACTTTATCTTTAGACACACACTGTGCTCATTGTATTGTTAATGTGTGCCCTATCCGAATCACGCAAGAAGGTGTGGAAGGTACAGCAGCTACGCAGAAGCCAGCAGTGTTGCTGTTTCAGACATGTGCTGTGTCAACTACTCTCAGGGCTGGTGACACAAGATGTTGGAATGTACCATTTGGCATTCACATAGTCAGAATCTGTTTTGGGCGTACTCACTATGTACATACTGAACACGTGTACAACTACTTTAGATCAAGGTGTCTCCGCATGTGATTTGTGCTGTAAGCTGTTGTTTCAGGCCAGTCATTTTTGGCGCTGTGTCAATCAAAACGTAAGATGTTGGACACATCTCATAGGGGAATTGAATTGACATGTGTCCCCTTTTATCTTACGTAGGAGGCGACCAAATGTGCATCGTCCATTCACATTGCTTGCGGACATGGAGGATGAGGACATCATACGTAAATTCCGTTTGGATCGACCTACCCTTCAAGACCTATGTGGTCAGTTGGAGCCCCATCTGAGGCCTCACAGAACCTGTCTGACTGCTTTGACACCAACATGTAAGGTGATGGCGGCCCTGCATTTCTTTGCAACTGGTTCGTTCCAGTACAAGGTGGTCAGCGCAGGTGGGATGTCTCAACCAATCTTCAGCATGGTGCTACGTGATGTCCTGTCCGCTATGATGACCTACAAGGACAGCTAAATCCATTTTCCCACGAGACATGAATTGGCAGCTGTGAAGGGTGATTTTTATGACCATGCCCACATCCCTAATATTGTTGGTGCCATTGACTGCACACATGTTGGTCTGGTTCCACCACAGGCACGTGAGCACATATACAGGAACAGGAAGCATTTCCATTCCATTAATGTGCAAGTGGTATGCCAAGCGGTTATGATAATCTCCCATGTCTGTGCCAGATTTCTAGGATCAGTATATGACTCCTACATACTTTGTAACAGCATCGTACCACAGCTGATGGCAAATCTGTATCCGTAGCGTGCGTGGATTGTGGGTGAGTACGCAGAGTCAAGTAGTGTGCTGTATCTGTGACTTGCTGTCCTCAGCTACATTTATATTTCAAAATTGCTCTGTGTATCTCACACCTAGGTGACTCTGCATATCCCAACCGGCTTTGGTTGCTGAGCCCACTGAGGAATCCCTGGACCCCGGGTGAAGTCCGCTACAATGATGCCCATGGGAGCACACGTTGTGTGGTGGAGCGTACTTTTGGTCTTCTGAAGTCTAGATTCCAGTGTCTGGCCAAGAGCGGAGGTGCATTACTCTATTCTCCGCAAAAGGTGTGTCAGATCATAGTTGCATGCTGCATGCTCCACAACCTGGCCTTGTACAAAGAGATCCCCCTGCTCCTGGACGATGATGAGCAGCAGATGTCCCCACCTGCAAACCCACACATGTCCAGTGACGAGGATAGTGGAGAGGAGGAAGGTGTCGACCTGCGTCAACTGCTCATCAACCGCTACTTCCCTTAAGTGTGAATGACATTGTACAACAGTGCCATTGTCTGCTGTCTTTGATGGTAGTGAAAAAACCTAGAGGAGCTTTTTGACTGCGGCCTGTTGTTGGCTCTGTGCTGATGGCTGATGTTTGTGGCACAGTGTAGTCATTACCAGCCACATGATGTCTATGTTGATATTGTTTCTCATTGTAATGTGTGCTGGTTTGTGTACCTTGATGACTAGTGTTGTGTACTGGCTGTGATGCCATCACCTGACAAATAAATGTTGTTCTCTTGTGTCTTTCTAGGCCCCTTCAGCCTCTCAATGCCTCGGAACAATCAGAGATTCTGGTTCATTGGAATCAGAGTCAACATTGTACATCCTGTGATAAACATGGAGCTGACACAAAAACATAGGCATGTAAAGAGTGTTTATTTACAAAGAGTGTTTGTGACAGACAAGTGATGTTTAAAAAGAATGGTCCAAAGTGAATCAATGAGTTGTCAATGATGGTAAACGAGACAATAGAGTAGTCACCACATTGATGTGGTGACACAGTCCAACAGACACCTGCCATCAACATGGCAGTGTGGGTAAGGATAGTCAACAAAGTCAATGTCAAGGTGAAGAGAGGTGCCATCATGGCTGTCTCTTTGACTTGTGTTTGGCTGGTGCTTTGCCATGTGATCCTCCCGTGGTGTTTCTCGGACTGTCCCTTTTGCATTTTCCAGGGGGGCCACTGCTGCGGGCTCAGCGGTGTCTGAGGAATCATCCTGTTCCAGCTCACCCCTCTCTGTGGCCGCAGCTGAGGTGGTGGGAGTATCAACTTGCGGGCCACTGGAGGGAGGTTGAGCTGTCCTTTGGGCCGCATGACTGTCCCTCAGAACACACACAAGCTGGCCCATGAGGTCCACGATTTGGCCCATACGTGTGTCCATGGATATCAGCAGCAGGTGAAACTCGTGCACTTCTTCCAGAACCTGGCCCTTGTGTCCCTGGGTTTGTTCCTATGCCCCAAGGACTCTGGCAATGTTGGCTAGGGCTTCAGTCCCAGTGTTCTGTCGATTTTATCCCCCAGTTGCCCTCCCACCTGCCTTGCTGTCCTGGACCTGTGGCGTTGCCACTCGACACACCCGCAGATTCTCCCTGCCCTCCTCTGATTGTGTGATGGTGTTGGTATCCACTGAGGCAGGTAAAGTGTTGCAGGCGCACTGGTGGTGGTGGTTGAGGCCAAACAGGTCTTTGCAGCAGGGGTAAGCGTGGTTGTGGTTGCTAAGGTGGTGGTGGTGGGGACAGTGGGTGCCTGGGACGTGGTGCTCCCTGGCAGTCCGGATGGGCCAGGTTCTGGCTCCTCATCTGAGAAACTTAGGGAGTCTGCATCCGAGAGTCCATGTTCCCGGGGGGGGAGACTGGCTCTGCAGGTCGGTGTTGTCATCTGCAGCAGTCAATTGTTGATCTCCTGTTGAACAGAGGTAAAATGGTCATTGAAGTGCACCCCACAAGCTTGGTGTTAGATGTTTGGATGTTACATATGATACACCACACAATTTACATTGATATCACTTTGTAAGGTAAGGTACTGAGCATCATGACATGATGTGGAGGAACATACATTACTTTAGTGGAGCAGAGGAAGGGAATAGGCTGCACCTTGCTCTTGGATGGGGGAGTGTTACATCCTGCTCAGGGGTGGGGTAAGAGAGCATATGATGGCTACCTACCTGTAAGTTTGAAGAGAGCAATGCAATGGCTGTCACATGGATGTGGGTGTGGGGAGAGTTTTATCCTGCTGAGCCTTGGGACAAGGGGGCCTGGTGGGAGTTGGAGTGCTGGCTTCCCACCCACAAATACCCCTCCCTGTGAAGATGGCTGCCTCCCTGTGAAGTGGAGCAGAGGAAGGGAAAAGGCTTCAAATGGCTCTTGGATGGGGAATGTTCCATCCTGCTCAGGGGTGGGACAAGAGAGGATAAGATGCCTACCAACCTTTTTGGTGAAGGTGAGCAATGCAATGGCTGCCACATGCTTCCGGGTGGTGGGAGTGCTCCATCCTGCTGAGCTGTGGGACGAGGGGGCCTAGTGGGAGTTGTAGTGCAGTCTTCCCACCCACAAACACCCCTCCCTGTTAAGATGGCTGCGTACCTGTTAGTTTGATGAGTGCAATGCAATGGCTTCCACATGCTTCTGGGTAGGGGGAGTGCTCCATCCTGCTGAGCTGTGGGACAAGGGGGGCTGATGGGAAGTTTAGTGCAGTCTTCCCACTCACAAACACCCCTCCCTGTTAGGATGGCTACCTACCTTTTAGTTTGAAGAGAGCAATGCAATGGCTGCCACATGGTTGTGGGTGGGGGGAGTGCTCCATGTTGCTCAACTGTGGGACAAGGGAGCCCGGTGGGAGTTGTAGTGCTGGCTTACCAGCCACAAACTCCGCTCCCTGTTAGGATGGCTACCTACCTGTTAGTTTGAAGAGAGCAATGCAATGGCTGCCACGTGGTTGTGGGTGGGGGGAGTGCTCCATCTTGCTCAGCTGTGAAACAAGGGGGCCTGGTGGGAGATGTAGTGCTGGCTTCCCACCCACAAACACCCCTCCCTGTTAGGATGGCTACCTACCTGTTAGTTTGAAGAGAGCAATGCAATAGCTGCCACATGCTTCTGGGTGGGGAGTGCAACATCCTGCTGAGCTGTGGGACAAGGGGGCCTGGTGGGAGTTGTAGTGCAGTCTTCTCACCCACAAATACCCCTCCCTGTTAAAATGGCTACCTACCTGTAAGTTTGATTTGAGCAGTAGAATGACTACTGCCACATGCTTCTGGGTGGGGGATTGCTCCATCCTGTTGAGCTGTGGGACACGGGGGTCTGGTGGGAGTTGTGGTAAAGTCTTCCCACCCACAAACACCCCTCCCTGTTAGGGCGGCTACCTACCTGCCACCTGCAGCCAGGGCCTGGAGTGTCACAGTTGGGGTGGTTAACTTAACAATGGGTCTCAGCGCAATATACTTAACACAAGATTAGCATTATAATACTTTCCATTAAAAGGACAAGGCACTAAATCACACATCCTTGCATCCACTCCTGTGCGTGACGAACGAGAAAGGGTAGTATCTATGACTGTGTATTATGGACGTGTAGCATCACGTAGGAATACAGATTCCGATGCTCTAAACCCTAGATACCAGCTCAGACCATGATGGCAATGAAGAGCTTTAGAAAGGTAAGACCTGTGTCGTGCGTCAGTGCAGAAAGTTGATTTACTGCCTGGCTTCCGTCTCCTGCTTCGGAGCGAGGCAGGGCAGGCAGCCTGAGACAGCCAGCCCAGACCTAAATACATTGATTTATTTAAATATTTAAATGATGTAAATGTGTAGGAATTTCAGAGGGGCACAGCCCCAGTGCCCTAATAGAGGAAGTGCCCTTGGTTAAATATGAATAAATAGTGCAGTCTGAATTGAGGTCATTTTACCATATATGTTGATAACGACACATCAGGGTCACACAGCTTTATGCTTATAATCTATGTCAGACATTCCTAAACTTATGTCAGAAAGTCCAACATCTGATAAGATTTAGTATATAAGGCCAACCACTACACCACTTATCAGGAGAGTTCCTTCACCCAGATTATCACACGAGATTCTACCAGAGATGCTACATCTTGCCAGAAGCTGATAAAGCTGAGGAAGACGCTACCGCCGCATGTGTTTGCGCTTCGCAGGGAACACTGCCTTCACACATCCACTGATAAAGACAGCCTTTGCTGTCAACAAAATATGCAGTGCACCTCTTCTCCCCAAAAAACATTTGACTGCAAGTGGGTCTACCTTCCATGGTCTCTTAGTGTAGCACATAGAAGTAGATGTTAGAGTTTTAGATTCTAGATGACATTTTAACCATGTTAAAAATGTTAATGTTATTCTCTTTATAATTGCCTTCTTGCTGTTTTTATAATGTTCCATATAGTTCTTTTAGATGTACTGAGAAAATCTTTGAGAAATAAATATTTTTACTTAAAAAAGTTCATTCCTCTTAGTGCAGCGTGTGTCTGATATCCTGAACAAATACATTTGACACCATGGTACCACTGATCCCTTTATAGACCCAAAAGCATTAACTCCATACCAATAACACATTGATTAGTGTTCTGCAAAGCTACAATAACCTGTCTTTTACATTCATTGTCAGTGCATTGAACCAAGTTCATCCAGGTCACCTGGGGGGGGGGGGGGGAAGCTAAGCTTGTAGAACTACACCAATATCATACTTTACACAACAGTTGGTGGCCAACGTGGATTCCTATCTTAGAATACGCCTGGAGTCGTTTTTTTTATTATTCCCACACACATGAACTATTATTCCGTCATAAGGGAGACACCTGTAGTGATCATGGTTACTTCCTGCTGGGGATAAGGAAGTTCCTGTTTCCATAGCTTTGTCAAGCTTAACCCATATACGTTTATTTCCCTTCTGGGGGTTTTCAAATTCTTTGATTCAATTGAATCCATTCACTATGGCAGTACCATAAGGAAAAGCAGAGGGAACGTCTTTTAGTGTCAAAGACGTGAGGTGGCATCCGCTGCGAGACCTACCCCGGCGTGTGCTGAACCTTTAGTGCTCCTGATTCCTCTTCTTTACAGAGCCATATTTATTAAGCCAGATTTAAAACCCAAAAATGACATTGAGATTAGGGGTGGGCGAATAACTCTGCTCTGCCAGCGGACTTTGCGGAGTTTTGCCCACTTTGTGTTCTGCTTGGATTGTGGAGTTCTGGCAAAACTCTGGCAACCTCTCCATTGGCTCGTCAATGATAAGATGGCGAGCAAGAATTTGTGTACCCTAGCATAATTTACAAGTGCTATAATGTCTCTCTGCGAGATTTCTCAACACAGATGGTTGCGACTGTTAGTAATGAGAAAGCTGCCGCTCAAGTAGAATATCTACTCGAGTGACAAACAGAAGCAGCACCGTGTGGTGCAGATTGGGATGATTTTACAGCACAGAACAAGCTCCTGGTGCTAAATCAGCACAAGCAGCGTGGCATGCCGAATTCTGCCTGCTCGCTGAACTCCACAGAACCTTCTTGAGTTTTTATGTAACTCCGTTGAATACCGCGGAGTGAAGCTCTATGTGTTCTGCCCACCCCTAATTGAGAGTCTTGTTAAAGAGAAATCTACAATGGAAGAGAAGAGTGAGGGAGAGACAAAGAAGAAAGTTAGAATGGTTCACCTGCTTCTCAGAAATCCGGCGGGGTGGATATAACTTGAGGATTGAAAACCTGAACAGTATCAGTATTCTGATTTCCGATCTTTAGGTTCTTTTCAGGACACTGATGGGAAAAGAACAGAGAGGAGGAATACTTAATAAAAGAGGAGTACAGAAGGAAAATTGAAGCAGGATGGCAGGCTGGGTTCACTGACATGTTATCGAAAACACAAATATCGTGATACATAAATATCGTGTCAAAAACATCTATCACAAAAAATAGTCTTCTTATACAAATAAAGGTTAGTACAAACATATAGGGAAAAGATATCATTTTACACTGATATCAAAAAAATATACAAAAAGATCGTTCTTTAATATATATATTTATACATGTGTATGTATACATACCTACAGACATATATATATATATATATATATATATTACCTACTGGCGGTCGCCAGTAGGTAGTTATAGTTAGGACCGTGTTTCCATAGGAAATCTCAAAATTCTATTTTGAATAACTTTGGCGCCCGTTGACGAATCCTCGCGAAATTTTCAAAACTAATGGGGCGCTCCGCTCAGCTCCTACCCTGAAAGTTTCGGGGTGATTCGTCAAGCGGGGGCCGAGAAAAAAGGGGGGTCCCAAAACGCATTTTCACCATGCATTTTTCCATAGGGACTTTAGTCGCAGCTACAGCCTGAACGGCTGAACAGAATTATGTGAAATTTGGCAGAGAGGTAGCCATAAGGTCCATGAAGTGCCTTTTGCAGGTTTGGTGTAAATCTGTTCAGTATTTCCTGAGAAATTAGCATTTAAATCAATATATATATCTGTACGCGCGCAGCGTGCGCGCACTGAGCACGTCCTGTGCGCGCACCCTGCCGTGCGCGAGCGCACATCTGATGTCAGTAAACATTCGAATCGGTGGAAATCAGGAAGCGGCGGCCGCCATTTTGTCTCTCGCATAAAGAGGGGGTGATAAACAAAGGGGGAGAACGTGAAAAGGGGGCAGAGTGGGGAGATATTGACCCACTAGGCATTGTAAGGGGGTCACAGTAGGACCTTGTAGGGCAAAAAAAAAGATTTATATTTTGAAAAAAAATATTGCCGAGTGCGCGCACCCAGCGCGCACCCGCAAAATTTTTAAAAACAAAAAAATTATAAAAATTCGCAATTAAGTGAAAAGATATAAGGTGGCTCTAAAAAGAGCCCTTGTGTTTATTGTGTGTTTTTTGGTACCTACAAGTAAGTACCGATGCAGAGTCTAAAGTTCAAGAGGAAGACTCTGTTGCCTTCATCAGTGAAGTGTACACCATCTCCTCTATAAATGCCTTGCATGTTGTAACGCAAGTTGTTGTGGTATATAGAACCCATACCATAGTCTCTGAGGAAAGCAGAAATAGATTTGTTGACGTGCTTCCTTGCTTTGTCAATCTGCGGACAAAATTGGTTGGACCAGTTCCACTTTTGCCTTTGGCATATGTTAGAATATACAAAGGCAGTTTGTGGAAAAAGCGACATCAATTGCACAAAGGTGTCCTTAATAAGCATTTCCAGACCTACCCCAGTTAAAGTGCCTAGGTCATTACCACCACAGTGCACAATAATAAGGTTAGGCTGTGGGAGATGTAGAAAGGTTTTCACCGAAGGCATTAATTGGTGCCACTTTAACCCTCTCTGACCAATCCATTTAATGTCTACATTTGGCAAAGCAAGGTCTCTCACCATACCTCTTTTTTCTGCAAATTTTTCACTCCAGAAGACATAGCTGTGACCTACAATCCACACTGTGAACATCTTCCAAGGAGATCTGGATGCACTCAGGAGGTGTCTTTCAGTAGAAAAGCAATATGAAATGAAAGACAGTTGAAAAATGGAGGCACACATAGTTTTTTTTTATAAAAAGAACTCATTGGCTGTGTCAAACCATTCTACACTAAAAACTAGGCTGTATGTTTAAATTTTAAAAAGCATGTTTTGTATTGGTTCAGAAAAATGTGTTACCAAAGAACATTACTATGGATTTGCTGTTAGGTTTGAAAAGTCAAGCACTCTTGCTCTTTGGATATGAAACATTGTCTGCTGAACTTCTGACCTCTCTCCTCACAGCAGTGTTCCATGACCTGTTGCTATGGTAGCAGGCAGGAGACAAGTTGGGGGAAGGGTACATTTGGAAAGGGGTTGAAGTTTTCAACCAATAGAAATGTGTGATTTCATTTGAAAAAAAGTGGGAAGCACTGAGATTTGAAATTAACATGTATATGTGTGAAAAAAGAGAGGGAAACATTGCCATTTACTGGTTCTGGAGACAGGAGAGAGGTGTGGAGCTCTGATATTCTGACTCTGATAGTCTGCTGTTTGAGTGGCACATTTCTTTCTCAACTAACTATTTTAAAAGGTGAGTTATGAGTTTGAGAGGGGATGTATGTGGTTATTTTTTAGATAAATATTAGAATTGTGAATCTTCTTCAAAAGTTATGTTTTACATTTTGAGGTTTGCGAGATATTTAACTGTTTTGAACTTGTAAGATATTATGGAGTATGTTTTCACAATAAGTTTATGTGTACTGGTAAGAATGAGGAATACTGTTTTGTGCCTACCATCAAACCATGAGTCTGTGTGCAGAGAAGAATTGTTGACAGAGATTTAATTTGCGTTGCTGTTGAAAAGTAAGACTTGCAGTTGAAAGGAAAGGACAGCTTGTTTTTAATTGCGATGGTTAGGATTTAGCAGAAATCACTTTGAAAGAAAAGAGAGGAAAATGGCAGCACATTTGAAATTAGCATTAGTTCTGTAAGATTTGGTGACCCCCAGGAAAGGGGCAGCCTGTGTTTTGTGCCTACCAACACAGCATGAGTCTGTGTGCATATAGGAATTGTTGTCTGAGATTGAATTTGTGAAGTTGTTGTTCTGTAAGGATTGCAGACCCAGGAAAGGGGCAGCCTGTGTTTTGTGCCTACCAACACAGCATGAGTCTGTGTGAATATAGGAATTGTGGCCAGAGATGTATTTTGTGTTGCAGTTGTTTTGTAAAACATGCACTTGCAGGAAAGGGACAGCTTGTTTTCTTCAAATGTGGTGGTTAGCAGTCAGCAGAAATCACTTAATTGCAAATGAGAGGCAAAAGCTGAAACATTTGAAACCAACAGGGTAGATTTCCCTTTCAAAATAGCAAAGGCACAGGTAGTTGCCATATGTTTAAAACTGAAAATAACCCTTAGCACACATGCACTGTTACATACATCCCAGCAGTCTTCATGCAGTTTTGGAAGTCTCTTTGCTCATCTGTCTTGCACCAGACAATACACAGTCTCCAGAAACACACTCTTGGCACACACGCAGCAGCTTCTCCCACACTCCCATGTGTAGTACTCAGGTCTGTGTGGTGTTTCAGATAGCACTGTGTAACGCAAACACATTCAACGTCATCAAGGCACATTTCCTTTGCTCTAGTGTAGTCACTCACCCAGATTGCACATGCTCATGGTTTGATGTAGCTGTTAGGACATGTGGTCTTTTCTGCCTCTGTGATCTAGAAGGAAAATGTGTCAGGCTGTAACAGTAATTATCACTTGCTCTACCACAGTAGTAAATGTGCTTTGAAATTGCAAATCAAATTCTGTTTTCTGCTTAGAAGCACACTATGAGGCTGTGTGCGCACAGGAATTGTGGCCAGAGATGTATTTTGTGTTGCAGTTGTTCTGTAAAACATGCACTTGCAGGAAAGGGACAGCTTGTTTTCTTCAAATGTGGTGGTTAGCACTCAGCAGAAATCACTTAATCGCAAATGAGAGGCAAAAGCTAAAACATTTGAAACCAACAGGGTAGATTTCCCTTTCAAAATAGCAAAGGCACAGGTAGTTGCCATATGTTCAAAACTGAAAATAACCCTTAGCACACATGCACTGTTACATACATCCCAGCAGTCTTCATGCAGTTTTGGAAGTCTCTTTGCTCATCTGTCTTGCACCAGACAATACACAGTCTCCAGAAACACACTCTTGGCACACACGCAGCAGCTTCTCCCACACTCCCATGTGTAGTACTCAGGTCTGTGTGGTGTTTCAGATAGCACTGTGTAACGCAAACACATTCAACGTCAACAAGGCTCATTTCCTTAGCTCTAGTGTAGTCACTCACCCAGAATGCACATGCTCATGGTCTCAAGGAGCTGTTAGGACATGTGCTCTTTTCTGCCTCTGTGATCTACAAGGAAAATGTGTCAGGCTGTAACACTAATTATCACTTGCTCTACCATAGTAGAAAATGTGCTTTGAAATTGCAAATCAAATTCTGTTTTCTGCTTAGAAGCACACTATGAGGCTGTGTGCATATAGGAATTGTGGCCAGAGATGTAATTTGTGTTGCAGTTGTTCTGTAAAACATGCACTTGCAGGAAAGGGACAGCTTGTTTTCTTCAAATGTGGTGGTTAGCACTCAGCAGAAATCATTTAATCGCAAATGAGAGGCAAAAGCTAAAACATTTGAAACCAAAAGGGTAGATTTCTCTTTCTAAATAGCAAAGGCACAGGTAGTTGCCATATGTTCAAAACTGAAACTAACCTTTCGCACACATGCACTGTTACATACATCCCAGCAGTCTTCATGCAGTTTTGAAGTCTCTTTGCTCATCTGTCTTGCACCAGACAATACACAGTCTCCAGAAATACACTCTTGGCACACACGCAGCAGCTTCTCCAACACTCTCATGTGTAGTACTCAGCTCTGTGTGATGTTTCAGATAGCACTGTGTAATGCAAACACATTCAACGTCACCAAGGCCTCATTTTCATTGATCTAGTCTAATCACTCACCCTGTAACACATGGTCATGGTCTCAAGGAGCTGTTAGGACATGTGCTGTTTTCTGCCTCTATAAATGATAAGGAAAATGTGTCAGGCTGTAACAGTAATTTGGTACTATTCAGGAACACTGTTTTGTTCCAAAAAACATAGCATGAGTCTGTGTGTATACAGGAATTGTGGGCAGAGATTTAATTTGTGAAGTTGTTGTTCTGAAAGAAATGCAGTCCCAGGAAAGGGGCAGCCTGTGTTATGTGCCTAAAATGACGATATGAGTCTGTGTGCACACAGGAATTGTGGGCAGAGATTTAATTTATGAAGTTGTTGTTCAGTAAGAATTGCAGTCCCAGGAAAGGGGCAGCCTGTGTTATGTTCCTAAAATGATGGCATGAGTCTGTGTGCGCACAGGAATTGTGGGCAGAGATTTAATTTGTGAAGTTGTTGTTCAGTACGAATTGCAGTCCCAGGAAAGGGGCAGCCTGTGTTATGTTCCTAAAATGATGGCATGAGTCTGTGTGCGCACAGGAATTGTGGGCAGAGATTTAATTTGTGAAGTTGTTGTTCAGTAAGAATTGCAGTCCCAGGAAAGGGGCAGCCTGTGTTATGTTCCTAAAATGATGGCATGAGTCTGTGTGCGCACAGGAATTGTGGGCAGAGATTAAATTTGTGAAGTTGTTGTTCAGTAAGAATTGCAGTCCCAGGAAAGGGGAGCCTGTTGTCTTTACACAAATTATCCCTTAGCACACATGCACTGTTACATACATCCCTGCAGTCTTCATGCAGTTCTGGAAGTCTCCTTGCTCATCTCTCTTGCAGCTGACAATACATAGTCTCCAGAAACACACTCTTGGCACACATGCAGCAGCTTCTCTAACACTCCCATGCGTAGTACTTAGCTCTGTGTGATGTTTCAGAAAGCAGTGTATAACGCAAACACATAAAAACATCATCAAGGCCTCATTTTCTTTGCTCTACTCTAATCCCTCACCCAGGTTGCAGATGCTTATGGTATGAAGTAGCTGTTAGGAAATGTGCTCTTTTCTGTCTCTGTAAACTATAAGGAAAATGTGTCAGGCTGTAACAGCAATTTTCTGTTGCTCTACCACAGTAGTAAATGTGCATTTAAATTGCCAATCAAATATTGTTTTCTGCCTAGAATCACACCTTGAGGCTGTGTGCACACAGGAATTGTGGGCAGAGATTTAAAGTCTGTTGCAGTTGTTCTGAAAGACTTGCAGTTGCAGGAAAGGGGCAGCTTGTTTTTTTTCAACTGTGGTGGTTAGCACTCTGCACAAATTAGTAAATTACAAATGAGAGGCAAATGGTAAAACATTTGAAATTAATGAAAAGCTTAAAAAATATCTTAATGAATTATAATTACAAAAAAGATTTTTTTTAAGTTTCTTGCAGGTATTGCTGAGCAACAGTGTAAAAATTAAAAAATGCCTTTAAGGACAAGAAAGAGGAAAGAAAAGCAACAACAAGTATATCTGGACAAAACTGGGAAAAAAAATAGGAGGAGAAGCATGTGATGGAAAAAAGAAAAACTCTACTGGTAAGAAAACTAAAGTTTTCTTTAAAAATATCTTCAAAAAAAAGAAAATGTCAAAAATAAATGTAAAACAAACAGTGTTTTATGTACAAAGCAACAACAGAGTCAACAGCAAAAAACAAAAGCTAATGTATAATCAGAAGTATGTAAAACTGATTTAACACGAAAATTAGATTTTAAAAACATTCGTTGAAAAATGTTTCAGAGAAGAGTGATGTTAAATTTGCTAAAGGATGTGAAAAAATATAAGAAAAAAATCACAATTTATTAAGAATTTTTTTTTATAGAAAATATTGTAAGTAAGGCTTTGGAAATAAAAAGAAAACTTTTTATTCTAATTTTGAATAGGATGTGTAGATTAGATAAATTAGTCAATGCAATGAAGTCACAAAGCAAAAGGAAAAGAGAAGTGAAAAAAAGTAACTTTTGTAAAGTGTTCTTGGGAGAATGGAAACACAGTTCAAGTACTGAACCATTTTTTAATGAAGAGAGTTATCTTCAAAGTAATAGTTTGTTGCATGCAGTTGACACCAATGGTAGAGCATATGAAGTTAAGGATGGTTGTGTGATGGAAAAAGAGAAAATGGTCCCAAGAAATGAGGAAGAAGTAATGGCTGCTGAGGCTATGGGGAGACGTCCAAAAGCCCCAGTCTTCACTTGGAACTGTAGTAGTATTTGTACTGTGCGTCAGGAATCTATTGATAAATTACGTGACTTTCTAAGAGAATATAGTAAAAAGAGTGTAAAACAGAAGATGAAGGTGCTTCAAACACTAGATCCATGCAGAGTGAGAGAGAATACTGGTTTGCAAGGACATTCTCTGGCTTGTCTATCTAGAAAAGTGTGTAAAAGTGTTTTTCATCATTTTAGGATGCTGGCTGTTCATCATACTGAAATGAGAAAGTTTGTGAGAACATTGTATTTTGCTAAAAGTCCATCAGTAAAGTTGAATGAGTTGAATAATGCTCTGTTCCGTGGATCTGTATCAGATGTAGTGAAGGTTACTGATGAGATTCAGTTTTGTTACTTTGGTCCAGAACAAGAAAGTGCAGAAAAGGACACAGTTAATGAGGAAAATGAGGAACAGAATGTAGAACTCATTATTACTAAAAATTTTGAGGATGAAATGACAAAATTTACTATCATCTCTAATGAAAGACCAAATATTACTTGTATTTGTTGCCGTAGAAGCCATTATAAAATTCAAACAAGGAATGTTGATCTGTATAAAAAAAGTGAAAATGAAGATAATTATAAGTGGAAGGATTTTGCAACATATATATTTCTGGAAAATTGTTTTGAATTGGGTGAAGATCAGCGTATTTGTAAATACTGTTATAACAAGTTAGAAGAAAATAGAATGCCGACCAGAGCTGTACATAATAATTTAGAATTGGATGCTATTCCTGCCGAACTTTCTGATTTAAATATATATGAGTCTATACTCATTCAATGTGTTCATCCGTTCCAGACCATAGTACGTATGGAGCCCAAAACTGGTAAATTACCTCCTTCAGATTTACTGAGAGGTTTAAAAGGAAGAGTGGTGTATTTGCCCTTGGATTTGAAAACAATATGGAAACTATTGATGCAGATACTTTGGCAACTGAACCATTAGTTATTCTGGTTAATGGTGTACCTACAAAGAATAAGAAGATTTGGCAGGAGCTGGTAGATGTACGGAAAGTACAAAGAGCAAATTTATATTTGAAAAGGAATAATAAATGGTATGAATCAATTTATATAGATGAAGAAGAAGAAGATTTACAAGAAGACACAGAAACACCAACTGGACAAATTGAAAAAGTGGACAAGTCAAAGGAAGAAGAAATTTATGAACATTTTAGCATACATCCTCTTCATTCAAAAGAAGTTATGGGAGACACTATTGATCTGTTTCAGATGAAGAAAGCAAAAGGAACTCCCGTGAGTTTATGGGAGAAGAGCTTGGAAGCTCGATGTTTTCCTCAGCTGTTTCCTACAGGAAAAGGTGGACGATACGATGAACGCCCAGAACAGATTCCAGCTTCTGAGTATCGGACTACAAGACTATATGCTGAAGATTCAAGATTTCGTCAAAGTATTCCTTATTTGTTTCATCTTTTATTTGAAAGCGACTTGTCTGCATTATCTTATGCAGTAAATCACATTTTAAAAAGTGGAGTACATCTACATAATGTGTCTGCTAAGGATTTTATGGAGAAAGTGCAGCACCGAGATGATCATTTGGAAACACAACTGATCAATCTGATGGCTTGTCAGCGTGGGACAAATGAATATTGGTACCGATGCCATGGTGAATTAAAATGCATGTTACGGAATTTAGGAACTCCTACATGGTTTGTAACCCTAAGCTGTGCCGAGTATGCTTGGGATGATTTATTGGATTTTCTACGAGAGGCAAATTCAAACATTAAAATCATTGAATACAAGACAGCAGGAGAACTGTGCTCATTGGATCCGGTTAATGTTTGCAGATATTTCAATCATAGATTTGAGGCTATGATGTCCTTCATCTGCAATAAAAAAAATCCACCTCTTGGAGAAGTAGTGGATTTCTTTTGGAGAAAAGAGTACCAGGCAAGAGGTGCTCCTCATATTCATATGCTGTTGTGGATCAAGGATGCCCCAAAATTTGGAACAGATGCTGATGAAGCAGTGTTATCTTTCATTGAAGAATATGCAACATGTGCTATACCTAATAGCACAGAAGAGAAAAAGTTAAAAGAACAAGTTTTACGTTTCCAAAGTCATCGGTGTGGAAAATACTGTCGACGGAAGTACAAGACCAAAGATAAATTCTTCACAAAGTGTCGATTTGGATTTCCTAGACCTGTTCTTTCAAAAGGAAGAGTCAACAGTTTTATGTCAGCTGTGCGACATACTATAACCAGAAAATCTCCCAAAAATACATACAACCTAAGAAGAAAAGAAGAGTCAAAATTTATAAATGACTTCAACCCAGTCATTTTATCCATGTGGAATGCTAACATGGATATTCAGTATGTGGCAGACAATTCTATTGCTGTTGCTCGGTATGTCACATCTTACATCACTAAATCTGAGAAAACAGAATTGAAGGAAATGTGGGAAGAGATTTCTCACGAGAAGACTGTCAGTAAGAAGCTGTACAGTTTCAGTTTAAAGATGTTATCGCATCGAGAAATTGGATCCTACGAATGCTCAGATAGGTTATCATCTGCAAGTCTTTACTCGAAATCCAGAAGAATAATTTGGGTAAGCTTAGGCCTTGCAGGAATGAGAAATCGGGTACTGAAATCTGTTGGAGAAATTGAATATTTGGCCGAGAATGACCCAGAAAGTACAGATATTTTGAAAACAAACATGTTGGACACATATTACCCAAAAAGAAGTTATCATCTTGAGAACATGTGTCTCTATGAAGTGCTGCAGAACTACATTTTTTCACGGAAAGCCACAGAAGACATCAACAACGGAAAATATAAAGTCATTGGTGAGGAAGGATGTTTGGTGAAGCAAACAAAAGGAAGTTTGATAAATCACAGGAAGCTGAGTTGCGACACTACTGACAAAAAGGAATTTTACTACTTGGCTCTTTTACAGCTGTTTAAACCATGGCGTTCAGAGGACGAACTACTGGGAGAATTTCAAAGCTATGAAGATTCTTTTAATGCTAGCAAAGATAGCATAGAATGCAGTACTTTCACAACTTATGTCCAAATGTTAAATGAAGAAAATGAACAGGAAGCAAAAATTGCAGCTGAAGTAGCTAGAGACAGTTCTCAAGACAGCCAAAGTTCAGGAACACTTAGTCAAGATCCCCTAGGACAACCAATCATAGAAAATGAAGCTGCAGTAGCCATGACTGAAGTAGAAACGGCTATGAATCAAGCACAGGAAGATTCAATCGACTTACTAAATCTGGAACAACAACTGAATGAAGAACAAAAACAAATTTATGAAGAAGTCACCAAAAAAATTGATCATGGATTACTACATGAAAAAAACCAGTGCTCATGCACATCATTTGAACCAATCAGGATGTATGTGAGTAGACAAGCTGGAACTGGTAAAAGTTTCTTAATAAAAGTCATCAGAAGCTACCTACAGCAAAAAACAGCTTCAAATTTGTCTTGTGTGGTAACTGCTCCAACTGGGTTAGCAGCCTATAACATAAAAGGAATTACCTTACATCGCTTGCTAATGTTACCAGTGGAGCATGAGAACAAAATAGAATACCACAAGCTAACTGGAGAAGCATGCTTCGAAGTTTCAAGAGTGTTGAAGAAGATGCAAGTTCTCATTATTGATGAGGTGAGCATGGTTTCAAACTTAATGCTTGCTTTTGCATTTAAGAATGCAACAAATTCTTAAGAGAGACTATGACGTGTTATTTGGAGGTAAACACGTCATAGTTTTTAGAGATCTTTTACAGCTCACTCCAGTTAAAGGACAACCAGTGTTTAATACTGTGACACATGAAGACACGAAGAAGTCATTAGGAAGCATTGGTAATGCGAATATTTGGTCGTTCTTTGAGTACAAAGAACTCACTACCAATATGAGACAAGCAAACGACGAAGATTATGCAAGTATTCTGAAAGATATCAGAATTGGACTACTCACAGAAGTTGGCAAAAAAGCATTACAGAGTAGGATGCTACATAATTTATTTCCAAATGAAGAAATAGTTGCAGAGAAAATATACAAGAACATTGCTGAAAAAAATACTGTAATCTGCTTAATGCCAACACTACGTGAGTGCTCAATATTCAATGAGGAACTTTTGAAATTGGAAAAGGAAGAGATTAAGAAAATGGAAGCAGAGGACAAAATTCAGCATGAAAGAATTACTTTTACATTAACAGACAAACTGAAATATAAATTGGATTCACTAGAGAAGAACATTTCCAAAACAGCTGGATTAGAAAAAAATCTATATGTTTGCATGAATTGTCGAGTGATTTTAAGGAGAAATTTGGATGTAGAAAAAGATTTAGTGAATGGAGCTATGGGAAGAGTTGTGGGTTTTATTAATTATCAGAAAAAAGAAGGAATTGAATGTTTAAAAATAAAATTTGATCAGATAGAAGAAGTTAAAGACATTTGTCGTTGTTCAGTTCGTTTCATGCTTGTGAAAGACGTATATGTGCGTAGAAAGCAGTTTCCATTTTCTCTAGCATATGCTGTAACTATTCACAAGTCTCAAGGATTGACTGTAGATAGTGCTTTTGTAAACATTGGTTCTACTGTGTTCAAAGAAGGTATGGCATATGTTGCTCTGTCACGAGTAAAAACATTATCTGGTTTATTTATGATAGACTTTGATGACTGAAAAGTTAGTGCTGATACAAACTGTGTAAAGGAGTATAATAGATTAAGAAGAACCTATGCTCCTCATTTAGGGCAGTATCCTGTGATTGAAAAACATGTTGTTTCTCGGAAAAGGAGATTTGAAAATATCTGTAATGTGGATGAACAGAACAAAAAAAAAAGGACAGTGATGTGATAGCAAGGAAAAAGAAAAAGGACGGTGTTGAAGAGGTTGTTGGTTGCCATTTTGAAAATAGCTCTGGTGTCAACTGCTATGCAAATGTAGTGCTGAATGTTGTATTTTATCTTGAAAAGTTGCTAGAACAGATAATAGTAAATCATGGAAAAAGATTGTGTTCTCTGCTGAGTCTCCTTTATGAGAAGCTGAGTACTGATAAAACTGAAATAGAAAGTGCTACTGATGTTAGAAATCTTTTAGATGTATGTTGTGGTTCTACACAGTTTAAAGAAAATGTCCAGCAAGATGCACAGGAATTCTTAATATATATTTTGAGTGTACTTGAAGATGAAGGAGTAGAAGTAAAAAACTTATTTGGTGTCTCTTACAAATGGGAACATTGCTGTGAAAACTGTATGAACACATGTAGTAGTAATGTTGATTCAGAAAGGTTCATATTTTTACCATTACCACAAAGTAAATCAGTGACTTTTAGTAAATTAGTTAAAGATGCCAATCACAACATGGAATGTTCTGAATGTAAATCTGACATGTTTTCCACGTTATTTTTACAGAAATATGGTCAGTATGTAATTTTAATGATGCAACGTTGTAGAGCTGATGGTTCAAAATTGGATACTTTAATAAAGAAGTTTACAGGACAACAATTATCAATTTCTGGAAAAACTTTTGTTACAGTTGCAATAATTTTTCATGAAGGACCTACTGTAACTTCTGGACATTACACAGTTTATCTTAAATGTGAAAAAGGCTGGACACTGTGTAATGATTCCCAATTGATTTTCAGGCAACGTTTGCCTTATGATTTACCCAATTCTTACTTAATTTTTCTGAAACCTAAATTTTTAAAAATAAAAACTGCATCTGAAGAAAGCATTTTTTGTAATTTTAAAGGATTATAATTGAAGATATCACTTAAAAAGAATTTTGAAATTACTATTTGGCCTAAAGGAAAAGTAATAAAAACAATTGTGGACTCCTTTGACAGAAATTATTTTGGCATGTGTGCTTTTGCGACAAGGTTTAAAGAAGGTCTATCTCGAAAATTTTTATTCATCTAGAAAAGTACTTGTAATATATATGTAATATTTCTAACAAGATATATTTTAGTGAGGATAGTTTTGGGGCTTTTTTTAAACAATCTTTTAGATTGGTTTTTTTTTGCCCGCTGTTAAATGATGAATACAACTGTTTTCACTATTTTAAGTGAAAATTAAAAATTTTTGAAAACAGCAAAAAAAGGGCAAAAAATTGCTTTGTAAAATATGTAAAAACATGTAATGCTTTTTGTAATGTATGATTGAATATTAATACTTTTTTTCTTTTTTTGCAGAACTAGAAATAAAAAATAAAAAAAGAAATTCTGTTTCCTTGCAAAATACAAAAAAATTATTTTTTACAAATAAGTTATTTTTTTTAAAAAAGAAGTGAAAAATATTTGTATTTCTCAATCCTCCCTTTTCATGCTTCCATTTCTTCACCTCTTTTTGTACATTACATTTTTTTTTTTTTTTTATTTTTTTTTAAAAACATCCTTGGGTGCGCGCAGGGTGCACGCACCCCAAAAAAAAAAAATCCCCCAAAAAATTTTGGGGGTTTAGTTTTTAAGTGGCTCTTAAAAGAGCCCTTGAGTTAATGGAGGGAAACAGGAAGAGAAAAACGAAAAAAAAGAAAAAACATCTATGGCCTACTGCACTCATGCGCATCAAATTTTCTCTGAATGAGATCAAGACTGGTCTCACCCACAGAAATAAGTCGACCGCAATCAGTGCAGCGTGTGGACAACCTCGCAAAACAAGGTGGTCCAAAAAGAGGTGTGGAAGAAGGCAAAGGCACCACTGCAGAAGAAGTGCTCGCCAGAGCTGCCGAAGATGTGCTCGGCTGAGCTGCTGCAGATGTCGTCGGTTGAGCAGGTGGAGGGTTTGCTCCAGAAGCTCGACGAAAAGTCACTGGATGCATTTTGTCAACATGCCTCAACATAGTGTGAATGCTAAAAGAATACTTCTTGTTAGGATTCCCACGTGACAAGACTTTTTGACAAAGTACACAAGTAACTTTAGGTGCATTTACCTTTTTTTGTCCCTCTGGAAAAGTGAAAAACTGCCATGTAAAGCTGTCTTTCTGCTTCCGGTTCCTCTGCATCTCAAGAGTGTCCTGGTCACTGTCTAAAGATGGTTGCTGTTCAGCCATTGTCTCTCAACAACAGAATAGCTCCTTCTCCAAAGGAATCAGAACTAATAATGAGGGGAGTAGGTGTGGTTTGGGAAGAATCTAGAACTGAAAGTACTTCAAACCAATCAAAAGTGATGATTCATGATCACATGACTTGCCATGAGGGGATTGGGTGTGGTGTTGAAACAATCAGAAACTGAAAGTAATGATAACCAATTAGAAGTGTTGTTTTATTAAGCATATAACCCGAGGTGCGCGCACAGCGCAAGCTCCGAGCGCGCACCTTGTGATTACGCATGCGCGAACGCGTAGGAGCGCATGTGCATACGTCATATGCGCGTACGTAATGCGCATACGTTGAACACGCGTATACGCGAACGTTAATGCGCGTAATTTAAGCGTATGCGGAAGTGAACCGCGTGGAGCGCTTATGACGCACGCACGCATGCGTACGTACATACGCATACGTACTGGGTGCACGCTCCCAGCGCGCACTATAACGTATGTATGCGTACGTAAATAACGTACGACGGTATTCATAAAAAACTTACGAAAACGTACTAGGAGAGCGCTCAGCGCGCGCACCCCAAGAATTTATATAAAAAAAAAAGTGGAGAAAAATTAATTGCAAAAATAAAATAAACTGTTCAACTTTATCCTAATTGAAAGTTAAAAAAAAGAGCAAAATCAAATAAAAGGATACAGATAATATATAAATGAATAGATAGGAATTTTATTTTTATACAAAAAAAAATATTTAATTTAATAATTCAAAAATTAGGGCGCGCGAGTTATAGTTAGCTGAACTAACTATAACGGGGGAATTTCATTGGTTTTGTATGAGAGAAATGTCCAGCTAACTATAACGTGTGTGAAACCTATGGTTTTTTCAGTGAATTTGCAAGGTTTTTTAAATGCTAATTCCTAACTATAACGTGTGTGAAACCTTTGGTTTTTTCAGTGAATATATATATATATATATATATATATTATCTACTGGCGGTCGCCAGTAGATAGTTATAGTTAGGATCGTGTTTCCATAGGAAATCCGCAACATTCTATTTGGAATAACTTTGGCGCCGATTGACGAATCCTCGCGAAATTTTCAAAATAGGTGAGGCGCTCCGCTCCGCTCCTTCTCTGAAAGTCTCGGGGGGATTCGTCAAGTGGGGGTTGAGAAAAAGAGGGGTCCCAAAATGCGTTTTCCCCTTGCATTTTTCCATAGGACCTTTAGTCCAAGCTACAGCCCGAACGGCTGAACAGAATTACTTGAAATTTGGCAGAGAGGTAGTCCTCAGGTCAGGGATGTGCCTTTTGCAGGTCTGGTGTAAATCTGTTCAGTATTTCCTGAGAAAATAGCATTTAAAAGCATATATATATCTATAAGCGCGCACCGTGCGCGTACGGTAAAACTTACCGTACGCGCACGCTGCCGTGCAATTAGGGTGCAACCGCACATGGTGCAGTTGCAAACTTCCATTGTAGAATGGGAGCTTGTGCGGTTATCCGAGCGGCACAAGCTACCATAGTATAATGGAAGGTTTTGCACATCCCTGCACCGTGTGCCAGGCACCTCACGGTTCAGGGCTGTTAAGGGGGGCACCATGGCTGACGGGCTCCTTAAGCCTGTCGGAAGTCATTTTCCCCAGCCGGTTTACACTCCAACATTGTAATTCGGCGGTCGGAGTGTAAACTTTCCATGTCGGTCGGAAAGCCTCTGACCAGCAGTCGGAGGCTTTCCATCCAACATCAAAATGAGGCCCTTAATATTTTAACATGAAGCATTAATACAATAAAATATGTTTAAATAATATTTAAAATATACATAAATATTTATATATATGTGTGTATGTTTAGATACACATATATAATGTAAAACTATTAAAAATATTAATTTTAACTTATATATATTTTTTTTTAAATCATTTGCTAACATTAGTTTATATATATATTGATTTTTGCCTAACATTGTACATAAACCGAAATGCCATCGACCTTTACAGCAAAATTTAAATATATGGCATTACATACAAAAGTTTCTCTTTGTCTCTGCAAATTATTGTCTCCCTGTTTTCTTTCTGTACTCATAGCAACTAGTCGTGCTCCCTTCCAAGGAATTTACTACACTCCACCGCCTGACAAAAGCCTCACTGGTCAAGGTTGCTGGGGAGTGAAGTCCTCCTCCCCAGCACAGCACTCCCGGCAGCAGTCAGGCAAGGCAACGCGTGAGACGAGGATCTCGCGCTGCGTGATGCCTCCAAGGAATGTATGCACTCCGGTGCCTGGCAAAATGCGTTATTGGTCGAGGCTGCTGGGAGGTGCAGTCCTCCTCCCCAGCACAGCACTCCCGGGCTGCAGGCGAGACAATTAAATGAGCCGCAGCAGCTCCAGTGACAGGGCCGTGTTCTCTGGATCTCTGTAACACACAGTAAACAGTTTCAATAATTAATAACAAATAAAAAAAATATTCATTGATTAGTTAACTAATTAAATTCCCCCACTATACTCCACATACGTAGCAGCCCACATTTATTTTTTTATTTTTTTTGTAATTGTTTTTATTGGCACTTCGGTACAATGCAACATACATTGCAAGGGAAAAGGAATACAAAAAAGGAAGAAAAAAAAACTAGCCAGTATATACTCATTATCTGAGTGATCACATTACACGTAGCATGACAATAACAAATATTCTGTTTGCTTGCTCTGGTCACAGATCTACATGGAAGGAAAGTAAGATTGATTAGAGTACAGGTGCGCATATCCAGTAATCAAAGATCAGACAATTGCAGGACATGGGAGTCCGTATCTACCCCAACCGTGTTGCACTCATCTCGTGAAGTTAGATATATGGAAGTGGCCACATCTTCGTTCTCCAACTCCCTCATGCCAGTATCCACGTGCATGGATAACTACTCCGTCCAAGCCACCCATTCCATATCACTGCGGTTCATCGCCTTCGTCAGTGGGCCCATGTTACAAACGGTTCCAATATATCTCTAGGCCTGGATATGGAGGACATCAATTCCCAGAAATAGCAGCCCACATATAAATCTAATTGAAACAAAAAATTATAACACAATTAACATAGTTAGCAATAAAGTAAATTAAAAAAATGGAAAATGAATTGTTAAAAACAACACACCTTATAACATAAAAAATATATTTATTAAACAATTTACATAATTTAGACCCAGCCATATGCAAATATAGGATAAACCGGCTTGGCAGTTTAGGTGGACTGTTCCCATTAGGAGCAGGGTCAAGACTAATTTGAATATGGATGGATCCAAACTGGGGTGGCGGAGTGAGCAAAATAACGATGGATTTAACCCAGATCTCTTTTCTGGTGGTGAATGTTTGATTCATTCAGCATGCGGTCCATAATTTGCTGTTGCATCACTTTTCACCCTAGGTGGGGTGGGTATGCCCAGGTGTGGGTCCTTTGCTCGTGGTGCTACTGGATTTAAGCTAGCCTGGCTGATGAGGGGTGAAAACCAGAAACCGGTCCCAGGATGTTTGCATCCTGTCCAGGGAGGATCCGGCTTGGCAGTTCAGGCTGGACTGTTCCCATGAGGTGCAGGGTCATGACTGATTTGCATATGGCTGGATTTAAACTGGGGTGGTGTAGTGAGCAAAATAATAATGGATTTAACCCAGATCTCTGGACTGGGGGTGAATGTTTGAATCATTCAGCATTCGGTCCGTCATTTGTCGCTGCAGCACTTATACAGAAATCAAGTGAAGTGGGACGAACACTGTAGTCCACATATCTTTCCCTTACGCAGGGAATATCAACCGTAAGCACAATGCCATTTAAAGTCAGAAGCCAAACATGTTATAAAAGCAATTTTATATCAGCAGCAGTACAAGGGCATAATAAAGGCTTGATTATCACCAATGAACACACCCCTTTTTCCCGTCTCAAAACCAGAAGGCACCTATATAATAGTTTTAGACTATAGGAATTTTAATTCACAAAGACAAACCTACGCAGTACAAAACACACATTGCACAGGTTTAATGACCAATTGGTGAAAAAAAATTATAAAACAACCATCGGTATTTCCAATAGGTGTTTTACCCACAACATAGCACCTGAAATATAGTACCTAACTCATTTTAGTTATGACGAGGTGCAGTTTTAATTCCGACGCTTGTCCATGGGCTTCAAGAACAGTCCCGGCTTATTTTTAGCACATATTTAAGTCTACACCTAACCAGAGTTGACAGAGTAGTGACCATATTAACATCACATGGTTACAAAATTAATTTGAGAAAGTTGAAGATTGCCTACCTGATGGTGACCTTTCAAGGAGGAATCCAGCGATGGCAGGTTCGTAGCTCCAGACTTTCTTCAGAAATACCCTACCATGCAGCCTTCAGATACACTGAAAAAGTTGCAAACCCTGATTGGATTTCTTATCTTGAGACATGCTTATTTATATATAAATCATTTTTATTGGTTTTCATAGCAACATTATCAGAGCACAGTTATAACCATACATTAACCAGTAACTGCAGGGTGTCCCCGGCCATAAGTAACCATATAATGCTCCATAGGTGTTTCAGATGCTCCATGTCCAGCCAATGGGAATCACACCCCTACCCCTCCAGTATACCGCCACACCCCCCACCCCCCCCCGCCACCCCCTCCCACCCCCCCCCCCGTGGCAGCTGCAAAGCATCCGAAAATGTCAATATCAGTCTGGGGAGCACCGGACCCCCCCCGGATCTCCATCAGTGATGCTACGGAGCCCCGCCTCTCCCCATGCCCGGCCCCTGCCAGGTCTGGAAGAGACGCAAAGCTCTCAAAGTGGGCGGATAGACTGCTGCAGGGAGGCCCCTAGACAGGTAAGCCAGCAGGGCACCCCAAGACTCCTCAAAGGCTGAGGGATCATCCCTAAAGCTCACTGCCAGGCGCTCCAACGAGAGAAGGCGCCACAGGCGGGCGTGCCACAGCGACAGGGCAGGAGCGCCCTGTTTCTACCACGCTGCCGCCACTGTGAGCTTAGCCGCCCCCACGCAGAGCCACCATATAGCCTTGTCACCCCTGGACACTCCCTCCCAGTCCTCCCCCCGAAGACCTAGTATCATATGCGTGATCTCCCCGGGGGGGTGTAAAGCCCAAGATCTCTTTAATCTGCGCTAGAATTTCTTCCCAAAAAGGTCGGATGCTGGGGCAGTCCCACCATATATGTTTGAAGTCCCCTAGGAGGCCACATCCCCGCCAGCAGAGTGCAGAGGTCCCCGGGAAGATCCTAGCCAATTTTGTGGGGTATAGGTACCAGTCAAATATGGTTTTGTAGTGTGCCTCCCTCAGGCCCACCTACAAGTTATGTCTGGGTATATCACGCCACAATCTCTCTCCCCAGGAGGTGCTCCCAGAATCCCATATACCTGGCCCTGGGCGTGTGTAACGTGTTCAGCAGCATCCTATAGAGCGTCGAGATTGCCCCCTTCATAGAACCCGCCTGCGTCAGAACCAGTTTCTCCATATCAGTGAGGTTCCGGCATCCCGCCTCCCTCATCGGTGTCGCCGTGGCCCAGTGCTTTAGCTGCAGATAGTGGAAGTGCTCACTGTTGGGAACCCCAAACTCACCCCTACAGTTCTGAAACGAGCGGAACACCCCCTTGTCAAATAGGTCTGCCAGTTTTAGACATCCCCCTTCACGCCACTCATCAAAAGGACCCTCGTCTCTGGCTGGCGGGAAGGCCGGATTAAAGTGTATCGGGGTGTACGGCGAAGGGAATGTCGTCCACCCCTCTCTCCGCGTGACCCTATCCCAAACCTCTAGCGTAGTGCGTGTCGGCGTGCTAAGATAGGCATTCGGCGGTCTGTCTCTCCTCGGTTTCCACAGCAGATCCCAGATCGACCTGCCGGCGATCGCGCGGTCCATATGAAGCCAATACTTCTCCGATTCACGCGCCGTCCATTCTAACGCGACCCGCAATTGGGCCGCCTGATAGTAAAGCTCAAAGTCCGGCAGTCCCATCCCTCCCTCCGCCCTCTGTTTCCGAAGCACTGTAAAAGGGAGCCGAGCCCTCCCCCCCTGCCACACGAACTTCGTGATCATCGTCTTCAGCTGCGGAAGAAACGCTTACTCCAGCGGGATCGGCAAGGCCTGAAACAAGTAGAGGACCTGGGGCAGCACCATCATCTTCACCGCATTGATTCGCCCCATCCAGGATATATACAAAGGTTTCCACCGCCTCAACTCCTGTTGCAAGTGCGGTAAAACTGTGGTGTAGTTGGCCCCATACAACCCCGAAACCGTCGGCGTAAGCTGCACCCCTAAATATTATAGCGAGTGCTGTGCCCATGAGAGCGTCGTCTGGGATTTCAGCGAAGCCACCTCCGCTCTTGAGAGTGTGAGATTGAGTATATAGGACTTGGTCATGTTGACCTTAAAGCCCACCACTTTCTCGAAGTCCTGTAATTCCCCCCGCACCGCGGGGAGAGAGAGGCGAGGCTCCCCCAGGGTTAGCAGAACCTCAATCCGCGAAGAGGGAGATTTTGTGGTCCTCCCCGCCAAACCATATCCCTTTAATGGATGCATTCGCTCTCACCCGAATGGCCAGTGGCTCTATGCTCAGGGCGAAGAGTAGAGGGGACAGCGGGCACCCCTGTCTAGTACCTCTAGTCAGTTGGAAGGGCTCGGAGGGTGTCCCGTTGACCACCACTCTCGCGGAAGGAAGGCAGTAATTAGCACGCACCATCTCTATGAAGGCGTCCCCGAAACCAAATTTCCGTAAGGTCAAGAAGAGGAAGGGCCAATTCACGCGATCAAACGCTTTTTCGGCGTCCAACCCGACCAGCACAGCTGGAATTTGGAATCTAGTTGTTTTTTCGATAATGTGGATTGTACGCCGTATATTATCGTGTGTCTGGCGCCCTTTAATGAAGCCAGATTGGTCCGGGTGGATCAATCGAGGTAGCAGGTCGTCCAGGCGCCTAGCTAGGATCATGGAGTAGAGCTTGGCGTCCAGGTTCAGAAGGGCTATGGGGCGATAGGACGCGCACAACTGCAGGTCCTTGCCCGGTTTAGGCAGCACCGTAATCACCGCCTCCGCCATAGAATTGGAAACTCGGGCTTCTTTCGCCACCACCCGAAACAGAGCTGTCAGATGCGGGGTCAATTCGTCTACGAAGTGCTTATAGAAATGTGCGGTAAAGCCGTCCGGGCCAGGCGCCTTGTGGAGCTTGAGACGCTTTATGGCATTCCGCACTTCCTCCCCAGAGATGGGTTCTTCCAGCCTCTCCGGTTCCGGCGCTGAAAGCTGGGGGCACTCCACCCCATCTAGATATGCCGTTTGGAGGTCCCGCGCAAGCGGGTCCCCACTATACAGTGCGCCATAAAAATCCCGAAAGGCTCTGGTCTTGGCCGCTTGCTCATGGGTGACCTGGACCGGTCCCACCCGAATGCCTCCCACATAAGATTTCGCATGCTGGACTCTAAGCTTACGTGCCAACTGCGATCCCACTTTGTCCCCCTGTTCATACCCGGCGCGTCGAAGCCTCAGCAAAGTATATTCCGCCCTGGCGCTGTAAATCGCCCGCAATTTACCCCTCACCGCTGTAAGATGTCACTGTAAGTCGCGAGTGGGCTTATTTTTGTGTCTACTCTCCAACCCTTGGAGTTCTTCCTCCAACGCCTCCCGCTCCAGTGCCTGTTGTCTCCGCAGCGACGCCTGCAGTTGGATGCACTTGCCCCTCGTCACCGCCTTAAACGCGTCCCACGTATTCTGATATGAGGTGTCCTCAGGGGGGTTGCCCTGGAAATACACCTCTATGGCCTCTGTCAGCTCCACCCTCCGTACCTGGTCTCGCAAGAGGGCCCCGGGGAAGTACCATCTGCCACGTCCCTGTCCCTGCACTCCCCACTGCAGCTCCAAAAGAACCATCCCATGGTCCGAGACTGAAATGGGGAGAATTTGCGCCCCCGTCGCCTTCCCCACCAACGCTTGGCTTATAAAAATGTAGTCTATGTGAGTGTAAGTCCGGTGAACATGTGAATAGAAAGTATAGTCCTTTGCCGTCCCGTGGAAAGCCCGCCACCCATCTCGCAGACCAAGGGAGTCGAAGCACTCCTTGACTCGCTTGGGAAACACAGACGTCCTGACCCCTGCAGTGTGGGAGCCATCAAGGAGACCATCCCACAAGCAGTTAAAGTCCCCCATCAGGATGATGGGGCCCTCGGCGAAACCTCCCAGAGACTCCAACATGCGCGCTGTGAACACCGCCTGTACCGTGTTTGGAGCATATACGACCGCAAGTGTGCACAGTTGGCCCTGTAGCCGCCCCTTGAGCATGAGCCACCTCCCCTCCTTAGTGCGTGTCCACTACTTGAAAGGGCGTGGAGCTGTGGAACAGTACCGCCACCCCATTATGTTTGGTGTTGGCCGCTGAGTGAGAAATCTGTGGGTATGCCCTATGCTTGAGCCGACCCACATCCTCCTTTTTAAGGTGCGTTTCCTGCAGGGCGACTACCTTAACCTGCCTATCTATAATGTACTTTAAAACCTTCTGTCTCTTCTGGGGTGCATTCAATCCTTTTACGTTACATGTAGCCCACGTCACCATCTTAAGTGGCCAACCCCCTCCCCGCTCTGCACAGATGGAGTGAAAACCTCCCCCCCGCCATGTGTTGTGGGATCCAACTGTGCCAGACCGCAGTGCCCCTCTGCTTCAGCCCCAACCCGCCTCCCCCCCGGTGCCTGGCCGCCCCTCCCATGTCCCTTTCCGTGTCGTCGTTGCAGCCTACCACTTTCGCCCCCTGCCCCAGCCCCGTCCCCCCCTCCCCCCCCCCACCCGACCTCCCCCACCAAAAAGACCCGACCATGGAACCCCGCAAACCTTGGGTAGTTCCAGGGAAGGTAACCAAGACCCAGCCCCATCGGACTCCGAACCCCACCAACTTGCTCCGCAACCGGTGGAACAACAACAACATGTGTTCTAGACAGAGGGCTCCAGAGAAAAACAAAAACCTCAGTGTCCATGTAGCCTCGGTGTCCATGTGGAGACAGCCGCTCCTCTCGCTGGACTCGCCACAGCCCCGTCACCATCCACCAGGCACCGCCACGAGGGGATACGAGCCCCTCCTGTCTGGGGGACCGCCCGCGGGCGCGCCCGACCTTCATCCCGTTGAATCCCGCGCCACATCTACGCAGCCTCTACTCACGGTTGGGCCCTCCTCGCTGGCGTTGCGCCCTGCGCCACTGCTCCCTCTGTGCTCCGGCTCCCACGGTTCCGGACGACTCCGGGCCTCCACCATCCTCTGATTCCGCGGGGAGGCCCAGGATGCGCAGCCCCTCCTTCAGCTCTGTGATGTGGTGTCTTTTATTTTACCATTCAAAGCTGAGCCCGAAGGGATAGGTCCATCTGTAGCGCACATTTCCCTCCCTGAGTTTGCCAGTCACCGGGCGGAGCTGCTGCCGTCGCACTAGAGTGGCCTGCGACAAGTCCTGATATAAAGAACAGCTGTAGCCCTGGAACGTGACCTCCTTCTTCTTCCTAGCTGCTTCCAGGATGGCCTCCTTGACCGGGAAGACATGCAACTTCGCCAGGACGTCCCTAGGTCTCCTGCGTTCTCCATGAACCGGTGGTCCGACCCTGTGCACCCGTTCCAGCTTTATTTTCAGATCTGGCCGGTTCACCACTTCCCCAAAGAGGCCAATAATGAACGCCTCCAGGTCCGGGCCTTCCGCGCCCTCTTCCAAGTCTCTCACCCGTATATTCTCCCTCCGGGTACGGTTCTCCAAGTCTTCCAGCTTCAGGGCGGACTGCGCAAGCTGAGCGCGAAGCTCTGTACACTCCGCCCGGGAGGCCAGGGAGGCGCTATCCAAGGCTTGCACCTTCTCCTCCACCTCCAAGACTCGAGACCCCACGGCGTCCACATCCCGGCGCAGATCGCCGAGCTTCTCCGTTAGGTCCCCCCGCAGTTGGTCCAGGCTGGCGTGAAGATCCCGTTTGAGCTCTCCACAGAGATCTTTCTTGAAGTCCCGGAGCGTGGCCACCAGGTCGTCCTTCGTCAAGGCCATGCCGTCTCCTCCGCCCGGACCTCCCTCGTCAGTGGCGCTGGACAGCGCCTGGAAGTACTTCGCCACGCGATTTTCCTGTGGCTTCGGCGCCTTTTTTGTCGGGAGCGCGCGGGACGTCCTCCCCATCAGTCCGACCCCTCTGTGCCGTAAGACGTCGCCACCACCAGTCCTGTGGCACCGCAGTGACAATCCTCCACCACTCGACCCCTGGACCCTGGAAGCAGAATCGGGGGCGTCCTGTCGCCGCCGGCAGACCCCACCACTAGACGCTCTGCTGACCTCACGGGCTGCGCTGTAGTTCAGTCCTCACCATCGCCGGCTTCCCCTTTATCTCCACGTGCCCTCCATACCAAGCGTGCCCGGGAGCCAGCGCTCGGTGTCCAGAAAAAGTCTTACTTGGCCGCCATCGTAGAGTCAGGCACCGCCCAGAGCCAGGACGAGCGGCGATCGCCCCCTGTGTCTCCGTCCCCTCTAGCCTGCAATGTCCGCCGTCAGGGAGCACAGCTCGAGTCCCGGTGGCCAGCCGCCCCTCCTCGTGATCACCGTAGTGGCCGCAGACGCCGCCTCCCCGTGAGGGTCCTACGAAGCTGTTGCTCGGCGCGCTGTCCCTCCTCTCAGCGCCGGCCAGGCCAGCACCACCTCGGCTGTCATGGTCACTCCCGCCGTGCGCTCAGATCGACAAACCTCTGGACACTTCCCCGAGCCCGGGGGGATCACTGCTCGGCGATCGTCCGCGGCCCGCCGCCGCCATTTTGCCCGCTCGCTGCTCCCGGGTCAGCGCTCGCTCTCCAGCATCACAGCTGCCGCCACAGCCTCACCGCCTCGCCATCCGCCTCCACAGGAGTCCCGTGAGTGTTTCCCCCGTAGTGCGCCAGTCCGGAGCCCCCGCTCAGCCGCTCTTAGGAGTCCGTGGGGCCGGAGCTGACTCGGTGCACTACCAGTCAGCCATCTTACTTGGCCACGCCCCCAGACATGCTTATTTACCTCATGACGCTGACAGAGTGAAGCTCTTGTATTACCTGATTTCTCCCACATTTTCATCTAAACAATGGCTGAGCATGCACAATGATATCTTGCATGCTCCACAAGCAGACATGCTTGAGACTAATAATTTACAAACTAGGTATAATAAAACCAACCTAGTTATCAGAGTCTTACTTGGTCACTATGGTTATACCTATGTTACCTACAATGAAGGACAGACCATCCCTATTGATTACAAGTCTCACGTGTATTCCTTAGGTGAAACATGTTTTGCTTCAATTGAAAAGATCATGACAGCTGTGCAAACTGCTATTTTAAAGGAGTACTCTTTGGTGCAGGGAAAACAGATCATTGTTGTTTCTCCTGTACCAGCACTAGAAGCATCCACCAGGGCAAGCATTCCTAATGCTTGCACCCTACACCCAAGATGGTTACAGTGGGCCTCTTCTTTAAACATAATGAATGCAAAGATTCAGTATGATCCTGCTCTTTGTACCCAGACTTTTCTCCAATATGAACAACACCTCTAACCACTTTGCCCATTAAGTCTTGCCAGAGCATATGCTATACGGATGGCTCTACCCAACCTGTGGAAGAAACAAAATACAAATATTCCGCAGCCTGCGCAGCAGTACATGGTATAGTGAAGGACGGTGAATTCAACACACAGCACACCTACACAAAAATCTTAGTTGATAGTGCTGCAGAGCATATAGAATTACATGCCCTGTTGCTTGCATTGCAAAAGACTGACTCATCAGTTCCCAACACTAATTGTATCAGACTCATCTTTTTGCATGCAGGGTTACAATGTTGATTCGCAGCATTGGCAGCTGAATGGATTCAAAGAGAAAACCTATTAAGAATAAACAGCAACAGTGTGTTGGAATTCACATCAAAGGGAACTGTTCAGCCTACCTAGTGGCAAAGGCTGCAATTTGGACTGTTAGAGTAGCAGTCCTAACTAGATCTAAAAAGAAATCAACATAGATCTCTTAACTGCCATTAAATGCAATCAAACAAGGTGGAAAACCTCCCGCAGGATATCCTCCCAAATACTCCTACACCCTTAATTCAGATAACATTCCTGAAGTCACTATTCCTGAAGTGGGAGACAGAATAATACCTAATGTATGTCTAGACTAGATTTACTCAAAGACACCCATGAGAAGTTGGCATCTGCTCTCACAGGAATGACCGCAGGCGTAGGAAAGGTACAGCAATGCTAATGGTCGCCTAGTTTATATAGACAAACTAGGAATTATGTTGGGCAGTGTGACATTTGTCAGCAGAGTAAACCCTCTACTGTAAAAAAAAAAACCTTGTCAACTACCCCCATGATTTCAAATATCACCTTTCAAGTGATTTATTTGGATCGCATCCATCCCCTCCACTCAGCCAGCTGATATAAATACATATTGATGGCAGTGGATTCATGTTCTCAATTCCTATCGGTTCAGCCACAGAGAAATGCAAATGCTTCGGCAGAAGTCAAAGTTTTGCACGACCTGGTAGTGACTGGGGCAGTGTTCTGCTGATCCTACCTTCCAGTAAGACTGTGCTTGTTGGGAAACATAAACTATAGGGGACTAAGTCTTCCCAAACCATCAGATTATATTGTCTTTCCTGGCTAGCTCACAGTGGCCCATCAGGACCTTACCCTATCTTATCTTATCTTATCTTAAGCAACATTTATAAAGCGCACTGACACCATAAGTTTCCTGGCGCTAGCAGAGTACAGAGTTTGCAGCGAGATAGGCTAACCAGAGGTGGTGAAGAGCAGAGTTTTTAGGGATTTTCTAAAGTTGAGTAGGGAGCCGCAGGTCTTGATCGACAGTGGAAGGGGATTCCATAGCTTGGGAGCCAGGTAGGCAAATCTGCGTCCGCCCAGTTTTTTTTGTTTAAAGGTTGGGGTGGCCAGCAGATGGGGATGGGCCGACCGAAGGTTGCGAGCCGGAAGGTGCTTCGTAATAAGAGCTTTAATGAAGTCTGGGCTGTTGCCATGGAGGGCTTTGAAAGTCAGGCAGCCGGCCGTGAAGGCTGCCCTCTGTGCAATAGCTAGCCAATGCAGTTTGTGCAGCAGAGGCTTTGCGGATTGCCACTTCGGGGTTTTATAAATAAGTCTCGCTGCCTGATTCTGCACCATTTGGAGGTGGCGAAGCAACACTGTAGGTAAGACGAGGTAGAGGGAATTGGAGAAGTCGAGGCGGGATAATACCAGCGAGATCACAACTTGTACCAATGCCGCATGTGACAACAGATGGGAAATTTTGCGGATTTTACGTAACTGGAACATGCTGGAAGAGATCACAGCGCCTACCTGAGATTTAAGGGAGAGGTCGGAGTCAATAAGCACTCCTAGGCTCTTAATCGAGCTAGCAGGCATAGGGGCAGAACCCAGCTCACTTGGCCAGAACTGGGGGCCCCAGTGTGCTAAGCTCTTTCCCGGCAGAATAAGCTCAGTTTTCCCGGGGTTGAGCTTTAGTTGGTTCTGGTTCATCCACAGCTGTATGTGAAGCATTGCTGCTTGGAGTACAGCAGCGGAGTCAGGGGAATCCAAGGGAAACATTATCTGCAGGTCATCCGCGTAGTTGAAGATGGTGATCTTCCACCTCTTTAGCGAGTGAATTAAAGGGCGGAGGTATAGGTTGAACAATAAGGGGGAGAGGGAAGAGCCCCGTGGGACCCCGCAAACTGTGGGTGCCCTGGGTGCCCTGGGTGCAGTATAAGGGCCCAGGCGAAGGATTTAACCCAGTCAAGGGCGAGGGCATGAACGCTGGCCTGCTCGACACGGTGGAGAAGAATGTTATGATCCACCGTGTCGAACGCTACCGACAAGTCCAGGAGCACGAGTGCCTGCGCGATTCCTCTGTCTGCATTCCCTCTCAAAACGTCCATCACCGCCAGAATGACGGACTCGGTGGAATGAGCCGGCCTTAAACCAGCTTGGTTAAGTTCCAAATAGCTGGAGCTCTCAACAACTTTTGAGAGACAGGTGGTTACATGGGCCTCGAGGATCTTAGACAGATATGGCAAGAGGGAGATGGGACGGTAATTAGAGAGGGTAGCAGGGTCCGCTCCTGTTCTTTTTAGGAGGGGGACCAATATAGCCTCCTTAAAGGCATTGGGGACCGTACCAGAGTTAAGGGAGTCGTTCAGAAAGGAGAGGATGCTATCTGGTAGGGAAAGACAGATTTCCCTAAAAACAGAGGGAGGGCAGCAGTCGTTGGGGGACCCCGACTTAAAGCGGGTAGAGAGCTCGGATAGGGTACTAAGGGTAAGGATTGAAAAATGGGTAAGGGACAAAAGGTTAGAGACGGGGACGTCCAACAACCCACTAGGCATAGGGGGCGGGATGGTGTTCTTGATGTCCACAATTTTCTCAATGAAAAAGATATTTAATGCATTGCAGGTCTCTTGGGTAGGAAGCTGAGTAGGTAGAATTCTATCATCAGAGGTGAAGTCATTCATTATTTTGAAGATTTCTTTTGGTTTATTATGGGCCAAAAGGATCTTGTCAGAGTCATGTGCGGCATTGGCTTTAGATATCGCACCTTTATACTCTTCACGGGCCGCTATATAGACCAGTCTGTCAGGGTTCAAGTAATCACGTCTCCAATTACGTTCTAACTGGCGGAGCTTCAATTTCTGAACCTTGAGGTCACTTGAGAACCATCTTTGCGCGTTGCCATGCCTGGTGCGAGCAAATTTGGTGAGAGGGGCGAACCGGTCACTGGCTATCTGTAGCCAATTGGTGATGTCGCCCTCCGTCACGTCAATGCTAGAGTCAGAGTAAAGAATAGGAGAGGTGCTAGTCAGAAAATCCATGAAACCTTGACGATCATAGGAGCTCCATTTACGCGATATCCCACCTGCCAGAGTGGGGGCTTTGACCCTGCCTTTAACTATGATGGTAATGTCGATCAGGTGGTGGTCCGACCAGATGCAGGGGGAGATGACTAGGTTGGTTAGGGCTACATCATGTGTCCAGATATGGTCGAGGGTATGACCTTTCGAGTGAGTGGAATCGGTGACATGTTGAGTCAGATTAAGACTAGAAAGGGCTTCAAATAATTCTGTGGCATGTGGTCCGGCTCGAACATCATTGAACCAATAGTTGAAGTCCCCAAATAGAGCAACTCTGGTATGGAGCATCAGTAAATTTTCCATTTGTTCGCTTAAGGAGATAGGGAACATGGGCATGGGATAAGGGGGACGATAAATGAGTATAAGCGAGAGGGCACCTGTCTCAGTTTCAAGATGAATGACCAAGTTGTCTACATCTGGCAAGACTAACGAGGCAGTGGCAATAAATTTAAATTGCTTCCTTATGATGGCTGCTTCCCCACCCCCCGGGCGGCTAGACGGGCGATTAGCGTTAAGAATGTAATAGTCTGGGGGGAGAGCAGCAAGGATATCAGGACACCAAATGACACCTGCAACCTTTAGAGCACTGCAACCCTAATTCCCCAAGGAAATCGTGGAAACTAATGTTAGCCTTTCGTTAGTAACTCAGACATTGCCCAAAGCAATATACAAAAAATATACGATTTGAAATGTCAATATATTTATTGAGACAATTGTAAAGTTGTGTAAAATATGTGAGCAGCAGTATTAGAATGAAACAGAGGAGAGTCACTAGCATTACTAAAATGGCAAATAGAATAAACAGTTCTACTTTTGTACATAAGAATTGATTTATTTGCATACTTATAAAAGTACAACTACTTAGAGCATCCTATCCTAACCTAGATATAGGTGTGTGCATCTGCCAAGATACCCCGAATAGTCTAACTGCCATTACCTCAGTGTACAGCTCATGTGATAGTTTGTCCAAGCAGTTTAGCACTACATCTCTCTTTGCATATGTCTGTAATTCAGCTGGGCTAGAATTCAGGCATCGTACAATGTTGACAATATGTCTCAAAGTGCCCCTCTGCCATAATCAGGAATTGGCCTGTTTACATATTAAATGGCCTGTATTGATTCCAATGCCTGAGACCTGGATCAGCATGGATGTTTATTGTAGCTGCATATAGATATCTTCTTGCAAACAAATGCTAATAACAATAGTTTGCCAAGCGTATCGGGTCCTTTATCAGAATGTTCTAGGAGACAATGATAGTACATATCAAGAATTGGAAATGTAAGCAAATGTATTCTCAGTACATAATCATGTAGTGATGCACTGGCAAATGTGTGCGAAAGGTTACTGTGTAAAAGATCTCCATGTAAAATATATCAACTTTAAACAAGATCATTTTACAAAATGGACGCGTCTGTGCCCAGAGGCCCAAAATCCATACAGCAGCAGTTCATTCATTTCATTCAGCCAATGGTTCTGCGTTCACCTCCAAGGCTTACAGGGATTCAAGGCTATACAGAATGGCATTGTAGACCATGCTAATTGTATAATTAAACAAGATTTGACTGCTAGGGTGCTAAGTTCAGGTCTTAGTTGTACCATAACCTGTACGGAACTCTGAGGGCATTAAATAACTTGCCTAGATGAGTATTGGGAGGATGCACTCCATACAAGGTTCTCTGCAGAATTCCTTTTCATGTGCCTCACTTAGATAATTCTGGAAGGTGGGGGATGAAGATACATTTGACTGGGAGAAACGTTTAAATATTTTGCAGATTATTAAAGAAGTCAGAGACAAGCTGTCTAATGTGAACCACTCTGATTCAGCTACCTGTGAAGAGAAGGTTATCACTGCTGCTGGTTGGTGGGTTTCCAAAGTTGGGGACCTAGTTCGGTAAACATCCATGACAAACAAGCTTTTGCACCATCCTACAGACCACCCTTTACGGTTCCTGGAGAAAAAAAAACAGACAGGTGTTTATCACCCATGCTAAAATGCATAATGTGGCCAGTTCTCTGCAGCTGACCACTGCATACACCAATAAGGATTCAGAGCAGTGCCTCCTAGCCTCTCTCTCCTCTATATACCCTACCTCCTGAACAGAGCAGTTACATTTCTGGCTTTAGTTCCCATGCGGGGATATTTGAGTGGAACCCCATGCGGGGATATTTGAGTGGAACACTCTACGCAGAACCTTGAATTCAACAAACACAGGTGATGCTGCCAAAATGAAAGTGCCTACTGTTCAAAATAATTCTGTGGTTTACTATGAAATTCCACCTGACGCTACATCATTTGAACTGTTGCCCTTTCAAGAGCCTCGAGACCAACCAACATTGAAAATTACACTCGATATTTCGCAGGAGATTTTTCAATCCCATCTATAGTTACTCTTCGCCAGAGACTTCTTCATCCCTGCCAATGGTTTCATGACAAGTATTTGATTCTTCTGTGGTCCTATGCCTGGACCACTTTGGGAACTTTTCTTCTCATCCTGCGGCTGTCAACGATACTCGACGTTCTACTGCTACATAATGGACATTTCGCCCTACAAAGGTTTGTGAACTGCATTACAGCTTATCCTATGCCCAAGGGCATAGCATGGGAAAAGGTTCTATATCAGATTATAAGACCCACTGAGACATGGAAATTGCCATATGTGATAAAAGTTTAAAATAATGAAATTTAAATACCGGGTTCTATTTCAGATGATTGAGACTGTTGAAAGAATGATGTCTGATTTATAGGCATATGCTACTTTGACTAATGAAGATCCTTATTTAAATTCAGAAGATTTCCAAAGACATTTATTAATATCATCACTATGCACATTATTACATACATTGAATTAGTTATAGTCATTCTAACTTTTTAAAGAAATTCCCTCACTTTCAGAGTGCTGACATATCATTCTTTTCAGCCTTCTGTTTCATACAGAATCCACTGAAGCTCCTGAAAAACAATCAATTTACTCTACTGACGTTAGTCAAAACCTGGCTATTGAAGGATTTGAGTATTGGAAAGCAAATGTTGATGAAAAGAGTTTTTGGGGAACCAAATCTTGTCAGATCCAAGGCAAAAAGCCTTATTCCAGGCCTGTTTAATACATAAAGAAATGATCTTTTAACAAAACTATCCAATAGACTACCTGTTTCTGATTTGGAACAATTGAGGACTTAAAGAGACCTTCTATACCAAAAAACTATTCAACCATGTTCAATAATTGACAATTCCAAATTAATATGTCTGAATCAGACATAAATGATATGATACAAATAGGAACCTATATTTTCAACTCAATTCTCAAGTGAAGGTTTGGCCTCCCGGGCCTAAAATGAATTGTCCTAACCCACGTTATAATACACAAACACCTGTAGGAGTTACCACACATAGTGCAGGTAAGATATGCCAATGATGGCTAGAACATTCTAGTCTTTCAGCAGTGAAGGAACACTTTTCCTTAATTAATGTAAGCATGAATTTTGTTGACTTCATTTTGGGACTACTTCCTATAAGAAAATAAAAGATTCTTTGCCACAGGAATATACGCCATACCTAATGAGTTAAACAAAAATGCAGAGAAAGGAGCTGCAGAAAGACTTTGAAAAGAAGATCAAGAAAATGTTCAAACAGTTTTTTAAGTTATTAATAATGGAATGCACACATTCTCCTAGAGAGTGTACTAATTAAATCAGATTGTATCCTGTCTTAGACTTCATAAAAGGATACCTAGATTTATTACAACACAGGCAGGCTCATTTAAGAGCGGTTTTACAATTAAATTGGGCACTACACACACTCAGATCAGGTTTCGTGCCTTGGCAACTTCTCAATGAAACAGCCATGTTTGATCTATATAATTTGACACTCACTCAAAAGCAATAGTCAAGAAGGAATTCACGTACACACAATTAAATAGAGAACAAGTTGAAGACGCACCATTTACGGTTAGTGACACTCCACCTATTACCTGGTTTATACACAGTATCATTTCCTTGCCCATTTTAATATTTCATTTTATTGACTGTCAAAATATAAATCCATTAGCTGGTATGAGTCTATGCAAATTCACAATTGTTCCATTCATGGAAATTTCCTTTTTCCCCACATCTGTTTAAATGAAAATTAAGATTACTTTGTGTATAGTAGTACAGCAAATTGCAGAAATCCCCTTGGACACTCCCTTATGTGTGACATAATTTCATTACATGGAATGTGTAGCGCTTTGATGCCAGGGCTAAATTGTGTTTTATACGTTTTCGCTATTGCATACATTCAGACACATCATGAAGTCTTGCATAATGGTTCTAATTTAATTCTAACAAATGTAACTTGCTGTGGGTCAGAACCCAGCCAGCCATACCAGAGAACAGTTTCATAAACAATACAGTGTTGTGGAGGACCTTGTGCCCACCACCTCAAAATATAATTTGGAACATTGCTTGGCCTAGTATAAACATGAAATCTATGAGTTTTGATGATTTAAACAAACTATTGCCTTTTATTGCAAAAATAAGTCTAGTTGAGCGGAGAAACTTACAATCTGCAGACAGACAGAACTGCTTCAGAGATTCAGAGGATGTTACACACAATACCCAACACACTCTGCCGATATCATACAGACAATATTTAACTCTTCTTTGACAACTGGTGTTGTGCATCTTTTTAAGAACATTGGATCTCCTCTTGTGACTGGGTTTAAAGTAGTATTTGGACAGATTTCATAATGTGTTCATTCTCTGTTCTCCAGCCTTTTTGGAGGTTTTCCAATCATCATACTGCTAGTCAGCTGTGGTATCATCATCTTTCTTCTGTTCCGACAAGGAAATCAGCAAAATGAAGTACACATATCGAGCTGAACAAAGCTGCAGAGAAACTCTAGCATGCTACAACTGCCATTCTTGGCTATCTGAACTCAGCTAGCACTGGATGCTCACATTTCATAAAATGGATGCTACATAAGTAAAACCTGGATTCTGGTGCTTATCTCAATATGGAAATAGTAATTCAACCTCTACATGAGCTCTAGAGACAATGCCAAGCAATTCAGCTGTATCTTCTACAAGATTCTGCCTATAACAGAGCAATGTCACCAGTGGCACTTTTCGACGCAGCTCTTGATGAGTGGCTCAACTCACTGTTATAATTCGAGCCCCCTGGAACGGAGCTGCAATTACCATTGAGTGCCCCCGACAAACAGCCAATTGCTGGGCCATCGAATACACAGATTGTTAACTATGAACCTACTCTACACGTATTTTGTAAAGTTCACATGTATGCTACGTGTGCACCCAATGATCAACGACCCGGATTTACCAGTAGCGGCTCGCATATGGTGTGCTGCGGAGCGGTGAGGCGGGGGAGGGGCAGGGTGGGGGGGTAGCAAACACGGACATTGGACGGAACAGAGGAAAGGAATTATTATGTTCCACTGTTCCGTCCCATGTCCGTGTTTGCTAACCCCCCACCTTGTCCCTCCCCCACCCCGCTTCACCACCCACAGCACTCCCTATGCGAGCCGCTACTGGTATTTACCACAGATACCACAAAAGACTGTATGAGCTATGAATTGAAGAAAATTGTTTTTTGTATAGACTCAAATTTTTTATTTATTTTTTCACTTTTTATACCTTATATTTTTAATGTAGTATATTTCATATCATCATTGCTATGTTTGATCATCAACACGCATAAAACCCTTCAGATAGCTTTGGATAATTATTCATCATCTGAAACAATGCAAGACTTAAAAGTAATCATGCTCATCTCTATGTTCTGCACATGCCATATTTATATATTTTCATCTGTAATGTATTGATAGTGTTTTGTTTTATGCTATCAGTATGTTACATATTATGTTTAACTGCAGGACCATGTCCATGCACTGTGTGGGAAATGCTTTGTGACATTAAAACTACTAAAAAGACTCTTCCTATGGACCCCCCAGGAGTGCAGGAAAACCATCATTCAGGCCCTGCTTTTAAGTAAATTGGATTGCACTCTATGTGGGCATGACAGACTACCTCTTCTCCTGTCTGCAGGTAATCCAGAATGCAGCTACCAAGTTAGTGTGCAACAAGAGTAAGTATAGCTCGGCATCAGAATGCATGAGGGAGCTCCACTGGCTGCCTGTGCGCCAAAGGTTTAAGCTGCTGGGCCATGCACATAAAGTTCTACACCATCTTGGCCCCAGAATTCTACAAGAAAAAATTGAATTCCATGCTCCCACGTGGAATCTGAGTTCGTGCAATCAGGCATGGGCAAAAACCAAATGCATCAAGAAAGCCAGGGCAGGGGGTTGCTCTTTCTTCCATCTGGCAGTAACATATTGGAACAAATCATCACAACTAGAACTTTGGCTTACCGATGATAACCTGACCTTTAGAAAGAAGCTGAAAACCCATTTGTTCCCCAGGGTTTGACTGATGACACAGAGACCTCCTACATCACCTCACTCCCACTTAGGTCTTCGCTCTCCTAGTGCCGTGATTTCCATCTGGATGAATGTTGTGCTTATAAATAAATAAATAAATAAAAATTTCTTATTTTAGGTATCTTAGCTCTTGGTAACTCGAGTGCATAGATTTCCGCACACATTAGCTGAATCCCTATTGGTTAGATATGCCCCTATGACATCACATTTCATCGTACAAGCTGGGGATGGCATAAAGCCCCTATTATCCAACTTCTTTTGAAGTAGGCCCTGACTTCAATCCCAGATAATGGAGGTCGCCATCATCTCAATCTTATCTTAGACGATACAAGTGGCCATCTTTCCTAATTAATGCAGAATGATAGTCATGTCTGCCATTTGACAAGGTTAAATAAGAATAAATACAGACATATAGCAGAAATCGTGTAGTCTGAATTTATGTCCTTTTACCTTACATGTTCATAAGGAAACGTCTGGGACACACTCCGTGATGCACATAATCTATGTTAAACATTCCTAAACTTATGTCATAAATTCCAACTTCTGATAAGAATTTATATAGAAGGACTACCCCTTGTCAGGAGAGGTCCTTCGCTCACATTATGTCATGATCTATGATCCTCGATGTCAACTATAGGGAGCAGGCTAGAGCAAAGAAAGAGCATTCTAGAGCAAGTGGTGGGGACACAAAGCATTGGGCATTTATATCCAATCTGTGACACACCCAAATCTGAAAGTGAAAACATTCGTGTTGCTACACAATATTTATAGCACCTTCTGCACATTGCAAAGCTCCACACTAGGTTGCAGTGAGGGCAAGGATACTTGTTGTTATGATGCTCCTATAACAACAAACTCGCTGTACCAAAGAACCATCCATAATGTAGCATGGAATCTTGATGCTCTCAATAGGATGTTTATTGCAATATGACAGTGTATGTTTAAACTGTCAGGAACCTCGAATTAAAGCGCATTGTAAGGCATGATTTGCGCTTGCTTTTGTACCTAACCCTGTCCTTATGTAGTTTCATCCCTTTACGCGGCAAAAGACGTTGGCCGGTGCAAACCAATAAAACGCGAATTATTCCTGGTAACAGAGGGGCTGGAGGTCCCGACCCTTCGCTGGAGTTCCAGCTCTTTGTTCCAGTTGGTATACCAGCATTTCAACGCATACCTACGAAGCAGATAGGAGATTTCAGTTCCTGATCAGCAGAATCCAGTAAAGATCCGTAGATTCTGTGTTGACATTTTCAAAGCGGAAGCCCCAATTTTGAACTTGGGGTGTAGATCGTATGACTAATTTCTTCTCCAATATAAATATACATAACTTGGTGTCAAATCAGAACATTTGCTATTGATTAGAGAAGTTACAGTTGAAAACTGGTTTGAGTTAAAACAATTCCTGTGGAACTTTCGGACATTTGGGAACTAGAAGAAAACTTAAATCCTGGTTGACAAAATATATATGAGAATATCTACAGTTCATAGTTGTGGAATCATGTTCCTTTTATTTACAGGTATTTTTTGGTCAAATCAGTAAACTTAAGGTTGATATAATTTTACTCTAAGTTGACTATGTGTTAGAAGCCTCAACATTGTGAATTCTCTATTCCAGGTCTCCCTCCCCACAGTATCCTCCCTAAATTTCCTTCCCCTCATCTGGCCATTCTGATACTCTGTGTTTATATAATCAGAGTCGGAGCTGCCAGAAGGTAGGCCTCTTGAGAGTACCGCTCCTGACGAACAATGTGGTTCGTGACACATTATCGCATGAGATTCTGCCAGAGATTGTCTCATCTACTACCAGTGCTCCTCGCATATGCAACATCTCACCTCAAGCCGATAATGTCAAGTCTCGGAGGGAGACCGTTACCACATCATGTGTGTGTCCTTTGAGGGGAACACTGTCTTCACACATCTGCTGACAAATACAACCTTTGCTATCAACAAGGTATGCAGCGTACCTCGTCTCCCTAAGAAACTCTAGACTGCAAGTTGCTCTGCTTTGCGTGCTTTCTTAGTGTAGCGCATAGAAGTAGATTTTAGGGTATTAGGTTCTAGATGACATTTTGACTATGTTACAAATGTTCATTTTATTCTCGTTATTTATAATGTGTCTTCTTGCTGTTTTCATAATATCCTGTGTAGTTGTTTTAGACACACTGAGAAACAGATTTTTCATGTAGTAGTAAATACTTTTACTTAAAAGTGTTCATTCTTTTTAGTGCAGTGTGTGTGATATCGTGGACAACAAAGTAGGTTTATTTACTGTTACCACTGTGTCCCTGATCCCTTTATGGGGATTGTTAGTAACCCAAAAGCTTTAACTCTATTTCAGTAATAGATTGGTTAGTGTTCTGCAGGGCCACAATGGCCTGTTTTTCAAATTCATTGTTGGTGCCTTGAACGAAGTCCACCCGTGCCACCCATGGGAGGGAAAATAAACCTTGTAGAACTACGCCATAGTTGTAGTTTTCGCAATATTTTAATCCTGTTGGTCAGCACCTTGTCTACCACATCATCAGATTCCCAATACGCTTGTTTAAGAAGAAACTGTGCTCTGCACATTCAGTGATCATGATGTTCTATGTAAAGCATGATTTTTCCTGCTCACATAGATTAAAATCTTTTGGTGGCTGCTCATAAAAGTTTCTTTATTGTTTACAAGTGTATCTCCAAGCTAGCCTGTTCTTTCTTAATATTTTCTCTTTGCTGAGGAGTAGCAACTTTCACCCCTAATTGTAGCAAAATGCTCCTTTAAATCGTCACTGATGGCTAAAAGAAGAAAAAGACTTTGAAATTTGGTTGCAGAACTTTTTATTAATGAGTGGAGACGGATACATGCACAGTGTCCTAACTCTGCATCCTGGCGTCGAAGCTTAGGTAGAAATGGAACATGGTGTTACACGATAATCTTACTTAGCTGCAAATCCAGAAACAAAGACATCATACAGTTAGAAACTAGAGAGAATGATTTTAATCTGTCTGTGAAAGGTCGAAATGGACATAAACCCCCTTCAGCTTGTTGCTGCACACTATTTTCTCACCAAAAAACTTACTGTTGTTCTTGCACCTTTTTCATACCAATCACATAATTAAAACTCCTGTTTCATTTGAATAGGACACTAGCTCTGGAAAACAAATTACTAGTAAAATATTCATATCGTAATATCTAATGTTCATTTAATCTTTTTCACTCATCTTTTATTATAATGCGCACATTATTTTTGTAATCCATGCATTTCAGGAAAGCCTCAGTCTCATTCCCAGTAGGGGTGGGCGGAATTTGCGAAATTCACTTTCGCAAACTATCGCGAAAATGTTAAAAATCTCCGCAAAGACGCGGAAATATCGCGAAGATGCGGAAGTTTTTTTCCCGTCCGTTCGCAGTATTTTCTGCGTGTTCACGGCTCGCCAACTTACCCATGCAGTTGCTCGCGGGCTCGGCCATCTTGTTTTCACTTGTCTCGCGGTTCATGATCGCGAAAAGAAAGACGTGATCGCGCGACGAATGACGTTACTGCGGGCGCGAACTGTCGCGAGACAGCGCAAATGGCTACCAACAATCCAACATCTCGTGGAGAACGCGACCGGATCGGGAAAACTTGTCGGCGAACGCGGGGATTCAGGTAAGACGATCACGCGCACGCGAGAATGTATTATTTTACAGCACGAGCAAGCAAAAAATTTCCGGTAAAATGCGGATTGCAGAAATTTTGACATTTTCGCGCTCTCCGCGGAACGCAAAAATGTCAAATTATCGCAATTTCCGCGAGCGGAACGGATTTTTAGCCCAGGCCTAATTCCCAGGCGATGAGGGAAACACCAGATAACACAACTTTATCAATGTTTTACTAAAACATCTAAAAAGGCACATTTTACTGAAGAAATCATTAGCAGCTCTTCTTGAGTGTACTATCTCGTTTTCCATTTCAAGCAAATCCTGTTAGTGGTCTTGATTACTTCACGCTCTCTCCTTCCCTTTCATGGTGTTCCTTCTCTTCCAGTTACTGGATTCCACAGTGTTTAGGTTTATAGAGCTTTGCAGCCCTCTCCTCACTCCTTCTCTCTATGTCTTTCCAACCAACAGAAAATTCACTCAGCTTGAAGGTTCGAAGATGATTCATAATGAATCCCTGTGTTTGGCTTGTGGGAGGTATAATGGGACACCCCTGTATAACCAACATGAATAAGCATATATAATGAAAGTTCATTTTTACATGAGCATATCTTGCTAAAGGCCATTTTTTTCATGTCCATGTCTCTGCAGTCTATCTTGTTTGTTTATTTGTTCCTTTGGTGTGAGTATAACGATGAAATAATTGGTGCTCATTTTGGTCTTTGCTTTGATTAGAGTTAGACTCTTTTTTTCTATTGTTTCCATAACTGCAGGCATGCTTTTGTTTTGAGTTTGTTCTTTCTTGATATATACATTGGACTCTGAATATTGTTTTTATTTTGTTGAACTTATCCAGATAAAAAGAGAGTCAGCCCATCATAGAGAGGTAAAGGGCGAGATAATCTAGCAGACACTACAAGTGAAAATATAAACCTACACTTTTTGTGTTTTTTGTTTTTGCTTTTTAACAAAACCAGCCCAGAAACATCTCTTAGCTTTCCTTGCAGTAACTTTCATCTCTATACTTGTTTAGCATCTAAAGATCTTTATATGCCAGTAGTACATGCTTTTGTGGCCTTCAATAAATCTTCTCGTTGGATTTTTTCCATCTTTTTTTATTTACAGTAGATCTGGATTTCACAGCAGTGGTAGATTTGATCAAAATATTATTCATTGTGTCTTTGAGGAGATAAAATAATAATTTTTGAGGGCAACTTTGGATATGTAATGTGGCTTACAAAAGGAAAATCTGTTGGTTTAATGACATTCGAGTTCGCAATCATTTCGCAACCAGGATGCTGGTCTTATTTAAAAGCTCAGCCATGGACTGAGAATAAAATCAGAAAATCAATTAAATAGCGTTTCAACCAATTTTGTCTGATGTGTAGTGAAATTAAATATCCCTAATTCAATATTCAGCAGTTTAGCATCTGAAGTGTAGTGGTGTTAATGAACCTATTTTAAAGGTTCCGATATATCCTTGGTAGGGAGTTGCTGTTCTGTGGATCATGTAGAAATCCTTGCCTAGTAACCATTAGAAACATTCGCAAATGTGTTCAGAGAGTTATGGAGTGGGATTTGTGGAGGTAAAAGCAAAAGTTTCACTGCTGTGTACATTAAAAGAAAACAAATTATATTAAAAAAATGTAATAACAATTATACAAATAATAGTAACACATAAAATTATTATATGAACAAAAAAAATTAAAACATTTAAAAAAAAAACGATATTTTTGCAACTATAACATTGAAAGTAATATTAACAACAGCTATATTCTTAACTACAATATTATTGAACTGAAAATGCGAAATTCTTGACAATGATATTTCTGCATCAGGACATTTTTGTATCACAATTATTTTCATAATATTTCTGTCTCCAAATATTTACAACTCTATTTTTTTTTTCAAATCTGTTTATCGAATATATGACAGACAAAGAGAATCAAACAGGTTGAAGATACACATCCCTGTCAAAAAGCAAGAGGCTAAGACCACGATCCCTTTAAGATAGCAAAGTACTTCAGTAAAAACTTGTAAGACAGAGCCAGTACCTTTCAACACGAACCCAAATCTACAAATGAAAGAAAAACTGAAATGAGAAGAGAAGCAATATGTTACAACCCTTTCAAAGGCTATCTTGGTACACTTCTCTCATTAAGAAATAGTCAGTAATACAAGAGTTATATGGGGATCTGTCATTTTCAAAGAGATTGAATGGCAATCAATATGTATATATGATCCTATCCACATGTACTTTCCTCTGAACATTCTAATATTCTGGACCGGCTAGCAACAGGGGTATATCACCACTTATTGAATAGATAAGGGGAAAAACAAGCCCCCATCGGGGAGGGGGAGAAGGGAAGATGTGTTGAAAATACATTAATTTTGGGGGCAAGCGGGGGCCTCGTAAGGGAGGAAGAGGTAAAGCCTCTTCTACTAGGTCGACGGAGCTGGGGATTCCGGCTCTGTGTACATTTTGATAGGGTGACATATAACCAGGCATTTGAACTTTGCTGGGAATAACTCATTATAAGAGATGGTGCTAGAAAGGCCCGGCTCAGTAGAAGTTTCATGTTTAGAGGATTAGTTTGGCAGATCTGTGAACAAGGTAATCCATCAGCAAACATGGAAGTGCACTGTATGCAGTAAAATGAAGGCCATAGTTTAGGAACAATGATCGGAGCTGCTTGTTGGCTCAGTCTTGACAAACTGTGATGTGTTATTAAGTGCACAGTCCCATCATACAGCTCTGCACATTAAAAACGGTATAATGGAGAGAATCCTGCAAAAGATAAAGGCCCAATCCAATACCAAACCCCTTATAACTGATATTAGGAAGAGATGGCAATACCGGTGCAAGAATGTGTGCCAAGATTATAGGGAGGCAAAGAATGCATGCTAAAGGAGCATGTCGGGGGTATTCCTTCGAGCTGATGTTTGCATTGAATGCGTTAGATACTATGGGCCCTGCTTGTTAGATGGAATTGATACCACCCTGAAATATACAGAAAGTAACACTCAAATAAGATTTTTCCCCTTCTCCATTTGTTAAAATAACTTTAGGCCCATCTGAAATTTTAACTACGTGGGCGTAATCCCATGTTGTTTGGGCGAATTTTGTGCTAAACAAAATTCCTGAAACTACTCAATTACTCCATGTGAAGTAATTGGGTACCATTCGCTGCAAACATTTAGCGCAAGCACATGGAACAATGTGAAGATTCATGCAGCAATTCAGCAGCAATTCTTCTGCTTTTTAGAACAACATGTGTCATTTTATCTACAATGGACACAAGGACGCATGTTGTGCCAAAATATATTGCAAAATGCCAGTCTAGCATTTTGTGTAAATATGCAGTTTCATGTACTTTTTCAGAAATTGTACATAACACACATTTCACACAACCCTAAATACCTTTAAATTCTTCAAATTATATTACTTGATGAACTTTTCAAGATGTAAAAGTAGATCTACAGATCTGCTGCTCTTCTGATAAACGTGTATGCTGTGATAAAATCCACAAGTAATAAAGATATAACTAGTTTCCCCAGCTTAAATGACCGCAATTCTTGTATTGACAAGAATTGAGGTCATTTAAGCTAAACATAAACATAAAGTTGCTAATTCCAGGCTTTCGCTGGAGGAAAATGCCTCCGAAAATAGCACAAGAAAACTGTAGCTAACAGGGTTCAAAATTAGCTTTGGGGTAAAAACCGACAACAGTGGTAACCAATCAAGGGTCTCCAAACTTTTGGAGGTAAACGTCGGTAAGGAGATGCAATTATCTCCGATAGTGAAGTATTGGACATATTAAAGACATTTTCACAAAGAAAGAAAATAGCATGCAAATACCGATTGTGAACGAAATATTTCAGTATCCAAAATGGATTATTCTTTAAATTAACACACTCATCAAAATCAGCACCTCGCAGTTAGTTAGGAATCCCTTATGAAAAAGCATCCAACTGTATGCCCTTTATTGAGGGCTGAAACACTGAGCAAACTGTGTTGTAAAAAGTATGTTGTGGTATTAGCGGGTTCATTGACTCTTCTGCCACGACTAAGAAAGAATATTCAGCTGAGGAGTAGCGTATCAGGGCTGGACGGGTTTGCAAGGTACCAAAATGTCTTCTTGGGGTGTGAAAATGAACTAGCCAGATATCGGGTGTGTTTATGGAATAACTGGACAGATCATTGGTACAAGTGATCAACATCCACAGCCTTCATGAAGATCCGGGATGGCAAAAGCTGAGATGGATTGATTGCTGCTGTAGATTATAGCAACACCTTGCTCTACTGTGTAGAACACAATCCCACTGATGTCGTCAGTGGCATCAGCACACCAGCATGTGCCAGAGAACAGTAGTGCCTGCAACAGTGTATAATAGAATGCTTGTATCTGGCAAGTGCTACCCAGTTAGATGTGGTGGTGAAAGGTTTGGAGAAGAGGCAGGTTCAGTGGACTGTCTGTGGATGGCAGCAGTAACATTGTACAGGTGTCTGGTACCAGCCAAACTAACTATTATGGAGTAACGAGGAAGCCTGCTTGTCCTTTCTTACTCTTCTTCCTTTTCACATACTGGTTTCATGATTTGGGCTCTGAGAAATCTAACTGCTTTTCTACATATGAGCACTTAGGTGCCGACAGCGTAACATCCCATGAAATGAACACTTGTAGCATATCATGGGCTCTGTCGTCATTCCTTACACTACTTATAAGCTGTATCGGAGGGTCTTCTGAGCCAACCTTGGTACACTAGATCTACATGACAGACTAAATCAAACGCGTACCTAACCCACTCAGTACTCACTTCGTAATGTTCGTCCCCCAGGTGGAAATCAATGCCTTTTCACAATAAATCATCACGCCCAATCCGCAGTACTAATCCGCTTTCGGAGAAAGATTTACTGTTTCTACTCCAATCCTATGAACCCTCACACCGGAATCACAACATTATGTCTCCAGATCATCCGCCCAATATGGCTCCAATCCTTACTATTCTCCCTAACACTCACAGGTCCACTAAACACAACCCTAGAGGCATCATCGAACATGACCTTAGACAAGTTCCCTTCATTCAGGAACCCAATGCATCCCACATCACGCCCCGTCTTAAGTGTATACTCCTAAACTGTAGATCGGCCTCAAGCCACGCAGCCGACATAGCTGACCTCATTCTCACACAAGAACTGGACTTACTCATTTTAACCGAAACTTGGCTAAAGGAATCCTCTACACCCATCATTGACATACTAGTACCCCCAAACTATGACATAATCAGACTGGATAGAATTGATAAGACAGGTGGTGATATCGTCTGCATACACCGTAATAATATTTCAGTAAACAGATCTATATCCCCTGTATTCCCTTCTTGCGAATACTTATGCCTTGACATAACTTGCAATGGCAAACCAGTATGCTCTCTACACATCGTCTACTATCCACTAGGTGATAACCTGACCTTTACCGAACATTTCATGGATACTGTCTCTTCTAATACCGGACATCAAAATACCCAAATATTTCTCGGAGACCTCAATCTCCACTCGAATGACCCCAATGATGCAGTGGTCAATAGTCTCAAAAACTTCCTCTCTGACCTCGACCTCACCCAAATTTGTAACAGCCCTACACACGATAAAGGATCAATCCTTGATTTAGTAATTTCTAAAGTTGACTCCATCCAGTTAGATACGATCCATCCTTGTGATTTGTCCGATCATCATATTATCACCTTCTTCATCAATGAAACTGTGAAACTCAACTCGGTTCAACGCACAAGACCTAAAGTATCGAACAGGAATTTGAAAAACATTGACCCTAACATAATCACAACTTTCAGCAATAACCTACTTCTTCCCCCTGAAGGGATATCCGAAGTTCATGATCTCACCAACCACTACTTCAATTCCATGAACTTGATACTAAATGACGTAGCCCCCCTTCAACTAAAGAGAGTCTCCTCAAAAGATTCTAAGCCTTGGTACAATGAAAGACTTAACGAGGGCAGACGATCCCTAAGAACATCTGCACACACATGGAGAACTGATTTATCCGCCAATCACCTCAAGATCCTAAGAAAGAAGAGATGTTAAGTCAAACGTGCTGGGGTACTTGGCAGCTCCAAGCCAATCTATGAGCTCATCAGCTCTGGGGATGAGGTGTGCGCCAGTGTTGGTGACCGCATTGAGACCACAGCAGTCCGCACAGAACTGGAGTTCAGGTGTGACACCTGGAGGAGCAACCTTGAGGACCATCACCTTTGGGTCGGACCAAGGGCTGTTTGAGGGTTCAATAACCCATAACAACAGCATCTTAGAGACCTCCTCTTTGATGCTGGCTCTCACCTTGTCAGTTAACCTGGAAATTGTTTTTTTCACAGGCATGCCATCCCCAGTATCAATATCATGGGTTCACCATGTAGTGACTCCTGGGGTAAATTAGAATCGAGAGGCAAACTGCCCCAGCAACTGGTGGCAGACTCTCTGTTGATCTAGGGTGAGTGTAGGGGAGAGGCTGATATCCTCCACTGACCAATCCTGCCCCTTGGAAAAAGGAGGATGGGAAGAGGTTCAACCTCCTCTTCCATTCCATCATTGATAGCCAAGAGCATGGTAAGCTCTGCGCTCTCAAAGTGGGGCTTGAGGCGATTGACATGAAGGACCCTTAAAGGGTTCCTGGGAGACTTCAGGTCCACCAGGTAGGTGACATCAGTCTTGTTCTCCTTCACCTCATAATGCCCAGAACCTCGGACTGGCAGGGCCCTGGCCTCCACGGACTCCATCACCCACACTTTTTAGTCACGCTGAAACTCAACCAGACTGGTATTCTGGTCATACCAGTGTTTCATGTCCTGTTGGCTGGCCTCCAGATTCCCCTGAGTTTCCGTAATCACACTGAATGTTTGCGGAACGCTAGCATGTAGCTAACTATATCCAGAGGTGGCATCTTGGGAGCTTGCTCAAAGTCCTTCTTCACCAAACTGGGCGGTCCTCTCACAGGGTGCCTGCACAGAAGCTCAAAGGGGCTGCAGTCAACCCTGTTCACCTGTATCTCCCTGTAGGCAAACAAATCAACCCATTGGTTTGGGGGTGGGTGCCATGTCTAACACTGGTGCAGATAGTCTTTTATGTTAAGTGGAAATTGTCATGCTGAGACGATTCTGTCTAACAACTCAAAGCTGCTTGCAATACTAGTATGTACTAATCTTTGCCTTGCTGTCAACTTTTTCTGCAGTACCATAAAACATGTGTGGAACATAATGAACAAAAGTATGTTGTCACCTGCACACAGAGTTACTCTTCAATACAAAGAATTATAATGTTTTCAATACCTCTGCATACCTATGATGCATTAGAAGCACTTGTAAAATCTTACACTCATGCATGTCTCACCTCTGGCCTTTAAGACGCAGCCAACTGCCATGTCAAAGGACTTAATAGCCCTGTGAAAAGACGACTCGTCAAAGAAATGATAAAGCTCTATTAACATCAAAATCTGTCTTACTGAGACGCATATTGCATATAAGGATTGTGCCTGTTTTAGACAACTGGACTACAAACCAGTGGTAGTAACCCCGCAGTAAGACTATTTCAGAGTAGTGGCTATACTTGCTGCTAAATAGGCGCCTCTTATAATTTGTAGAATTTCTGAGGATAAATATGGGAGATGGCTAATCACAAAGGTTGAGATAAATCAAATTAAATATAATATCTGTACGATATAAGGGCTTAATTGAGACAAAACTGAGGTTTTTGATGCAATCTCATCAGAACTTCTGGCCTGGCCAGGGCAACTATTAGTTGTTGGTGCTTTTAATTGTATTTTAGATTACAGCTACTCTTCGTAAGCATAAAAGAGGACTGATTTCACTAGAAGGCTTGAGAAACATAGATCTAATAATTGCTAATGGGAGACTAGGAGATGATATCTCAACAAAAGTTACGCATAAATCTTCTGGTGGTTCTATCATCAATTTTATAATCCTCTTAGCTGACACCTTCAATAGGCTGTCCCAGATGGAAGTTCTAGAAAACTCTTACAATGATCATATGTTGATTTCCTGTAAAATCAATGTGACCATAACAGAAGTAGGCTCATGGAATTAAAAAAATAAATCTATAAGTTTAAAAAAACCAAATGGTAGAATTCACTGGAATACTAAAGAACCCTTAAAAGTGAAAGATACACTGACAATACTAATAAGAGTCCAGCAGCCCTTGCTGCTAGACCCATTGTTATCTCATGATCGCTGCATAAATGAATTGGTTTCTGCCTGTAAAGTCAACCATTCACCATCACCCAAACCCAGTAATGTTTTTAAATCGGGAAATAAATAAATTAGTGAGGGTCCAATCCCAGAATTTCTTTCTCTAATCCAAGAAAAGGAAGATCCTAATTAAGTCCAGTTAAAAGAGGCAGCCTCAAGTAACGATGCTAAACGGTATTGGGAAATAATTTCAGATAGCTGTGGTTCTAGGGTAAAATCCCTCCTAATTCCCTTAAAAGAAGAAGTCTGGAGTTCTTATCTTGAAGAACTCTACTCAGCTCACTCTAATTCCGATTGGACATCTTCCTTCATAACCAAATTACCTAGATCGCTAGACCCATGCTATGGTCCTTTTACCCATTTGGTGCGTTGGAAGGCCAGGGGCTCCTTTCAGTTTCATTTTCTATGTTCTCAGGGGACTATTTCAGGCCCCCGAACATGTACAAAGGCAGGAGAGGTCTAAGTAGTGGATCAAGGGTGATCCCCAAGCAGGGCCTTGCTGGACTCCCCCCAGTTGTCTAGTTTTCAGAAACGTTTTGGTTTGGTAGTCTCCCAAGATGGCTGGCGAGCCCAGGTCCAAAGACCCAGTTGACCCCCCCTTGCTAAACCAGGTTGTTTTGTGATAGGTAATTTTGATGTCTCCTCAATACGTTTTGGGCCCTTTCCTGTTGCGTGTACTTGACCAACTCACGCAAGTGAGTTACCATTTTTATTGGGAGACCTGGGGGATTGCTGCGCGGTAAGAAATCTGTGGTTCCATGCAGATTCCAGAACTTTCCCACACAGAAATGTGAGAAAAATGTGTTTTTCTTGACAAAGTTTGAGGTTTGCAAGGGATTCTGGGTAACAGAAGCTGGTGAGAGCCAGACAAGTCACCCCATCCTGGATTTCCCTGGGTGTCTAGTTTTCACAAATGTATAGGTTTACTAGGTTTCCCTAGGTGCCGGCAGAGCTAGTGTTCAAAATCTACAGCTCGGCACTTTGCAAAAAAAGGGTCAGTTTTCACTGTGAAAATGTGGTGTGTCCACGTTGCCTTTTGGGCCGTTTCCTGTCGCGGGCACTAGGCCTACCCACACAAGTGAGGTTCCATTTTTCTTGAAAGACTTTGTGGAATGTGGGGTGGGTGGAATTTTGTGGAGCCACCCAGATTCCAGAAGTTTCCACCACAGAAATGTGAGGAAAATGTGTTTTTTTCTTTACAAAGTTTGAGGTTTTTAAGGGATTCTGGGTAAAAGAACCCGGTGAGAGCCAGACAAGTCACCCCATCCTGGATTCCCCTGGGTGTCTAGTTTTGAAAAATGTATAGGTTTACCAGGTTTCCTTAAGTGCCGGAAGATCTAGGGTTTAAAATTTACAGCCTCGCACCTTGCAAAAAATGGGTCAGTTTTCACTGTGAAAATGTGGTGTGTCCACAGTGCGTTTTGGGCCATTTCTTGTCGCGGGCACTAGGCCTACCCATACGTGTGAGGTTCAATTTTTCTTGGAAGACTTTGGTGAATGCGGGGTGAGTGGAATTTTGTGGATCCACCCAAATTCCAGAACTTTTCACCACAGAAATGTGAGGAAAATGAGTTTTTGTTTTACAAAGTTTGAGGTTTCCAAGGGATTCTGGGTAGCAGAACCTGGTAAGAGCCAGACAAGTCACCCACCCTGTATTCCCCTGGGTGTCTAGTTGTAAAAAATATAGAGGTTTGCTAGGTTTCCCTAGGTGCCGGCAGAGCTATGGTTCAAAATCTACAGCTAGGCACTTTGCAAAAAAGGGGGCAGTTTTCACTGTAAAAATGAAGTGTGTCCACGTTGCGTTTTGATCCGTTTCCTGTCGCGAGAACTAGGCCTACCCACACAAGTGAGGTATCATTTTTATCAGGAGACTTAGGGTAACACAGAATTGTAGAGCAACTGTTATTACCATTTGACATTTGATGCATTTCTGCATTCCAAATGAAAGACCATGTGTAAAAAAGAAGTCACTTTGAAAAATGTCCTATAATTCTCATTAATTATTAATTATGGGTGCTAACAATTTTGGAAATATGCAAATAGCTACTGTTTTTAAACTCTATATTTTGTTTCAATTTCAGAAATACATAGGTGTCTTTCATCCCCATTTTTCACTGTATACATTTTCCCAAATGAATTGCTATATGTACGGTACATATTAAAAAAACATTTCAAGATGCTGCTCAGTTATTAGCTCTGGGTTCGTCGGGTTCTTGGTGAACTTACAAGTCCTATATATCCCACAACCAGAAAGGTCCATCGATGTAACAGTATATTTCTTTCAAACATCTGTCATAATTAGAAGAAGTTACAGGTGAAAACATTGGCACAAATGGCTGTTTTTTTCAACTCATTTTCAATTTTTCCTATTTTCAACTGTTAGTTTCCATAAAGAAACCTTGAAGGATCTACACAAATGTCCCCTTGCTGAATTCAGAATGTTGTCTACTTCTCTAATATGTATAGCTTTCCAGGATCCATTATTGCTTTCATACCCATTTCTACCATTACATGGAAGAAGGTTGAAAGCACAAAAAAAATAGCAAAAATAGGCTATGTTCCAGTAAAATACCAAAACTGTGTAAAAAATGTCGGTTTTCTGACAAACCTCTGTCAGTCCCTGAAAACTGGGCAAATGGGGATTTCAGCCCCACAAACCCTTTCTTGATATGTTTTGCAGGGTAAACACCAGACGCTTTCATTTGCAGCACTTTTTTTTCCCGTTTTTCCCCCAAAAAACAAATTTAGCTGTATTTTGGCTTATTTCTGTGTCCCCTGCTGGGGAACCCACAAAGCCTAGGTACCTTTAGAATCCCTGTGATGTTAGAAGAAAAGGACGCAAATTTGGCGTGGATACCGTATGTGGGCAAAAGGTTACAGGGGCCTAAGCACGAACTACCCCAAATAGCCAAAAAAAGGCTTAGCACAGGGGGGGGGGGGAGGCCTAGCAGCGAAGGAGTTAAGGTTTGAGATTGTAGGACTCATTAAGAGAAAGAGAGCCTCTGGAGCAATGGGTTCGGATGAAATCCCCATGTCAATAATTGTAAAAGAGCCTATGTTGTTGGCCACTTGTCTTACCCCACTTTTTTCCTACTGCTACCAGCAGGGAAGGCTCTCGCTCCTGGTCGGGTAGTATTGTAATTCCACTCTTCAAAAAGGGGCCTACCGATTAATTATCACCATATAGCTTTTTTAGATGAGGTAGGTAAAGTATTTGCACGTAGTATTTTGGTTCATTTTATGGATTGGGGTGGAGGAGAACATTCTCCCATTGAACAAGCAAGATTTGGAAAAAAAACTGTATTTTGGATAATATCTGTAATTTGAAATTGATGGAGGAGAACTATATTTTAATTCGAGTATCATATGTCTATACAGCATTTACAGATTTTTCAATGGGCTTTGATAAGATAGACCGCCCAAAATATTATTGAAAAAAACTACAAAAAATGGGAATGCCTTCCCTTCTTTTATCACTCATTTTTGCTTTATCACTCATTATCACTTTGCACTCTCATACGTGGTGTCAGGGGCTACTAGAGGGAGATCATGGCCTATCTGCCATGACACCTACAGAAAATTGCCTGAAGCATGGCTGCTTGTTGGCCCCACTACTCTTTTCTTTGTACATAGCAGACCTGCAAAAATGCTTTCCTCATTAGATGGGTGATGCGCTGAAGTTAGGTGGACATCTTTTCTCTTGTTCTGATGTACACAGACAATATTGAAATCTTGGACTTAACTCCTATTGGGTTGAATAAGAAACTGTTGTCTCTTCAGAAATATACAGAGGTACATTTCTTGAAGATGCATATCCCCAAGAGTAACATTTTGATTATAAAAGTAAAAAAAGCAGAAAGAATGGAAAATGTGCCGGGAGAATTGGCCTAGAGAAACTTGAGATTGTAGATTCTTATCTCTACCTTGGGAAATTAATAGCAAGCAATCAAAGGACAAATCACACTTAGAACACTGTTCCTCCAAAGCTGCCTCATATGCAAATGGGCTATGTGCATTTCACAAAGTGATGGGCTGGAGGCCTTTTTTTATATGATATCTATTTTTAAAGGGAAAGTCCCTCCTACACAATTATATGCCATTGAATCTATCCGAAAATTACGTTTTCTTGACAATATTGAAGGCATCTTGTGCAAAATATGTAATTTTAATACACTTGTCCAAACTCCAACTATTAGGTTAGAACTTGGCCTGCTAAACTCATTTGTTCGAGGATTAGCTAGAGTGATATAGGAGGACGATCAGCTGCAGAATAGTGAACCAAATACAATAAAGGGTTTCTTCAATCTGGAATTTTTTTGTGCAAAGACATATAAATACTCTTTCTCCCGTGAATGTATTGTTCCGTTGAATCATTTCGACACACAGGAGGAGTTTTTGATTTTTCTCCCGCTTTTAGAATTCAAAAGTTTCATTAAAAGGTTATAGTTGTATTATTAGCTTCCAGAGTGATCTCGAGTACTGTAGGATGAAGAAAAGGCTGGAGGTAATATCTGTATCATGTAATCCAAAATTTACCCAGAAGTACTTAGGGTCCAATTAGTATGGCGGGCGGACCGCCACCGCCCAAACGGCGGTGGTGATCTGCCTGCCATAAAACACCGCCCGCATGCACATTACCCCTGCTATATCAGTAAGGTGGGGGGGTACTGCGGCGGACGGGAAGACCGTCCGCCACTTTTCCACCCGGTCGACGAGTCGACTGGGTGGAAAAGGGTTTAATATGGTGGCGGTGTCTGCAAGACACCACCATCCATATCACGATGTAGGCGGGAGGCAGCCTTTCCGTGGCGGCATTGCCCCCACGGAAAGGCATGCGGATTTTGAAGTTGGGGCCTGTTGCGGGCCCCCAGGATGTTGGGGGGTGGGGGGGCACATGGGGGTACCTATGGTACCCCCCCTGCCTTTGCATGCACAACATGACAGGCGGGTGATGCTGAAAGCACCACCCGCTGCAATGTTAAAAATGCAGGATGCGCCCGCCAGTGTGGCGGGCGCATCCTAATCACCCCCATGGGACCGTCGCACTTATAGCGTGCGGTCCCTTTTTACATCAGTATGGCGGGCGGAGTCCGCCCGCCATCCTAATGATGCCCTAAGTCTGGAATTTGTATCATGTTTTTCGCCATTTGTTGATTTTATATCCTATGAATTTACTTCCGCTAACTGATCTAATGGCAAATTGGTCTAGCCCCCCCAGAACAGGGAAACATTGCATTGAGAACCTTAATCATGTTTTGTTTGTTTGCCCAGCCTTGTTATCTCATCGTCTTCAGCTGCTACGACAAATGTTTTTCCAGAACAATATTAAAACCGTAGCAGCAGCACGCAGGTTTCTTTTTAATCCAAAGAATGAAATATTATGAACAAAAATATTTACATTTTTAAGGAGTTCTTGAACCTTTTTTAACCTCTTTGGATATTGTTATATGGGAGGAACGAACTTACAGGTCTGTTAAATCACCTATATTGATCATAGTTAAGAAAGGAGGCACTCGTTGCAGGAGGTCTGGGAGATTTTAACTGAAATTCTGTTCTCATTTTTGGCCTAAGTAACTTATATTTTTAAGACTTAAAACATTGAGTTTATATGTAGACTTTTACCATTGCCGCCAGTGCTTTTGTCTTCTCTAGAAACATTTTGCACATCATTTTTGTACATAACTTTTGCTGCTAGGAGGAGTGGATATATTTTTTATATACACATTTTGTCCTTTTAGAATAAGTATCATTTAAAATGAAATTTTGTATGGATGCCTATCTACTATCTAGCCCAGAGTAAAAGTTTGAGCAAGAATGTACATTTTGGGGCTTTTACCTTACTATGACTGCTAATGGTTTTGAAATATTTGAACACATTGGGGCAGATTTATGAGCCCCTTGCGCCACTTTTGCGTCACTTTTCCCATGTTAAAAGTGACGCAAAAGTGGCGCAAGGGGCTCATAAATCTGCCCCATTGTTTTCTTCATGAATTGCCCAGTTTGGGAAAGTTGTTAATAATAAAATACATGTGTATTTATTTCGATTTATTTGATGACAGTAAAGGACTTAAAAATGTAAGTCTAATATTAACATCTTGATTTACTCATGACTAAAATTAACATGTCTTGCTTTATTTTGTTTTGGTTCTCTTCAGATTTCCTAATCTTGATCATACTGCCATTGATTTTGCTTCCTTGGAACAATTTGCATATGGGTATTAATTATTGCATGAAATGTGTAGTCTTTTATGAATTGTCCATTTGCGGAAAGTTTAATCATAATAAATTACATGCACATTTATTTGGATTTATCTGATGGCGGTAAAGGATTTAAATATGTAATTGCAATATTTTTCACATTGATATTTGTGACTAAAATTTGTATTCCTTGTTTTATTTTACTGTGGACCTCATTCGAGATCCAATTCTTAATAAAATAAATGAATTGGGAAAACTTGGGTATGCATAAAGTTTGCAATGCAATCAAAGCATTGATGAGTACACATGGACTGGTTGATGGTTGGCGATCTCCCACATGTCCATAATCAGTATTTTAGAACTGACTTTATTTTGGCACGGCTTTATGCTCTTTTTGACATTGATATTGAAATATGCCCTAAGATGATATTGGATCATAATCCTCATATTTTGTCTATAAAGTGCTGTCATTCTGGCTCAAAGATGTTTTGTTGGTCTTTTGAACCACAACTCCTTGTAGATGACAAATATAAAAGAATGATGCTTATATTATTAAAATACTTTTTAAGGATCAATACTGCCTTTATTACTGTCGTATGGGGCTCTCTCAAGGCTTATATGAGAGGTGTCACACTTAAATGTGTGGTTGATCAGAATAGAACACTAATATTAATGAAATGCAGCTTTTATCAGATTTATCTAAATAAGAAAATAAGAACACAACCACAAATTCACTAAAAACTATCAGAAAGGGACTATATTTTACATATGGTTGGGTGTTGTAGTGGATTTGACCTGACATAGAGGGAGAAAGTGGCTGCTTCTTATATGGTACAGAGAGGTTTATACTGGGTGCTCACTTGTGTTTTTCCGACAAAATTAAACCTCTCCCAAGAGCTATAATGATAGTGAAACATGTGTCTGGGTTGCTTTTATTCATTTCAGGTTGGTATGGATGGTTTTTATCAACCCAAATCCTTAATATTGTGCCTGGAGTCTTAAAAGGCTTTTGTCCATTTATAGCTCTGCATGGATAACACTGTGCTAATGCTATGCTTAAAGACATTGCTGTAGAAATGGAAACAGTTTTTGGGCCATATTTATCAAGGGGGTGTGTTGGTTTTGCACCACACAACGTTGTGCAAAACAACTCGACCCTCAAGATGGTGTTTATCAAGCAATGCAAAGACACATTGTGTGACCATGAGCGGCTTAATAAATCCAGAGTAACACAATGCAGCACAAATTGCTGCGCGGCATTACTATGCCCCAGGGAGCCATTCCATGGGTGGTGCATGGGTGTTCCTATGCAAAATCCATGGATTTTGATGCATTCTCAGATTTGTCATTGCTGATAGATCTGGGAATGCACTAGTATTATCTAGTTTTGCCTCAGCCAGCCAATATGGGACTTACTGGACTCTCCACGCAGTGTACTTGTACTTGTACTTGTAGCTATCGCCCCACAGCTGCTTTGAAAGCTTTTGTCTTCATCAACTGGGATTTCATGCCACGCCTTCCCGGGGGAGGTGTATTCCTCCCAATTATTTTCTCTTTCTGCAGCACACCTAGAAAGAGGAATATGCCTCAAAGGATTGTTTTTGTGCAGGAAGGTGCCCCTTTACAAACCAGGCACCCTTGCACCAAGGTGTATGGTGTATTTATGTAGCACACAAACAGTACCAAAATTAAAACAAAATACAAGAAAACCCCCACACCAATTCAGAAAAATAGAGTACATTTTATTGAATACAACGACACCAGAACAACAGAAATCTAAGTTTTAGGTAAAAATAGCACCTGAAGAGTTACCTTCAGTCGCGGCAAGCATTAATCGTGGTTGGGGGGAGCGGGGGTTGCGAGGGGAGGGTCATACAGGGGGTGAATTTAATAATAATAAAAAAAAGTACCTGCATGCTGGCCAGGTCCCAAGTTTTTTCAGCTCCTGCGACTCGCAAAATAGGAATAGTACATGGTCACCTCGTTTTTTGAGGTTGCAACGGGGTCTAAAACCCCTCTGCGACCGCAAAAAAACGGTTGTACATCTGGCCGCATATCTCTAATTGCTCCCAATCTAAAGTTATCACCTATTAACTGTAGTGCGGTAATCTAGTGTTATAGCCCTTGCATTGGTGAAGAACGACTTTAGGGGTTTTTCACTGCCAAGACATGTAAAACCTAAATACACGTCAATTAATCAATCAATCATTCAGTCAGGTGGCTTGTAAATCCCAACTTCTTGCTGCTAGTCCATCGAAGGCGCTGTGGTTCTGTCAAAGATCCAGGTCTTGAGGTGCATCCTAAATTGAGGCAGTGATGGTGATTGCCTCAGGTAGAGAGGCAGGGTGTTCTAAGTCTTTGATGTGAGGTAGGAGAAGGATTTTCCTCCCGCTGTGGTCTTGCGGATACGTGGGACGATAGTCAGAGCCAGTTGGGCAGAGCAGAGGTCTCTGGTGTGTGTGTGGAATGCGAGGCGGTGGTTGAGGTACACATGTCCTGTGTCATGTAGCTTTGTAGGCATGTGTGAGGTTCTTGAATGTGATACCTGGGAGCCTGGGAGCCAGTGGAGGTCTCTTAGGTGGCTGGTGATGTGGTTACAGCGGGGGATGTTGACGATGAGTCTAGCAGAGGCGTTCTGAATGTTATGCAGTTTCTTGAGGAGTTTCTGGCTGATGCCAGCATAAAGTACGTTGCTGTAGTCGATTCTGTTGCTGATTAGTGCGTGGGTGACCGTCTTTCGGGACTTGGTGGGGGTCCTAATTTTTAAATACAATGCACCCCACTGTATGAGCCTTTAGACCCTACCTCATTGGTGACATGTAAGTATTAAAAAGGACGGTTTAGGTCTCGCAAAAGGTTTATTTTGGCAGGTCAAAATGGCAGCTTAAAAAAACACTACAGGGAATGGCAGTCCTGAGACAGGTTTTAAAGGCTACTTTAGTGGGTGGCACAATGAGGCCCACTAGTAGCATTTAAGTAATAGTCTCTGGCTATAGGTAGTACCATTTACTGGGGGCCTAAAAGTAAATTAAATGTGCTAATTAGGTGTAGTCCAATTGTACCATGTTTGAAGGGGAGAGCACTTTAGCACTGGTTGGAATTGGTGAAGTGCAGAGTGTCCCATTTAGCAAAAAATCAAATTCAGCAAAACAATAAGAGTGAAGTCAAGCAATTTGGGGAATATAACGTCAAGGGTGTCAGGTCTAACATGCGCCATCTCGGCTCTATTGTATAATGGCAAAAGTCCGATCTCCCAAAGAAGTTGACATTTTCTAAAGTGACTGGAGTGGAAAGATAAGCCCTAGTGTAGATCTCTTGCCAAAGAAGAAATTTGTTGCCATAGACCAGGATGAGGTGTGGATACTTGGAGGTGGACCAAGATGAATTGCTCCACTGAAGTGGAAGCAGATGGGACTGAAGGGAAAGCTTTCTGAAATAAAGAGACCACAATTTGTCGGATGGCATTTCCTTCTGAATCTTCTTTGACCCACAAGATCTGCAAATTATTACGGCATTGTCTGTTTTTGAGGTCTTTGATTTTTTTCCTGCATTGATAGTTTTCTAGCATCTTGTACATCCAAAGACTCTCTAATTCTTGACTGTTCTCTGTTCAAGCTCTTTCATTGCGGGCAGCAATCAGAGCAATGATCTGGGTAATTAAACTCACAGTCTGTTGTGTCTTGGGGCTATTGTTTTTGATCTCTACATATTGAGCTTAGGATTCCTTTTTATGTTTTTGAATTAGTTGGAAGATGTCCTTTAAGGATGGATCTCCCGAATCTAAAGCCATAGTAGAGGGAGGGTAAGCACCATTGTGACTTTATCTGTGCTTCAGACATGAATCAATCCCAGTCGGCTGTCAAGTGGAGATCCTGAAGTGATTGATAGAGACGAAGAGGGATGAGCCATGTTCAATGTCTGAGGGATCAATGCACTGTTTGAGCTTCCACTGATCAGTGAAGGAAGAGACAGATCAAAAGCTTGAGGCCCCACCATAGTTGCTGAACTGTTTACGATGGAATAGAAAAGATTGACTTGTTTCAGTCTCACACCTTTCAGACTCTTCTCTTCAAGCACAGGATTTTCTGAGAGGGTCGTGGATTAGAGTTCTTTTCTGGGCCCAATCACTGTGTTAATGCAGACCATCTGAGAACTCCCCACTAGGCAGGATGACAAAGGTTTCAGAGCCACTAAGGGGCTATTAGAACAGAAGGAGCTAAGACCGGCATGTACCGATATGTCAGCGGCAGTTACAGGGGTCGGTTTGTTAATGGAAAGATGATCATGAAGAGCTGAACAGCTCTCAAGAGTAGCCTCTGTATTGTCATTATCATGTTACATAGACCAGGACAAAGGCGACAAACTTTAACTAGAATTCATAGTAAATGGAGGGGAGGGCCAATACAGATCAGGTTTTAGATTTTTTTTAAACGGAGAATTCGACACCAAAAACTTAAGATTAATAAGTTTGTGGGAGTATAAAATGCACACATCCAGAGCCAAAAAGTAAGCTTGAACTGTCTCCCAGCCAAAACTCACATAAAAAACAAACATTCAAGACGTATTAATCTTAAAAGAATGCCCTAAATTATACTTATCTCAGTCAGCATCAGCAATAAAAGAAGGAAGAGGACTGGTTGCTGTTTTTTTTTATTATGTTTGAAATGTTTGTTTGAAGTTCTAAATTCTAGAAGCTTTTAACATACTGCTGAGTGGTAGCAATAAAGGATTCATTGCATAATACTGGCCTCCGGGTCTTGACATAAAATCCACACACAATGACACAGAAGGAGGAATATAAATGAGAGTCATCAGATAAACTTTTGGTTGCCTGACCTCCCGCATCACAAGCACCCCTCTCCACCCCGGGGCAGTGCAGTTATTAAGAGAGGGGTTCTGAGTCAATTCTTTGCTTGTTTGAGAGTCCATGGCACAAAATCCATTCTGCCTAGAGTCAAGACAGTGCAACGACAAAGACTGCCAGAAATGGCCGGGTGGCTCAGCAACTGCATAACAGCATCTCCAGCAGTATCCCGGGCAGAAAAAGAACCAGTGCTGTCCCTGCTGTTTTCAACCACCGTCATCGGCTGGAAAGTAGAAGTCAACTCTGCCTGATCAGGAAACTGACGCACACTACTCTGGATGTCAGCGTCTAACTCGGCGTCTGTCTAAGCCTTACTTTTCTTATCTGTGCCGAGACTTTCCTCTTCATCAGAAATGAATCCCCCGCCTCCATCTTTTTCTCTTTAGTCAGTGAGAGCGCTGTCAAGGTCCAGCCCATGGATTCGTTCATCCTTACACTGCGGCTGCTTGGACAAATGTGGGTGTGAACCCCCACAGCCCAACCTCGGATTGTAGCAGTGTGCCCCCTCTTCTTCTGAGAAGAGAGATCGGATTGCCAGGAAGCCAAAGGAATCCCAGTTGCAAGATTGCCGGGGAGGTGATGAATGATTACAATAGTGCGCCCAAGAAAGCATCAACTGTGGTCCCTACTCTTGTGCTGCTTAAGGCGACTCACTGGGCGCGTCATATGAAGAATAATTACATTCAAGAGAGTATATCACATCCTCTTTCACACTGCAATATTATGGTGACAGCACATTAACCCTACTTTATCCAGTGAAGTCTTCCCAGTGGGGTGGACGAGCTAGTGAAGCAGCTCACCCTTAAGAGGCCATCTTTTTTAGTCCAATTTCAGATGAATTATCTATCTACATGTATAGGACTACGTCTCTACAGGAAAATATTTTTTTGTTTTGCTTATAACTTTGGTGCCATATGTAGAATGTTCACAAAACCTTGCAAAAACAATGCTCATCCACCTAGGGAAGAGGTGTGGTGCAGCGGCTAGGGCGGCTGACTCTGGAACACGGGGGCTCAAAGTTCAATCTCCGGCGGCAGGTTAGCCCAGCACCTTGTGACTCTGGGCAATAGCTCACTTAATCTTCCCGACGGCCCCTGCAGCACCAGGACACCTCTCAGGAGGTAGCTGTGCGATTTACAAATGCTGGTATTTCATTTCACCTCAGCTCATCCTTGAAATTTTTGTGGTAATCCATGAAGCCTGCATCCAAACCCCTGCAGGCAGCCCACCCCTTCGCTCCCTAGTGCCAACTCATTCTGCAGAGCCGTACCATTGCTAAGCAACTTGACTTATACACCAAGGAGGAGTATATTATGCAGCACGGTTATTTAAATTTTGCAGCAAAAACCGCAAAGTATGCAGTACAATATCGACTGTATTGTTTCATCCATTTAAAATAGAATTTTTTTTTGTGAAGTCTGCAAATTATGCACCTTATGTGACATATTATGTGATAATTATGGTAAATAAATAAATCTGAATCTTACCCTGCAACCACAGAATTCCACAATCCACTGGCCTTCACCATTGTCCATCGTTTTACCAAAAATGTATTAATAAAATGAAACAAAATCTAAAGACTCTATTTCCAGATTGGGTCCATTGGTGGCTGCATTTTGGAAGATAATCAGTTTTTAAGGCTAACTATCCCAAAATAAACATGTGCTATAAAACAATAGAGCATAACATGTGTAATACTGTCCTATATAGTCATCCCGGGGTTCATGCAACATTTACAAATGTCACGAGCCCCCTCAAAGGCAGTCTTGGACCATATTAAACAACTATCCCTTATGTATCCTTTGAGTCATATACGAGGGTCAGTATGTGATTTCAAAGGTCTATTGAAAAACCAAAATGTTTTACCGCCAGCCTGGCATTATGCATGATATAAAATAAATGTCACTGGTGCAGTTCCACCCTGAGTCAGACAATTGTTGGAGGCTAATTTGAGAAATATATCACTTTATTTCACAAAGTGCAAAGTAGTGAAATGGTACCTCCCCCCTCCCACTCAGACACCAAAGCGTACCTCCGCCACTGCTAGTCCTGGCTAGAGGTGGGCGAGAATTCCACTCCACTGGCAGAGTGCGTGGAGTTTTGCCCACCCCGCGCCGAGAGCGGAGTTCCGAAAAACACTTTTTTCTCTCATGTGGTTCACCAACGTTAAGTTGGGGAACGAGAGAAATTGTGCGCTAGCCCAACTCCCGGTAAGATTTCTGAATGTCTGCGGTCGCGGTAGGTCATTACCGCTCGAGTTGAGAAAGCTGCCTCTCTCCTTGAGGAAGCTGCTGCTCGAGTAGAAAATCTATTTGAACAGCAGAATGAAGCAATGCCCTCTGTCGCTCCACATGATGCTGTTTGCGCTGATTTTACAGCGCGGGAGAAACGCCTGGAGCTAAAAATCTGTGTGGACAGCATGACGGACCGGACTCTGTCACTCGCGGAACTCCGTGTAGCGTGGCGGTGTTTTTCATCATCGCAAAGCTCCGCATAGTGTGACTCTGCGAACTCCGCCCAGGCCTGCCCTGACATCTTGCATGAATTTGCCAAACCCGAAATAAAGAGGAACTTGGTTCTGCTGTGCTGTGAGTATGGAGGAGAACACTTACCACTTTTAAACAAGCTCATTTATCCTTTGAAAATGTACATCAGTGATTGGATTTTATTGTGAACTTCCATAACATCTCAAAATGCTTTCATTATATATCTGTTGTTCCCCAGGTCCTGTGGTAATTCGGTGTCCTTGTGTTCACCAGTTCTCTAAACAGTGCTAGTCTTCCATTACCATGTCTCTGTAAATCGTCAAATTAAATATCCCTTATACTGCAACTTGCATTTTTTCAATGTACCATTTTATAGAACTTTCTAGACATCCAATTCTATCACATTTCATCGTTTGCTTTCCCTGATTCTGGGACTTCCTTTACAATTTAAAGATTGTCAAATACTTGTATGCACGTATTTCACAAGCATAGATGTGAGGCACTAACTTCCCTGATTTCCCACGTTTGGTTTTCTCCACCTGCTTGCAAACAGATGTTTTTATGTATAAGTTACTCAGTTTATTATAGTTATGTTAATGAATTAAGAAATAATGCATGCCAGTATATGAAATTCACGAGACACATTCTGTGCCTGTTGTTACATGTTCATCTTATTCTCTCACCTCATAGGTTCCCCAGTCAGTGTGCAGTGCCAGCTGCACTCCTGGATTCCATAAGGTTCTGCGTCAAGGAGAACCAGCCTGCTGCTATGACTGTGTGCCCTGTGCTGCTGGTGAAATCACCAATGGAACAGGTTAGGAATATGTTTATGTGATTAAAATATTCCTTCTTTGCTGCATCATCCCATTTTGTGACACTGTGCATGTTACTTATGCAATTAAAAACTACAAACTACACACAGGTGTTCACCAAGTCAGAGTGCGGATAGGTAGACACTCTGGTTTAAATGTACAAAATAATTGCTGCAGTCCAAACAGGAACCGCAAATCTGTATTTTTGAGTCACAAAAATCTGTAGAACCGATTAAAGGTACGTGCACTAACGTATCAAGAAATATGCAAACAAACATGTGCATCTTTGTGCAAATATGTGCATTCGTTCCGAAGGGAGAGAGAGGAGTGTCACCTTCTGTGACCCCCACATTGCGTAGAGTCAACGTCCTTGGTGCACCAACCCTCTGCTGGCCTGCTCCTAATTTCATTGGTTCTGATGTACCTGGTAGGCTTTCCTGTTGTCAGTCTCAAGTCTCAAAACACCTTAAAGGAATGGCTCTTGGTTGACTCTGCCGCCTATGGGGTTCATCCAAAAAGAACCTCCTGCTAACACGGGTATTAGACCTGGCATCCTTGCTGTGGTTTTCCGAACGTTTTGCCTTCTGTTTTTGACTGTTTTGCTGAACTTTTTTACTGCTGACCAGTGCTAAAGGGCATGTGCTCTGTGTCTAAAATATGATAACAATTGGTTTATCCATGATTGACATATTCCATGTACTTATAAGTCCCTAGTACAGTGTGCTACATGTGCCAAGGGTCTATAAATCAAATACTACTAGTGGGCCTGCAGCACTGATTGTGCAACCCACATAAGTAGCCCTTTAAACATGTCTCAAGCCTGCCATAGCAGAGCCTGTGAGTGCAGTTTTAAACTTCTGTTTCGACTTAATAAGTTAATATTCTTGTCCAGACCTAAACCTTCCTTTTTATGACACATAGGTCAATCCTAGAGTAGGCCCTGGACAGCCAATGGGCAGGCTGCTGTATTTAAAAGGTAGGTCATTTACTTTTTAGGTTTTACATGTCTTGGTAGTGAAAAACTCTTAAATTCTTGTTTCACTACCGCAAGGTCTATCTTTCCCATAGGTTAACATTGGAGCTGCCTTGATACATTTTATGAGTGTAGCTTCCAATTGGGGAAAATATAGAAAAATCTAACTTGGTGTCTCTGTACTCACAATTTAAAAACATATCCTTTAGTGAAGTTGGTTTTAAAATTGCAGTTCTGAAAATGCCACATTTAGTTTAATAGGAAAAAGGAGTTTGGCCCAAGGCGGCTGGAGAGGGCCCTATATTTTAACAAAGAGACGTGTTGTCCTAGCCATCACATTCAAACGCTGTTTAAACAATTTAACACAATAAAAACCCTTGATTCAATCGATATGGGATTCAAGCATTTATTTGCTACTTCATTCTTTTAACCATAAATCCACATTTTATCATAGGTCAGGTAAGTACGGATACGTTTCAGTTAGAACAAAATGTACATGTTATAACAACAATGATGATCGGAATCTATAAAGTGGTTCACCATAGGTGCTGTTGCAACTTTGTTTTTAATCCTGGATCGGTGCTGCACTGTGCGTTGGCGGATCTCTTGAGTAGTTTTGCCAATATACATTCTTGGACAGGGACAAACAATTGCATGTATAATATTTTTAGTCATGCAGATAGAGAAGTTTTTCCTCATCCACTTAATGCAGTAATGTACAAAGTCAGTCCCCACTATCGTGTTATTGCAACTGACACAGATGCCACATTTATGGTGGCCCGTCAACGGCTTCGTGTTGAGCAGTGATCTGATGTCTTTTTTTCGGTTCGAGTGGGGTAGGTCTGCTCTCACAATTTTTTGTCCAATCCAAGGTCAGAATTTTGAACGAGGTGCCAATTCTTCCGTATGATTGAACGGAACGCATTAGTGTGTGGTCCATATGTCGAGACACATACCAACTTCTGCATCTTGGGTTTGGCTTTTTTAACGAGTAAAGAATCTCTTGGTGTACCCCATGCCCGTTTAGATGCATGTTTTAACAGTTTTTGGGGAGACCCTCGTCCCCTCATCAGAACTCCGCTCTATGTATTTGGAAATCATCATTGCGGGAACAGTTCCTTCTCTGTCTGTCGTCTTTTTGTGAAGCATTGCCCCCCAAGATCTAAATGAGGCCCAAATTTACAGAAGGAAATTGGGAAGAAAGGTCTGGTGCTAGAGTAGATTAAGGGCCTGATTTAGATATTGGAGGATGGGTTACTTCATCACAACGGTGATGGATATCCTGTTTGCCGAAATATGAATCCCATAATATCCTGTTAGATTTATATTTTGGCAGACCGGATATCCATCTCCGTTCTGACAGAGTAACCCGGCTGTCAAGATCCAAATCAAGCCCTATGTAATCTTTAGAGAGAACACGGACAATAGATCAAACCCAGCCCAATAATCTCCACAATAACTGAGATGAGGGTTGCCAACAGGCCCTGTGTTATCACCTATGCTGTTCAATGATAGAATTCCTACAACTGAGCTTTTCCATTTTTTGGGCATCAGACTATATACCTAAAGGGTTGGCACCCAGCTGGTGTTAAAATTATAATCATATTTACCATGTACCTAGATCAATATTACTAAATATATTGAAGTAAAGGAAGGCTGGAAGTAGGAAAACCTGATATAAAATTCAGTAAATTCAGTCATTTCTGAGTCATAGAAGTCAAATTCTGCAAATGTTTGCTGACTGAAGGAGATATAGCAGACATCCATCAAAGCATGCCGCACCCCAGTCACATTGATGAGATGTCTAGGGTTCTAGGTAGTGAAGGATTTGTCTTTAAAAACCAGGGTATCACTGGTAATGCAGTCAACCCTTTCTTCTTGAGAGTTATTGCCCAAATAGTTTGATTCATGTTCTTTTCACATAGGGTCCAAGCCATTTTGTCATTGGTACAATCTAGAATGAATTATCATAATTAAGCTATTTAGGGCCCCCAGAATATCTTTTAGATAAATAACAGGGGTTACAGAACATAATAGCTCATGTCCTGCTGGGACGTAAGAAGTGGTATCATATGGCCTCAACCTTCAAAAGCCTACAATGGCTTCCAATCAGGAAGCAGATTCTGTTTAAAATATCTTGAGTACTCCATTGTGTAAAGGAAGGATCAAGGGTTTGCCAGTGACACGCTTTAGCGATAAAAGCCTTTGAAAGTAATCCAGTTGGACAGCAGCATCTGGTAGTGAAACCTAAATTCAGGATGACTGAACTTGTACATCAGTCCTTTTCTGTCCTGGCCATAAATATACAGAACAAACTCCAATTAAAAATCAAAAGATAGAGGAGTGTGATGGTTGTTCTGAAAAAGCTGAAAACATGGCTCTTTTCACACCAATAGATATGCTTCATTTAGCAGTTAACAGAAAGGGTGATAAGTCACTCGAAGTGTACCTGTCATTTAGATATTAATATCTGCATTGACAGAGTTAATAATGTTTGTGTAGGGAGCCACATGGCATGAGTTTATCTCAGGTACCTAAAGGAGCATGCATTTTTTCTGCAAATCGTTTCACCTTTTATTGTCGCAGTTACTCAATTGCAAACCTGAATTTTCATTAAACATGAAAAGCTTATTCATAATGTGTTCTATCTCAATATAAACACTTTTGATGGTACTCTTGAATGATTAAATATACAGTCACAGACTTGTTTTCTTTTTTTGTTCTTCTTAGACCTCTCGGTTTGTTTGAAGTGTGGAGAAGATGAGTGGTCCAATGAAAAAAAAGATATGTGTATACCGAGGACCACAGAGTTCCTGTCCTATGAGGAGCCCATGGGTGCAACACTTGCTTCTCTCTCAGCACTCTTATCCTCATTAACTCTGATAACCTTATGCATTTTTTCCCATTACCGGGACACCCCAATTGTGAGGGCCAATAACCGGGACCTGAGCTACCTCCTCTTGGTGTCACTCAAGTTGTGTTTCCTCTGTCCCTTCATATTTATTGGACGCCCTAGCAGATGGACCTGCCTGTTTCGGCAAGTGACATTTGGGCTTGTATTTTCACTCAGCGTCTCATGTATTTTGGCCAAAACCCTAACAGTCATTGTTGCATTCCGAGCCACCAAACCCAACAGCAGTTTGAAGAAATGGTTTGGCACGAGGACATCCATTTACCTAATCATTTTGTGTTCAATGTTTCAGGTTATTATCTGCACAATGTGGTTGTCTACAAAGCCCCCCTATTCAGGTGTCAACACATCATCTTCCATGAAACTCATCATACAGTGTTATGAAGGGTCAGTGCTGCTATTCTGCTTCATGCTGGGATACATGGGCTTCTTGGCTGGATTCAGCTTTCTATTAGCCTTCCTGTCCAGGAACTTACCTGATAGTTTTAATGAAGCTAAGCATATTACTTTCAGCCTGCTTGTGTTTGCAAGTGTATGGATCTCCTTCATTCCAGCTTACCTGAGCACTCAAGGGAAATATATGGTGGCCGTGGAGGTGTTTGCTATCCTAGCATCTAGTTCAGGGCTTCTGGCTTGCATATTCCTCCCCAAGGTTTATATTATTCTACTCAGACCTGATATGAACTCTAAAAGCTACTTGCTAGGTAAATGACTGCGAAATATAAAAACTAGTGGCCTGATGTAGAGTTAGGCAGATGGGAGCTTTCGTCACCTGGCCCTGTATGTTTGATGGCCACCAATATTATTCATGTGTAAAGTATTAGGCAATATTAACTTCAAATAATTAGACAAAACACTGCAGGGAATCCCATATGTACTTCGAATGCAATTAAATTAGCAGCAAGAAAAAGGTAACCAACAACATAAATGTTGCTTAGTGAACATGATTCTCCTCCAACTTTTATGTTGTATTTTTTAATCGTAATATCATATCTCTGCTTTCCATTTTATGTCAGTAAATGACTGCTATTTCTTGATTAGACAGGACACTAAATGGCCATTAAATGCCTGCTCAATAAATCAGATTTGTCTTGAAGTTTCATTTTGTATTGTATCATATGGACCATGGTTACGAATTGGCTAGTAATGTGTCTGTTTTCACATCACAAGTTTTGCAAAAGCTTTTGCTCTCCATATATTTTTCCCACAGCTATTTCAACCATTAATTCCTGGAGAAATCAGCATATGGAAAAGAGGTCACACCAGTAAAATCTGTAGTAATTGAGTGGGAGCAGGAATGGAGCACTTGGGAAACCCAGAGACGTTATTGGAGATAGTCAGGGGTCGCAGCTGAAACCTCTAGTTTGCCTTCTGCTACTCCTCGCGCTTCCTTGGCGACCCCTGGTCAAAGAGGGGACACAACTTTTGCCTCCTCTGGGGTCACAAAGGAAGTGGAAGGAGTAGCAGGGAGCAAGCTAAAGGTCGCAGCTGCGACCCATGACTACCTCCAAATGACGTCCATGGGCACCCTAGAAGGAGCAGCGTCGAATTTACCCTAGTATGAAATTAATTCATTCGGCTAGGCACATGGACCTTGATGTCCAGAGGGAAAATCTCCTTAGGTAAGCAAGTCCAGGGTGTTCAAATTCCAAAAGATGGCTTTGATTCGATGTTCTGGTTGCTCTAAAAATCTCAAAGTGCGACCTTCGAGGCAACATTAAAGCAAAGGTCATTAATGGCAAAGGTGCACAAAGCATTGTTGTAAATGTGCGACCAAACTCCATGTAGCTTAGTTCTCATGCAGTAAGTGAACACCAGCACCAATATCCCCAAGGGCCAGATGTACGACCATTTCGCGCATGCAAAAACCTACATGGCCAATGTACTAAAACTATTTTGCGACTCGCAAAATAGTGTTTTGTGACTCGCTATTAGAAAGAGGTGTCAAGCCATGTAAGAATGTTTTGCAACCGCAACTGCGGTCTCAAAACACTTGCAATTTACCGCCCTCTTCAAGAGGGTGGTAATGGAGTTGCAAATGCGAAGGGGTCCCCGGGGGACCCCTTCCCTTTTGTGACTTACTCGTCACAAACGTTTCTTTTTTTCGCTTTAAATGCATTCCATTTTCCTTTAAAGAAAACGGGCTGCATTTTTTTTAAAAAACTGCTTTATTGAAAAGCAGTTCCAGACATGGAGGTCTGCTGAGCCCAGCAGGCCACCATCCCTGGGAGGGCCAGCCATTCCCAGTGGGGTCACAAATTGCGAGTGGCTCATTAATATTCACGTGCCTCGCATTTTGCGACCCCATTGGGAATCGCTAACAGTGTCTCTGACACTGCTGTACATTGGCTTTTGCAATTTGCGAGGCGCAAAAGCCAATGGTTGTTCTTCTGGCCCCAAGTGCACAATCTCACAATATTCAGCTCAGTCACAGCTCTTCACAAAAGCTGTGCTGAGAGACACTTCCAAGTGCAGAGGTGAGTAAAGGTGCTCACAGTTGTCAGTGATGGAGGTCAGAGGTCTGAAAACACATGCAGCATAAATGCTTTCTCGCTTATGCTTCAGAGTTCCCTATTACGGGGAACAATTAGCAGAAATTAGATGCTGACAAAAAACCCCTATAAAGCCCTCCACTGTGTCAGAACTGGTAAAAGACTAGGGCATGGAGGCAGATCGATTCTTCTCATTCAGTCAGCCATCATGACAGACCTGAAAATCAATCCTCAAAGGGAGACTTGATCATTAACTAAAGGCCGCCCTTGAATTAAACTCTGCAAACAGCATAGCTACCTATGTCTTAATTTCCTTCACATGCAATGAGTTAGTGGTCAGAAGAAATTAGACTAGCAATTAATTTAAAGCATGCTGTTCCACAACAAAATTCTGTGCTGCCACATCGCATAATATAGATGTCCACATGTGCAAACATAAGAAAGACTCTGAATCTCTGACTCCCACCGATCACTTTAAGAAACAGAATGCAGAAGAAATTGAAACAATCCGCAACAAACTCAGGCGCTTCAAAACATTGATTGTAGATGATTCTTGAGCAAGATGCAAAACAGCAAAATAACAATAGATTGCTTATAGTACCAAACTAAAAAAAGCCTCCTGGAACTGTTCAAAGACCTTCTATCAGACCTTGAACCTTTCCTCCTAGAAATTAAAGACAACCAATCCTAAGAACTCTGTAATAAACAGTCCAAGTCGTATATCAAGAAAAATACAAAAATTCAAGACAGTATTAGGCTGAACCTAAAATACAACACCAGACGTCTCCAAAGAGATAGAGGACTGCCATAAATTCTAACAATCCTGACATTTCACATCATAAACAACCTGAACAATACCCCTCAAATTCCACTGCAAAGCAGCCATTAATGCAACACACCCAGGAAAAATATTCCCAGAAAATTCCACAAGGAATGGACAAACACATTAGCCATATCTACCATGCACCTCATAAATGAGTTCCACACAGTTGAGACTGTGTTGGCTTCACACAGAACATCTAATGTCACAAACACTATTGAAAAAGACACCATCAACTTTAAAATCAACCAACGTTTTGGACCTGGCATCCTTAGGGTGATCTTCCCCCAGACTTCTTGCCTTTTAACTCCAGTTTTGCTGAATCTTTTTGTTGGCTGTAGGACTTTTTGCACTTTATCACTGCTATCAGTACTAAAGTTATTGTGCTTCTCCCCTAAACATGATGACATTGGTGTAAACCTGAACAGCATATTTGATGCACTGGAATGTCCCTTGTAAAGTGGTATACCATATACCCAGTGTTAGAAATGGGGGTCTCGAGTTGGCAAGGGCTTACACCTTTGTCCAGATAGGGACCCTTCTTCTTAGTCAGGATAAGGGAGTTACACTCCTAAAATAACTCCTGCTCAACCCCTTGGTAGCTTGGCATGAGCAGTCAGGCTTATCTTAGAGGCAGTGTGTAAAGCATTTGCACATAACCAACAGTAATACAGTGTAAGCAATACAAAAGGGCACCACACAAGTTTAGAAAAATATCCAACATTTTGATATACTTGAGACAAGACCAAAACGATAAAAATCCACAAATACAGTACTTAAAAATCTTCAGTTAACAAAATACCCTTGTAAAACAGTCCCTTGACGTCGATAGCTCCATCCGGGGCTATCACGGCGTCGTGAGCAAGCAAATCCGAACAGTTCTGGCTGACCGCGGCGTTGCGGGCTAGCTACGGCGTTGGTAAGACCCGCCAACAGAATCATTCAGAATTGCAGGGCGTCGATGACCTCTTGTTGAGCTTCCGAACACATGGCGTCGGTAGGCGTCGGCGTCGGTAGGCGTCGGTTTCGGAGTTCGGTGCAGAAGTCGTCACGGCCCTCGAAGTCACACGCGTTGCAGATCAAACTCCTCTTTGTAGAAGTCAGGAGTGCTGGTGTCGGCCGGCTTCGGGTGGTGCGGTGCGAAGTGCAGCGGTGCGGCGTGCAGTGCCCTCAGGTCACGGTGCGAGCAGCGGCTTGGTGGCGTGTCAGATGGCATCGTCGGTGAGACCAGGGTCTCAGTGTGAGATGAAGTCGGTGCTCGTCATGGTGCTAGGAGATCACGGTGCAAGTAGCGGCGTCGTCGTTGCTGAAGCGCTGTTGTCGGCTGACGAACTGGAGTCGATGGCACCGGTGTCGGTATGCCAAGGCTTCGGTGCGGGACGAGGACGGTCCGTCATGTAACTTTATGAGCGGTGCCCCAGAACCACGGTGCAAGCAGCGGCATCGAGTCCGGCATGGAGCGATGTCATTGGGGATATCAAGGTGTCATCGTGAAGCGAGGCGGTGCGGAGTGCAGTGCCCACATGTCGCGATGTGAGCAGCGGCTTGGTGGCAGCGTCAGCAGGTGGCGTCGGTGAGACCAGGGTCGCAGTGCAGCATTGCGGCGGTGCCCTTTGCAGTGCCTTAGGTCACGGAGTCGGCAGTGGCATCATAGACGGCGTCGAGCTTGAAGTCTTTGCTGTTCCTGAGACTTCTTGAACAGGGGGCAAGCTCTACCTCAAGCCCTTGGAGAAACTCACAAAAGTAGATTGCAGAAAGTTCAGTCCAGTCCTTTCACTGCCCAAGATAGAAGCAGCCACTGCAGGCCAACACAGCAAAGCACACATCAAAGTGGTAGTTCTTGCTCACAGCTTATTCTTGGCAGTTTTCTTGATTCAAAAGAGTTCTCAAATCTTGGGGTCTGGGCCCCAATATTTATACTAGGAAACCCTTTGTCCTCTGCAGGCAGAGGGTCCTGCACCTAGTTCAAACCAGTTCTGGGTGCATTCTGCCAGTGTGCACCTTCTTCCTTTGTCAGTGTGGGCCAGGGTCCTCAGACGCACCACAGCCCTACTCAGACCCAGGTGCTACTCCTCCCACCCATCTACATGCAGCCCTGTGCTGACTCACCCTGTCTCCTGGAGTCTCCCCCAGCCCCAGTCACTCACAAACCTTACAGAAAATACACAACCTAGCAGAGGCAGGCTGGATGGTTAGGCAAGAAAATACCTACTTTCTAAAAGTTGTATTTTCAAACACAGAATGTTAAAACCACCCACACTAAAAGGTGTATTTTATCATTCTGAGTTCAGGCATGCTAAACTCGAATTTCTACCATGTTTCCTGGGTCATTTAGGATTATAGGATGTTATAATTAAACTACCCATTCTGGGCTATGGGATCAGGTAGCCTTGCAATAGTGAAATACAAAATTGGCTGTAATTCACTATCAGGACATGCCACACACACCAGGGTATGTCCTACCTTTCACATACAATGCACCCTGCCCACAGCGGTACCTTGGGCCTACCTTTGGGGTGACTAACATGTAGAAAAGGGAAGGTTTAGGGACTGGCAAGTGGGTGCACTTACAAAGTCGACATAGCAGCCCCAGGCTGTACACAGGCTCTGCAATGGCAGGCCAGAGTTACTCTTTACGGGCTGTTTCGTGGGTGGCACAACCCAGTGCTGCAGCCCACCAACAGCATTTGATTTATGGGCCCTGGCACGCGTAGTGCACTTTACTAGGGACTGACACAGAAATCAAATAGGCCAATCATGGAAACAACAATCCATAACACAGTTTACACAGAGAGCATATGCACTTTGGCACTGATTGGCAGGGGTAAAGTGCCCAGAGTCCTAAAACCAACACAAACAGGTCAGGAAAAAATAGGAGCAAAAAGTTTAGGGATAACCCTGCAAAAAGGGCCATCTCCAACACCCGGGACCTGTACTTCAAATGCTGCTAGTGGGCAGCACTGATTATGCCACCCACATAAGTAGCCTTTCTCATGCCTGCCATTGCAGTGCTTGTGTGTGCAGTTCACTGCCACTTCGACTTTGCATTTAGCACTAATTGCTAAGCCTTAATCTCCGGTTTTATTACATATAAAGCACCCCTAAGGTAGGTCCTAAGTAACCCTAAGTGCAGGGTGCCATGTGGGAAAAAGGAAGGACATGTGTGTTCAATCTTCACATGTCCTGGTAGTGACAAATAGCCTATTTTCGTTTTCCACCACTGTGAGGAATACTCCTCTCATATGGCTAGCATTCGGAATTCTTTATACACTTTTAAGCTGCAATTCCTGATCAGACAGGAGTAGTGTGAAGATCACTCAACACCATTCATAGAGTATCCAGATGTTTATCTGATACATGTAGCCACCTCCAGCATCAACCCTCTCTGGCTTTCTCCAACTCCCAACTCCCTCCATAGGAAAACATTCTTATGCCACATTCTATGTTCTGCATTACATAATAATGAGCTCTTAACATTGCAGCTACTCTACAATCAAACAGGAAAAGAACAAACTTATGAAAAAATACAACAGATACAACAAATAACAGTTTCTCATTACATATCATAAAATATAGCATTAAGTCAAACAATAGGTAAGTAGAGATGTAACCCTTGAACATATTTAGGCGGGACTAAAATAATTGCAAGGCTCCCCCTTCTGTTGGTGATTATTCACTCACCAATCAATATACATCCACAAGAGCATTTACTTACATGCCCTGGACTTCCCACAGATCCATCTTGCAAAGCTACAACCCTCTTTTTAGCTTCCCTCACCATGACCGGTTTGGAAAAATTCCTTTACCCCTTTCTAACAAAGCCACTCTTCTTTACCACTTCTCAGTCTCAGTCTTTAATGTCCATTTCCTTCACACCTTTCTTAGAATCAAAGTAACCCTTGGTTTTGATTTGTTTCTCAACCATACTTCTCCTTACTGCATCTCGATCCACCCTTTCTCTTTAACTATACTGGAACCTCTTTCATTCCTGGTTCCCTGTCCTTAGGGTAATGAAAGGTGAAACACCAGTCACTGAATGAGGAGTGATCCTGTATGCTCAAGTCAAATTATTCAGATCCTTCCTACAAGGTAAACTATACACTAGGGACAACTTAATATTCGCCATGATCAAGTGATTGATCCGTTCAACCATTCCATTGACTTGAGGTCTGAACAAGGCCCCCATTTTGTGTTTAACCCCCATTCTGCTCAAAAACTCTCTCAAACAATTGGACGTAAATTGCACCCTGTTATCAAACACTACATTTCTGGGTATTCCCACATCCATGAACACTCTTTCAAGAAATTCTATCACACTATCAGTGTTTATGGAGCCGGTCGTTTCCATCATAAACCATTTGCTGTCTCAGCATTCCGTTGTCTATTGAGTAGTTTCACACAGCTCAAAGGAGCTTGTCTGACAATTCTGGACTTGTCACTATTGGCACAGGCCTAACACTCTTTAACTACATCCTCAACAGCACTATCCATCCCAGGCCCCAAAAAAGACTGGCAGACTCACCTCATTGTCATGTTACGGCCCAGGTGCCCCTCATGTGCCATCTAAATTACTTTTCTCCTGATTTTTTTGAGTGGGATGATCTGGTTTCTCCTCATATGTTTTTCTCCAATCACACTCAATTCATCCCTCACATGGTAATACATCTTGAACAGACCGTTAGACACCCCCTCAGAGTTTCAACTTTCAGTCACATATTTTTTCAATTCCTGTAAAGTAGAATCCTCATTCATTGCCATTTCACATTCTTCCCATGTTGATGCCTGACTCTTCACCTCCTTCCATTATTACGCCCTCATCATCAATTGTATCCTCTGTATCCAAACTACACATAGGCAACCTAGATAGGCAGTCTGCCATCACATTGTTTAGACCCTTGACATAGTCTACAGCAAAATTGTTATCCAAGACTGATAGCATACACCTTGATATTCTCAGGGTAATGTTCCCTTCAAGCCCTTTACCCCCATTAAAAAGGTGAATCGAAGGCTTGTGATTAGTCTTTACTTTATATGGTAGGCCCCACACAAAGTATCTAAATTGCTTATTTCCCCAACAACACACTAGGGCCTCTCTTTCAATGATAGAATAATTGGATTCGGCTTTCTGGAGGCTTCTAGAGGCGAACCCAAATATTATATCTTGGCCATCTCTCACTTGCATAAGGATAGCACCTATTCCTACATTACTGGCATCAGTCATTATGTATGTCTTGGCAGTGGTATCGAAATGACCCAAAGTTGGTACTCGTGATATACTTTCTTTTCCACTATTAAACTTATTGTCACATTCTCTTCTCCATTCAAAGGTAACACCTTTTTTCATTAACACCCTCAAAAGTTCCATATTCTCCGAAAATTTGGCACAAATTTGGAGAAATATTTCCCCAGTCTTAAGAAAGACTTCAGCTGTTCTTTATTGGTTTGGCGGCTTCTTTTACTGCCCTGAAAATGCTCTTTTTTGGTTTAATACTATTTCCAGATATTTCGTACCTCACGTACATAACATTAGTTCTTTTCAATTAGCATTTTTCTCTTTCGATAGTCAACCAACATCCTTCAGTCGCAATAACACCTCCTTCATCAATTGATTATGCTCCTCCTCATTTATCCCTACGATCAAAATGTCATCCTGGAAACATAGGATTTGTTTAAGTCCCCCACAATCTGGTGCATGATCTTTTGGAACACCACTGAGGCCAATGCAAGTCCAAAAGGCATCCAACAATAGTGGAATGCTCCCCGCGGTGTCACAAAGGATGTTAGATGTCTAGATTGTTTATGGAGGTCAATTTGGTGGTAAGCAGCCGAAATATCTATTACACTAAAAATATTACCACCACCCATCGCCGTCAACATCTCCGAAATTTTAGGGAGGGGCTGTCTGTTCACCCATATGTTTTTATTTAGGTCTCGCAAATCTATGCACAGCCAAATTCCTCCCCCCTCCTTGGGCGCTACTTCTATTGGTGATAGCCATTTGGACGATTCTATCGACTCAATTATCCCCTGTTCCAACAATTTGTTCAGCATTTTTCTTCAGTGCAATCTTATGTGAAAACCCCTTGAGTTTTCCTAGCTCGTCCATAAATACTTCCGGGTATCCATTTGTTTTTTTCCATGAGCGTCTTGGCATTTCTCGCTTTTAACCACACAGTGCACACCACTTGTCATAACTGGCTTCTCTGCATTAGGATTAAGGATTATGTTTAAGTCTCTTTGATGGTGCCACCCTAACAGGTCAGATTCTTACTTGGTTTCAAATGCACCTGTTCTCCTTCAAAGCTATGTAAATATATTTCAGCAAAGAATGAATTTGCGAAAAACAAGTAATGAAATCTAAATAAAATTTAATTGAAAATAAATACCGATTTCAAACAGGATTGAATATTTTGAAAGTATTTCTTCTTTGAAAACAATTAACTTGATGTAGACCTTCAAAGGTCCCAGCATACAGTGCGCGCCTCGAACCTAGAAGCGGAAAACTCCACTTTTTTTTTCAATTTTTTTTTCAATTTTTTTTTTTTCAATTTACTTGAGTCACAGACAGTGTTCTTAGACAAAACACTGGGAGGAAGCAGCACACAATATAAAAGAAAAAATCAGATGAAAACAGTTGACACGAGTGCCAGATGGATAAATAAAAGAGCTCCTTCAAAGTTTATCATCATCCATTTCATCCCCATGATCCCAATGGTCTTTCCTCCATAGCCCACTGCCTTTATGTTGAACTCATTCAATTTATCATTTCCCACCCAATGCTTGTGAAAGGTATCTTGGGATAACAGCATATACAGGCTCCCCAAATTAGCTAACATCCTTACTTTACGGTTGTCAATGTACAATTTGCAGTCAGGCTTCTCCAATATGCCCATACTTTCTCTATTTACTTCCCCAACCTGTGAGGTTTCTTGCTCACTCTTACATACGCCTTCTACAACAAGCACCAGTTCTTATACATTTTTACAAACGTCATTGACCTCTTTAACTTTGATTACATGATTCCTTGATCTACAAACGTTTGCGAAGTGGCCTCCTCTCCCACAGGTGCGACTCAAGGCATTTCTTGTTATACACGTTGTACTTCACCCTATATGCCCTGGTGCACCACAACGAGAACACCTGATGGTTCTGGAATTGGTAAGGTTTGTTCCATATCTTTGGATCCACCTTAAACTCGATTCTTCTCTACTGTTATCTTGATTTCATTTATTGATCCATAGACGTCCGATACGCTACAAGTTTGTTCCTTTGTTATATCTCCGCTCCCTTTGTCCATCTCTTTTATCCATTGGTGAGTATGTTCCAAACCCTTAGCAATATCTACTGCCTCTTCCAATGTTGGATTCTTCATTAACAATTTCTCTTTAACCCTTTTATCAATAGTACATCTTACTATTTGGTCTAGTATAAGAGAACCAGCAAGATTTTAAAATTGACATTTTAAAGATAACCCCCTCAACGCTGCCACATAGGATGCAATGTCTTTATCTGGCTTCTGTACCCTAGAGAAACATTTGTGCCATTCTAAAACCATATTCAACTTTGTCACAAAACGTGTCTTCAACATTTACATTTGTAAGGACATATCAGAGACATTACTAGGTTGTCCATCATCCACACCATGGGAGAACTATGGAAGATCCTCATTTAGCCTTCGCCCCTCAACACCAAGATGGTAAAGTAAGATTGTTTGTCTCTTTACCGAGCCATACTTATCAGCACCAATAGCAAATATGTAGGTGACAAGCAACTTTTTCCATTGCATCCATGGTATCAGAGGTTCCCCAGGAGTAGCTAAATACTTGGGTGGTGGAACTAAACCTTGGTCAGTCATGATAATTAGCAATTATTTATGTTTTCACCTCAAACACAAAATTGTTAGGTAACATAAAAGGGTAACACAAATAATTAACACAAATAAATAACCCACCATAGCAAACTACCATAAAAACTAAAAGGAAGAAGGTAAAATCTGCTGCTGCGTGGAAAAGAGAGGTTGAAAGTTCATGTTTCCCTATTCCTGCTTGCAATTCTGATGTGGTTCCCTTTAAGAATATGGATGTTGCAGCTGCCACGGTCTGTGCTCTAGTGGAGACACTCTCACCGCTCTCTACGATTCCACAGAGATCATAGAGGCTGCATTGTGCACAACAAAGCTGTTTTCAAAGCCAAGGTAAGGAAGATTCGGAATTGTTTTATGTTTTGCAGCGAGCAGAATACTTTGTTTTCTCAAAATCAGAGCAGTGCAGCGATATTGAAGTGCCAAAACAGACAATTCATTGTAATGTTTGCGCAAAGTTAACATTTTAAATATTCATAAGCATGCACTCTTTGGGCGCCCTTGCCCTTCACATGCCGTTAACCTTCATGTGCAGTCAATGCAGATTCTCAGCAATAGCAGCTTTACGAGGTTCATTCTTAGCTGACGGTTTTCGTACCTCTCAAGTATCCGTGCACGTTTAATGTTAGTAGGCAGCACAAAGTCTTTGAGCGCAGGCAGCAGAATAACAGTTAGCCGCATTCATGGCTTTTACCGCTCACCAAAGTCATTTAGCTTGTGTGTGGTGTCAATCACAATAGGATTTACGCAGAGTTTCGAGTTGTTTTAACATAAATTTTGTTCTGTTCGATGTTGATAGAAGTTGGAAATCCCCGCTAAGGTAGCAGAAACACTGTCTCTCATGCAGCACCATTTTAATATGAAACAAAGGCCTTGGTTACTCACGTGAGAGATACTGATGGTAGGTTACTACCGTTATCCAGGGGTGGAGGTGGTGCAATATCTTCCCCCTGTGCAGAAACGACTTGTCGCCAGTGTAAAGATCACTCAACAACATTCATGGAGTATCCAGAAGTTTATATGATACACGTAGCCATCTCCAGCATCAACCCTCTCTGGCTCTCTCCAACTTCCAACTCCCCTCATAGGAAAACATTCGGATCCCACATTCTACGTTCTGCATTACTAATAATGGATTCTACCAGCCTGTCTGCAATACACGTCTGGGTGGGTGACATCTACACTTTGTACATTTCCTCCAGACAGCCATAACACAGGAAGGCTAGGGGTGTATGAGCAGCCATCTACATACATCTGCATTCTGACCGACGCACCGTCCTCAATGCATGGAGAAGATCAACGCATCGCCTTCAGCGCATGGAGAAGATTGACATATCCTCCATATGCGGGCCTTGACATCGACGTATCTTGTCCCACATCCTGCTGTTGTGACCAGAAAAGGTACTCTGTTCACCGAGCCCTGCGTGGGTCCTGTAGCCAGCCTGCACTTCTGCGAAGTCGGCCTGAATTTTGGCTTTGCCCTGGTCCAGCCCAAACTAAAGTAACCTTTTTAGTGCTAACTGCTTAAAGTGCTTTGCTGCATTTATTCTTTTAAAATTCAAAACCTTTACTTCTGCTTATTGGATTTTTGCTGTTTTGGTCTTGTTTTTTTAAATAATATAATAATTAATTTTTATAAACCTTTGTGGAGTCTTTTTGTGTTACTGTGTGGTTGTGTTGCACAAATACTTTACACATTGCCTCTTTAGGTAAGCCTACCTACTCTGTGTCAGGCTACCAGAGGGTAAGCACAGGCTATCTTTTAGTGTGTACTTAGCTTACCTTGATTAGAGGGGTGCTTCCTGTTTGGCCTGTGTGCATACCTCAGCCAAGCAGAAATCCCATTTCTAACATTGGTGATCAGCAGTGAGGATAGGACTTGTGCAACACCATATAGTAACTCATTGTTCACTACAACTCTGTGCTTGGACCAATTCAAGCCTTTTCAGTTCTCCCTGATCTGACATCTTTAGATTTGTTTTCCAAATTCTTCTTGCCAACTCCCATTTTTTCTGCAATGTCTGTGATCTTTCCTGGCAAGATGGAATTTGAGCAGGACTGGAAGCCCACTCTAGTCCCGTCAGCATTGTGTCCTGAAAGAGACTGTCACCAGAGGAGCTGGTGCACAGGAGGGAGGAAAGAAAACTACAGCTAGAGCTTGCCAAGATGGAGGAGAAAAAGGAGCAGACCCTTACCGTTGCTAAGCTTGAGAAGGAGAAAGCTACAGAGGAGAAGAGGCTGTCTGTGGAAGAAAGGAAGATGGCCCATGGGCTAAACCTCAGAGAGATGGATATTAGAGCCCTCCGAGTGGAGTTCAGCAACAACATTATTGGTGGCAGCATACCTGCATTGTCTTCACATGAGCTCAGATTCCATATCCCAAAATATATGGTGCCCAGTTATAATGTGGGGGATAACATAGATAAATGGTTGTCATCCTATGAGGTAGCTTTAAAGGTGTACAGGGTCAGAGAGGAGATCTGGGGGGTAGCACAAGGCGGTACATGCCCACAGTGAGGAGGGACACACTCCTTACATTAGAGCTGGGGGACCAGATCAACTACATTGCCATAAAGACCATTCTATTTAGTATGTTTGGGTTGACACCTAAGAAGTGTAGGCAAAGGTTTAGGACTAGTCACAAACTCTTTACACAGACATGGTTGGATTTCTTGGACTATACTGGTAAGGCACTGTAGGCTGGGTAAGGGGCAGCAAAGTTAATGATTATGAAGGGTTGTACAACTTATTCTCGAAGGAGCACATTCTTGATATTTGTTTTCCAAAGCTTCGCCAATACCTGGTTGATAGCAAGCTGACTGACTACAGGAAGCTTGCTCAGGAGGCAGACATCTGGGTCAGCACTAGAGTTTCCAAAAAGGTATCTATGGGGGACTCCCAAAAGGTGGGTCTGGGTTCCCACGAGAAAAATGAGGTGGAGAGATAATAAGATTGAGTTCTCTAAATGCCTTCAAAACAACTGCCAATGGAAAGGGTCTGGATCACATTCCCAATCTGGCCACCAGAAGTAAAACTTCCCTAATAAAAGTCAGCAGCCTAATTCCATTAGCTCTATGAGTGCTTTAGGTATGGATACTACAAGGGGGATCCAAAGTGTCAAAAAAGAGCACAACCTCCCACTAGAGAAAAGGTTCCAGCAGTGGTCAGTGTAGTGCTGGGGGAGGGGTTTGTCCCAGTTAATGGGGATAGGTTTAGTGAGGTTATCCTAGTGTCCCTGGGTGACAGTGAGATGGCTCCTAATATCCATGGGCCCTCAAACATGGCAAAGTATAGGAAACGGGTCACCATCAATGGGCAAGGTGTGGAGGCTCTGAGGGATACAGGTGTCAGTATGAATATAAGAAGGAGTCAGCTGGTTTCCCCAGAGCAAGTCATTCCTAACGCATTCCACTAGGTTGTGGTGGCTGACAAAAGAGAAGGTCACTTTCCAGTGGTCCTTGCTCCAATTGAGTGGGGGCCGGGGGTCTCAGGTGTTCTGAAACTTACAGTGAGCCCTGCCATGTCTGTGGACTGTTGGCTTGGTAATGATCTTGAGCACACTACCTGGAACGATGTGGAGCTCAAGGCTCATGTGGGGATGTTAGGGTTACCTGGGTGGATCTGTGCAATGACAAGGTCCATGTCTGCCCTGGAAGGGAGTCAAAAAGGGCTGGAGCCTTTTAATAATATTGAAATTTGTCACCATTGTTTTCATCTGTGTCACGCTGCTCCCTGGGCACTTCCCCCCCTGCATACCTGCTGAAACATCCTCTCGCAGCTCCTGATCACGCTGCCGCGGGTGGGAAAAAGATACAGCCCCCATCAGCCTCGCTAACTAGGCCATGCCCACTGCCGGGAGGCCACGCCCCCTTTCTCTATAAAGGCGCACAGATTTGACGAGCGCGCTTTAGAGAATAGACTCCTAAGGCGGAAGCCGGGAGATTTTAGCCGAGCTCTTAATAATATTGAAATTTTTCACCATTGTTTTCATCTGTGTCACGCTGCTCCCTGGGCACTTCCCCCCCTGCATACCTGCTGAAACATCCTCGCGCAGCTCCTAAACACGCTGTCGCGGGTGGGAAAAAGATACAGCCGCCATCAGCCTCGCTAACTAGGCCACGCCCACTGCCGGGAGGCCACGCCTTCCTTTCCACTATAAAGATGTGCATTTGTAGAACGCGCAGCGGACGAGCGCAGCGGGCGCGCCGTCAGCGCGCCGAAGGCGCGCCAAAGGTAAGCCCGTCTGCGCCCGTCCGCGCCAAGGTAGCGCCATGGGCCAGTCACGCTGCCTGCCCTGGCCCCTATCCTGATCGGCTTCCCATTGGGGGCTCCTACTCTAAGGAGGCGCTCATCCGAATAGGCGAGCTCCATGCGGATAAAGGAACTCTCTCCCTGTCACTTACATCGCACCCTCGAGCCGACTTTCTGTGTGACGATCTTTTAAAGTGTGGGCTTCTAAATGTCAGGTCCCTGCCTAAACATAGTATGGAGATCCAACTCTTGATTGAGACTCACGATTTGGACATTCTTTTTATGACGGAAACTTGGACCCGTCCTGACTGTTTGGTTGACCCTGGATTTGCGTGTCCTTCTGGGTTTAAATTCCTTCACACCCCCAGGCCTTCTGGTAGAGGCGGGGGAGTGGGAGCTATTTTTAGAGCATCTTGTTGCATCAAGGCCCTTACTTTAGACCTTACTCTGGGCACTGAGCTGCTAGGACTATCAATACAGACTCACTCTGGGACTAATGTCACCGCGATAGTATGCTATCGCCCGCCAGGGTCATTTAGCCTTCAGCAGCAACAAGCATTACTAACTACCCTAACTAATGTCGCCTTCTCCCATCATAAGCTTCTCATCCTTGGTGATTTTAATCTCTGGTGCAACGGGACCCTTGACTCGGGTCTCGGGAACCTAGCCCAAGCCTGTGATAATTTTGGTCTTTCTCAACTTGTCACTAAAGCCACCCATACAGCTGGTCATCTCTTAGATTTGGTCTTCGCGGCCCCCGACCTGGTGGCGATGGGGGAAACCCTACCTATGGATTGGACTGACCACTCACTCATTAAATTCTTTAATCATACGAGCAGTGGTCCTCATAAAGCCCCCGTGTTGTCTACGGAAATTAAGTGTAGAGACTGGAGGGCCCTCATACAGCGGCACCATACCGGTGAGGTGTTCCATTTGGAACAGCCCTTTGATGAGAAGTTGAACATAGATGAAAATTACACCTCTCTCTGCACCAGAATTACTACGGTCCTCGATGCCCATGCCCCGTTAAAAACACGTAGCTGCAAGGGCAAAGACTCTGCCCCTTGGGTTAATGACGAACTAAAAAATGTAAAGCAAGGTTGTAAACAAGCGGAGAGAAGGTGGAGACGCGATTATAATAACACCTCGAAAGAGCTCTGGAAAACCAAGGTCTCTACCTATAAGAATCTGATTAAAAAATCTAAAGCTGAATACTATTCCTCGCTGATTTGCAACACCATCAACAACTCCAGGAGTATTTTTAACATTCTAAACAGCGTCACTAACCCGGAGTGTTCCAAGAATGCGATTGTCCCGTCCCAAGATCTTTGCGACAACCTGGCCGCATTTTTTAAGGAAAAACTCGAACTCATCCTTAAAGAGCTGGACATGCCTCCGGAGTTTGGCCCTCCATCTGGCCTGAGCTGTTTCTCCAGTAGAACGATCGACTGGTCTTGCCCTGGCTACGAGTGAAACGCTACTCGAGTTCCCTCTACTTACTTATGAGGCCTTCACTAAATTAGCCAGAGGGATCGTCTCCGGCTCTCCTTTGGATCCGGTGCCTCCCAAAATTTGGAAGGAATTTGAGGATGAACTATTCCCCCCTCTTCACCAAATTTGTAACCAATCTCTGGTGACTGGTACTGTTCCAGTTCATTGGAAACGGGCGTTAGTTTCTCCTCTGTTAAAGACCCTGACTGTTCTAAGAACTATCGACCCATCTCCCTGCTGCCTTTCCCCGCCAAGATAGTTGAGCGTTTGGTCAGTAACACTCTTTCCAACTATCTCGAACGCCATCTATTATTAGATGGGGACCAACTCGGTTTTCGGCCTGCTCATGGGACCGAAACAGCCCTCATCACCGCTATGGACGAGCTTCAAAGGCGTGCAGACAGAAGACAGGCAGCGTTCCTGATCCTGCTCGACATGTCTGCCGCCTTTGACACGGTGAACCATAGGATCCTAATGCGGCGGCTGTGGGAGGCGGGAGTGAGAGATACCGCACTGCATTGGCTCCATTCATTTCTGCAGGATAGGCAGCAGGCAGTATCCATGCCACCTTTCCAGTCAGCTTTGTCCCTGGTAACACATGGAGTTCCTCAGGGCTCGGCAATCAGCCCAATTCTCTTTAATATATACCTTAGACCTCTGATCTCTCTCATCAAAAGCTTCGGCATCAGGATTGTGAACTATGCCGACGACACGCAGATGATTTTCTCCCTGAAAGGTGAGGACTCAACCTCCGTGGAGGTTTTACATAGTTGGCTGAAGGATAACTCCCTTCAGTTTAACGCAGGAAAGACGGAGGTGCTTTTCAGTGCAGGTACTAGGATCCCCCAGCCTTTTCCAACTAATTTTTGGCCTCCGGAAACTAGGTCCAATGTACGGCCGGTGGAATCTGTGCGCAACCATGTTGGATCAGAGGCTCAGCATGGAGACGCATGTTCAAAAAACGTCTGCCTGTTGTTTTGCCATCCATCGCTCCTTAAGGAAAGTCTTGCCCCACTTACCTACCTTTGCCCGCGCCCAAGTGGTCAGATGTACCATCCTTAGCAGGTTGGATTACTGTAATGCCCTCCTGCTCGGGTCTCCTGAGTTCTTGCTGGACAGGCTCCAGAGGGTCCAATCAGCTGCTGCTAAACTGGCTTTGGGGTTGCCGAGAAGTTCTCATGGAGCGTCCGCATTGGCAAAACTGCATTGGCTTCCTATAAGGCAGAGAATTCCTTTTAAGGCCCTCTGTATAGTTTTTAGGGCTCTCCATGCAGGTGGTCCAGCTCCCCTGCAATCTAAATTTGCCTGGTATACCCCATCCAGACAGCTTCGATCTTCTGTCGCTAAACTGGTAGTTGTTCCTAGATTCAGGAAGGTCAGAGCCGGTGGCAGATCCTTCGAAGTGACTGCCGCCAGACTGTGGAATACTCTCCCTATCGTGATTAGACACACCAGCGAACTCCTCCCGTTCAGAAGGAAGATTAAAACTTGGCTTTTCCCTTGCTAGCCCGCTCTCATTACTGTCTCTTTTTCTTTCAGCGCCAGGATGCCTGCAATGGTGACAGCCGCGCTTTACAAATGTCCAAAATAAATAATAATGGCCCAGCCATCTGCTAAGACGGGGAAAGGCAGAGGACGTGGACGTGGTAAACCAGCCCCTGAATGTACCTCTGTGAGATGGATGGGGCACCTGCGGTGGCCGCCCCGGAGTCCACTGGATCCACCAAGGAGGAGTTCTGTAGGGCACAAATGGAGTGCTCAACCTTTGTGGGCATGAGGTAAAAGGCTGAAGCCCAAGCAGCCTCTGAGAGCTATCACATTTACAGGGAGGGCAGCCTCTTGTACAGTGAGTCTAAGCCTCTTGTGCATGGGACAGCAAAGGCCCTGGTTGTCCCACAATGCTACAGGGCCTTCCTACTGGAGCTGGCTCACGAGATTCCTCTGGCAGGACAGCCAGGCCAAGACAAGACCTTTGCAAGGCCTGTCCCCGACTTCTAGTGGCCCAGGTTTAAAAATTCCTCAGATGCGTTCTGTAGGACTTGTGTGACATGCCAGGCTAGTGGTAAGACAGGGCAGAGGCTTAAAGCCCCACTTAACCCGCTGCATGTCGTTGGCACACCCTTTGAGAGGGTGGGCATCAACATTGTAGGACCTATAGATCCCCAGACTGCTTCACGCAACAGGTTTATCCTGGTCTATAGGGGTTGGCCACCCGCCCAGCGCGAAAAACAAGTGCATCTTTTTTTGTTTATTTAGTTTGCAATATACAATGAAAAAAATACCTAATAAACCTAATAAAGACTAAGACCTGTTCTAGAGTTTGGCAGTTGGGATACTCCATCATAAATGTGGTGGATATCCCTTTTGCTTTATTACAAGTGCATTATATCCTATGACACTTGGGATGAGGAGGATGGGATATTTGTCAAGCTTATCACAGAGTACCTGTTCTCTAAACTGAAAATTATGTCTTTTATCTTTAAGAATCTGCTAGTCTTAATTACATGTGGCAGAGTGGTTAAAATATGCAAAATGTGGGCATGGCCTGACTGAGCAGCGAGATGGCCGCTCTGTAAGAAGGCTCCGCCGGCCGAGAATTGATCCTGCAAGTATCCTGAGGTGGGAGTGACAGAGGGTAGCTGTAACAACTGCTCCCGTGTGTCCGCTGTGCACCTGGAGCTATGCGGAAAATCCACTTTTGGCGTGATCCAAGCGAGCTATCTCGGCCGACATCAGACAGGCGGTTCCTGGTGGGCCTAGGGAGCGGATAGAGGCCTCGGCCTTGCGGGACTCTGGTGCCTTGCTCTGCCGAGGGCGGGTGCCGGTGGAAGCTCGGGCCGACGGAAGACGGGGCCATCCCGCCGACAACAACTTAAACAATAAGGGGTTGTTGAGGTGCAAGTGTTGGAAACGCTAACATTCACCCAACGTGGTCCTGTCAGGGCGGTAGTGTGGAGGAGCCTTGTTGCGTGTGTATTTGTGGCCCTGGGCGGCCTGGCATGGAAGATGCGACATAACCGTTAAGCAGAATCTCTGAGTCCCCTCGTCGACCAGCGGACCCGCGCGAGTAAAGCAGCGCAATCCATATCCTTCGTAGTGTGCTGGCTCACTGCGCAGAGAGTGGGGTTCAATACAAATACCCCGCCAGTGCCCCGCCATCTTTTGTTTGCAATACCGATACGACAACGGCTGAAGGCTAATTGTACAGTTGCTGAAGCATGCGGATTTCCCCCATTGGACACAAATGAGAAAAAGAAAAGAAATAAAAGGGGAGATTAGACTGCGGCGCTATCTACAGAGCAGAAGTGTAATGTGCCTTGGTGGCTGAAGAACACGGTTTGCATGGGGGTTGAGAGCAATATTTTTGAACTGCCATATACTGAACTAACTGTATTTAAGTCCTGCGGCATCACTGATATTATCATTTCATGAAATGAAATGAATGAAATGAAATGAAAAGAGATTTCTAAAGCGCATGGCTGCCCTAGAGCGTCCCAGCGCTGATAATGTACTGAGCCTCTGCCCCAAGACACAAGGGGAGACCTACTGAGGAAAGAGGTGAGTCTTCAAAGCTTTGCGGAATTTTGCCAAGTTGGGTTCTTTACGCAGGTCCATCGGCAAAGCATTCCATAGTTGGCCTGCATTAATGGAGAACCGGCGACCACCTGATCTCGCCTTTTTAGCTCTGGGTATCATTACTAGATTCCCAACTTCAGAGCGAAGGGCTCGCGTAGGTTTATAGGGGAGAACCAAATCTCTTAGAATGGGAGGACCCGATCCATGTAAGGCTTTGAACACTATGCAGAGAGATTTGAATTTGATGCGTTCTCTGATAGGGAGCCAGTGCAAGGTCTTCAAGGCAGGCCGGGCTGAGGAGCATTTAGCAGTACCAGTGAGCATCCGTGCCGCTGCATTTTGGGCTCTTTGGAGAACATTCAGTGAGTATTCAGGTGCCGCCAGGAAAAGGGCGTTGCTATAGTCAAGCCTGGAAAGCACCAATCCCTGAACTAGTAGTTTCCTGGAATTGTCAGGGAGAAGCGACAGGACTTTTCGGGCTGACCGAAGCAGCCCATAACATGTCCCTGCCACTCGTTTGGCTTGTGTGATCATAGACAGCTCTGGTTCGAGCCATACGCCTAGACTTTTAATGGTGTCCTTAGGGGCTGGGGGGGCGCCTAGACTAGCTGGCCACATACCTTTAGGCAATGATGAGCATAGATTACCAAGGAGCATAAGCTCCGTTTTTGTCCCATTCAGTTTTAGCCGGGAGTCCGACATCCATGCCATAATGTTGGTAAGGCAGGCCGCAAACTTCGCCCCCTGGTGTTCCGAGGGGGACAGAGATACAATCAGTTGAGTGTCGTCTGCATAGGTTGCCATTGACACCCCGAAGGGGGCCACCACCTCTTCCAATGGAGCCATATAGACGTTAAAAAGCGTAGGGCTCAATGAGGAGCCCTGCGGGACTCCACATAGGAGGGGGGTAGGCAGAGATCTAAAATCGCCATCGCAGACCTGATAAGAACGATCACTCAAATAAGACTGAAGCCATTGGAGGACCGTCCCTCCTATTCCCAGCTTTCCCAGACGGTGGATCAAGATGTTGTGGTCCACCGTATCGAAGGCAGCGCTTAGGTCCAGGAGGACCATTGCAGCAGATCCTCCTGAATCCAAGATGCGTCTGCCTTCTTCAACCATTGCTATCAGAGCCGAATCGGTTCCCTGGCCAGGTCGAAAGCCAGTCTGTGTCCGACCTAGTAAGTTGTTAGCTTCTAGGAAACAGGAAAGCTGGCGGTTGACAAACTTCTCAGCGATCTTATTCAGGCCAGGCAGAAGCGAGATGGGACGGTAGTTTGCCAAATCAGCAGGGTCAAGGTCGGGCTTTTTCAAAAGAGCCTTGACAGTGGCCTGCTTCCAGCTAGGTGGAACTATGCCATAGGTGAAGGAGGCATTCAGGAGGTCAGTTGCCGGACCAGCAATGAGATCAGCGATTTGTTTGAGGATCCGGATGGGCATGGGGTCCGAAGGGGAGCCACTCTTCAGCGCTGAAAGCTCTTTACAGAAGTCTTCCCTGGTAATGGGAGAGATGGTGTCTAGTCCACTCCCACCTGGCGCCTCTTCGGGAACTGTTAGGGCCATAATTCCTGGACAGGGGGTGGGAAGGCTATCTAAGATGGTCCGTATTTTGGTGTCGAAAAACTGAGCCAGTTGGTTACATTTGTTGGAGTTCGACACCTGAGAGGTCGAAGGGGTGGGAACCGTGATAAGTTCTTTGAGAATCCTATAGGTTTCCTTTGATGAATTGGCTGCCTTAGTTATTCTATCTTCAAAATGAGTGGCCTTGGTTGATTTACATGCTGCCTTATAAGATCTCATGGCTTCACGGTACTTGTCTTTACTATTAACGGTCCAGTCCTTCCGCCATTCCCGTTCAAGCCTTTTACATTTCTTTCTCATCATCCCCAGTTCTGGGGTATACCAAGATGACCTGAGGCTGTTACTTTTAATGGTAAATTTTTTGGCCGGCAAAACTGCATCTAAAGCATGACAAAGCCAGTCATGGAAAGCAGTGTCCGCTTCCAGAGGACCAAGACCAAGGGGGGGAGTGGACTCAGCGAGGGAACGAGAGAGGCTATCAATAGAGAGTTGAGCCCAAATTCTCTTGTAAATAGGGGGTGCCTTCTGGTAGTGAGAGGGAAAAGGGTCCAAGCTAACGTTGAGCTCCCCAGCCACCAGGAAATGGTCCGTCCAAGGCAGAGGAGAGGGGGGACCTATCTGAAGATGTGCAATGTTAGAGAAAACACAGTCGAGCAGGTGGCCCTTCACGTGCGTAGGTTCCAGGTTGTGTAAGTTAAGGTTAGATATTCTGAGTTCAGATCTGAGGTCATTTGCAATCTTATCCTCCTGCAGGTCGAAGTGAAGATTAAAATCCCCCAATAGAACAAAGTTAGGGGAGGATGCCGCTAGGACGGGAACATGGTCTAAAATAGAGCTGGAGAATTGTTTCAACATCCCAGGGGGGCGATAGACAAGCAATCCAGTTAGAGAAAAATTCGGGGAGAGCTGTATATGGAAGAGGCCACTTTCAGCATCCATAATAGGGCCCCTAACTATTCTACAGGAGAACTTGTTTCTGTAAATAATGGCTAGACCACCTCCTTTTCCTTGGGGTCTATGGAGGCAGTGAATCAAATAGCCGGGGGGGAGAGTGTTGACAAGATCAAAGTTAGAGGAAGCTGACGTCCAAGTTTCAGTCAGATAAAGAAGGTCTAAACCGTTATCTTGAACCAGCTCGTTAATTTCTAAAGAATGCTTAGATAGGGATCTGCAGTTAAGTAACCCAAGTTTGAGAGGGTCCCTGGCGGGGATGTTATTGCCGTTAACCAGGTTCCTACGGGGACAGTATTCACAAGGTTTGAAGAGAACATCAGTTCTAAAGCCATGTGAACAGTAACGTGGGTCGGCCGATTTAAGCAGTAGTAAGTCTGTTCATAAGAGGAGTCAACTGCCCCCCCCCCCTACCATCCGGCCTGGTAAGTGCAGAGAGAATCAGGGCAGATCTCGCTCTGCAGCCCACAGCTAACTGGGTCTCTGTGTGTGCCAACCGACTGTGGGACTTTTTGTGGACACTTTAGCGCACAGTGCTGCACTTGCTAGTGCAAGGGTGTATGTAAACGTGGGGCTGGGCACGTCTCCTCCCCACTAGCAGACTCCTTGCTCCTTGAGGCAATTGGTGTGGCACACTTGGATACAATCAAGGGGGTTTGATGTATTGTTGATTGATGAGCCAAGTGGACCCTTTTTGGCTGTGCTGGGCAATATTATTGGGGTGCCAGCGCCATTTAAAACCTTTTAGGAGGCTATATTGCAAGAACGATTATTATCAAAGACAGGCCCCAACTGAGTCTTAGAAACACAACAACTGGTGATACTGCGATACCCCATTCAGGCACTTGCTGCTTCCAGGAGTCAGACTTTGGCTGTGCAAATGATATAACGTAATGTAAGAACTGAGCACTCCAGACACTTTCCCTTTTTCAGGAGTGGGGCAGCAACCAAGCAGAACTTTGTTGTGGTGCGCCACTGTGACGCCGGGTTGAGGCTGCAGCCAGAGGGGACGCCATACGTCGCCATACCATCTTTGCCTATCCCTAATACCGCATTGAGCCACAGAATACAATATGGGAAAGACAGACGGCAAGCAACCAAAACTAATGTTTGAAAATAACACAAACGCGTCAAGGAGATGTTGAGCCCGACCCCGGATGACACTGGTGTTGAAAATGCCGATCTCCGCAGTGTTCTCCTGGAAGTTAAGTCTAGTAATAAGACAATCGACTCCAAGTTGGACAGCATGAATGCTAGACTAGACCAAGCAAAGACTTAAGTGGATACCCACGAAAACCGACTGGACCAACTCAAGAATCGTCATACTGAAGCGCACAAATTCCAAGTCGAAACCAAAGAACCTCATGGTCATCAGGGCCAAAAATTACGATTTGGAAGCTCGCTCCCTAAGGAATAATATTCACATCGTAGGAATTCCGGACACCACAGCCATTGGAAAAATTGAACATTTCGTAGAAGAATTGCTGAAGGACATTTATGGGTCAGAACTATCACAAATGTTTATTGTGGAGCGAGCTCATCACGCACTAGGGCCTAAACCTCCGGTGGGGGGTACTCTCAGACCAATATTGGCTAAAATATTGAACTACGAGATAGAGACGCTATACTCAGAGGGGCCAAGGAACAAGGTCAAATACCCAACAAGGGCAATAAAATCTCATTCTATCCCGACTTTACTCCTGCAGTTCAGGCGGCGCGCCGTGAGTTTGCCCAAGCCAAGAAGATCCTCCAGAAAGCTAGTGTGTCATATGCACTACTTTACCCTGCTAAGCTCAAGATTACCCATGAAAATGACACTCATTTCTTCACAGATGCTAAGTCGGCGTTAAAATTCGCTGAACTTATT